>NC_091286.1:412438285-413688285 GCF_032444005.1 Ranitomeya imitator | reverse complement strand
AAAGAAATTCATGAATAGTTGGTTTTGTTTCATCTGCCTCACAAAAATCGGAATACAAAGCGATCAAAAAATGTCACGTGCCAGAAAATGGTACCAATAAAAACGTCAACTCGCCCTGCAAAAAACAAAATCTCTCATGACTCTGTGGACCAAAATATATATAAAAATTACAGCTTTCAAAATGTGGAGACGCAAAAACTATTTTTTGCAATAAAAAGCGTCTTTTAGTGTGTGACAGCTGCCAATCATAAAAATCTGCTAAAAAACACGCTATAAAAGTAAATCAAACCCCCTTCATCACCCCCTTAGTTGGGGAAAAATAATAAAATTAAAAAAATGTATTTATTTCCATTTTCACATTAGGGTTGGGGCTAAAGTTAAGATTAGGGCTACCATTAGGGTTGGGGCTAAAGTTAGGGTTAGGGTTAGGGCTACAGTTAGGGTTGGGGCTAAAGTTAGGGCTACGGTTGAGGCTAAAGTTAGGGTTAGGGTTGGGGCTAATGTTAGGGTTACAGTTGGGGCTAAAGTTATTGTTAAGGTTGGGGCTAAAGTTAGGGTTTGGATTACATTTACGTTTGGGATTAGGGTTAGGGGTGTGTTGAAGTTAGGGGTGTGGTTAGGGTTGCGATTAGGGTTAGGGGTGTGTTGGGGTTAGGGGTGTGTTGGGGTTAGGGGTGTGTTGGGGTTAAGGGTGTGGTTGGCATTACGGTTAGTGGCATTTTCGGGTTAGGGGTGTGGTTAGGGTTATGGTTACGATTGGGATTAGGGTTAGGGGTGTGTTTGGGATAGGGTTTCAGTTAGAATTGGGGGGTTTCCACTGTTTAGCCACATCACGGGCTCTCCAAACGCGACATGGCATCCAATTTCAATTCCAACCAATTCTGCGTTGAAAAAGTAAAACAGTGCTACTTCCCTTCCGAACTCCTCCGTGCACCCAAACGGGTCTACCCCAACATATGGGGTATCAGCGTACTCAGGACAAATTGAATTTTTATTTTCACGGCTTTGCGTTATAAACTGTAGTGAAACACTTGGAGGCTCAAAGTTCTCACAACACATCTAGATAAGTTCCTTGGGGGGTCTAGTTTCCAATATGGGGTCACTTGTGGGGGATTTCTACTGTTTAGGTACATCAGGGGCTCTGCAAACGCAATGTGACGCCTGTAAATTATTCCATCTAAGTCTGCATTCCAAATGGCGCTCCTTCCCTTCCGAGCTCTGTCATGCACCCAAACAGTGGTTCCCCCCACATAGGGGTTATCAGCGTACTCAGGACAAATTGTACAACAGCGTTTGGGGTCCAATTTCTCCTGTTATCCTTGGGAAAATACAAAACCGGGGGCTAAGAAATAATTTTTGTGGAAAAAAAAGGATTTTTTATTTTCACGGCTCTACATTATGAACTGTAGTGAAACACTTGGGGGTTCAAAGTTCTCACAACACATCTAGATAAGTTCCTTGGGGGGTCTAGTTTCCAATATGGAGTCACTTGTGGGGCTTTCTACTGTTTAGATACATCAGGGGCTCTACAAACGCAATGTGACGCCTGCAGACCATTCCATCTAAGTCTGCATTCCAAACCGCGCTACTTCCCTTCTGAGCTCTGCCATGCGCCCAAACTGTGGTTCCCTCCACATATGGGGTATCCGCGTACTCAGGACAAATTGGAAAACAACTTTTGTCATCCAATTTCTCCTGTTTCCCTTGGGAAAATACAATACCGTGGGCTAAAATATAATTTTGTGGAAAAATAAAGAATTTTTATTTTCACGGCTCTGCGTTATAAACTATAGTGAAACACTTGGCGGTTCAAAGTTCTCACAACACATCTAGATAAGTTCCTTAGGGGGTCTTCTTTCCACAATGGTGTCACTTGTCGGGAGTTTCTATGTTTAGGCACATCAGAGTCTCTCCAAACGCTGCATGATGTCCTATCTCAACTCCAGTCAATTTTGCATTGAAAAGTCAAACGGCGCTCAAACAGTGGTTTACCCCGACATACAGGATGGGGTATCAGCGTACTCAGGACAAATTGCACAACCACTTTTAGGATCCAATTTCTTCTGATACCCTTGGGAAAATAAAAAATTGGGGGCGAAAAGATCATATTTGTGAAAAAATATGATTTTTTATTTTGACGGCTCTGCATTATAAACTTCTGTGAAGAACTTGGTAGGTCAAAGTGCTCACCACACATCTAGATAAGTTCGTTAGGTGGTCTGCTTTCCAAAATAGTGTCACTTGTGGGGGGTTTCAATGTTTTGGCATATCAGGGGCTCGCCAAACGCGACATGGCGTCCTATCTCAATTCCAGTCAATTTTGCATTGAAAAGTCAAACGGCGCTCCTTCCCTTCCGAGCTCTGTCATGTGCTCAAACAGTGGTTTACCCCCACATATGGGGTATCAGCGTACTGAGGACAAATTGCACAACAACTTTTGCGGTCTAATTTCTTCTGTTACCCTTGGGAAAATAAAAAATTGGGGGTGAAATATCATTTTTTGTGAAAAAATATGATTTTTTATTTTTTTACAGCTTTGCATCATAAACTTCTGTGTAGCACTCGGTGGGTCAAATTGCTCACCACTAGAGTTGAGCGACCTTGACCTTTTTAGAGTCGAGCCGGGTTTTGCGAAACCCGACTATGTCCAAAGTCGGGTCGAGTGAAATCGGCCGATTATGACGTAAAGTCGGGATCGACCGAAACACGAAACCCAATGCAAGTCAATGGGGCAGCATAGTCGGCAGTGAGTGGGGGCCAGGAAAACACCTAGAGTGCCCATTTTAATGTCAAAACCATCCATTCTTCTTAATGAAGCTTGTCAAGCGTAATTTACCTTATAATAATTGGAAGGCATTTGAAATTGGGGGTCATTTGGCTAAAGTTGTGGGGGGTAGGGCTGGTTCAAGTAATTAGTGGGCCCAGGAAATCTGGACCACGTCACGGCAGTGGAGCAGGGAGAGGTAAGTATTTCAACTTTGCAAGTGCTGTGAACCTGAGCAAGCA
The DNA here is from genome assembly GCF_032444005.1 of Ranitomeya imitator. Classification (NCBI taxonomy): domain Eukaryota; kingdom Metazoa; phylum Chordata; class Amphibia; order Anura; family Dendrobatidae; genus Ranitomeya; species Ranitomeya imitator. The sequence goes on along the minus strand of NC_091286.1, from coordinate 413,685,279 downwards.
GGGGGGGCCCACTCGTTGGCATTGGCACTGGCACAGGGCCCCTCAAAGTACAGCGGTGTGTTTGCACGGCGGGGGCGCCTCCCACCGGCAGCAACACTTTTGCGTACTATGAGAGGCCCTGTGCCAGTGACGTCGCCAACTAGTATTCCTCCCCCCACCTGATGAAGGAACCTGCACTTTCATCTGCACCTTCCTCTTTGTCCCCGTGTAAGGTGGTATGGTATGCGGGAAGAGCAACCTGACTTTCAGCAGGGTCACAATGTTGTTGTGTAGCGTGCACGGGGAATGTTGCGTTATGGGTCAATGTACCAGCAGACTCATCTATCACTGGCTGGGCAATGGGCACGATGAAGTGGAAACACAGATATAGGCCCAAAGAAGAAAGTGGGCTAAATGCAGTTCAAAATTGGTAACACAGGAATAACCAGGGGGCATTGCAGTGGAGGACAACTGGAATGAGAGGCTGACACAGAGAGTAGGGCCAAATCAGTAAGTAGTCGAAATGCAGTTCAAAATTGGCAACCGTAGTAAACAGGCGGCACAGCTTTGTTCAGTGGAGGAGAACAGCAAGGAGTGGCAGACACCGATAGTAGGCCCCAACCCAACTAGTAGGCCAAATGCAGTCTAACATTAACAACTACTTAACGAGAGGCTGAAAATGGTATTTCAGGACAGGAAACCAGGAGAACAGCAAGGAGTGGCAGACACCGATAGTAGGCCCCAAACCAACTAGTACGCCAAATGCAGTTGTTCCATTTAACCACAATTTAATGAGAGCCTGAAGATAGAAGCTCAGGAAAGGCAACCTGGGGAACACCTTGGAGTGTAACACACCATCTCTCTCCACCCCATACCCATTTTTTAGGCCTAATGCAGTGTACTTTTCTACAACTACTAAACGAGAGTCGGAAGACCGAAGCAATGGCAAGGAAACCTGGGGAACACCTTGGAGTGTAACACACCATCTCTCTCCACCCCATTCCCCATTTTTTAGGCCTAATGCAGCCTACTTTCCGACACCTACTAAACGAGAGCATGAAGATCGAAGCTCAGGAAAGGCAACCTGGGGAACACCTTGGAGTGTAACACACCATCTCTCTCCACCCCATACCCATTTTGTAGGCCTAATGCTGTGTACTTTTCTACAACTACTAAACGAGAGTCGGAAGACCGAAGCAATGGCAAGGAAACCTGGGGAACACCTTGGAGTGTAACACACCATCTCTCTCCACCCCATACCCAATTTGTAGGCCTAATGCAGCCTACTTTCCGACACCTACTAAACGAGAGCATGAAGATCGAAGCTCAGGAAAGGCAACCTGGGGAACACCTTGGAGTGTAACACACCATCTCTCTCCACCCCATACCCATTTTGTAGGCCTAATGCTGTGTACTTTTCCACCAACTACTAAACGAGAGCCGGAAGATCGAAGCTCATGAAAGGCAACCCGGGGAACACCTTGGAGTGTAACACAACCTCTCTCTACACCACGAAAGGGCTGATTCTTAGGAAGGAAGGCTGTTGTAAATAAGCATTGCGCGTCCGAGGGTGATTATATTCTTATTCGGTATCTACTCACCCTCGGACGCGCCATGCTTCTTGATTTGTAATTAATGTTTATTTGCAATGTGCTTTTGACTTACTCAATTATTTTTTTAATTATTGATTTTATTAAATTAATAGTTTAACATCTTATTGGAAATAATTTAAAGGAGACGCGACAGGACAACACTCGGTGGATGCCATATCTGTGTTAACAACTCCAAAAAACTTTCAGTTAACTTCTTGCAGGAGAAAGAAATTGTAGCTGTTGGACCTTTGTAGTACAGTTCCAGATATTTGTTGTGTGTTTGTTTTGATTGTTAAAATGTCTGCATTTGAGATCTCAACACGATCTTATTTTTTATAATCAAATTAATTTTTTTTATATTTAATGATGTTGGTTCAAGGGGTACACGGGCAGCAATAGACAGGTCAGTGGAGGCCTAGTGGAAGGAGTGACGGCAGACAGGCATCAAAGGCCTAACATTGGGCTGGCTGTAGGCAAGTTAAAATTGGTTCCAGGGGAACACGGCCATCAGTGGCCTGGTCAGTGTAGTTGTAGTTGAAAGAACGGGACGCAGACAGGCTTCGAAGGCCTAACATAACAAACTTGGGCTGGCTGTAGGCACTTTTAAATTTGTTCCAGGGGTACATGGGCAGCAGTGTATGGTCAGTGGAAGTCTAGTGGAAGGAGTGACCGCAGACAGGCTTCCAAGGCCTAACATAACAAACTTGGGCTGGCTGTAGGCACTTTTAAATTGGTTCCAGGGGTACACGGGCAGCAGTGGTCTGGTCAGTGGAAGTCTAGTGGAAGGAGTGACCGCAGACAGGCTTCCAAGGCCTAACATAACAAACTTGGGCTGGCTGTAGGCACTTTTAAATTGGTTCCAGGGGTACACGGGCAGCAGTGGTCTGGTCTGTGGAAGTCTAGTGGAAGGAGTGACCGCAGACAGGCTTCGAAGGCCTAACATAACAAACTTGGGCTGGCTGTAGGCACTTTTAAATTGGTTCCAGGGGTACACGGGCAGCAGTGGTCTGGTCAGTGGAAGTCTAGTGGAAGGAGTGACCGCAGACAGGCTTCCAAGGCCTAACATAACAAACTTGGGCTGGCTGTAGGCACTTTTAAATTGGTTCCAGGGGTACACGGGCAGCAGTGGTCTGGTCAGTGGAAGTCTAGTGGAAGGAGTGACCGCAGACAGGCTTCCAAGGCCTAACATAACAAACTTGGACTGGCTGTAGGCACTTTTAAATTGGTTCCAGGGGTACACGGGCAGCAGTGGTCTGGTCAGTGGAAGTCTAGTGGAAGGAGTGACCGCAGACAGGCTTCCAAGGCCTAACATAACAAACTTGGGCTGGCTGTAGGCACTTTTAAATTGGTTGCAGGGGTACACGGGCAGCAGTGGTCTGGTCAGTGGAAGTCTAGTGGAAGGAGTGACCGCAGACAGGCTTCGAAGGCCTAACATAACAAAATTGGGCTGACTGTAGGCACTTTTAAATTGGTTCCAGGGTAACACGGCCAGCAGTGGCCTGGTCAGTGTAGTAGTTGTAGAAAGAAGGGACCGCAGACAGGCTTCGAAGGCCTAACATAACAAAAATGTCAAAACAATGGTATTGTCAGTGCCAGGCATTGAAGGATGTCAGCGCCTAGACTACACATTGGTGAAGCTGTGAGAGATAATTTTGCTAGTGGTAGAGCACTGTTTGAGCTGGGGGGGGGAACTGTCTTGTGGCCGGCGGTACAGGCACAGGGCCCCTCATATTACAACGGTGTGTCTGACGTTGGGTGCGCACCACCACCGCCAGAGACACTTTATTGTACTATGAGGGACCCAGTGGCAGTGCCGTCGACCAAAAGCGGCCACACCCACCTCTTCAGACAAACAGCACTCTCAAGGGTCCAAGCGCAAAGTGGCGATAGCACGGCCCCGTGTGGGGAGTTTGGCCATTTCGTGAGGTGGAAACATGTCGTATGCTGGACAATCAGGTGAAGAAAATTACGAGATTGGAAAAGTCATTCAGAATAGTCCACAGGCAAGACCTTTTCATAGGAAAGCTAGGTGTCAGCCGGGCAGGGTGGGGCAAAAGATTTTGAAATCCAGTTGTGGTTCATTTTAATGAAGGTTAGATCATCTACATTTTGGGTAGCCAGACGAGTCCTTTTTTCTGTTAGTATTGAACCTGCAGCACTGAATACTCTTTCTGATAGGACACTAGCTGCCGGGCAAGCAAGCTCCTGCAATGCATATTCTGCCAATTCTGGCCAGGTGTCTAATTTGGATGCCCAGTAATCAAATGGGAATGACGGTTGAGGGAGAACGTCGATAAGGGATGAAAAATAGTTTGTAACCATACTGGACAAATGTTGTCTCCTGTCACTTTGAATTGATGCTGCAGTACCTGTCCTGTCTGCGGTCATAGAAAAATCACTCCACAACCTGGTCAGAAAACCCCTCTGGCCAACGCCACTTCTGATTTCTGCCCCTCTAACACCTCTGGTCTGCTGGCCCCTGGAGCTCGTGTGAGAACGATCACGGGCGCTGTGTGCAGGGAATGCCAGAAGCAAACGGTCAACAAGAGTTGATTGTTTTGTTGCTAATATTAGTTCCAAGTTCTCATGTGGCATAATATTTTGCAATTTGCCTTTATAGCGAGGATCAAGGAGGCAGGCCAACCAGTAATCGTCATCGTTCATCATTTTTGTAATGCGTGTGTCCCTTTTGAGGATACGCAAGGCATAATCCGCCATGTGGGCCAAAGTTCCCGTTGTCAAATCTGTGGTTGTGCTTGGTTGAGGGGCAGTTGCAGGCAAATCTACGTCACTTGTGTCCCTCAAAAAACCAGAACCCGGCCTTGCCACGCCACCAATTTCCCGTGCCCCCGGGAAAGCTTCCTCATTAAAAATATACTCATCCCCATCATCCTCCTCATCCTCCACCTCCTCTTCGCCCGGTACCTCGTCATGTACACTGCCCTGACCAGACAATCGCTGACTGTCATCAAGGCTTTCCTCTTCCTCTGGTGCAGACGCCTGATCCTTTATGTGCGTCAAACTTTGCATCAGCAGACGCATTAGGGGGATGCTCATGCTTATTATGGCGTTGTCTGCACTAACCAGCCGTGTGCATTCCTCAAAACACTGAAGGACTTGACACATGTCTTGAATCTTCGACCACTGCACACCTGACAACTCCATGTCTGCCATCCTACTGCCTGCCCGTGTATGTGTATCCTCCCACAAAAACATAACAGCCCGCCTCTGTTCGCACAGTCTCTGAAGCATGTGCAGTGTTGAGTTCCACCTTGTTGCAACGTCTATGATTAGGCGATGCTGGGGAAGGTTCAAAGAACGCTGATAGGTCTGCATACGGCTGGAGTGTACAGGCGAACGGCGGATATGTGCGCAAAGTCCACGCACTTTGAGGAGCAGGTCGGATAACCCCGGATAACTTTTCAGGAAGCACTGCACCACCAGGTTTAAGGTGTGAGCCAGGCAAGGAATGTGTTTCAGTTGGGAAAGGGAGATGGCAGCCATGAAATTCCTTCCGTTATCACTCACTACCTTGCCTGCCTCAAGATCTACAGTGCCCAGCCACGACTGCGTTTCTTGCTGCAAGAACTCGGACAGAACTTCCGCGGTGTGTCTATTGTCGCCCAAACACTTCATAGCCAATACAGCCTGCTGACGTATGCCAGTAGCTGCCCCATAATGGGAGACCTGGTGTGCAACAGTGGCAGGTGCGGATGGAGTGTTTGTGCGACTGCGGTCTGTGGACGAGCTCTTGCTTCTGCAGGAGGACGAGGAGGAGGAGGAGGAGGGGGTGCGAACGGCTACAGACAACTGTTTACTAGACCGTGGGCTAGGCAGAACTGTCCCAAACTTGCTGTCCCCTGTGGACCCTGAATCCACCACATTTACCCAGTGTGCCGTGATGGACACGTAACGTCCCTGGCCATGCCTACTGGTCCATGCATCTGTTGTCAGGTGCACCTTTGTGCTCACAGATTGCCTGAGTGCATGGACGATGCGCTCTTTAACATGCTGGTGGAGGGCTGGGATGGCTTTTCTGGAAAAAAAGTGTCGACTGGGTAGCTCGTAGCGTGGTACAGCGTAGTCCATCAGGTCTTTGAAAGCTTCGCTTTCAACTAACCGGTAGGGCATCATCTCTAACGAGATTAGTCTAGCTATGTGGGCGTTCAAACCCTGTGTACGCGGATGCGAGGCTAAGTATTTCCTTTTTCTAACCATAGTCTCATGTAGGGTGAGCTGGACTGGAGAGCTGGAGATCGTGGAACTAGCGGGGGTGCCGGTGGACATGGCAGACTGAGAGACGGTGGGAGATGGTATTGTTGCCGCCTGTGCCCTAGATGCAGTGTTTCCTACTACGAAACTGGTGATTCCCTGACCCTGACTGCTTTGGCCTGGCAAAGATACCTGCACAGATACAGCAGGTGGTGCGCTAAATGGTGGTCCTACACTGCCGGAAGGGATGTTGCGTTGATGACTAGCTTCATTGGCCGAGGGTGCAACAACCTTAAGGGACGTTTGGTAGTTAGTCCAAGCTTTCAAATGCATGGTGGTTAAATGTCTATGCATGCAACTAGTATTGAGACTTTTCAGATTCTGACCTCTGCTTAAGGAAGTAGAACATTTTTGACAGATGACTTTGCGCTGATCAATTGGATGTTGTTTAAAAAAATGCCAGACTGCACTCTTTCTAGCATCGGATACCTTTTCAGGCATTGCAGACTGAGCTTTAACCGGATGGCCACGCTGTCCTCCACCAGGTTTTGGCTTTGCCACGCGTTTTGGGCAAGATACGGGCCCGGCAGATGGAACCTGTGGCGATGTTGATGCCTGCTGCGGCCCCTCCTCCTCCTCTGCTTCAGAACTGCTGCCGCCTGCACCCTGTTCCCCCAATGGCTGCCAATCGGGGTCAAGAACTGGGTCATCTAATAACTCTTCTTGTACCTCCTGCGCAACTTCGTCTGTGTCACCGTGTCGTTCGGTGGTATAGCGTTCGTGATGGGGCAACATAGTCTCATCAGGGTCTGATTCTTGATCAGCACCCTGCGAGGGCAATGTTGTGGTCTGAGTCAAAGGACCAGCATAGTAGTCTGGCTGTGGCTGTGCGTCAGTGCACTCCATGTCAGATTCAATTTGTAATGGGCATGGACTGTTAACTGCTTCACTTTCTAAGCCAGGGACGGTATGTGTAAAGAGCTCCATGGAGTAACCCGTTGTGTCGCCTGCTGCATTCTTCTCTGTTGTTGTTTTTGCTGAAGAGGACAAGGAAGTGACTTGTCCCTGACCGTGAACATCCACTAACGACGCGCTGCTTTTACTTTTACCAGTTTCACGAGATGAGGCAAAAGAGCTAGAGGCTGAGTCAGCAAGATAAGCCAAAACTTGCTCTTGCTGCTCCGGCTTTAAAAGCGGTTTTCCTAATCCCAGAAAAGGGAGCGTTCGAGGCCTTGTGTAGCCGGACGACGAACCTGGCTCCACAGCTCCAGACTTAGGTGCAATATTTTTTTCCCCACGACCACCTGATGCTCCACCACTAACACTACCCTCATTACCAGCTGACAATGAACGCCCCCGGCCACGACCTCTTCCACTAGACTTCCTCATTGTTTTAAAAACGTAACCAAACTAACGTTATTTGTTGCAGTCACACAACTTACACGGTGAGCTATAACTTCAGTATGATTTAGCTACCCCTTTACAGGTTGGTGAGACCACAGCGAAAATCAGGCCCAATGTTACACACTCTTTTTTTGGTGGCTGCAAATTAGAGAGATGCCCCACACGCAGGACTGTCACTGAAGCACAAATGTTAATATTAATGTCACACTATTATTTTTTTTTTATTTTTATTTTTTTCAGGAACACTTTAGAAACCCCCCCCAAAAAAAAAAATAGATTTTTGCAGGGAGAATTTAGAAAACAAATGTAACAAACTATATGCTTTCTATGGGCCACTGAGTGAGAGATGACGCACACAGGAATCAGGAGTGGCACACAAGCCCAGAGGCCAATATTTTTCTACCAATGATTGATGGAGTTATTTTCTCTGGTAGATTTTGGAACCCAAATCAAGGAAAAAAAATGTAGGCTTTCTATGGACCACAATTGGAGAGAGAGAGAGAGAGAGAGAGAGATGGCACACCCAGGAGTCAAGACTGGCACACAAGCAGAAAGGCCAATATTAATCTCCCATTTTTTTGGGGGTTTTGTTTTTTTTTTTTTTTTTTTTTTTTTTTCAGGGAGACTTTAGAAAAAAAAATAATAAAAAAAATATGATTTTATCAGGAAGAATTTAGAAACCAAATAAAATAAAATGATTTTTTCAGGGAGAATTTATAAAACAAATAAAAACAAAAATAGGCGTTCTATGGCCCACTGACTGAGAGATGACGCACACAGGAGTCAGGAGTGGCACACAAACCCAGAGGCCAATATTTTTCTACCAATGATTGATGTAGTTATTTTCTCTGGTAGATTTTAGAACCCAAATCAAGGAAAAAAAATATAGGCTTTCTATGGACCACAATTGGAGAGAGAGAGAGAGAGAGAGAGAGAGAGAGATGGCACACCCAGGAGTCAAGACTGGCACACAAGCAGAAAGGCCAATATTAATCTCCCACTGTTTTTTTTGGTTGTTTTTTTTTTTTTTTTTTCAGGGAGACTTTAGAAAAAAAAATAATAAAAAAAATATGATTTTATCAGGAAGAATTTAGAAACCAAATAAAATAAAATGATTTTTTCAGGGAGAATTTAGAAAACAAATAAAACCAAAAATAGGCGTTCTATGGCCCACTGACTGAGAGATGACGCACCCAGGAGTCAAGACTGGCACACAAGCAGAAAGGCCAATATTAATCTCCCACTGTTTTATTTTTTTTTTTTCAGGGAGACTTTAGAAAAAAAAATAATAAAAAAAATATGATTTTATCAGGAAGAATTTAGAAACCAAATAAAATAAAATGATTTTTTCAGGGAGAATTTAGAAAACAAATAAAACCAAAAATAGGCGTTCTATGGCCCACTGACTGAGAGAGAGAGAGAGATGGAACGCTTAGTACTGGCACACAAGCCCAAAGGGCAATATTAATCTCCCTTTTTTTTTCCAGGGAGAATTTCTAAAACCCAAAAAAAAAAAAAAATAGGCTTTCTATGGCCCACTATTTGTGAGAGAGATGGGACGCTCAGGACTGGCACAGATGGCACGCTCAGGACTGGCACAGAAGCCCAGAGGCCAATATTAATCTCCCTTTTTTTCTGGGAGAATTTATAAAACCAAAAAAATATTTAAATAGGCTTTCTATGGCCCACTATTTGTGAGAGAGATGGCACGCTCAGGACTGGCACAGATGGCACGCTCACAACTGGCACACAAGCCCAGAGGCCAATATTAATCTCCCTTTTTTCAGGGAAAATTTATAAAACCAAAAAAAAAATTAAATAGGCTTTCTATGGCCCACTATTTGTGAGAGAGATGGCACGCTCAGGACTGGCACAGATGGCACGCTCACAACTGGCACACAAGCCCAGAGGCCAATATTAATCTCCCTTTTTTCAGGGAAAATTTATAAAACAAAAAAAAAAATTAAATAGGCTTTCTATGGCCCACTATTTGTGAGAGAGATGGCACGCTCAGGGCTGGCACAGATGGCACGCTCAGGACTGGCACACAAGCCCAGAGGCCAATATTAATCTCCCTTTTTTTCAGGGAGAATTTATAAAACCAAAAAAAAAAATAAATAGGCTTTCTATGGCCCACTATTTGTGAGAGAGATGGCACGCTCAGGGCTGGCACAGATGGCACGCTCAGGACTGGCACACAAGCCCAGAGGCCAATATTAATCTCCCTTTTTTTCAGGGAGAATTTATAAAACCCAAAAAAAAATAAAATAGGCTTTCTATGGCCCACTATTTGTGAGAGAGATGGCACACTCAGGACTGGCACACAAGCCCAAAGGCCAATATTAATCTCCCACTGTATTTTTATCAGGGAGAATTTATACACCCCACAAAAAAAAATACAGAAAAATGAAAAGGCTTTCTATGGCCCACTATGTGAGAGAGATGGCACACACAGGGATGGCACTCTAGCAGAAATGCCAAATTGCCAATCTTAATCTCCCACCAAAAAAAAAAAAAAACAGGGAATGTCCTACAATTACTATCTCCCTGCCTGCAGTAATCTCAGCCAGGTATGGCAGGCAGCTACTATCTCCCTGCCTGCAGTAATCTCAGCCAGGTATGGCAGGCAGCAATAAGGAGTGGACTGATGCACAAATGAAATAAAAAGTGTGGACAAACAAAAAAGATAGCTGTGCAGAAAGGAAGGAACAAGAGGATTTGTGCTTTGAAAAAAGCAGTTGGTTTGCACAGCGGCGTACACACAGCAATGCAGCTATCAGGGAGCCTTCTAGGGCAGCCCAATGAGCTACAGCGCTGAGGGGAAAAAAAAAAAAAAAAAAACTTCCACTGTCCCTGCACACCGAGGGTGGTGTTGGACAGTGCAAATCGCTGCAGCACAAGCGGTTTTGTGGTTAATGGACCCTGCCTAACGCTATCCCTGCTTCTGACAAAGCGGCAGCAACCTCTCCCTAAGCTCAGATCAGCAGCAGTAAGATGGCGGTCGGCGGGAACGCCTCTTTATAGCCCCTGTGACGTCGCAGACAGCAAGCCAATCACTGCAATGCCCTTCTCTAAGATGGTGGGGACCAGGACCTATGTCATCACGCTGCCCACACTCTGCGTTTACCTTCATTGGCTGAGAAATGGCGCTTTTCGCGTCATTGAAACGCGACTTTGGCGCGAAAGTCGCGTACCGCATGGCCGACCCCGCACAGGGGTCGGATCGGGTTTCATGAAACCCCGACTTAGCCAAAAGTCGGCGACTTTTGAAAATGTTCGACCCGTTTCGCTCAACCCTACTCACCACACATCTAGATAAGTTCCTTAGGGGGTTTACTTTCCAAAATGGTGTCACTTGTGGGGGGTTTCAATGTTTAGGCACATCAGGGGCTCTCTAAACGCGACATGGCATCCTATCTCAATTCCAGTCAAATTTGCATTGAAAAGTCAAACGGCGCTCCTTCCATTCTGAGCTCTGCCATACGACCAAACAGTGGTTTACCCCCACATATGTGGTATTAGCGTACTCAGGACAAATTCTACAACAACGTTTAGGGTCCAATTTCTCCTGTTACCCTTGGTAAAATAAAGCAAATTGGAGCTGAAATACATTTTTTGTGAAAAAAAGTTAAATGTTCATTTTTTTTTAAACATTCCAAAAATTCCTGTGAAACACCTGAAGGGTTAATAAACTTCTTGAATGTGGTTTTGAGCACCTTGAGGGGTGCAGTTTTTAGAAAGGTGTCACACTTGGGTATTTTCTATCATATAGACCCCTCAAAGTGACTTCAAATGTGATGTGGTCCCTAAAGAAAAATGGTGTTGTAAAAATGAGAAATTGCTGGTCAACTTTTAACCCTTATAACTCCCTAACAACAAAAAAAGTTTTGGTTCCAAAATTGTGCTGATGTAAAGTAGACATGTGGAAAATTTTACTTATTAAGTGTTTTGTGTGACATACTGTATCTCTGTGATTTAAGGGCATAAAAATTCAAAGTTGGAAAATTGCTAAATTTTCGCCAAATTTCCATTTTTTTCACAAATAAGCACAAGTAATATCAAAGAAATGTTACCACTATCATGAAATACAGTATGTCCCGAGAAGACAGTGTCAGAATCGTCAGGATCCGTTGAAGCGTTCCAGAGTTATAACCTCATAAAGGGACAGTGGTCAGAATTGTAAAAATTGGCCCGGTCATTAATGTGCAAACCACCCTTAGGGGTTAAAGGGTTAAACATCTTCTGGGTAGTTTTTGAGAAAGCAATTTTTATGTACATATATATATGTAAGGTGCTTAGATTACAGCTGGCGGCCACGTGATCCGGGCACCTTCGTATGACTGTTTCACTCAGGAAGGATGCTAATTTTGATAAGAACTTTGAAATTAACTTTCTGTAGGCTGGAGAAGCACAATTTTTGATTTCTTGCATGAATTTCTTACTAATATATATATGTATTTAACATTTTTCATCAGGCAACAGAAAAGCTATATTTAACTTTGCCTATCTCTTCATTTTCTGGTTATCTACAGGACAGGCTTCACATTTAGTAAAATCGTAGATATGATTTAGCAATTAGTTTTATCTTTTAGCCTTTCCCTTCTCATGTAAGCCTCAGTTATGATACCTTCAAGCCTCTTCATTAGGCTATTAGTCATACAATCATGTCTTTTTGGTCCTGTTTCGCCATGCCACAATGTCCCTGAAGGCCAACTTTTAAACTAACTGCGTATAATTGTGGAGAGTCCTGGGCTTTTTATTCCACCATTGTACTCTCTCAGCTTATGTTACTTAGCTATTCTTGTAAAGTTGAAAAGAGAGTCCAGCTCAGGAAAAATAAATATAAAATGAAGAATTCTTTATTCCAAATGTTTAAAAGTGGAAACACTGCATGTCAGAATCAGCAATAAACAAATTATGGAAGGACAACACCGTGGCTGTGGACTAAGAACACCGAGAGTGTTCGAAACGCGTTCAGCTTTACCATGGTTGTCTTTCCATCCTTTGTTTATTGCTGATTCTGACATGCAGTGTTTCCACTTTTAATACATTGGAATAAAGAATTCTTCATTTTATATTTTTTTTTCCTGAGCTGTACTCTCTTTTCACCTTTACCATTCCAAGACTGCTTTGGCAGAAGCACTTTCCGTGCTCGGATTATCCATGGACTATAGGAATCTCTCCAGAAGGGTGAGCTGAAATACTGTTTGTGTTTTCTACTTAGCTATTCTACCCTCCCTATCTCACTAGTCACATTTTTATTGCATAATGTGGTGCTTTTTTTTAGGCTGTATTGATGTCACAAAGGATCAATATTCAAATTTTCTCTTATATAGGAAGAGAACTTGAACTCTTGGGCCACCATTTGGAAGTAGCAATCCTAAAAGTCAATATCAACCCTTTAAAAAGCCTTGCCATTTGAATTAGGATTAAAGCCAGACAAAAATGTGCATTTTTAATTTCCCAGAAAAGCATTGCATGGTGTATAGGCCTCCTTACACTAACATACCTGGTATGTCACTCTCCACAAGAAGAAACATTACTCCTTAGATCACAAAGGATCAAGTATCTTCCAAAATACATGCTCTCGCCCAATACAGGGAAAGGAGTGATGCTTTATTTTGCTTGATATCTAATATAAGTTAATGGTGCTAGTTTACCTTTAAAAATAATAATCAGTGAAATGTTACCGTCTTCAAATCCTGCATACAAAGAAACACCAATCATATCAATTAAAAGTGTCACAGTGTCACAATTGTCTTTTTCCTTCTGGGGTTTCACTTACCTTATCATCCTATTTAATTGCAGCTGACATCCTGTTCCATTACATGGCTCTTCAGAGCTCAAACCTGTTATATTAACTTTCCTGTGAACTTGTCCTCTGGCAGGAGCAGGCAATATCAGCCTCAGAAGACATGCATATTAAATCCAGGACTGTAATTGGCTCTAATCACAGAGCGAATTCCCCTATTCAAATGAGAAGATCGCCTACTTTATGAAAGGGCTTCACACATATGTCATTCTTTCATGTCCTTGTTCAGTTGGTAGCCAAACACTTAGGTATACCAGGATAAAAGGACTTGTAATGTCTTTTCCCCACTATATACTACTGGTTATAACATATATGCTTGTATTCACATTCATTTCTTTATGTGATATCCTACAGCGTCAGGTGAACATCTATAGAACATATAAGTTGAAAAACGATAAAGGTTGCACCATTATTTACCAAGAATGATTACTCTAGAATATTGAAAATGCATTACTGCCATAGAAAATAGGAAAAAGCGCTATATAATGTACACATGAAATATTTTTATCTGCAAAAATTGCTATGAAAAAAGGAAGGTACTTCGCGCATAAATTGGCCAATGTATGTGAGCCCAATTGCCACGTCAAGGCGTCCTTCGTAATTGGGTTCCTGTCCTGTTTTGTCACCTCCCCTTGGCAAAAAAGCCTACAATTTATGGGTCAGGAGTGGACCAGCTAACTACTCAACTACTTGGCGCCTGTTCAATGAGTGAAACAGGCTGCCGTGAGAGAGAGTGAGTTCTCCTTCAATGGAAGTCTTCAAATAAAGGCTGGACAGATATCTGTCTGAGATGGTTTAGTGATTCCTGCATTGAGCTTGGGGTTGGACACGATGACCTTTGAGGTCCCTGTCAACTCTAACATTCTATCATTCTATGAAAATACACAAATATCTAAAATAAATAAAACCGTAAGCCTATGATAGGGCTGGCTCAACCCTATATAGGAATCAGTAGGACCACAAAACAGATACAAGAGTGTGCAAATCAACCTGATCAAACAGGAAAAGATACTTGGTCCATAATGGGGTAAAATTCAACCCTATAAAGTAACTAGTAGGACAAAAACAGATATAAAATGTTGTAGTGCATAAACAAGTGTAAAATGTCACGGTTCCACCCCTCAGTGTGCCTGGGATACAGTTATTGACAGCTCAGCCATCCAATCTGATACAAGGGCGTGCTGAAGCTGTTGGTGCTTTGATTGACAGCTCTGTCATCCAGTCTGACACAGGGGCACGCTGAACTGTCAGTGTTTTGATTGACAGCTTGACTGTCCAATCTGAGACTGGGAGGCGCTGGCTGTCTCCAAGTGTTCACTATCCCAGATGATTGCCATGCTACTTAACTGAGCTTCTGTTTCTCCCAGACCATTGACATACATATGAGTCGCCCGCCAGGGCTGTGGGGTACTCGGTACCGGGTCCGGTACTTTAAGGGGATGTCACGGTGGCTGCGACCCGGTCTGTGCCACAAATAAAGGGGAAAGGTCTTTTAAGGGTTTAATAAAATTTGTGTTCGTGACGCCACCTGTGGTATTTGGTCAAAGGGGACCGACACTGCTTATAGGAGTCCTCAGGGGTGATGTTATGGCAGCTGGATGATATAACTTCCCACAGGTGAAGTTGGGTCCCCAGGGCTCCTTGTGTGTAGATGAGGAAGGTGAGTGGTACAGTAAAGAACGGAGAACACAGGTTTGTGGTCTCTTTACCTGGTTTACTGAAGGCTTCAGGCAACCGCAGTCCAGGGCACCAAATCACATGTACAGGCAGGGTCCGGCCAGCTTGGAAGCAAATTCAGAGTCCCCTTTACTTTATGATTTTGTAGTCCCTTACTGCCTTTGGCTTCTGGCAAGGTCCTCACAATTCTCTCTGTCCTCCATGAAGGTTAGGACACAAACCTGTATGACAGGTGGCTCGAGCCTTTTTATAGGGTCTCTATCATGACCCAGGCTCTATGTGCCACTGTGCCTCCTGGGTATTAGGGCAGACAGGTGATGTGTAATCCAGCTGTCCTGCCGGTTTCTGCTGTGCCTCCTAGAGTCCGACACAGCCCCGGTCTTCCAGCTACCGGAATCTGTGCTCGACCAGGGAGGTAAGCCAATTGCTGCTATTCTCCCCTGGTGTCTCTCTCCTGTGCTCCATTCTTCTGCATGCTCAGAAACACTGTTCTTCCTTCAGTATCTCTCAATCCTGGAGCTGCATCAACTCTGGCTGCATGGCCCCAAACATGTCTTTCTGCCTCAGACTGCTCCAGTCTGCTGTCTGGCACAAATTGACTGAAACTCTCTTTCCTTCCAGACCAGTATCTATCTATATAGGGAAGTTCACACTAAACCAGGTTTTAGAGCTCCCCATTCTGGCCTGGAGTTTGAACATGTTGTGTGCATTGTGTTTACCTGGTGAAAAAGATCTTCCAAGCGTGACATCACTCTCCCCGTGAGGAAAGCAATGCCACTGTGATGACCAGGACCCTGGGGCATCACACATACATTTAGCTAAGTGTGGTTTGTTCCTCTGTGCCTTCCATTCTGTACATTGATCTTTTGTTGCCTGACTTTGGACCTCGTTCTGACCATCCATTTGTTTAACCCCTTCTGCTCTGATTGGCTATCCTGCTGGTATTCTGATCTTGGAACGTTACCTGACTATGCTTTTGTCTCTTTCTTCTATTTATGACATACGCTCCTGACTTCTTACCTTGAACTTCTTGACTATTCTGACTCATGGCATGAAAAGTGACTAGCGTCACACAAAAAGTGTTGCTTTCATCCACCTGAGCTTTAAGGTACGTCACATGCAAAAGGGGTTTCCTCGATAGTCTTGAGCAGTTGTTTCAGTCTGTTTACCCTGTTGGGCCTTCTACATTTGTTCCCACCCTAACAAGGTCAATACCCAAGTGTAGCTTTCATGATGTATACCCCAGAAAAAAACTTCCAAACGTGTTACTTTTCTCAATAATGAGATGTCATCAGGGTAGTATACTTGTTAAGGGAAAAATAAGAAATAATTGTAATGAGGTCCAGAGCACCGCTCCAGGTTCATGTCCAAAGCGTCCAGCTATCTCCATGGTAATCACAAATTAAGACTTAGAAGAAACATAAAGATCTATAGTCCTTTGCCTGCTTATTAGAAAATTAAGAAGGGAGGTTTGCATGAACTGCATCGATCTAATAAAAAGGAAAGTCATATTTTTGGAAACCTGATTAAGTAGTGAACACAAAGCATGGTTTCACTTTGATAGGCAATGGCCAGGATCCCTCCAATTGAATAAAACACTGATAGACGAGGCCACATCTGTCATCTTTGGTCTTTATGTAAAAATAAAATCATGATAAAAAATATGACTACAATGTTTAGCTCCTGCAACACTCAGTTGCAAAGATATTGTGAATGTTGGGACTCATCATTTTCTGAAACTGGAGCAACATCCCATGACCATCCCTGTTATGAGTCATTAAGGGGAGGTGTGTGGGTGTAACTTAAGAACTGATAAAAAGACAAGGTAAATTATGATATGTGTCCAATGCAGATACACACCAGTGTAAGGCTGGGTTCACATTGTGTTAGTGGCAGTCCGCTAACGGAATCCGTTACAGAGCGCTACTAACGCAATGTAACGGAGCCGTTAGCGCACCCATTGACCGCAATGTATCTAACGCATCGCTAACGTATGCCATTTTTGGCATGCGTTAGCGATGTCCCGTTATTTTCTGACGGACCTCGAACGCTGCTTGCAGCGTTTTTGGGTCTGTTCTCGCTAGCGCAGATCGGGCATCTGCGCTAGCGGGATCGCTAAACGCAATCCCTTTTTGTACATTGCGTTAGCGCATTCCGTTAGCGTATGTGCTAAACGGATTGCACTAACGCAATGTGAACCTAGCCTAAGCATGATCCACGTTTACAGACACTTTCGAGAGGAGCGCTTCCCTCCAGAAATCTGAAGACTTTGCATTGACGTCAGGTTTAGTAAGTTTCTTTGTTAATCCTTTTTATTTTATGTAATCGTATAGGCTGTATTGTTTTGTCCCCTTTGTAAAATCATTTGCATATGTTTTTTATAAACACTGCCTATCTTTCTAAGTTAAATATAAAATGTAATAGCTTTGTTTCTTTGGTTCTGTAAACCCCCAAAGTCATATGTTACCTGTAACAGGTGTCCAATCGGCCTATAAACGATTGGTGGTGGCAGTGAGTAGTTACAGTAGTTTTGCTATTGCAGAGCTGGCAGTGACCGTACCGGATATATTTATATTCCATGCATTGGAATCTGAGGTGCATATACCATATGCTCACTGTTACTTCTCCAATAGTCGGCCTTAGTGGAAACAGCCTGCTGCCTCCTCTGTTAATCATTGGTTAATTGTAGAGTTGAGCGACCTTGACCTTTTTAGAGTCGAGCCGGGTTTTGCGAAACCCGACTATGTCCAAAGTCGGGTCGAGTGAAATCGGCCGATTATGACGTAAAGTCGGGATCGACCGAAACACGAAACCCAATGCAAGTCAATGGGGCAGCATAGTCGGCAGTGAGTGGGGGCCAGGAAAACACCTAGAGTGCCCATTTTAATGTCAAAACCATCCATTCTTCTTAATGAAGCTTGTCAAGCGTAATTTACCTTATAATAATTGGAAGGCATTTGAAATTGGGGGTCATTTGGCTAAAGTTGTGGGGGGTAGGGCTGGTTCAAGTAATTAGTGGGCCCAGGAAATCTGGACCACGTCACGGCAGTGGAGCAGGGAGAGGTAAGTATTTCAACTTTGCAAGTGCTGTGAACCTGAGCAAGCAGGGGGGGCCCACTCGTTGGCATTGGCACTGGCACAGGGCCCCTCAAAGTACAGCGGTGTGTTTGCACGGCGGGGGCGCCTCCCACCGGCAGCAACACTTTTGCGTACTATGAGAGGCCCTGTGCCAGTGACGTCGCCAACTAGTATTCCTCCCCCCACCTGATGAAGGAACCTGCACTTTCATCTGCACCTTCCTCTTTGTCCCCGTGTAAGGTGGTATGGTATGCGGGAAGAGCAACCTGACTTTCAGCAGGGTCACAATGTTGTTGTGTAGCGTGCACGGGGAATGTTGCGTTATGGGTCAATGTACCAGCAGACTCATCTATCACTGGCTGGGCAATGGGCACGATGAAGTGGAAACACAGATATAGGCCCAAAGAAGAAAGTGGGCTAAATGCAGTTCAAAATTGGTAACACAGGAATAACCAGGGGGCATTGCAGTGGAGGACAACTGGAATGAGAGGCTGACACAGAGAGTAGGGCCAAATCAGTAAGTAGTCGAAATGCAGTTCAAAATTGGCAACCGTAGTAAACAGGCGGCACAGCTTTGTTCAGTGGAGGAGAACAGCAAGGAGTGGCAGACACCGATAGTAGGCCCCAACCCAACTAGTAGGCCAAATGCAGTCTAACATTAACAACTACTTAACGAGAGGCTGAAAATGGTATTTCAGGACAGGAAACCAGGAGAACAGCAAGGAGTGGCAGACACCGATAGTAGGCCCCAAACCAACTAGTACGCCAAATGCAGTTGTTCCATTTAACCACAATTTAATGAGAGCCTGAAGATAGAAGCTCAGGAAAGGCAACCTGGGGAACACCTTGGAGTGTAACACACCATCTCTCTCCACCCCATACCCATTTTGTAGGCCTAATGCTGTGTACTTTTCTACAACTACTAAACGAGAGTCGGAAGACCGAAGCAATGGCAAGGAAACCTGGGGAACACCTTGGAGTGTAACACACCATCTCTCTCCACCCCATACCCAATTTGTAGGCCTAATGCAGCCTACTTTCCGACACCTACTAAACGAGAGCATGAAGATCGAAGCTCAGGAAAGGCAACCTGGGGAACACCTTGGAGTGTAACACACCATCTCTCTCCACCCCATACCCATTTTTTAGGCCTAATGCAGTGTACTTTTCTACAACTACTAAACGAGAGTCGGAAGACCGAAGCAATGGCAAGGAAACCTGGGGAACACCTTGGAGTGTAACACACCATCTCTCTCCACCCCATTCCCCATTTTTTAGGCCTAATGCAGCCTACTTTCCGACACCTACTAAACGAGAGCATGAAGATCGAAGCTCAGGAAAGGCAACCTGGGGAACACCTTGGAGTGTAACACACCATCTCTCTCCACCCCATACCCATTTTGTAGGCCTAATGCAGTGTACTTTTCTACAACTACTAAACGAGAGTCGGAAGACCGAAGCAATGGCAAGGAAACCTGGGGAACACCTTGGAGTGTAACACACCATCTCTCTCCACCCCATACCCAATTTGTAGGCCTAATGCAGCCTACTTTCCGACACCTACTAAACGAGAGCATGAAGATCGAAGCTCAGGAAAGGCAACCTGGGGAACACCTTGGAGTGTAACACACCATCTCTCTCCACCCCATACCCATTTTGTAGGCCTAATGCTGTGTACTTTTCCACCAACTACTAAACGAGAGCCGGAAGATCGAAGCTCATGAAAGGCAACCCGGGGAACACCTTGGAGTGTAACACAACCTCTCTCTATACCACGAAAGGGCTGATTCTTAGGAAGGAAGGCTGTTGTAAATAAGCATTGCGCGTCCGAGGGTGATTATATTCTTATTCGGTATCTACTCACCCTCGGACGCGCCATGCTTCTTGATTTGTAATTAATGTTTATTTGCAATGTGCTTTTGACTTACTCAATTATTTTTTTAATTATTGATTTTATTAAATTAATAGTTTAACATCTTATTGGAAATAATTTAAAGGAGACGCGACAGGACAACACTCGGTGGATGCCATATCTGTGTTAACAACTCCAAAAAACTTTCAGTTAACTTCTTGCAGGAGAAAGAAATTGTAGCTGTTGGACCTTTGTAGTACAGTTCCAGATATTTGTTGTGTGTTTGTTTTGATTGTTAAAATGTCTGCATTTGAGATCTCAACACGATCTTATTTTTTATAATCAAATTAATTTTTTTTATATTTAATGATGTTGGTTCAAGGGGTACACGGGCAGCAATAGACAGGTCAGTGGAGGCCTAGTGGAAGGAGTGACGGCAGACAGGCATCAAAGGCCTAACATTGGGCTGGCTGTAGGCAAGTTAAAATTGGTTCCAGGGGAACACGGCCATCAGTGGCCTGGTCAGTGTAGTTGTAGTTGAAAGAACGGGACGCAGACAGGCTTCGAAGGCCTAACATAACAAACTTGGGCTGGCTGTAGGCACTTTTAAATTTGTTCCAGGGGTACATGGGCAGCAGTGTATGGTCAGTGGAAGTCTAGTGGAAGGAGTGACCGCAGACAGGCTTCCAAGGCCTAACATAACAAACTTGGGCTGGCTGTAGGCACTTTTAAATTGGTTCCAGGGGTACACGGGCAGCAGTGGTCTGGTCAGTGGAAGTCTAGTGGAAGGAGTGACCGCAGACAGGCTTCCAAGGCCTAACATAACAAACTTGGGCTGGCTGTAGGCACTTTTAAATTGGTTCCAGGGGTACACGGGCAGCAGTGGTCTGGTCTGTGGAAGTCTAGTGGAAGGAGTGACCGCAGACAGGCTTCGAAGGCCTAACATAACAAACTTGGGCTGGCTGTAGGCACTTTTAAATTGGTTCCAGGGGTACACGGGCAGCAGTGGTCTGGTCAGTGGAAGTCTAGTGGAAGGAGTGACCGCAGACAGGCTTCCAAGGCCTAACATAACAAACTTGGGCTGGCTGTAGGCACTTTTAAATTGGTTCCAGGGGTACACGGGCAGCAGTGGTCTGGTCAGTGGAAGTCTAGTGGAAGGAGTGACCGCAGACAGGCTTCCAAGGCCTAACATAACAAACTTGGGCTGGCTGTAGGCACTTTTAAATTGGTTCCAGGGGTACACGGGCAGCAGTGGTCTGGTCAGTGGAAGTCTAGTGGAAGGAGTGACCGCAGACAGGCTTCCAAGGCCTAACATAACAAACTTGGGCTGGCTGTAGGCACTTTTAAATTGGTTGCAGGGGTACACGGGCAGCAGTGGTCTGGTCAGTGGAAGTCTAGTGGAAGGAGTGACCGCAGACAGGCTTCGAAGGCCTAACATAACAAAATTGGGCTGACTGTAGGCACTTTTAAATTGGTTCCAGGGTAACACGGCCAGCAGTGGCCTGGTCAGTGTAGTAGTTGTAGAAAGAAGGGACCGCAGACAGGCTTCGAAGGCCTAACATAACAAAAATGTCAAAACAATGGTATTGTCAGTGCCAGGCATTGAAGGATGTCAGCGCCTAGACTACACATTGGTGAAGCTGTGAGAGATAATTTTGCTAGTGGTAGAGCACTGTTTGAGCTGGGGGGGGGAACTGTCTTGTGGCCGGCGGTACAGGCACAGGGCCCCTCATATTACAACGGTGTGTCTGACGTTGGGTGCGCACCACCACCGCCAGAGACACTTTATTGTACTATGAGGGACCCAGTGGCAGTGCCGTCGACCAAAAGCGGCCACACCCACCTCTTCAGACAAACAGCACTCTCAAGGGTCCAAGCGCAAAGTGGCGATAGCACGGCCCCGTGTGGGGAGTTTGGCCATTTCGTGAGGTGGAAACATGTCGTATGCTGGACAATCAGGTGAAGAAAATTACGAGATTGGAAAAGTCATTCAGAATAGTCCACAGGCAAGACCTTTTCATAGGAAAGCTAGGTGTCAGCCGGGCAGGGTGGGGCAAAAGATTTTGAAATCCAGTTGTGGTTCATTTTAATGAAGGTTAGATCATCTACATTTTGGGTAGCCAGACGAGTCCTTTTTTCTGTTAGTATTGAACCTGCAGCACTGAATACTCTTTCTGATAGGACACTAGCTGCCGGGCAAGCAAGCTCCTGCAATGCATATTCTGCCAATTCTGGCCAGGTGTCTAATTTGGATGCCCAGTAATCAAATGGGAATGACGGTTGAGGGAGAACGTCGATAAGGGATGAAAAATAGTTTGTAACCATACTGGACAAATGTTGTCTCCTGTCACTTTGAATTGATGCTGCAGTACCTGTCCTGTCTGCGGTCATAGAAAAATCACTCCACAACCTGGTCAGAAAACCCCTCTGGCCAACGCCACTTCTGATTTCTGCCCCTCTAACACCTCTGGTCTGCTGGCCCCTGGAGCTCGTGTGAGAACGATCACGGGCGCTGTGTGCAGGGAATGCCAGAAGCAAACGGTCAACAAGAGTTGATTGTTTTGTTGCTAATATTAGTTCCAAGTTCTCATGTGGCATAATATTTTGCAATTTGCCTTTATAGCGAGGATCAAGGAGGCAGGCCAACCAGTAATCGTCATCGTTCATCATTTTTGTAATGCGTGTGTCCCTTTTGAGGATACGCAAGGCATAATCCGCCATGTGGGCCAAAGTTCCCGTTGTCAAATCTGTGGTTGTGCTTGGTTGAGGGGCAGTTGCAGGCAAATCTACGTCACTTGTGTCCCTCAAAAAACCAGAACCCGGCCTTGCCACGCCACCAATTTCCCGTGCCCCCGGGAAAGCTTCCTCATTAAAAATATACTCATCCCCATCATCCTCCTCATCCTCCACCTCCTCTTCGCCCGGTACCTCGTCATGTACACTGCCCTGACCAGACAATCGCTGACTGTCATCAAGGCTTTCCTCTTCCTCTGGTGCAGACGCCTGATCCTTTATGTGCGTCAAACTTTGCATCAGCAGACGCATTAGGGGGATGCTCATGCTTATTATGGCGTTGTCTGCACTAACCAGCCGTGTGCATTCCTCAAAACACTGAAGGACTTGACACATGTCTTGAATCTTCGACCACTGCACACCTGACAACTCCATGTCTGCCATCCTACTGCCTGCCCGTGTATGTGTATCCTCCCACAAAAACATAACAGCCCGCCTCTGTTCGCACAGTCTCTGAAGCATGTGCAGTGTTGAGTTCCACCTTGTTGCAACGTCTATGATTAGGCGATGCTGGGGAAGGTTCAAAGAACGCTGATAGGTCTGCATACGGCTGGAGTGTACAGGCGAACGGCGGATATGTGCGCAAAGTCCACGCACTTTGAGGAGCAGGTCGGATAACCCCGGATAACTTTTCAGGAAGCACTGCACCACCAGGTTTAAGGTGTGAGCCAGGCAAGGAATGTGTTTCAGTTGGGAAAGGGAGATGGCAGCCATGAAATTCCTTCCGTTATCACTCACTACCTTGCCTGCCTCAAGATCTACAGTGCCCAGCCACGACTGCGTTTCTTGCTGCAAGAACTCGGACAGAACTTCCGCGGTGTGTCTATTGTCGCCCAAACACTTCATAGCCAATACAGCCTGCTGACGTATGCCAGTAGCTGCCCCATAATGGGAGACCTGGTGTGCAACAGTGGCAGGTGCGGATGGAGTGTTTGTGCGACTGCGGTCTGTGGACGAGCTCTTGCTTCTGCAGGAGGACGAGGAGGAGGAGGAGGAGGGGGTGCGAACGGCTACAGACAACTGTTTACTAGACCGTGGGCTAGGCAGAACTGTCCCAAACTTGCTGTCCCCTGTGGACCCTGAATCCACCACATTTACCCAGTGTGCCGTGATGGACACGTAACGTCCCTGGCCATGCCTACTGGTCCATGCATCTGTTGTCAGGTGCACCTTTGTGCTCACAGATTGCCTGAGTGCATGGACGATGCGCTCTTTAACATGCTGGTGGAGGGCTGGGATGGCTTTTCTGGAAAAAAAGTGTCGACTGGGTAGCTCGTAGCGTGGTACAGCGTAGTCCATCAGGTCTTTGAAAGCTTCGCTTTCAACTAACCGGTAGGGCATCATCTCTAACGAGATTAGTCTAGCTATGTGGGCGTTCAAACCCTGTGTACGCGGATGCGAGGCTAAGTATTTCCTTTTTCTAACCATAGTCTCATGTAGGGTGAGCTGGACTGGAGAGCTGGAGATCGTGGAACTAGCGGGGGTGCCGGTGGACATGGCAGACTGAGAGACGGTGGGAGATGGTATTGTTGCCGCCTGTGCCCTAGATGCAGTGTTTCCTACTACGAAACTGGTGATTCCCTGACCCTGACTGCTTTGGCCTGGCAAAGATACCTGCACAGATACAGCAGGTGGTGCGCTAAATGGTGGTCCTACACTGCCGGAAGGGATGTTGCGTTGATGACTAGCTTCATTGGCCGAGGGTGCAACAACCTTAAGGGACGTTTGGTAGTTAGTCCAAGCTTTCAAATGCATGGTGGTTAAATGTCTATGCATGCAACTAGTATTGAGACTTTTCAGATTCTGACCTCTGCTTAAGGAAGTAGAACATTTTTGACAGATGACTTTGCGCTGATCAATTGGATGTTGTTTAAAAAAATGCCAGACTGCACTCTTTCTAGCATCGGATACCTTTTCAGGCATTGCAGACTGAGCTTTAACCGGATGGCCACGCTGTCCTCCACCAGGTTTTGGCTTTGCCACGCGTTTTGGGCAAGATACGGGCCCGGCAGATGGAACCTGTGGCGATGTTGATGCCTGCTGCGGCCCCTCCTCCTCCTCTGCTTCAGAACTGCTGCCGCCTGCACCCTGTTCCCCCAATGGCTGCCAATCGGGGTCAAGAACTGGGTCATCTAATAACTCTTCTTGTACCTCCTGCGCAACTTCGTCTGTGTCACCGTGTCGTTCGGTGGTATAGCGTTCGTGATGGGGCAACATAGTCTCATCAGGGTCTGATTCTTGATCAGCACCCTGCGAGGGCAATGTTGTGGTCTGAGTCAAAGGACCAGCATAGTAGTCTGGCTGTGGCTGTGCGTCAGTGCACTCCATGTCAGATTCAATTTGTAATGGGCATGGACTGTTAACTGCTTCACTTTCTAAGCCAGGGACGGTATGTGTAAAGAGCTCCATGGAGTAACCCGTTGTGTCGCCTGCTGCATTCTTCTCTGTTGTTGTTTTTGCTGAAGAGGACAAGGAAGTGACTTGTCCCTGACCGTGAACATCCACTAACGACGCGCTGCTTTTACTTTTACCAGTTTCACGAGATGAGGCAAAAGAGCTAGAGGCTGAGTCAGCAAGATAAGCCAAAACTTGCTCTTGCTGCTCCGGCTTTAAAAGCGGTTTTCCTAATCCCAGAAAAGGGAGCGTTCGAGGCCTTGTGTAGCCGGACGACGAACCTGGCTCCACAGCTCCAGACTTAGGTGCAATATTTTTTTCCCCACGACCACCTGATGCTCCACCACTAACACTACCCTCATTACCAGCTGACAATGAACGCCCCCGGCCACGACCTCTTCCACTAGACTTCCTCATTGTTTTAAAAACGTAACCAAACTAACGTTATTTGTTGCAGTCACACAACTTACACGGTGAGCTATAACTTCAGTATGATTTAGCTACCCCTTTACAGGTTGGTGAGACCACAGCGAAAATCAGGCCCAATGTTACACACTCTTTTTTTGGTGGCTGCAAATTAGAGAGATGCCCCACACGCAGGACTGTCACTGAAGCACAAATGTTAATATTAATGTCACACTATTATTTTTTTTTTATTTTTATTTTTTTCAGGAACACTTTAGAAACCCCCCAAAAAAAAAAAAATAGATTTTTGCAGGGAGAATTTAGAAAACAAATGTAACAAACTATATGCTTTCTATGGGCCACTGAGTGAGAGATGACGCACACAGGAATCAGGAGTGGCACACAAGCCCAGAGGCCAATATTTTTCTACCAATGATTGATGGAGTTATTTTCTCTGGTAGATTTTGGAACCCAAATCAAGGAAAACAAATGTAGGCTTTCTATGGACCACAATTGGAGAGAGAGAGAGAGAGAGAGAGATGGCACACCCAGGAGTCAAGACTGGCACACAAGCAGAAAGGCCAATATTAATCTCCCATTTTTTGGGGGGTTTTGTTTTTTTTTTTTGTTTTTTTTTTTTTTCAGGGAGACTTTAGAAAAAAAAATAATAAAAAAAATATGATTTTATCAGGAAGAATTTAGAAACCAAATAAAATAAAATGATTTTTTCAGGGAGAATTTATAAAACAAATAAAAACAAAAATAGGCGTTCTA
The DNA here is from genome assembly GCF_032444005.1 of Ranitomeya imitator. Lineage (NCBI taxonomy): Eukaryota > Metazoa > Chordata > Amphibia > Anura > Dendrobatidae > Ranitomeya > Ranitomeya imitator. The sequence continues at coordinate 413,659,307 of NC_091286.1, read as the reverse complement.
TGGCCCACTGACTGAGAGATGACGCACACAGGAGTCAGGAGTGGCACACAAACCCAGAGGCCAATATTTTTCTACCAATGATTGATGTAGTTATTTTCTCTGGTAGATTTTAGAACCCAAATCAAGGAAAAAAAATATAGGCTTTCTATGGACCACAATTGGAGAGAGAGAGAGAGAGAGAGAGAGAGAGAGATGGCACACCCAGGAGTCAAGACTGGCACACAAGCAGAAAGGCCAATATTAATCTCCCACTGTTTTTTTTGGTTGTTTTTTTTTTTTTTTTTTCAGGGAGACTTTAGAAAAAAAAATAATAAAAAAAATATGATTTTATCAGGAAGAATTTAGAAACCAAATAAAATAAAATGATTTTTTCAGGGAGAATTTAGAAAACAAATAAAACCAAAAATAGGCGTTCTATGGCCCACTGACTGAGAGATGACGCACCCAGGAGTCAAGACTGGCACACAAGCAGAAAGGCCAATATTAATCTCCCACTGTTTTTTTTTTTTTTTTTCAGGGAGACTTTAGAAAAAAAAATAATAAAAGAAATATGATTTTATCAGGAAGAATTTAGAAACCAAATAAAATAAAATGATTTTTTCAGGGAGAATTTAGAAAACAAATAAAACCAAAAATAGGCGTTCTATGGCCCACTGACTGAGAGAGAGAGAGAGATGGAACGCTTAGTACTGGCACACAAGCCCAAAGGGCAATATTAATCTCCCTTTTTTTTTCCAGGGAGAATTTCTAAAACCCAAAAAAAAAAAAAAATAGGCTTTCTATGGCCCACTATTTGTGAGAGAGATGGGACGCTCAGGACTGGCACAGATGGCACGCTCAGGACTGGCACAGAAGCCCAGAGGCCAATATTAATCTCCCTTTTTTTCTGGGAGAATTTATAAAACCAAAAAAATATTTAAATAGGCTTTCTATGGCCCACTATTTGTGAGAGAGATGGCACGCTCAGGACTGGCACAGATGGCACGCTCACAACTGGCACACAAGCCCAGAGGCCAATATTAATCTCCCTTTTTTCAGGGAAAATTTATAAAACCAAAAAAAAAATTAAATAGGCTTTCTATGGCCCACTATTTGTGAGAGAGATGGCACGCTCAGGACTGGCACAGATGGCACGCTCACAACTGGCACACAAGCCCAGAGGCCAATATTAATCTCCCTTTTTTCAGGGAAAATTTATAAAACAAAAAAAAAAATTAAATAGGCTTTCTATGGCCCACTATTTGTGAGAGAGATGGCACGCTCAGGGCTGGCACAGATGGCACGCTCAGGACTGGCACACAAGCCCAGAGGCCAATATTAATCTCCCTTTTTTTCAGGGAGAATTTATAAAACCAAAAAAAAAAATAAATAGGCTTTCTATGGCCCACTATTTGTGAGAGAGATGGCACGCTCAGGGCTGGCACAGATGGCACGCTCAGGACTGGCACACAAGCCCAGAGGCCAATATTAATCTCCCTTTTTTTCAGGGAGAATTTATAAAACCCAAAAAAAAATAAAATAGGCTTTCTATGGCCCACTATTTGTGAGAGAGATGGCACACTCAGGACTGGCACACAAGCCCAAAGGCCAATATTAATCTCCCACTGTATTTTTATCAGGGAGAATTTATACACCCCACAAAAAAAAATACAGAAAAATGAAAAGGCTTTCTATGGCCCACTATGTGAGAGAGATGGCACACACAGGGATGGCACTCTAGCAGAAATGCCAAATTGCCAATCTTAATCTCCCACCAAAAAAAAAAAAAAAAAAAAAAACAGGGAATGTCCTACAATTACTATCTCCCTGCCTGCAGTAATCTCAGCCAGGTATGGCAGGCAGCTACTATCTCCCTGCCTGCAGTAATCTCAGCCAGGTATGGCAGGCAGCAATAAGGAGTGGACTGATGCACAAATGAAATAAAAAGTGTGGACAAACAAAAAAGATAGCTGTGCAGAAAGGAAGGAACAAGAGGATTTGTGCTTTGAAAAAAGCAGTTGGTTTGCACAGCGGCGTACACACAGCAATGCAGCTATCAGGGAGCCTTCTAGGGCAGCCCAATGAGCTACAGCGCTGAGGGGAAAAAAAAAAAAAAAAAAACTTCCACTGTCCCTGCACACCGAGGGTGGTGTTGGACAGTGCAAATCGCTGCAGCACAAGCGGTTTTGTGGTTAATGGACCCTGCCTAACGCTATCCCTGCTTCTGACAAAGCGGCAGCAACCTCTCCCTAAGCTCAGATCAGCAGCAGTAAGATGGCGGTCGGCGGGAACGCCTCTTTATAGCCCCTGTGACGTCGCAGACAGCAAGCCAATCACTGCAATGCCCTTCTCTAAGATGGTGGGGACCAGGACCTATGTCATCACGCTGCCCACACTCTGCGTTTACCTTCATTGGCTGAGAAATGGCGCTTTTCGCGTCATTGAAACGCGACTTTGGCGCGAAAGTCGCGTACCGCATGGCCGACCCCGCACAGGGGTCGGATCGGGTTTCATGAAACCCCGACTTAGCCAAAAGTCGGCGACTTTTGAAAATGTTCGACCCGTTTCGCTCAACCCTAGTTAATTGTGTAAGATTGGGGGCAGGGGAAGGCAATTAGTGACAAAAAGGTAACAGCAAGGTATGTTCATCTTGGCACAACAGCTGTGATCTTTGGCAATAGGCATATACAGAGAATGCAAGTCACCTCCAGTAAGTCCTCCAGTAAGTATGTATTGTGTCTCCCCTGGCTTCCACATGTATCACAAGGTGACCAGTCCTGGGCTATGATGAAAAGTCTGTTTCAGATCCTGACAACCTCCACATGTCATGTATAGAACTGCTGTTATTCAGCGGGATAACCATTGGCTCCCTCATAGATTTTCTATAGTTATGACCCTTCTGCTCATTCTATGAATATGCATTCCACAACGTAATTTATAGCTCCCTATATAGGTTTCATTTTATACAAACTTCTTCCAGTACTCTCACACATCCCTCACAACTAATTTTACATTTATCAGTCAGAAGATTTTCCAGCTTTGTGTCTTCCATCTTCTTTTCTGGATAAATGGTCTCTTTGATATGGGCTGCTAGACTTTGATTGAATTTTGTTTTGCTCTGCCTCCTCTATTGCTTGGATAATATTTTTTATTCTGCAACAAAGTGGAATATTTTTTAAAATGTTCTGTTGTGACATGTAATACATTGAACAGTAGAAATAAGTCTGCTTCACTAATGCTTAGAGCTAAACAGTTAAGCTACTGAAAGCCTAAAAAATTCTTCCAAATAACTATTTGGTACCTAACCAAAAGGCACAAAAGATTAATTACTGTTATGGAACTTGCAATACAATTTCATCATTGTCTGTCATTGTTTATATTCTTCTGAAAGATATTTTGTCCAGCAAAATAGTAAATGTAAGAGGGCTCTTTCACACTACATTCTCTCCTATGTTTGGTGGTGGCCCCATCGGGCATACGCCCTGGCCCCTCCGCAAAACAAGATTTTGGCATATGAGCCAAAAAAGGCCATTGACTCTAATGGTTTAGACGGAGTCACAGCGTACCCTGTCGCGCATCATTTTTGGTCGTATATGCCTATTGGAGGTGGATAGCAAGACATAGTCTACTGCATCTGAATTTCTACCTTTAGTAGGAATATACAGCCGAAATTGATGCACAGCAGAACACACTGTGATTCCATCTACACCATTGTAGTTAATGGCCCCTTTAAACATATGCGGAAATCCCGTACTTTTGAGGACGTAAGCCCTGATGGGGCCACTGAAAATTGGAAAGAATGCACAGAGTAAAAAGTTTTCTACAATAGAAGGAAAGTTAGCCAATGTAATAACACATAGTTCTACTCATCCTATTGCACTTCTATGGCAGAGATGATGGATTTTCCTTAGGGATCAGCAAGCACTAAAATGCTTGGATGCTCGTTGCTCGAACTGAGCAATTTCTAATGCTCAGATGCTTGTTTCGAGTATTGAGTGCAGTGGGAGTCAATTGGAAATCCAAGCATTTTTTTGGCAGACCCTACAAGGTCTGGGGAGCAGTAAAGATCTTGAAATTGATGAAAACAGTGCTGAATGGAAGGTGAACAGTATGGGAAAGACTCCCGGAAGCATCTCTGACTCCCAGATCACTACTGAGAACAATAGTGTGACACTTTTACTCTACTTTAAGGATTGACAATACAACATTCAAAATTGGTGCAAAATTGGAGTTTACAGGTAAAAAGTTAGGTAGCATTATTTCCTGTATAATGACTTGTATATAAGTCAAAATTTAAAAAGGATAAAAAAATAACAATTTAAGTAAACCAAAATTTATTTTTTTATTAATTTTTAATACATTTTTATTATTTTTTTATTAAAAAAGTGGAAATTTAAGTCTCATTTATTAAGAAAGCTAGAGGGACTCACATATACCCTGTATTAGACACAAAGGAGAGCTTCATGCAGATTCTGTTCAAATTGTCATGTAATGGTACTCCTAGACCCATAAAGGCTATGCACTAAGTGCAAAGCCTTCCAAAAATTATAAGCAGGGTCATCCATACACCCTTGAAGGCAGCAAGTGGAGTGCCTCATAAAAAATTAGGAAAGTTTATTTGTGGTACTCCTACACTCATAAAGGATTTGCACACAGTGCAAAGCCAGAAAAAGATTATTAGGAGGGTCATCCACACATCCTTGAAGGCACCAAGTGGAGTGATTAATAACAAAATAACAAAGTGTAGATGATGTACTCCATAAAGGCTTTGTACAAAGTGTAAAGCCATGGAAAAAAATAATAGGGGGTCATCCAGTCATCCATAGACCCTTGAAGGCAAAAACTGGCAGATCTTTTTCAAATTTAATGTTTAAAAACACTTTATCTACTGCTGTCATCCGGTGGTATGGAAAAGTCGAGGTTAATCCAAGCTTTGTTAATTTTTATCAGATAGAGCAGGAAAGCCGAAAGCACATGTCTGCCCCCGGCAACATTAAAGACCCTCTCAGACAAGATGCTAGTGGCAGGGCAGTACAATACCTCCAAGGCATGCAGTGTCACACTCACGCCCAGACTGGTTGGCACGGGCGTGCGGGGGGGGGAGGGGGCGCCCCACTGGACCACAGACCAGACTACCCTAGAAGGAGCGTAACTATGTAGCTTCCTTGGTATTCGCTGGAGCCTCTGATGGTGAGGTCAGACTTGTGCAGCAGGAAGCTACCTGGTGCTACTCCAGGGTGGTGTCTGGCTGTGGCTGCTCATCCCACCGGAGAACGGAACATAGACAGGCAAGCGGGTACGGCTGGCACTCTGGCAGACAGGCGGGCTCGGCTAGGACACAGGCAGGCAGACTGGTACAACAGAGACACTAGCAGGATGAAACGGCTGGCTCTCTGGTAGGCAGGCACGACTGGCTCTCTGGCAGGACAGGCGGACAAGGCTGGTACACTGGAAGAACCGGAAGGGACCTGTCTGCAGGCAGGTATGTAAAACAGGTAAGAACCTGTTCAGACAGGAGGACTTAAGAATGAGAGTAGAGAAAGACAGCAAGAACGGATGCAGAGCGATAGCAGAGGAGCTAGAGCCAAGAACAGAGACACAGGAGGCGGAGCCAGGAGGAGGAGCCAAGTGCAGAAACACAGGAGGCAGAGCCAAGTGCAGAAATGCAGGAGGTTGAGCCAAGAGCAAGAGGTGGAGCCACGTGCAGAAACGCAGGAGGCGGAGCCACGTGCAGAAACGCAGGAGGTGGAGCCATGTGCAGAAACACAGGAGGTGGAGCCAAGAGCAGGAGGCAGAGCCGTGTACAGAAACACAGGAGGCGGAGCCAAGAGCAGGAGGCAGAGCCAAGTGCAGAAACGCAGGAGGCGAGCCAAGAGCAAAAGATGTAGAACCACAAGGAGCGGAGCCAGGTAGAACCGCAAACAGCGGAGATGCAGAGCGAGAGCTGAGCAAAGCCACAGAGCAAAGCCACAGAGTGCAGAGCAAAGCTACAGAGAGCAGAGCTGAGAGCAAAGCCACAGAGTGCAGAGCTGAGAGCAGAGCAAGGCACAGAGTGCAGAGCTGAGAGCAAAGCCACAGAGTGCAGAGCTGAGAGCAGAGCAAAGCACAGAGTGCAGAGCTGAGAGCAAAGCCACAGAGTGCAGAGCTGAGAGCAGAGCAAGGCACAGAGTTCAGAGCTGAGAGCAAAGCCACAGAATGCAGAGCTGAGAGCAGAGCAAAGTCAGAGTGCAGAGCAAGACACAAAGTGCAGAGCTGAGAGCAAAGCCAGGTCGCAGAGAGCAGAGCCAAAAAGCAGAGCAAAGCAAGACACAGAGTACGCACAGCAGGGACAGGAAACCAAGGCAGGGATATAAATGGACACAGGAACAGGTCTAAGCTAAGACAAAGTCAGCAACAGGTCAAGGCACAGACACGTGGATGCAAGCCAGGGTACGACGCCCCTCTGGGTCACTACACAAGGACACAGGCCAGGGTGCTAAGCCCCACTGGGTGGCTACACAGGACACAGACCAGGGTTCAATGCCCCCCTGGGTGGCAGACACAAGAATAACAGAGACAGGGCCTGGCACCTCAGCAGCAAAGAACTGACTGAGTGAGTAAGTTGCACAGGCACCCACCAATGGGTGGGAGATCTCTTAAATATAGGAAGCCTCATGGCAATTGGCCGGGGACACCTTAGCAAGGTGCACACAGACTCAATAAGACACAGGAGTTGCCGGCGCCGCCCCCCTATGCACACAGAGCATGCACAGAGCAGACAGCAGACATGAGGCACACATCATGGAGCTGGCAGCAGAGAAGTCACAACAAGGTCCAGTGAAGTAAGTGAGTTTGAGTGTAATGCAGGTGGGGGATGGGAGGCCATGCAGTGATGCCAGCAGGGTTGTTACATAGAGCAACATCTGATGCCAGGTGTCTAGCTTTGAGACCCAATAGTTCAAGGTCGATGAGGAATTAGGGAGTACGCTGGTTTTGTCGGCCAGTTATTGTTTGACCATCTTTAAAAACATTTCCTTCAGTGTTCCGATCATAAAAGACTTTTACTCAATCCACACAGAGCAGATGAGATGAGGATGGGCTCGGTAGTATCTCCTTGTCTCATGTCTTCCTCCATGTACACCTGGTATGCATGCAAAGCTGCAGCTTTAATTGTGATCAGTGACTGTTTAAGTAGGCACAGAAACAGGAACATTGCGCTGATTGCGCTAATGCCAGACACCCATGCCCACTTTTCAGTTGTTATGTGTGGAGGCTGCCCAGAATACCGACCAGCGTGTTGGAGCTGTTGTTCAACAACTAGCCTCTGCTGCTCACAAAGCCTTGCCAGCATGTGCAGTGTGGAGTTCCAATGCGTGGTGAAATTGCACCCCAATCGATGAGCTGGCACTTGTATGCGCAGCGGCAGCTGTAGCCGTCTTGCAGAAATGGGCACTGACACAGTGCACCTTGAACAGAAGCTCTCGTAAATCTGGGTAGATTTTCAGAAACAGCTGAACCACCAAATTGAGTGCGTGAGCCGAGCATGGTACATGTGAGCTTGCCAAGCATCACAGCCGCCACCGGGTTATGGCCATTATCACACACGACTATGCCTGGTAGGAGGTTCAGCAGCGAGAGCCAAAGATCTGTCTGGTCTGTCATTCCTTTCCACAACTCTTTGGTGTACGGTTTGTCTACTCAATTTTCTTGAGCAGAACCTGTTGCTGCTTCGCTGAGGCAGTGCTGCAGAGCTTCTGGCTGATGTGGATGATGTGCTCTGAGATACCAAATCAAAGATAGAGGTGGAGCGGGGGGCTGCAGGAACTTCCGTAGGAGGTAGAGGAAACCCTGACAGAAGTAGGACCAGCAATCCTTGGCATCGGTAGCACATGTCATGCCAGGGTGGGAGTTGGACCATGCCTCCCTTACACCCGGTGTGCCTTCAGGGAATTGTAGCCTCCCTGGCCACAACCACTTGTCCACGAGTCAGTCGTTAAGTGAACAATCCCATTAAGTGCATTGGTAAGGGCACCAGCGATTTTCCTAAACACGTGCTGGTACAAGACGGGGACGCCACACCAGGGAAGAAAAGGTGGCAGCTGGGGACCGAGTACCGAGTGATGGTTGCCACCATGAGTCGGTGGAAATCTTCTGTGTCTACAAGCCTAAATGGCAACACTTCCATGGCAAGCAGCCTGGAAATGTACCCATTTAGCATTTAGGCCTGTTGGTGAGTGGCTGGACACTTTCTTTTTTGTTTTAGCAATGGAGAAAATAGAGAAAAAAGATGCATATCAGTATAATATACTGCTATCTGGAATTTTGTGAACTTCTGTGGAGGTAGGTTATTGCCATATCAAGGGTATAACCAGCTATTTAACCTGTTTTTTTTTTTTAAATGTTCTTATAAGTCTGTCTTGTTGCACGTGAATTGTTGTTGTTTACATTAATAAAGTTCAAATTTTATATATTTTCCGGTTTCCAATTTTTTAGCATGCATCTTTTTTTCTCTATTTTCTTTGTGTCTCCTCATCATCTACCTCCTTAGACACAAGTTGCTGTTCTCCACCATCATTGTTTTGTTGCCGTGGTTGCTCTAAGTTTTGTGCATCTCTAAGCAGCATCTCTATTTGTCCCTCTTGGAACATGCAGGGTGGGAGGCCAAAATTAAGAAATTATGTTGTAAAAAGCTCCTCAGAGTGTCATAGTGTGGTATCACTAGTCTCCTGGGACTCAACATGGTGGGAGGAAGGAGGACCAGGGTGAGGTTTAAGTGATTCAGACTGTTGACTGTTGAGACTGGACCATGTGGAAGACTGGGTGGTGCTGGCAATCGTGCTGAAAGCATTATCTGCTATACAACCGACCACCTATTTGAACTGGTGTGTCTTCAAAATTGGTGTACCTTGCCCCCCTGCAAAGTGGGACAGGACGCTATTTTTTAAATTATTATTGTACATTTTTATAGCGCCATTTATTCCATTGCGCTTTACATGTGAAAAGTGGGCAAATATAGACAAATACAACTAAACATGAGCAAAAAACAAGGCACACAGATACATAAGGAAGGACGACCCTGCTCGTGAGGGCTCACTGTCTGCAGGGGTATGTGTCGCAGAGGGTCGTGTTTCTTGTGCTCCAGCAACAGGCATAGTCTCAGCTGCCCCGTTGTTGTGAATTCTGTTGTCGGGCTCCCTCCTGTGGTCATGAATGGTACTTCGGCTGGTTCTGTCCATGGACTTCCTCTGGTGGGTGTTTCTGAGTTTCCTTCTACAGGTGACGAGGTTAATTCGTTAGCGGGCTGCTCTATTTAACTCCACTTAGATCTTTGCTCCATGCCACCTGTCAATGTTCCAGTATTGGTCTAGTTCACTCCTGGATCGTTCTTGTGACCTGTCTTCCCAGCAGAAGCTAAGTTCCAGCTTGTATTTCTTTGGTTTGCTATTTTTCTGTCCAGCTTGCTATTTTTTTGTTGTCTTGCTTGCTGGAAGCTCTGGGACGCAGAGGGAGCGCCTCCGCACCGTGAGTCGGTGCGGAGGGTCTTTTTTGCGTCCTCTGCGTGGTCCTTTTGTAGGTTTTTGTGCTGACCGCAAAGTAACCTTTCCTATCCTCGGTCTGTTCAGTAAGTCGGGCCTCACTTTGCTAAATCTATTTCATCTCTGTGTTTGTATTTTCATCTTTACTCACAGTCATTATATGTTGGGGGCTGCCTTTCTTTTCCTTTGGGGAATTTCTCTGAGGCAAGGTAGGCTTTATTTCTATCTTCAGGGCTAGCTAGTTCCTTAGGCTGTGCCGAGTTGCATAGGGAGCGTTAGGCGCAATCCACGGCTATTTCAAGTGTGTTTGATAGGAGTAGGGATTGCGGTCAGCAGAGTTCCCACGTCCCAGAGCTCGTCCTTTATTATCAGTAACTATCAGGTCATTCCGTGTGCTCTTAACCACCAGGTCCATTATTGTCCTGACCACCAGGTCATAACACCCCGTATCCTCGGTGTCTACGTTCACCATCATCAGCACTTCCACTCCCCCATCCCTTACCGCATGCCTTACACATTTTCTAATTGCTAGGTCTCTGGAAACCAAGTTTATTTTTAAGAAAAAATAAATACATTGGTCACCTGAAGCAGGCAAAGAGTTTTTTTTGGAGTGAGTTTAACACTATGGATGACTAATTGAATCCAGGAAAAAAATGTGAATGCTTTTTTTTTGAGTGTTATATACAATCAAAATGTAACACAATGTATGTAATACTCTATGGATATTAAATTCAATGTATAAACATTTTTTAATGCTTTTTTGGAGTGTTATATACCACCGAAATGTAATGAAAAGCAAGTAATACTCTACAGATGACTAATTGAATCCATATACATTTTTGGACTTTTTTTGTAGTGTCTTACCACTGAAATGTAACACAAAGCATGTAATGCTCTATAGATGACTAAATGAATCCAGACAAATTTTTCAACAGCATTTGTAGTATTATATACAACCGAAATGTCACAGAAAGAAGCTAATACTCTATGGATGACTAAATTAATCTAGAAAAATTTTTGGACACTTTTTTGTAGTGTTATCTAAAACCAAAATGTCACAGAAAAAGCCTAATACTCTATGAATGACTAACTGAATTCAGAAAAAAATTTGAACGCTTTTTTGTAGTGTTATACACAGTGCCTTGCGAAAGTATTCGGCTCCCTGGAACTTTTCAACCTTTTCCCACATATCATGCTTTAAATATAAAGATACCAAATGTAAATTTTTGGTGAAGAATCAACAACAAGTGGAACACAATTGTAAAATTGTCGAAATATATTGGTTAATTTAAATTTTTGTGGAAATTCAAAAAAGTGGGACGTGCAATATTATTCGGCCCCTTTAACTTAATTCTTTGTTGGGCCACATTTTGCTGCAATTACAGCTGCAAGTCGCTTGGGGTATATCTCTATCAGTTTGTACATCGAGAGACTGAAATTCTTACCCATTCTTCCTTGGCAAACAGCTCGAGCTCAGTGAGGTTTGATGGAGATCGTTTGTGAACAGCAGTTTTCAGCTCTTTCCACAGATTTTCTATCGGATTGAGGTCTGGACTTTGACCTGGCCATTCTAACACCTGGATACGTTTATTTGTGAACCATTCCATTGTAGATTTTGCTTTATGTTTGGGATTATTGTCTTGTTGAAAGACAAATCTCTGTCCCAGTCTCAGGTCTTTTGCAGACTGCAACAGGTTTTCTTCAAGAATGGTCCTGAATTTGGCTTCATCCATCTTCCCATCAATTTTAACCATCTTCCCTGTCCCTGCTGGAGAAAAGTAGGCCCAAACAATAATGCTGCCACCACCATAATTGACAGTGGGGATGGTGTGTTCAAGGTGATGAGCTTTGTTGCTTTTACGCCAAACATATCATTTGACATTGTTGCCATAAAGTTCGATTTTGATGTCATCTGACCAGAGCACCTTCTTCCACATGTTTGGTGTGTCTCCCAGGTGGCTTGTTGCAAACTTTAAACAATACTTTTTATGCATATCTTTGAGAAATGGCTTTCTTCTTGCGACACTTCCATAAAGGCCAGATTTGTGCAGTGTACGACTGATTGTTGTCCTATGGACAGACTGTCCTACCTCAGCTGTATATCTCTGCAATTCATCCGGAGTGATCATGGGCCTCTTTGGTTGCATCTCTAATCAGTCTTCTCCTTGTTTGAGATGAAAGATTAGGGGGACGGCCGGGACTTGGTAGATTTGCAGTGGTATGATACTCCTTCCATTTCAATATGATCGCTTGCACAGTGCTCCTTGGGATGTTTAAAGTTTTGGAAATCATTTCGCATCCAAATCTGGCTTTAAACTTCTCCACAACAGTATCACGGACCTGCCTGTTGTGTTCCTTGGTCTTCATGATGCTCTCTGTGCTTCAAACAGAACCCTGAGACTATCCCAGAGCAGGTGCATTTATACGGAGACTTGATTACACACAGGTGAATTATATTTATCATCATTAGGCATTTAGGACAACGTTGAATCATTCTGCGATCCACAATGAACTTGTGGAGTGAGTTTGCTGCACTGAAAGTAAAGGGGCCGAATAATATTGTCAGTTTTTGAATTTCTCCTTGTGGAGAGTGACATACCAGCTCTGGCTTGTCAAAGTAAGGAGGCTTATTTGCTGTGCAATGCTCCTCTGGGAAATCTAATATGAAAATTGCCTCTTCAGAGAAAAAGAGGACTTAAACTCTATAGCGCCACTGTTGAAAGTAGCGATCCTACAAGTGGCACACGCTACTACAAAAAATTGGAGTCAGATCCTACACAGAGCTGTTACAAGGAACTAAAGTTGGTATGAAAAAAGTCCAAGAACAGGGATATTCTACATGCTTCCCAAAATTCACAAATCTAGAAATCCAGGAAGACCAATTATCTCATGTGTGGGCACCCTTACTGAGCAGGTATCTGGATGGGTAGAGGGTGTTCTTAAACCACAGGTAAAGGATACACCCAGCTTCATTCAGGACACAACTGACCTATTGAATAAACTAGCAGCAATAGGTCCTCTACCAGAAGGAACCATCCTGGCCACCATGGATTTGGAATCTTTGTACTCTAATACCTCAAACCAGGATGGATTAAATGCCTGCAAATTCTTCATGGAAAACACATGGACTGATGCGGATTCTGTGTTGAAACTTATAAAATTCATCCTCACCCACAATTACTTTGAATTTGACAACAAGATCTATCTACAGGAGACTGGCACAGCAATGGGAAGTAAAATGGCTCTACAGTATGCAAATCTTTTCATGTCTAATCTTGAAAGCGACTATTTGTCCTCATGTCCCATCAGGCCTCTGGCCTACTACCGCTACATTAATAATATTTTAATCATCTGGACGGAGTCTGAGCAACAGCTAAAGACGTTCCATGAACAGTTTAATCAATTTCATCCCACCATCAACTTGACACTCAACTACTCCTGTACTGAAATTAACTTTTTGGACACCATCATTAAGCTGCAGAACAATGAAATAGAGACATCCCTGTATCAGAAGCCAATAGACAACCCAACGTACCTTAAATGGGACAGTTTCCATCCAAAACACATAAAAAACTCTATTGTCTACAGCCAAGCCATCAGATACAATCGTATATGTTCCAACCCCATGGATAGGGATGAACACCTTTGTCGCCTCTGTTAGGTCTCGAGTTCCCGCTTCTGCACAGGGGGAATCTCGAGCCATCTCCGCTGCGGTCTCCCATTCTCATCCAGCCGCAGTGGAGTCTGCTCAGCAAGGACGTCGGTCCCAGCGTCTTGCTCAGTCTCACTCTGTACAGAGAGTTACTGCTGCTTCTTCAGCTTCTGCCATTAAAGCCAGTGCTGGTCAGCAGCGAGCGGACTTCTCTGGGACTAAGTCCTTGTCTGCACACACTGAGCATGCCCAGGGCAAGATCTCCCGTTGGAGATCGAGGGTCATGTGCTCAGGCTCTGCAGCACATTCCATTGGTCCTCTTGGCAGGTCTTGGAAGGGCAAAGTTTCTGTGGCCACTTCCTGTGCTGCAACTATATAAACTGCGCATGACCGCACGGCCATGCGCTAGTGTACAATTGTTAATGTGTGTATGTTGTGAGTGCAAGTCGTCCTTGGATACCCCTACCCTATTGAATGTCTGTTCGCGGAAGGAGTATGGTTGCTATCTAGCGCCCGACTTAGCCTACAGCACTAATCACACATTACAGCGTCCAGTTGCTGTGAGCACCAGTACGGCGCCGTGCACTTCCTCTGTGCTTTCCTTACCCAAGCCTGGGTGGTTAGTGGCGTTCGTCAGTGCGGCACCGCATGCACTCTTGCGCCTTAAAATTGTTATTTAGTTTCTTTACACACCTAGTTGCGGTGTTGTGCCAGCAAGGGTCTAATCGGACTTCAATCCTAGTTGGGGTTGAGTTCGCTGACTACTTGCTCGCGCTCTATGTGCGGTACCGCGGTCCTGTGATGCAACAGGACCGCTTCCTTCACGCTGGGTGAAGTTTAACCCACGTGTGTATACTTATGAGTACCGCCATATAGTCCGTCATTACTTGGCAGCAGGTTCCATCTCTGCACGGTGGACCCCGGGCTGCGAACGCACCATACTCTATCTGTCTTATTATTTGGTGCGTTCCGCTAGCCTTAACATTACACTAGCGCCAGGGTCTGGCTAGTAATGACGGACAAACAGCAATCCTTGCGGTATATCCAGCAGCTGGAGGGTAGGTTGGCGGCTCTTGAGAGCGCAACCTCAGCTGTGGATGTTACCGCAGTTGCTGTACAGGCTGCTAGCGTGGCTGCAGCAACCCTGTCCATTGCCACCCCTGCTCCGACATTTTCTCGCCTCCCGCTGCCAGAAAAATTTTCTGGCGATAGCAAATTTTGTAGGGGATTTGTGAGTCAGTGCTCTATTCACCTCGAGCTCCTGGCTGCACGTTTTCCCCCAGAGCGGGCTAAGGTGGGATTTATAGTATCTCTCTTGTCGGACAGGGCGTTGGAATGGGCTACGCCGCTGTGGGAGCGTGGCGATCATGTGGTGCAGAGTGCTCCGTTGTTTCTGAGCACTCTGAAACAGGTCTTTTTAGGACCTCAAGTCACCCATGATACTGCGCTCCAACTGCTGGCATTAACTCAGGGTGAGTCCTTGGTCAGTCATTTTGCCGTCCAATTCCGCACTTTAGCTTCTGAGCTGGATTGGTCGGATAAAGCTCTTATCCCCATATTTTGGAGGGGCCTGGCTGACCACGTTAAGGACACTCTGGCCACTAGGGAGATTCCTGCCACACTGGAGGAGTTAATAACTGTCTCCACTCGAATTGACCTCCGTTTTAACGAGCGGAGGTTAGAGCGAGCCCAGTGTAGGCAGAGGTTTCGGCTGGCTCCTACCTTCGCCAAACCTCTGGAATCTCCGGTTCTGGTTCCTGAGTCACATGAGGCCAGGGAAGTGTCACAAGCGGGATCTAAGTCCCGGACCGCAGGTGCACTCAAGGTCTGTCATGTATGCCAGCAGTCGGGACATCTAGCCACCAGATGTTCTCAGCGGTCGAGGAAACGTCAGCGTCTAGTGGTAGTAGGTGGAGGTGCACTAGACACGGCGACATTTGCCTCTAAATTGTCCTTTAAGGGGACAATTACTATAGGCTCATTCTCCCACTCGGTAGAGCTCTGCGTGGATTCTGGGGCGGAGGGCAATTTTATGTCTTCTGCCTTCGCCCAATGTCACGCAATACCCCTGGTTATGCTAGCTCAACCAGTAACGGTACGAGTGGTGAATGGGTCGACACTGCCCTCACAGATAACACACCAGACCATCCCTTTTACTCTGTCCATGTCGCCATCTCATCAGGAGATTATATCTCTGCTCGTCATTCCTGAGGGAATTGATGAGATCCTGTTGGGAATACCTTGGCTATGGTACCACTCTCCTCATATCGAGTGGTCCTCTGGCAGAATCCTGGGATGGGGCGAATCTTGTGGGGGTAGGTGTCAGAGGGAGTGCGTTCAGGTTGCTACTACTGAGGTACCCGCAGATCTTTCCTCTCTCCCCAAGCAGTATTGGTCTTATGCAGACGTGTTCTCCAAAAAGGCGGCGGAGATCCTTCCGCCCCATCGCCCCTATGACTGTCCTATTGATCTCTTGCCTGGTGCTGAGCCTCCCCGGGGTCGAGTCTATCCGCTATCTCTCCCGGAGACGGAGGCAATGTCTCAGTACATCCAGGAAAATCTGGCAAGAGGATTCATTAGGAAGTCAGTGTCACCTGCTGGGGCAGGGTTCTTCTTCGTGCAGAAGAAGAATGGGGAACTACGTCCATGCATAGACTACAGGGGTCTTAACGCCATCACCGTTAAAAATAAGTATCCTTTGCCCTTGATATCTGAGCTCTTCGATAGGCTTCGGGGAGCAAGGGTATTTACTAAACTAGATCTGCGGGGTGCTTACAACCTGATTCGCATCCATGAGGGGGATGAATGGAAGACGGCTTTTAACACCAGGGATGGGCACTATGAATATCTGGTGATGCCCTTCGGGCTCTGTAATGCCCCGGCCGTTTTCCAAGACTTTGTGAACGATATCTTCCGGGATATGCTTTCCACCTCGGTCGTAGTCTATCTGGATGATATTCTCATCTACTCTCCAGATATTGACTCCCACCGGAGAGATGTTTGCAAAGTCTTCGACCTCCTACGGGCAAACTCCCTCTATGCCAAGTTGGAGAAGTGTATGTTTGAGCAGGAGTCCTTACCTTTCCCAGGCTACATCATCTCTGCCCAGGGATTGGCTATGGATCCTGCTAAACTACAGGCTGTGATGGACTGGCAGGAACCCCATTCTCTTAAAGCGGTGCAGCGCTTTATGGGGTTCATTAATTATTATCGCCAGTTCATTCCGCACTTCTCAACTTTGGTATGTCCCTTGGTTGCCCTCACCAAGAAGGGGGCGAATCCCAAATTGTGGTCTGAGGAGGTCTCCAAGGCCTTTAACTCTATAAAGTCACACTTCGCTAGCGCTCCCATCCTACATCGCCCCGATGTTGATAAGCCATTTATCATGGAGGTGGATGCCTCTTCTGTTGGTGCTGGAGCAGTCCTCTTCCAAAAGGATGCTCAAGGTCGGAAGCATCCTTGCTTCTTTTTCTCCAAGACCTTCTCACCAGCAGAGAGGAATTATTCCATCGGGGACAGGGAGTTGCTAGCCATGAAGTTGGCTTTCTCGGAGTGGAGACATCTCTTGGAGGGAGCACGTTTTCCCTTCCAAGTCTTCACAGACCATAAAAATTTGGTGTACCTGCAGACAGCCCAGCGGTTGAATTCTCGCCAGGCCAGATGGTCCTTATTCTTCTCCCGATTTCATTTCACCCTCCATTTTCTTTCTGGGGAGAAGAACATTCGGGCCGATGCTCTCTCTCGCTCCGTTGTGTCATCTGCGGAGGAGGAGGAGGAGCCTCGGCTTATTGTCCCCACCGAGAGCTTGAGAACTGTGGCCCCGGTTTCGCTAGAGTCTGTGCCCCCAGGCAAGACTTTTGTTCCATCCAGTTTGCGACCGGAGGTTCTCTCTTGGGCACACTCGTCCAGGGTGGGTGGACATTTTGGTACCAAAAGGACATCTGAGTTACTGGCGAGGACATACTGGTGGCCGCATATGGCTCGTGATGTCACAGAGTATGTTCAGGCGTGTGTCTCTTGCGCCAAGAACAAGACTCCTCGGCAACGGCCAGCTGGTTTGCTTTATCCTCTGCCGGTGGCGGACAGGCCCTGGGAGATGGTCGGGATGGACTTTGTGGTGGGCTTACCCAAGTCTCGTAACTGCACCATTATCTGGGTGATCACCGACCATTTTTCCAAAATGGTGCACTTGGTGCCTCTTCCACGGCTACCTTCTGCACGGGCGTTGGCTGTTTTGTTCGTCAAGCATATCTTTCGCCTACACGGTATGCCAGACAAAATTGTTAGTGACCGGGGTCCCCAGTTTGCGTCTCGATTCTGGAGAGAGCTTTGTCATCTACTCAGTATTGAGTTAAATCTCTCTTCGGCATATCATCCCGAGACGAATGGGTTGGTAGAGAGGGCCAACCAGACGTTGGTCACATATTTACGACATTTTGTTTCTGCCAGGCAGGATGACTGGGCATCCTTGCTACCGTGGGCAGAGTTTGCACTTAACAATGCCGTAGCCGACTCCACCGGTCAGACTCCATTCCTCCTAAATTACGGCCAGCATCCGCGTGTTCCTGTGCCCATGCCTGTGTCTTCTGCTGACTCCAGGGTGGCAGACTGGGCTGTGGAGGCACGGGACATTTGGGACCGCATGCAGGATGCCTTTCGGGCCTCCAAGGAGAGAATGAGGTCCTCCGCTGATGTTCATCGGCGCCCCGCTCCGACCTTTGCTCCTGGCGACTTGGTGTGGCTCTCCGCCCGTAACATCAGGCTGCGAGTTGAGTCCACTAAGTTTGCTCCTCGCTACTTGGGTCCCTTCAAGGTTCTCGAACGGGTTAATCCTGTGGTCTACCGTTTGGCTCTTCCTCCACGCTTGGGTATCACCGACACCTTTCATGTGTCCCTCTTGAAACCCGTATACATGTCCCGGTTTTCCGAGTCATCTGCCGGGACATCGAGTTCGTCTACGGACGATTACGAGGTGAACGCTATTTTGGGGTGCAAGGTGGTACGCGGCAAAAAGTTCTATCTGGTGGATTGGAAGGGTTATGGCCCGGAGGACAGGTCATGGGAGCCTGCTGAGAACATTCAGGCCCCACAGCTCATTGCTGCCTTCGAGCGTAGCGAGGCCCAAGGAGGGGGGGGCCCTAGGAGGGGGGGTAATGTTAGGTCTCGAGTTCCCGCTTCTGCACAGGGGGAATCTCGAGCCATCTCCACTGTGGTCTCCCATTCTCATCCAGCCGCAGTGGAGTCTGCTCAGCAAGGACGTCGGTCACAGCATCTTGCTCAGTCTCACTCTGTACAGAGAGTTACTGCTGCTTCTTCAGCTTCTGCCATTAAAGCCAGTGCTGGTCAGCAGCGAGCGGACTTCTCTGGGACTAAGTCCTTGTCTGCACACACTGAGCATGCCCAGGGCAAGATCTCCCGTTGGAGATCGAGGGTCATGTGCTCAGGCTCTGCAGCACATTCCATTGGTCCTCTTGGCAGGTCTTGGAAGGGCAAAGTTTCTGTGGCCACTTCCTGTGCTGCAACTATATAAACTGCGCATGACCGCACGGCCATGCGCTAGTGTACAATTGTTAATGTGTGTATGTTGTGAGTGCAAGTCGTCCTTGGATACCCCTACCCTATTGAATGTCTGTTCGCGGAAGGAGTATGGTTGCTATCTAGCGCCCGACTTAGCCTACAGCACTAATCACACATTACAGCGTCCAGTTGCTGTGACCGCCAGTACGGCGCCGTGCACTTCCTCTGTGCTTTCCTTACCCAAGCCTGGGTGGTTAGTGGCATTTGTCAGTGCGGCACCGCATGCACTCTTGTGCCTTAAAATTGTTATTTAGTTTCTTTACACACCCAGTTGCGGTGTTGTGCCAGCAAGGGTCTAATCGGACTTCAATCCTAGTTGGGGTTGAGTTCTCTGACTACTTGCTAGCGCTCTATGTGCGGTACCGCGGTCCTGTGATGCAACAGGACCGCTTCCTTCATGCTGGGTGAAGTTTAACCCACGTGTGTATACTTATGAGTACCGCCATATAGTCCGTCATTACTTGGCAGCAGGTTCCATCTCTGCACGGTGGACCCCGGGCTGCGAACGCACCATACTCTAATTGTCTTATTATTTGGTGCGTTCCGCTAGCCTTAACAGCCTCAGAAAGACCTTTTTGAATCAGGGCTACCATCAAAGAACAATTCAAAACCAAATTACAAGAGCCACCAGACTATCAAGGAATCACCTGCTATATTACAAAGCTAAAGAAGAAAATAACCGTGTGCCTCTAGTAGTTACCTACAATCCAAATCTGGAGGTGCTAAGGGGAGCTGCATGGAAATTACAACCTTTACTACAAAAAGATGCCCGCTTACAATCCATTTTTCCAGACCCCCCACTACTGTGTTTTAGGCAGCCCCCAAACAGAGGCGTAGCTAGAGCTTTTGCCGCCCGGGGCTGTTCCCGAGTTTGGCGCCCCCCCCCCCGGCTCAATACACACAAAGGTTACCAAAAACGGTTTTCCTATTTTGTAGAACTTAAACTGGGCCTAATGGTGTCACCCCCACATGCCACACCTGTGACTTAATACCACCACACCATGACCAGGCCACATAGTGACCGAATAATACTACATACAAGGGACAAATACCACAACACCATTTCCAGACCAGATATTACCACCACATAGTGACTGAATACTACAATACTGATCAGTAATAAAAAAAAACCACAATACTATCACCATAAGTGCCAGTATTCACAGGAGATCTGTACTTAGTATGCAGTGTCTGTGTAGAGGTAATACAGAGATCACTGGTGACATTATACACAGGACCTCTATATAGTATACAGTGTATAGTGTCAGTGTATAGGTAACACTGACTCACCAGTGACGTCTCTAGGTGAAGTCCTTCATCTTTCATCCAGCACAGACCGCCATCATTCCTTCCAGCCAGGACTCGTTTCTGCAGGAAATAACACAGTTATCTCGAGCTCCGCTTGCAGAACACATTACTTAATTTTTCACAACTTCTACATTACATCACATGAAGAAAAAAAGGTGATATAGTGTCACTCTGCACAGTAACAGGACCGCCCCCCCATTTAAAACAGTATACTCAAAAAATAAAATAAATACATCACTGCAGTAATAATATCCCTTAATTAGCCCCTATGGTAATAATATTCCCCACCCTGGCCCCGTTTCTCATTCCTGGCTCCAGCCATATGTTCTCGCATCCTGCCCTCATGAGTATCCATTCTACCCCATATGATCTCCACATCCTGCCCCACCAGCCTCCATCGTATCCGCCCTGCCCCATGATCCAATCCTGCCCCGTGTCTCCAATCATGCCCCGTATCTACATTCTGCCCATGCCTCAAGTCCTGCCCCCAGTGTGTCCAGCATATTACCCCCATGTTGTCCAGCAATCTGCCCCAATGTGTCCAGCATATTACCCCCATGTTGTCCAGCAATCTGCCCCAGTGTGTCCAGCATATTACCCCCAGTGTGTCCAGCAATCTGCCCCAGTATGTCCAGCACTGCCCCCAGTGTGTCCAGCAATCTGCCCCAGTGTCCAGCCTTTCCCCAGTGTGTCCAGCAGTCTGCCCCAGTGTGTCCAGCATATTACCCCCAGTGTCCAGCATTGCCCCAGTGTGTCCAGCATATTACCCCCAGTGTGTCCAGCAATCTGCCCCAGTGTCCAGCATTGCCCCAGTGTGTCCAGAAGTCTGCCCCAGGGTCTCCAGCATTGCCTCAATGTGTCCAGAAATCTGCCCCAGGGTCTCCTGTATTGCCCCAGTGTGTCCAGCAATCTGCCCCATGGTCTCCTATATTGCCCCAGTGTGTCCAGCAATCTGCCCCATGGTCTCCTGTATTGCCCCAGTGTGTCCAGCATTCTGCCACATGGTCTCCTGTATTGCCCCAGTGTGTCCAGCAATCTGCCCCATGGTCTCCTGTATTGCCCCAGTGTGTCCAGCATTCTGCCACATGGTCTCCTGTATTGCCCCAGTGTGTCCAGCATTCTGCCCCATGGTCTCCAGTATTGCCCCAGTGTGTCCAGCAATCTGCCCCATGGTCTCCTGTATTGCCCCAGTGTGTCCAGCAATCTGCCCCATGGTCTCCTGTATTGCCCCAGTGTGTCCAGCATTCTGCCACATGGTCTCCTGTATTGCCCCAGTGTGTCCAGCAATCTGCCCCATGGTCTCCAGTATTGCCCCAGTGTGTCCAGCAATCTGCCCCATAGTCTCCTGTATTGCCCCAGTGTGTCCAGCAATCTGCCCCATGGTCTCATGTATTGCCCCAGTGTGTCCAGCAATCTGCCCCATGGTCTCATGTATTGCCCCAGTGTGTCCAGCATTGCCCCAGCCCCAGACAGTCAGACATAAAGAAAAAAAAAAAAAAGTAAAATCCTCACCTCTCCCGTTCCCAGCGCAGGTCCGGTGCAGCCAGTCAGCGTCTCTCCGGCTCTGCGACGCTCAGGACAGAGAGGCAGAGCGGCGCGCACAGTAGTGACGTCATCGCGCCCTCTGCTCTGAGACGTCGCAGTCAGAGGACGCTGCAGCTGCCGGCGCCGCAGGAACCAGGAGAGGTGAGTATAGAGCGGGGGGCGGGGTCCGGTGGTGGGGGGAGCTGGCCCTGGTCGTGGCGGCGGACGGCGCCGCCCGAAGATTTAAAGGGGCGTCTTTTTTTTTTTTTTTTCTTCTCCTGCAGCGCCGGCCGCCCCCCGCATTGTGCCGCCTGGGGCGGACCGCCCCCCCCGCACCCTCCTTCCTACGCCACTGCCCCCAAATCTAAGAAGCATCATTGTCTGAAGCTCCCTGTCCTCTCCAACAGCTGTAGGAACCTTTCCTTGCAACCAGAAAAAATGTAAAACCTGTCTATCAGTACTACAAGATACCAGGTACTTTCAGCTGCATCACTTCTAATGTGGTGTACTTAATTATTTGTACTAAATGTCCAACTGGGGGTCTGTATGTAGAGGAGACAGGGCAGAAACTGAGAACAAGGATAAATACTCACCACCACACAATAAGAGAAAAAAGAATGGATCTATCTGTGGCCAAACATTTTTGTATGCCTGATCACAGCACCATTGACCTGAAATTACTTGTATTGAAAGGTAACGTCAAATCTCAGAGAAACAGGAGAATTTGGGAGTATAAATGTTGATAACCTTTGACACACTTAGTGCAGGAATGAATGTGTTGCATGGATTTATGTCTTTTTACATCAATTATGGAATTTGCACTTCAGACCATGTGGGGTCATCATAACAGAACCAGACCCCAGTCAGAGGACAACAAAACTTTCACTCCTAATCTAGAAACTGTTTCAATATTTATGAACACAACTGTTTATCACTTATCACTCTCCCATAATGACAGTTCAGTGCTGTTGTGTATAAATATGTGATTCTACAGATGTATTAGTCTATGTCTGATGAAGAGACCTAGTGGTCTCGAAAGCTTGCAATTTGTTACCATCTTTTAGCCATTACCATTAATAGGTATCGACCAGGGAAGACTCTCAATTCTAAATATTTTTCTATCTACTAGCTAACACTGTACCAAGATATATATCTTTCCTGAATTTCCACAAAAGTTTAAAATAACCAATAAATTTCATTCAACTTCACAATTGTGTTCCACTTGTTGTTGATTCTTCACCAAAAATTTACATTTGGTATCTTTATGTTTGAAGCATGATATGTGGGAAAAGGTTGAAAAGTTCCAGGGAGCCAAATACTTTCTCAAGGCACTGTACAATATACAACCTAAATGTTACAGAAAGAACCTAATACTCTATGGATGACTAATTGAATCCAGAAAAAAATTGGGGTGTTTTTTGCACTGTTATAAGTCACTGAAATGTAACCCAAGGCACGTAATACTCTATGGATGACTAATTGAATACAGAAACATTTTTTAACCCTTTTTTTAAGTGTTTTATACCACTGAAAAACACGTAACACGTTATGGATTACTACCGTATATACTCGAGTATAAGCCGAGATTTTCAGCCCAAATTTTTGGGCTGAAAGTGCCCCCCTCGGCTTATACTCGAGTCACGGTAGCGGTGGGGTCGGCGGGTGAGGGGGAGAGGGCGCTGAGGTATACTTACCTAGTCCCAGCGATCCTCGCGCTGTCCCTGCCGTCCCACGGGCTTCGGCGCTGCAGCTTCTTCCTCTCTTCAGCGGTCACGTGGGACCGCTCATTACAGAAATGAATAAGCGGCTCCACCTCCCATAGGGGCGGAGCCGCCTATTCATTTCTCTATTCAGCGGTGCCGGTGACCGCTGATAGAGAAAGAAGCTGCGGCACCGAAGACAGCTGTGACAGGAGGGGACAGCGCGAGGATCGCCAGGACTAGGTGAGTATGTTATATTCACCTGTCCGCATTCCAGCCGCCGGGCGCCGCTCCATCTTCCCGGCGCCTCTATCTTCCCGGCGTCTGCGCTCTGACTGTTCAGGTCAGAGGGCGCGATGACGCATATAGTGTGCGCGGCGCCCTCTGCCTGATCAGTCAGAGCGGGGAGATGCCGGGACCGGACGCTGGGAGCTGCAAGCAAGAAAGGTGAGTATGGCTTTTTTTTTTTTTATTGCAGCAGCAGCGGCCAAGGCACAGATTTATACCGAGCATCTATGGGGCCATATGAACGCAGCAGAGCACAGTATGGGGCCATATGAACGCAGCAGAGCACAGTATGGGGCCATATGAACGCAGCAGAGCACAGGATGGGGCCATATGAACGCAGCAGAGCACAGGATGGGGCCATATGAACGCAGCAGAGCACAGTTTGGGGCCATATGAACGCAGCAGAGCACAGTATGGGGCCATATGAACGCAGCAGAGCACAGTATGGGGCCATATGAATGCAGCAGAGCACAGTATGGGGCCATATGAACGCAGCAGAGCACAGTATGGGGCCATATGAATGCAGCAGAGCACAGTATAGGGCCATATGAACGCAGCAGAGCACAGTATGGGGCCATATGAACGCAGCAGAGCACAGGATGCGGCCATATGAACGCAGCAGAGCACAGGATGGGGCCATATGAACGCAGCAGAGCACAGTATGGGGCCATATGAACGCAGCAGAGCACAGTATGGGGCCATATGAACGCAGCAGAGCACAGTATGGGGCCATATGAATGCAGCAGAGCACAGTATGGGGCCATATGAATGCAGCAGAGCACAGTATGGGGCCATATGAACGCAGCAGAGCACAGTATGGGGCCATATGAACGCAGCAGAGCACAGTATGGGGCCATATGAACGCAGCAGAGCACAGTATGGGGCCATATGAACGCAGCAGAGCACAGTATGGGGCCATATGAACGCAGCAGAGCACAGTATAGGGCCATATGAACGCAGCAGAGCACAGTTTGGGGCCATATGAACGCAGCAGAGCACAGTATGGGGCCATATGAACGCAGCAGAGCACAGTATGGGGCAGATATGGGGATATATGAACGCAGCAGAGCACAGTATGGGGCAGATATGGGGATATATGAACGCAGCAGAGCACAGTATGGGGCAGATATGGGGATATATGAACGCAGCAGAGCACAGTATGGGGCAGATATGGGGATATATGAACGCAGCAGAGCACAGTATGGGGCAGATATGGGGATATATGAACGCAGCAGAGCACAGTATGGGGCAGATATGGGGATATATGAACGCAGCTACTGATGTCTCAATCAATTTTACTTTTATTGGTATCTATTTTTATTTTTGAAATTCACCGGTAGTTGCTGCATTTCCACCCTAGGCTTATACTCGAGTCAATAAGTTTTCCCAGTTTTTTGTGGCAAAATTAGGGGGGTCGGCTTATACTCGGGTCGGCTTATACTCGAGTATATACGGTAATTGAAATCAGAAAAATTTTTGAACGTTTTATTTTGGAGTGTTTTATACAACTGTAATGTCTCACAAAGCATGTAATATTCTATGTATTATAATATAGTTAGCTTTTTCACCCCCCCCCCAAAAAAAAAAATGTGGTCACGTGCAGCAGCTACATATTTAGAAACTGCCTGCAAAGTACTAAGCTCTGCCTATAGGCAGTATTCTGCCTCAGTGCCTGCTATTGCAACTGTCCCAAGGCTAAAAGTACCGTCACACTCAGCGACGCTGCAACGATATAGACAACGAGCCGATCACTGCAGCGTCGCTGTTAGGGCGCTGTAGAGACGTCAAACACAGCAACACCAGAACGATGCAGGAGCGATCCAGTGACGTAACGGCGACTCACTTATCGTTCTCGCTGGTTGTTAGCTCCATGTAAAACATTGCTGGCATCGTTGCTTTTGATGTCAAACATGACGATACACGCCGACCTGATGACAAAATAAAGTTCTGGACTTCTAGCTCTGACCAGCGATGTCACAGCGGGATCCAGATCGCTGCTGCGTGTCAAACACAACGAGATTGCTATCCAGGACGCTGCAACGTCACGGTTCGTTGTCGTTCTCGTTGCAAAGTTGCTGAGTGTGACGGTACCTTAAATGCAGAATGTATCTGCAGCAAACAGCAAAGCACAAGATTGGCCCCTAGGAGCCTTGTTAATATGATGGCTCAGCATCAGTATCAACACTACAGGACTCTAATTAGTTAAACTATGTACACACGGGCCTGGATAACTGCTCCTTCCTTCCAATCAGAACTGTCCCTGAGCTGTGCAATTGTGTAAGTGAGCCGAGCATGGCGGCGCATGTCCTTTTATAACCTCGGATGAGGAACTGCGTCCAGCCAATCCAGCCAATCACAGTAATGCCACTACCAAGATGGCTATGGCATTACAGTGACTGGCAGGCAATCCCTGCATGCTTATTGGCTGTGTAACATGCGCCAAACAGGAGGGGCGGCGATTCGAGCTTCAAATCCAAGCAGCAGTCAATACTCGTCACGTGCCGAGCTTACCCGAGCACTCAGATACTGGAGTGGTATCTGAGTATCACTGAGCACGTTTGCTCATCCCTAGTTTTCATGTAAAGATCTCGTGTTCAGGCTGTTAATAAAAGCATAAGGATGGTATATTAGCTATTGGCAGTTGTCCAGGAGAATGACAACTCATCTTGTTCTATCCCTACCTCCTCTCTCTGTGCCTCGTGCCCCACAGTTCTCATCTCTACAGAAGTGAACGAGAGACGACCATCAATCACGGCCTCCTTATACAATTCATTTTTTCCAATTAAAAATCCATTCATGCTAATGAATAATAGATAGAGGCTACAAGCCTGCACAAAGGAGGTCTCTGTAAGCCCTTGTCACTCATTTTCAATAATACTACGGGTCATTGTAGTTTTGTTGGCTTTCGGGACATTTACATGAAGCTCTCTCCTCCTTGTTACTGTGTGTCATTATCACATGCATACCATATTGATCTGACAACAAGATGGGATGAAATCTGAAATAGTAAACCAAGAATTATTACAAATGATTTTTACATAATAAAATATAATAGTATTTTTAGTAAATTATTTTTTCTTTCATGAGAAAAGGCATCTGTACTTTACGGTCCCTATTAATCAAGTTTTCACCAGAATTCTGGTGTAAAGCACATTGAAACATTGCAAACTTTTATACAGTTTTAAGTTGTGCAAAGATATTGCAACTTTTGGAGTTTTTTTTGCCAGTTCCAGCCAGTTTTGCCAGATGAAGCTGGAGATGCTATGCAGAGGTTGCCCCAACAGTCATAATTCACACCACAAAAAAAGGAGCAAAAAATGCAAGAAATGTACTCCAGTTCCTGACAACTAACATTTTTGGTAGAGGTCTATAGCAGGTTTAAGGTGTGAAATCTTCATTATTAGGTGCACACAAATTTGGTACATCTTATTCAAGAGCTCTCTTCATTAAGATATGGTATAAAATGTCAAACTTAATGAATTGAGCACTGTATGTCACAGTTAATTTTTAAACGGGTGCTAGTATAAGGGAGACATCTACTGTCTCAGATTGAAAAGATGACTTTATCGCTCACGCTTTTATGCAATAACTGATTTATAACTATGATTTATAGGCTGTATTACCAAATGCAAGGTTACATGGTCTTGTATGCTGTTTATACTGCATCATCTTTTATCTACTATATAACTGTCTAAGGGTCACTTCCGTCTTTCTGTCTGTCCCGGATATTTATTGGTCGCGGCCTCTGTCTGTCATGGAATCCAATTCGCTGATTGGTCATGGCAAAACGCCCATGACCATTGCCACGACCAATCAGCGACGGCCACAGTCCGGCGGCAATATGGGCGCTCTTTCCTCCCCACAGTCAGTGCCCGCTCCATACTCCCTTCCAGTCATCCAGTCAGTCCTCACAAGGGTTAATGCCAGCGTTACCGTAGCACGTTGTAACGCACTCCGGTTACACAGCTATTAACCCTGTGTGACCAACTTTTTACTATTGATGGTGCGTATGCAGCATCAATAGTAAAAAGATCTAGTGTTACAAATAATAATAATAAAAAAAACGTTATTCTCACCCTCCGACGTGTCGCCCTGTCCTCAGCAGTGCAAGCGGCAGGTTCCGGTGCTAAGGATGGTATGTGAGAAGGACCTGCCATGACATCACGGTCATGTGACTGCAACGTCATCACAGGTCCTGCGCTCATACCAACCCTGGGACCGGAAGCTGCCGTGTGCACTCACACAGGCGACAAAACTACAAGGGGCCCTCAGAAGGTGAGTATATGTTTCTTTTTAATTTTTTGACCTGTTACATACCTGGCTGGGCAATATGCTATGTAGCTGGGCAATATACTACGTGACTGGGCAGTATACTACGTTTCTGTGCTGTACACTACGTGGCTCTGTGCTGTATACTACGTCGCTGTGCAATATACTACGCGGCTGGGCAATATACTACGTAACTGGGCAATATATTGCTTGACTGGGCAATATACTACGTGACTGGAAAATATACTACGTGGCTGGGCAATATACTACGTGACTGGGCAATATACTATGTGACTGGGCAATATACTATGTGACTGGGCAATATACTATATGACTGGGCAATATACTACGTGGCTGGGCAATATACTACGTGGCTGGGCAATATACTACATCACTGGACAATATACTACGTAGCTGGGCAATATACTCCGTGGGCTGTGCAATATACTATGTGAACATGGATATTCTAGAATACCCGATGCGTTAGAATCGGGCCACCATCTAGTTACAAATAACAGATTTGTGTGACCAGAAAGAATACTTTGTGGAACATTGTGTGACTATAATGAAATAAATCTGTCGCGTATGCTCCAGATTTCCTCTTCACTTATGGAAGTCTGATGAGACAGTAATCAAGGATGGGTTTGAAGGATTACTAACAAAGTAATATGATGATTATTGGTGCTACACTAGTTGAAGTGCTACATGAGTTTAGGGAAAAAGTATGTACTTATGTTTTAGATTTGTCATGTTCTTATGTTATTGTGGTCTCTTGCCATGTCTCATTGCCATTGCAAGGTGAGGACATTTCATGCATTTGCAGGTAAAAACAAGTGTTGGCTAAAGTACTGACATGTTGTATCAAGTGATGTGTTGTCCTTAGACACCAGTAATGCGTAGCGATTAGAGTTGACCAAAAAGATCTGCAGGTCCCTGGATTAGTGGCCACATTGGTAGTCCATGGCTGCCCGGAGTACTGGGCGGCAGCCATGAGCGATGGGCTGCTGTGTTACCACACCATGGCCAACCCAACTGGATTTCAAGTGCTAGGAGAGCTGGCTTTCTTTTTACTATATGTGAAACCTCCTACTACCTGCAACGTTCCAGTGGGTTTTCTAATTAGTAAGTCGGCACCACAACATTATGTGTGTGTAAGAAGAGGCACTGGACCGGGGGTACCTTTCTTGCTCTGGGAACTGTCGGGGCTGTCACCTTTGTTGTCTGGGGAAAGCTTAGAGACCCGGACTGACCTTTGCACTGGACAGCAGGGGGAGTAGTTAGGATAAAAGGGAGAGAGGAGAGAGTGCGAAAAGGAGAAAAGACTTGGCGGGAACACGCAGCGCGCAGCAGGGGAAGTTTGGTGCTTCATCCTCTGAGCACCGTGGCAGCGCAGGCCCATTCTTTATTATCCCTGCTGCCACTTACAGAGACTGTGACCAGAGAACTATATTCTGTCTGTTGGCTCCCACTATGCCAGGTGCCCGATGCTATGGGCCAGTAGAAAACACGTGTGCTGCCTAAGAAACCCTGGGTGACTTACCGAGAACTGTACCCTTTCTCACCCGCCTATTTCTGCCAAACTTCGTTAAGCCTCGGCAGTGTTGGAAACCGCTCTTCACCCTCACCCACATCCTGGACCCAGGACCCCGTGCAAAATGTCAAGGACCCATCGCCATCGCAAGGAACCGGATCATCAATGCCTGCAGGATGCCTTCGGATTCATCATGTGCTGACTGTGTTGGTACCATCTTTAGATCCTGAGACTCTGCAGTCAGGAAGCTGTCAGACTGATAAGTTTACCTTTAATGAACTGTTGTTATATTTTTGCCCTCATTACCTCCCTCAGCACATCTATTGTACTTCTTTCACCTTCCATACCTAACCCTGCCTTTACTTCCCCGTCCTTGCATGGAGTAATGGAGTATACCCCAGATATGCAGATACTGGAAGACCCCATGGACGTAGGGGAGTTACGCATGCGTTTATTTTGTCGGGTGCAAAGTGACGGGGAGACCTTTTGCATGTGGAGTGAAGTGCATACACGCGAGCAGGAGCAGGGGGTGACAGTCCGGACGGAGAAGGTCCAGAGCGGGGAGGTATCTGTGACAATAGCCACCAAACTGAGATGGGTGGAAGAGTTGCAGAAAGAAATCCAGGGAATATGAGAAGAATTGGCTGAT
The DNA here is from genome assembly GCF_032444005.1 of Ranitomeya imitator. NCBI lineage: Eukaryota > Metazoa > Chordata > Amphibia > Anura > Dendrobatidae > Ranitomeya > Ranitomeya imitator. Next base: position 413,629,315 of record NC_091286.1, on the reverse strand, counting down.
TCCAAGAAGAAACCCACCGCATCCACCTCGCCAGGGGGTAGAACTCAGCCTGAACCTCGTCTCGAAGTAAGAACGTACCGTAGAGAACTCCCTACTGCTATAAATGTGGTGAGCTTGGACATTTGGCTCGGAGTTGTGTACGACGAAGCAGACCTCTGCAGCGCCGTCCATTAAACTAGGTGGGTCCGAGGGGGGGGGCACAGCCCAGAGCCTGAACAGTCAAGAAGGAGAATCAACAGTCCCACAAGTCTAGTTTCCACATGTCCTCTCGTCTGGGCTGAGATGGATGGTCGAACCATCCGATGCTTAGTTGACACTGGCTCACATAAAGTTGACGGCTGCTAATGACTTACCCAACCCGGTCGCAGGGGTGGTCTGGATGCAAATCACCATCTGTGGTAAAGATCTGGGTCAAAAGGGAGTGGTGCTGACTGCCAGAGACGCAGGTAACAGACATGCTGTCACTCTAGGAATGAATATATTGAAGGAATTTGAAAGTCTTCTCATCAATGAGTCTCCTGATGTGTTCCTAAATTAGTGGAGCCTTCACACTCCCCAAAGGAGAGTATTCCAGCAGCTAATCTGTAGGGCTCAAGCACAAGAAACCTCTAGTGACGGGAAGATACTGGGAAAAGTGATTGTCCCAGCTGCAGCTAATCTGGTTCTACCGCCAGGGGAGACCATGCTTACTCTACCCCTTCGAACTTGTACCCCTCTGGAAGGAGTCGAGATACAGATAGAGCCAACTTGTATGAGGTAATTACCACCTGAGGAAGACAGTGCTCCCGTCGAAACGCATTGTGGTTAAACATTACATGTTGTTTGTGTTTCCTTCAGCGCTCCTGCGCTTTTTTCCTGGCACCTAAGAAACCTCGGGTGACTTACCGAGAGCTGTACCCTTTCTCACTATTTCTGCCGAGCTTCGTTAAGCCACGGCAGTGTTGGAGACTGCTCTTCACCCTCAACCCACATCTTGGACCCAGGACCCTGTGCAAGACATTAAGGAGCCATCGCCAGGAACTGGATCATCAACGCCTGCAGGATGCAACCAGATCCATCACGTGCTAACTGCAGCACCCCCAGTAGGGCTGTGGGGTACTCGGATCCGGGCCCTTCTGCTGTACTCAGTGGGGATGTCACGGTAGCTGACCCGGTCCGTGGCCATAGGGGAACGTCCGCTGTAAATTGTGAGGGAAAGGTCTTTAAAGGGATAATGTTCGTGACGCCACCTGTGGTATTCGGTCAGGGTGACCGACGCTGCTTAGGGGTCCGCTGGGTAATGTTATGGCAGCTAGATGGTATACCTTCCCACAGGTGAAGTATGTCCCCAGGGCTTCCCAGAGTGTAGATGGTGGATGATGTAAGGCGCAATGAATAATGAGGACACAAGGGTGCAGTCTCTTTACCTTTACTGAAGGCTTCAGCATCCACAGTCCAGGGTAGGGACCACGGGGTAGGCAGAGTCCGGCCGGTCTGAAGGCAAATCCAGAGTCCCCTTATCCAGGTGGAATTCAATAGCCTTCCTCTAGCGCCTGGGCGTCGTAGTACCTCCCTGCTGAGCAACTTGGTAAGGTCCTCACAACTATTGTAGATGTTAAGTCTCTTCTCTCTGTCCCCCTTACGGATAGGACAAACCCGTATGACTGGTGGCCTGAGGCTTTTTACAGGAACCCTAGAGATGCCCCGGCCCCCACAAGTTGCCACCCTGCCTCCTGGGTAAATGGTCAGGCAGTCAACGTGGAATCAACTGTCCTGCCAGTCTCTGAAGTAACGGCACAGAGATCCTTACTCCCTTGGTGTTCTGGCTACTGGTAGTGCGCTTCAGAAGGAGGCAGCCTGCTTCTAGCTGGTCTCCCACTGATGTTCCTCTCATTTTGCTATGACTTCATTGCTCACTCACTGCAACACAATTCCTTTTCATGTCCTTCCTTAGGATGCTGCCGCATGGGATGCAGGCGCAGCTCCGTGTACCCTCGTCTTCCACAGGCCGCAGTCTGGAGCTGGCTGGAACCCACTCCAACCAGCCTCTGCCAAACTCGGTCGGGACTCACTGACTATCTCCTTCTCCCTCCAGTCAGCTTCTGTCTGACTTCCTAACCAAAGCACCAGTTTTACCTAAGTGTGAGGAGTGCCCTAATAGATAGAAGCATGGCTTCCCCTGGCGGACTGGAGTGTGAAGTGTGTTTTGTGGTTGTGATACCTGGACAGAAGATCTCCTTCATTGCCTTCAGACGTAACATCACTCCCCCTGGTGAAAGAATAACATTACTGCAACGAACTAGGACTCTGGGGCGCTACACTGACCGCATTGGCACCATCGTTAGATCCTAAGACTCTGCAGTCAGGAAGCCATCAGACTTATAAGTTTACCTTTAATGAACAGTTGTTATATTTTTGCCCTCATTACTTCCCTCAGCACACCTATTGTCCTCCTATCACCCACCATACCCCTGCTTTTACTTTCCCCTCCCTGCGTGGAGTATACCCCTGTATCAGTAGATAACTTTAACTCTTGCTCTGCCTCCTGTCCGTTACTGCATCCTGCAACCTGCTCACGTGTGTAGCGCCCTAAGGTAATTATGTTGCAGCAGTATAATGAACAAAAGAGGCATCAGGTTTTTGCAGGGCTCTGGCCAGTGAGCCACAGACTCTAATATTGATGTCATTGACGCCATCCCAGTGAGTGGCTGCAGCAGTGACATATAGCTTATAGTAGCACAGCCATTGTAGCCAGTGATTACCTGATATTGTCACTTTTCAACATACAAAGACACTGTTTCTGATTGCAGTGACTTGGAGGTATCATCACATTAAGGTCTCACTCACACAAGCGATGATTGTCTCTTCCAAGAGAATCTGCTTGATTATGCTAATGATATAATGTTAAATATGCTTATTTTGCACATTTATTTAATCAGGACTCTTAACCAGATGCGTTACTCTTAAAGGGAACCTGTCACCCTGAAAATCGCGGGTGAGGTAAGCCCACCGGCATTAGGGGCTTATCTGCAGCATTCTGTAATGCTGTAGATAAGCCCCCGATGTTACCTGAAAAAGGAGAAAAAGACGTTAGATTATACTCACCCAGGGGCGGTCCCGCTGCTGGTCAGGTCGGATGGGCGTCTCCGGTCCGCTGCGGCGCCTCCCATCTTCATTACAAGACGTCCTCTTCTGATCTTCAGCCACGGCTCCGGTGCAGGCGTACTTTGCTCTGCCCTGTTGAGGGCAGACAAAGTACTGCAGTGCGCAGGCACCGGGCCTCTGACCTTTCTGGCGCCTGCGCACTGCAGTACTATCCTCTGCCCTCAACAGGGCAGAGCAAAGTACGCCTGCGCCGGAGCCGTGGCTGAAGATCAGAAGAGGATGTCTTGTAATGAAGATGGGAGGCTGTTGTGAATTCTGTGGTCAAGCTCCCTCCTGTGGTCATGAGTGATACTGCGGCTGGTTCTGTCCATGAGCTTAATTTGGTGGATGTGAGTGGGGCTGCGGCTTCTGAGTTTCCTTCCTCAGGTGACGAGGTTAAGGTGCTGCTCTATTTAACTCCACCTAATTCTTTGTTCCTGGCCTCCAGTCAATGTTCCAGTATTGGTCTTGCTCTCTCCTGGATCGTTATTGTGGCCTGTCTGCCCTGCATAAGCTAAGTTCTGCTTGTGTTACTTTTGTTTGCTATTTTTTCTGTCCAGCTTGCTGTATTGGTTTGTCTTGCTTGCTGGAAGCTCTGAGACGCAGAGGGAGCACCTCCGTACCGTTAGTCGGTGCGGAGGGTCTTTTTGCGCCCTCTGCGTGGTTGTTTGTAGGTTTTTGTGCTGACCGCAAAGCTATCTTTCCTATCGTCGGTCTATTCAGTAAGTCGGGCCTCACTTTGCTAAAATCTATTTCATCTCTGTGTTTGTGTTTTCATCTTTACTCACAGTCATTATATGTGGGGGGCTGCCTTTTCCTTTGGGGAATTTCTCTGAGGCAAGGTAGGCTTATTTTTCTATCTTCAGGGCTAGCTAGTTTCTCAGGCTGTGCCCGAGGCGCCTAGGTCTGGTCAGGAGCGCTCCACGGCTACCTCTAGTGTGGTGTGATAGGATTAGGGATTGCGGTCAGCAGAGTTCCCACGTCTCAGAGCTCATCCTATGTGATTAGCAACTATCAGGTCATTTTCTGTGCTCGTATTCACCAGGTCCATTGTGGTTCTGAATCACCAGTTCATAACAGTACTGGAGGCCCAAAGTACTAATGCTTCTCAATAGAGGGAAAAGAGAAGTTCTGAGACCATTTTTTTTTCTTTGCACTGTGTTTTGTCTTTCTTTTCCCCTTTACATCAGGGTGGTTCAGAACACAGGTGTAGACATGGACATTCAGGGTCTGTCCTCTTTGATGGATAATCTCGCTATAAGTGTACAGAACATTCAAGATTTGGTGGTTCAGAATCCTATGTTAGAACCTAAAATTCCTATTCCTGAGTTATTTTCTGGAGATAGAGCTAAGTTTCTGAATTTCAAAAATAATTGTAAACTATTTCTGGCTTTGAAACCCCGCTCCTCTGGTGACCCAGTTCAACAAGTAAAGATCATTATTTCTTTATTACGTGGCAACCCTCAAGACTCGGCATTTTCCCTTGCGCCAGGAGATCCTGCATTATGTGATATTGATGCGTTTTTCTGACGCTCGGGTTGCTTTATGATGAACGTAATTCAGTGGATCAGGCAGAGAAAATCTTGCTGGCTGTGTCAGGGTCAGGATGAGGTAGAGATATATTGTCAGAAGTTTAGGAAGTGGTCTGGGCTCACTCAATGGAATGAATGTGCTCTGGCAGCAATTTTCAGAAGGGTTCTCTCTGAAGCCCTTAAGGATGTCATGGTGGGATTTCCTATGCCTGCTGGTCTGAATGAGTCTATGTCTTTGGCCATTCAGATCGATCGACGCTTACGTGAGCGTAAAACTGTGCACCATTTGGCGGTATTATCTGAGCATAAACCTGAGCCTATGCAATGTAATAGGACTTTGACCAGAGCTGAACGGCTAGAACACAGACGTCGGAATGGGCTATGTTTTTACTGTGGTGATTCCACTCATGCTATCTCCGATTGTCCTAAGCGCACTAAGCGGTTCGCTAGGTCTGCCACCATTGGTACGGTACAGTCGAAATTTCTTTTGTCCGTTACTTTGATCTGCTCTTTGTCATCCTATTCTGTCATGGCATTTGTGGATTCAGGCGCTGCCCTGAATTTGATGGACTTGGAGTTTGCTAGGCGCTGTGGGTTTTTCTTGGAGCCCTTGCAGCATCCTATTCCATTGAGAGGAATTGATGGTACGCCTTTGGCCAAGAATAAGCCTCAGTATTGGACCCAACTGACCATGTGCATGGCTCCTGCGCATCAGGAGGATATTCGCTTTCTGGTGTTGCAGAATCTGCATGATGTGGTCGTGTTGGGGTTGCCATGGCTACAAGTCCATAACCCAGTATTGAATCGAAAATCTATGTCTGTGTCCAGCTGAGGTTGTCAGGGGGTACATGGTGATGTTCCATTTCTGTCTATTTCATCATCCACCCCTTCTGAGGTCCCAGAGTTCTTGTCAGATTACCGGGATGTATTTGATGAGCCCAAGTCCAATGCCCTACCTCCGCATAGGGATTGTGATTGTGCTATCGATTTGATTCCTGGTAGTAAGTTTCCTAAAGGTCGACTGTTTAATTTGTCTGTACCTGAGCACGCCGCTATGCCGAGTTACGTAAAGGAATCCTTGGAGAAGCGTCATATTCGCCCGTCGTCATCGCCATTGGGGGCAGGGTTCTTTTTTGTGGCCAAGAAGGATGGTTCGTTGAGACCTTGTATTGATTACCGCCTTCTAAATAAAATCACAGTCAAATTTCAGTACCCCTTGCCGCTGATGTCTGATTTGTTTGCTCGGATTAAGGGGGCTAGTTGGTTCACCAAGATAGATCTTCGTGGTGCATATAATCTTGTGCGTATTAAACAGGGCGATGAATGGAAAACAGCATTTAATACGCCCGAGGGCTATTTTGAGTACCTGGTTATGCCATTCGGGCTTTCCAATGCTCCATCAGTATTTCAGTCCTTTATGCATGACATCTTCCGAGAGTACCTATATAAATTCCTGATTGTATACTTGGATGATATTTTGGTCTTCTCGGATGATTGGGAGTCGCACGTGAAGCAGGTTAGAATGGTGTTCCAGGTCCTGCGTGCGAATTCTTTGTTTGTGAAGGGGTCAAAGTGTCTCTTTGGTGTTCAGAAGGTTTCATTTTTGGGTTTCATTTTTTCCCCTTCTACTATCAAGATGGACCCTGTTAAGGTTCGAGCCATTTATGATTGGACTCAGCCGACATCCCTGAAGAGTCTGCAAAAGTTCCTGGGCTTTGCTAATTTTTATCGTCACTTCATCAATAATTTTTCTAGTATTGCTAAACCGTTGACTGATTTAACCAAGAAGGGTGCTGATGTGGTCAATTGGTCTTCTGCTGCTGTGGAAGCTTTTCAGGAGTTGAAGCGTCGTTTTTCTTCTGCCCTTGTGTTGTGCCAGCCAGATGTTTCGCTCCCGTTCCAGGTCGAGGTGGATGCTTCTGAAATTGGAGCAGGGGCTGTTTTGTCGCAAAGAAGTTCTGATGGCTCGGTGATGAAACCATGTGCCTTCTTTTCCAGGAAGTTTTCGCCTACTGAGCGTAATTATGATGATGGCAATCGAGAGTTGCTGGCCATGAAGTGGGCATTCGAGGAGTGGCGTCATTGGCTTAAAGGAGCTAAGCATCGCGTGGTGGTCTTGACTGATCACAAGAACTTGACTTATCTCGAGTTTGCCAAACGGTTGAATCCTAGACAGGCTCGTTGGTCGCTGTTTTTCTCCCGTTTTGACTTTGTGGTTTCGTACCTTCCGGGCTCTAAAAATGTGAAGGCGGATGCCCTGTCTAGGAGCTTTGTGCCCGACTCTCCGGGTTTGCCTGAGCCGGCGGGTATTATCAAAGAGGGGGTAATTTTATCTGCCATCTCCCCTGATTTGCGGCGGGTGCTGCAAAAATTTCAGGCTAATAGACCTGACCGTTGCCCAACGGAGAAACTGTTTGTCCCTGATAAATGGACGAGCAGAGTTATCTCTGAGGTTCATTGTTCGGTGTTGGCTGGTCATCCTGGAATCTTTGGTACTAGAGATTTGGTGGCTAGATCCTTTTGGTGGCCGTCTCTGTCGCGGGATGTGTGTTCGTTTGTGCAGTCCTGTGGGATTTGTGCTCGGGCTAAGCCCTGCTGTTCTCGTGCCAGTGGGTTGCTTTTGCCCTTGCCAGTCCCGAAGAGGCCCTGGACACATATCTCTATGGATTTTATTTCGGATCTCCCCATCTCTTAAAAGATGTCGGTCATTTGGGTGGTTTGTGATCGCTTCTCTAAGATGGTCCATTTGGTACCCTTGTCTAAGTTGCCCTCCTCCTCTGATTTGGTGCTATTGTTTTTCCAGCATGTGGTTCGTTTATATGGCATTCCGGAGAACATCGTTTCTGACAGAGGTTCCCAGTTTGTTTCGAGGTTTTGGCGAGCCTTTTGTGCTAGGATGGGCATTGATTTGTCTTTTTCCTCGGCTTTCCATCCTCAGACAAATGGCCAAACTGAAAGAACCAATCAGACCTTGGAAACATATCTGAGATGTTTTGTTTCTGCTGATCAGGATGATTGGGTGTCCTTTTTGCCTTTGGCTGAGTTCGCCCTTAATAATCGGGCCAGCTCGGCTACTTTGGTTTCGCCGTTTTTCTGCAATTCTGGTTTCCATCCTCGTTTCTCTTCAGGGCAGGTTGAGTCTTCGGACTGCCCTGGTGTGGATACTGTGGTGGATAGGTTGCAGCAGATTTGGACTCATGTAGTGGACAATTTGACATTGTCCCAGGAGAAGGCTCAACGTTTCGCTAACCGCAGGCGCTGTGTGGGTCCCCGACTTCGTGTTGGGGATTTGGTTTGGTTGTCGTCTCCTTATATTCCTATGAAAGTTTCCTCTCCTAAGTTTAAGCCTCGTTTCATTGGTCCATATAGGATTTCTGAGGTTCTTAATCCTGTGTCTTTTCGTTTGACCCTTCCAGCTTCTTTTTCCATCCATAATGTATTCCATAGGTCATTGTTGCGGAGATACGTGGCACCTGTGGTTCCATCCGTTGATCCTCCTGCCCCGGTCTTGGTTGAGGGGGAGTTGGAGTATATAGTGGAGAAGATTTTGGATTCTCGTATTTCGAGACGGAAACTCCAGTACCTGGTTAAACGGAAGGGTTATGGTCAGGAAGATAATTCCTGGGTCTTTGCCTCTGATGTTCATGCTGCCGATCTGGTTCGTGCCTTTCATTTGGCTCATCCTGGTCGGCCTGGGGGCTCTGGTGAGGGTTCGGTGACCCCTCCTCAAGGGGGGGGGGTACTGTTGTGAATTCTGTGGTCAAGCTCCCTCCTGTGGTCATGAGTGGTACTGCGGCTGGTTCTGTCCATGAGCTTCCTTTGGTGGATGTGAGTGGGGCTGCGGCTTCTGAGTTTCCTTCCTCAGGTGACGAGGTTAAGTCGTTAGGTGCTGCTCTATTTAACTCCACCTAGTTCTTTGTTCCTGGCCTCCAGTCAATGTTCCAGTATTGGTCTTGCTCTCTCCTGGATCATTATTGTGGCCTGTCTGCCCTGCATAAGCTAAGTTCTGCTTGTGTTACTTTTGTTTGCTATTTTTTCTGTCCAGCTTGCTATATTGGTTTGTCTTGCTTGCTGGAAGCTCTGAGACCCAGGGGGAGCAACTCCGTACCGTTAGTCGGTGCGGAGGGTCTTTTTGCGCCCTCTGCGTGGTTGTTTGTAGGTTTTTGTGCTGACCGCAAAGCTATCTTTCCTATCCTCAGTCTATTCAGTAAGTCGGGCCTCACTTTGCTAAAATCTATTTAATCTCTGTGTTTGTGTTTTCATCTGTACTCACAGTCATTATATGTGGGGGGCTGCCTTTTCCTTTGGGGAATTTCTCTGAGGCAAGGTAGGCTTATTTTTCTATCTTCAGGGCTAGCTAGTTTCTCAGGCTATGCCCAAGGCGCCTAGGTCTGGTCAGGAGCGCTCCACGGCTACCTCTAGTGTGGTGTGATAGGATTAGGGATTGCGGTCAGCAGAGTTCCCATGTCTCAGAGCTCGTCCTATGTGATTAGCAACTATCAGGTCATTTTCTGTGCTCGTATTTATCAGGTCCATTGTGGTTCTGAATCACCAGTTCATAACAGGAGGCGCCGCAGCGGACCGGAGACGCCCATCCGACCTGACCAGCAGCAAGACCGCCCCAGGGTGAGTATGATCTAACGTCTTTTTCTCCTTTTTCAGGTTACATCGGGGGCTTATCTACAGCATTACAGAATGCTGCAGATAAGCCCCTGATGCCGGTGGGCTTACCTCACCCGCGATCTTCGGGGTGACAGGTTCCCTGTAAAGAAAAAGTGTCATGATATTTTCATAAAAAATGTAGTGGTTTATTGGATTGTCCACAGAAAAACCACATTGCAGCAAAACATAAAATAGGTAAAATAGTTATGAACAGATTGTCCATTTGTTCCTCATTTTTCCCAAGATGGTAAAAAGCGTCTGTCTTCAGTAGAAGTCATCATGGCTACCAGTTGTTCATTCCTTCTGTAAATTGTCTGAAGTCCATGGAGAATAATGGAGAAGGCAGGAGGTGACAACCCCCACTTGACACCCCTCCACCTCCTAAGAGACGTTATTATTAGAGTTGAGCGACCTTGACCTTTTTAGAGTCGAGCCGGGTTTTGCGAAACCCGACTATGTCCAAAGTCGGGTCGAGTGAAATCGGCCGATTATGACGTAAAGTCGGGATCGACCGAAACACGAAACCCAATGCAAGTCAATGGGGCAGCATAGTCGGCAGTGAGTGGGGGCCAGGAAAACACCTAGAGTGGCCATTTTAATGTCAAAACCATCCATTCTTCTTAATGAAGCTTGTCAAGCGTAATTTACCTTATAATAATTGGAAGGCATTTGAAATTGGGGGTCATTTGGCTAAAGTTGTGGGGGGTAGGGCTGGTTCAAGTAATTAGTGGGCCCAGGAAATCTGGACCACGTCACGGCAGTGGAGCAGGGAGAGGTAAGTATTTCAACTTTGCAAGTGCTGTGAACCTGAGCAAGCAGGGGGGGCCCACTCGTTGGCATTGGCACTGGCACAGGGCCCCTCAAAGTACAGCGGTGTGTTTGCACGGCGGGGGCGCCTCCCACCGGCAGCAACACTTTTGCGTACTATGAGAGGCCCTGTGCCAGTGACGTCGCCAACTAGTATTCCTCCCCCCACCTGATGAAGGAACCTGCACTTTCATCTGCACCTTCCTCTTTGTCCCCGTGTAAGGTGGTATGGTATGCGGGAAGAGCAACCTGACTTTCAGCAGGGTCACAATGTTGTTGTGTAGCGTGCACGGGGAATGTTGCGTTATGGGTCAATGTACCAGCAGACTCATCTATCACTGGCTGGGCAATGGGCACGATGAAGTGGAAACACAGATATAGGCCCAAAGAAGAAAGTGGGCTAAATGCAGTTCAAAATTGGTAACACAGGAATAACCAGGGGGCATTGCAGTGGAGGACAACTGGAATGAGAGGCTGACACAGAGAGTAGGGCCAAATCAGTAAGTAGTCGAAATGCAGTTCAAAATTGGCAACCGTAGTAAACAGGCGGCACAGCTTTGTTCAGTGGAGGAGAACAGCAAGGAGTGGCAGACACCGATAGTAGGCCCCAAACCAACTAGTACGCCAAATGCAGTTGTTCCATTTAACCACAATTTAATGAGAGCCTGAAGATAGAAGCTCAGGAAAGGCAACCTGGGGAACACCTTGGAGTGTAACACACCATCTCTCTCCACCCCATACCCATTTTGTATGGCCTAATGCAGTGTACTTTTCTACAACTACTAAACGAGAGTCGGAAGACCGAAGCAATGGCAAGGAAACCTGGGGAACACCTTAGAGTGTAACACACCCTCTCTCTACACCCCATACCCAATTTGAAGGCCTAATGCAGTGTAGTTTCCAAGAACTACTAAACGAGAGCCGGAAGATCGAAGCTCAGGAAAGGCAACCTGGGGAACACCTTGGAGTGTAACACACCCTCTCGCTACACCCCATACCCAATTTGAAGGCCTAATGCAGCGTAGTTTCCAACAACTACTAAACGAGAGCCGGAAGATCGAAGCTCAGGAAAGGCAACCTGGGGAACACCTTGGAGTGTAACAAACCCTCTCTCTACACCCCATACCCAATTTGTAGGCCTAATGCAGCGTAGTTTCCGACAACTACTAAACGAGAGCATGAAGATCGAAGCTCAGGAAAGGCAACCTGGGGAACACCTTGGAGTGTAACACACCCTCTCTCTACACCCCATACCCAATTTGTAGGCCTAATGCAGCGTAGTTTCCGACAACTACTAAACGAGAGCCGGAATATCGAAGCTCAGGAAAGGCAACCTGGGGAACACCTTGGAGTGTAACACACCCTCTCTCTACGCCCCATACCCAATTTGTAGGCCTAATGCAGCGTAGTTTCCGACAACTACTAAACGAGAGCCGGAATATCGAAGCTCAGGAAAGGCAACCTGGGGAACACCTTGGAGTGTAACACACCCTCTCTCTACACCCCATACCCAATTTGAAGGCCTAATGCAGTGTAGTTTCCAAGAACTACTAAACGAGAGCCGGAAGATCGAAGCTCAGGAAAGGCAACCTGGGGAACACCTTGGAGTGTAACACACCCTCTCGCTACACCCCATACCCAATTTGAAGGCCTAATGCAGCGTAGTTTCCAACAACTACTAAACGAGAGCCGGAAGATCGAAGCTCAGGAAAGGCAACCTGGGGAACACCTTGGAGTGGAACACACCATCTCTCTACACCCCATACCCAATTTGAAGGCCTAATGCAGAGTAGTTTCCAAGAACTACTAAACGAGAGCCGGAAGATCGAAGCTCAGGAAAGGCAACCTGGGGAACACCTTGGAGTGTAACACAACGTCTCTCTACACGACGGAAGGGCTGATTCTTAGGAAGGAAGGCTGTTGGAAATAAGCATTGCGCGTCCGAGGGTGATTATATTCTTATTAGGTATATACTCACCCTCGGACGCGCCCTGCTTCTTTATTTGGAATGAATGTTTATTTGCAATGTGGTGTTGACTTTCTCTATTATTTTGGTAATTAATGATTTTATTATTTTCATTATTTTGCATCTTCTCGGCAATAATATAAAGAAGACGCGACAGGACAACACTCGGTGGATGCCATATGTGTGTTTTCAATTTAAAAAAACTTTCAGTTAACTACTTGCAGGAGAAAGTAATTGTAGCTGGTGGCCATTTTTAGTACTGTACCAGATTAGAGTTGTGTGTTTGTTTTTAATGTTAAAATGTCTGCATTTGATATCTCACCAGTATTTTCTTTTTTATAAGCAAAATACTTATTTTTATATTTTCTGATGTTGGTTCCAGGGGTACACGGCCAGCAGTGCCCTGGTCAGTGTAGTAGTAGTTGAAAGAATGGACCGCAGACAGGCATCGAAGGCCTAAAATAATAACACATGGCTGTAGGCAATTTTAAATTGGTTCCAGGGGTACACGGACAGCAGTGGTGTGGTCAGTGGAGGCCTAGTGGAAGGAGTGACCGCAGACAGGCATCGAAGGCCTAAAATAATAACACATGGCTGTAGGCAATTTTAAATTGGTTCCAGGGGTACACGGGCAGCAGTGACCTGGTCAGTGTAGTAGTAGTTGAAAGAATGGACCGCAGACAGGCATCGAAGGCCTAAAATAAAAAAATTGGGCTGGCTGTAGGCAATTTTAAATTGGTTCCAGGGGTACACGGGCAGCAGTGGTGTGGTCAGTGGAGGCCTAGTGGAAGGAGTGACCGCAGACAGGCATCGAAGGCCTAAAATAATAACACATGGCTGTAGGCAATTTTAAATTGGTTCCAGGGGTACACGGGCAGCAGTGACCTGGTCAGTGTAGTAGTAGTTGAAAAAATGGACCGCAGACAGGCATCGAATGCCTAAAATAATAACACATGGCTGTAGGCAATTTTAAATTGGTTACAGGGGTACACGGACAGCAGTGACCTGGTCAGTGTAGTAGTAGTTGAAAGAATGGACCGCAGACAGGCATCGAAGGCCTAAAATAAAAAAATTGGGCTGGCTGTAGGCAATTTTAAATTGGTTCCAGGGGTACACGGACAGCAGTGGTGTGGTCAGTGGAGGCCTAGTGGAAGGAGTGACCGCAGACAGGCATCGAAGGCCTAAAATAATAACACATGGCTGTAGGCAATTTTAAATTGGTTCCAGGGGTACACGGACAGCAGTGACCTGGTCAGTGTAGTAGTAGTTGAAAGAATGGACCGCAGACAGGCATCGAAGGCCTAAAATAAAAAAATTGGGCTGGCTGTAGGCAATTTTAAATTGGTTCCAGGGGTACACGGGCAGCAGTGACCTGGTCAGTGTAGTAGTAGTTGAAAGAATGGACCGCAGACAGGCTTAGAAGGCCTAACATAACAAACTTGGGCTGGCTGTAGGCACTTTTAAATTGGTTCCAGGGGTACACGGGCAGCAGTGGTCTGGTCAGTGGAAGTCTAGTGGAAGGAGTGACCGCAGACAGACTTCCAAGGCCTAACATAACAAACTTGGGCTGGCTGTAGGCACTTTTAAATTGGTTCCAGGGGTACACGGGCAGCAGTGGTCTGGTCAGTGGAAGTCTAGTGGAAGGAGTGACCGCAGACAGGCTTCCAAGGCCTAACATAACAAACTTGGGCTGGCTGTAGGCACTTTTAAATTGGTTCCAGGGGTACACGGGCAGCAGTGGTCTGGTCAGTGGAAGTCTAGTGGAAGGAGTGACCGCAGACAGGCTTCCAAGGCCTAACATAACAAACTTGGGCTGGCTGTAGGCACTTTTAAATTGGTTCCAGGGGTACACGGGCAGCAGTGGTCTGGTCAGTGGAAGTCTAGTGGAAGGAGTGACCGCAGACAGGCTTCGAAGGCCTAACATAACAAAATTGGGCTGGCTGTAGGCACTTTAAATTGGTTCCAGGGGTACATGGGCAGCAGTGTATGGTCAGTGGAAGTCTAGTGGAAGGAGTGACGGCAGACAGTCTTCGAAGGCCTAACATAACAAAATTGGGCTGACTGTAGGCACTTTTAAATTGGTTCCAGGGTAACACGGCCAGCAGTGGCCTGGTCAGTGTAGTAGTTGTAGAAAGAAGGGACCGCAGACAGGCTTCGAAGGCCTAACATAACAAAAATGTCAAAACAATGGTATTGTCAGTGCCAGGCATTGAAGGATGTCAGCGGCTAGACTACACATTGGTGAAGCTGTGAGAGATAATTTTGCTAGTGGTAGAGCACTGTTTGAGCTGGGGGGGGGAACTGTCTTGTGGCCGGCGGTACAGGCACAGGGCCCCTCATATTACAACGGTGTGTCTGACGTTGGGTGCGCACCACCACCGCCAGAGACACTTTATTGTACTATGAGGGACCCAGTGGCAGTGCCGTCGACCAAAAGCGGCCACACCCACCTCTTCAGACAAACAGCACTCTCAAGGGTCCAAGCGCAAAGTGGCGATAGCACGGCCCCGTGTGGGGAGTTTGGCCATTTCGTGAGGTGGAAACATGTCGTATGCTGGACAATCAGGTGAAGAAAATTACGAGATTGGAAAAGTCATTCAGAATAGTCCACAGGCAAGACCTTTTCATAGGAAAGCTAGGTGTCAGCCGGGCAGGGTGGGGCAAAAGATTTTGAAATCCAGTTGTGGTTCATTTTAATGAAGGTTAGATCATCTACATTTTGGGTAGCCAGACGAGTCCTTTTTTCTGTTAGTATTGAACCTGCAGCACTGAATACTCTTTCTGATAGGACACTAGCTGCCGGGCAAGCAAGCTCCTGCAATGCATATTCTGCCAATTCTGGCCAGGTGTCTAATTTGGATGCCCAGTAATCAAATGGGAATGACGGTTGAGGGAGAACGTCGATAAGGGATGAAAAATAGTTTGTAACCATACTGGACAAATGTTGTCTCCTGTCACTTTGAATTGATGCTGCAGTACCTGTCCTGTCTGCGGTCATAGAAAAATCACTCCACAACCTGGTCAGAAAACCCCTCTGTCCAACGCCACTTCTGATTTCTGCCCCTCTAACACCTCTGGTCTGCTGGCCCCTGGAGCTCGTGTGAGAACGATCACGGGCGCTGTGTGCAGGGAATGCCAGAAGCAAACGGTCAACAAGAGTTGATTGTTTTGTTGCTAATATTAGTTCCAAGTTCTCATGTGGCATAATATTTTGCAATTTGCCTTTATAGCGAGGATCAAGGAGGCAGGCCAACCAGTAATCGTCATCGTTCATCATTTTTGTAATGCGTGTGTCCCTTTTGAGGATACGCAAGGCATAATCCGCCATGTGGGCCAAAGTTCCCGTTGTCAAATCTGCGGTTGTGCTTGGTTGAGGGGCAGTTGCAGGCAAATCTACGTCACTTGTGTCCCTCAAAAAACCAGAACCCGGCCTTGCCACGCCACCAATTTCCCGTGCCCCCGGGAAAGCTTCCTCATTAAAAATATACTCATCCCCATCATCCTCCTCATCCTCCACCTCCTCTTCGCCCGGTACCTCGTCATGTACACTGCCCTGACCAGACAATCGCTGACTGTCATCAAGGCTTTCCTCTTCCTCTGGTGCAGACGCCTGATCCTTTATGTGCGTCAAACTTTGCATCAGCAGACGCATTAGGGGGATGCTCATGCTTATTATGGCGTTGTCTGCACTAACCAGCCGTGTGCATTCCTCAAAACACTGAAGGACTTGACACATGTCTTGAATCTTCGACCACTGCACACCTGACAACTCCATGTCTGCCATCCTACTGCCTGCCCGTGTATGTGTATCCTCCCACAAAAACATAACAGCCCGCCTCTGTTCGCACAGTCTCTGAAGCATGTGCAGTGTTGAGTTCCACCTTGTTGCAACGTCTATGATTAGGCGATGCTGGGGAAGGTTCAAAGAACGCTGATAGGTCTGCATACGGCTGGAGTGTACAGGCGAACGGCGGATATGTGCGCAAAGTCCACGCACTTTGAGGAGCAGGTCGGATAACCCCGGATAACTTTTCAGGAAGCACTGCACCACCAGGTTTAAGGTGTGAGCCAGGCAAGGAATGTGTTTCAGTTGGGAAAGGGAGATGGCAGCCATGAAATTCCTTCCGTTATCACTCACTACCTTGCCTGCCTCAAGATCTACAGTGCCCAGCCACGACTGCGTTTCTTGCTGCAAGAACTCGGACAGAACTTCCGCGGTGTGTCTATTGTCGCCCAAACACTTCATAGCCAATACAGCCTGCTGACGTATGCCAGTAGCTGCCCCATAATGGGAGACCTGGTGTGCAACAGTGGCAGGTGCGGATGGAGTGTTTGTGCGACTGCGGTCTGTGGACGAGCTCTTGCTTCTGCAGGAGGACGAGGAGGAGGAGGAGGAGGGGGTGCGAACGGCTACAGACAACTGTTTACTAGACCGTGGGCTAGGCAGAACTGTCCCAAACTTGCTGTCCCCTGTGGACCCTGAATCCACCACATTTACCCAGTGTGCCGTGATGGACACGTAACGTCCCTGGCCATGCCTACTGGTCCATGCATCTGTTGTCAGGTGCACCTTTGTGCTCACAGATTGCCTGAGTGCATGGACGATGCGCTCTTTAACATGCTGGTGGAGGGCTGGGATGGCTTTTCTGGAAAAAAAGTGTCGACTGGGTAGCTCGTAGCGTGGTACAGCGTAGTCCATCAGGTCTTTGAAAGCTTCGCTTTCAACTAACCGGTAGGGCATCATCTCTAACGAGATTAGTCTAGCTATGTGGGCGTTCAAACCCTGTGTACGCGGATGCGAGGCTAAGTATTTCCTTTTTCTAACCATAGTCTCATGTAGGGTGAGCTGGACTGGAGAGCTGGAGATCGTGGAACTAGCGGGGGTGCCGGTGGACATGGCAGACTGAGAGACGGTGGGAGATGGTATTGTTGCCGCCTGTGCCCTAGATGCAGTGTTTCCTACTACGAAACTGGTGATTCCCTGACCCTGACTGCTTTGGCCTGGCAAAGATACCTGCACAGATACAGCAGGTGGTGCGCTAAATGGTGGTCCTACACTGCCGGAAGGGATGTTGCGTTGATGACTAGCTTCATTGGCCGAGGGTGCAACAACCTTAAGGGACGTTTGGTAGTTAGTCCAAGCTTTCAAATGCATGGTGGTTAAATGTCTATGCATGCAACTAGTATTGAGACTTTTCAGATTCTGACCTCTGCTTAAGGAAGTAGAACATTTTTGACAGATGACTTTGCGCTGATCAATTGGATGTTGTTTAAAAAAATGCCAGACTGCACTCTTTCTAGCATCGGATACCTTTTCAGGCATTGCAGACTGAGCTTTAACCGGATGGCCACGCTGTCCTCCACCAGGTTTTGGCTTTGCCACGCGTTTTGGGCAAGATACGGGCCCGGCAGATGGAACCTGTGGCGATGTTGATGCCTGCTGCGGCCCCTCCTCCTCCTCTGCTTCAGAACTGCTGCCGCCTGCACCCTGTTCCCCCAATGGCTGCCAATCGGGGTCAAGAACTGGGTCATCTAATAACTCTTCTTGTACCTCCTGCGCAACTTCGTCTGTGTCACCGTGTCGTTCGGTGGTATAGCGTTCGTGATGGGGCAACATAGTCTCATCAGGGTCTGATTCTTGATCAGCACCCTGCGAGGGCAATGTTGTGGTCTGAGTCAAAGGACCAGCATAGTAGTCTGGCTGTGGCTGTGCGTCAGTGCACTCCATGTCAGATTCAATTTGTAATGGGCATGGACTGTTAACTGCTTCACTTTCTAAGCCAGGGACGGTATGTGTAAAGAGCTCCATGGAGTAACCCGTTGTGTCGCCTGCTGCATTCTTCTCTGTTGTTGTTTTTGCTGAAGAGGACAAGGAAGTGACTTGTCCCTGACCGTGAACATCCACTAACGACGCGCTGCTTTTACTTTTACCAGTTTCACGAGATGAGGCAAAAGAGCTAGAGGCTGAGTCAGCAAGATAAGCCAAAACTTGCTCTTGCTGCTCCGGCTTTAAAAGCGGTTTTCCTAATCCCAGAAAAGGGAGCGTTCGAGGCCTTGTGTAGCCGGACGACGAACCTGGCTCCACAGCTCCAGACTTAGGTGCAATATTTTTTCCCCCACGACCACCTGATGCTCCACCACTACCACTACCCTCATTACCAGCTGACAATGAACGCCCCCGGCCACGACCTCTTCCACTAGACTTCCTCATTGTTTTAAAAACGTAACCAAACTAACGTTATTTGTTGCAGTCACACAACTTACACGGTGAGCTATAACTTCAGTATGATTTAGCTACCCCTTTACAGGTTGGTGAGACCACAGCGAAAATCAGGCCCAATGTTACACACTCTTTTTTTGGTGGCTGCAAATTAGAGAGATGCCCCACACGCAGGACTGTCACTGAAGCACAAATGTTAATATTAATGTCACACTATTATTTTTTTTTTATTTTTATTTTTTTCAGGAACACTTTAGAAACCCCCCAAAAAAAAAAAAATAGATTTTTGCAGGGAGAATTTAGAAAACAAATGTAACAAACTATATGCTTTCTATGGGCCACTGAGTGAGAGATGACGCACACAGGAATCAGGAGTGGCACACAAGCCCAGAGGCCAATATTTTTCTACCAATGATTGATGGAGTTATTTTCTCTGGTAGATTTTGGAACCCAAATCAAGGAAAAAAAATGTAGGCTTTCTATGGACCACAATTGGAGAGAGAGAGAGAGAGAGAGAGAGAGAGATGGCACACCCAGGAGTCAAGACTGGCACACAAGCAGGAAGGCCAATATTAATCTCCCACTGTTTTTTTTGTTTTTTTTTTTGTTTTTTTTTTTTCAGGGAGACTTTAGAAAAAAAAATAATAAAAAAAATATGATTTTATCAGGAAGAATTTAGAAACCAAATAAAATAAAATGATTTTTTCAGGGAGAATTTATAAAACAAATAAAAACAAAAATAGGCGTTCTATGGCCCACTGACTGAGAGATGACGCACACAGGAGTCAGGAGTGGCACACAAACCCAGAGGCCAATATTTTTCTACCAATGATTGATGTAGTTATTTTCTCTGGTAGATTTTAGAACCCAAATCAAGGAAAAAAAATATAGGCTTTCTATGGACCACAATTGGAGAGAGAGAGAGAGAGAGAGAGAGAGAGAGAGAGAGAGATGGCACACCCAGGAGTCAAGACTGGCACACAAGCAGAAAGGCCAATATTAATCTCCCACTGTTTTTTTTGGTTGTTTTTTTTTTTTTTTTTTCAGGGAGACTTTAGAAAAAAAAATAATAAAAAAAATATGATTTTATCAGGAAGAATTTAGAAACCAAATAAAATAAAATGATTTTTTCAGGGAGAATTTATAAAACAAATAAAACCAAAAATAGGCGTTCTATGGCCCACTGACTGAGAGATGACGCACCCAGGAGTCAAGACTGGCACACAAGCAGAAAGGCCAATATTAATCTCCCACTGTTTTTTTTTTTTTTTTCAGGGAGACTTTAGAAAAAAAAATAATAAAAAAAATGTGATTTTATCAGGAAGAATTTAGAAACCAAATAAAATAAAATGATTTTTTCAGGGAGAATTTAGAAAACAAATAAAACCAAAAATAGGCGTTCTATGGCCCACTGACTGAGAGATGACGCACCCAGGAGTCAAGACTGGCACACAAGCAGAAAGGCCAATATTAATCTCCCACTGTTTTTTTTTTTTTTTTTCAGGGAGACTTTAGAAAAAAAAATAATAAAAAAAATGTGATTTTATCAGGAAGAATTTAGAAACCAAATAAAATAAAATGATTTTTTCAGGGAGAATTTAGAAAACAAATAAAACCAAAAATAGGCGTTCTATGGCCCACTGACTGAGAGATGACGCACCCAGGAGTCAAGACTGGCACACAAGCAGAAAGGCCAATATTAATCTCCCACTGTTTTTTTTTTTTTTTTTCAGGGAGACTTTAGAAAAAAAAATAATAAAAAAAATGTGATTTTATCAGGAAGAATTTAGAAACCAAATAAAATAAAATGATTTTTTCAGGGAGAATTTAGAAAACAAATAAAACCAAAAATAGGCGTTCTATGGCCCACTGACTGAGAGATGACGCACACAGGAGTCAGGAGTGGCACACAAACCCAGAGGCCAATATTTTTCTACCAATGATTGATGGAGTTATTTTCTCTGGTAGATTTTGGAACCCAAATCAAGGAAAAAAAATGTAGGCTTTCTATGGACCACAATTGGAGAGAGAGAGAGAGAGAGAGAGAGATGGCACACCCAGGAGTCAAGACTGGCACACAAGCAGAAAGGCCAATATTAATCTCCCACTGTTTTTTTTGTTTTTTTTTTTTGTTTGTTTTTTTCAGGGAGACTTTAGAAAAAAAAATAATAAAAAAAATATGATTTTATCAGGAAGAATTTAGAAACCAAATAAAATAAAATGATTTTTTCAGGGAGAATTTAGAAAACAAATAAAACCAAAAATAGGCGTTCTATGGCCCACTGACTGAGAGATGACGCACCCAGGAGTCAAGACTGGCACACAAGCAGAAAGGCCAATATTAATCTCCCACTGTTTTTTTTTTTTTTTTTCAGGGAGACTTTAGAAAAAAAAATAATAAAAAAAATATGATTTTATCAGGAAGAATTTAGAAACCAAATAAAATAAAATGATTTTTTCAGGGAGAATTTATAAAACAAATAAAAACAAAAATAGGCGTTCTATGGCCCACTGACTGAGAGATGACGCACACAGGAGTCAGGAGTGGCACACAAACCCAGAGGCCAATATTTTTCTACCAATGATTGATGTAGTTATTTTCTCTGGTAGATTTTAGAACCCAAATCAAGGAAAAAAAATATAGGCTTTCTATGGACCACAATTGGAGAGAGAGAGAGAGAGAGAGAGAGAGAGAGATGGCACACCCAGGAGTCAAGACTGGCACACAAGCAGAAAGGCCAATATTAATCTCCCACTGTTTTTTTTTTTTTTTTTCAGGGAGACTTTAGAAAAAAAAATAATAAAAAAAAAAAGATTTTATCAGGAAGAATTTAGAAACCAAATAAAATAAAATGATTTTTTCAGGGAGAATTTATAAAACAAATAAAACCAAAAATAGGCGTTCTATGGCCCACTGACTGAGAGAGAGAGAGAGAGAGATGGAACGCTTAGTACTGGCACACAAGCCCAAAGGGCAATATTAATCTCCCTTTTTTTTTCCAGGGAGAATTTCTAAAACCCAAAAAAAAAATAAAATAGGCTTTCTATGGCCCACTATTTGTGAGAGAGATGGGACGCTCAGGACTGGCACAGATGGCACGCTCAGGACTGGCACAGAAGCCCAGAGGCCAATATTAATCTCCCTTTTTTTCTGGGAGAATTTATAAAACCAAAAAAATATTTAAATAGGCTTTCTATGGCCCACTATTTGTGAGAGAGATGGCACGCTCAGGACTGGCACAGATGGCACGCTCACAACTGGCACACAAGCCCAGAGGCCAATATTAATCTCCCACTGTTTTTTTTTTTTTTTTTCAGGGAGACTTTAGAAAAAAAAATAATAAAAAAAATATGATTTTATCAGGAAGAATTTAGAAACCAAATAAAATAAAATGATTTTTTCAGGGAGAATTTATAAAACAAATAAAAACAAAAATAGGCGTTCTATGGCCCACTGACTGAGAGATGACGCACACAGGAGTCAGGAGTGGCACACAAACCCAGAGGCCAATATTTTTCTACCAATGATTGATGTAGTTATTTTCTCTGGTAGATTTTAGAACCCAAATCAAGGAAAAAAAATATAGGCTTTCTATGGACCACAATTGGAGAGAGAGAGAGAGAGAGAGAGAGAGAGAGAGATGGCACACCCAGGAGTCAAGACTGGCACACAAGCAGAAAGGCCAATATTAATCTCCCACTGTTTTTTTTTTTTTTTTTCAGGGAGACTTTAGAAAAAAAAATAATAAAAAAAAAAAGATTTTATCAGGAAGAATTTAGAAACCAAATAAAATAAAATGATTTTTTCAGGGAGAATTTATAAAACAAATAAAACCAAAAATAGGCGTTCTATGGCCCACTGACTGAGAGAGAGAGAGAGAGAGATGGAACGCTTAGTACTGGCACACAAGCCCAAAGGGCAATATTAATCTCCCTTTTTTTTTCCAGGGAGAATTTCTAAAACCCAAAAAAAAAATAAAATAGGCTTTCTATGGCCCACTATTTGTGAGAGAGATGGGACGCTCAGGACTGGCACAGATGGCACGCTCAGGACTGGCACAGAAGCCCAGAGGCCAATATTAATCTCCCTTTTTTTCTGGGAGAATTTATAAAACCAAAAAAATATTTAAATAGGCTTTCTATGGCCCACTATTTGTGAGAGAGATGGCACGCTCAGGACTGGCACAGATGGCACGCTCACAACTGGCACACAAGCCCAGAGGCCAATATTAATCTCCCTTTTTTCAGGGAAAATTTATAAAACAAAAAAAAAAATTAAATAGGCTTTCTATGGCCCACTATTTGTGAGAGAGATGGCACGCTCAGGGCTGGCACAGATGGCACGCTCAGGACTGGCACACAAGCCCAGAGGCCAATATTAATCTCCCTTTTTTTCAGGGAGAATTTATAAAACCAAAAAAATAAATAAATAGGCTTTCTATGGCCCACTATTTGTGAGAGAGATGGCACGCTCAGGGCTGGCACAGATGGCACGCTCACAACTGGCACACAAGCCCAGAGGCCAATATTAATCTCCCTTTTTTCAGGGAAAATTTATAAAACAAAAAAAAAAATTAAATAGGCTTTCTATGGCCCACTATTTGTGAGAGAGATGGCACGCTCAGGGCTGGCACAGATGGCACGCTCAGGACTGGCACACAAGCCCAGAGGCCAATATTAATCTCCCTTTTTTTCAGGGAGAATTTATAAAACCAAAAAAAAAAATAAATAGGCTTTCTATGGCCCACTATTTGTGAGAGAGATGGCACACTCAGGACTGGCACACAAGCCCAAAGGCCAATATTAATCTCCCACTGTATTTTTATCAGGGAGAATTTATACACCCCACAAAAAAAAATACAGAAAAATGAAAAGGCTTTCTATGGCCCACTATGTGAGAGAGATGGCACACACAGGGATGGCACTCTAGCAGAAATGCCAAATTGCCAATCTTAATCTCCCACCAAAAAAAAAAAAAAAAAAAAAACAGGGAATGTCCTACAATTACTATCTCCCTGCCTGCAGTAATCTCAGCCAGGTATGGCAGGCAGCTACTATCTCCCTGCCTGCAGTAATCTCAGCCAGGTATGGCAGGCAGCAATAAGGAGTGGACTGATGCACAAATGAAATAAAAAGTGTGGACAAACAAAAAAGATAGCTGTGCAGAAAGGAAGGAACAAGAGGATTTGTGCTTTGAAAAAAGCAGTTGGTTTGCACAGCGGCGTACACACAGCAATGCAGCTATCAGGGAGCCTTCTAGGGCAGCCCAATGAGCTACAGCGCTGAGGGGAAAAAAAAAAAAAAAAAAACTTCCACTGTCCCTGCACACCGAGGGTGGTGTTGGACAGTGCAAATCGCTGCAGCACAAGCGGTTTTGTGGTTAATGGACCCTGCCTAACGCTATCCCTGCTTCTGACAAAGCGGCAGCAACCTCTCCCTAAGCTCAGATCAGCAGCAGTAAGATGGCGGTCGGCGGGAACGCCTCTTTATAGCCCCTGTGACGTCGCAGACAGCAAGCCAATCACTGCAATGCCCTTCTCTAAGATGGTGGGGACCAGGACCTATGTCATCACGCTGCCCACACTCTGCGTTTACCTTCATTGGCTGAGAAATGGCGCTTTTCGCGTCATTGAAACGCGACTTTGGCGCGAAAGTCGCGTACCGCATGGCCGACCCCGCACAGGGGTCGGATCGGGTTTCATGAAACCCCGACTTAGCCAAAAGTCGGCGACTTTTGAAAATGTTCGACCCGTTTCGCTCAACCCTATTAGGGGTGTTTCAGGGTTAGGGGTGTGGTTAGGGTTACCATTGGGAATAGGGTTAGGGGTGTATTTGGATTAGGGTTTCAGTTATAATTGGGGGTTTCCACTGTTTAGGCACATCAGGGGCCATCCAAACGCGACATGGCATCAGATCTCAATTCCAGCCAATTCTGCGTTGAAAAAGTAAAACCATGCTCCTTCCCTTCCAAGCTCTCCCGTACGCCTAAACAGGGGTTTACCCCAACATATGGGGTATCAGCGTACTCAGGACACATTGGACAACAACTTTTGGGGTCCAATTTCTCCTGTTACCCTTGGGAAAATACAAAACTGGGGGCTAAAAAATAATTTTTGTGGAAAAAAAGATTTTTTATTTTCATGGCTCTGCGTTATATACTGTAGTGAAACACTTGGGGGTTCAAAGTTCTCACAACACATCTAGATAAGTTGCTTGGGGGTCTAGTTTCCAATATTGGGTCACTTGTGGGGGGTTTCTACTGTTTAGGTACATTAGGGGCTCTGCAAATGCAATGTGACGCCTGCAGACCAATCCATCTAAGTCTGCATTCCAAATGATGCTCCTTCCCTTGCGAGCTCTGCCATGCGCTCAAACGGTGGTTCCCCCCCACATATGGGGTATCAGCGTACTCAGGACAAATTGGACAACAACTTATGGGGTCCAATTTCAACTGTTACCCTTGGGAAAATACAAAACTGGGGGCTAAAAATAATTTTTGTGGAAAAAAAACAAAGTAACATAGTAACATAGTTAGTAAGGCCGAAAAAAGACATTTGTCCATCCAGTTCAGCCTATATTCCATTATAATAAATCCCCAGATCTACATCCTTCTACAGAACCTAATAATTGTATGATACAATATTGTTCTGCTCCAGGAAGACATCCAGGCCTCTCTTGAACCCCTCGACTGAGTTCGCCATCAACACCTCCTCAGGCAAGCAATTCCAGATTCTCACTGCCCTAACAGTAAAGAATCCTCTTCTATGTTGGTGGAAAAACCTTCTCTCCTCCAGACGCAAAGAATGCCCCCTTGTGCCCGTCACCTTCCTTGGTATAAACAGATCCTCAGCGAGATATTTGTATTGTCCCCTTATATACTTATACATGGTTATTAGATCGCCCCTCAGTCGTCTTTTTTCTAAACTAAATAATCCTAAGTTCGCTAATCTATCTGGGTATTGTAGTTCTCCCATCCCCTTTATTAATTTTGTTGCCCTCCTAAACGAATTTTTATTTTCACGGCTCTGCTTTATAAACTGTAGTGAAACACTTGGGGGTTCAACGCTCTCACAACACATCTAGATAGGTTCTTTAGGGGGTCTACTTTCCAAAATGGTGTCACTTGTGGGGGGTTTCAATGTTTAGGCACATCAGTGGCTCTCTAAACGCAACATGGCGTCCCATCTCAATTCCAGTAAATTTTGCATTGAAAAGTCAAATGGCGCTCCTTCCCTTCTGAGCTCTGCCATGCACCCAAACAGTGGTTTACCCCCACATATGGGGTATCAGCGTACTCAGGACAAATTGTACAACAACTTTTGCGGTCCAATTTTTTCTCTTACCCTTGGGAAAATAAAAAATTGGGGGCAAAAAATCATTTTTGTGAAAAAATATGATTTTTTATTTTTACGGCTCTGCATTATAAACTTCTGTAAATCACTTGATGTGTCAAAGTGCTCACCACACATCTAGATAAGTTCCTTAGGGGGTCTACTTTCCAAAATGGTGTCAGTTGTGGGGGGTTTCAATGTTTGGGCACATCAGTGGCTCTCCAAACGCAACATGGCGTCCCATCTCCATTTCTGTCAATTTTACATTGAAAAGTCAAACAGCGCTCCTTCCCTTCCGAGCTCTCCCATCCGCCCAAACAGTGGTTTACCCCCACATATGGAGTATCAGCGTACTCACGACAAATTGTACAACAACTTTTGCAGTCCAATTTCTTCTCTTACCCTTGGAAAAATAAAAAATTGGGGGCTGAAAAGATCATTTTTGTGAAAAAATATGATTTTTTATTTTTACGGCTCTGCATTATAAACTTCTGTGAATCACTTAATGGGTCAAAGTGCTCACCACACATCTAGATAAGTTCCTTAGGGGGTCTACTTTCCAAAATGGTGTCACTTGTGGGGAGTTTCAATGCTTAGGCACATCAGTGGCTCTCCAAACGCAACATGGCATCCCATCTCAATTCCAGTCAATTTTGCATTGAAAAGTCAAATGGCGCTCCTTTGCTTCCGAGCTCTGCCATGCGCCCAAACAGTGGTTTACCCCCACATATGGGGTATTGGCGTACTCAGGACAAATTGCACAACAACGCTTGGGGTCCATTTTCTCCTGTTACCCTTGGTAAAATAAAATAAATTGGAGCTGAATTACATTTTTTTGTGAAAAAAAGTTAAATGTTCATTTTTATTTAAACATTCCAAAAATTCTTGTGAAACACCTGAAGGGTTAATAAACTTCTTGAATGTGGTTTTGAGCACCTTGAGATGTGCAGCTTTTAGAATGGTGTCACACTTGGTTATTTTCTATCATATAGACCCCTCAAAATGACTTCAAATGAGATGTGGTCCCTAAAAAAAATGGTGTTGTAAAAATTAGAAATTGCTGGTCAAATGTAACCCTTATAACACCCTAACAAAAAAAAAATTTGGGTCCAAAATTGTGCTGATGTAAAGTAGACATGTGGGAAATGTTACTTATTAAGTATTTTGTGTGACATATCTCTGTGATTTAATTGCATAAAAATTCAAATTTGGAAAATTGCTACATTTTCTAAATTTTCACCAAATTTCCATTTTTTTTCACAAATAAACGCAGGTAATATCAAAGAAATTTTACCACTATCATGAAGTACAATATGTCACGAGAAAACAATGTCAGAATCACCGGGATCCGTTGAAGCGTTCCAGAGTTATAACCTCATAAAGGGACAGTGGTCAGAATTGTAAAAATTGGCCCGGTCATTAACGTGCAAACCACCCTTGGGGGTAAAGGGGTTGGGTTAAAGGAATGTTGGCCACTCATTTTTCTTTACTTAGCTGCATTTTTCTTGCCATAATACAAATTCTAACAGTCTATTCAGTAGGATATCAGCTGTGTATCCACCAGACTTATGCACAACACAACTGATGGTCATAACCCCATTTATAAGGCATGAAATTCCACTTATTAAACCTGACAGGGCACACCTGTGAAGAGAAAACCATTCCCGGTTACTACCTCTTGAAGCTCATCAAGAGAAAGCCAAGAGTGTGCAAAGCAGTCATCAAAGCAAAAGGTGGCTACTTTGAAAAACCTAGAATATAAGACATATTTTCAGTTGTTTCACACTTTTTTGTTAAGTAAAATAATTCCACAAGTGTTAATTCATAGTTTTGGTACCTTCAGTGTTAATGTACAATTTTCATAGTCATGAAAATACAGAAAAATCTTTAAATGAGAAGGTGTGTCCAAACTTTTTGTCTGTACTGTAGATAACCAAGAGAAAAGACGAATGCGTAAGTCAGGTCAGAGTCCAAGGTTAATAACAGGAGTGTTACAGCTGGCGGAACGCACCGAGTAAATATATGAGTTGCTATAGATGCATTCACAGCCCGAGGTCCACCGTGCAGGTGAGAAGCCTGCTGCTAGAGAAATGGCAGCCCTATATGGTGGTACAATGTCAGATTAGACGCGAGTTCCGTCACTCGGTCAGTATCAGCACGAACCCTGTTGCTTCACAGAGTCGTGAAATACTTAGTGGGACTAAAACCCTAACTAGGGTTATGCTTGCTCTGGAACTCTTCTGTGCTAACCAAACACATGAAGGAACCAGATGCTAAGCCAAGCAACTAATTGCCCCCACTGACGCTAGCTGCCTGCCTATGTAATTTCACACGGCTAACGCACACTCTCCACGTGTAGCCTGAGTGGCAGAGTATTACTGGCAACAAGCACAAAATACAAATGATACTAGCACATGGCTTTTATAGCTGCAGCAACTTCAGGACCTTCCTAGAGGACCAATGGGGGCTGCTACAGGACCTGAGTGTGTGACCTCCAACCTCCAATGAGAGGTCCTCCCTTGGGTATGCTCAGAAGGGGAAAAGCAGGACATAGTCCCAGAGACGTCTGCTCGCTGCTGACAGTACTGGCTACAATGGCTGAGCCAGGAAGAGCAGCAGTAACCAAGCGCAGAGTATCTGCCCTAGCCAGATGCTGGGACCGACGTCTCCGCTGAGCAGACTCCACTGCAGCTGAAGAAGAATGGGGGACCGCAGCAGAGGTGGTTCGAGATTCCCCCTGTGCAGCGGTGGGAACTCGACACCTAACAAAGATATAGCGGATCAAAACCTAAATGACAAGGCAAAGGGATAGTCAGAACACGGTCAAAAAGGGTCAGGCAGCAGAGATTACAACTCAGAGCAACAGAATCAGGCTAACAATCACCAAGAAGCACAAACTATGGCAGGAATCAGAGGCAGCTCAGTTAAGCAGCTGGACAATCACCAGAACACGGAAAACCAGGAGAAGAGTCCCACACATTCAAGTCACAGATTGCACAGCCAAACTGTCAATCAAGACACAAACAACTCAGCAAGACAGTTTCCATAGAACAGCATAGCAATCACTGACTGAGCAGAGGAATTGTGACAACATTATCATATGGATAGTCCAGAGTTCTTTAAAGGCACAGTAATCTTAGTGTATGAAAACTTTTGACTTTGCATTAAGTAATAAAAATGCTTTAAAACATTCTTTCTCTCTCATTATTCCTGCATTTGGCAAATAATAATTATGTTGATCCTAATTGACCTAAATCGGGAAAGATTTATTCTGATTTCATGTCAGATATTGAGAAAGTCAAGCAAACGTGTCTTTTTATATAGTGTATGTAAACTTCGGGTTTCAACTGTATATTTGTGATTGAGGGTAATATCACATTTGTATGTAGTTGAAAAAAGTGGTGCAATGGAGTTGGTTACTCGTGGGCCCTTGGCAACCCAGTCCCCAGAGCAGATTTACATTTTTTTTCTCATGCCAGTTCGGCATGAGAAAAAAATTGCAGCATGCTGTGAGTGGCTCAACAGATAGGAAGAGAAGCACCCATTCAAGTCTATAAGTGCATGTAAAACTTGGATCTCATCCTAGTGCAGTCTGATTACTGCTAACGGACAATGGAGAGAAGATGGAGAAATTAAGTTCTCCGTATTCTCCGCACCTGTGATACGATTCTCTCATGTGAGAAAATCAGATCACAGTAAACTGACACTCTGCTCACACTCTGATCAGAGTTATGTGTTAAATATTAATTGAATTATTCTTATTCACAATTCTGTACTGAGCACATTGTCTTTCGCTGACATTACAAAAGCTATTCCTGTATATATAGCTCAGAGTAAGTTAACACCATACAGAGAGAACACGTGCTCTGTGGGACATATATATATATAATTACATCTCTTAGGAGGTGGAGGGGTGTCACATGGGGGTTGTCACCTCCTGCCTTCTCCATCATTCTCCATGGACTTCAGACAACTTACAGAAGGAATGAACAGCTGGTATGTTAGTTAACAAGGATGACGAATACCATACTCCATGTCACGGACAGACACCATTTACCATTCAGAACTTTGGGAAAGATGTGGAACAAACGCTGATATGAACAAATGGACAATCTGTTTGTAACTATTACACTTATTTTATGTTTTGCTGCAATGTGGTTTTTCTGTGGACAATCCAATAAACCACTACATTTTTCATGAAAATATCATGATTTTTTTTTTTAAGAGTAACGCATCTGGTAAAGAGTCCTGATTAAATAAATGCGCAAAATAAGCATATTTAACAATGGCCAAGCCAGCCAGATTTGATTTTTTGTGCTATTTTTTTGCATACATTTCCTTCTCCTTGTAACGGGGGAAGAGAAGAGCTTCGCTAAACATCAATTTTCCGAGTTTTCAGGAATTCCACTACAAAACTTCAAGTCACAAGGATCAGACACAGAACCTATGTGTAAGGACTAACAGGTACCAGACGGATTGACAAGCACTAGCATTACAAGTGCGATAAGACGTGCTCATGACTAGAGCCCAGCATTGTCCAACAAAGGAACTACAAGCTGAGATATTTCAAGGTAAGAAAAATGGATTTAATTAATACATATGCTGAGTCAAGTCAGCTGGAATTTTTAACTTTATGCAAGTCTAATTTAGAAATGTTTTGGCTTTCCTTATATGCAGAATGCAAGATAGCAAATCTAAAGATAGATTATAAGCATATTTACAATAAAAAAAAGAGAAAGTGAAAAATATTTTACATTTGGTTGATGTATTTCATAAGTTTGTTTCAGAGAAATCCAAAAAAAACTGTGTAAAATTAGTATCAGATAATGCTAGTGATGTTCCCAAGATTGACTGTAATGTGGAGAGTGAACAAGATGTAAGACACTTATCTGTAATGGCCACTCAAGGTGACCTTGTGTCTATTGATGTAAAACAAGATGGAGGAAACATAGAAGGAGGCATTAGAACTGACAAAGATGACGTACAAGGAACAGATGTACAAAGACCACTAAAAATAGAAGACGACTCGGAGGCCCAACACCTCCAAACTAAAGCT
The DNA here is from genome assembly GCF_032444005.1 of Ranitomeya imitator. Classification (NCBI taxonomy): domain Eukaryota; kingdom Metazoa; phylum Chordata; class Amphibia; order Anura; family Dendrobatidae; genus Ranitomeya; species Ranitomeya imitator. The sequence goes on along the minus strand of NC_091286.1, from coordinate 413,598,618 downwards.
TGGAAAAACTTGTTAAAATTATACAAAATCATTCCAGCATATGATAATAAAATCCATGTGTGCAGAAATTCAGAGATATTTGAGAGTTTTGCTGATAAGTTTGATTTGACTAATGAGGAGAAAAATTGTTGTTTAAAATGTGGCTTCCTGCAACTTTTTCCAGAATGCTATTATTGAAAATGCAGAATGATGAGTTCCACAAAGAAATGACCGATATAGAAAGATTAAAAATTCTGATATTGTGTGGATTAAAAGAAAATTATCCAAATATTGATATTCTTCTAAAATTAAGGATTGGCCGGAAAGAATGTACTTTGACATTCATGTCCATATTTGAAAGGTTGTACAAAACTGTCATTACAAATTTCAATACACAATCAATGATAAAATGTTTTGTAAACAAATTTGGATTCCTAAATTCTGTATCTCGTGTTATTGCGTCACAAAAAATTTGAATGTGCGCAATCCCTTGTTAGAAAGAAAGCATGAGAATCTTGAAAGGAAAATAAATCATACTAAGTTTTTGAAAACAGACAGAGTCAAATCTAATCAGAAGTCAAAATCAAAATCTCCAAAACTGAGTTATCCCCAAAATCAAATCTATGAAGTACGAAGAAAATTACATATTTGTTACAAGCTCTACCAAAAGATCCAAGACTCCACTGAAGTTGCACTGAAACAGTTAAAAGCTGAAGGTTCAGATCTCTTTATAAGACAAATTGCGGAAATTAACAGACAGAACCAGGTGGCCTCACAAAGCCAGATTATGGACGGTAAACTGAAGACTCCACTATCGGAGCTTTTTACAGAATCCATAACTCTAAGAATGGCAATTTTAAATAGAGTTTTTCAAGACATTATCGACAAGGAGACAAGATTTATTTTAGGTATTGGCTAAAAATGTAATTATATTATATGATGTGTAAATGTGTTATTCAATGTTTTATTTAGTCATTTGTAATTATACAGTATAATTCTATACTTCTATAGTTTTGTAGATATATATTCATACAGTATATAGCATATTTGTATAAATAGAGTTTGTATAACTGTATTTTTATATGTATAGTGAAATAATTAAAATTTACTTCAGAAATAATACTTAGAATTACATTAAATATATATTTTAAATATATTAATATGTATAAGATATTTAAATTATTTTGTTTCTGAATAAATATGAAATTAACCTTTATCTTTTATTTTTCCTTAGAATTTTCATTTCAAAGCAGGAATTGATAAAAAAAAAAACCTCTTACATGGATTTATGTCTTTATTTACACAGGAAGCTATAATAATTGAATGATTTTATATATTTAACACTTAAAAGAAATAATACATAACTAATAATCTAGAATTTGTTTTCTTTGCATGGTAATAATAATAATAATAATATATTTATTGCATGGCGTTTGACATGTCACAACAGGTGACATCTGAACTGTGTGCTAATAATAAGGATACCATACACCCCTGTTTCAGTTTAAAGCTGGTAATCTCAGTAAGAAGAAGTTTTGAGAAGCCCCTCAGCATTTACAAGTCAAAGGCCAAATTCTTATAAGCTTTTCTATCTATAGAATGTTTTACAAAGTGTTAGGTTATGTGTATTTGGGGAATATTCACAGAAATATTAAAATATAAAGTTTAATAGTTTACAATGCGCATTGATAATTAGGATACAATAATTTGGGTTAATATACAGGTCCTTCTCAAAAAATTAGCATATAGTGTTAAATTTCATTATTTACCATAATGTAATGATTACAATTAAACTTTCATATATTATAGATTCATCATCCACCAACTGAAATTTGTCAGGTCTTTTATTGTTTTAATACTGATGATTTTGGCATACAACTCCTGATAACCCAAAAAACCTGTCTCAATAAATTAGCATATCAAGAAAAGGTTCTCTAAACGACCTATTACCCTAATCTTCTGAATCAACTAATTAACTCTAAACACATGCAAAAGATACCTGAGGCTTTTATAAACTCCCTGCCTGGTTCATTACTCAAATCCCCCATCATGGGTAAGACTAGCGACCTGACAGATGTCAAGAAGGCCATCATTGGCACCCTCAAGCAAGAGGGTAAGACCCAGAAAGAAATTTCTCAACAAATAGGCTGTTCCCAGAGTGCTGTATCAAGGCACCTCAATGGTAAGTCTGTTGGAAGGAAACAATGTGGCAGAAAATCTGTACAACGAGAAGAGGAGACCGGACCCTGAGGAAGATTGTGGAGAAGGACCGATTCCAGACCTTGGGGAACCTGAGGAAGCAGTGGACTGAGTCTGGTGTGGAAACATCCAGAGCCACCGTGCACAGGTGTGTGCAGGAAATGGGCTACAGGTGCCGAAATGGGCTACAGAGAAGCAGCACTGGACTGTTGCTAAGTGGTCCCAAGTACTTTTTTCTGATGAAAGCAAATTTTGCATGTCATTCGGAAATCAAGGTGCCAGAGTCTGGAGGAAGACTGGGGAGAAGGAAATGCCAAAATGCCTGAAGTCCAGTGTCAAGTACCCACAGTCAGTGATGGTGTGGGGTGCCATGTCAGCTGCTGGTGTTGGTCCACTGTGTTTCATCAAGGGCAGGGTCAATGCAGCTAGCTATCAGGAGATTTTGGAGCACTTCATGCTTCCATCGGCTGAAATGCTTTATGGAGATGAAGATTTCATTTTTCAGCACGACCTGGCACCTGCTCACAGTGCCAAAACCACTGGTAAATGGTTTACTGACCATGGTATTACTGTGCTCAATTGGCCTGCCAACTCTCCTGACCTGAACCCCATAGAGAATCTGTGGGATATTGTGAAGAGAAAGTTGAGAGACGCAAGATCCAACACTCTGGATGAGCTTAAGGCCGCTATTGAAGCATCCTGGGCCTCCATAACATCTCAGCAGTGTCACAGGCTGATTGCCTCCATGCCACGCCGCATTGAAGCAGTCATTTCTGCCAAAGGATTCCCGACCAAGTATTGAGTGCATAACTGAACATTATTATTTGATGGTTTTTTTGTTTGTTATTAAAAAACACTTTTATTTGATTGGATGGGTGAAATATGCTAATTTATTGAGACAGGTTTTTTGGGTTATCAGGAGTTGTATGCCAAAATCATCAGTATTAAAACAATAAAAGACCTGACAAATTTCAGTTGGTGGATAATGAATCTATAATATATGAAAGTTTAATTGTAATCATTACATTATGGTAAATAATGAAATTTAACACTATATGCTAATTTTTTGAGAAGGACCTGTACATGTATTCTTACCGTTGTATGTGAAATATGTTTTGTGAAGTTATATGTGTGTCACAGTCTGAGTGACAGATGACAGATGTGTGTATGAGCTGCTGCTAAGAATGACTATAATGTGGAATGTGTATGTACAGTATGAGAGAGGCCTCATGGTATTCTATGAAATATTATTTACTCAACATATATTTCTGTATTTCTTTAGTAATTATTATTTCTTGATTTAGTTAATAGTGAATAAGTGCAATCATACAGCAATATGGGTTATCAAGAAAATGTACATTTAGAACATTTTTTCAAAATGATAATTTTATGGTATTCAATGTTTTTTAATAGTTATATATAGGTACACATCTTCAAACGAATATATGCTATAAGGCTGATATGACAATTATAAAATAATTAATTTTTTCATAAAATAATATTTTTTGGTATTAATGGGGAAATGTGTTTTTGATCCTGATTACATCATCACATTTCATCAATACTTCTTCACACATTTTAATAAAGAAGAAATATTAATAAGGTACCTAATAAGGTATAATTAATTAATAGTAATTAATTAATAAGGTACTAAGAGGGGACGGGAAGAAAAACATTAGACGCGAACAAAGACGACCCAGGAAAACATACTCAGAAGGGAGGTAAGAACATTTCTAAAACAATCCACAGTGAGGAGATTGGAACAAAACAAAATCCTCTAAACTGCATGCTCGCAAATGCCAGAAGCCTGACAAACAAGATGGAAGAACTAGAAGCAGAAATATCTACAGGTAACTTTGACATAGTGGGAATAACCGAGACATGGTTAGATGAAAGCTATGACTGGGCAGTTAACTTACAGGGTTACAGTCTGTTTAGAAAGGATCGTAAAAATCGGAGAGGAGGAGGGGTTTGTCTCTATGTAAAGTCTTGTCTAAAGTCCACTTTAAGGGAGGATATTAGCGAAGGGAATGAGGATGTCGAGTCCATATGGGTTGAAATTCATGGAGGGAAAAATGGTAACAAAATTCTCATTGGGGTCTGTTACAAACCCCCAAATATAACAGAAAGCATGGAAAGTCTACTTCTAAAGCAGATAGATGAAGCTGCAACCCATAATGAGGTCCTGGTTATGGGGGACTTTAACTACCCGGATATTAACTGGGAAACAGAAACCTGTGAAACCCATAAAGGCAACAGGTTTCTGCTAATAACCAAGAAAAATTATCTTTCACAATTGGTGCAGAATCCAACCAGAGGAGCAGCACTTTTAGACCTAATACTATCTAATAGACCTGACAGAATAACAAATCTGCAGGTGGTTGGGCATTTAGGAAATAGCGACCACAATATTGTGCAGTTTCACCTGTCTTTCACTAGGGGGACTTGTCAGGGAGTCACAAAAACATTGAACTTTAGGAAGGCAAAGTTTGAACAGCTTAGAGATGCCCTTAATCTGGTAGACTGGGACAATATCCTCAGAAATGAGAATACAGATAATAAATGGGAAATGTTTAAGAACATCCTAAATAGGCAGTGTAAGAGGTTTATACCTTGTGGGAATAAAAGGACTAGAAATAGGAAAAACCCAATGTGGCTAAACAAAGAAGTAAGACAGGCAATTAACAGTAAAAAGAAAGCATTTGCACTACTAAAGCAGGATGGCACCATTGAAGCTCTAAAAAACTATAGGGAGAAAAATACTTTATCTAAAAAACTAATTAAAGCTGCCAAAAAGGAAACAGAGAAGCACATTGCTAAGGAGAGTAAAACTAATCCCAAACTGTTCTTCAACTATATCAATAGTAAAAGAATAAAAACTGAAAATGTAGGCCCCTTAAAAAATAGTGAGGAAAGAATGGTTGTAGATGACGAGGAAAAAGCTAACATATTAAACACCTTCTTCTCCACGGTATTCACGGTGGAAAATCAAATGCTAGGTGAAATCCCAAGAAACAATGAAAACCCTATATTAAGAGTCACCAATCTAACCCAAGAAGAGGTGCGAAACCGGCTAAATAAGATTAAAATAGATAAATCTCCGGGTCCGGATGGCATACACCCACGAGTACTAAGAGAACTAAGTAATGTAATAGATAAACCATTATTTCTTATTTTTAGTGACTCTATAGCGACAGGGTCTGTTCCGCAGGACTGGCGCATAGCAAATGTGGTGCCAATATTCAAAAAGGGCTCTAAAAGTGAACCTGGAAATTATAGGCCAGTAAGTCTAACCTCTATTGTTGGTAAAATATTTGAAGGGTTTCTGAGGGATGTTATTCTGGATTATCTCAATGAGAATAACTGTTTAACTCCATATCAGCATGGGTTTATGAGAAATCGCTCCTGTCAAACCAATCTAATCAGTTTTTATGAAGAGGTAAGCTATAGACTGGACCACGGTGAGTCATTGGACGTGGTATATCTCGATTTTTCCAAAGCGTTTGATACCGTGCCGCACAAGAGGTTGGTACACAAAATGAGAATGCTTGGTCTGGGGGAAAATGTGTGTAAATGGGTTAGTAACTGGCTTAGTGATAGAAAGCAGAGGGTGGTTATAAATGGTATAGTCTCTAACTGGGTCGATGTGACCAGTGGGGTACCGCAGGGGTCAGTATTGGGACCTGTTCTCTTCAACATATTCATTAATGATCTGGTAGAAGGTTTACACAGTAAAATATCGATATTTGCAGATGATACAAAACTATGTAAAGCAGTTAATACAAGAGAAGATAGTATTCTGCTACAGATGGATCGGGATAAGTTGGAAACTTGGGCTGAAAGGTGGCAGATGAGGTTTAACAATGATAAATGTAAGGTTATACACATGGGAAGAGGGAATCAATATCACCATTACACACTGAACGGGAAACCACTGGGTAAATCTGACAGGGAGAAGGACTTGGGGATCCTAGTTAATGATAAACTTACCTGGAGCAGCCAGTGCCAGGCAGCAGCTGCCAAGGCAAACAGGATCATGGGGTGCATTAAAAGAGGTCTGGATACACATGATGAGAGCATTATACTGCCTCTGTACAAATCCCTAGTTAGACCGCACATGGAGTACTGTGTCCAGTTTTGGGCACCGGTGCTCAGGAAGGACATAATGGAACTAGAGAGAGTACAAAGGAGGGCAACAAAATTAATAAAGGGGATGGGAGAACTACAATACCCAGATAGATTAGCGAAATTAGGATTATTTAGTCTAGAAAAAAGACGACTGAGGGGCGATCTAATAACCATGTATAAGTATATAAGGGGACAATACAAATATCTCGCTGAGGATCTGTTTATACCAAGGAAGGTGACGGGCACAAGGGGGCATTCTTTGCGTCTGGAGGAGAGAAGGTTTTTCCACCAACATAGAAGAGGATTCTTTACTGTTAGGGCAGTGAGAATCTGGAATTGCTTGCCTGAGGAGGTGGTGATGGCGAACTCAGTCGAGGGGTTCAAGAGAGGCCTGGATGTCTTCCTGGAGCAGAACAATATTGTATCATACAATTATTAGGTTCTGTAGAAGGACGTAGATCTGGGGATTTATTATGATGGAATATAGGCTGAACTGGATGGACAAATGTCTTTTTTCGGCCTTACTAACTATGTTACTATGTTACTATGTTACTATTGGGTATGGTATAATAACATTACGTATTATAAAACGTAATTTTTTTACTCTAATGAAGTTTTATATGCAAAGTTGCATAATTTCAATATTTTGGTAATACAAGGTTATGACAAATACAAAAAAATCTAGACAATGGAAATATCAAGGGAATATGTTACTGAGACATAACCTATGCATTTATCATCAACATATAAAGGCCTTATTTTTATTTTTATTTTCATTTTTCATTTTTATTCGTACTTCATTTTTATTCTTAATTTCTATTTTTTATCTCAAGAAGAAAAATCAATATTTAATTAAGTAATGCCTAGTACAAGAATATTGATTCATTAAATATAGTGATCATAAGGTTTTACTATAAGAAAAATGTTTCAAATCTGAGTTAAATACAACAATTCTTTCACTCATTCATTCATATTTATTCTTATTTTGGTTCATGGCTATACATTCTTAGATATTATTGGTGTTAGGGATAGCGGAACGCACCAAATAAAGGGATAGATACGAGGTTCGTTCACAGCCCACCGTGCAGAGATGGTACCTGCTGCTTTGTACTCACACGTGGGTTCGACTTCACCCCGTGTGAAATAGTAGCGAGCTCTGTTGCATCACAGAGTCACAGGATACTCAGAGAGTAATACCCTAACTAGGGTTGTGCTTGCTCTGGAACTCTTCTGTGCCAACCGCACACAAGAAGGAACCAGATACTAAGCCGAGCATCTATGGCTACGTTCACATTTGCGCCGCTCCCGGCTGCGTCGGGCGCAGCCGCGGCGACGCACGCGCCATGCGCCCCTATATTTAACATGGGGGCGCATGGACATGCGTTGCATTTGCGTTTTGTGACGCATGCGTCGCTGCAGCGCGTGCGTCAGGGCGCAGGGAACGCTGCATGATGCAGCTTTTCCTGCGCCCAAAAACCATGCAAAAAGCGACGCATGCGTCGCAAAACGCAGCGTTTGTGCATGCGTTCATATTTGCATTGTGCGTTGCGTCGCCGACGCAGCGCCGCAGAACGCAAATGTGAACATAACCTAATTGCCCCCACTGAGGCTAGCTAGTCCCAGATCTAGACACACCACATGTAACAAGAGTGGTAGAGCATCCACTGGCATTAGCCATAAACAAATGATACTAGCGCATGGCTGTGCAGCCATGTGAACCTTTTATAGTTACAGCTTCTTCAGGACCTTCCTAGTTGACCAAAAGAAGTTGCTACAGGACCTGAGCGTGTGACCCCCTGTTAGGGCTAGCGGAACGCACCAAATAATTAGAGAGAAGGTATGAGGTGTGTTCGCAGCCCGGGGTCCACCGTGCAGAGATGGAACCTGCTGCTGAGTAAAGACGGACTATATGGCGGTACAATGCGGATACACACATGGGTTAACTTCACCCTGTATGAAGGAAGTGAAAAAAAGATGAGGAATCCAGCTCAACGAAGTAGTGAAAAAAACCTTTCTTTATTCGCTTCAAATCATATTCAGTGGAGGATAAAACATCAGCAGCAACAAAGAATAAAATGCGATATTAACGCGTTTCTGGTGAACAAGCACTCTTGATTAAGGGTGCTTGTTCACCAGAAACGCATTGATATTGCATTTTATTCTTTGTTGCTGCTCATTAGTGTTGAGCATTCCGATACCGCAAGTATCGGGTATCGGCCGATACTTGCGGTATCGGAATTCCGATACCGAGATCCGATATTTTTGTGGTATCGGGTATCGGTATCGGAGGTGTAAAATAAAGAATTCAAATAAAAAATATTGTTATATTCACCTCTCCGGCGGCCCCTGGAACATCACCGCGAGTCACCGGTGTCCGGCAGGCTTCTTTGTTTAAAATGAGCGCCTTTAGGACCTGCGGAATGACGTCGCGGCTTCTGATTGGTCGCGTGCCGCCCATGTGACCGCCACGCGACCAATCAGAAGCCGCGACGTCATTCCTCAAATAAATTCCTAGAATGAGCGCCTTTAGGACCTGTGGAATGACGTCGCGGCTTCTGATTGGTCGCGTGGCGGTCACATGGGCGGCACGCGACCAATCAGAAGCCGCGACGTCATTCCGCAGGTCCTAAAGGCGCTCATTTTGAACAAAGAAGCCTGCCGGACGCCGGTTCCTCGCGGTGATGCTTCAGGGGCCGCCGGAGAGGTGAATATAGCAATATTTTTTATTTTAATTCTTTATTTTACACCTCACTATGGATCCCAGGGCCTGAAGGAGAGTTTCCTCTCCTTCAGACCCTGGGATCCATCAGGATACCTTCCGATACTTGGTGTCCCATTGACTTGTATTGGTATCGGATATCGGTATCGGCGATATCCGATACTTTTCGGGTATCGGCCGATACTATCCGATACCGATACTTTCAAGTATCGGACGGTATCACTCAACACTACTGCTCATGTTTTATCCTCCACTGAATATGATTTGAAGTGAATAAAGGTTTTTTTCACTACTTCGTTGAGCTGGATTCCTCATCTTTTTTTCGATTCCTCCACGCCCTGACACAGCGGTTCCGTGCTCCGAGTTTCTAAGGATGCCGATCATGGTGAGCTGGACTTTGTCTTAAGGCCCCGTCACACATAGCGACGCTTGAGCGATTCCGACAACGATACGACCTGTCAGGGATCGCTCAAGCGTCGCTATGTGGTCGCTGGTGAGATGTCACACAGTGCGATCTCCCCAACGACGCAGCAGCGATGCGGCGAACTGTAGCGACCTGTAGCGACCTGTAGAACGATGCTATTTCATGATGATTCAATGGGACGTCCTGTCAGCGAGGTCGTTGGTAAGGTGTCAAACACAGCGATGTGTGCTACCCAGTGGGACCTCAACGATCAAAAAATGGTCCAGGCCATTCCGACACGACCAGCGATCTCACAGCAGGGGCCTGATCGCTGCTAAGTGTCACACATAGCGAGATCGCTACTGAGATCGCTGTTGCGTCACAAAACTTGTGACTCAGCAGCGATCTCGCTAGCGATCTCGCTGTGTGTGACGGGGGCTTTATTATGAAGGAAGTGAGCCCTGTTGCTGTGTTACCGCACAAAGAGGGCAAGCAAGAAATCACAGAACTTTATCCCAGGACACAGGATAAGAGTTCTTGTAGACCTCTTGCGCTCGACACCACAATTGGGGTATCAAAGTAACTGAAAAAGTAACTTTATACACAAGAGTGCGTGCTGTGCCACTCTGGTGGACGCCACTAACCACCCAGACTTGGGTTAGGAAGGCGCTCTAATAGCGCACGGCGCCGCACTGGCGGTCCCAGCAATTAGTTGCTGTTTCGTGTGTTTTTGCGCTGATAACTCAGCCGGGTGCTAGATAGCAGACATCCACCTTACACCAACAGTCATACACAAGGGAGGGGATGATTAAAGAACGACTTGCACTCATCAACACACATGTTTTCAAATGTATACTAGCGCATGGCCGAGGGGCCATGTGAACATTTTATAGCGGCAGTGCTGCAAGACCTTCCAGATGGTCCAATAGGATCCACAACAGGAGTTGAGCATGTGACCCTCGACCTCCAATGGGAGGTCGTCCCGTGGGCATGCTCAGTATGAGAAAAGCAGGACTTAGTCATTATGTTATTGAGTACATATAACAATATTATTATTATTATTATAAACAATAAATTATATTGCCAAAGAAGAAGAAAAGAAGAAAGAAGATCTTATCAATATATCTACTTTGAGGGTTCCTGTCACGATCCAATTTTGGATTTGTGGCAGATCTGGTTTGCCTCAGTTTTAGACCTTTTTTCCTTTCTGGTCGTCGGGGGTTAATGCAGTTCCCCCCCCCCCCGGTGGCCGCTGATGTTACTGCATTGCTGCTGGGTCAGCTGATGTTTGTGTTGACCACTCCCTCCATCCTTTAAGAGGTCACCTGGTTCATCAGCTGACTGTCGGTGTTAGTTCATTCTTCAGCGACCAAGCCAGGAGTAGGAGCTAGCTGGGAACTGTTGTTCTACAGCTGTGTCCGTTGTATCTGGTGTTTCTTCCTGCTGTGCTGTGCCTTGCAGCATTAAGCTAAGTGTGGTTTTCCTTTTCCTTGACTGTATACTCTGTTATGGTGATATTTATACACTGGTGCAGTCCACCTCCCTTGGGGGGAAAGGGGGTCACTGATAGGGCCTGCACAGGAGACAGGGATACGCTGGTGGCTCGGGCCTCCTAAACATCATAGGTAAGCCCGAGATAAGGGAAAGCCAGGACCCCTTATAGTGGCAGGGACAGGTGCAGGCTCCAGTACCCCATCCTGCCCCTTTATCGCCGTAAATGGCGTGACAGTTCCAATCAATGTCTGACACCCTCAAAACGAGGAATTGTTAACTATTAATTATTAATTGAATTATTCTTATTCTCAATTCTGTACAGAGCACATTGTCTTTTGCTGACATTACAAAAGCTATTCCTGTATTTATAGCTCAGAGTAAGTTAACACCATATAGAGTGAACACGTGCTCTGTGGGACACATATATATATAATAACGTCTCTTAGGAGGTGGAGGGGTGTCAAGTGGGGGTTGTCACCTCCTGCCTTCTCCATTATTCTCCATGGACTTCAGACAATTTACAGAAGGAATGAACAACTGGTAGCCATGATGACATCTACTGAAGACAGACGCTTTTTACCATCTTGGGAAAAATGAGGAACAAATGGACAATCTGTTCATAACTATTTTACCTATTTTATGTTTTGCTGCAATGTGGTTTTTCTGTTGACAATCCAATAAACCACTACATTTTTTATGAAAATATCATGACACTTTTTCTTTACAGGGAACCTGTCACCCCGAAGATCGCGGGTGAGGTAAGCCCACCGGCATCAGGGGCTTATCTGCAGCATTCTGTAATGCTGTAGATAAGCCCAAGATGTAACCTGAAAAAGGAGAAAAAGACGTTAGATCATACTCACCCAGGGGCGGTCCCGCTGCTGGTCAGGTCGGATGGGCGTCTCCGGTCTGCTGCGGCGCCTCCCATCTTCATTACAAGACGTCCTCTTCTGATCTTCAGCCACGGCTCCGGCGCAGGCATACTTTGCTCTGCCCTGTTGAGGGCAGAGGATTGTACTGCAGTGCGCAGGCGCCAGAAAGGTCAGAAGCCCGGCGCCTGCGCACTGCAGTACTTTGTCGCTGCCGCTGATGTTACTGCATTGCTGCTGGGTCAGCTGATGTTTGTGTTGACCACTCCCTCCATCCTTTAAGAGGTCACCTGGTTCATCAGCTGACTGTCGGTGTTAGTTCATTCTTCAGCGACCAAGCCAGGAATAGGAGCTAGCTGGGAACTGTTGTTCTACAGCTGTGTCCGTTGTATCTGGTGTTTCTTCCTGCTGTGCTGTGCCTTGCAGCATTAAGCTAAATGTGGTTTTCCTTTTCCTTGTATGTATACTCTGTTATGGTGATATTTATACACTGGTGCAGTCCACCTCCCTTGGGGGGAAAGGGGGTCACTGATAGGGCCTGCACAAGAGACAGGGATACGCTGGTGGCTCGGGCCTCCTAACCATCATAGGTAAGCCCGAGATAAGGGAAAGCCAGGACCCCTTATAGTGGCAGGGACAGGTGCAGGCTCCAGTACCCCATCCTGCCCCTTTATCGCCGTAAATGGCGTGACAGTTCCAATCAATGTCTGACACCCTCAAAACGAGGAATTGTTAACTATTAATTATTAATTGAATTATTCTTATTCTCAATTCTGTACAGAGCACATTGTCTTTTGCTGACATTACAAAAGCTATTCCTGTATTTATAGCTCAGAGTAAGTTAACACCATATAGAGAGAACACGTGCTCTGTGGGACACATACAGTATATATATATATATAATAACTAGGGTTGAGCGAAACGGGTCGAACATTTTCAAAAGTCGCCGACTTTTGGCTAAGTCGGGGTTTCATGAAACCCGATCCGACCCCTGTGCGGGGTCGGCCATGCGGTACGCGACTTTCGCGCCAAAGTCGCGTTTCAATGACGCGAAAAGCGCCATTTCTCAGCCAATGAAGGTAAACGCAGAGTGTGGGCAGCGTGATGACATAGGTCCTGGTCCCCACCATCTTAGAGAAGGGCATTGCAGTGATTGGCTTGCTGTCTGCGACGTCACAGGGGCTATAAAGAGGCGTTCCCGCCGACCGCCATCTTACTGCTGCTGATCTGAGCTTAGGGAGAGGTTGCTGCCGCTTTGTCAGAAGCAGGGATAGCGTTAGGCAGGGTCCATTAACCACAAAACCGCTTGTGCTGCAGCGATTTGCACTGTCCAACACCACCCTCGGTGTGCAGGGACAGTGGAAGTTTTTTTTTTTTTTTTTTTCCCCTCAGCGCTGTAGCTCATTGGGCTGCCCTAGAAGGCTCCCTGATAGCTGCATTGCTGTGTGTACGCCGCTGTGCAAACCAACTGCTTTTTTCAAAGCACAAATCCTCTTGTTCCTTCCTTTCTGCACAGCTATCTTTTTTGTTTGTCCACACTTTTTATTTCATTTGTGCATCAGTCCACTCCTTATTGCTGCCTGCCATACCTGGCTGAGATTACTGCAGGCAGGGAGATAGTAGCTGCCTGCCATACCTGGCTGAGATTACTGCAGGCAGGGAGATAGTAATTGTAGGACATTCCCTGTTTTTTTTTTTTTTTTTTTTTTGGTGGGAGATTAAGATTGGCAATTTGGCATTTCTGCTAGAGTGCCATCCCTGTGTGTGCCATCTCTCTCACATAGTGGGCCATAGAAAGCCTTTTCATTTTTCTGTATTTTTTTTTGTGGGGTGTATAAATTCTCCCTGATAAAAATACAGTGGGAGATTAATATTGGCCTTTGGGCTTGTGTGCCAGTCCTGAGTGTGCCATCTCTCTCACAAATAGTGGGCCATAGAAAGCCTATTTATTTTTTTTTTTGGTTTTATAAATTCTCCCTGAAAAAAAGGGAGATTAATATTGGCCTCTGGGCTTGTGTGCCAGTCCTGAGCGTGCCATCTGTGCCAGCCCTGAGCGTGCCATCTCTCTCACAAATAGTGGGCCATAGAAAGCCTATTTAATTTTTTTTTTTGTTTTATAAATTTTCCCTGAAAAAAGGGAGATTAATATTGGCCTCTGGGCTTGTGTGCCAGTTGTGAGCGTGCCATCTGTGCCAGTCCTGAGCGTGCCATCTCTCTCACAAATAGTGGGCCATAGAAAGCCTATTTAAATATTTTTTTGGTTTTATAAATTCTCCCAGAAAAAAAGGGAGATTAATATTGGCCTCTGGGCTTGTGTGCCAGTCCTGAGCGTGCCATCTGTGCCAGCCAGCCCTGAGCGTGCCATCTCTCTCACAAATAGTGGGCCATAGAAAGCCTATTTAATTTTTTTTTTGTTTTATCAATTTTCCCTGAAAAAAGGGAGATTAATATTGGCCTCTGGGCTTGTGTGCCAGTTGTGAGCGTGCCATCTGTGCCAGTCCTGAGCGTGCCATCTCTCTCACAAATAGTGGGCCATAGAAAGCCTATTTAAATATTTTTTTGGTTTTATAAATTCTCCCAGAAAAAAAGGGAGATTAATATTGGCCTCTGGGCTTGTGTGCCAGTCCTGAGCGTGCCATCTGTGCCAGCCAGCCCTGAGCGTGCCATCTCTCTCACAAATAGTGGGCCATAGAAAGCCTATTTAATTTTTTTTTTTGTTTTATAAATTTTCCCTGAAAAAAGGGAGATTAATATTGGCCTCTGGGCTTGTGTGCCAGTTGTGAGCGTGCCATCTGTGCCAGTCCTGAGCGTGCCATCTCTCTCACAAATAGTGGGCCATAGAAAGCCTATTTAAATATTTTTTTGGTTTTATAAATTCTCCCAGAAAAAAAGGGAGATTAATATTGGCCTCTGGGCTTGTGTGCCAGTCCTGAGCGTGCCATCTGTGCCAGCCAGCCCTGAGCGTGCCATCTCTCTCACAAATAGTGGGCCATAGAAAGCCTATTTAATTTTTTTTTTTGTTTTATCAATTTTCCCTGAAAAAAGGGAGATTAATATTGGCCTCTGGGCTTGTGTGCCAGTTGTGAGCGTGCCATCTGTGCCAGTCCTGAGCGTGCCATCTCTCTCACAAATAGTGGGCCATAGAAAGCCTATTTAAATATTTTTTTGGTTTTATAAATTCTCCCAGAAAAAAAGGGAGATTAATATTGGCCTCTGGGCTTGTGTGCCAGTCCTGAGCGTGCCATCTGTGCCAGCCAGCCCTGAGCGTGCCATCTCTCTCACAAATAGTGGGCCATAGAAAGCCTATTTAATTTTTTTTTTTGTTTTATCAATTTTCCCTGAAAAAAGGGAGATTAATATTGGCCTCTGGGCTTGTGTGCCAGTTGTGAGCGTGCCATCTGTGCCAGTCCTGAGCGTGCCATCTCTCTCACAAATAGTGGGCCATAGAAAGCCTATTTAAATATTTTTTTGGTTTTATAAATTCTCCCAGAAAAAAAGGGAGATTAATATTGGCCTCTGGGCTTCTGTGCCAGTCCTGAGCGTGCCATCTGTGCCAGTCCTGAGCGTCCCATCTCTCTCACAAATAGTGGGCCATAGAAAGCCTATTTTATTTTTTTTTTGGGTTTTAGAAATTCTCCCTGAAAAAAGGGAGATTAATATTGGCCTCTGGGCTTGTGTGCCAGTTGTGAGCGTGCCATCTGTGCCAGTCCTGAGCGTGCCATCTCTCTCACAAATAGTGGGCCATAGAAAGCCTATTTAAATATTTTTTTGGTTTTATAAATTCTCCCAGAAAAAAAGGGAGATTAATATTGGCCTCTGGGCTTCTGTGCCAGTCCTGAGCGTGCCATCTGTGCCAGTCCTGAGCGTCCCATCTCTCTCACAAATAGTGGGCCATAGAAAGCCTATTTTATTTTTTTTTTGGGTTTCAGAAATTCTCCCTGGAAAAAAAAAGGGAGATTAATATTGCCCTTTGGGCTTGTGTGCCAGTACTAAGCGTTCCATCTCTCTCTCTCTCTCAGTCAGTGGGCCATAGAACGCATATTTTTGGTTTTATTTGTTTTCTAAATTCTCCCTGAAAAAATCATTTTATTTTATTTGGTTTCTAAATTCTTCCTGATAAAATCATATTTTTTTTATTATTTTTATTTCTAAAGTCTCCCTGAAAAAAAAAAAAAAAAAACAACCAAAAAAACAGTGGGAGATTAATATTGGCCTTTCTGCTTGTGTGCCAGTCTTGACTCCTGGGTGTGCCATCTCTCTCTCTCTCTCTCTCTCTCTCTCTCTCTCCAATTGTGGTCCATAGAAAGCCTATATTTTTTTTCCTTGATTTGGGTTCTAAAATCTACCAGAGAAAATAACTACATCAATCATTGGTAGAAAAATATTGGCCTCTGGGTTTGTGTGCCACTCCTGACTCCTGTGTGCGTCATCTCTCAGTCAGTGGGCCATAGAACGCCTATTTTTGGTTTTATTTGTTTTCTAAATTCTCCCTGAAAAAATCATTTTATTTTATTTGGTTTCTAAATTCTTCCTGATAAAATCATATTTTTTTTATTATTTTTTTTTCTAAAGTCTCCCTGAAAAAAAAAAAAAAAAACAGTGGGAGATTAATATTGGCCTTTCTGCTTGTGTGCCAGTCTTGACTCCTGGGTGCGTCATCTCTCAGTCAGTGGGCCATAGAACGCCTATTTTTGGTTTTATTTGTTTTATAAATTCTCCCTGAAAAAATCATTTTATTTTATTTGGTTTCTAAATTCTTCCTGATAAAATCATATTTTTTTTATTATTTTTTTTTCTAAAGTCTCCCTGAAAAAAAAAAAAAAAAAACAACCAAAAAAAACAGTGGGAGATTAATATTGGCCTTTCTGCTTGTGTGCCAGTCTTGACTCCTGGGTGCGTCATCTCTCAGTCAGTGGGCCATAGAACGCCTATTTTTGGTTTTATTTGTTTTATAAATTCTCCCTGAAAAAATCATTTTATTTTATTTGGTTTCTAAATTCTTCCTGATAAAATCATATTTTTTTTATTATTTTTTTTTCTAAAGTCTCCCTGAAAAAAAAAAAAAAAAAAACAACCAAAAAAAACAGTGGGAGATTAATATTGGCCTTTCTGCTTGTGTGCCAGTCTTGACTCCTGGGTGTGCCATCTCTCTCTCTCTCTCTCTCTCTCTCTCTCTCTCTCTCTCTCTCTCTCCAATTGTGGTCCATAGAAAGCCTATATTTTTTTTCCTTGATTTGGGTTCTAAAATCTACCAGAGAAAATAACTACATCAATCATTGGTAGAAAAATATTGGCCTCTGGGTTTGTGTGCCACTCCTGACTCCTGTGTGCGTCATCTCTCAGTCAGTGGGCCATAGAACGCCTATTTTTGTTTTTATTTGTTTTATAAATTCTCCCTGAAAAAATCATTTTATTTTATTTGGTTTCTAAATTCTTCCTGATAAAATCATATTTTTTTTATTATTTTTTTTTCTAAAGTCTCCCTGAAAAAAAAAAAAAAAAACAGTGGGAGATTAATATTGGCCTTTCTGCTTGTGTGCCAGTCTTGACTCCTGGGTGTGCCATCTCTCTCTCTCTCTCTCTCCAATTGTGGTCCATAGAAAGCCTACATTTTTTTTCCTTGATTTGGGTTCCAAAATCTACCAGAGAAAATAACTCCATCAATCATTGGTAGAAAAATATTGGCCTCTGGGCTTGTGTGCCACTCCTGATTCCTGTGTGCGTCATCTCTCACTCAGTGGCCCATAGAAAGCATATAGTTTGTTACATTTGTTTTCTAAATTCTCCCTGCAAAAATCTATTTTTTTTTTTTTGGGGGGTTTCTAAAGTGTTCCTGAAAAAAATAAAAATAAAAAAAAAATAATAGTGTGACATTAATATTAACATTTGTGCTTCAGTGACAGTCCTGCGTGTGGGGCATCTCTCTAATTTGCAGCCACCAAAAAAAGAGTGTGTAACATTGGGCCTGATTTTCGCTGTGGTCTCACCAACCTGTAAAGGGGTAGCTAAATCATACTGAAGTTATAGCTCACCGTGTAAGTTGTGTGACTGCAACAAATAACGTTAGTTTGGTTACGTTTTTAAAACAATGAGGAAGTCTAGTGGAAGAGGTCGTGGCCGGGGGCGTTCATTGTCAGCTGGTAATGAGGGTAGTGGTAGTGGTGGAGCATCAGGTGGTCGTGGGGGAAAAAATATTGCACCTAAGTCTGGAGCTGTGGAGCCAGGTTCGTTGTCCGGCTACACAAGGCCTCGAACGCTCCCTTTTCTGGGATTAGGAAAACCGCTTTTAAAGCCGGAGCAGCAAGAGCAAGTTTTGGCTTATCTTGCTGACTCAGCCTCTAGCTCTTTTGCCTCATCTCGTGAAACTGGTAAAAGTAAAAGCAGCGCGTCGTTAGTGGATGTTCACGGTCAGGGACAAGTCACTTCCTTGTCCTCTTCAGCAAAAACAACAACAGAGAAGAATGCAGCAGGCGACACAACGGGTTACTCCATGGAGCTCTTTACACATACCGTCCCTGGCTTAGAAAGTGAAGCAGTTAACAGTCCATGCCCATTACAAATTGAATCTGACATGGAGTGCACTGACGCACAGCCACAGCCAGACTACTATGCTGGTCCTTTGACTCAGACCACAACATTGCCCTCGCAGGGTGCTGATCAAGAATCAGACCCTGATGAGACTATGTTGCCCCATCACGAACGCTATACCACCGAACGACACGGTGACACAGACGAAGTTGCGCAGGAGGTACAAGAAGAGTTATTAGATGACCCAGTTCTTGACCCCGATTGGCAGCCATTGGGGGAACAGGGTGCAGGCGGCAGCAGTTCTGAAGCAGAGGAGGAGGAGGGGCCGCAGCAGGCATCAACATCGCCACAGGTTCCATCTGCCGGGCCCGTATCTTGCCCAAAACGCGTGGCAAAGCCAAAACCTGGTGGAGGACAGCGTGGCCATCCGGTTAAAGCTCAGTCTGCAATGCCTGAAAAGGTATCCGATGCTAGAAAGAGTGCAGTCTGGCATTTTTTTAAACAACATCCAATTGATCAGCGCAAAGTCATCTGTCAAAAATGTTCTACTTCCTTAAGCAGAGGTCAGAATCTGAAAAGTCTCAATACTAGTTGCATGCATAGACATTTAACCACCATGCATTTGAAAGCTTGGACTAACTACCAAACGTCCCTTAAGGTTGTTGCACCCTCGGCCAATGAAGCTAGTCATCAACGCAACATCCCTTCCGGCAGTGTAGGACCACCATTTAGCGCACCACCTGCTGTATCTGTGCAGGTATCTTTGCCAGGCCAAAGCAGTCAGGGTCAGGGAATCACCAGTTTCGTAGTAGGAAACACTGCATCTAGGGCACAGGCGGCAACAATACCATCTCCCACCGTCTCTCAGTCTGCCATGTCCACCGGCACCCCCGCTAGTTCCACGATCTCCAGCTCTCCAGTCCAGCTCACCCTACATGAGACTATGGTTAGAAAAAGGAAATACTTAGCCTCGCATCCGCGTACACAGGGTTTGAACGCCCACATAGCTAGACTAATCTCGTTAGAGATGATGCCCTACCGGTTAGTTGAAAGCGAAGCTTTCAAAGACCTGATGGACTACGCTGTACCACGCTACGAGCTACCCAGTCGACACTTTTTTTCCAGAAAAGCCATCCCAGCCCTCCACCAGCATGTTAAAGAGCGCATCGTCCATGCACTCAGGCAATCTGTGAGCACAAAGGTGCACCTGACAACAGATGCATGGACCAGTAGGCATGGCCAGGGACGTTACGTGTCCATCACGGCACACTGGGTAAATGTGGTGGATTCAGGGTCCACAGGGGACAGCAAGTTTGGGACAGTTCTGCCTAGCCCACGGTCTAGTAAACAGTTGTCTGTAGCCGTTCGCACCCCCTCCTCCTCCTCCTCCTCGTCCTCCTGCAGAAGCAAGAGCTCGTCCACAGACCGCAGTCGCACAAACACTCCATCCGCACCTGCCACTGTTGCACACCAGGTCTCCCATTATGGGGCAGCTACTGGCATACGTCAGCAGGCTGTATTGGCTATGAAGTGTTTGGGCGACAATAGACACACCGCGGAAGTTCTGTCCGAGTTCTTGCAGCAAGAAACGCAGTCGTGGCTGGGCACTGTAGATCTTGAGGCAGGCAAGGTAGTGAGTGATAACGGAAGGAATTTCATGGCTGCCATCTCCCTTTCCCAACTGAAACACATTCCTTGCCTGGCTCACACCTTAAACCTGGTGGTGCAGTGCTTCCTGAAAAGTTATCCGGGGTTATCCGACCTGCTCCTCAAAGTGCGTGGACTTTGCGCACATATCCGCCGTTCGCCTGTACACTCCAGCCGTATGCAGACCTATCAGCGTTCTTTGAACCTTCCCCAGCATCGCCTAATCATAGACGTTGCAACAAGGTGGAACTCAACACTGCACATGCTTCAGAGACTGTGCGAACAGAGGCGGGCTGTTATGTTTTTGTGGGAGGATACACATACACGGGCAGGCAGTAGGATGGCAGACATGGAGTTGTCAGGTGTGCAGTGGTCGAAGATTCAAGACATGTGTCAAGTCCTTCAGTGTTTTGAGGAATGCACACGGCTGGTTAGTGCAGACAACGCCATAATAAGCATGAGCATCCCCCTAATGCGTCTGCTGATGCAAAGTTTGACGCACATAAAGGATCAGGCGTCTGCACCAGAGGAAGAGGAAAGCCTTGATGACAGTCAGCGATTGTCTGGTCAGGGCAGTGTACATGACGAGGTACCGGGCGAAGAGGAGGTGGAGGATGAGGAGGATGATGGGGATGAGTATATTTTTAATGAGGAAGCTTTCCCGGGGGCACGGGAAATTGGTGGCGTGGCAAGGCCGGGTTCTGGTTTTTTGAGGGACACAAGTGACGTAGATTTGCCTGCAACTGCCCCTCAACCAAGCACAACCGCAGATTTGACAACGGGAACTTTGGCCCACATGGCGGATTATGCCTTGCGTATCCTCAAAAGGGACACACGCATTACAAAAATGATGAACGATGACGATTACTGGTTGGCCTGCCTCCTTGATCCTCGCTATAAAGGCAAATTGCAAAATATTATGCCACATGAGAACTTGGAACTAATATTAGCAACAAAACAATCAACTCTTGTTGACCGTTTGCTTCTGGCATTCCCTGCACACAGCGCCCGTGATCGTTCTCACACGAGCTCCAGGGGCCAGCAGACCAGAGGTGTTAGAGGGGCAGAAATCAGAAGTGGCGTTGGCCAGAGGGGTTTTCTGACCAGGTTGTGGAGTGATTTTTCTATGACCGCAGACAGGACAGGTACTGCAGCATCAATTCAAAGTGACAGGAGACAACATTTGTCCAGTATGGTTACAAACTATTTTTCATCCCTTATCGACGTTCTCCCTCAACCGTCATTCCCATTTGATTACTGGGCATCCAAATTAGACACCTGGCCAGAATTGGCAGAATATGCATTGCAGGAGCTTGCTTGCCCGGCAGCTAGTGTCCTATCAGAAAGAGTATTCAGTGCTGCAGGTTCAATACTAACAGAAAAAAGGACTCGTCTGGCTACCCAAAATGTAGATGATCTAACCTTCATTAAAATGAACCACAACTGGATTTCAAAATCTTTTGCCCCACCCTGCCCGGCTGACACCTAGCTTTCCTATGAAAAGGTCTTGCCTGTGGACTATTCTGAATGACTTTTCCAATCTCGTAATTTTCTTCACCTGATTGTCCAGCATACGACATGTTTCCACCTCACGAAATGGCCAAACTCCCCACACGGGGCCGTGCTATCGCCACTTTGCGCTTGGACCCTTGAGAGTGCTGTTTGTCTGAAGAGGTGGGTGTGGCCGCTTTTGGTCGACGGCACTGCCACTGGGTCCCTCATAGTACAATAAAGTGTCTCTGGCGGTGGTGGTGCGCACCCAACGTCAGACACACCGTTGTAATATGAGGGGCCCTGTGCCTGTAACGCCGGCCACAAGACAGTTCCCCCCCCCAGCTCAAACAGTGCTCTACCACTAGCAAAATTATCTCTCACAGCTTCACCAATGTGTAGTCTAGGCGCTGACATCCTTCAATGCCTGGCACTGACAATACCATTGTTTTGACATTTTTGTTATGTTAGGCCTTCGAAGCCTGTCTGCGGTCCCTTCTTTCTACAACTACTACACTGACCAGGCCACTGCTGGCCGTGTTACCCTGGAACCAATTTAAAAGTGCCTACAGTCAGCCCAATTTTGTTATGTTAGGCCTTCGAAGACTGTCTGCCGTCACTCCTTCCACTAGACTTCCACTGACCATACACTGCTGCCCATGTACCCCTGGAACCAATTTAAAGTGCCTACAGCCAGCCCAATTTTGTTATGTTAGGCCTTCGAAGCCTGTCTGCGGTCACTCCTTCCACTAGACTTCCACTGACCAGACCACTGCTGCCCGTGTACCCCTGGAACCAATTTAAAAGTGCCTACAGCCAGCCCAAGTTTGTTATGTTAGGCCTTGGAAGCCTGTCTGCGGTCACTCCTTCCACTAGACTTCCACTGACCAGACCACTGCTGCCCGTGTACCCCTGGAACCAATTTAAAAGTGCCTACAGCCAGCCCAAGTTTGTTATGTTAGGCCTTGGAAGCCTGTCTGCGGTCACTCCTTCCACTAGACTTCCACTGACCAGACCACTGCTGCCCGTGTACCCCTGGAACCAATTTAAAAGTGCCTACAGCCAGCCCAAGTTTGTTATGTTAGGCCTTCGAAGCCTGTCTGCGGTCCATTCTTTCAACTACTACTACACTGACCAGGTCACTGCTGCCCGTGTACCCCTGGAACCAATTTAAAAGTGCCTACAGCCAGCCCAAGTTTGTTATGTTAGGCCTTGGAAGCCTGTCTGCGGTCACTCCTTCCACTAGACTTCCACTGACCAGACCACTGCTGCCCGTGTACCCCTGGAACCAATTTAAAAGTGCCTACAGCCAGCCCAAGTTTGTTATGTTAGGCCTTGGAAGCCTGTCTGCGGTCACTCCTTCCACTAGGCCTCCACTGACCACACCACTGCTGTCCGTGTACCCCTGGAACCAATTTAAAATTGCCTACAGCCATGTGTTATTATTTTAGGCCTTCGATGCCTGTCTGCGGTCACTCCTTCCACTAGGCCTCCACTGACCACACCACTGCTGTCCGTGTACCCCTGGAACCAATTTAAAATTGCCTACAGCCAGCCCAATTTTTTTATTTTAGGCCTTCGATGCCTGTCTGCGGTCCATTCTTTCAACTACTACTACACTGACCAGGTCACTGCTGCCCGTGTACCCCTGGAACCAATTTAAAATTGCCTACAGCCATGTGTTATTATTTTAGGCCTTCGATGCCTGTCTGCGGTCACTCCTTCCACTAGGCCTCCACTGACCACACCACTGCTGCCCGTGTACCCCTGGAACCAATTTAAAATTGCCTACAGCCAGCCCAATTTTTTTATTTTAGGCCTTCGATGCCTGTCTGCGGTCCATTCTTTCAACTACTACTACACTGACCAGGTCACTGCTGCCCGTGTACCCCTGGAACCAATTTAAAATTGCCTACAGCCATGTGTTATTATTTTAGGCCTTCGATGCCTGTCTGCGGTCACTCCTTCCACTAGGCCTCCACTGACCACACCACTGCTGTCCGTGTACCCCTGGAACCAATTTAAAATTGCCTACAGCCATGTGTTTTTATTTTAGGCCTTCGATGCCTGTCTGCGGTCCATTCTTTCAACTACTACTACACTGACCAGGGCACTGCTGGCCGTGTACCCCTGGAACCAACATCAGAAAATATAAAAATAAGTATTTTGCTTATAAAAAAGAAAATACTGGTGAGATATCAAATGCAGACATTTTAACATTAAAAACAAACACACAACTAAAATCTGGTACAGTACTAAAAATGGCCACCAGCTACAATTACTTTCTCCTGCAAGTAGTTAACTGAAAGTTTTTTTAAATTGAAAACACACATATGGCATCCACCGAGTGTTGTCCTGTCGCGTCTTCTTTATATTATTGCCGAGAAGATGCAAAATAATGAAAATAATAAAATCATTAATTACCAAAATAATAGAGAAAGTCAACACCACATTGCAAATAAACATTCATTCCAAATAAAGAAGCAGGGCGCGTCCGAGGGTGAGTATATACCTAATAAGAATCTAATCACCCTCGGACGCGCAATGCTTATTTCCAACAGCCTTCCTTCCTAAGAATCATCCCTTCCGTGGTGTAGAGAGACGTTGTGTTACACTCCAAGGTGTTCCCCAGGTTGCCTTTCCTGAGCTTCGATCTACCGGCTCTCGTTTAGTAGTTGTTGGAAACTACGCTGCATTAGG
The DNA here is from genome assembly GCF_032444005.1 of Ranitomeya imitator. Lineage (NCBI taxonomy): Eukaryota > Metazoa > Chordata > Amphibia > Anura > Dendrobatidae > Ranitomeya > Ranitomeya imitator. Next base: position 413,574,461 of record NC_091286.1, on the reverse strand, counting down.
CCTTCAAATTGGGTATGGGGTGTAGAGAGATGGTGTGTTCCACTCCAAGGTGTTCCCCAGGTTGCCTTTCCTGAGCTTCGATCTTCCGGCTCTCGTTTAGTAGTTCTTGGAAACTACACTGCATTAGGCCTTCAAATTGGGTATGGGGTGTAGAGAGAGGGTGTGTTACACTCCAAGGTGTTCCCCAGGTTGCCTTTCCTGAGCTTCGATATTCCGGCTCTCGTTTAGTAGTTGTCGGAAACTACGCTGCATTAGGCCTACAAATTGGGTATGGGGTGTAGAGAGAGGGTGTGTTACACTCCAAGGTGTTCCCCAGGTTGCCTTTCCTGAGCTTCGATCTTCATGCTCTCGTTTAGTAGTTGTCGGAAACTACGCTGCATTAGGCCTACAAATTGGGTATGGGGTGTAGAGAGAGGGTTTGTTACACTCCAAGGTGTTCCCCAGGTTGCCTTTCCTGAGCTTCGATCTTCCGGCTCTCGTTTAGTAGTTGTTGGAAACTACGCTGCATTAGGCCTTCAAATTGGGTATGGGGTGTAGCGAGAGGGTGTGTTACACTCCAAGGTGTTCCCCAGGTTGCCTTTCCTGAGCTTCGATCTTCCGGCTCTCGTTTAGTAGTTCTTGGAAACTACACTGCATTAGACCTTCAAATTGGGTATGGGGTGTAGAGAGAGGGTGTGTTACACTCTAAGGTGTTCCCCAGGTTTCCTTGCCATTGCTTCGGTCTTCCGACTCTCGTTTAGTAGTTGTAGAAAAGTACACTGCATTAGGCCATACAAAATGGGTATGGGGTGGAGAGAGATGGTGTGTTACACTCCAAGGTGTTCCCCAGGTTGCCTTTCCTGAGCTTCTATCTTCAGGCTCTCATTAAATTGTGGTTAAATGGAACAACTGCATTTGGCGTACTAGTTGGTTTGGGGCCTACTATCGGTGTCTGCCACTCCTTGCTGTTCTCCTCCACTGAACAAAGCTGTGCCGCCTGTTTACTACGGTTGCCAATTTTGAACTGCATTTCGACTACTTACTGATTTGGCCCTACTCTCTGTGTCAGCCTCTCATTCCAGTTGTCCTCCACTGCAATGCCCCCTGGTTATTCCTGTGTTACCAATTTTGAACTGCATTTAGCCCACTTTCTTCTTTGGGCCTATATCTGTGTTTCCACTTCATCGTGCCCATTGCCCAGCCAGTGATAGATGAGTCTGCTGGTACATTGACCCATAACGCAACATTCCCCGTGCACGCTACACAACAACATTGTGACCCTGCTGAAAGTCAGGTTGCTCTTCCCGCATACCATACCACCTTACACGGGGACAAAGAGGAAGGTGCAGATGAAAGTGCAGGTTCCTTCATCAGGTGGGGGGAGGAATACTAGTTGGCGACGTCACTGGCACAGGGCCTCTCATAGTACGCAAAAGTGTTGCTGCCGGTGGGAGGCGCCCCCGCCGTGCAAACACACCGCTGTACTTTGAGGGGCCCTGTGCCAGTGCCAATGCCAACGAGTGGGCCCCCCCTGCTTGCTCAGGTTCACAGCACTTGCAAAGTTGAAATACTTACCTCTCCCTGCTCCACTGCCGTGACGTGGTCCAGATTTCCTGGGCCCACTAATTACTTGAACCAGCCCTACCCCCCACAACTTTAGCCAAATGACCCCCAATTTCAAATGCCTTCCAATTATTATAAGGTAAATTACGCTTGACAAGCTTCATTAAGAAGAATGGATGGTTTTGACATTAAAATGGGCACTCTAGGTGTTTTCCTGGCCCCCACTCACTGCCGACTATGCTGCCCCATTGACTTGCATTGGGTTTCGTGTTTCGGTCGATCCCGACTTTACGTCATAATCGGCCGATTTCACTCGACCCGACTTTGGACATAGTCGGGTTTCGCAAAACCCGGCTCGACTCTAAAAAGGTCAAGGTCGCTCAACTCTAACCCCTAACCCTAATCCCAACCGTAAATGTAATCCAAACCCTAACCCTAACTTTAACCCCAACCTTAACCCTAACTTTGGCCCCAACCCTAGCTGTAGCCTTAACCCTAGCCCCAACCCTAACCTTAACCCTAGCCCTAACCCTAGCCCTAACACTAACCCTAGCCCTAACCCTAGCCCTAGCCCTAGCCCTAACCTTAACCGTTGCCCTAATGGGAAAATGGAAAAAAATACATTTTTTTAATTTTTCCCTATCTAGGGGGGTGATGAAGGGGGGTTTGATTTACTTTTATAGCGGGCTTTTTAGCGGATTTTTATGATTGGCAGCCGTCACACACTGAAAGACGCTTTTTATTGCAAAAAATATTTTTTGCGTTACCACTAGTGTTGAGCGATACCGTCCGATACTTGAAAGTATCGGTATCGGATAGTATCGGCCGATACCCGAAAAGTATCGGATATCGCCGATACCGATATCCGATACGAATACAAGTCAATGGGACACCAAGTATCGGAAGGTATCCTGATGGTTCCCAGGGTCTGAAGGAGAGGAAACTCTCCTTCAGGCCCTGGGATCCATATTAATGTGTAAAATAAAGAATTAAAATAAAAAATATTGATATAATTACCTGTCCGGAGGCCCCTGGACATCACCTCTGGTAACCGGCAGCCTTCTTTGCTTAAAATGTGCGCGTTTAGGACCTGAGAATGACGTCGCGGCTTCTGATTGGTCGCGTGCCGCTCATGTGACCACCACGTGACCAATCAGAAGCCGCAACGTCATTCTCAGGTCCTAAATTCCTAGAATGAGGAGTTTAGGGCCTGAGAATGACGTCGCGGCTTCTGATTGGTCGCGTGGCGGTCACATGAGCGGCACGTGACCAATCAGAAGCTGTGACATCATGCAAGTCCCTAAACGTGCTCATTTTAAACAAAGAAGGCTGCCGGATACCAGCGGTGATGTCCAGGTGCCTCCGGAGAGGTAAGTATATCAATATTTTTTATTTTAATTCTTTATTTTACACATTAATATGGATCCGATACCGATTCCCGATATCACAAAAATATCGGAACTCGGTATCGGAATTCCGATACCGCAAGTATCGGCCGATACCCGATACTTGCGGTATCGGAATGCTCAACACTAGTTACCACATTTTGAGAGCTATAATTTTTCCATATTTGGGTCCACAGAGTCATGTAAGGTCTTATTTTTTGCGGGATGAGTTGACATTTTTATTGGTAACATTTTCGGGCACGTGACATTTTTTGATCACCTTTTATTCTGATTTTTGTGAGGCAGAATGACCAAAAACCAGCTATTCATGAATTTCTTTTTGGGGGAGGCGTTTATACCGTTCTGCGTTTGGTAAAATGTATAAAGCTGGTTTATTCTTCGGGTTAGTACAATTACAGCGATACCTCATTTATATTTTTTTTATGCTTTGGCGCTTTTATACGATAAAAACTATTTTATAGAAAAAATAAGTATTTTTGCATCGCTTTATTCTGAGGACTAAAACTTTTTTATTTTTTCGCTGATGATGCTGTATGGCGGCTCACCTTTTTGATTGCGTGTTATTCCACTTTTTGCTTGGCGGTATGATAATAAAGTGTTGTTTTTTTGCCTTCGTTTTTTTTATTTTTAGGGTGTTCACTGAAGGGGTTAACTAGTGGGACAGTTTTATAGGTCGGGTCGTTACGGACGCGGCGATACTATATATGTGTACTTTTATTGTTTTTTTTATTTAGATAAAGAAATGTATTTATAGGAACAATATATATTTATTTTTTTAGGAATTTAAAAAAATTTTTTTTTACACATGTGAATATATATATTTTTTTACACTATAACATTGCCCCGGGGGGGGGGGATGATGAAGGTCAGTCAGTCCGAAAAATTGGGCAAACTTTGAAAGTGTCCCCAAGTGCAGTGGCAAGAAACATCAAGTGCTACAAAGAAACTGGCTCACATGAGGACGCCCCAGGAAAGGAAGACCAAGAGTCACCTCTGCTTCTGAGGATAAGTTTATCCGAGTCACCAGCCTCAGAAATCGCAGGTTAACAGCAGCTCAGATTAGAGACCAGGTCAATGGCAGACAGAGTTCTAGCAGCAGACACATCTCTACAACAACGCAGAAGGGGACAATACAAATATCTCGCTGAGGATCTGTTTATACCAAGGAAGGTGACGGGCACAAGGGGGCATTCTTTGCGTCTGGAGGAGAGAAGGTTTTTCCACCAACATAGAAGAGGATTCTTTACTGTTAGGGCAGTGAGAATCTGGAATTGCTTGCCTGAGGAGGTGGTGATGGCGAACTCAGTCGAGGGGTTCAAGAGAGGCCTGGATGTCTTCCTGGAGCAGAACAATATTGTATCATACAATTATTAGGTTCTGTAGAAGGACGTAGATCTGGGGATTTATTATGATGGAATATAGGCTGAACTGGATGGACAAATGTCTTTTTTCGGCCTTACTAACTATGTTACTATGTTACTATGTAGAAGAGACTTGTTTGGGCTAAAGAACACAAGGAATGGACATTAGACCAGTGGAAATCTGTGCTTTGGTCTGATGAGTCCAAATTTGAGATCTTTGGTTCCAACCACCGTGTCTTTGTGCGACACAGAAAAGGTGAACGGATGGACTCTACATGCCTGGTTCCCACCGTGAAGCATGGAGGAGGAGGTGTGATGGTGTGGGGGTGCTTTGCTGGTGACAATGTTGGGGATTTATTCAAAATTGAAGGCATATTGAACCAGCATTGCTACCACAGCATCTTGCAGCTGAATGCTATTCCATCCGGTTTGCATTTAGTTGGACCAGCAATTATTTTTCAACAGGACAATGACCCCAAACACACCTCCAGGCTGTGTAAGGGCTATTTGACCAAGATGGAGAGTGATGGGGTGCTACGCTAGATGACCTGGCCTCCACAGACACCAGACCTGAACCCAATCGAGATGGTTTGGGGTGAGCTGGACCGCAGAGTGAAGGCAAAAGGGCCAACAAGTGCTAAGCATCTCTGGGAACTCCTTCAAGATAGTTGGAAGACTATTGCCGGTGACTACCTCTCCAAGCTCATTAAGAGAATGCCAAGAGTGTGCAAAGCAGTCATCAAAGCAAAAGGTGGCTACTTTGAAGAACCTAGAATATAAGACATATTTTCAGTTGTTTCACACTTTTTTGCAAAGTATATAATTTCACATGTGCTAATTCATAGCTTTGATGCCTTCAGTGTGAATGTAAAATTTTCATAGTCAAGAAAATACAGAAAAATCTTTAAATGAGAAGGTGTGTCCAAACTTTTGGTCTGTACTGTATATACTCTCTCAATATTGGCTCTTGAACGTCTGACCCTTCTATTTCACAGCCTGTCCGTGAGTAGTCAATAGTGTCAGAGATGTCATGTGTTTCGAAGCTTCTGATAGCAACTTTGGCATCATCTTAGTTAATTAGAGACACACCTGTGGATCTATTTTAATGCACACCTGAAACACACTTCATATTTGTGTAGCATCATGTGAAAGTCTAAAGAAATCAGCCTACATATCAGGAAGAGAATTGTGGACTTGCAGTCAAGATGCCTGAAGGTGCATCGTTCATCTCTACAAACAATTATACACAAGTACAAGCGAGATGGGAATGTCCAGCCATCATACCACTCAGGAAGGAGACGGGTTCTGTGTCCCTGAGATGAACGTGCTTTGGTCTGACATGTGCATATCAACCCAAGGTCTAAAACATAAGACCTTGTGAAAATGATTTTGGAAGCTTGTAAGATTGTGTCAATATCCACAGTGAAACGAGTAATGTATCAACATGGGCTGAAAGGCCACTCTGCCAGGAAGAAGCTATTACTCTAAAAGAAACATAAAAAAGCCAGATTAATGTTTGCAAATGCACACAGGAACAGAGACCTCAAAGTTTGGAGACATGTCCCGTGGTCCGATTAATCTAAAATTGAACTTTTTGGGCATAATGACCATCCTTACATTTGGAGGAAAAAGGGAGAAGCTTAGAAGCCTCATAACACCATCCCAACTGTGAAACACGGAAGTGGCAGCATCATATTATGGGGTTGTTATGCTGCAGGAGTGACTGGTGCACTTCACAAAATAGATGGCATCATGAGAAAAGAAGATTATTTGGCAATACTGAAGCAACATCTCAAGACATCAGCCAGGAAGTTAAAACTTGGGCAGAAATGAGTCTTCCAAATAGACAATGACTTGAAGCATACCGCCAAAATGATAACAAACTGACTTAATGATAACAAAGTCAATGTTTTGGAGCGGCCATCACAAAGCCCTGATCTCAGTCCTATTGAAAATGTATGGGAAAAGCCGAAAAGGCAGGTGTGAGCAAAGCGACCTACAAACCTGGATCAGTTACACCTGATTTGTCAGGAAGAATGGTCCCAAATTCCGACTAACTATTGTGAGAAGCTTGTGGAAGGATATCCCAAATGTTTGACCTAAGTCATTCAGTTTAAGGGCAATGATAACAAATACTAATGAAATATATATAAACGTTTGACTTTGTAGTAAGAAATAAAAATGCTTTAAAACTTTCTCTCTCTCTCATTATTCTGGCATTTGACAAATATTAATAATCATGGTAATCCTAATTGACCCAAAACAAGAAAGGTTTATTCTGATTTCATGTCAGATATTGAGAAAAACATTCTTATGTGTCTTTTTATATAGTGTATGTAAACTTCTAGTTTCAACTGTATGTAACAATGAACTGAGTTGATTGTTAAATGAATAAGATGCTGCCTTTTTCGGTACACAGTGATTCAAGTATATAGTGCCAAGCATGGCTTATATAAGAGGATGGTGGCTCACTCTTGCAGAAGGGCCCACCAGAGGATTCTCCTGTTCTCCTGTGGGCCAGTCCAATCCTGTCTGCACTGCCGCATAATTTAACATTTGTCTGGGTGCTATCTGATAAAACATCAGATAGCACTCAGCCGTCTTATACGCCCGTACACCTGTGTGATATAATATATACGTGATATACTGTATTCTTAGGGTAGGTATATTATAAATGTATTAGTTGTTTTTATTGCTGTGCACGTTAAGGGCTGTTTTATTCATCATTTAGAGCTGGCACAAAGTAATACATCTTGAAATATTATTTTTTTTAGATTTTAAGTCTCTTCTATATTTTCTTCAGTTCATATAATTAGATGTTTTTGGAATTCTGATTACTCCTGATATTACATTTTTATTAGTATGGCAAATGGTTGGCATTCACCTCCCACAAAGCAGTGCTTTCTGAAACGAGTACGATTCTGCATTTTGCTTTAGTACTAAATGATAGCCCAACACAAGGTTTACCTTTTGCATGTTTATGTAGGTGGAAGAATGTGTAAGTTATTCTGTACTGTAGTTTTTGTATGTTTTCTTGGACAATTGCTGAGTGCGATTCAGTTTTCCTGGTGGCCTACGCAACATAAACTATATAGGAAAAAAGCAACCAATGCACAAATCTCTAGTCATGTCAGCGTGGAAGGTATTATTATAGCTCCTATTATTGTAGCTGTCTTATCTCTTAATACCTACATTTTATTGATAGACGTTTATGTGATATTATCATCTGTCATGTGTTACTTACAAAATGGACAGCCTGAGCATTACATCATCTATTTTTCCCATCATGGGATGGATTTCTAATCATAGTCAATGTCCAATTTTTCAATGTCAGTGACCCACATTAATGGTCGGGTTATTTTCCTCATGTGTTTTCTCCTGTAAGCCACACATTTGCTAATTACCTGGCAATCATCCAGAGGGATTTGCATTGTCATTCTTGAAATTATTGAAATCAATTTCTCTGCGGCATGACAATACAGCTTGGGAGATTGCAGTTATAAAATAAACCTATAGGGTTTATGAGACCATGGGGAAATCAGAATTCCTTAGCACTCTTAAGTTGCTTAAGTATTGTACGGTCTCCTATTTATTACACAGGGTTTTATTTTTTATTCTATATTTATGGCTTTGTAACAAAAGTTCCTTCCTATGTTCCAAGGAGAGAAACCTAATTTATATGTTCAAATTCCAAACAATTAGAATAGTGCAGAATCAGCATACTAACAATTTACAAATATACTTACATTGTTCATTGAAAAATTATAATATGTTATTTTTTTTTCTTTTGCAAAAGTATATTGATTATGTTGTCTAGCTAACTTGCTTCCTATAAAATCTGCTCTGGTGTTTGAGATAAGAAAACTAGATTGTTAGAACCTCTGAGAGTAGAAACTGATTTAAATGGATACATTCTTTGTACACTACTAAAAAATAGGCTAGCACCATGTAAAAACTCGTCAATGATAGTTTATCATCCTTTATCCTGAACCTGTATACCACACCTGCGATTCCTGAACCCTGACACCGCTCCAGCAGTACCTGAGCCTGACATCGTTCCTGCAGTATCTGAACCCAGAAGCTGCTCCAACAGGACCCAAGCCTAAGGCTAGGTTCAGATTGCGTTAGTGCAATCCGTTTAGCGCCTAGCGCTAGTGGATTGCGCTAATGCAATGTGTTGTAAAGGGGTCACGTTAAACATTCCCACTCCGATCTGCGAGAGCGGGGAACGGACCGCGGGCACGCATCGGACGCTGCAAGCAGCGTCCGCGGCGCGCCACAAAACACCGGCACATCGCTGGCGTGTGCCGAAAATGGCACGCGCTAGTGATGCGCGTCCCCATTGCTGTTAATAGGTGCGCTAATGGACGCGTTGCACGGCGTTAATTTCGCCGTGCAACGCTGTCCGTTAGCGCGGTCCCATTAACGCAATGGGAACCTAGCCTAACACTACGACTGCGGTGCCTGGGCCTGAAGCCGCACAGGCGGTACCTGAACCTGAAATAGTTCTGGCAGTTCTTGAACCTGCACCAGTATCAGTATAGTTAGCATTCCAGAGTCTGTACTGTCGGAGCTTGTTCCAGTATCGGAATCCTGTCCAGCCATGAACTCTGAGTCTATTTCCATTCTGTCCATTGGCCCAGTTTGAAGTGACTCTGTATCCATGTTTGTATCTGCTTTCCTGACCCCATGGGGTCAGCAGCTGCAGTTCCAGGGACTACCTATGTTTGGTACATTGCGGCTCCCTGAAGCTCAAGGCTAACTACACCATCAGGAGCTCTAGTGAAAATCAGGTAGCCTCTTAGCTACACGTCTCTTAGGCATAGGGGTATGTAAAAGTTAGGGCACCCCAGGTCAAAATTACTGTTATTGTAAAAAGTTAAGCAAATTGAAGATGAAAAAATCTCTAAAAGTGCTAAAGTTAAAGATGAAAAGTATATTTTGTATTTTAGACAAAAAATAAAAATGTTTTCATATTTTACATTTTAAAAACGACAAAAAGGAAAATGGGCCTATGCAATGGATTGAGCACACTTGGATATTTGTGTGCTTAGATAACCTTGACCATAATTTTAGCCCTTAATTAGTGTGTTAGGGTTATGGTTTGATCCCCATCATTATTAGGAAAAGCTAGGTGATGCAAATTTCCCAGCCTTAGAAAAACCCAGCCTCCTCTAATCTTGTGGCAAAAACAGCAGCCATGGATTCTTCTAAGCAGTTGCCTATCACTCTGAAAATGAAAATACAGTAATGTAGACCTACAAATCAGGAGAAGGCTAGAAGAAGATAGCAAAGCATTTTCAAGTTTCCCTTTCCTCAGTTCGAAATGTAATTAAGAAATGGCAGTTATTTTCGCCCTGGCGGTGGAGCCTTTGGCTTCGAGGATAAGACTTAGCCCAGAAATTGAGGGGTTTAGGTACGGAACATTAGAGGAGAAAGTGGCTCTCTACGCCGATGACATTCTCCTGTTTTTGGCTGATTCTGACGGATCGCTCAATGGAGTAATTTCACTTTTTGCTGCGTTTGGGGCTATATCGGGTTTGGCCATAAACTGGGAAAAGTCTGCCATTTTACCATTAGACCCAACTGTGGTTGGAGCTCCACAGGTGCCAGTAGTGTCATGTTTTAAATACCTGTGTATCAATGTATCAAACAACATATTAGATTATGAACGCTTAAATCTTTCCCCGCTCGTGGCTAGGATTAAGCAGAAGATTAAGGCCTGGACTAAGTTACATTTGTCAATAGTTGGGAGAGTGAACCTGTTGAAAATGGTGATTATGCCTCAGCTTTTATATGTTCTTCATAACTCCCCAATTTGGCTTCCCCAAAATAGGTTCTTTAACATTAATGCACTGTTTAGGGAACTTATATGGTTCAAAAATGGTGCAAGAATTAAGTTAGAGCACTTACAAAGGAGTAAGGAGGAGGGAGGGTTGGCATTGCCTAACCCTTGGCTATATTTTTTATCTTCCCAGTGTCAACATCTGGCAAGTAGAATGGAGTACACATCTGTGGAAATGGGGGGAGGTCGAGGGATTCTTCAGTCTCTTGGGGGTCGGGGTCCCCTATTGTCTAAATTAGAGGTGAATAAATTTAAACCGTGGGTGTCTAAATTTCCAACGGTAATGCTTATGGTCAAAGTGTGGGGTAAAATTAAAAGTTTAAGAGGAATTACCCCTTGAGGGTATACCCCTACATGGGATAATCCATACCTGCCACAATTGAGGAGATTGAAGGGGTTTGCGCAATGGCGACGAGTGGGTATCTGGTGGCTCTCACAGCTGATAGATGGGGGTGTCTTTAAATCATTTGAGGACTTACGAAAGGAGTTCTCACTTTAGCATTCTGTATTTTATCAGTATTTACAAGTAAGACACGCTTATATAATGCAGACTCATATACACCCTATTATTATACATCATGATACTGTTATTAATAGGCTCGGTTTACAGGCATCTACAAGGGGACTAATTTCATTTGTGTACGGGGAGCTCCTCTCGAGGGTGCTATTGGGTCACCCGATGACGGCATTAGCGAAATGGGAATAACAAGTGGGGGGATTTTGGTAGATCAATGGGAGTCAATAATGCAAATGACCCCTAAGTTGTCCCTCAGTGAGCCTAACCGTCTGTCTCAACTATATATCCTTTATAGGGTTTATAGAACTCCTAAGTGGCTGTTTAATTTGGGTCTAAGGCCAAATTCAAAATGTCCCAAGTATACGCTCGATAATGCAGATATCCTACATATGTTCTGGACGTGTCCCTGTATACAAACATTCTGGATTATGGTTCTCAACTTAATATATATGGCCACAGAGCAGGATATTCCCAGAGACCCTATTGTCTGTGTGCTTGGATATGTTGAGGAGGCGGGAGGAGATGATTATTCACAAATAGCTGTTGCCAGAATGCTTTTTACTGCTAGAAAATTAATAGCATATCACTGGATTTCAGATAAAGGTCCCACGAGGAAAGAATATGTAAATAAGCTAAACCTCATACTATGCAGAGAGAAGACCATTTATCTTAAACGGGGTAGACTGGCAGTGTTTGAGAAAATTTGGATAGGATGGTTGAATGTTCCAGGCTTACCGTCTGTAAATTTATTCTCGTGATACCATGTTTACCATCACCTGAAAGTGATTTAGTTGTAATCCATGACTGGTGCTTTGGAATATGTGCCTTATCTATGTCTGTATTTTTTTTGTGATATATTTTATCATTGGACCAGGGTTGGGTGGGGGGAAGCGGTTGGGAATGGGGGAAAAATTGTGGGGTAGTTTGGTGAAAATTCTGTTATGTTCTGAAAACTTTAATAAAAAATATCTGATTAAATAAAAGAAATGGCAGTTAATAGGAAAAGTGGAGGTCAAGATAATTTTTGTGAGAGCTGCTCATAAGATTGCTAGAGAGGCAAATCAGAAATTCCGCTTGACTGCAAAAGACCTTCAGAAAGATTTAGAAGACTTTTGTTGTGGTACATTGTTCTGTTGTTCAGAGACACCTGCATAAAATTCAGCTTTAGAAGTACCAAAAGAACACGTGTGGAGGAAAAAGGGCACAGAATTTCCTGAAAAAAACATTTTGCCAACCATTAAACATGGGGGTGAATCAACCATGCTTTGAAGTTCTGTTGCAGCCAATGACACAAGGAACATGTAATGGGAAGAGGGAAGAATGGATTCAATGAAATTTCAATAAATTATTGATGCAAACATAACACCCACTGGAAAAAAGCTGAAGTTGAAAAGAGGATGGCTTCTACAAATGGATAATGATCCTAAACGCGTGTCAAAATCCACAATAGACTTCCTCAAAAGGTGCAAACTGAAGGTTTTACAAGGTTTTACATTGGCCCTCACAGTCCTTGATCTGAACAAGATTGGAAATCTGTAGCTAGACCTCAAAATAGCAGTGCATGCAAGACAACCCAGGAATCTCACAGAACTTTAAACATTTTCCAAGGAAGAATAGATGAAAATCCCTCAAACAAGAGTTTAAATACTCTTGGTTGACTACAATAAGCATTTATAAGCTATGATACTTGCAAAAGGGGGTGCTATTAGGTACTAACCATGCATCTGCCCATTTTTCTTATAATTGTTAAAATTTAAAAAATCATTTTTTTTTGCCTAAAATACAAAGGATATATGTCATCTTTAACTTTAGGCCTTTCAGAGATCATTTCACCTTGAACTTGCTTAACTGTTCACAATTTCAGCAATTTTGACCTTGGGTGCCCAAATTTTTACATGCTACTGTATACCCGGATCATGACACTGTGGGTTTGCGATCCACGAGTGTGGCAAATGTTTCTCATTTCGCTTCATCAATCAACTTAAACTGTTTATTGCTGATGCAAAAAAAGTAAATGTAAAAAAGGAGGTAAAAAGCCAAGATACTTTCACAAGCCACTATAGGGTAATTTTTTTTTATCATATATGTTTGTCTGTGTGTATAGCCTTTGTAAAAACTTTTACTAAAACTTATAGTAAAAAGTTAAGCTTTATATTACTCAATTTTGCTGTTTGTTTCTCATACTCAGTTGGTGAGTTTTAAACTTTGGATCCCTCCTATTTGGGACATTGGCAAATCACTATGGTTTAATATATTTTTTTTAACATACAAATCCACCTATAAAATCTTAAAATGAAGGAAACAATAACATCAACCAGAAGAAATAAAGGGACAGTATGAAAACAACACAATATGTCTAGATAGATGTCCATATGTGACAGAATGGTAAATGAATGAAAATAGTAGAACTAATTAATCAAAGAATTGTTAAGACCAATTCCAGTTGACAACCTTACTGGGATATGTGACTCACTATTTTAGTTTGACAAAAGACTAGATTTGAAGTTCACCTTTCTGTAGATAAATTACCCTTAAATGACCTGCATGTAATGCACTTTGCCCTTGAAAGATAGATGGTCTTTAGCTGGACTCATTGAACTGCAACTAAGAGGTTGAGGGGGGGAGTTAATCATTAATGTCTTTACTTTGAGAATAGCACTGATTTTAGGTCTTCTAATTCAATTTCCAATGTTTGTTTCCAGTCCTTTATTTTACTGTACATGGAGTCCCGTAGCAGTGACCCTAAGTTTCATGTAGTTTTCTTGATAATTTTACCATCCCACACCACACATCTGGTCACTTTAAAAGTGGCTTGGTACTTTTTTATTGGTAATGATATTGAAATTAATTCTCTACTTCTTTCATAACCTGTTAGTAACACTCATAATGCTGATACCATTGGACAGGTCCCAGTTGCCAGAGTGGTTATGAATTGTCCCAGCTCAGTACAACTGTGATTAATTCTTTCTTCTGGACCTAGTCAAGAAAAATTAGAAAAACATTGACGGCACTGAATATAAATTCTTCCCCAATCCAAGTGTTAGTGAATAGTTTCAATACGGTAATCTTTAGGACATGTTAATCACAAAATGTCAAATCAAGCATTGGGAGACTAATTTAGGCTTTTTCCTAATTAGATCTTTAGAGGCCTTGTGGGTTTTATTTGTGGAATATTTAATGATTGCCCATGGGGTGCTGGATTTATGTCTGAAACTGCTGACGCTAGTGTTGGAGGGACCCATTATCTCTTCCTTAGGTAGTATGTTCCCTTGTGTCTCTTCTGGGATCTGTTCCTATTTTTAGATAAGAGAACCAAAAAAAGAAAGAATTGGTTTTCTCCCACACTAGTGATAACTGAGTTTAATATGCTTCATCTTAGGAACCAGCTATTTGTTGTGGCGAAAGAGTTGATGATAGAAAATGACTGAACATTGTTATCCGGATGAGATTTTTGGACAGGTTGTATTATTGGGACAAAGTGTTCATGCTCATGCACAGATTTTTTCAAAGCTTCCAGTTGATTTCCTATGAAATGTCAAAATCTTGGGACCTCATGTGCTGTGTGTGATGCCTCTGTAGTATTGTAGTGCCAACTTCTAATGATATAAGGGGATAAGTGGCACATTCCTGCACAAGGGACCACCAGGTGAATCACCTGTTCTCGTATGGGCCAGTTCGCGCCTGATTCTGCCAAATTGGAGACTGGTGCAGTATGCATAGGTATCATAGTATGGCAATGTGCCTAAAGACAAAATTCATGCATTAAAGATATTTAGTTTTAACTGTTTTTTTTCTTTAAAGAGGACCTATCCAAAACCAGGGATTCAAGCTTCAGGAGGCTAATTTGCATATTCCAGGTGCCTTCTGGGAGAAGCGAAGTCTCCCTAAGCTAGAAGATCGTTGGGTACAGCCGGGACCAGCTGCTTCGAAAGCATCACCAAACCAGGGATTCAAGCTTCAGGAGGCTAATTTGCATATTCCAGGTGCCTTCTGGGAGAAGGGAAGTCTCCCTAAGCTAGAAGATCGTTGGGTACAGCCGGGACCAGCTGCTTCGAAAGCATCACCAAACCAGGGATTCAAGCTTCAGGAGGCTAATTTGCATATTCCAGGTGCCTTCTGGGAGAAGCGAAGTCTCCCTAAGCTAGAAGATCGTTGGGTACAGCCGGGACCAGCTGCTTCGAAAGCATCACCAAACCAGGGATTCAAGCTTCAGGAGGCTAATTTGCATATTCCAGGTGCCTTCTGGGAGAAGCGAAGTCTCCCTAAGCTAGAAGATCGTTGGGTACAGCCGGGACCAGCTGCTTCGAAAGCATCACCAAACCAGGGATTCAAGCTTCAGGAGGCTAATTTGCATATTCCAGGTGCCTTCTGGGAGAAGGGAAGTCTCCCTAAGCTAGAAGATCGTTGGGTACAGCCGGGACCAGCTGCTTCGAAAGCATCACCAAACCAGGGATTCAAGCTTCAGGAGGCTAATTTGCATATTCCAGGTGCCTTCTGGGAGAAGCGAAGTCTCCCTAAGCTAGAAGATCGTTGGGTACAGCCGGGACCAGCTGCTTCGAAAGCATCACCAAACCAGGGATTCAAGCTTCAGGAGGCTAATTTGCATATTCCAGGTGCCTTCTGGGAGAAGCGAAGTCTCCCTAAGCTAGAAGATCGTTGGGTACAGCCGGGACCAGCTGCTTCGAAAGCATCACCAAACCGCGCAAGACAGCTTGGCTGAGTAGATTACACAAGAAGGAAAACACACAGCAAGTCAGCAGGATCTAGGAGCAACATGGCAGATGTGACAACCTACATGGTGAGCTGCAGCATGTGCTACATGTTCACAGATCGACCAGAAGAAGAATCCAATTTCACCTGTCAGAAGTGTAGACTAGTGGCCCTTTTAGAAGAAAAGGTGCGGGGTCTGGAAGAAAGAATAGCAACTTTGAAACTCATCAAAGAGAATGAAGACTTTCTAGACAGAACAGAAGCATCTCTACTGGTCACAGAAGGTGCAAAAAGTGTCAGAGAACCTCCAAAAGCAGATGAGTGGAAGCATGTGACCAAAAGAAGCAAGAAGACCATGGAGAAATCACCAACCACACAACTGAAGAACCGATATCAAATCTTTGTAGAGGATGAAGATGGCACACCTAAGAATGAAGCAATACCAGCAAGCAAAAAAGAAAAGGGCACACAGCAACAAGTGACAGCAAAAAGTACAGCCAAGAAGCAACGAAGAGTGGTGGTGGTGGGAGACTCACTACTGAGAGGCACAGAAGCAGCCATCTGCAGACCGGACATAACTGCAAGAGAAGTATGCTGCCTTCCAGGTGCGATGATCAAGGATGTGACCGATAGGATACCAAAGCTCTTCAGCTCCAAGGACGTCCACCCATTTCTTCTGATACATGTTGGCACCAATGACACGGCAAGGAAGGACCTACCGACAATCTGCAAGGACTTTGAAGAGTTGGGGAAGAGAGTAAAGGAACTGGATGCACAGGTAGTTTTTTCATCTATCCTTCCAGTAGACGGGCATGGCACCAGGAGATGGAACAGGATCCTTGATGCAAACAACTGGCTAAGACGATGGTGCAGACAACAAGGATTTGGATTCCTGGACCACGGTGTGAATTACTGGTATGATGGACTCCTCGCCAGAGACGGACTACACCTCAACAAACCTGGGAAACACACATTCGCCAGAAGACTCGCTACACTCATCAGGAGGGCGTTAAACTAGAAGAAGAGGGGACGGGAAGAAAAACATTAGACTCGAACAAAGACGACCCAGGAAAACATACTCAGAAGGGAGGTAAGAACATTTCTAAAACAATCCACAGTGAGGAGATTGGAACAAAACAAAATCCTCTAAACTGCATGCTCGCAAACGCCAGAAGCCTGACAAACAAGATGGAAGAACTAGAAGCAGAAATATCTACAGGTAACTTTGACATAGTGGGAATAACCGAGACATGGTTAGATGAAAGCTATGACTGGGCAGTTAACTTACAGGGTTACAGTCTGTTTAGAAAGGATCGTAAAAATCGGAGAGGAGGAGGGGTTTGTCTCTATGTAAAGTCTTGTCTAAAGTCCACTTTAAGGGAGGATATTAGCGAAGGGAATGAGGATGTCGAGTCCATATGGGTTGAAATTCATGGAGGGAAAAATGGTAACAAAATTCTCATTGGGGTCTGTTACAAACCCCCAAATATAACAGAAAGCATGGAAAGTCTACTTCTAAAGCAGATAGATGAAGCTGCAACCCATAATGAGGTCCTGGTTATGGGGGACTTTAACTACCCGGATATTAACTGGGAAACAGAAACCTGTGAAACCCATAAAGGCAACAGGTTTCTGCTAATAACCAAGAAAAATTATCTTTCACAATTGGTGCAGAATCCAACCAGAGGAGCAGCACTTTTAGACCTAATACTATCTAATAGACCTGACAGAATAACAAATCTGCAGGTGGTTGGGCATTTAGGAAATAGCGACCACAATATTGTGCAGTTTCACCTGTCTTTCACTAGGGGGACTTGTCAGGGAGTCACAAAAACATTGAACTTTAGGAAGGCAAAGTTTGAACAGCTTAGAGATGCCCTTAATCTGGTAGACTGGGACAATATCCTCAGAAATGAGAATACAGATAATAAATGGGAAATGTTTAAGAACATCCTAAATAGGCAGTGTAAGCGGTTTATACCTTGTGGGAATAAAAGGACTAGAAATAGGACAGGCTAAAAATGTGATTGGCCCCCTTAAAACGATATATACAGTGTTCCTACTTCCCATTAGTGACAGTTTGGAGAGGAATAGATACAGAGCAAGATGGACGGCATTATTGCGAAGATTCTACAGAACAACGTGGATTTCATTGTGGAGGCGAATAGATTGAAAGCAATTGTTCTTGAGAAGCAGCGAAAGAGACAGCGCATCATGCGTCTGTGCCGATGCCGCTTGTGGATCCACCCCATCACGGCACAGAGAATGAGGCAGGGAGTCTTTTCTACTTTATACATGGAGCTATGAGGAGAGCCAGAGAAGTTTTTCAGCTATGTGCGGATGAAAGCGGAGAACTTTGATGTATTGGTGGATCGAATTGAACATCGAATAAGATGGAGTGATACATATTGCAGATTCTCTATTACACCGGTTGAGCGTCTGATGGTCACTCTTCGGTAAGCATTCTTTTTAAATGTACTCTTGTAGCGCACTTTCATCAATTGATATTTTGAATTTTTAGTAATTTCTGCCTTGTTTTTGATCACAGATTCCTAGCTACTGGAGAATCCCTTTTGTCACACACTACATTTCCAGTTCAGACTGGGAATTTCAACCATCTCTGGAATTGTCAAGCACACTTCCCTGTTGTGAATTCTGTTGTCGAACTCCCTCCTGTGGTCGTGAATGGTATTTCGGCGAGTTCTGTCTATGGGCTCCCTCTGGTGGCTATGAGTGAAGCTGCTGCTTCTGAGGTTCCTTACACAGGTGACGTGGTTTATCCTTTGGTTGGCTGCTCTATTTAACTCCTCTCAGTTCGTTACCCCATGCCAGCTGTCAATGTTTTTGCATTGGTTCAGTTCGCTCCTGGATCTCTCTGGTGACCTGCCTTCTCCTGCAGAAGCTAAGTTCCTGATAGTCATTATTTGTTCACTGTTTTCTTGTCCAGCTGGTTATCATGATTTTGTCTTGCTAGCTGGAAGCTCTGGAATGCAGAGTGGCCCCTCCACACCGTGAGTCGGTGCGGAGGTCTTTTTTGCATACTCTGCGTGGTCTTTTGTAGGTTTTTGTGCTGATCGCAAAGTTACCTTTCTTATCCTCTGTCTATTTAGTAAGTCTGGCCTCCCTTTGCTGAAACCTGTTTCATTTCTGCGTTTGTGACTTTCATCTTTATTCACAGTCAATATA
This sequence comes from Ranitomeya imitator, assembly GCF_032444005.1. NCBI lineage: Eukaryota > Metazoa > Chordata > Amphibia > Anura > Dendrobatidae > Ranitomeya > Ranitomeya imitator. Next base: position 413,555,894 of record NC_091286.1, on the reverse strand, counting down.
TGTGGGGGGGCTTCCTTTACCTTTGGGGAATTTCTCTGAGGCAAGGTAGGCTTTATTTTCTATCTCTAGGGCTAGATAGTTCTTAGGCTGTGACGAGGCGCCTAGGTCTGGACAGGAGCGCTCCACGGCTATTTCTAGTGTGTGTGATAGGATTAGGGCTTGCGGTCACATCCCAGAGCTCGTCCTGTATGAGGTTTAACTATCAGGTCATTCCGGGTGCTCCTAACCACCAGGTCATAACAGTACAGCTGGCCCAAAGTATTAATGCATCTCAATGGAGGGATAAGAGAACTTCTGAGACCATTTTTTTTTCTTTGCACTGTGTTTTGTCTTTCTTTTCCCCTAGACCTTTGGGTGGTTCAGGACACAGGTGTAGATATGGACATTCAAGGTCTGTCCTCTTGTGTGGATCATCTCACTGCAAGGGTACAAAACATTCAAGATTTTGTGGTTCAGAATCCTATGTTAGAGCCTAGAATTCCTATTCCTGACTTATTTTCTGGGGATTGATCTAGGTTCTTGAATTTCAAAAATAATTGTAAACTGTTTCTAGCTTTGAAACCCCGCTCCTCTGGTGACCCCGTTCAACAGGTGAAAATCATTATTTCTTTGTTGCGTGGTAAGACTGGGCATTTTTCCTTGCGCCAGGAGATCCTGCATTGCGTGATGTTGATGCATTTTTTCTGGCGCTTGGATTGCTTTATGATGAACCAAATTCAGTGGATCAGGCAGAGAAAATCTTGCTGGCTTTGTGTCAGGGTCAGGATGAAGCGGAGGTGTACTGTCAGAAGTTTAGAAAGTGGTCTGTGCTTACTCAGTGGAATGAATGTGCCCTGGCGGCAATTTTCAGAAAGGGTCTTTCTGAAGCCCTTAAGGATGTCATGGTGGGATTTCCCACGCCTGCTGGTCTGAATGAGTCTATGTCTTTGGCCATTCAGATCGATCGGCGCATGCGTGAGTGCAAAGCTGTGCACCATCTGGCGGTATTCTCTGAGCATAGGCCTGAGCCTATGCAGTGTGATAGGACTTTGACCAGAGCTGAACGGCAAGAACACAGACGTCGGAATGGGCTGTGTTTTTACTGTGGTGAATCCAATCATGCTATCTCCGATTGTCCTAAGCGCACTAAGCGGTTCGCTAGGTCTGCCACCATTGGTACGGTACAGTCTAAATTTCTTTTGTCCGTTACTCTGATTTGCTCTCTGTCGTCCTATTCTGTAATGGCATTTGTGGATTCAGGCGCTGCCCTGAATTTGATGGACTTGGAGTTTGCCAGGCGCTGTGGTTTTTTCTTGGAGCCCTTGCAGTATCATATTCCATTGAGAGGAATTGATGCTACGCCTTTGGCCAAGAATAAGCCTCAGTACTGGACTCAATTGACCATGTGCATGGCTCCTGCACATCAGGAGGATATTCGCTTTTTGGTGTTGCATAATCTGCATGATGTGGTCGTTTTGGGGTTGCCATGGCTACAGGTCCATAATCCAGTGTTGGATTGGAAATCTATGTCTGTGTCCAGCTGGGGTTGTCAGGGGGTACATGGTGGTGTTCCATTGCTGTCAATTTCGCCTTCCACTCCTTCTGAAGTCCCTGAGTTTTCATCAGATTACCGGGATGTATTTGAAGAGCCCAAATCTGGTGCCCTACCTCCTCATAGGGATTGCGACTGTGCTATTAATTTGATTCCTGGTAGTAAGTTTCCTAAGGGCCGTCTGTTTAATTTATCTGTGCCAGAGCACGCCGCTATGCGGAGTTACAGTATATAAAGGAATCCTTGGAGAAGGGTCATATTCGTCCGTCGTCGTCACCATTGGGAGCAGGGTTCTTTTTTTGTGGCCAAGAAGGATGGTTCTTTGAGACCTTGTATTGATTACCGCCTTCTTAATAAGATCACAGTCAAATTTCAGTATCCTTTGCCGCTGCTGTCTGATTTATTTGCTCGGATTAAGGGGGCTAGTTGGTTCACCAAGATAGATCTTCGTAGTGCGTATAATCTTGTGCGAATCAAACAGGGTGATGAATGGAAAACGGCATTTAATACGCCTGAGGGCCATTTTGAGTACCTGGTTATGCCATTCGGGCTTTCTAATGCTCCATCTGTGTTTCAGTCCTTTATGCATGACATCTTCCGAGAGTACCTGGATAGATTCATGATTGTATACTTAGATGACATTTTGGTCTTTTCGGATGATTGGGAGTCTCATGTGAAGCAGGTCAGAATGGTGTTCCAGGTCCTTCGTGCGAATTCCTTGTTTGTGAAGGGGTCAAAGTGTCTCTTTGGAGTTCAGAAGGTTTCGTTTTTGGGTTTCATTTTTTCCCCTTCTACTATCGAGATGGACCCTGTTAAAGTTCAGGCCATTTACGATTGGACTCAGCCGACATCTGTGAAGAGCTTGCAGAAGTTCCTGGGCTTTGCTAATTTTTATCGTCGCTTCATCGCTAATTTTTCCAGTATTGCTAAACCGTTGACTGATTTGACCAAGAAAGGTGCTGATGTGGTCAATTGGTCCTCTGCGGCTGTAGAGGCTTTTCAGGAGTTGAAGCGTCGTTTTGCTTCTGCCCCTGTGTTGTGCCAGCCAGATGTTTCGCTCCCTTTTCAGGTTGAGGTTGATGCTTCTGAAATTGGAGCAGGGGCTGTTTTGTCACAAAGAAGTTCTGATGGCTCGGTGATGAAACCCTGTGCGTTCTTTTCTAGAAAATTCTCGCCTGCTGAGCGCAATTATGATGTGGGCAATCGGGAGTTGTTGGCCATGAAGTGGGCATTCGAGGAGTGGCGACATTGGCTTGAAGGAGCTAAACATCGCGTGGTGGTCTTGACGGATCACAAGAATTTGACTTATCTCGAGTCAGCCAAACGGTTGAATCCTAGACAGGCTCGATGGTCGCTCTTTTTCTCCCATTTTGATTTTGTGGTTTCATACCTTCCAGGATCTAAGAATGTGAAGGCTGACGCCCTGTCAAGGAGTTTTGTGCCTGACTCTCCGGGTGTTCCGGAGCCGGCGGGTGTTCTTAATGAAGGGGTAATTTTGTCTGCCATTTCCCCTGATTTGCGGCGTGTGCTGCAAAAGTTTCAGGCTGATAGACCTGACCGTTGTCCTACGGAGAAACTATTTGTCCCTGATAGATGGACGAGTAGAGTTATCTCTGAGATTCATTGTTCAGTGTTGGCTGGTCATCCTGGAATCTTTGGTACCAGAGATTTGGTGGCTAGATCCTTTTGGTGGCCTTCTTTGTCACGGGATGTGCGTTCTTTTGTGCAGTCCTGTGGGACTTGTGCTCGGGCTAAGCCCTGCTGTTCTCGTGCCAGTGGGTTGCTTTTGCCCTTGCCGATCCCGAAGAGGCCCTGGACGCATATTTCCATGGATTTTATTTCTGATCTCCCTGTTTCTCAAAAGATGTCGGTCATTTGGGTGGTTTGTGATCGCTTCTCTAAGATGGTCCATTTGGTACCCTTATCTAAATTGCCTTCCTCCTCTGATTTGGTGCCATTGTTTTTCCAGCATGTGGTTCGTTTGCATGACATTCCAGAGAACATCGTCTTGGACAGAGGTTCCCAGTTTGTTTCAAGGTTTTGGCGGTCCTTTTGCGCTAAGATGGGCATTGATTTCTCTTTTTCTTCGGCTTTTCATCCTCAGACTAATGGCCAAACCGAACGAACTAATCAGGTTTTGGAGACATATCTGAGATGCTTTGTTTCTGCTGATCAGGATGATTGGGTGTCTTTCTTGCCTTTGGCTGAGTTCGCCCTTAATAATCGGGCCAGCTCGGCTACTTTAGTTTCTCCTTTTTTCTGTAATTCTGGTTTCCATCCTCGTTTCTCTTCAGGGCAGGTTGAGCCTTCAGACTGTCCTGGTGTGGATGCGGTGGTGGACAGGTTGCAGCAGATTTGGACTCATGTGGTGGACAATTTGACATTGTCCCAGGAGAAGGCTCAACGTTGGTCCCCGACTTCGTGTTGGGGATTTGGTTTGGTTGTCATCTCGTCACGTTCCTATGAAGGTTTCCTCTCCTAAGTTTAAGCCTCGTTTCATTGGGCCATATAAGATTTCTGAAGTTCTTAATCCTGTGTCATTTCGTTTGGACCTTCCAGATTTTTTTGCCATCCATAATGTGTTCCATAGGTCGTTGTTGCGGAGATACGTGGCGCCTATGGTTCCCTCCGTTGATCCTCCTGCCCCGGTGTTGGTCAAGGGGGAGTTGGAGTATGTGGTGGAGAAGATATTGGATTCTCGTGATTCGAGACGGAAACTCCAGTACCTGGTCAAGTGGAAGGGTTATGGTCAGGAAGATAATTCATGGCCATGCGCTAGTATTGTCTTATGTTATGTGCTTTGCGCCAGTGTGGTCACATGTATGTGTGTTCAGGGACCCGGCTGAAATAAGCCCCTAGAATGCTGCCTCCTCCGGCGAGGAGTTTTGTATGTTTGTGTGACCACTGACTGCTCTCTGTTTGGGCAGTTAGCCTGTGCCTCTGTGGAGTCTAACAGGGCACAGTGCTTTCCTTTCACGGCTACTCAGTGAATTAACTGAGTTAGTCTATACCGCCATATTGCTCCGCCGTTTGCTAGCAGCAGGTACTCCTGCACGGTGGACCCCGGGCTGCGAACGCACCAATATCAATAAACATCTCTATTTACTCGGTGCGTTCCGCTAGCCCTAACAGAATACTAGCGCCAGGGTCTGGCTAGTAAATGGCGGACATTCAGCAATCTTTGCGGTATATCCAGCAGCTGGAGGGTAGGTTGGCGGCTCTCGAGAGCTCAACCTCAGCTGTGGATGTTACCGCAGTTGCTGTACAGGCTGCTAGCGTGGCTCCAGCAACCTTGTCCACTGCCACCCCTGTTCCGACGTTATCTCGCCTCCCGCTGCCAGAAAAATTTTCTGGAAATAGCAAAACTTGTAGGGGATTCGTGAGTCAGTGCTCTATTCACCTCGAGCTCCTGGCTGCACGTTTTCCTACAGAGCGGGCTAAGGTGGGATTTATTGTGTCTCTTTTGTCGGACAGGGCGTTGGAGTGGGCTACGCCGTTGTGGGAGCGTGGTGATAATGTGGTGCAGAGTGCTCCGTTGTTTCTGAGCACTCTGAAAAAGGTCTTTTTAGGACCTCAAGTCACCCATGACACAGCGCTCCAACTACTGGCATTAACTCAGGGTGAGTCCTTGGTCAGCCATTTTTCCGTCCGCTTCCGTACTTTAGCTTCCGAGCTGGAGTGGTCGGATAAAGCCCTTATCCCCATATTTTGGAGGGGCCTGGCTGACCACATTAAGGACGCTCTGGCCACTAGGGAGATTCCTGCCACACTGGAGGAGTTAATAACTGTCTCTACTCGTATTGACCTCCGTTTTAACGAGCGGAGGTTGGAGCGAGCCCAGTGTAGGCAGAGGTTTCGGCTGGCTCCCACCTTCGCCAAACCTTTGGAATCTCCAGTCCAGGCATCCGAGTCACATGAGGCCTTAAAGGTGACACGAGCGGGATCCAAGTCTCAGTCTGCCCGTGCACATAAGGTCCGTCATGTTTGCCAGCAGTCAGGACACCTTGCCTCCAAGGGTCCTCAGCGGTCGGGGAAACGTCAGCGTCTAGTGGCAGTTGGAGGAGGTACACTAGACACGGCGATGTTTGCCTCAAATTTGTCCTTCAAGGGGACAATTTCCATAGGCCCATCCACTCTTATGGTCGAGCTATGCGTGGATTCTGGGGCAGAGGGTAACTTTATGTCTTCCGCTTTTGCCCAGCGTCACGCAATACCCTTGGTGATGCTCGCCAAGCCGGTAACCGTTCGAGTGGTAAATGGGTCAACACTACCTTCACAGATTACCCACCAAACCATTCCTTTCACGCTATCTGTGTCTCCATCACATCAGCAGATAATCTCCCTATTAGTCATTCCTGAGGGACCAGGAATATTGAGTGGTCCTCTGGGAGAATTTTGGGATGGAGTAAATCCTGCGAGGGTAGATGTCTGAGGGAGTGCGTTCAGGTTGCTACTACACAGGTACCCGCAGATCTTTCCTCTCTCCCCAAGCTCTATTGGCCCTTTGCAGACGTGTTCTCCAAAAGAGCTGCGGAGACCCTTCCGCCTCACCGCCCCTATGACTGTCCTATTGACCTCTTGCCTGGTGCTGAGCCTCCCCGGGGTCGAGTCTATCCGTTATCTCTCCCGGAGACGGAGGCAATGTCCCAGTACATCCAGGAGAATCTGGCAAGAGGATTCATCAGGAAGTCAGTGTCACCGGCAGGGGCAGGGTTCTTCTTCGTACAGAAGAAGACTGGAGACTTACGTCCATGCATAGACTACAGGGGTCTTAACGCCATCACCGTTAAGAACAAGTACCCACTACCCCTGATATCTGAGCTGTTTGATAGGCTACGGGGAGCGAGGGTATTTACAAAGTTAGATCTGCGGGGTGCTTACAACCTGATTCGCATCCGTGAGGGGGATGAAGGGAAGACGGCTTTTAACACCAGGGATGGGCACTATGAATATCTGGTGATGCCCTTCGGGCTCTGTAATGCCCCAGCCGTTTTCCAAGACTTTGTGAACGACATCTTCCGGGATATGCTCACCACCTCGGTCATAGTCTATCTGGATGATATTCTGATCTTCTCTCCAGATATTGACTCCCATCGGAGAGATGTTCGCAAAGTCTTCGACCTCTTACGGGCAAACTCCCTCTACGCCAAGTTGGAGAAGTGTGTGTTTGAGCAGGAGTCCTTGCCTTTCCTTGGTTATATCATCTCTGCCCAGGGTTTGGCTATGGATCCTGCCAAGCTACAGGCTGTAATGGACTGGCAGAAACCCCATTCTCTTAAAGCGGTGCAGCGCTTTATGGGGTTCATTAATTACTATCGCCAGTTCATTCCACACTTCTCAACTTTGGTAGCTCCCTTGGTTGCCCTCACCAAGAAGGGAGCAAATCCCAAGTTGTGATCAGAGGAGGTCTCCAAAGCCTTTCTCTCGATCAAGTCACACTTCGCTAGCGCTCCCATCCTACATCGCCCCGATGTTGATAAGCCATTTATCTTGGAGGTGGATGCCTCATCCGTTGGTGCTGGAGCAGTCCTTTTCCAAAAGGATGCTCAAGGTCGGAAGCATCCTTGCTTCTTCTTCTCCAAGACCTTCACACCAGCGGAGAGGAATTATTCCATCGGGGACAGGGAGTTGCTGGCCATGAAGTTGGCTTTTTCGGAGTGGAGACATCTCTTGGAGGGAGCTCGCTTTCCCTTCCAAGTCTTCACTGACCACAAGAACTTGGTGTATCTGCAAACGGCCCAGCGGCTGAATTCTCGCCAGGCTAGATGGTCCCTGTTCTTCTCCCGGTTCCATTTTACTCTCCATTTCCTCTCCGGGGAGAAGAACGTTTGTGCTGACGCTCTCTCCTGCTCCGTGGTGTCATCGGAGGAGGAGGAGGAGCTTCGGCTTATTGTCCGTTCTGAGAGCCTAAGAACTGTCGCTCCGGTTTCGCTAGAGTCTGTGCCCCCGGGCAAGACTTTCGTACCAGCTAACTTGCGACCGGAGGTTCTCTCTTGGGCTCACTCCTCCAGAGTGGGTGGGCATTTTGGGACCAAGAGGACATCTGAGCTTCTGGCGAGAACATACTGGTGGCCGCATATGGCCCGAGATGTCAAGGACTATATTCAGGCGTGCGTTTCTTGCACCCAGAATCGGTCTCCTCGGCAACGGCCTGCTGGGTTGCTTTACCCTCTACCGGTGGCAGACAGGCCCTGGGAAATGGTCGGGATGGACTTTGTGGTGGGTCTACCCAAGTCGCGTGGCTGCTCCATTATTTGGGTTGTCACCGACCATTTCTCCAAGATGGTGCATTTGGTGCCGCTTCCTCGGTTACCCTCAGCACGGGCCTTGGCGGTGTTGTTCATTAAACATGTTTTCCGATTGCATGGTATGCCTGATAAGATTGTCAGCGATCGGGGTCCCCAGTTCGCATCTCGGTTTTGGAGAGAGCTCTGCCGTTTACTCAGCATAGAGTTAAACCTCTCCTCTGCATACCATCCCGAGACGAATGGGTTGGTGGAGAGAACCAACCAGACTCTGGTGACATATTTGCGACATTTCGTCTCTGCTAGGCAGGATGACTGGGCATCTTTGCTACCTTGGGCGGAATTTGCCCTGAACAACGCCGTAGCCGATTCCACTGGTCAAACTCCTTTTCTCCTTAATTACGGCCAGCATCCGCGTGTCCCTGTGCCCATGCCCGTGTCATCCACCGATTCTAGGGTGGCAGACTGGGCGGTGGAGGCACGTGACATCTGGGACCGCACACAGGATGCCATCCAGGCCTCCAACGAGAGAATGAGGGTTTCGGCTGATACACACCGGCGCCCCGCTCCGGTCTTTGCTCCTGGCGACTTAGTGTGGCTCTCCGCCCGTAACATCAGGCTGCGAGTTGAGTCCACTAAGTTTGCTCCTCGCTACATTGGCCCGTTTAAGGTTCTGGAACAGGTCAACCCTGTGGTCTACCGTTTGGCTATTCCTCCACGCCTTGGTATCACCGATACTTTCCACGTTTCCCTCTTAAAGCCCGTTCTTTTGTCCCGGTTTTCCGAGTCATCTGCTGGGACATCGGGTTCATCCACGGATGAGTTTGAGGTGAATGCTATTGTGGGGTGCAAGGTGGTACGTGGCAAGAAATTTTATCTGGTGGACTGGAAGGGTCACGGCCCAGAGGATAGAACCTGGGAGCCTGTGGAGCACATTCGGGCTCCGCTGCTTATCGCAGCTTTGGAGCGTAGTGAGGCTCAAGGAGGGGGGGGGCCCTAGGAGATGGGGTAATGTTAGGAGTCGAGTTTCCTCTGCTGCACAGGGGGAATCTCGATCCGTGTCTGCTGCGGTCTCCCATTCGGTATCGGCCGCAGTGGGCTCTGCTCAGCGGAGACGTCGCTCCCAGCGTCTCGCTGGGGCTGATTCGGTGCATAGGGTCACTACTGCCTTTTCTGGCTTTCCTATGGTACCCTGCACTGATCTGCGGCGAGCGAGCCTCTCTGGGACTAAGTCCTTGTTTACTCACACTGAGCATGCCCAGGGCAGGGTCTCCCATTGGAGGTCGAGGGCCACATGTTCGGTCACATGCTCAGGTGCTGCAGTACATTCCATTGGTCCTTCTGGAAGGTCCTGAAAGGGCAAAACATGCTCAGGTACTGCAGCACTTTCCATTGGTCCTTCTGGAAGGTCCTGAAAGGGCAAAAACTTCAGTAGCAGCTTCCTGTGCTGCAACTATATAAACTGCGCATGACCGCACGGCCATGCGCTAGTATTGTCTTATGTTATGTGCTTTGCTCCAGTGTGGTCACATGTATGTGTGTTCAGGGACCCGGCTGAAATAAGCCCCTAGAATGCTGCCTCCTCCGGTGAGGAGATTGAGTCTGAGTGTATTCAGGGACCCGGCTGAAATAAGCCCCTAGAATGCTGGCTCCTCCGGCGAGGAGTTTTATATGTTTGTGTGACCACTGACTGCTTTCTGTTTGGGCAGTTAGCCTGTGCCTCTGTGGAGTCTAACAGGGCACAGTGCTTTCCTTTCACGGCTACTCAGTGAATTAACTGAGTTAGTCTATACCGCCATATAGCTCCGCCGTTTGCTAGCAGCAGGTACTCCTGCACGGTGGACCCCGGGCTGCGAATGCACCAATATCAATAAACATCTCTATTTACTCGGAGCGTTCCGCTAGCCCTAACACCGGCTGGTTCTGGATCCGAATATTTTAACTATAAAAAGTACATTTCCATTGTGCTGATGGCCATTGCTGATGCGGATTACAAATTTGTAGCGGTGGATATTGGCGTATGGCCGCTCAAATGATTCACAAGTTTTCAAACTGTCTGCAATGGGGCGGCGTTTGTATGGAAAACCTTTCAATTACTCCCCCCTTCCCAGACCACTGCCTCAAACCTCTGAGCCACCAATGCCTTTTGTTTGTGTTGGGGATGAAGCCTTTCAGCTTTTAGAACATCTTTTGAAACCCTACTCCAGCCGTGGATTAAACCAAACTAAAAGAAATTTTAACTACCGACTCACACATGCACTGAGAATGGTGGAGTGTGCGTTTGGGATCTTAACCGCCAAATGGAGAGTTCTACTGACATCTATTAACTTGAAGACAGACACTGTGGATGAGGTAGTGAAAACATGTGTTGTCCTGCACAATTATGTGATATCCAAGGAACAGGTTTCCATTGAGGACCACTCTGAAGAAACCACCTTGGCTGATTATAACAATATAATGTATAAAAGTTCTGCAACTGTTTCCTGAATTCGGGACCAATTCGCAGAATATTTTATTTCACCCGAAGGAAGAATAGACTGGCAGGATGAGAGAGTTTGAACAATTTGTCTTGAACCTAGTAACAAGTTTTTTACCGTTTACCCAAGTTGTGTACCTGTTTGATTTTACCTTTTATCCAAGTTGTGTACCTGTTTGGGTTGTACCCAAAGTATTTTACCTTTTACCCAAGTTGTGTACCTGTTTGATTTTACCTTTTACCCAAGTTGTGTACCTGTTTAGGTTGTACCCAAAGTATTTTCCCTCTAACCAATAAACCTTGTTTTAGCCAAGTGTTATCTATACCTTATAAAGAAAATACAAATTGTCTGTAAACAACACAATTTTATTAAACATTTTTTTAACACAACAAAAACACCAAAAAAAACTAAAGGTTGGAATAAGTCGGAGTGAAGATAGTGCTGGAGGGGCTGTCAGATAGGGACACTTCGACAGTGGGAGTGTGGAGAGAGGAATGTGTTCGTGGTGGGGAAGGATCAATAGGTAGTGGTGAAGGGGTGGAGAAGGCAATTGAGCAGGTGGACAGGAAAGTGGGATTGGGGTTAGGAATTTGGTAGGATGGAGGGGTGTAGGTGATGTTTTGGGAGGATTGGGAGGCAGAAGCAGTGATGGGTGGAGAAGGGGGTTGGGAAGGAGGTGAAAGAGGCTGGTGGTAGTGGGCAGGGAGAGGAGGCGCAGATGAAGTAGATGGGAAGTGGTATGGGTCAGGATCATCATATTGGTCAGAATGGTGGGAAGGGACACGGGCGGGACGCTGGTAGTCTAGCTGGTGGGACGGGGCATGGGAACGCTGGTAGTGTTGTGGCTGGTGGGACGGGGCATGGGCACGATGTGGGTGATGGTGAGGTTGGTGAGATGGGGCATGGGCAGGTTGGTGGTATGGGTCATGAGGATGGTAGTGGCTGTAGTGATGAACAGTGGAGGAAGGGGGGGCAGGTGCAGGATGGGTGGCAAGAGTCTTGGCTTTTGAGGCAATGAGCGCTAGAGTAGACTGGCAGGATTCCATTACTTGCATCTGCTGAGCAGCAGATAGCATCTCCATTTGCTCAAGTACCGACTGAAAAAAAGTGTTGTTTGGTGACTGTCTTGCCTCTGAACGCATCGTTAACAGAAGTGTATGCAACTCGAGTATACTGTTATTAATTAAATTGAAACCTGCAGCCATTTGCTCGGACAAAACTTTGAGACAGTTCTGGAAGGATGCGTTCAGGTGTAAGAACTCGGGCGCATAGCTCTGTACCTGACCCCTCTGCCGATGGCGACCCGAAGCTATTGGTGTACTAGAGGTGGCAGCAGCAGAGGGGTGGGATACAGGAAATTCTATATCCTCACCAGCAGATACATGCAATGGAACCGGCCAGGATGCTCCAGCGTTCGCGGATGGGACAGAGGGATCCGATGTGTGGGAAGGCTGGGAAGGTGCAGAGTGGGAAGGTGCAGAGGGGCCCGGGACTGTCAAAGTGTCCTTTGGTGGCGGCCTCCTGAGGGATCGCCCCAGAAGGGTTCAACTCTGTTGCAGGCTTCCGAATGCTCTCTATGGTGCAGTGGAACAAAAGAGAAAAACAAACAATTAGTATACTGATATTGCATGGCCCTGGCTGAAAGAGCAAAAGAGGTTTAGACATGTTAAACATTGGTTTTTACATGTGGTGGGCAATATTTACCTTCGGGTCACCATCGTTGTCCTGAGGAACGACAGGGCTTGAGCATACTTGGATCTGCTCCTGCGTCCTCCAGAACCACTCGGGGCCTGCATCTCTTTGTTGAACTAATTCTTAAAGCGATCCCTGATCGACCGCCACCGCTTCACAATCCTTTCACCTGTTGAAAAAGGAGAAACACAAATTGGTTAGAAACAATACTTAAAATTCATCAACAAAACTGAACTGGGTATACTTACGTTCTTGATTCTGGGCCCGAACATCGAGGTCCTCCCACTTCTCTATAAGCTGTTGGCAGACTTCACCGTCCGAATCAGGAGCACGCTGTGAAGCCTGTTATACAAAAAGGAAAAAAAATAAAATTAGATTGTAAAGAACATAAAGAAAAATCCACAAAAAAAAAAATTACATATATGCTTACACGATGACGGCCGCCCTGACTCTCACGCCGACGACCCTGGGAGCCACTGGGAGGACCTCTGGATCGAGCACCAGAATCCAAACTCTAGAAGAAAAATAACATAAAAATTATGTGCTTGTATGTAGCCTTTTTATGTGTTGTGTGCCGTGTGATATCTATAATGATCATTCTGTATGTGTTGTGTGATGTCTGAAATGGTCAGTTTGTATGTGTTGTGTGCTGCGTTCTTTCTGTAAGTATCTTGTGTTGTTATGTGTTGGGTGTATTGTGATGTTGTGGTTCTGCGATAAATGAAATAAACATACCAATTGTGATCCCGCTCGAGGTATTTCTCCATCCCTTCGCTCTTCTTCTGGGAGCTTCCTACAAAAAAGAAAGATGGCGAAATATATTAATATATGCACACACACATACAGACACACATACATACATACAGACACACATACAGACACACATACAGGCACACACATACAGACATACATACAGACACACACATACAGACATACATACAGACACACACATACAGACATACATACAGACATACATACAAAGAGAGAGAGGGAGAGAGAGCGAGAGAGAGAGAGCAAAATTATTTTAAAAAGCATATATATTTACCTCAGTGCGCTGCCGACGGGAGGGAGGGCTCCCAGAAGAAGACATGGCTTGGCTCCGCTCTCTGGCAGGTTTGGCTCCGCTCTCTGGCAGGCTTGGCTCCGCTCTCTGGCAGGCTTGGCTCTGCTCTCTGGCAGGTTTGGCTCCGCTCTCTGGCAGGTTTGGCTCCGCTCTCTGGCAGGCTTGGCTCCGCTCTCTGGCAGCTTTGGCTCCGCTCTCTGGCAGGTTTGGCTCCGCTCTCTGGCAGGTTTGGCTCCGCTCTCTGGCAGGCTTGGCTTCGCTCTCTGGCTGGCTCTTTTGGCAGGGTCTGGAAGATTCTTGGCAGGGTGTGGGCTCTCCGGCTGGCAGTATGGCTGGAAATGAGTGAGGGCCTCAATGGCATTGGTTTATATATGTGTCCTGGGGGCAGGCCAATAGGTTCTGAGCATGCTCAGTTTAAAAAGCCGGATCAGGCCGTCGGACCGCCTTTTACCGGATCCGGCGCAATCCAGCGTCCATAGACATGCATGGTATCGAAAAGCCGGAAGGGCCGGATCGGCCCTTCCGGCGTTTTCGCCACAGACAAAAAGCGTTACAGTAGACATTTTTTCCAGATGCCGGAATAGGAATTTTAGCCGGATCCGGAAAAAACGGAAGGAACGCTGGGCCATGCGGCGCAATCCGGTGCTAATACAAGTCTATGGGGTAAAACTGGTTTCGTTTTTTTTTTTTAATCGGTTCTGGTTTTTCTCTAAAGAGCCGTAAACAGCCGGAATTAAAAACCTGATGTGTGAAAGTAGCCGTAGACAGGACAAATCTGCAATGTACCTTGTCGACTTCTGAGGACCGCAGCTATGGCCTCTGAAGGTGCAGCAGAAAAGAAGTGGACTTCCATTCTGATGGCAGCTGAAAGTTACATTAAGGAATAACAAAGTGAGACTTGGAAATGTTCCAAACCCTTCAGAAACTTATTCCATATCTCCAACCTTTGTTGTCTTTGGTACAGTAGCAGAATGTCCCAATCTTTGTTCTCAGGGGTAAACTGTCTCAGGAGTTTCTTGCCTTGAATGCTTATGGGTGCCCAAGAAGACCATAAATGCTGTTCACGGCAGATAAGACTTCTCATTTGGTAAAGGGTTTTTACGCAGACGGACTCTTGGAATGTGAATGAGTCCAGTTTAATGTTCCACATCAGACCATGGCTGCGTTGCTTGAGAGGGACATTAGAACACAGATCAAGGTCCTTTAAGTTGGTTGCATGGTAATGCTTTCATTACCTCCTGGCTGTTGGAGATAATTTTGTGAAGTCTCTACCTGGACTGTCTGTCTCAGTCCATAGATTGCCACAGCAGGTTAGGAGCTGCCTCCGAAGACTTGTACCTTCATCTGATAATCTATGACCTTTTTGTGGATGAAATTTTCCATGTGTCATATGAACCTGAAGTAGTTTGTACTGCTTTCCCTCATGATAAAAAATGGCCAACATTTGCTGGATGTTGGCCATTACGGCAACAGGTTCTTGTTTGAAGCTAATCAGTACTCCTATAAGACTGCTTTGGTTAGGCCCAGTGGGGAGCGGGTTATTAAGAGATATGTATTCATACTTATCACTGAAGTCAAACACCACTCTGATTTGATTAGGTGTTTGAGGGTGATTGACATCAAAGGATGGAAGGTACTAGCATTTTTCTTTTAGTGTCAGTACAAGCTCTACATAATCTTTGTCAAAGATATTCTGCATGAAGTTGAAGAAATATTTCTCCATCTCTGGTTTCCACTTTATGGAAAATGAAAACCTTGCAGTTGCTTGCTGCAGAATGTTTGGCAACCTTGTTCTTGGAGAACTAAAGGGTAGAGATGCTACCCAGCTGTTGGAATTGTCCTGGGTGAATTTTTTTCCCATAAACTTAATTAATTATCTGTCCTCTTTTGCATGTGTCAACTTGTTGTTTCACTTGTAGAACTGAACATTGTGGACCCAAGGCTGTCGTCACAGGACAGGAACGTGTTCTTGTTGTCAGGAGTTTCTTGATGCCACTTTCTGTCACTTCACCCTTTATGATGTGTGCATGGCGAAAACTAAATGCTGTCACCATTTGGCAAGAAAATAGTCTTACATGAGGAAATTTTCGTAGGCCTCTTCATCTTGTCTATGCATATGTAGATATTGCCTATAATTACCCAGGCCAAGATCAAAGCTTTGGGCAAATGGAATATCATGTGGTACATTGATTTGCTGATGTACTTTTTGCAGGTGGAGGATGTCTCTGCCAAGCAGAATCAGGATATCTACCCTGTTGTCAAGGGCTGGTATTTTGTTGGCTGCAGTCCTTAGATGAGGGTGGTGAAAGGCAGCCTCTGGCGTTGGGATCTACTTAATGCTATCTGGTTGCACTTGACGAGTGTGGGTATCTACAGTGTTCTTAACAAAAGCTACTCTAAGACCACTCCACTGGCACTTCTCCTAGAGACCTCTGCAGATCATAGAGTCCTGACCTTGCAAACCCTTATGGTTTTCTCTGATTGAACCAGGCATATCTTCACACATGACATGTCCCAGAGGCCTTCTCCGCAGACTTCTGTGCATGAAGAAAATACTGTGGTTGGACTAGCTGCTTGAGCTTCTTTCTCCTCACCATTCTTTGTAGCGGGAGAGGGCGTAAATGCTGCAGAGATAGGTTGCGATGGATGAAGCACATGTTCACTGTCAAAATCCAAACTCTTAATAGTAATTTTACAGTCTTTAGCAAAATTTTCAGTAGAAGCACGACATTTGAAACATACCTCAAACTTCTTTAGAAGTTCCTTACATTCATGGAGCTTCTTTCTGAAGCAACACACTTCTTTAGGGGATGTGGCTTTTCATGAATGGGACAAAAGCGATTAGAGTTTTCAACCTTTTCACCTTTGTTGCTTTTGTCTGGAGCTAATGTAGATATAGTAAGAGTAGTAGTCTTTTTCACTGACATATAATTTCTCTTATGTACAGGTGGTGGTTTATACCTGTATGAAATCACAATACAATGGACGACAACTAACCAATGCAAAATCTTGATACCGTCTTTATTTAAATTTTTTTAGGACCAAATGTACCTTGCCTGTGGGTTCGCCTTTCTGTAGCTCTGGTGTTGTGTCCAGGGAGGAGAGTCCATATTGTATGCTTGGTGTCCATCTTTGTGTTCACTGCCAGCGGCCTTATCACATTTTTTTCATTCTAAATAGACCATGGACACAACGGGAAGATCAGCCTGGGTCAATTTTTGAGTATTTTGTATGGCTGGTGTCCATCCTCATGCTCATCTTCAAAGGCTTTGCTACATTTCTTTTAGTCAAAGTGGACCATAAACACACTGAGAAGATCAGGTTGGAGCAATTTTTGGAATTTGTTGAATACTCCTCAGAGGCTCCTTTGTTTGTGGAAAACTTTCTTTTCTTACAGTCAATGATGGTGGCTACATTGTTATGAACAGGTGATTCAGAACCACAATGAACCTAATGGTTAAGAGCACACAAAGTGACCTGATAGTTACTAACATAGGACGAGCTCTGAGACGTGGGAACTCTGCTGACCGCAATCCCTAATCCTATCATACCACACTAGAGGTAGCCGTGGATTGCGCCTAACGCTCCCTATGCAACTCGGCACAGCCTGAGAAACTAGCTAGCCCTGAAGACAGAAAAATAAGCCTACCTTGCCTCAGAGAAATTCCCCAAAGGAAAAGGCAGCCCCCCACATATAATGACTGTGAGTTAAGATGAAAATACAAACACAGAGATGAAATAGATTTTAGCAAAGTGAGGCCCGACTTACTGAATAGACCGAGGATAGGAAAGATAGCTTTGCGGTCAGCACAAAAACCTACAAACAACCACGCAGAGGGGGCAAAAAGACCCTCCGCACCGACTAATGGTACGGAGGTGCTCCCTCTGCGTCTCAGAGCTTCCAGCAAGCAAGAAAAACCAATATAGCAAGCTGGACAGAAAATATAGCAAACAAAAGTAACACAAGCAAAACTTAGCTTATGCAGGGCAGACAGGCCACAAGAACGATCCAGGAGAAAGCAAGACCAATAGTGGAACATTGACTGGAGGCCAGGAACAAAGAACTAGGTGGAGTTAAATAGAGCAGCACCTAACGACTTAACCTCATCACCTGAGGAAGGAAACTCAGAAGCCGCAGCCCCACTCACATGCACCAGAGGAAGCTCATAGACAGAACCAGCCGAAGTACCACTCATGACCACAGGAGGGAGCTTGACCACAGAATTCACAACAGTACACCCCCCTTGAGGAGGGGTCACTGAACCCTCACCAGAGCCCCCAGGCCCAGGCCCAGAGCCCCCAGGATGAGCCAAATGAAAGGCACGAACCAGATCGGCAGCATGAACATCAGAGGCAAAGACCCAGGAATTATCTTTCTGACCATAACCCTTCCACTTAACCAGGTACTGGAGTTTCCGTCTCGAAATACGAGAATCCAAAATCTTCTCCACTATATACTCCAACTCTCCCTCAACCAAAACCAGAGCAGGAGGATCAACGGATGCAACCACAGGTGCCACGTATCTCCGCAACAATGACCTATGGAATACGTTATGGATGGAAAAAGAAGCTGGAAGGGTCAAACGAAAAGACACAGGATTAAGAACCTCAGAAATCCTATACGGACCAATGAAACGAGGCTTAAACTTAGGAGAGGAAACTTTCATAGGAATATAACGAGATGACAACCAAACCAAATCCCCAACACGAAGTCAGGGACCCACACAGCGCCTGCGGTTAGCGAAACGTTGAGCCTTCTCCTGAGGCAATGTCAAATTGTCCACCACATGAGTCCAAATCTGCTGCAACCTGTCCACCACAGTATCCACACCAGGACAGTCAGAAGACTCAACCTGCCCTGAAGAGAAACGAGGATGGAAACCAGAATTGCAGAAAAACGGCGAAACCAAAGTAGCCGAGCTGGCCCGATTATTAAGGGCGAACTCAGCCAAAGGCAAAAAGGACACCCAATCATCCTGATCGGCAGAAACAAAACATCTCAGATATGTTTCCAAGGTCTGATTGGTTCGTTCAGTCTGGCCATTTGTCTGAGGATGGAAAGCCGAGGAAAAAGACAAATCAATGCCCATCCTAGCACAAAAGGCTCGCCAAAACCTCGAAACAAACTGGGAACCTCTGTCAGAAACGATGTTCTCCGGAATGCCATGTAAACGAACCACATGCTGGAAGAACAATGGCACCAAATCAGAGGAGGAAGGCAATTTAGACAAAGGTACCAAATAGACCATCTTAGAGAAGCGATCACAAACAACCCAAATGACCGACATTTTTTGAGAGACGGGGAGATCCGAAATAAAATCCATAGAGATATGTGTCCAGGGCCTCTTCGGGACTGGCAAGGGCAAAAGCAACCCACTGGCACGAGAACAGCAGGGCTTAGCCCGAGCACAAATCCCACAGGACTGCACAAACGAACGCACATCCCGCGACCGAGACGGCAACCAAAAGGATCTAGCCACCAAATCTCTGGTACCAAAGATTCCAGGATGACCAGCCAACACCGAACAATGAACCTCAGAGATAACTCTACTCGTCCATTTATCAGGGACAGTTTCTCCGCTGGGCAACGGTCAGGTCTATTAGCCTGAAATTTTTGCAGCACCCGCCGCAAATCAGGGGAGATGGCAGACAAAATTACCCCCTCTTTGAGAATACCCGCCGGCTCAGACAAACCCGGAGAGTCGGCCACAAAACTCCTAGACAGGGCATCCGCCTTCACATTTTTAGAGCCCGGAAGGTATGAAACCACAAAGTCAAAACGGGAGAAAAACAGCGACCAACGAGCCTGTCTAGGATTCAACCGTTTGGCAGACTCGAGATAAGTCAAGTTCTTGTGATCAGTCAAGACCACCACGCGATGCTTAGCTCCTTCAAGCCAATGACGCCACTCATCGAATGCCCACTTCATGGCCAGCAACTCTCGATGGCCAACATCATAATTACGCTCAGCAGGCGAAAACTTCCTGGAAAAGAAGGCGCATGGTTTCATCACCGAGCCATCAGAACTTCTTTGCGACAAAGCAGCCCCTGCTCCAATCTCAGAAGCATCAACCTCGACCTGGAACGGGAGCGAAACATCTGGTTGGCACAACACAGGGGCAGAAGAAAAACGACGCTTCAACTCTTGAAAAGCTTCCACAGCAGCAGAAGACCAATTGACCACATCAGCACCCTTCTTGGTTAACTCAGTCAACGGTTTAGCAATACTAGAAAAATTATTGATGAAGCGACGATAAAAAGTAGCAAAGCCCAGGAACTTTTGCAGACTCTTCAGAGATGTCGGCTGAGTCCAATCATAAATGGCCTGAACTTTAACAGGGTCCATCTCGATAGTAGAAGGGGAAAAAATGAACCCCAAAAATGAAACCTTCTGAACACCAAAGAGACACTTTGACCCCTTCACAAACAAAGAATTCGCACGCAGAACCTGGAACACCATTCTGACCAGCTTCACGTGAGACTCCCAATCATCCGAGAAGACCAAAATATCATCTAAGTATACAATCAGGAATTTCTCCAGGTACTCTCGGAAGATGTCATGCATAAAGGACTGAAACACTGATGGAGCATTAGAAAGCCCGAATGGCATAACCAGGTACTCAAAATGGCCCTCGGGCGTATTAAATGCTGTTTTCCATTCATCGCCCTGTTTAATACGCACAAGATTATACGCACCACGAAGATCTATCTTGGTGAACCAACTAGCCCCCTTAATCCGATCAAACAAATCAGACAGCAGCGACAAGGGGTACTGAAATTTGACCGTGATTTTATTTAGAAGGCGGTAATCAATACAAGGTCTCAGCGAACCATCCTTCTTGGCCACAAAAAAGAACCCTGCTCCCAATGGCGATGACGACGGGCGAATATGACCCTTCTCCAAGGATTCCTTTACGTAACTCCGCATAGCGGCGTGCTTAGGCACAGACAAATTAAACAGTCGACCCTTAGGAAACTTACTACCAGGAATCAAATCGATAGCACAATCACAATCCCTATGCGGAGGTAGGGCACTGGACTTGGGCTCATCAAATACATCCCGGTAATCTGACAAGAACTCTGGGACCTCAGAAGAGGTGGATGATAAAATAGACAGAAAAGGAACATCACCATGTACCCCCTGACAACCCCAGCTGGACACAGACATTGATTTCCAATCCAATACTGGGTTATGGACTTGTAGCCATGGCAACCCCAACACGACCACATCATGCAGATTATGCAACACCAAAAAGCGAATATCCTCCTGATGCGCAGGAGCCATGCACATGGTCAGCTGGGTCCAGTACTGAGGCTTATTCTTGGTCAAAGGCGTAGCATCAATTCCTCTCAATGGAATAGGATACTGCAAGGGCTCCAAGAAAAACCCACAACGCCTAGCATACTCCAAGTCCATCAAATTCAGGGCAGCGCCTGAATCCACAAATGCCATGACAGAATAGGATGACAAAGAGCAGATCAAAGTAACGGACAAAAGAAATTTCGACTGTACCGTACCAATGGTGGCAGACCTAGCGAACCGCTTAGTGCACTTAGGACAATCGGAGATAGCATGAGTGGAATCACCACAGTAAAAACACAGCCCATTCTGACGTCTGTGTTCTTGCCGTTCAGCTCTGGTCAAAGTCCTATCGCACTGCATAGGCTCAGGTCCATGCTCAGATAATACCGCCAAATGGTGCACAGTTTTACGCTCACGCAAGCGTCGACCGATCTGAATGGCCAAAGACATAGACTCATTCAGACCAGCAGGCATAGGAAATCCCACCATGACATCCTTAAGGGCTTCAGAGAGACCTTTTCTGAAAATTGCTGCCAGCGCACATTCATTCCATTGAGTGAGCACAGACCATTTCCTAAACTTCTGACAATATATCTCTACCTCATCCTGACCCTGAGACAGAGCCAGCAAATTTTTCTCTGCCTGATCCACTGAATTAGGTTCATCATACAGCAATCCGAGCGCCAGAAAAAACGCATCAATATTACATAATGCAGGATCTCCTGGCGCAAGGGAAAATGCCCAGTCTTGAGGGTCGCCACGTAATAAAGAAATAATGATCTTAACTTGTTGAACTGGGTCACCAGAGGAGCGGGGTTTCAAAGCCAGAAACAGTTTACAATTATTCTTAAAACTCAGAAACTTAGCTCTATCTCCAGAAAACAAATCAGGAATAGGAATTCTTGGCTCTAACATAGAATTCTGAACCACAAAGTCTTGAATATTTTGTACTCTTGCAGTGAGATGATCCACACAAGAAGACAGATCTTTAATGTCCATCACTACACCTGTGTCCTGAACCACCCAAATGTCTAGGGGAAAAGAAAGACAAAACACAGTACAGAGAAAAAAAAATGGTCTCAGAACTTCTTTTTTCCCTCTGTTGAGAAGCATTAGTACTTTGGGCCTCCATTACTGTTATGAACAGGTGATTCAGAACCACAATGAACCTAATGGTTAAGAGCACACAAAGTGACCTGATAGTTACTAACATAGGACGAGCTCTGAGACGTGGGAACTCTGCTGACCGCAATCCCTAATCCTATCATACCACACTAGAGGTAGCCGTGGATTGCGCCTAACGCTCCCTATGCAACTCGGCACAGCCTGAGAAACTAGCTAGCCCTGAAGACAGAAAAATAAGCCTACCTTGCCTCAGAGAAATTCCCCAAAGGAAAAGGCAGCCCCCCACATATAATGACTGTGAGTTAAGATGAAAATACAAACACAGAGATGAAATAGATTTTAGCAAAGTGAGGCCCGACTTACTGAATAGACCGAGGATAGGAAAGATAGCTTTGCGGTCAGCACAAAAACCTACAAACAACCACGCAGAGGGGGCAAAAAGACCCTCTGCACCGACTAATGGTACGGAGGTGCTCCCTCTGCGTCTCAGAGCTTCCAGCAAGCAAGAAAAACCAATATAGCAAGCTGGACAGAAAATATAGCAAACAAAAGTAACACAAGCAAAACTTAGCTTATGCAGGTCAGACAGGCCACAAGAACGATCCAGGAGAAAGCAAGACCAATAGTGGAACATTGACTGGAGGCCAGGAACAAAGAACTAGGTGGAGTTAAATAGAGCAGCACCTAACGACTTAACCTCATCACCTGAGGAAGGAAACTCAGAAGCCGCAGCCCCACTCACATCCACCAGAGGAAGCTCATAGACAGAACCAGCCGAAGTACCACTCATGACCACAGGAGGGAGCTTGACCACAGAATTCACAACACTACATATAATCTTTCTAATGTGGATGACCATCACGCCATGAGTTTTATTTATCAACATAACATCGACTACCAGTCACCAATAGGTGTCTGTTATAGGTCACTAATCACTACATTGCGGCCTATCAGTTTTTTCAGATTTTAGGCTATGTGTATGAGACTAAAACTATGAACATTTATTCATCCCGTTTCCTCGTTTTGTTCTAATTTTCTTTTGATATATAAATATGAATATATTGAATTATTGCTATAAATATTAGCAGTTATTTCTTTTGACTCATTTTATGTACTTGTTTTTATGACTGCCCTCATGTTGCAATCCTTTTTTGTGCTTAGATTGTCCTTGTCTATTGTTCTGGCATGTGACTTTATTCATTAGCTCATCAAAGGGACCGATGACCTTCTGACAGCAAAATGTAACGGTGACCACTCTCTGCTCATTCTTCTTGACCTTTCTGCAGCTTTCGACACTGTTGACCACCATCTCCTACTCTCCATGCTCCAGTCAATAGGCATAAAGGACACTGCTCTCTCCTGGTTCTTTTCCTATCTTTCTGACCGCTCCTTCAGTGTATCGTTCACTGACTCCACTTCATCTCCTCTTCCTCTCACTGTTGGGATCCCTCAGGGCTCAGTCCTTGGCTCCCTTCTCTTCTCTCTCTACACGGCCCCAGTTGGACAGACCATAAGTAGATTTGGCTATCATTACCATCATTATAAAAAAGAAAAAAAAAAGAAAAAAAAGAGCATGAACCGCACATCCCAAAATCATTCGTTGATCTAAAGCCGCTAGGCAAAAATTAATATAACTGAATATGAGGTTTTCAGTTTAACATTCTGATCAGACTGTATAAAGCCCACTGCCCCTTCACGGCAAACCTCGTAGTGGGTCCTATCGCCCTAACGGAGTGGAGCCGTGCGGCGCCCACCGCCACAGCGGCCATGCACCAGCAGGGCGGACGGCCTGTTGCCCCACAGCACCCATGCAGCAAGACTGAGTCCCCAAGACTCCAGACCGCGCCGCCCCACCAGCACAAAGCCACAGCAACAATGGCCGCCACACAGCACCAACACCAAAATGAAAGGAGCACTTAAAATCACCTTCCTCCAGCTCTTCAGTGAGAGCCAAAATGGGCTAGACCCCTTACTTTGCAGTCTCCTGCTAATTAAAATCACCTGAGCCAAATGGGAGGAGTGCTGGTCCAAGAAGAAGACTAGAACATGCTTTACAAAAGAGAAAAAAAAGAGCATGAACCGCACATCCCAAAATCATTCGTTGATCTAAAGCCGCTAGGCAAAAATTAATATAACTGAATATGAGGTTTTCAGTTTAACATTCTGATCAGACTGTATAAAGCCCACTGCCCCTTCACGGCAAACCTCGTAGTGGGTCCTATCGCCCTAACGGAGTGGAGCCGTGCGGCGCCCACCGCCACAGCGGCCATGCACCAGCAGGGCGGACGGCCTGTTGCCCCACAGCACCCATGCTGCAAGACTGAGTCCCCAAGACTCCAGACCGCGCCTCCCCACCAGCACAAAGCCACAGCAACAATGGCCGCCACACAGCACCAACACCAAAATGAAAGGAGCACTTAAAATCACCTTCCTCCAGCTCTTCAGTGAGAGCCAAAATGGGCTAGACCCCTTACTTTGCAGTCTCCTGCTAATTAAAATCACCTGAGCCAAATGGGAGGAGTGCTGGTCCAAGAAGAAGACTAGAACATGCTTTACAAAAGAGAAAAAAAAGAGCATGAACCGCACATCCCAAAATCATACGTTGATCTAAAACCGCTAGGCAAAAATTAATATAACTGAATATGAGGTTTTCAGTTTAACATTCTGATCAGACAGGAGACTGCAAAGTAAGGGGTCTAGCCCATTTTGGCTCTCACTGAAGAGCTGGAGGAAGGTGAGTTTAAGTGCTCCTTTCATTTTGGTGTTGGTACTGTGTGGCGGCCATTGTTGCTGTGGCTTTGTGCTGGTGGGGCGGCGCGGTCTGGAGTCTTGGGGACTCAGTCTTGCAGCATGGGTGCTGTGGGGCAACAGGCCGTCCGCCCTGCTGGTGCATGGCCGCTGTGGCGGTGGGCGCCGCACGGCTCCGCTCCGTTAGGGCGATAGGACCCACTACGAGGTTTGCCGTGAAGGGGCAGTGGGCTTCATACAGTCTGATCAGAATGTTAAACTGAAAACCTCATATTCAGTTATATTAATTTTTGCCTAGCGGCTTTAGATCTACGTATGATTTTGGGATGTGCGGTTCATGCTCTTTTTTTTTCTTTTTTGCAAAGCATGTTCTAGTCTTCTTCTTGGACCAGCACTCCTCCCATTTGGCTCAGGTGATTTTAATTAGCAGGAGACTGCAAAGTAAGGGGTCTAGCCCATTTTGGCTCTCACTGAAGAGCTGGAGGAAGGTGAGTTTAAGTGCTCCTTTCATTTTGGTGTTGGTGCTGTGTGGCGGCCATTGTTGCTGTGGCTTTGTGCTGGTGGGGCGGCGCGCTCTGGAGTCTTGGGGACTCAGTCTTGCAGCATGGGTGCTGTGGGGCAACATGCCGTCCTCCCTGCTGGTGCATGACCGCTGTGGCGGTGGGCGCCGCACAGCTCCGCTCCGTTAGGGCGATAGGACCCACTACGAGGTTTGCCGTGAAGGGGCAGTGGGCTTCATACAGTCTGATCAGAATGTTAAACTGAAAACCTCATATTCAGTTATATTAATTTTTGCCTAGCGGCTTTAGATCAACGTATGATTTTGGGATGTGCGGTTCATGCTCTTTTTTTTCTTTTTTGCAAAGCATGTTCTAGTCTTCTTCTTGGACCAGCACTCCTCCCATTTGGCTCAGGTGATTTTAATTAGCAGGAGACTGCAAAGTAAGGGGTCTAGCCCATTTTGGCTCTCACTGAAGAGCTGGAGGAAGGTGAGTTTAAGTGCTCCTTTCATTTTGGTGTTGGTGCTGTGTGGTGGCCATTGTTGCTGTGGCTTTGTGCTGGTGGGGCGGCGCGGTCTGGAGTCTTGGGGACTCAGTCTTGCAGCATGGGTGCTGTGGGGCAACAGGCCGTCCGCCCTGCTGGTGCATGGCCGCTGTGGCGGTGGGCGCCGCACGGCTCCACTCCGTTAGGGCGATAGGACCCACTACGAGGTTTGCCGTGAAGGGGCAGTGGGCTTCATACAGTCTGATCAGAATGTTGAACTGAAAACCTCATATTCAGTTATATTAATTTTTGCCCAGCGGCTTTAGATCAACGTATGATTTGGGGATGTGCGGTTCATGCTCTTTTTTTTTTTCTTTTTTGCAAAGCATGTTCTAGTCTTCTTCTTGGACCAGCACTCCTCCCATTTGGCTCAGGTGATTTTAATTAGCAGGAGACTGCAAAGTAAGGGGTCTAGCCCATTTTGGCTCTCACTGAAGAGCTGGAGGAAGGTGAGTTTAAGTGCTCCTTTCATTTTGGTGTTGGTGCTGTGTGGCGGCCATTGTTGCTGTGGCTTTGTGCTGGTGGGGCGGCGCGGTCTGGAGTCTTGGGGACTCAGTCTTGCAGCATGGGTGCTGTGGGGCAACAGGCCGTCCGCCCTGCTGGTGCATGGCCGCTGTGGCGGTGGGCGCCGCACGGCTCCGCTCCGTTAGGGCGATAGGACCCACTACGAGGTTTGCCGTGAAGGGGCAGTGGGCTTCATACAGTCTGATCAGAATGTTAAACTGAAAACCTCATATTCAGTTATATTAATTTTTGCCTAGCGGCTTTAGATCAACGTATGATTTTGGGATGTGCGGTTCATGCTCCTTTTTTTTTTTTTTCTTTTTTGCAAAGCATTACCATCATTATGCTGATGACACACAACTACATACGTCATCCCCTGATCTTACCCCCGCTGTACTACATAACGCCAGTGACTGTCTGGCCGCAATTTCCAACATCATGTCTGCTCTCTATTTGAAACTCAACCTTTCCATAACTGAACTTGCAGCTCTGGCAAAAATTAAGAGACCACTGCAAAATGTTCAGTTTGTCTGATTTTTCTCTTTATAGGTATATTTTTCAGTAAAATGTAAATTGTTTATTTATTCTATAAACTTCTGACAACATGTCTCTGAATTTCCAAGCAATAAATTTTGTATTTTTTTCTGACAAAGAAAAATGGGCAAAATTTAAAAAAAATGCAGTGCTTTCAGACCTCAACTAATGCAAAGAAAACAAGTTCATAATCATTTAGAAACAACAATAGTAATGTTTTAACTCAAGAAGAGTTCAGAAATCAATATTTTGTGGAATAACCATGATTTCTAATCACAGCTTTCATGCGTCTTGGCATGTTTTCCACCAGTCTTTCACACTGCTTCTGGCGCCAAAAAAGCAAAAGCAATATCACAAACAGAAAAAAAAAAACATTATTAGAAAAAGTCCACCCCTTCAGCGCATATGTCCCAATCTATGTGAAGCATTGTAGTGATCATGGTAACCATCCACCTATACTCACAGCGGACTCAAATCCGTCATGTAAACACCAATGTCAGCCAATAAGCATACCAGATCATGTTGGCGCTTAAATTTAAAACTACCTATCACAGGTACTCACATATCCTTGGAGTTTGTGTACATAATATTAGTCCACCCATCGGTTCATGATTGCCACTGCGTGCATGCGCACAAGCTACGTCCGGTGAGCGATCACATGTGGCATCACATGACCGCATACCGGACCAAGCCCAGAGCGCATGCGTATAGACACAGGCCAAAGAAGCTCAAGACCACCATACATGGTCACCAGAGAGTGCACACGCACAGTGCAGGCCCATAGAGCGATTTCGCAACAAGTCACGCGACCACTCTCCCCGTGTCAAACACAGCGTGAACGCACTTCCGGCGCACCACTGGAGGCAAGAGAACGCTCCCCCAGCCAATTCCATAGCAACAGGATAGAGGGAAAAATAACTACAAGACAGGCAATTAACAGTAAAAAGAAAGCATTTGCACTACTAAAGCAGGATGGCACCATTGAAGCTCTAAAAAACTATAGGGAGAAAAATACTTTATCTAAAAAACTAATTAAAGCTGCCAAAAAGGAAACAGAGAAGCACATTGCTAAGGAGAGTAAAACTAATCCCAAACTGTTCTTCAACTATATCAATAGTAAAAGAATAAAAACTGAAAATGTAGGCCCCTTAAAAAATAGTGAGGAAAGAATGGTTGTATATGACGAGGAAAAAGCTAACATATTAAACACCTTCTTCTCCACGGTATTCACGGTGGAAAATGAAATGCTAGGTGAAATCCCAAGAAACAATGAAAACCCTATATTAAGGGTCACCAATCTAACCCAAGAAGAGGTGCGAAACCGGCTAAATAAGATTAAAATAGATAAATCTCCGGGTCCGGATGGCATACACCCACGAGTACTAAGAGAACTAAGTAATGTAATAGATAAACCATTATTTCTTATTTTTAGTGACTCTATAGCGACAGGGTCTGTTCCGCAGGACTGGCGCATAGCAAATGTGGTGCCAATATTCAAAAAGGGCTCTAAAAGTGAACCTGGAAATTATATGCCAGTAAGTCTAACCTCTATTGTTGGTAAAATATTTGAAGGGTTTCTGAGGGATGTTATTCTGGATTATCTCAATGAGAATAACTGTTTAACTCCATATCAGCATGGGTTTATGAGAAATCGCTCCTGTCAAACCAATCTAATCAGTTTTTATGAAGAGGTAAGCTATAGACTGGACCACGGTGAGTCATTGGACGTGGTATATCTCGATTTTTCCAAAGCGTTTGATACCGTGCCGCACAAGAGGTTGGTACACAAAATGAGAATGCTTGGTCTGGGGGAAAATGTGTGTAAATGGGTTAGTAACTGGCTTAGTGATAGAAAGCAGAGGGTGGTTATAAATGGTATAGTCTCTAACTGGGTCGCTGTGACCAGTGGGGTACCGCAGGGGTCAGTATTGGGACCTGTTCTCTTCAACATATTCATTAATGATCTGGTAGAAGGTTTACACAGTAAAATATCGATATTTGCAGATGATACAAAACTATGTAAAGCAGTTAATACAAGAGAAGATAGTATTCTGCTACAGATGGATCTGGATAAGTTGGAAACTTGGGCTGAAAGGTGGCAGATGAGGTTTAACAATGATAAATGTAAGGTTATACACATGGGAAGAGGGAATCAATATCACCATTACACACTGAACGGGAAACCACTGGGTAAATCTGACAGGGAGAAGGACTTGGGGATCCTAGTTAATGATAAACTTACCTGGAGCAGCCAGTGCCAGGCAGCAGCTGCCAAGGCAAACAGGATCATGGGGTGCATTAAAAGAGGTCTGGATACACATGATGAGAGCATTATACTGCCTCTGTACAAATCCCTAGTTAGACCGCACATGGAGTACTGTGTCCAGTTTTGGGCACCGGTGCTCAGGAAGGATATAATGGAACTAGAGAGAGTACAAAGGAGGGCAACAAAATTAATAAAGGGGATGGGAGAACTACAATACCCAGATAGATTAGCGAAATTAGGATTATTTAGTCTAGAAAAAAGACGACTGAGGGGCGATCTAATAACCATGTATAAGTATATAAGGGGACAATACAAATATCTCGCTGAGGATCTGTTTATACCAAGGAAGGTGACGGGCACAAGGGGGCATTCTTTGCGTCTGGAGGAGAGAAGGTTTTTCCACCAACATAGAAGAGGATTCTTTACTGTTAGGGCAGTGAGAATCTGGAATTGCTTGCCTGAGGAGGTGGTGATGGCGAACTCAGTCGAGGGGTTCAAGAGAGGCCTGGATGTCTTCCTGGAGCAGAACAATATTGTATCATACAATTATTAGGTTCTGTAGAAGGACGTAGATCTGGGTATTTATTATGATGGAATATAGGCTGAACTGGATGGACAAATGTATTTTTTCGGCCTTACTAACTATGTTACTATGTTACATAGAGTATCCAAAGCGTTTGATACCGTGCCGCACAAGAGGTTGGTACACAAAATGAGAATGCTTGGTCTGGGGGAAAATGTGTGTAAATGGGTTAGTAACTGGCTTAGTGATAGAAAGCAGAGGGTGGTTATAAATGGTATAGTCTCTAACTGGGTCGCTGTGACCAGTGGGGTACCGCAGGGGTCAGTATTGGGACCTGTTCTCTTCAACATATTCATTAATGATCTGGTAGAAGGTTTACACAGTAAAATATCGATATTTGCAGATGATACAAAACTATGTAAAGCAGTTAATACAAGAGAAGATAGTATTCTGCTACAGATGGATCTGGATAAGTTGGAAACTTGGGCTGAAAGGTGGCAGATGAGGTTTAACAATGATAAATGTAAGGTTATACACATGGGAAGAAGGAATCAATATCACCATTACACACTGAATGGGAAACCACTGGGTAAATCTGACAGGGAGAAGGACTTGGGGATCCTAGTTAATGATAAACTTACCTGGAGCAGCCAGTGCCAGGCAGCAGCTGCCAAGGCAAACAGGATCATGGGGTGCATTAAAAGAGGTCTGGATACACATGATGAGAGCATTATACTGCCTCTGTACAAATCCCTAGTTAGACCGCACATGGAGTACTGTGTCCAGTTTTGGGCACCGGTGCTCAGGAAGGATATAATGGAACTAGAGAGAGTACAAAGGAGGGCAACAAAATTAATGAAGGGGATGGGAGAACTACAATACCCAGATAGATTAGAGAAATTAGGATTATTTAGTCTAGAAAAAAGACGACTGAGGGGCGATCTAATAACCATGTATAAGTATATCAGGGGACAATACAAATATCTCGCTGAGGATCTGTTTATACCAAGGAAGGTGACGGGCACAAGGGGGCATTCTTTGCGTCTGGAGGAGAGAAGGTTTTTCCACCAACATAGAAGAGGATTCTTTACTGTTAGGGTGGTGAGAATCTGGAATTGCTTGCCTGAGGAGGTGGTGATGGCGAACTCAGTCGAGGGGTTCAAGAGAGGCCTGGATGTCTTCCTGGAGCAGAACAATATTGTATCATACAATTATTAGGTTATGTAGAAGGACGTAGATCTGGGGATTTATTATGATGGAATATAGGCTGAACTGGATGGACAAATGTCTTTTTTCGGCCTTACTAACTATGTTACTATGTTACTATGTATGTTACTATCCCCATAATATGTGAATTACATTGTAGCCAACATCCCCAAAAAGAACAAGGACATTATCACAAAACACATTTTTATTGACAAACAAGGAAAGAAAAGAGGGCATGGAGGACCATAAATGAATATTATAAAAAAGTAAAAAAAATAAAATTGTTAAAAAAGCAAAAAAATTCAGGACTTATAGTCGCCATATCCACAAGTCATTCCTGAATGTCACATCCTGGAAAGACAAAAGAATAAATAAAAAATGTTAAAATTGAAATGCAAATATTAACAGATGGTGACACCAACAGAGGACAAGATGGGTCAGGATACACAAATCTCTATTATAACATTATAATCAACATTAAGACATTCGGTTGCAATGGTTCAAGGGTATAGATCCATCTTAATTCCTTCTTTTTCAGAATTTTCACCCTGTTTCCTCCCCTCCTCTGAATAGGAACCCCATCTATCACTCTAAATCTCAACTGATTAACAGAGTGCCTACAATCACAGAAATGTTTGGGCACCGGTAACTCCAACAATTTAGTTCTGATTGTGCTTTTATGTTTGTTAATGCGTGCCCTTATTTCCTTAGTTGTCTCACCCACGTACATCAGCCCACAAGGGCATGTGATCAAATAGATAACAAAATTGGAGGAACAGGTATAACAATCCTTAATCATAAATTTCTTACCCGTACGTGGGTGATTAAAACTATCACCATTCACCATATTTCTACAGCACGCACAACCCAAACATGGGAAATTACCTGGTCGAAGTGTGCACAATGTCCTCTGTAGAGGAGTTTTACGCGTTTCTACATCCGATTTCACAACTTATATTAAGTCCACTTCTATAGGGAAGGATTGGTTGAGCTGTAAAGTCAGGAATCTGTGGCAAACTATTATGTAGACGATTCCAATATTTGTTTAAAATCCTACCAACAAATCCACTGGCTGGACTAAAGGTGGAGACAAATGGAATACGTTTACCCTTTGACCTATCATGCTTACAGCTCTTCTCATCTGGTGTTAGATTAATAACCCTATTCTTAGGGTAACCCCTTTTGATAAATCTGTGACACATCTCATCAAGTCTTGAATCAAGTTTATCCTCATCAGAGATAATCCTTCGTACACGAACAATTTGACTCCAAGGAAGGAAGTCAATCATCATTTTGGGATGATTACTACTGTAATATAATGGACTGTTTTTGTCAGTCTCTTTAGTAAACAGGTCAGTCCATAAGATATCCCATATTCGTATACCACAGTATCCAGGAATTGTATTTGTTCAACAGAATGTGTTACTGTAAACTTCAACTCATTGAAAAACATTGTTAAGCTCAGACTGGAACTCAAGAAGGTCAATCACATCGCCTTCCCATGTACAAAAAATGTCATCAATGTAGTGCCACCAGGCTCGGATGTGGCGCCCTTAGATGGACCTGTACACATGCTGATCCTCAAATACCGCCATATAGATGTTAGCATATGTGTGGGCCACATTGGACCCCATGGCGGTACCCCGTAGCTGCAGGTAGTAGTCATCACCAAAGATGAAAAAATTCCTCCTGAGGATGAACTCCAGCAGTGTGAGAATCAGCTGTGCACAATCTGGGGCCAAGTCCGAGTCCGACAGCGCCAGACCAACAGCATGCAGGTCCTTATCATGTTCAATTGAAGTATATAAGTATACCACATCGAAAGATACCAAGACCGTAATAGCACTGACTCTGATGTTACTGATCTTATGTAAAAAATCATTAAAATCTTTAATATAGGAATGAGCTGAAGTTGCAAAACAGCGTAAAACCTTATCAAGAAATATCGCTACCCTATTACACAGGGAGCCCCTCCCCGACACAATAGGACATCCAGGGAGATTGAACCCGACACAATAGGACATCCAGGGAGATTGAACCCGACACAATAGGACATCCAGGGAGATTGAATAAATCTTTATGAATATTAGAAAGGGTATATAGCATTGGCGTCACAGGGGCATCAACCAATAAATATTCAGAAAGCTTCTGATCAATGAGCCCACTAGTAAGGGAGTCACTGATCAGAAGATGTAAATCCTTTAGAAAGCGAGCAGTAGGATCACTAGTCAATTTGGTATATACAGCAGCATCTGCCAACTGTTGGAAAATTTCAGCCTTATATTTATCAGTATCCATAACAACCACTGCCCCGCCTTTATCGGCTGGCTTAATTGTAATGGCAGTGTTGTTGGATAATTGTAACAGGGCTTGTCTCTCTTCAACAGTAAGGTTACCCCTGCCAGAGCACCGAAACTTATTTTTCAACAATTTCACATCCCTTTCTACAAGTTGAATGTATGATTCCACTAAGCGATTCTTGGCCGGAGGCTGAAAGGAATGTTTGTTATATATGCCCGTCTCCTTAAGGCTATGTGCACACGTTCAGGAATTCATGCAGAAAATTCCTGAGAATTCTGGACATTTTCTGCATGAAATCCGCAAGAAAACCGCATGCGTTTTTGCCGCGATTTTGACGCGTTTTTGCCGCGGTTTTGCCGCTTTTTTGACGCGTTTTTTTCCGGACACTTCCCAATGCATTTTGGAGTGGGAAATCCGCAAAAAAAACGCAAAAAGATAGAGCATGTCCGGATTTTGTGCGGTATGCGTTTTTTTTGCGGAAAAAAACGCATCATGTGCACAAAACATCCGGAATTCATTCTAAATGATGGGATGCTTATTGTATGCGGTTTTATTGCGGTTTTATAGCGTTTTTATCGGGAAAAACCGCGAAAAAACCGCAACGTGTGAACACAGCCTAAGAGTAAAACCAGAAGCCTCACTATCACCATAATAATAATCTTTATTTTTATATAGCACTAACATATTCCGCAGCGCTTTACAATTTTGCACACATTATTATCACTGTCCCCGAAGGGGCTCACAATCTAGAATCCTTATCAGTATGTCTTTGGAATGTGGGAGGAAACCGGAGTGCCCGGAGGAAACCCACGCAAACACGGAGAGAACATACAAACTCTTTGCAGATGTTGTCCTGGGTGGGATTGGAACCCAGGACCCCAGCGCTGCAAGGCTGAAGTGCTAACCACTGCGCCACCGTGCTGCCCCGCGATGATTACTACAGCCAACTTGTTTATCAGAAAAATAAGAGGCCAATCATAGCCTTCTATAAAAGGAATATAAATCACATTCCAATTCAAACCAATCAGGAAAGTTCATAGGGCAAAAAAAAAGTCCCTTAGCCAATACATCATATTCCACATTAGATAATTCAAATGATTATATATTTACCACCAATTCATTGTGATTCAAATGCCCTTCCGTCTCTCCTCCATATTCCGAGTCCTCATTGGGGTGCTGCGAGCAGTCCTCTGTTCCCGACTTATTCCTCTTCCTCCTGTGCGTCTTACCACCTCGGCGGACCCTCCTTTGGTTCCTATTTTGTCCACTTTGTACATTGTATGATGGCAGAATAATGTTTTTCTTCATTTTCTTCATCTGGATTGGATGCTGGTTTTTTCTATTTTGCGAGGAAGATTGACAGTCATCTTGTGTTTCTTCCATTTTCTAATAATTGCGTCAACAGTCATTGCCTTACCACCCAATTGCTTGCCTATTGTCCTGTAGCCCATCCCAGCCTTGTGCAGGTCTACAATTTTGTCCCCGGTGTCCTTAGACAGCTCTTTTGTCTTGGCCATGGTGGAGAGTTGGAGTGTGATTGATTGAGAGTGTGGACAGAGGTCATTTATACAGACTGATAAAGAAGGAAAATGAAGAAGGGGAAAAGTGTGAATAAAAATTAGGTTTTATTTTGTGATCAATAAAAAGTGATATCTAAATTGTAGAATCCACATACACCCACATAAGTATGTATATAGGATCATAGCTATAAAGATCGTAATCACAGCTGTGATCTACAATCCCGAATAAATACTAGAATGTGAAATTAATGTATTTAGAATAGGGTTCCTGACCAAAATCTCTTATTAATAGCTGGTCAGGTTAATTAGTATCCATATTTACAGGGTCAGCAATTATAATGACTTAATGGGATATATTGATTGTATCCCTATCTTTCCATACAATGAGGTAAAAAGTATATACTCACTGCAATATAACACCAGACAGTGTAACATTCATATCACTTAATTTATTAAATCAGATGAGTCATATCTAATCCATATTCGGCTGGTGTGATATGTATATAATTTAGCAGTGGATGATTCCACTGTTGTCAGTTCAGCATGCACTCCGCAGATCCCGCACAGAGGTATAGTCTTGTTTGTGTGTGGGTAGAAGACTGAGATGCATCTGACAAAACTGTGTGTATAGCGACTAACAGCTGCTAGATAGCAGACACGCCGCTGAGTACACCACTCGAGCAGCATCCAGTCTATGTGCAGCTAGCATGGTGATCGCATGTGGATAAAGCAGCTTTTTTATAGGTAATGAGTTCAAACAGGTGCAATTAACCCCTTTCTGCCATTAGACGTACTATTGCGTCCATGTGGGGTGGGCTTTACTTCCCAAGGACGCAATAGTACGTCATATGCGATCGGCAGCGCTCACGGGGGGAGCGCCGCCGATCGCGGCCGGGTGTCAGCTGTTTATCGCAGCTGACATCCGGCACTATGTGCCAGGAGCGGTCACGGACCGCCCCCGGCACATTAACCCCCGACACACCGCGATCAAAGATGATCGCGATGTGCCGGCGGTACAGGGAAGCACCGCGCAGGGAGGGGGCTCCCTGCGGGCTTCCCTGAGCCCCCCGCAGCAACGCGATGTGATCGCGTTGCTGCGAGGGTCTCACCTCCCTCCCTGCTCCCTCCAGCCCCGGATCCAAGATGGCCGCGGATCCGGGTCCTGCAGGGAGGGAGGTGGCTTCACAGAGCCTGCTCAGAGCAGGCACTGTGAAGCCTGCAGCGCTGCATATCAGATCAGTGATCTGACAGAGTGCTGTGCAAACTGTCAGATCACTGATCTGTGATGTCCCCCCCGGGACAAAGTAAAAAAGTTAAAAAAAAAAATTTCAAATGTGTAAAAAAAAATAAAAAAAAATATTCCAAAATAATGAAAAAAAAAATAAAAATATTATTCCCATAAATACATTTCTTTATCTAAATAAAAAAAAAAAAAACAATAAAAGTACACATATTTAGTATCGCCGCGTCCGTAACGGCCCGACCTATAAAACTGGCCCACTAGTTAACCCCTTCAGTAAACACCGTAAGAAAAAAAAAAAAAAAACGAGGCAAAAAACAACGCTTTATTATCATACCGCCGAACAAAAAGTGGAATAACACGCGATCAAAAAGACAGATATAACTAACCATGGTACCGCTGAAAACGTCATCTTGTCCCGCAAAAAACGAGCCACCATACAGCATCATCAGCAAAAAAATAAAAAAGTTATAGTCCTGAGAATAAAGCGATGCAAAAATAATTATTTTTTCTATAAAATAGTTTTTATCGTATAAAAGCGCCAAAACATAAAAAAATGATATAAATGAGGTGTCGCTGTAATCGTACTGACCCGAAGAATAAAACTTCTTCATCAATTTTATCAAACGCGGAACGGTATAAACGCCTCCCCCAAAAGAAATTCATGAATAGCTGGTTTTTGGTCATTCTGCCTCACAAAAATCGGAATAAAAAGCGATCAAAAAATGTCACGTGCCCGAAAATGTTACCAATAAAAACATCAACTCGTCCCGCAAAAAACAAGACCTCACATGACTCTGTGGACCAAAATATAGAAAAATTATAGCTCTCAAAATGTGGTAACGCAAAAAATATTTTTTGCAATAAAAAGCGTCTTTCAGTGTGTGACGGCTGCCAATCATAAAAATCCGCTAAAAAACCCGCTATAAAAGTAAATCAAACCCCCCTTCATCACCCCCTTAGTTAGGGAAAAATTAAAAAAATGTATTTATTTCCATTTTCCCATTAGGGCTAGGGTTAGAGTTAGGGCTAGGGTTAGGGCTAGGGTTAGGGCTAGGGTTAGGGCTAGGGTTAGGGTTAGGGTTAGGGCTAGGGTTAGGGCTAGGGTTAGGGCTAGGGTTAGGGCTAGGGTTAGGGCTAGGGTTACGGCTAGGGCTAGGGCTAGGGTTAGGGTTAGGGCTAGGGTTAGGGCTAGGGTTAGGGCTAGGGTTAGGATTAGGGTTAGGGTTAGGGCTAGGGCTACAGTTTGGGTTGGGGCTAAAGTTACAGTTAGGGTTTAGATTACATTTACGGTTGGGAATAGGGTTGAGATTAGGGTTAGGGGTGTGTCAGGGTTAGAGGTGTGGTTAGGGTTACTGTTGGGATTAGGGTTAGGGATGTGTTTGGATTAGGGTTTCAGTTATAATTGGGGGGTTTCCACTGTTTAGGCACATCAGGGGCTCTCCAAACGCGACATGGCGTCCGATCTCAATTCCAGCCAATTCTGCGTTGAAAAAGTAAAACAGTGCTTCATCCCTTCCGAGCTCTCCCGTGTGCCCAAACAGGGGTTTACCCCAACATATGGGGTATCAGCGTACTCAGGACAAATAGGACAACAACTTTTGGGGTCCAATTTCTCCTGCTACCCTTGGGAAAATACAAAACTCGGGGCTAAAACATATTTTTTGTGGGAAAAAAAAAGATTTTTTATTTTCACGGCTCTGCGTTATAAACTGTAGTGAAACACTTGGGGGTTCAAAGTTCTCACAACACATCTAGATTAGTTCCCTGGGGGGTCTAGTTTCCAATATGGGGTCACTTGTGGGGGGTTTCTACTGTTTAGGTACATTAGGGGTTCTGCAAACGCAATGTGACGTCTGCAGACCATTCCATCTAAGTCTGCATTCCAAATGGCGCTCCTTCCCTTCCGAGCTCTGCCATGCGCTCAAACGTTGGTTTCCCCCCACATATGGGGTATCAGCGCACTCAGGACAAATTGGACAACAAATTGTGTGGTCAAATTTCTCCTGTTACCCTCGGGAAAATACAAAACTGGGGGCTAAAAAATAATTTTTGTGGGAAAAAATGTTTGTTTTATTTTTACGGCTCTCCATTATAAACTTCTGTGAAGCCCTTGGTGGGTCAAAGCGCTCAGCACACATCTAGATAAGTTCCTAAGGGGGTCTACTTTCCAAAATGGTGTCACTTGTGGGGGGTTTCTACTGTTTAGGTACATTAGGGGCTCTGCAAACGCAATGTGACACCTGCAGACCATTCCATCTAAGTCTGCATTCAAATGGCACTCCATCCCTTCTGAGCCCTCCCATGTGCCCAAACAGTGGTTCCCCCCACATATGGTGTATCATCGCACTCAGGACAAATTGGGCAACAAATTTTGGGGTCCAATTTCTCCTGTTACCCTCAGGAAAATACAAAACTGGGGGCTAAAAAAATAATTTTTGTGGGAAAAAAATTTTGTTTTATTTTTACGGCTCTGCATTATAAACTTCTGTGAAGCACTTGGTGGGTCAAAGTGCTCACCACACCTCTAGATAAGTTCCTTAGGGGGTCTACTTTCCAAAATGGTGTCATTTGTGGGGGGTTTCAATGTTTAGGCACATCAGTGGCTCTTCAAACGCAACATGGCGTCCCATCTCAATTCCTGTCAATTTTGCTTTGAAAAGTCAAACGGCGCTCCTTCCCTTCCGAGCTCTCCCATCCACCCAAACAGTGGTTTACCCCCACATATGGGGTATCAGCGTACTCAGGACAAATTGTACAACAACTTTTGGGGTCCAATTTCTTCTCTTACCCTTGGGAAAATAAAAAATTGGGGGCAAAAAGATAATTTTTGTGAAAAAATATGATTTTTTATTTTTACGGTTCTACATTATAAACTTCTGTGAAGCACTTGGTGGGTCAAAGTGCTCACCACACCTCTAGATAAGTTCCTTAGGGGGTCTACTTTCCAAAATGGTGTCACTTGTGGGGGGTTTCAATGTTTAGGCACATCAGTGGCTCTTCAAACGCAACATGACATCCCATCTCAATTCCTGTCAATTTTGCATTGAAAAGTCAAACGGCGCTCCTTCCCTTCCGAGCTCTCCCATCCGCCCAAACAGTGGTTTACCCCCACATATGGGCTATCAGCGTACTCAGGACAAATTGTACAACAACTTTTGGGGTCCAATTTCTTCTCTTACCCTTGGGAAAATAAAAAATTGGGGGCGAAAAGATAATTTTTGTGAAAAAATATGATTTTTTATTTTTACGGTTCTACATTATAAACTTCTGTGAAGCACTTGTTGGGTCAAAGTGCTCACCACACCTCTAGATAAGTTCCTTAGGGGGTCTACTTTCCAAAATGGTGTCACTTGTGGGGGGTTTCAATGTTTAGCCACATCAGGGGCTCTCCAAACGAAACATGGCGTCCCATCTCAATTCCAGTCAATTTTGCATTGAAAAGTCAAATGGCACTCCTTCGCTTCCGAGCTCTGCCATGCGCCCAAACAGTGGTTTACCCCCACATGTGGGGTATTGGCATACTCAGGACAAATTGTACAACAATGTTTGGGGTCCATTTTCTCCTGTTACCCTTGGTAAAATAAAACTGAATTGGAGCTGAATTAAATTTTTTGTGAAAAAAAGTTAAATGTTCATTTTTATTTAAACATTCAAAAAATTCCTGTGAAGCACCAGAAGGGTTAATAAACATCTTGAATATGGTTTTAAGCACCTTGAGGGGTGTAGTTTTTAGAATGGTGTCACACTTGGGTATTTTCTATCATATAGACCCCTCAAAATGACTTCAAATGAGATGTGGTCCCTAAAATAAAATGGTGTTGTAGAAATGAGAAATTGCTGGTCAACTTTTAACCCTTATAACTCCCTAACAAAAAAAAATTTTGGTTCCAAAATTGTGCTGATGTAAAGTAGACATGTGGGTAATGTTACTTATTAAGTATTTTGTGTGACATATCTCTGTGATTTAATTGCATAAAAATTCAAAGTTGGAAAATTGCGAAATTTTCATAATTTTCGCCAAATTTCCGTCTTTTTCACAAATAAACGCAGGTACTATCAAATAATTTTTACCATTGTCATGAAGTACAATATGTCACGAGAAAACAATGTCAGAATCACCAGGATCCATTGAAGCGTTCCAGAGTTATAACCTCATAAAGGGACAGTGGTCAGAATTGTAAAAATTGGCCCGGTCATTAACGTGCAAACCACCCTTGGGGGTAAAGGGGTTAATATAGGTATTGAGTGTGTGAGGGAGGGCAAGGGCCGTAGTCATGGCCGAGGACACCGATGTATCTGCCCTGGCCTCCCATCACATGGAAATAGTGTTCACAGTTCAGCATACCTGTGGCTTCACTTTCTGCACCATCAGGGTCTCCTCTGCATTGCTGAAGGCTCCCTCTAGATGGTTCAGGACAAATTGAGACACAGTCCATTTCAACTTTCAAATGAACAACTTTACTGGTTTCCTTATGCAGCACATCCATATTCACAGCATCAACAACAGGCTCCATAATGCACATTTCTTCCTCTTTCCCTGTACGCCTTTCCTTGTCATACTGCACGTACCCAGGGTGGGTATATCATATGGTTCCCTCATCTGTTTTGTATCCAGACATGAGGGCATCAGCCCATGAAGTCAGCTGCCACATGGTGAGCATCCTGCCCTTCTGTACTGCCTCTTGGCACAGCATCCTCTCAGGTCAAACTCACTGCGCTTTGGGATTCCCTCAGCTGTTTCACCCCGGATCTGAGGGCATTAGCCCATGCGATAACTTGCTACATTATGGAGCCACCTGCGTGCCCGTACTGTCCTGGCCTTGTCCTTAGCCTCTGTCCCAACACTGCTATAGCCCACTGCTGTTCTGGCTTGCTGCTGGTCTGGTCTGTTACCCTGGATGGCTGGGCTTCTCTCTCTTCTCCTGGGCATTAATCCTGTCTGGACTGTATGGCACCCTGGCCCTTCTCCTAGATTGAGGAAATGCTCCTAGCTTGTCACACAGCAGACCCCCTCCTACATTAACTAGTTCCTAACTATGTGAAACTCCTATCTAGTACTATGTACACAAGAATGCCTCATCTAGTGGCCAAAAATGGGCATTATGCTTTACCTACGAAACAATACCCATATAAATGCTTTATAAACAACAGACAGGGCATGAAATATTCACAGTAGCAATCACATGTAAAACATTACAGATAAATATACATATGTTACACATAGCAGCATAAGGGAAAGTCAAGTTAAGAATATCACATTTACAGATCAGTGAAATAACTACTTAACCGGGTTGTGTAAAGGGAATATACATTACCGTTCATACAACCCCTTAGGCTGCCGTCACACTAGCAGTATTTGGTCAGTATTTTACATCAGTATTTGTAAGCCAAAACCAGGAGTGGGTGATAAATGCAGAAGTGGTGCATATGTTTCTATTATACTTTCCCTCTAATTGTTCCACTCCAGGTTTTGGCTTACAAATACTGATGTAAAATACTGACCAAATACTGCTAGTGTGATGGCAGCCGTACAAGTGCAAAATAGGAAGGCTTAAACTTGTCAACAACTTTGTCCCAGACTTGTTTAGAGACTTCCTTAGCTTTCATAGTGATGTTTGGTTAGTGGTGCCGCTGTGCTCTGCTTTATGGCCGGCGCTGACACAGTCAGTGCAGGGAAGCTGACGGCGGGGGACGTGACAGACATCAGAATGTGAGTAAGTAGTGTTTTCTTTTTTTCT
This sequence comes from Ranitomeya imitator, assembly GCF_032444005.1. Classification (NCBI taxonomy): domain Eukaryota; kingdom Metazoa; phylum Chordata; class Amphibia; order Anura; family Dendrobatidae; genus Ranitomeya; species Ranitomeya imitator. Next base: position 413,514,831 of record NC_091286.1, on the reverse strand, counting down.
TTTACAAAGGTAACCAGGGTAAATATTGTGTTACTAAGCGTGGCCCTGCACTTAGTAACCCGATGTTTACCCTGGTTACAAGTGAACACATCGCTGGATCAGCGTCACACACGCCGATCCAGCGATGACAGCGGGTGATCAGCAACCAAAAAAAGGTCCTTATCATTCCCCAACGACCAACGATCTCCCAGCAGGGGACTGATCGTTGATCGCTGTCACACATAACGAGATCGTTAGCGGGATCGTTGCTACATCACAAAAAGCGTGACGTTGCAACGAGATCATTAACGATATCGTTATGTGTGAAGGTACCTTTAGAAAAATTGACAGAACTACAGCAAGCTGTACTTTCCAGGACTGACAATGGACAGAATCCAAATTCTGCTTTTTATTAGATGAAGGTTATGCCAACATACCTCCCCTTTGTGAACTCATGTGGGGGCTGGTTGCTGGGTCTTTTTTTGAATTTTATGAGACCCCATCTTACAGGATATCTTCACTCTAAAGGTCATAGGAGGTAGATATTGTTATGCACAAAAAAAGAGCATGAACTGCACCTCCAAAAATCATACGTTGGGCTAAAGCCGCTAGGCAAAAATTTATATAACTGAACATGAGATTCTTTCTGTAGTTTAGCATTCTGATCAGAGTGTATGAAGCCCACTACCATGTCACGGCAAACCTCATAGTGGGTCCTACCATCCTAATGGAGTGGAGCCATGCGCTGACCACCGCCACAGCAGCAATGCACCAGCAGGGCAGACAGCCTGGTGCCCCATAGCACCCATGTTGCAATACTGAGTCACCATAACTCCAGACAGCGCCGCTCCACCAGCACAAAACCACAGCAACAATGGCCACCACACAGCACCCACACCAAATGAAAGGAGTATTGAAACTCACCTTCCACCAACTCTTCAGTGAGAGCAAAAATGGGCTAGACCCCTCACTTTGCAGTCTCCTGCTAATTAAAATCACCTGTGCCAAAAGAGAAAAGAACATGCTTTGCACAAAAAATTTACTGAAGAGCAGGAGGAAGGTGAGTTTCAGTGCTCCTTTCGTTTGGTGTGGGTCCTGTGTGGCGGTCATTGTTTCTGCGGTTTTGTGCTGGTAGAGCGGCGTTGGTCTGGAGTCGTGGGGACTTAGTTCCCATTACAGTGAGGCAGTGGGCTTCATACAGTCTGATCAGAATGTTTTGCCTAGCGGCATTAGATCATTGTATGAGTTTTGGAGGTGCTGTCCATTCTCTTTTTTTCAGCATATTGCATGATCTGTCCTTTTTTTTCTTTGGATATGCACTCCTCCCATTTGGCACAGGTGATTTTAATCAGCAGGAGACTGCAAAGTAAAATGTCTAGCCCATTTTTGCTCTTACTGAAGAGCTGGAGGAAGGTGAGTTTCAGTGCTCCTTTCATTTGATGTGGGTGCTGTGTGGCGGCCATTGTTACTGCTGTTTTGTGCTGGTGGGGTGGGGCTGCGCAGCTTGGAGTCATGGGGACTTAGTCTTGCTGCATGGGTGTTGTGGGGCACCAGGCCATCTGCCCTGCTGGTGCATTGCTGCTGTAGCGGTGGTCGGTTCACGGTTCCGCTCCGCTAAGGTGGTAGGACCCACTACGAGGTTTCCCATTTAGCACAAGTGATTTTAATCAGCAGGAGACTGCAAAGTAAAGGGTCTAGCCCATTTTTGCTCTTACTGAAGAGCTGGAGGAAGGTGAGTTTCAGTGCTCCTTTTGTAACATCCCTGTCGGCATCACTGCATGGCTTCCCATCTCCCATCTTACTCATCACTCTGGGCCATGCTGTGAGTTCTGTCCTCTGTCTGCTCCATTCTGTGAATCTCATGTCCTTGCTTGCTGCATACTTCCTGGCTGTATGCTTAGGGTGGCGGCACTGGCACTTCCTGATTCTTATAGAGACAGTGTGCGCACTACTAATATGTCCTCAGCCTATTGCCAAGAGGTATCGGGTACTTAAGGCATCTCCACCCATTGGGAGATGCCTGAGCAACAAACTCTGTCTGCTTTCTGCTATGGAGTTGCCAGGTCCTGTTCTGTTTCTCCACACAGGGGGTTGTATACCCAGGCCTGTATCTGTATTCTTTGTGTGTCATTACTCCCTTCCTGGGGACTGCACACCCAGGCCTGAATCCTTTGTCCTGAACTTGTTCACGTGTCTGTCCTTGTCTGAACTTCGCCCTATACCTGTACCTGTTTGCATCCTTGTCTGTTACCTTTCCTACTCAGCTATGTGTATCCTTGTGTCCACTCCTTCTGCTCTGCTCCTATCCCGCACCCTGCTGCTCTGTTCTGCTCCCATCCCGCACTCTGGCTCTGATCCTGTTCTGCATCCTGCAGCTCTGCTTTTTTTCTGCTCCGCACCCTGCAACTCTGCTCCTGTTCCGTATCCTGTGGCTCTGCTCTGCTTCTGCTCTGCACCCTGTGGCTCTGCTCCCGCTCCACACCCTACGGCTCTTCTATGCTCCCACTACGCACCCTGGTGCTCCTTTCTGCTTCCGCTCTGCACCCTGCGGTTCTTTGTCCCTCCAGTCTGTACTGATTCCTACTGGTTCACTTATCCCTCTAGTCTGAAATGGTTCCTACCTGTTCCCATTTCCTATTCGTACCTGCCTTTGTTCCTGCGGGTGCTGTGTGGCGGCCATTGTTCTGCGGTTTTGTGCTGGTGGCTCGGCGCGGTCTGGAGTCATGGGGACTTAGTCTTGCAGCATGGGTGCTGAGGGGCACTAGGCTGTCTGCCCTACTGGTGCATTGCCACTGTGGTAGTGGTCGGTGCATGGGTCCGCTCCATTAGGGTGGTAGGACCCACTACGCAGTTTGCCGTGATGTGGCACTGGGCTTCATACAGTCGGATCAGAACGATAAACTAAGAACCTCATGTTCAGTTATATATATTTCAGCCTAGCGGCATTAGATCATTGTATGATTTTTAGAAGTGCTGTCCATTCTCTTTTTTTTTGTTGCATAGATATTGTTATGTTTTCTATTACGATTTCAACTTTATATAGAGATTAAATATGGCCAGGATAGCATCATTCATCTTCCCTATATTAAGTTGGAGCAGTTAAAATGGCCTTACGGTGATGTGAGAGAATACGTTATGTTCGTCCCTTTTGCTACAACGCTGGAAATATATCTCCCATAAATATTGGATCAATGCAAACCCCAATATTATAATTGACCACTGACTCCAAACGGTTTGAGAGCCATGCTTTAATCAGAGGAAGGTTATGCCTGGGAAGCATACTTCCCCGCCTGTGTGTAAACAAATTTGTGTGTTGATGTATTTTTCCCAGAGCAAATCTCCCGTTGCAATTACCTGGTCATTGCAGGAGTCCCCAATTTCAATGGAGGTTGACATGTCAGCTTTCTCTCACTTCCAAAGATATAATTAGTTTCTCTCTTTTCCGGCCACAAATAATCCCATACGTTCAATGTGAGGATGATATGTCCCCTCCCTGGAGATGTCTATATTGATTATTTATTTTTCTCTATAACAGTATGTGCTTTAACTCTTTCCTCTTGAGATTTCTCAGCTTAGAGCAGTGGTCACCAACTTTTCTTACCAACGAGAACCACATTCATTTTTGAGAGATGGACACAAGCCACATTCAATGTCTCCTCCTCCCACTCTAGACACCTGTACACCCAGTACATGATATAAAGATGGCCAAAGCTTCCCCTCAAAAAGCACACCATGGTGTTGTGCCCTTTCCCTCTGTAAGAGAATGAACAACTGTGAGACACACACAGTAATACATAAACCGAGTGTCTGCAAGTGAACATCGCCATCTGCTCACCAAAGTTGATAAGAGAGAGCATTACACTTGTAGGAAATGAAGAGCAAAGTACACATCCCCTGAGGGAAAAGATTAGAGGAAACACCGGGTCAAGTGACAGCTGTGGCACAATCAATAATTATAAACAGCCAGAGAAGAGAAGGAGTCAGCACCTGGACCTGTAGAAGTACAGAGGTGTGAACAGCGGAGTTGGCTTATAGTCATCATTATGAAAAATCAGACCTGAGTGAAGACCCTAGAGACCAGACCCGAGTGAAGACCCGAGAGACTAGGCCCTAGTGAAGACCCAGAAATGAAAAACCCGAGTTGTGAGATCAAGTGGTGTGAGCAGGGCCAGGACTGGGAGAGATGACTGAGGTGCAGTAGGGGTACATTCGTTCAAGCTACAACCCCTGTGCAAACGTATGATGCAAAGTGGGGATCAGGGCCGTGCTTTAGGAATGGAGCCTGCCAGCATGATAGATGTGAAAAGTAACTCATAGATACAGGTCTTGCGGCCTAGCGGTGAAGTATCATAGAGAGTGGCGGAGAGATAACTGTGACAGGGCCGATAGTACTGGGATCCATTTCAGGTGGAGATCTTAGGTCCAATACATCACTAACTATAATAGTTGTTTATATGTAAAAACAGAGCAATACTATGTAAAAGGGAACCTGTCAGTTTCCCTGTGCCCTCAGAACCAGAGGCAGGGTATTTATCTATGTAGACACAACTGCTGAACAGTCCCTTTATTACATTACACACATAAACAGATCTTTAAAAAAAGTATTTCTAAAGTCCATTTGTGATATACAATTGAGGCCTTTGACTAGACAATGGGGCGTTAATGTCCCCAGACAAGTCGGCCAACTTAGCATGTTATCACGCCCCTGTGCGAGTGATGACATGACTTATAAGCGCCGAAGTCATCATCAGCACTATACAAATCTCTTGCATGCACTGGGCTTCTTTCCCTCACTGCATTGATCTTCTTAAGCTGGTTGTACACGTTCCGGTTTCAGAGAGCCACACTACGCATGGTCAAAAGTGAAGAAGACTTCTGATTTTGCGCAGTGCATCTCTCTGAAGCAAGCACGTGTACATATGGCTTCAGAGGACAGGTTCCCTTTAATAGAATTGTCTTAATACCCAGTATAGCTGAATTATTGTATTCACACTGCATAATAATTTACTGTAATTCTACTGTTTGATATTGTGTTGTAGGCATCACATTCAGTTGGGAAAATAAGTATATGATACAATGCCGATTTTGCAAGTTTCCCACCTACAAAGAATGGAGAGGTCTGTAACTTGTATCGTAAGAACAGTTCAGTTGTGAGAGACAAAATGTAAAAATACAAAACAGAAAATCACATTGTATCATTTTTAAATAATTAAATTGCATTTTATTACAAGAAATAAGTATTTGATCATCTAATAACCAGCAAGAATTCTGGCTCTCACAGACCTGTTAGTTTCTGTTTAAGAAGCCTTCCTACTCTGCACTCATTTCTTGTATTAATTTCACCTGTTTGAACTCGTTACCTGTATAAAAGACACCTGTCCACACACTCAATCAATCACACTCTAACCTCTTCACAATGGCAAGACCTAAGAGCTGTCTTAAGAACACCGGGGACAAAATAGTAGACCTGCCCAAGGCTAGGATGGGCTACAGAACAATACGCAACAACTTGGGGAAAAGATAACAACTATTGGCAAAATTATCAGACAATGAAGGAAACACGAGATGACTGTGACTCTTCCTCAGTCTGGGGCTGCATGCAAGATCTCGCCTTGTGGGGTAAACATTAGTGATAAGCGAATATACTCGTTACTTGAGATTTCCCGAGCACACTCGGGTGTCTTCCGAGTATGTTTAAGTGCTCGGAGATTTAGTTTTCATCGCCTCAGCTGAATGATTTACAGCTATTAGCCACGCTAAGTACATGTGGGGGTTTCCTGGTTGCTAGGGAATCCCCACATGTAATCAAGCAGGCTAGTAGCTGTAAATCATCCAGCTGTGGCGAAGAAACCTAAATCTCCGAGGACTAAAAAATACCCGGAGGACACCCAAGCATGCTCAGGAAATCTCGAGTAACGAGTATATTCGCTCATCACTAGTGAGGATGATTTTGAGAAAGGTCAGGAATCAGCCCAGAGCTACACAGGAGGACCTGGTAAATGTCTTGAAGAGAGCTGGGAGCACAGTCTAAAACATTAAAATCCTGCAGGGCACGCAAGGTTCCCCTACCCACACCAGCACATTTCCAGGCCCATTTGAACATCGCCAACGACCATTTGGATGATCCAGAGGAGGCATGGGAAAAGGACATGTGGTCAGATGAGACCAAAATAAAACTTTCTCTATCCCCATGATGGCACCACGGAGAGAGGGGTCCGCCCCCAGGGACAAGAAACCTACAGATGAAAAAGGGCGTACCTCTCTCCCACATCAGTTGGTTTCCTGTCCCTGACGGGGAACCTACAGCGTACCTGAAGGATTCTTCGTGGGATTCCAGGGAGCTGGCCGGTCGGTTCCTGACAGGGGGCACCCTGTCACGGCTGGATCCAGCAGGTTTTTCTCCCCCCTTTTTCTTCCGACCCTGAAGCACCACCGCTGGGGTCGGCGGGTCCTATGGGTGAGTGTAGCAGGGGGAGGCAGTGAAGAGGTTGGAGCCTGCCTTCCCCGTGAAAAAAAAAAGGGGAGGAAAGAGGCAGGTGACGGCGGTCACCGATATAGCCTCTGTACCGCTGATCAGTACATGGAGGTAGCGGCGGCTATGCTACCATGAGGGGCACAGGAGCGCAAGAGCGCGCAAATGCGGCCATGGCACCGCCGGACACCGCCGCCTAAACCGGAAGTGCGGGGGCAGCAGGACGGGGGCGGAACGATAGAACGCGAGCACAGGCGTCCCCGATAATATCCTCCCTATGGGACGCCTGTGCCGCGAACTGGAAGTGATGCGCGCGCATGCGCAGATTGCCGCTTCTACCGGCGGCAAATTTAAAAAGAGCGTTCCTTAAGGGAAAAGCGTGGAAAAACCTCCTCTTTGCCAAAAACGCAGAGTGGAGCCACTATGAGCGATAAAGAGCAGCAAGAGGCACAGGAGTGTGCGCAATCATTGCCTGAGCAAGTACAGGTTCAGCGGCACCCGCGCTCACAGCATCAGCGCAAGGGAAACGCTCCTTCCCAGCAGCGCAGCAGCAGCAGACGCTCAGGGTCGCAACGCAACCGAGTCTCTGAAAAAACAACGCGTCCGGTGACGAATCCAGCGGATATAGTCCCGAGGCCAGAGACGGTATCTCTTATTCACTAAGGGTGAGTGATCTACGTGAAAGTAATAATGTAATACGTGATTACTCTTTCTCCTAGGGAAGAAAATGTACAGACAAAACAAAGCACAAAGTGTGTGCGATATGTTTGGAAGAGCTACCTTCCTCCTGGGAAAAAAAGCTATGCGGGTCTTGAATAGAAAAAACCATTCAGGAGGAATCCCCGGGGTTCGCATCAGACCTGAAAACACTAATAAAAAATCAGGTGGAGAGTGCCCTCAAAGGCATTAAAGTCCCGAAGAAAAAACATAGATCAGGTCATAAGTCCCCTGAATCTAGCATTGACGAATCAGATAGTGAAACATCTGACTCTAACGATTCGTCGACATCCGAGACCTCTTCACTATCATCAGAGGGGGGACGCAGTTGCTTCCCCATCGAAGAGACAGACGCACTGGTGAAGGCCATCAGAACGACCATGGGTCTGGTAGACGAACGTCCTAAAAGAACAGCACAGGACATAATGTTCAGCGGATTAGAACAAAAGAAAAGAAGAGTATTTCCAATAAATGAGAAAATTCATTCTTTGATCAAGAAAGAATGGAAAAAAACGGATAAAAAAGTTCTCTTGACCCCCAAGAGAAAATACCCGTTCGACGACCCAGCCTGCTCATCCTGGATGTGGCCATAGCAAAGGCCTCTAAAAAATTTGCCCTGCCCTTCGAGGGCATGGGCACTCTAAAGGATTTGATGGACAAAAAAGCAGACTCTTTCTTAAAAAACTCCTGTGAAGCTGCAGGAGGTGGTCTAAAACCAGCCATCGCAGCCACCTGTACGGCCCGTGCCTTAATGGTATGGCTTGAGCACTTGGATTCCCAACTAAAGGAGAAAGTTTCAAGAGAAACAATCCAGAAGTCAGTGTCCATGATGAAAGGGGCGGCAGCCTTTTTGGCGGACGCTTCGGTGGACTCAGCGAGATTAGCAGCCAGGTCGGCCTCTTTCTCAAACGCCGCAAGACGTGCCCTGTGGCTAAAGTGCTGGCCGGGGGACTTGCAAACAAGGACCAAGTTATGCTCAATACCTTGCGAAGGTGAATTTCTGTTCGGATCAACATTGGACGACATCCTCGACAAAGCGGGAGATAAAAAGAAATCTTTCCCCGGGTTCCCTAACCAGTCATATAGGCGTTCCTTTCGGAACAGAAAGTTCATGCGGAGAAGACCCCCAAAAGGGAATAAAGACGGATGGGAAGACAGAAGGAACAAAAACAGGGGCTTCTTGTTCAACAAACCCCCCCTTCCAGATAATAAAAAATCTCATTGAAGGTACTCCCCGGGTCGGAGGGAGACTAGCCGAGTTTCTTCCAGCCTGGGAAAGAATTTCAAACAGTCCTTGGATCTTAGGTATTATACGAGAAGGCCTCAAATTCAAATTTCGTATCCCTCCCGGCAACTCCTTCATGATAACGTCTCAAAAACAATCACACGAACAGTCAGCTCTCCAGAAAGAAATTCTGAACCTAATCCAGAAAGGTGTATTGCAAGAAGTCCCATTCCAGGAAAGAGGCACGGGTTTCTATTCTCCTCTCTTCCTCCGCAAGAAACCGGACGGATCGTACAGAACGATCATAAATCTCAAAAAACTAAACAGTTTCCTAGAGATACAACATTTCAAAATGGAGACAATAAAATCTTGCGTGAGAATACTCTTTCCCTTGTGTTTCATGACTGTTCTAGATTTACGAGACGCATATTACCATGTGCCCATCCACAGAGATTATCAAAAATATCTCAGACTGACAGTGAATATCCAGGGGGAAGTAAAACACTTCCAATTCCGGGCTCTCCCCTTCGGGATAGCCGTCGCTCCTCGGGTATTCACGAAAATAATGTCAGAGGTAATGGCCCACATACGGGAACAGAATATCCTAATAGTTCCCTATCTGGACGACCTCCTCGTGGTAGGGAACTCATTTCAACATTGCGAACAACAGTTGAATCTGGTCATGGCTTCACTGTCGAGTCTAGGGTGGCTGCTAAACATACCCAAGTCCAAGATGGTGCCATCAAAGGTACAGGAGTACTTAGGGATAGTCCTAGACTCGATCACGCAGAAATGCTATCTTCCTCAGGAGAAGATTCAAAAAATGACACAGGCAGTGTTACAGCTGACGGTATCCCCAGTCACTACTCTGAGGAAAGCAATGTCCCTGTTGGGCTCCATCACTGCCTGTATCCCGGCCGTACAGTGGGCACAATGTCATTCCCGGGATCTACAATGGGAGACTTTAGATTCAGGCATATCTCTGCATGGAAATTTAGATGGGCAGCTAAGTATATCACCAAACACGATACACTCCCTAGTATGGTGGGCAGACCCAGGGAATTTAACCAAAGGGGTTCCTTGGGCGCTACCGACAGAAAAGATTCTAACGACAGATGCAAGCCCCTGGGGTTGGGGAGCACATATAGACAATCAAGTGGCACAGGGGAATTGGAACAAAAGTCAAGAGCTAACTTCTTCCAACATGAAAGAACTGTTAGCAGTAAAACTGGCCCTAACACACTTTCTATATCTCCTCCATTCCCATCACGTAAAGGTCTTTTCGGACAACCAAGTTGTGGTCGCATACCTAAACCACCAAGGGGGCACCAGGTGTCGAGCATTGATGGAGGTAACCCAATCCATCTTCCACATAGCGGAACACAGTCTAAAGTCCTTGACAGCTCTTCACTTAAAGGGCTCAGAAAACCAAACTGCAGACTTCCTGAGCAGAACATGCTTAAAGCAGGGGGAGTGGGAGCTAAACCAGTCGGTCTTCGATCAAATCGTGAATCTCTGGGGTCTACCAGAAATAGACCTATTCGCAAACAGCCCAAACCGCAAAGTAAAAACATTCTGCTCAATCGATCCCCGGGGGAACCCTGTAGCTCTAGACGCACTGACAATTCCTTGGAACTATCACCTTGCCTATGCGTTCCCTCCAATGTCGCTCATCCCCTTAGTGTTGAGGAAAATTCGGGAGGAGGGAGCTACAGTGATAGTAATAGCGCCATTCTGGCCCCGCAGAATATGGTTTTCTTGGCTAAGAAAAATGTCCATATCAAGTCCATGGGTTCTACCAGACACTCCGAAGCTTCTGTCCCAGGGTCCAGTATTTCACCCCAATGCAAAGAATTTACACATGACAGCGTGGCTTTTGAAAGGAGGTTGCTAAGGGATAAAGGGTTCTCTCCCAACTTGGTGTCCACTCTATTACAGAGTAGAAAACCCGTAACCACTAGAATATATGGGAAAGTTTGGAAAAAATTTATGTCGGTATCAGGGGCAGACCCGTCCGGGGAAATTCCTATAGGGAAAATCCTTGAGTTCTTACAGAAAGGTCTGGAAAGAGGTTTGGCTACAAGCACTCTAAAGGTTCAGGTAGCAGCCTTGGGAGCACTGTATAATTATGATTTGGCCAGAAATCGGTGGGTTATGCGATTTATTAAAGCCTCATCTAGGTCCAGACCCATTCCCCTCCACAACTCTCCTCCATGGGATCTAAACCTCGTACTAAACTCTCTAACCAAACCTCCCTTTGAGCCCCTGACAGAAGTTCCTTTAAAGATCTTATCTCTAAAAACCACACTCCTAGTGGCCCTAACCTCAGCTCGTCGTGTCAGCGATATACAAGCGCTATCTTCATGCCCACCCTTTACTCACTTGATGACAGAGTCATTCTAAAAACTGACCCAGCTTACCTCCCTAAAATAGCGTCACAGTTTCATAGAACGCAAGAAATTTCTTTACCCTCCTTTTGTCCCAACCCTAAAAATGAGGGGGAAAAAACACTGCATACCCTAGACGTAAAAAGATGTCTGGTCCAATATCTATCAGCCACTAGGGAGTGCAGGAAGGATAGGGCTCTGTTTGTCTGCTTCCAGGGTCCACTCAAGGGACAAAAAGCATCGAAAGCCACGTTAGCAAGATGGATAAGAGACGCCATCGCCCTATCTTACTCATCCTGTGACTTCAGCTCCTCTGATCCTACCTTTGGGGCGAAGGGTTCTAGAGGCAGTGGTCCCTCCCTAAGAATTCTATCTATTCAAATCTCTCCGTGGTGCCATCATGGGGATAGAGAAAATGGTAGTTACCTGCCGATAACTGTATTTCTCTGATCCCATGATGGCACCCGTATATTCCCTCCCTTTTCACACACAGGTGTGCACTTTGTAATGTACTAGTAATTAATTTTAGTCACGGTGCCTCTGTTAAGTTAGATTGGTTAAGTTTAATTTGTGCAAATATTGAGTTGCAGCTGAAGTTCTGTATAAGGCTCTGTAATCCAACTGATGTGGGAGAGAGGTACGCCCTTTTTCATCTGTAGGTTTCCTGTCCCTGGGGGCGGACCCCTCTCTCCGTGGTGCCATCATGGGATCAGAGAAATACCGTTATCGGCAGGTAACTACCATTTTTGGTGTCAACTCCACTTGCCGTGTTTGGAGGAAGAAGAAGGATGAGTATAATTCCAAGAACACCTTCCCAACCGTGAATCATGGTGGGGGAAACATCATACTTTTGGGGGTGCTTTTCTGCAAAGGAGACAGGACAACTTCGCCCTATTGAAGGGAAGATGGGGTCATGTATTGTGGGATTTTGGCCAACAAGCTTCTTCCCTCAGTAGGAGCATTGAAGATGGGTTGTGGCTTGGTCTTCCAGCATGACAATGACCCAAACCACACAGCCAGGGCAACTAAGGAGTGGCTCCGTAAGAAGCATTTCAAGGTTCCGGAGTTGCCAAGCCAGTCTCCAGACCTGAACCCAATAGTAAATCTTTGGAGGGAGCTGAAACTCAATGTTGCAGCCCCGAAACCTGAAAGATCTGGAGAAGATCTGTATGGAGGAGTTGGCCAAAATCCCTGCTGCAGTATGTGCAGAGTTGGCTGAGAACTACAGGAAACATTTGATATTTGTAATAGCAAACAAAGATTTCTGTACCAAATATTAAGTTCTGTTTTTCAATTGTATCAAATAAGTATTTCATGCCATAAAGTGCAAAGGAATTATGTAAAAATCAAAAAGTGTGATGTTCTGGATTTTTTTTTTAGATTCTGTCTCTCACAGTTCAGTCTCAAAGTGTACCTGTGATAAAAATTACAGACCTCTCCATTCTTTGTAAGTGGGAAAACTTGCAAAATCGGCACTGTTGCAAATTCTTATTCTGTGCTAATTATCTAAATATTTGTTAGTTAAGTTACCACTGAGCCGTCCTTCCCTGTGCTGTTGCATCCACGAACCTTTTAACTCTCCTGTAACTTAGATCCAGTAGTGCCCACTTTACCCCCATTCAGTATTCTTATATCAGGCACACTTACCACTCTTTGGGGCCAGCTTTAAGCACCTCTCCAACTGCTAGTATTAACCCCTTTCTGACCTCAGACGGGATAGTACGTCCGAGGTCAGATGCCCTGCTTTGATGCGGGCTCCGGCGGTGAGCCCGCATCAAAGCCAGGACATGTCAGCTGTTTTGAACAGCTGACATGTGCCCGTAATAGGCGCGGGCAGAATCGCGATCTGCCCGCACCTATTAACTAGTTAAATGCCGCTGTCAAACGCAGACAGCGGCATTTAACTACCGCATCCGGCCGGGCGACCGGAAATGACGGCATCGCCGACCCCCGTCACATGATCAGAGGTCGGTGATGCTTGTACCTTGTAACCATAGAGGTCCTTGAGACCTCTATGGTTACTGATCGCCGGTAGCTGTGAGCGCCACCCTGTGGTCGGCGCTCACAGCACACCTGATTTTCTGCTACATAGCAGCGAACAGCAGATCGCTGCTATGTAGCAGAGGCGATCGTGCTGTGCCTGCTTCTAGCCTTCCATGGAGGTTATTGAAGCATGGCAAAAGTGAAAAAAAAAAAGTTAAAAAAAATTTGAAAAAAATAAAAAAAATATAAAAGTTTAAATCACCCCCCTTTCGCCCCAATCAAAATAAATCAATAAAAAAAATCAAATCTACACATATTTGGTATCGCCGCGTTCAGAATCGCCCGATCTATCAATTAAAAAAAAGCATTAACCTGATCGCTAAACGGCATAGCGAGAAAAAAATTCGAAACACGAGAATTAGGTTTTTTTGGTCGCCGCGACATTGCATTAAAATGCAATAACGGGCGATCAAAAGAACGTATCTGCACCAAAATGCTATCATTAAAAACGTCATCTCTGCACGCAAAAAATAAGCCCTCAACTGACCCCAGATCATGAAAAATGGAGACGCTACAAGTATCGGAAAATGGCGCCATTTTTTTTTTTTTTAGCAAAGTTTGGAATTTTTTTTTCACCACTTAGGTAAAAAATAACCTAGTCATGTTAGGTGTCTATGAACTCGTACTGACCTGGAGAATCATAATGTCAGGTCAGTTTTAGCATTTAGTGACCTAGCAAAAAAGCTAAACAAAAAACAAGTGTTGCACCGCACTTTTTTTGCAATTTCACCGCACTTGGATTTTTTCCCCTTTTTATAGTACATGACATGCTAAAACCAATGATGTTGTTCAAAAGTACAACTCCTCCCGCAAAAAATAAGCCCCACATGGCCAAATTGACGGAAAAATAAAAAAGTTATGGCTCTGGGAAGGAGGGGAGTGAAAAACGAACACGGAAAAACGAAAAATCACAAGGTCATGAAGGGGTTAATGTATCTCCAGCTTACCAAAGTTATTTTTTCCCCACCTATTATGAGCATCTAGATCTGCTCTTCTGTGTGGCGCTAGTCAGAAAAGTCACCATTTGCAGACCTGCTGTTCATAGTTGATTGCTAGACCTTGTGTTAGTTCATCAAACTGGCAGACAGTTGCAAGCCACACATCATGGGCCCACAAGCAACATGTGGTTTCTGAGCCTGAAGTTGGGGAACCCTGGCTTAGCGGGAACATTGATCTCACCTTAGTGCTGGATTTACAACTACACTGCTCAGTACTGCTATATACATGTGCTACATGTGCTAATGTAGCTTCTGTACATGTGCTACATTAAGACAATAGATCATAAATCCATTATGTCTGTTTATGCTGTTTATAGGAAACATTGCAGTGACCACTCTTTCCCCAGTAGCTCACCCAACATTAGAGCTATAACCTGATTGGTAAAATTCAGGGTTGTGTGTTATTCCTACTGTCCACACACATGACAGCTTATTCTGAAAAGGTACCTGAAATGACAGATCTGTTATTATCCTTATAATGCAATGTTCATGCTGCATTTAACAAATTAATATAATGAAATTATTTGCAATTATTATTTTCTTGACAACTGTTAATTCCTATCATATGTTCAGCTTCTACTATTTTTTAAAACATGTTCATTTCTTGGCTCACTCTGTATTTCAATTTAAAACTGATTGATTTACCATCAGTGGTGATTTTCTTGTGTCTAACAATACTAAGGGTTGCTGTGTGTCCTTCATATGCAGGTTAAATATGAGCCAGTGCTATAATTCCCCTAGCTGACCCTAAACAGTGCACTCCCTTGGGATAATTGCTGCGCAGTGAGAAGAGATATAGCAATCACCGGCTTCTGATAGGCTTCAGTTTTACAGAACCCCTGTATACCACTGCAGAACAGAATTGCCAGGTATGTCAGTTCAACTAGTGAAACTATGGAGGATTTATGCTCTGCAAATCCCTAAAGGATTCTGAAAATGAATACTGTTTGTCCACTTTGGATGCAAAATGTCATAGCCCAATGGTCTAGCATCTGTTCATTTATTGTCCTTGGAGTCATTAACAGACCGCTGTATAACATTATTATCTTCTATTTACAAAGCACTAAAATATTCTGCTGCGTTGCATAGATAACAGAGGAAAGGTTGGCAAGAATAAAAAATGCCCCCATAAAAAAACAAAATAATGTCTAGAATACAAGAGTTCATATACTAAAACATATGAGGGATTGGAAGCAGAGGCTGGAAGCTGCAATTAAATCCAGCCTAATCACTTATGGATCTATCATATAGACTGCCAGCACAGAGAAGCCTTCCAAATCACTGCGTTATTCCTGGTACTGTATGCTTGTGCCCTGTAGATGGTCTGACAGTAATTACGTTGTCCTATGGCCTCCAACTCCTAACACAAACTCATAACCCTTATGAATGTAGGCTAAAGAGATATTCTATCTTTGCAGATTTAATTGAGCAAAAATGTACTCTACACTAGGATTGGGCTTACATTTCCATTTGTAGGGTCCTCCTGCATCACTGTTGGAATACCAGAACACAGAAGGAAACCTGATGGATGATATTAAAGTCAATATGGTCTGTCAGGATTGGCACCTGTCAGGAAATGGATATGAAATAATGTCTCATATTGAACTGAAGCAGTGCCCTTCCAATGCTGCTAATCAATGGATATAGAACTGCACATAAAAGGACCATTTCCTAGGCTATCGAACCCGATTTATTCACCAGAATTCTGGCATAAAACACTTTGATGAGTTGCAAATTTTTTGTGCAGCTCGTGGTTTTGCCAATTTACTTTTCACGCTAGTTTTGGCTAGTACCAATACAATGAGCAGAGATAGGGTGGAACAAAGAAAGAACAGAGGCATGATGCTAGAGTTTGTATTGGATCGCCCCCGTAGGGCAGTGGGGTACTCGGTACCGGGTCCTTCGGTTCTCAAGGGGGATGTCACGGTGGCTGACCCGGTCCGTGGCCCTCGGGAGGTCCGTTGATAAAAGGGAAGGGTCTTTAAAGGGATATGTTCGTGACGCCACCTGTGGTATTCGGTCAGGGTGACCGACGCTGCTTAGGGGTCCGCTGGGGTGATGTTATGGCAGCTAGATGGTATACCTTCCCACAGGTGAAGTATGTCCCCAGGGCTTCCAGTGTGTAGATGGTGAATGATGTAAGGCGCAGTGAAGAACGAGGACTCAAGGTTGCAGTCTCTTTACCTTTATTGAAGGCTTCAGCGTCCACAGTCCAGAGCACCAGATTACAGGGCAGGCAGAGTCCGGCCAGTTTGGAGGCAAGTCCAGAGTCCCCTTATCCAGGTGGACATCAGTAGCCTTCCTCTAGCGCCTGGGTGTTGTTGTACCTTTCTGCTGAGCCTCTCATAAGGTCCCCACAACTGTTGTAGATGTTCTAGATGTTATGTCTCTCTCTGTCCCCCAGATGGATAGGAACAAACCCGTATGACTGGTGGCCTCAGGCTTTTTACAGGGACTCTAGCATGCCCCAGCCCCCACAAGTTACCACCGTGCCTCCTGGGCACAGGGCGGATCAGTAACTTGAAATTAGCTGTCCTGACGGTCTCTGGAGCAAGGCAAAAAGGACTCTTGCTCCCTCGGTGTTCCGGCTACCGGATCCTGCACCTCAGAATGAGACAGCTTGTGCAGGGCAGAACTCCTTCTGGTTTCCTCTCTTTTTGCTATGACTTCTTGTCACTCTCTACAATACAGTTCGCTGTTCATGTCTCTTTCTTAGGATGCTGCCACACGTGGGGCAGGCGCAGCTCCGTAGCCTTCTGTCTAGGCCTCTGACAGGATCCCACCCCTGTCAGGGACCATCTACCTGAGCGGAGCTCAGATAGCAGCTAACTGGGTGAATCCCAGCCAGCTTCTGCCGCTCTTCCTATCCAGACCACCAGTTTTACCTAATGTGATGGTTCAAGGAGTGAAAAACAGAAAATGGACCCTCTAGACCGTGACAACGAACCCCCACGAGCTGACCAGATAGACCACCCCCTATACAGGGAGAGTTAGGGGCAGGCCCATGAGGGACTATCGCCATGGAAGCTGGAGGCCTGGGACGGGAGAAGACCAGGGAGCAGCGGAGAGGGTAGGAACACAGGATAAGGCGAGTACCGCAGAGACACAGATCCGATGGACACGACAGGGACAAAAGAATGGCTGGAACACAGACACTGCCGAAGCACTGCAGAGGCACGGGAGCTGACGGAGTTATTGCAGCGGTACGGAGACTGACGGGGAGACTGCAGAGAAACAAGGTTAGAAGAGATGCTGCAGGGGCACAGGTCCTGGCGAGGCAAAGGAGAAAACACAGAAACTGGCAGGGTTCTGGAAAGACAAGATAAACCCAAGGTCAGAGAGTAACGAACACACAGAGACCAAGAGTGGCCGGAAGCACTTGAAAGTACAAATGATCATCAGGCGCAGAGGGGCGGACGGAAGCAGTTTACATACCAGCGCGGCGCAGCACTTCCGAGTGAAGGTCCTCCAAGATGATAGAAAGGATGGGAAGAAGCGCTGGCAAGAAAGGTTAGAAGTGCGCACACGCAGTGCTGAACCTGGCGTGCGCTCGATGACCAGCAGAGGGCGGAAGCGCACGCTGAGAAGAAGACGCTGCAGGAGAGGTGACGCGCCGGGATGCCGATGACAGGTAAGTATGACAGGACGGAGGAGACGGCAGCAGCTGTTTAATACCTAATAGTGAAGAGTGCCCTAATAAATAGGAGCATAGCTCCCCCTGGTGGACTGGAGTGTGAAATGTGTTGTGTGTTGGTGTTACCTGGATTCGGTTGTCATTCTTTGCCTCCAAACGTAACATCACTCCCCCCCTAGAGGAAAATGATACTACTGCAACGACCAGGACCCTGGGGCGCTGCACTATCACCGCACAAATCTTTCTCCAGTCACAGACTGGAGCAGTGTCAAACTGGGTTGAGAAAGGCCCACCAGTAACCAATTATAGGTCCCCCTTTTTCAGCTAAATGCAAATGTGACATTATCCTCAGTCACAAATTTATATAACAGTAAACCAGACAGATTGTTAAATGAATCTACTATATAATTGTCTAAGGGTCACTTCCGTCTGTCCTTCTGTCTGTCACGGTTATTCATTCGCTGATTGGTCTCGCCAGCTGCCTGTCATGGCTGCCGCGACCAATCAGCGACGGGCACAGTCCAGAAGAAAATGGCCGCTCCTTACTCCCCGCAGTCAGTGCCTGTCGCCCGCATACTCCCCTCCGGTCACCGCTAACACAGGGTTAATGCCGGCGGTAACGGACCGCGTTATGCCGCGAGTAACGCACTCCGTTACCGCCGCTATTAACCCTGTGTGTCCCCAACTTTTTACTATTGACGCTGCCTATGCAGCATCAATAGTAAAAAATGTAATGTTAAAAATAATAATAAAAAAAAAACCTGCTATACTCACCCTCCGTAGTTGCTCGCGCCGGCCGTCATCTTCCGTTGCAGGTTCCGGTGGCAAAGATGGTATGGGAGAAGGACCTGCCATGATGTCACGGTCATGTGACTGCGATGTCATCACAGGCCCTGCGCGCCTGTGCGAGAAGGACCTGCGATGACGTCACGGTCATGTGACCGCGACGTCATCACAGGTCCTGCGCTCATACCAACCCTGGGACCAGAAGCTGCCGTGGACTACAAGGGGCCCTCGGAAAGGTGAGTATATGTTTATTTTTTATTTTTTAACCTTGGACAAACCTGGCTGGTCAATATACTATGTAGCTGGGCAATATACTCTGTGACTGGCCAATATACTACGTAACTCTGTGCTGTATACTACATCGCTGTGCAATATACTACGTGGCTCTGTGCTGTATACTACGTAACTGGGCAATATACTACGCAACTGGGGAATATACTATGTGGCTCTGTGCAATATACTACGTGGCTCTGTGCTGTATACTACGTCACTGGGCAATATCCTACGTCACTGGGCAATATAGTGCGTAACGGGGCAATATACTACGTGGCTCTGTGCTGTATACTACGTCACTGGGCAATATACTACGTGTCTGGGCAATATACTACGTAACGAGGCAATATACTATGTGACTGGGCAATATACTACATGGCTCTGTGCTGAATACTACAGCACTGGGCAATATACCATGTCGCTGTGCAATATACTACGTGGCTGGGCAATATACTATGTCACTGGGCAATATACTACGTGGCTGCGCAATATACTACGTCACTAGGCAATATACTACGTAACTGGGCAGTATACTACGTGGCTGGGCAATATACTACGTCACTGGGCAATATACTACGTGGTTGGGCAATATACTACGTGGCTGGGCAATATACTACGTGACTGGGCAATATACTACGTGACTGTGCAATATACTACGTGGTTGGGCAATATACTATGTCGCTGGGCAATATACTACGTCACTGGGCAATATACTACGTGGCTGGGCAATATACTACATGGTTGGGCAATATACTATGTGGTTGGGCAATATACTATGTGGCTGGGCAATATACTACGTGATTGGGCAATATACTACGTGGCTGGGCAATATACTACGTGGTTGGGCAATATACTACGTGGTTGGGCAATATACTATGTGGCTGGGCAATATACTACGTGACTGGGCAATATACTACGTGACTGTGCAACATACTATGTGGCTGGGCAATATACTACGTAGCTGGGCAATATACTACGTGGTTGGTCAATATACTACGTGGTTGGGCAATATACTATGTGGCTGGGCAATATACTACGTGACTGGGCAATATACTATGTGGCTGGGCAATATACTACGTGGTTGGGCAATATACTACGTGGCTGGGCAATATACTACGTGACTGGGCAATATACTACGTGACTGTAAAATATACTACGTGGTTGGGCAATATACTACGTGACTGGGCAATATACTACGTGACTGTGCAATATACTACATGGCTAAGCAATATACTACGTGGCTGAGCAATACACTACGTGGCTGGGCAATATACTATGTGAGCTGTGCAATATACTACGTGGACATGCATATTCTAGAATACCCGATGCGTTAGAATCGGGCCACAATCTAGTAATAGTATATTGGGCCAAAAACTGCTCATGTATGAGGGTGATGTCCCTCTCTTGTATAAGGGCCCACCAGAGAATTCTCCTGTTATCCTCTGGGCCAGTCAACGCCTCGACTGGCGTTAGATTTGTGGCAAAGCGCACAGTGGCACACGCCACTTTTCAGATGCACTGCATTTATTAAGAGGTGCTTCATCAAGACCTGCCCTTTTTATGTGGCATTTGTCTGTATATTTCAACAGAACATTATACAAGTGCCTCAAACACTGAGTAATGTTTTATGACTCGTATACAGTCACCTACTGTACAGATAACATAATATTTCCGACAAAGTGCCTGTCAAATGACATCTCTTTTTTATCAACTACTAGTAGAAGGCTCATCCTAAGATGACTGATATAGAAAATGCATCTACTTAACCCCTTACCGATATCTCCTGTACATGTACAGTGCAAGTCAGAAGCGGATGTATTGGGCAGCCTCACCCCCAAAACCAGCAGATGATGGCTGTAACTCACAGCCACAACCTGGTTATAACAGCCTGGTGTAGATCTGAGTTGTGCCAGCAACTATTAATTCTTCATCTGATACTGTCAAACTCTGTCAACGGCATTAACAGCATGCCGGCATGTGGGCATAAAATTTCATGACTTGGCCACGGGGTGTTGATGGGTTGCTGTGACAGTGGGAGGTCTGTTGTAGACCTCCGTGCCTCTCATCACAGAGCTCCATTGAAACCCAGCCTCTGGCCAGTCTTCAAAGTTGACCGTGATTTTTACTATATACAGAAATACTGTGGTATTGATGTATATAGTAAAAAGTGATCAGATGATCCAAGGTTCAAGTCCCCAAAGGTTGGAAGAAGCAATTAAAATGTCATCTATTTAAAATTATATCAATAAAAATGTTAAAAGTAAGTCCTTAAACAGCTCCATTGACAGTAAAATAAAAATATTACGAGACACGATCAAATTTTTTTTTTTACAAATTTCCAATTTTTTTCCACCCTTAAAAACAGAAATTGGCCACGTCGGGAAGGGGTTAAGTGCAGAATTAGGAATAATAGTTGTAATGCAAATGCACTAGCTATTTAGAATACAAAAAAATACCAAGGACAACCCAATGTGGAGGTCACTTTGTTTGTTGCACCACTGGCCTACTCAGTTAAAGGGACCTGTCAGCAGATTTTGCCGCTATAAGATGCGACCACTGCCTTACAGCAGGGGTCCCCAACTCCAGTCCTCAAGGCCCACCAACATGTCATGTTTTCAGGATTTCCTTAGTCTTGCCCAGGTAATAATTGCATCACCTGTGCAATGCAAAGGAAATCCTGAAAACATGACCTGTTGGTGGGCCTTGAGGACTGGAGTTGGGGACCCCTGCCTTACAGGACTTATCTACAGCATTCTATAATTCTGTAGATAACCCACCGGTCCGACCTACAAGTGAACCACCGGTCCGACCTGCAAGTGAAGAAAAATAAGATTATACTCACCTGGGGGGGGCGGTCCTGTGCGGTCCGCCACCCTCCTGCTTCTTCCTCGCTCCCCAGCATTGGGGCAGAGCAAAGTACTGCAGTGGTCAGGCGCTTGGAAATGTCAGAGAGGCCCAGCGCCTGCGCACTGCAGTACTTTGCTCTGCTCTCAACAGAGCAGACAAAGTACACCTGTGCCAGAGCCGCTGCAAGAAGACAAGAAGAGCACGTCATCCTATGAAGATGGGAGGCTCCGGACCGGACCGCAACGCCCATCGGATCGGACTGCCCGCCCAGGTGAGTATAATCTAACCTCTTTTTCTCATCTTTCAGGATACATCGGGGGCTTATCTACAGCATTGCAGAATGCTGTAGATAAGCCCCTAATGCCGGTGGGCTTAGCTCACCTTCGATTTTGGAAGTGACAGGTTCCCTTTAAATTATCTCTAAGGCTGGGTTCACATTGCGTTTACAGCAGCCCGTTCAACACATACAGTAACGGGCTGCTGTAAACGCAAGTGCCGGTATGGCAGCACGCTAGCGCAGATAGAGCATCTGCTAGCTCTATCTGTGCTAGCAGTGACGGACCCGGAAACGCTGCAGCCAGTGTCTCAGGGTCCGTCACTCAATGACGGCACATCCCTAGCGCACGCCCATTGTGGGTATGTGGTAGCGATGCGTCCGACATAGGCATTAATGGCGGCCTTAATGGACTACGTTACACTGCGTTAATGCCGCGGTGTAACGTAGTCCGTCTAACGGACGCGCCCACTGCAATTTGAACCCAGCCTAACAGGCCTGAAGTTAAAGATGACACATTTCCTTTGTATTTTAGGCAAAAAATATATATATTGTCATTTTTTTTTTATTTTAAAAATCACAAAAGGGAAATTGGCCAATGCAAACTTTGACCAAGGTTTCAGACCTTACCTATCCTGTAAGGGTTATGGCTTGTTCATCATTCATCATTAGGAAAGGCCACGTGATACAAATTTCCCAGCTTTAGAAAATCACAGCCTACCTTGTGTCAAAAAAGCAGCCATAGGTTCTTCTAAGCAGCTGCCTAGCACTCTGAAAATGACAATGATGGATGCCCACAAAGCAGGAGAAGGCAATAAGAAGATAGCAAAGCATTTTTAAGTTGCCCTTTCCCCAGTTTGAAATGTATTTAAGAAATGGCAGTTAACAGAAACAATGGAGGTCAAGATAAAGTCTGGAAGACCAAGAAAAATTTCAGTGAGAGCTGTTCGAGGAATTGCTAGAGAGGCAAATCAGAACCCTGCTTTACTGCTAAAGACCTTCAGAAAGAATGAGAAGACTCTGGAGTTGTGTGCAAGTCTATGAGAGGCAGAGTGAGGCTCTCATAGATTTGTATTGAGTTGTGACCTCCGGCTCGCTCCATGAAACAGTATCAGCCAGAGACTGACGAGAGCAGCAGTGATAGAAGAGTTAGAAGGCTGAGGGTAAGTATAAAAGTAGGGTCTGGGATCTTAAGATTTAAAATACCCCTCCAGAAGAGAAATAAAAAAAAAACACTGCAGCGGTGCTTTAAACAATATTGAGCACTGCTATACTGTCCCATTTCCACACAGTGATCCCAACACTGCCCCATCTTCTTATTGAGCCCTCCTATACTGCCGTATCTCCATAGTCCCCCTATGATAATCTCTATAAAGTGCTGTGGAATTAGTGGCGCTATGTAAGTGAGTAAAATAAATAAATAAAATAAATATATAATAATAATAATAATTTTTATTTATATAGCGCCAACATATTCCGCAGCGCTTTACAAATTATAGAGGGGACTTGTACAGACAATAGACATTACAGCATAACAGAAATACAGTTCAAAACAGATACCAGGAGGAGTGAGGGCCCTGCTCGCAAGCTTACAAACTATGGGGAAAAGGGGAGACACGAGAGGTGGATGGTAACAATTGCTTTAGTTATTCGGACCAGCTATAGTGTAAGGCTCAGGTGTTCATGTAAAGCTGCATGAACCAGTATGTAGCAGTACAGACACAGAGGGCTAATACTGCATAAAGTGTATGAGAACATGATGCGAGGAACCTTTTTTTTTTTTTTTTTTTTTTTATAAATAGGCCACACAGGGATCGTTAGGTTAATGCATTGAGGCGGTAGGCCAGTCTGAACAAATGAGTTTTTAGGGTACGCTTAAAACTGTGGGGATTGGGGATTAATCGTATTAACCTAGGTAGTGCATTCCAAAGAATCGGCGCAGCACGTGTAAAGTCTTCATCTCCATATTGAGCCCCCTATACTGCCATGAGAGTCCTTCCATACTTTCCCGTCTCCACACAAAGACCCCATCACTGACCCATTTCTATATAGATCCCCCTCATGCTGCCCCATCACCATACTACACTCCCCTATACTGCCCCATCTCCACACAAAATCCCCCAATGTTGCCCCATCTCCATATAAAGTCCCCTATACTGCCTCATCTCCATATAGAGCCTCCCTTAACTGCCCTATCTCTCTACATAGTCCCCCAATACTGACCCAACTCTCTAGGGAGTCCCCCAATGCTGCCCCATCTCCATAAGGAGTCCCCCTATATTGTCCCATTTTGATAGATAGATTGCCCCTATACTGCCCCATCTCCATACAGAATCCCTATACTGCTCCATATCCATACAGAATAACCTATATTGCCCCATATCCATACAGAATGCCCCCTATACTGTTCAGTCTCCACACAGAACCCCCTACACTGTGCTATCTCCATACAGAACACACCACGTTCTGTACAACACGTCCATCTTGAACTGTCCTTCCATCTATCTTCTTGCTCCCTTTTCGACCGCTTACAATCAGGCTTCTGGTCACACCACTCCACTGAAACTGCCCTAACTAAGGTCACCAATGACCTATTAACCGCTAAGAGCAAGCAACACTACTCTATCCTCCTCCTCCTGGACCTGTCCGCTGCCTTTGACACAGTGGACCATTCCCTATTACTACAGACCCTCTCATCCCTTGGCATCACAGACTTGGTCCTATCCTGGATCTTGTCATACTTAACTGACCGAACATTCAGCGTCTCCCATTCACACACCACCTCCTCACCTCGTCCCCTGTCTGTCGGAGTCCCGCAAGGTTCAGTGCTAAGGCCCCTGCTCCTCACCATTTACACTTTTGGCCTGGGATAGCTCATAGAATCTCACGGTTTTCAGTATCATCTCTATGCTGACGACACACAGATCTACATCTCTGGACCAGATATCACCACCCTACTAACCAGAATCCCTCAATGTCTATCCGCTATTTCATCCTTCTTCTCCACTAGATTTCTAAAACTTAACATGGAGAAAACAGAATTCATTGTCTTTCCCCGTCTCACGCGATCCCCCCAACGAACCTATCCATTACAGTAAACGGCTGCCCACTCTCCCCAATCTCACAAGCTTGCTGTCTCGGGGTAATCCTTGACACAGATCTCTCTTTCAAACCGCATATCCAAGCCCTTTCCACTTCGTGCCGCCTTCAACTCAAAAATATTTCACGGATCCGTACATTCCTAAACCAAGAATCTGCAAAAACCCTAGTCCATGCCCTCATCATCTCCCTCCTCAACTACTGTAACCTCCTGCTCTGTGTCCTCCCCTCTAACAATCTCGCACCCCTCCAATCTATTCTAAACTCTACTGCCAGACTAATCCACCTGTCCCCTGCTATTCCCCGGCCTCTCCCCTCTGTCAATCCCTTCACTGGCTCCCAATTACCTAGAGACTCCAGTACAAAAGCCTAACCATGACATACAAAGCCATCCACAACCTGTCTCCTCCATACATCTGTGACCTCGTCTCTCGGTACTTTTCTGCACGCAATCTCCGATCTTCACAAGATCTCCTTCTCTACTCCCCTCTTATCTCCTCTTCCCACAATCGCATACAAGATTTCTCTCATGCATCACCCCTACTCTGGAACTCTCTACCACAACATATCAGACTCTCACCTACCATCGAAACCTTCAAAAAGAACCCGAAGACCTACCTCTTCCGGCAAGCCTACAACCTGCAGTAACCACCAATCAACCAAGCCACTGCACGATCAGCTCTTTTTACAACTCGTACATAGTTATTAAGGTTTAAGGAAGACTATAAGTCCATCTAGTTCAACCCATAGCCTAACCTAACATGCCCTAACATGTTGATCCAGAGGAAGGCAAAAAAAACCCATGTGGCAAAGAGTAAGCTCCACATTGGGGAAAAAAATTCCTTCCCGACTCCACATACGGCAATCAGACTAGTTCCCTGGAACAACGCCTTACCAAGAACTAGTGTATATACCCTGTAACATTATACTTTTCCAGAAAAGTATACAGTCCCCTTTTAAATTTAAGTAATGAATCACTCATTACAACATCATACGGCAGAGAGTTCCATAGTCTCACTGCTCTTACAGTAAAGAATCCACGTCTGTTATTATGCTTAAACCTTTTTTCCTCCAAACGCAGAGGATGCCCCCTTGTCCCTGTTTCAGGTCTATGATTAAAAAGATCATCAGAAAGGTCTTTGTACTGTCCCCTCATATATTTATACATTAAAATAAGATCACCCCTTAGTCTTCGTTTTTCCAAACTAAATAGCCCCAAGTGTAATAACCTATCTTGGTATTGCAGACCCCCCAGTCCTCTAATAACCTTGGTCGCTCTTCTCTGCATCCGCTCTAGTTCAGCTATGTCTTTCTTATACACCAGAGACCAGAACTGAGCACAGTATTCTAAGTGTGGTCGAACTAGTGACTTGTATAGAGGTAAAATTATGTTCTCCTCATGAGCATCTATGCCTCTTTTAATGCATCCCATTATTTTATTTGCCTTTGTAGCAGCTGCCTGACACTGGCCACTGAATATGAGTTTGTCATCCACCCATACACCCAGGTCTTTTTCATTGACGGTTTTGCCCAGAGTTTTAGAATTAAGCACATAATTATACATCTTATTACTTCTACCCAAGTGCATGACCTTACATTTATCCCCATTAAAGCTCATTTGCCATTTATCAGCCCAAGCTTCTAGTTTACATAAATCATCCTGTAATATAAAATTGTCCTCCACTGTATTGATTACCTTGCAGAGTTTAGTGTCATCTGCAAATATTGAAATTCTACTCTGACTGCCCCCTACAAGGTCATTAATAAATATGTTTAAAAGAAGAAGGCCCAATACTGACCCCTCTGGTACCCCACTGCTAACCGCTACCCAGTCCGAGTGTGCTCCATTAATAACCACTCTTTGTTTCCTATCCCTGAGCCAGCTCTCAACCCACTAGCACATATTTTCCACTATCCCCATTATTCTCATTTTATGTATCAACCTTTTGTGTGGCACCGTATCAAAAGCTTTTGAAAAGTCCATATACACTACATCCACTGGGTTCCCTTGGTCCAATCCGGAACTTACCTCTTCATAGAAACTGATCAAATTAGTCTGACATGAACGGTCCCTAGTAAACCCGTGCTGATACTGGGTCATGAGCTTATTCCTCTTCAGATACTCCAGTATAGCATCCCTTAGAATGCCCTCCAGGATTTTACCCACAGTAGAGGTTAAGCTTACTGGCCTATAATTTCCGAGTTCAGTTTTTGTCCCCTTTTTGAATATTGGCACCACATTTGCTATACGCCAGTCCTGTGGTACAGACCCTGTTATTATGGAGTCTTTAAAGATTAAAAATAATGGTCTATCAATGACTGTACTTAATTCCTGCAGTACTCAAGGGTGTATCCCATCCGGGCCCGGAGATTTATCAATTTTAGTGATTTTTAGACGCCGCCGCACTTCCTGCTGGGTTAAGCAGGTGACATTTAATTGGGAATTTTTATCACTAGTCATTTTGACTGCCATGGGATTTTCTTTTGTAAATACTGATGAAAAAAAGTCATTTAGCATATTGGCTTTTTCCTCATCCTCATCCACCATTTCACCCAGACTATTTTTAAGGGGGCCAACACTATCATTTTTTAGTTTCTTACTATTTATGTAGTTAAAGAATATTTTAGGATTATTTTTACTCTCTCTAGCAATGAGTCGCTCTGTCTCAATCTTTGCTGCCTTCATTTGCTTTTTACAGAATTTATTTAATTTTTTGTATTTATTTAATGCCTCCTCACTACCTACTTCCTTTAATTCTCTAAATGCTTTCTTTTTATCACTTATTGCGCCCCTTACAGCTCTATTTAGCCATATTGGTTTCCTCCTAATTCTAGTATGTTTATTCCCATACGGTATATACTGTGCACAGGTCCTATCCAGGATGCTAATAAATGTCTCCCATTTTCTTTGTGTATTTTTGTGTCTCAGGATATCGTCCCAGTTAATTGCACCAAGATCCTCTCTCATCCGTTGGAAATTTGCCCTCCTGAAGTTTAGTGTCCTTGTAACCCCTCTATTACACATCTTTTTAAAGGATACATGAAAACTTATTATTTTGTGATCGCTATTTCCCAAGTGACCCCCAACCCTTATATTTGCTATGCGGTCTGGCCTGTTGGTTAATATTAGGTCTAGCAGTGCCCCCCTTCTTGTTGGGTCCTGAACCAGGTGTGAAAGGTAATTGTCTCTCATAGTTGTCAAAAACCGATTACCTTTGCTGGAACTGCAGGTTTCTGTTCCCCAATCTATTTCAGGGTAGTTGAAGTCCCCCATAATAATGACTTCTCCTTGAGTCGCAGCTTCATCTATTTGCTTTACGAGGATATTCTCCATTGCTTCCATTATTTTTGGAGATTTATAACAAACCCCTATCAGTAATTTATTATTTTTCCACCTCCCCTTATCTCCACCCACAGGGATTCTACATTTTCATTAAATTCACCTATATTATCACGCAGGATGGGATTTAAGGACGATTTTACATACAGACACACCCCTCCCCCTCGCTTATCTGTACGGTCATTTCTGAACAGGCTATAGCCCTGCAAGTTAACAGCCCAGTCATGGCTCTCATCCAGCCACGTTTCAGATATCCCCACAATGTCATAATTATGCTCCAACAACATTAGTTCTAATTCGTCCATTTTGTTGGCGAGGCTTCTGGCATTAGTATACATGCACTTGATGTTCCTCTCTGTACCTCTATTTCTTAAATTATTAACTGTTCCAACCCCACCCCCCATGCCACCGCCACCCCCAACTTCCTTATTTGTGCCCAGGTCTCTATCTAGCTCTATCCTCACCTACTGTATCCTCACCCATCCCTTGTAGATTGTGAGCCCTCGCGGGCAGGGTCCTCTCTCCTCCTGTACCAGTTGTGACTTGTATTATTCAAGATTATTGTACCTGTTTTTATTATGTACACCCCTCCTCACATGTAAAGCGCCATGGAATAAATGGCGCTATAATAATAATAATAACCTGTACTGCCTCATCTCCATACAGAGCCCCATATACTGCCCCATCTCCATACAGAATCCCGCTGATGATGGCTCAATGCAGCATGATGAGATAAACTGCATGTCGGGCAGGGAGAAGGTCACCGAAGTGTTGGCATTCACATCTCCATTTGTATTCGCGTCTGTAAAGACACAAATACAAATAAATGCCAGCAGACTGTCCACTAAGGTGGTGGTGGGGATCTTAACATTTTTTTTATAACAAGCCAGTGCCACCCCTTGCAATCCACCGCCCTAGGCAAAGGACCCCTGGTGCCTAGTGTAAAATGCCGCCCTGCTCATAAACGATTACTTATCTACTTGTCCTTATCCAGTTGGTGGTCATTAGATGACGGTTGGCTTGGTGTAAATTGACTATGATTGTTATGCACTGTAGCTATCGCAATTCCCAATGAAAACATTGCTAAATCATGTGACGCTTTGTAGAGCATCATCTGGAGCTGTGTACCACTCAAAATATGCAATACCTCTACTATACACCATGCGATGGTCCATGCTATTAGCTATCTCACTTAATCAGCTGTGTGAAACATGAGGCTCATGAAGGAACAGCATGAACCTATAGATAGACTTACGTTCATCGGTACTGAGAAAAATAGGTGACAGGTGAAAACTTACCACATATATGCCAAAAAAGATGTACTCTGTAATTATGCATAATATAAGCCTTCAGGTATTGCAGAACATATGCCTGTGCTTATTTTTGAGACACTGACATATAAGTCTGACGCACTGATAACACAAGGTGTGACGTTCCCCATGATGTACACATCCAAATGTGAAACCTGCGAGCAGCTGAAAACTGCAGCCCCATATTTAATTTGGTCTGAGGCATGAATAGTTTGTGTTCACCTTAACAATCGACTTATCTACAGCAATTTGTCCCAGAGGCTTCTAGACTTAACTCTGCTTGTTTTAATTAGCATGATTCAATCTGTCATATAATAGGAGGGCGGTCAGCAGAATAATTGAGGTTTGTTTTTCATTTCCAAATGCACCTTCCACTCCTCTCTCCTCCCACACTCCTCTCAAGCATTGACCTGATAGAAGAAAGAGGAGATTGAAGCTATTAGAGTCTGAAATGCTGCCAAACATGGTTAAAATAAAATAAGGAAATAAAAAAAATGGATACTCAAAAAGATGTGACATCTCTAGTTTAACCCCTTAGTGTCCTCTATTAAAATGCATTCAGCATTTTTTATGGATCTTCTCTGAAGAAACAACTCACTTTAGGTTTCACTCACCTTTTCTTCATCTATTATATGCATTGTTCAGTTAATTTAATGGGACACTTAAATCACACATGGGATCTTTTTTTGAAAATCTTTAAAATGTTTAATTGTTGAAAAAAAAGAATGATATATCAATGGTTCCTGCAAACCTAGATTATCAACCAGCTGAGGACTGGTTTCCAAAACACCCTGAAAATCAAAATGAAAATTGAAACCACAGGCGGAACAAGTTTGTAGGAATTTCATCATGTTAAATCAAAATGTGCAGCGTGTATGGCCTCCACATTCATTATCAATAACATTTGGGAATGTTCCTGATCAAACGGCAGATGGTGTTGTTGGGTTTCTCTGCCCGGACCTGGATAAGGGCATCATAGAAGACAGTCTGTATGACTACTCGGATGTATAGGATGTACTGATACAAAATGGCCAAAAGGTTCGCATTTAAATTCTGGTCTGGGGAACATGATGGCTAGTCAGTGGCATCGATGCCTTCATCATCCAGAAACTGCCTAGACTCTCTGGCCACATGAGGTCACATTGTTTTGGCCAGGAGGGGTCCAGGGCTCAGTGCTTCAGCGTAAGATCTGTCTCTGATTCTGAGCATTTCATCCTGGTGCCTAACAGCACTCATGGTACCATTGGCTATCTCATGGTGGTTATGCGATCCTTAAATTATATGCTTTCACAGACATGTCATGCTGGATGGTGTTGTAGGCAGTATAAAATTAATTGTGGCATCTGTAGCCTCTTTCCTGTCAATCACGTGATCCGTGTCAAACTGCTCTAATCCGTGAAGAGATCGTCCCGATCAATGGTAGACTTGACAATTCTGGTGTTCTCTGGTGAATGCTAATCATACTGCACAGTGGGGGAGGATGTGAGCAGAGGTCCTACTACAAAATGGAAATCCTTCATGTCCTGTAGACTGTGAGCCCTCGCGGGCAGGGTCCTCTCTCCCTCTGTACTTATGTGTGCCTTTTTTTGCTCATTTTTATTGTACTTGTCTATAATTGCCCCTTCCACGTGTAAAGCACCATGGAATAAATGGCACTATAAAAATGAATAATAACAATAATAATAATGTCACCCTCGTAGAATCCGTTTTTGACAGTTTGGTTAGAACCATGCACAACAGTAACCTGCTAGATGTCATTTTAAAGGGCTCTAGCAGTTCTCCTCCTGTTCTGCCTCACACAGAATGAAGGTAAGAGAAGAGTGCAGAGAAGAAGTAAGGAAAAGACCGGAGGGAGATACATAGAGGACTGACAGGAGACAGGTGAGCAGCCAAGTATTATTTATTTTTTTCATAACTTTTCCAGTCCCCTACAAATCAGTAAAATGGCCGGCTTATTTTGCAAAATAGATCAATAAATCAAAATTATTGCAAAATTTGAGAATCAAACCAATTTGCTAATATCTACGTAACTAACAATCATATAAGGATGTCATTCAATAAGTTATATAACATTCCCTATATAGGAAATTATCCAGTCAAATCTTTGGCAGATCTCATCATTCACCAAAGAAAAAAATAGGAGATAAAGAGGTAGAAAATTGATTAAAATGTTTATAAACAGGATCTGGACTGGTTGCCAATAAGTGAAGGTGTGAAAATATTGAAGCAATTTAATGAAGCAATTACCTGGGATTAGAAAGCCTTTTCCAGCTGCTAAAAGTCACTCATGTTTCTTGCTTGGCTGCTCCTGTAGGTTGATTTTTCAGAAACAATATTTCGATTAGTCTTTCTTTTCATCTCTAATATCTTCTTTTTTCTCTATTTTTCTTCTTATAAAATGATCCGGCTTTTTAAAGACTGTGGGAGATTTTTAATTAACTTTTTCTTCTCTAAGTGGTAAAAAGGATCCTGCTGATGTGAATGAGTTTGGAGTATAGTCGTGCGTGAAATTCACTTTTTAGACAATATGTCCTCTCTGTTTCAAGTTTTCTTTCTGGTCTAAATAATAATAGTTGAAAGACACCATACTGCTTGACTTACATGGGACATAAAATGATATAGGCTTGTATCATGGGGTAAATGTTAGTAAGTGGAAATGAATATATGTAACTTTTAATTAATTAACTATTTTTAAATAACAATAATGACTTTAAAGGGACACTGTCACTTGAATTTGGAGGGAACAATCTTCAGCCATGGAGGCGAGGTTTTGGGGTTTTTGATTCACCCTTTCCTTACCCGCTGGCTGCATGCTGGCTGCAATATTGGATTGAAGTTCATTCTCTGTCCTCCGTAGTACATGCTTGCACAAGGCAATCTTGCCTTGCGCAGGCGTGTACTATGGAGGACAAAGAATGAACTTCAATCCAATATTGCAGCCAGCATGCAGCCAGCGGGTAAGGAAAGGGTGAATCAAAAACCCCAAAACCTCGCCTCCATG
This sequence comes from Ranitomeya imitator, assembly GCF_032444005.1. Classification (NCBI taxonomy): domain Eukaryota; kingdom Metazoa; phylum Chordata; class Amphibia; order Anura; family Dendrobatidae; genus Ranitomeya; species Ranitomeya imitator. The sequence continues at coordinate 413,482,446 of NC_091286.1, read as the reverse complement.
GCTGAAGATTGTTCCCTCCAAATTCAGGTGACAGTGTCCCTTTAAGGCATGGAAGAAATTGGGAAGAATGTTGGCTCAGTGGTTAGGACTCATTAGTTCTTGAACTAGGATTCTGTTTCCATGTTGGCTCAGTGGTTAGGACTCATGAGTTCTAGAACTAGGATTCTGGTTTCAAGTCAGGGAAAGAACAACATTCGCATAGAGCTTGCAAGCTCTCCTTGAACAGCATCACATTTTGGCAGAAAGCTTAATCTTTCTATAGGCAACAGGACTTAAAAACTACAATATCAAAGACAAGTATGAACCTGCAATGTAAGGTTAGGGTACTTTCTTGAGCATCTTTTGCCCAAACAAGTGAAATAACTAAGCAGTTTGTACTATGCATCAGGGACGGACATACCACCGATGCAGCTGGTGCAACTGCATCGGGGCTCAAAGGTGGAGGGGGGCCCTGCAAACAGGGGAGTACTGACCATAGCGGCAGAATATGCAGCCGTTATGGGGCCACTGAGCCACTAAGTCAAGATTATGGGCAGGAGTGAGAGGGTCCTGGTGTCATGCAGCATCGTGCCCCTCTCACTCCCTCTCGTAATCATGTGACTACCCAGAACCTGGGAGAGAGCGACGCGCAGAGTGCAGGAGTTCAAAAAGGGAGCATGTCATGCAGAAAGAGACGCTGGCCAATGAACGGTTTCCTCACCAGACTGATGAGAGCACTCACTGACTGCCATCTCTATCCTCCTGCCTGGTGCATCAAAATGGTTAGTATTCACCTGTAGTCAGGGGTCCGGGATGAACCGCACACAGGGGACAACAGTGGAGAAAGTGCAGGACCTACAGTTTGTCTTATGCTTCCTCCTGTGTTCCCTTCCCAACAGGCTGTAGCAACTCACAGAGAAGAGGTCGGGGAGGAGAGCTCACTGCATGGGACCAGAGATGCCAGTAGGAATTTCAGGGCCCCATACTGTAAACATTTTTGGGTCCCCTTGAGACTCCGCCCAGGCTCTACCCCAGCTCCGCCTGCACCCAGCTCCACCTCCACCCCTCAAATCTTCCACAGTCCCACCGCCCACTCTTGGAAAAACACTTCTGCACCACGTCCTCACCGATCACACATTAACAGTTCCAAGATCATGTATATATATATATATATATATATATATATACATATATATATATATATATATATATATATATATATACTGTATATATATATATATATATATATACAGTATATATACTGTATATATATATATATAGAGAGAGAGAGAGCCATCAGATTTTGTTCTTAAAGAATTTTAAGCCACCACCATGACAAGTTAGTCTCTAGCCTATTAAACCTTTGTTAAAATACCCAATACTCTTTTTAGGTATGTTTTTATTTAAGGGATTGAGTCACATACATTTTTTTTTAAATAATTGAAACCAGAATGTGACTTATTTATAATCTGTATTTCTGATTGCAGATTATTGTATTCTATTTTCTGTACATTTATGGAAGCTGTAAGTGGATATTGGTCTGTACTTGGACCGCGGTGCATGGATTGGCCACGGGTCTCCTGACCTGAACTCAGCAGCTTCATAGCATGTATGAGGATGCAGGCCGGGAGATCAGCGCCAGTCCATGCACTGCGAGCCCAGACCAATTTCCCAAATAAAGATGTTTCCCAATCATAGATACCTACCTTTTATTTTTCTATCAACATGGCCATGTGAGGGCTTGTTTTTAGCGGGACAAGTTGTACTTTTGATTGGCAGGATAGGTTTTACCAAGTAGTGTACTGGAAAATGGGAATAAAAACTGCAGTGAAATTGCAAAAAAAGTGGAATTCTACAATTGCTTTTGGTAGTTTTCATTACCATGTTCACCAAATGCTAAAACTGACTGGCCATTATGATTCTCCAGGTCATTACAAGTTTGTAGATGCCTAACATGTATAGATTATTTTTGTATTTATGTGGTGAAAAAAAAATCCAAAGTTTGTCAAAAGAGAAAAAAGAAGTCATTTTCTGAGACCCGTAATGTTTCCATTTTTTGCGATCTGAGCCTTGGTGAGGGCTTATGTTTTGCATGCCGATCTGGCGTTTTTATTGATACCATCTTGGTGTAGATGTGATCATTTTATCTCCCATAATTGCATTTTAATGCAATGTTGCAGCAACCAAAAAAAGTAATTCTGTCGTTTTTTGATTTTTTTTCGTGTTACGCCGTTCACGATCAGATTAATTCTTTTTATGTATTGATTAGATGGTGACCCGATTCTAACGCATCGGGTATTCTAGAATATGCATGGCCATGTAGTATATTGCTCAGGCCACGTAGTTTATTGCCCAGCCACGTAGTATATTGGCCAGACACGTAGTATATTGCACAGCCACGTAGTATATTGCCCAGCCACATAGTATATTGCCCAGCCACATAGTATATTGCCCAGCCACATAGTATATTGCCCAGCCACATAGTATATTGCCCAGCCACATAGTATGTTGCCCAGTCACGCAGTATATTGCCCAGCCACGTAGTATATTGCCCAGACACGTAGTATATTGCCCAGCGACGTAGTATATTGCCCAGCCACATAGTATACTGCCCAGCCACGTAGTATATTGGCCAGACACGTAGTATATTGCACAGCCACGTAGTATATTGCCCAGCCACATAGTATATTGCCCAGCCACATAGTATATTGCCCAGCCACATAGTATATTGCCCAGCCACATAGTATATTGCCCAGCCACATAGTATGTTGCCCAGTCACGCAGTATATTGCCCAGCCACGTAGTATATTGCCCAGACATGTAGTATATTGCCCAGCGACGTAGTATATTGCCCAGCCACGTAGTATACTGCCCAGTCACGTGGTATATTGCCCAGCGACGTAGTATATTGCCCAGCCACGTAGTATACTGCCCAGCCACGTAGTATATTGGCCAGACACGTAGTATATTGCACAGCCACGTAGTATATTGCCCAGCCACATAGTATATTGCCCAGCCACATAGTATATTGCCCAGCCACATAGTATATTGCCCAGCCACATAGTATGTTGCCCAGTCACGCAGTATATTGCCCAGCCATGTAGTATATTGCCCAGACACGTAGTATATTGCCCAGCGACGTAGTATATTGCCCAGCCACATAGTATACTGCCCAGTCACGTGGTATATTGCCCAGCGACGTAGTATATTGCCCAGCCACGTAGTATATTGCCCAGCCACGTAGTATATTGTCCAGCCACGTAGTATATTGCCCAGCCACATAGTATATTGCACAGCCACATAGTATATTGCCCAGTTACGTAGTATACAGCACAGAGCCACGTAGTATATTGCACAGCGACATAGTATACAGCACAGTGCCACGTAGTATATTGCCCAGCCACATAGTATATTGCCCAGTGACGTAGTATATTGCCCAGTGACGTAGTATATTGCTCAGTGACGTAGTATACAGCACATAGCCATGTAGTATATTGCCCAGTGACGTAGTATATTGCCCAGCTACGTAGTATATTGCCCAGCCACGTAGTATATTGCCCAGTGACGTAGTATACAGCACAAAGCCATGTAGTATATTGCCCAGTGACGTAGTATATTGCCCAGTTACGTAGTATATTGCCCAGTTACGTAGTACAGCACAGAGCCACGTAGTATATTGCACAGCGACATAGTATACAGCACAGAGCCACGTAGTATATTGCCCAGCCACGTAGTATATTGCCCAGTGACGTAGTATATTGCTCAGTGACGTAGTACACAGCACATAGCCATGTAGTATATTGCCCAGTGACGTAGTATATTGCCCAGTTACGTAGTATATTGCCCAGGCACGTAGTATATTGCCCAGTGACGTAGTATACAGCACAGAGCCACGTAGTATATTGCCCAGTGATGTAGTATACAGCACAGAGCCACGTAGTATATTGCCCAGTGATATAGTATACAGCACAGAGCCACGTAGTATATTGCCCAGCCACGTAGTATATTGCCCAGTGACGTAGTATATTGCCCAGTGATGTAGTATATTGCCCAGTTACGTAGTATATTGCCCAGCCACGTAGTATATTGCCCAGTGACGTAGTATACAGCACAGAGCCACGTAGTATATTGCCCAGTGACGTAGTATACAGCACAGAGCCACGTAGTATATTGCCCAGTGACGTAGTATATTGCCCAGCCACGTATGTCACAGGTTAAAAAATAAAAAATAAACATACTCACCTAACGATCCGAGGGCCCCTTGTAATTCTAACATACTCACCATTCTGGTCGTTGCTCCTCAGCGTCCTGTCTCTCCGCCTCCTGGGATCCAACGGCGCTGTGCCGATGGGCGCGCGACTGCCGCATCTTCCGTTCTTAGGATGCTTTGCGAAATTACCCAGATGACTTAGCGGTCTCGCGAGACCGCTAGGTCTTCTGGGTAATTTCGCAAAGCATTGCTGGGAAAGGAAGATGGCGGCAGGCACGAGCACCTCAGCGGACAATGGAGGTTGAGTATAGCAGGTTTTTTGTTTTTTTAACATTACTTTTTTTACTATTGATGCCGCATAGGCAGCATCAATAGTAAAAGATTGGGGGACACACAGGGTTAATAGCGGCGGTAACGAAGTGCGTTACCCATGGTATAACGCAGTCCGTTACCGCCGGCATTAACCCTGTGTTAGCGGAGACTGGAGGGGAGTATGGAGCGGGCGCCGGGGAGAGTGACTGCGGGTAGCATGGAGCGGAGCACAGGGGACAGTGCCTGCGGGGAGCGGGGAATATGGAGCGGGTGCCGAGGATGCTGCAGGGAGTATGGAGTGGGCGCCGGGGAGCGGGGAGTATGGAGTGGGTGCCGGGGACACTGCGGGGAGTGGGAAGTATGGAGCAGGCGCCGGGGACACTGCGGGGAGTATGGAGCGGGCGCCGGCCACTGACTGCGGGAAGTAAGGAGCGCCCATTTTCTTCCGGACTGTGCTCATCGCTGATTGGTCATGGCTGTTTTGCGGCGACCAATCATCGACTTGGATTTCCATGATAGACAGAGGCCAAGACCAATGAATATCCGTGACAGACAGACAGACAGAAGGACAGATGGAAGTACCCCTTAGACAATTATATAGTAGATAGATCGGGCGATTCTGAACGCGGCAATGCCAAATGTGTATTTTTTTATTTTATTGTTTTATTTTGAATGGAGGGCGATTTAAACTTTTATATTTAAAAAAAAAATGTTTTCTCTTTTTACTAGCTTCAATAGTCTCCATGGGAGTCTAGAAGCTGCCATTATCCGATCGCCTGTGCTACATAAAGCATGGCCACAGCCTTGCTCTATGTAGCAGAAATGCTCACTTGCTATGAGTGCCGACCACTGGTTGATGTTCATAGCAGAGCAATGATGAAGACCCTGGGTTGTCATGCCAACCCATTGGCGACCCACAGTCATGTGACATGAGCGCCGATGGGTGTGGTTTGCAAAGTGTGCATGTTAAGTGCCACTGTCAGACGGCGATCATAGCTATCCAGCAATAACAACCACAGGGGTCTCCTGCAGACCCCGGATTGTCATGCCAACCTATCTCGACCCGCAGTCATGTGACACGGGCGCCAATGGTTATGGTTTTCTACGCACCTATGCATGTTAAATTCCGCTGTCAGAGATTGACAGTGGCATTTAACACGAACAGCTATGGGTGGATGGCGATTCCTCCTGCATCTGTTAGAGGAACATGAGAGTTGATCAGATCAGCTTCCACGTGCCCCTATCAGCTGTGATGTGCCAAAAAAGTTGAGGGCGCATCACCGAAGGCCGCACTAAACAGGGGGAGGCATCCTATGATGGACTCTGCACGTCTTTAGGTGTTAAGGGGTTAATAAATCTAAACAGTGTATATTATTGCATATATATTCACAGTACCAAAAAATCTCTTTATTGGTATTCATTAAAAACCTATAAATTCTAGAATATACTGTAAATACACACCAAAATAAGAGAACTCAAAAAGTGATATGATAATAGGAAAAATAGCAAGTAGTCAAGCATTAAGGGAGATCACCCTGTTTGTCAACCACTCTTGTTCCTACCTGTCCGCAGAGGTTGGCACCCTTTTAAAACCTTTGTCAACCAGCCATGGTCATCATGGCTGCCCCCTCCTCAGCCTCACCCTGTTGGATGCAGGATGCAGACTTCTCCCAGCAGCCTCTCCTCACTCTCGTAAGCAGCCTCCACCTGCCGGATGCAGCCTCCCCTAACTAGCCTCCCCCGGCCAGATGCAGAATTCCCTCAGAAGCCTCACCCTGCCAGATGCAGCAGCCTCACCCTGCCAGATGCAGCAGCCTCCCATCTCCTCACTCCCGTCAGCAGCCTCCCTTCTCCTCACCTCAGCAGACTCCCATCTCCTCACCTCAGCAGCCTCCCATCTCCTCACCTCAGCAGCCTCCCATCTCCTCACCTCAGCAGCCTCCCTTCTCCTCACCTCAGCAGCCTCCCATCTCCTCACCTCAGCAGTCTCTCCTCACCTCAGCAGCCGCCCATCTCCTCACCTCAGCAGCCTCCCATCTCCTCACTCTCGTCAGCAGCCTCCCTTCTCCTCACCTCAGCAGCCTCCCATCTCCTCACCTCAGCAGCTTCCCCACTCCTCACCTCAGCAGCCTCCCATCTCCTCACCTCAGCAGCCTCCCATCTCCTCACCTCAGCAGCCTCCCATCTCTTCACCGCAGCAGCCTCCCATCACCTCACCTCAGCAGCCTCCCATCTCCTCACCTCAGCAGCCTCCCATCACCTCACCGTAGCAGCCTCCCATCACCTCACCGCAGCAGCCTCCCATCACCTCACCTCAGCAGCCTCCCGTCTCCTCACCTCAGCAGCTTCCCTTCTCCTCACCTCAGCAGCCTCCTGTCTCCTCACCTCAGCAGTCTCCCATCTCTTCACCTCAGCAGCCTCTCCTCACCTCAGCAGCCTCCCATCTCTTCACCTCAGCAGCCTCTCATATCCTCCCCTTAGCAGCCTCCCCTCTCCTCACTCACATCAGCAGACTCCCGTCTCCTCTCTCACCTCACTCCTGCAGCTTCCTCTGAGTCCTCACACACTGCCCGCCTCTTCTCCCTGCTCACCGCCGACTTCAGTATGCTCTCCTCTCTCCCACAAACATGACATGCTGCTCTGCAGTCTGCTCCTACATTAAGAAGAGCACGCAGCATGTCACAAGACCGGTGTCAGGACTATGATGCACTTGGGCCTGCTACTGATTAAAGGTACAGCACCCATTTCTGGATGCCAGCTGCACTAACAACACTGTAGCTGTATTTTTAAATCACTGCAGTGTTGTTATGTATCTGGCTTGCAGCGGCCATGAACTATTGCGCCTGGGGCCCGACCAGCAGTAGCAAGGGAGGAGGGCCCGGACTGCCAGCGCATCTGGGCCCTTTTTGCTATTGTTCATCGGGCCCCATACAGTAGTAAGGGCAGTAATGCCCTGATGGCGGCCCTGCATGGGACAGCACTACAGCTGGGGGTTGATATCAGTCCTCTTTGCTGTGTCCCCATCCCCCACATTGGTTTCTGTAGCCCTCTCCAGCTGATCTCTGAACTATGAGAACGACCTCCTCCACGACTCATCTGAACACCTGAGGTCGTAATTTAGTATGTGTGTTTTTGTATATGTACATCTGTGTGGGTGTGTGTACAGTATATGTGTGTATGTATATGTATTTGTGTGTGCATCTGTGTATGTACAGTTGTGCTCAAAAATTTACATACCCCAGCAGAATTTTTGCTTTCTTGGCCTTTTTTTTCCCAGAGAATACGAATGATAACATCAAAACTTTTTCTCCTCTCATGGTTAGTGGTTGGGTGAATATATTTATTGTAAAACTACTGTGTTTTCTCTTTTTAAATCACAATGACAACCCAAAACATCCAAATGACCCTGATCAAAAGTTCACATACCCCATTTCTTAATACTGTGTATTGCCCCCTCTAACATCAATGACAGCTTGAAATCTTTTGTGGTGGTTGTGGATGAGGGTCTTCATTTTCTCAGATGGTAAAGCTTGCGACTCATCCTTGCAAAAAGCCTCCAGTACCTGTAAATTCCTGGGCTGTCTAGTATGAACTGTGAGCTTGATATCTCTGTAGAGTGTCTCAATGATATTGAGGTCAGGAGACTGAGATGGCCACTCCAGGACCTTCACTTTGTTCTGCTATAGTCAATGACAGGTTGATTTAGCCTTGTGTTTTGGATCATTGCCATGTTAGAACGTCCAAGTATGTCCCATGCGCAGCTTCTGGAATGATGAGTGCAAATTTGCCTCCAGTATTTGCTGATAATGTGCTGCATTCATGTTTGACCAAGTTTCCTGTGCCTTTGTAGCTCACACATCACAAAACATCAGTGATGCACCTCCGTGCTTTTCAGTAGGAATGGTGTTCCTTTCATCATAGGCCTTGTTGACCTCTCTCCAAATGTAACGTTCATGTTTGTGGCCAAAAAGTTCAAATTTGGTCTTATCGCTCCAAATTACCTTGTTCCAGAAGTTTTGAGGCTTGTCTCTGTATTGTTGTGCATATTGTAGTCGATATCTTGTGGCATTTGAGCAGTAATGGCTTTCTTCTGGCGACTCGATCATGCAGCCCATTTTTCTTCAAGTGCCTCCTTATTGTGCATCTTGAAACAGCCACAATGCTAGTTTTCAGAGAGTCCTGTATTTCAGCTGATTTTATTTGTGGGTTTTTCTTTGCATCCTGAATAATTTTCCAGGCAGTTGTGGACAACATTTTTGATGGTCTACCTGACTGTGGTTTTGTTTTTACAGAGCCCCTGATTTTCTATTTGTTAATCTCAGTTTGAAGCTGCTGACTGGCATTATCAATTCCTTGGATATCTTTTTGTATCCCTTTCCTGTTTTATACAGTTCAACTACCTTTTCCTGTAGATCCGTTGACAATTCTTTTGCTTTCCCCATGGCTCACAATCCTGAAATGTCAGGATGAAAGATGCAAGAGTCTGCCTGGATCCCAGAAACTCACTCAGCTTTTATGCACACACTGATTGTATTTCTGTTATGCTGTAATGTCTATTGTCTGTGCATGTCCTCTCTATAATTTGTAAAGCGCTGCGGAATATGTTGGCGCTATATAAATAAAAATTATTATTATTATTATTATTACAAGCAAACAGGTCACAGGTGAGGATGTTACCTTTAGTAGCCAGTCAAACCCATTTGTGTCAACTTCTGTGCATGTTATCAGGCCAAAATCACCAGGGTGCGTGAACTTTTGATCAGGGTCATATGGATTTTTTGTGTTGTCATTATGATTAAAAAAAGAAAACACAGTAATTTGACAATAAATGGCTTTACCCAACCACTAACCCTGAGTGGAGAAAAAGTTTTGATGTTATCATTCATATTCTCTGAAAAAAGACCAAGAAAGCAACAATTCTGCTGGGGTATGTAAACTTTTGAGCACAACTGTATGTGTATCTATGTGTGTAAATGTATGTACAGTATGTGTGTATCTATGTGTATGTATGTGTGTGTGCATCTATGTGTGTATATGTATGTACAGTATATGTGTATGTGTGTATCTATGTGTGTGTATGTATGTGTGTGTATCTATGCCTCTGTGTGTATCTATGAGTGTGGATGTATGTGTATGCATCTACAGTTAGGTCCATATATATTTGGACAGAGACAACATTTTTCTAATTTTGGTTATAGACATTACCACAATGAATTTTAAACAAAACAATTCAAATGCAGTTGAAGTTCAGACTTTCAGCTTTCATTTGAGGGTATCCACATTAAAATTGGATGAAGGGTTTAGGAGTTTCAGCTCCTTAACATGTGCCACCCTGTTTTTAAAGGGACCAAAAGTAATTGGACAGATAAACGCATGCTGTGAAGTAAAATCACAACGGGGGCAGCGGATGCAGTTTTACAACGCATCCGCTGCCCCATTGTAAGGTCCGGGGAGGAGGGGGCATAGTTCCGACGGACTGCAAAAACACGTCGCATACGTCGCACGACGAATGCAACGTGTGGCAATCCGTCACAATGCGTCGCTAATGAAAGTCTATGGAGAAAAAACGCATCCTGCAGGCAACTTTGCAGGATATGTTTTTTCTTCAAAACGACGCATTGTGACGTGCATCGAATGACGCTAGTGTGAAAGTAGCCTATACTGTATATGTGTGTGTATGTATGTATGGTATATGTATGTACAGTGTATGTGTGTATGTATAGTATATGTGTGTATCTGTGTGTGTATGTACGGTATGTGTGTATATTTGTGTGTATGTATAGTATATGTATGTACGGTGTATGTGTGATCCATCGAATCGTGGATAACGTGCTGATTACTGGGGATTTGACCAATGGGCTCTCCAGAAATTCTGAGAACAGGGTTCTGCAGTCTCGTCCTGGATGGAACATAGTTGTGCTTGCTCAGCCTCTGCTCTATTCATTACCTATAGGCTATTTCCATCAGTTCCACAGACAATGAATAGAGCAGATAAATAATAATAATCTTTATTTATATAGCGCCAACATATTCCGCAGCGCTTTACAGTTTAACAGTTTCAAACACAACAGTCATAGGTAACAATGTTAACAATACAGTAATAAAGCAAAATAAGACAAAATAAGACAACCCTGCTCGGGAGAGCTTACAATCTACAATGAGGTGGGGAGATACAAAGTAACCAGAAGAAGTAACCAGAAGATACAAATACCATACATATAATGTAATATAACATATATGGTTGGGCTCTGCTGGTTCCAGCAGTAATCACGTAACCACAAGGATGCGCTTTGCACACTGTTACCGTCATGTGCCATATGAAGACACAGCTTTGTATCTTAATTAACCAGATGTAAATTGTGTAGGTCCAGAATCATAAACTGACTCTTTTTGTAAGGTGAATATTTGCCTCTAATATTATCTTCTACAGTTTACTTTATGTAATGCATGGTCACTGAACAATGATGTTTGCCGATATGGTAATTAGATGCATTGTCCTTGCCTGCCAGTTTGTTTGCATTTAAACAGAGGAGGAACATCTATGCAAATAGTTTAAATAATCAAGTAATGCTACTTGATCTCATCACTATTCTTCCCCATATCTGTGATGCTAGACTGAAGGACACTGGGTAAATCTAAAAATAGGTTACATGCCTCTGTATAAAGAGACTGAGATACAGAGAGATTGAGAGAGACAGCCAGAGAGATTCTGCCAAAGCATCCATACATTAAAACGACCAGAGACAGAACAGCAGCAGTTTTATTTCATGGCTCCATCACGAGGAACATGGATCTATCATTCTATAGGAAACAACCTTGCAGTTTTAGGCCCCAGTTGGAAGAATACAGATCTGCTCCATTGACCAAGGCTGAACCATGGATACAATTGAGAAGCCAGGTTGTGACTCTCGGGTTAACTGGCCTTGTACCTCAATGGACTGTTATCTCCCTACTCTTGTCGTTACCTCCACTCTGTGTGAATGCGACAGGTGGAGTAACAAACCCTGGAAGATGAAGCCAGGTGGTGATCCTCTGATCAATTGTACATTGTATGGACTCAGTGGACTGTCATCTTCCTACGCCTGTCTCTACCTTCTCTCTGTGTGCATGCCACAGGTGGGGTAGTGATCTTGGAAGATCTGAACTGCACCATCTTGGGGGTGTTGTGCTGGGACTGTCCTATGTGTTGTCTTCCTGTTTTGTGGTTCAATAAAGTATTGCCACACTGTCTTACCTTCACCCTGTATTGTCTGAATAGCGTCATGCCCACATTAAAGTGAGAGCAGGGGTTTGGCGGGATGATCCATGGTCGATTGCAGTTTTGGACCTGGGTGCCCACCGACCCCCTGTGCCTCTACATGCCAACTAGAGCATTTGCGAAGTCTGCAGTGTTCTATTCACTGACGTAGCTGACACTATTTGTCACCTGACTGCGTTGGAACCAGCATAACCAAATGCTAATGGATATATTAGATTTATGTATTACACACATACAATATATATATAGTGACAGAGTCACTGGCTTTGTAGAAGAAGGGAGGTATGTGTCACTGTGCATGCAGAAATCAGTGATGTGAAACTGGAGTGTTTTTGCATTTCCAGCACACTAGGTGCTGAAAGGCCTTGTACAGAGTTTAACCCCTTAGTGACAGAGCCAATTTGGTACTTAATGACCAGGCCAATTTTTGCAATTCTGACCACTGTCACTTTATGAGGTTATAACTCTGGAACGCTTCAACGGATCCCGCTGATTCTGAGATTGTTTTTTCGTGACATATTGTACTTCATGTTAGTGGTAACATTTCTTCGATATTACTTGCGATTATTTATGAAAAAAACAGAAATATGGCGAAAATTTTTAAAATTTTGCAATTTTCAAACTTTGTATTTTTATGCCCTTAAATCAGAGAGATATGTCATGAAAAATAGTTAATAAATAACATTTCCCACATGTCTACTTTACATCAGCACAATTTTGGAAACAAATTTTTTTTTTGTTAGGGAGTTATAAGGGTTAAAAGTTGACCAGCAATTTCTCATTTTTACAACACCATTTTTTTTTAGGGACCACATCACATTTGAAGTCATTTTGAGGGGTCTATATGATAGAAAATAATGACTTGTGACACCATTCTAAAAACTACACCCCTCAAGGTTCTCAAAACCACATTCAAGAAGTTTATTAACCCTTTACGTGCTTCACAGGAACTGAAACAATGTGAAAGGAAAAAATGAACATTTAACTTTTTTTTGCAAACATCTTAATTCAGAACCATTTTTTTTATTTTCACAAGTGTAAAAACAGAAATTTTACCATACATTTTGTTATGCAATTTCTCCTGAATACGCCAATACCCCATATGTGGGGGTAAACCACTTTTTGGGCGCACCGCAGAACTTAGAAGTGAAGGAGTGCCGTTTGACTTTTTCAATGCAGAATTGGCTGGAATTGAGATCGGACGCCATGTCACGTTTAGAGAGCCCCTGATGTGCCTAAACAGTGGAAACTCCCCACAAGTGACACCATTTTGGAAACTAGACCCCTTAAGGAACTTATTTAGATGTGTGGTGAGCACTTTGAACCCCCAAGTGCTTCACAGAAGTTTATAACGTAGAGCCGTGAAAATAAAAAATCGCTTTTGTTTACACAAAAATGATCTTTTCGCCCACAAATTCTTATTTTCACAAGGGTAACAGGAGAAATTAGACCACAAAAGTTGTTGTGCGATTTCTCCTGAATACGTCGATACCCCATATGTGAGGGTAAACCACTGTTTGGGCGCACCGCAGAGCTTGGAAGTGAAGGAGTGCCGTTTTACTTTTTCAATGTAGAATTGGCTGGAATTGAGATCGGACGCCATGTCGCGTTTGGAGAGCCCCTGATGTGCCTAAACAGTAGAAATCCCCCACAAGTGACCCCATTTTGGAAACTAGACCCCCCATGGAACTTATCTAGATGTGTGGTGAGAACCTTGAATGCCCAAGTGCTTCACAGAAGTTTATAATGCAGAGCCGTGAAAATAAAAAATATTTTTTTTTCCCACAAAAAAGATTTTTTAGCCCCCAAGTTTTTATTTTCACAAGGGTAACAAGAGAAATTGGACCACAAAAGTTGTTGTCCAATTTGTCCTGAGTATGCTGGTACCCCATATGTGGGGGTAAACCACTGTTTGGGCGCACGGCAGAGCTCGGAAGGAAGGAGCGCCGTTTTGGAATGCCGACTTTGATAGAATGGTCTGCGGGTATTATGTTGCGTTTGCAGAGCCCCTGATGTACCTAACCAGTAGAAACCCTCCACAAGTGACCCCATTTTGGAAACTAGACCCCCATGGAACTTATCTAGATGTGTGGTGAGAACTTTGAATGCCCAAGTGCTTCACAGAAGTTTAGAATGCAGAGTCGTGAAAATAAAAAATATTTTTTTTCCCACAAAAAAGATATTGTAGCCCCCAAGTTTTTATTTTCACAAGGGTAACAGGAGAAATTGGACTGCAATAGTTGTTGTCCAATTTATCCCGAGTACGCTGATGCGCCATATGTGGGGGTAAACCACTGTTTGGGCGCACGGCAGAGCTCGGAAGGGAAGGAGCGCCTTTTTGGAATGCAGACTTTGATAGAATGGTCTGTGGGCATTATGTTGCGATTGCAGAGCCCCTGATGTACCTAAACTGTAGTAACCCCCCACAAGTGACCCCATTTTGGAAACTAGACCCCCCAAGGAACTTATCTAGATGTGTGGTGAGAACTTTGAATGCCCAAGTGCTTCACAGAAGTTTAGAATGCAGAGTCGTGAAAATAAAAAATATTTTTTTTTTCCACAAAAAAGATACTGTAGCCCCCAAGTTTTTATTTTCACAAGGGTAACAGGAGAAATTGGACTACAATAGTTGTTGTCCAATTTATCCCGAGTACGCTGATGCGCCATATGTGGGGGTAAACCACTGTTTGGGCGCACGGCAGAGCTCAGAAGGGAGGGAGCACCATTTGACTTTTTGAGCGCAAAATTGGCTGTCGTGTTTGGAGACCCCCTGATGTACCTAAACAGTGGAAACCCCCCAATTCTAGCTCCAACCCTAACCCCAACACACCCCTAACCCTAATCCCAACCTGATCCATAATCCTAATCACTAACCCTAACCATAATCACAACCCTTACCCCAAAACAACCCTAATGTCAACCCTAACCATAACCCTAATCAAAACCCTAAATCCAACACATCCCTAATCCTAATCTCAACCCTAACCTCAAACCTAACCCTAATCCCAATACACCCCTAATCACAACCCTAACCTTAACCCTAATCCCAAACCTAACCCTAATCCCAAGCGTAACCCTAATGCCAACCCTAACCCTAATACCAACCCTAATCCAAACCCTAACCCTAATCCCAGCTCTAACCCTAACTTTAGCCCCAACCCTAGCCCTAACTTTAGCCCCAACCCTAACCCTAGCCCTAAGGCTACTTTCACACTTGCGTCGTTTGGCATTCCGTCGCAATCCGTCGTTTTGGACAAGAAACGGATCCTGCAAATGTGCCCGCAGGATGCATTTTTTGCCCATAGACTTGTATTGCCGACGGATCGTGACGGATGGCCACACGTCGCGTCCGTCGTGCACTGGATCAGTTGTGTTTTGGCGGAGCGTCGGCACAAAAAAACGTTCAATGAAACGTTTTTTTGTACGTCGCATCCGCCATTTCTGACCGCGCATGCGTGGCCGTAACTCCGCCCCCTCCTCCCCAGGACATAGATTGGGCAGCGGATGCTTTGAAAAACTACAGCTGCTGCCCACGTTGTGCACAATTTTCACAACGTGCGTCGGTATGTCGGGCCGACGCATTGCGACGGCCCCGTACCGACGTAAGTGTGAAAGAAGCCTAACCCTAAATTTAGCCCCAACCCTAACCCTAAATTTAGCCCCAACCCTAACCCTAAATTTAGCCCCAACCCTAGCCCTAACCCTAGCCCTAACCCTACCCCTACCCCTACCCCTACCCCTAACCCTACCCCTAACCCTACCCCTAACCCTAACCCTACCCCTAACCCTACCCCTAACCCTACCCCTAACCCTAACCCTACCCCTAACCCTACCCCTAACCCTACCCCTAACCCTAACCCTACCCCTAACCCTAACCCTACCCCTAACCCTAACCCTAACCCTACCCCTAACCCTAATTTTAGCCTCAACTGCTGTTCTCCCGCCGGCCGGCAGATGGAGACAGATGGCGGGCGCACTGGGCATGCGCCCGCCATTTTCTTCTGCCGGCGGCCAGGAGGAGCAGCAAGAGGATCCAGGGACCTAGGTGAGTATGCTAGGGTCCCCGAATCCCCCTATTTCTCTGTCCTCTGATGTGCGATCACATCAGAGGACAGAGAATTACACTTTACTTTTTTTTTTTTTGCGGTCGCCGGTAAACAGTTAATTACCGGCGATCGCAAAACAGGGGTCGGTAATACCGACCCCGATCATGCTCTTTGGGGTCTCGGCTACCCCCGGCAGCCGAGACCCCAAAGATTCTCCCGGTGCCGGCCGGCGGGTGCACTGCGCATGCGCCCGCCATTTTGAAGATGGCGGCGCCCACCGGGAGACACGAGGAGCATCGGGGAGCTAGGTGAGTATTGGGGGGCCACCTGGGACCCCTTTTCTCTGTCCTCCGATGTGCAATCACATCGGAGGACAGAGAAATTAAAAAGAGATCGCGTTTTTTTTTTTTTTTTGCGATCGCCGGTAAATGGTTAATTACCGGCGATCGCAAATGCGGGGTGGGTTAAAAAACCCCCGAATCATGTTCTCTGGAGTCTCGGCTACCCCCGGCAGCCGAGACCCCGGAGAAAATCGGCCTCTGGGGGGCGCTATTGACTTTTTCCACAGCGCCGTTAATTAACGGCTCTGTGGTTTAAGTACCCTTAGCGGCCGCCGTTAAAGGGCGTATCGGCGGTCGCTAAGGGGTTAATGGGCCGGTTTCATGGGAGCACCCGCAGTGCGGGAGGGAAGGTGCTCACCGAACCCCTTTGCCTGCAGAACCTGCAGGTATTTGAGGACCTGCAGTGAGGTCATGATCATGAGACAAGTATATGTTATATATACCTGGGCCTGCGGTTTAGTCTGGGTTGTGTCTTGGGAGAGGAGGTACTCCCACATAGCTTCAAGGAACTGAGGACAGTGTATGTTGACTGCAGGTTGAAACCTGCAGAAAAAGGACTCTGTTGAACTTTGTTTGTTATTTTCATTAAGCCAGGAAGGCTCTGGTTTTGTTTTCTAAAGGCTGCCTTGGTCTATGGGACAGTGATGTCCCACACTGGGACAAAGTAATAAAGTAAAAAATAAATATTTACATGTGTATATTTACATGTGTAAAAAAAAAAACCTAAATAAAGAAAAAAAAATATTGTTCCAATAAATACATTTCTTTATCTAAATAATAAAAAAACAATAAAAGTAAACATATTTTATATCGCATCAACCGTAACGACCCGACCTATAAAACTGTCCCACTAGTTAACCCCTTCAGTGAACACTGTAAAAAAAAAAAAACATGCAAAAACAACGCTTTATTATCATACCGCCAAACAAAATGTGGAATAACACGCGATCAAAAAGACGGATATAAAAAAAGCATGGTACCGCTGAAAACATCATCTTGTCCCACAAAAAACGAGCTGCTATACAGCATAATCAGCAAAAAAATAAAAAAGTTATAGTCCTCAGAATAAAGCGATGCAAAAATAATTATTTTTTTAATATAAAATAGTTTTTATCGTATAAAAGCACCATAACATAAAAAAATCATATAAATGAGGTATCGCTATAATCGTACTGACCTGAAAAATAAAACTGCTTTATCAATTTTACCAAACGTGGAACGGTATAAACGCCTCCCCCAAAAGAAATTCATGAATTGCTGGTTTTTGGTCATTCTGCCTCATAAAAATCGGAATAAAAAGCGATCAAAATATTTCATGTGCCCGAAAATGGTACCAATAAAAATGTCAACTCATCCCGTAAAAAAACAAGACCTCGCATGACTCTGTGGACCAAAATATGGAAAAATTATAGCTCTCAAAATGTTGAGACACAAAAACAATTTTTTGCAATAAAAAGCATCTTTTAGTGTGTGACAGGTGCCAATCATAAAAATCCGCTAAAAAACCCGCTATAAATAGTAAATCAAACCACCCTTCATCACCTTAGTTAGGGAAAAATAATAAAATAAAAAATGTATTTATTTCCATTTTCCCATTAGCGTTAGGGTTGGGGCTAAAGTTAGGGTTAGAGTTGGGGCTAAAGTTAGGGATGGGGCTAAAGTTAGGGATGGGGCCAAAGTTAGGGTTAAGGTTTGGATTACATTTAAGATTGGGACTAGGGTTAGGGGTGTGTCAGGGTTAGGGGTGTGGTTAGGGTAATGGTTGGGATTAGGGTTTGGGGTGTGTTGGAGTTAGGGGTGTGGTTAGGGTTGGGATTAGGGTTTGGGGTGTGTTGGGGTTAGGGGTGTGGTTAGGGTTGGGATTAGGGTTAGAGGTGTGCTTGAGTTAGGGTTTGAGTTAGAATTGGGGTTTTCCACTGTTTAGCCACATCAGGGGCTCTCCAAATGTGACATGGCATCTGATCTCAATTCCAGCCAATTTTGCATTGAAAAGTCAAACGGCTCTGCCATGCGCCCAAACAGTGGTTTACCCCCACATTACAACAATTTTGGGGTCCAATTTCTCCTGTTACCCTTGGTAAAATAAAACAAATTGGATCAGAAGTAAATTTTTTGGGAAAAAAAGTTAAATGTTAATTTTATGTTAAACATTCCAAAAATTCTTGTGAAACACCTGAAGGGTTAATAAACTTCTTGAATGTGGTTTTGAGCACCTTGAGGGGTGCAGTTTTTAGAATGGTGTCACACTTGGGTATTTTCTATCATATAGACCCCTCAAAGTAACTTCAAATGTGATGTGGTCCCTAAAAAAAATGGTGTGGTAAAAATGAGAAATTGCTGGTCAACGTTTAACCCTTATAACTCCCTAACAAAAAAAAAAATGTGGTTCCAAAATTGTGCTGATGTAAAGTAGACATGTGGGAATGTTACTTATTAAGTATTTTGTGTGATATATCTCTGTGATTTAAGGGCATACAAATTCAAAGTTGGAAAATTGCAAAAAATTTTAAATTTTTGCCAAATTTCCCTTTTTTTTCACAAATAAACGCAGGTAATATCAAAGAAATGTTACCACTATCATGAAGTACAGTATGTCTTGAGAAAACCATGTCAGAATCATCGGGATCTGTTGAAGCGTTCCAGAGTTATAACCTCATAAATGGACAGTGGTCAGAATTGTAAAAATTGGCCCGGTCATTAACGTGCAAACCACCCATGGGGGTAAAGGGGTTAAGAAATGTTCCCCTAGTTTTAAAACCTGGCTGTTGGGCTGGGAATTGCATCTTTTCCCACTGGAGTGCTATAAGAATTTAAAATTTACTAAAAGTTCCTGTCGACATTATGCATTTGGAGGTAAAATACCGGCAGCTACCATATTCGGACCTGTCCATCAGACTGCCAGCAGATGAAACATCATTAACCCCTTCATGACCATGGGATTTTTCATTTTTCCGTGTTCGTTTTTCACTCCCCTCATTCCCAGAGCCATAACTTTTTTATTTTTCCGTCAATTTGGCCATGTGAGGGCTTATTTTTTGCGGGACGAGTTGTACTTTTGAAAGACATCATTGGTTTTAGCATGTCATGTACTAGAAAACGGGAAAAAAATTCCAAGTGCGATGAAATTGCAAAAAAAGTGCAGTCCCACACTTGTTTTTTGTTTGGCTTTTTTGCTAGGTTCACTAAATGCTAAAACGGACTTGACATTATGATTCTCCAGGTCAGTACGAGTTTGTAGACACCTAACATGACTAGGTTATTTTTTATCTAAGTGGTGAAAAAAAATTCCAAACTTTGCTAAAAAAAAAAAAAAAAAAAAATTGCGCCATTTTCCGATACTCGTAGCGTCTCCATTTTTCGTGATCTGGGGTCGGTTGAGGGCTTATTTTTTGCGTGCCGAGATGACGTTTTTAATGATAGCATTTCGGTGCAGATACGTTCTTTTGATCGCCCGTTATTGCATTTTAATGCAATGTCGCGGCGACCAAAAAAACGTAATTCTGGTGTTACGAATTTTTTTCCCGCTACGCTGTTTAGCGAACAGGTTAATGCTTTTTTTTACTTGATAGATCGGGCGATTCTGAGCACGGCGATACCAAATATGTGTAGATTTGATATTTTTTTTATTGATTTATTTTGATTGGGGCGAAAGGGGGGTGATTTAAACTTTTATATTTTTTTGATTTTTTAAAATTCTTTTCAACTTTTTTTTTTTACTTTTGCCATGCTTCAATAGCCTCCATGGGAGGCTAGAAGCAGGCACAACGCGATCGCCTCTGCTACATAGCAGCGATCTGCTGATCGCTGCTATGTAGCAGAAATGGAGGTGTGCTGTGAGCGCCGACCACAGGGTGGCGCTCACAGCCACCGGCGATCAGTAACCATAGAGGTCTCAAGGACCTCTATGGTTACAATGGAGACGCATCGCCGACCCCCGATCATGTGACGGGGGTCGGCGATGATGTCATTTCCGGCCGCCCGGCCGGAAGCGGTAGTTAAATGCCGCTGTTTGCGTTTGACAGTGGCATTTAACTAGTTAATAGGTGCGGGCAGATCGCGATTCTGCCCGCGCCTATTACGGGCACATGTCAGCTGTTCAAAACAGCTGACATGTCCCGGCTTTGATGCGGGCTCACTGCGGAGCCCTGCATCAAAGCAGGGGATCTGACCT
The DNA here is from genome assembly GCF_032444005.1 of Ranitomeya imitator. Lineage (NCBI taxonomy): Eukaryota > Metazoa > Chordata > Amphibia > Anura > Dendrobatidae > Ranitomeya > Ranitomeya imitator. Next base: position 413,462,129 of record NC_091286.1, on the reverse strand, counting down.
TGGACGTACTATCCAGTCCAAGGTCAGATAGGGGTTAATAACGTCAAGCTCACATTTCCACTACTCCAATCCTGTACTTTTCAGCTCTCCGACAGACACTTGGCAGTATGTACTATGATCTGTGACTGGTGTGGGCTCCTTGGTGATGGAAATGCACTTGATGAATGTTCTAACTGTACAGTGTTCCCCAAGTCCGGTCCTCAAGAGCCACCAACAGGTCATGTTTTCAGGATTTCCTTAGTATTGCACAGGTGATAATTGCATCACCTGGACTGGCAAGCATTCAATGACCTGTGCAATACTAAGGAAATCCTCAAAACATGACCTGTTGGTGGCTCTTGAGGACCGGACTTGGGGAACACTGAGAATCTAACAAATGGTCCTTCTGTGTAGATTTATTCCAATCAGATCAAGTCTGTACTAGTCCTACATAACTCGGCAGTAAATATAACAGAAGATGCATTTCAGTCTCTGTTGAATTAGCATTTGGCTGGTCCATTCTTTGAGTTGTATTGGATATGTTGGAGAAATATCATGAAGTTCACAGCAATGTGCCCATAAACCTTACTGGAAAGCTTGATTGCACTTTTATATGTAACTGCATACAGAAAAAGTATGCCGCGCAATATTTTTCAGATGAGTGTATGGAACACAATGGAGACTGTTTGAAATGGTCTTGCCAAAAATAAACCGATAAGGTATGATCCATAAAAGTGTTTATGCCAGAAAACTGCCAGAAAACGCTTTGAAGAGTCACAATTTTTTTTTTCACATCAGTTTCAAGCAGAACTGCCAAATTGGGGGGTGGAGGGTACAAATCGTGTTTATGGCCCTCCCATCCAATTCAAGTCAAGTGACAGCATTTCATACTCCAGAAATATTGTACTAAACCCTGGGTACATTCCCACATTCAGGATGTGAGGCGGGTTTGATGCTGCGTATTTATGCAGTGTCAAAACTGCAGCCGACAGATGTTACCGCATAGTGGATGAGATTTGAAGAAATCCCATGTCCACTGTGCATCTATGTGCACCTGCAGACACCGGCATGCGGCACGTCTTTCAGATCTGCAGCCTGTCAATTTCTCTTGCAGAGATGATAGTCTCTACAACAGAAATTTCCACAGTAGAATGTATTGAATGCGGTAAATCCGCATCGTTCAGTTATCACATGCGGATTTACCTGACTTCAATAAAATGCACCGAAAATATGCTGCATTCAAAACGCTGCTACTTCCGGATGGTGGGCACGTACCATGATTGGAATTACATTTCAGGCAAGGCGTACACCACTGATTAACTGTGCCAAAAACATTACGTGGTGTGTATCTGCTAATGAATGGAGCATCTTATTCCTGCATGCCCCTCATTATGGCCGGCGTCACACACAGCGTAAAACAATACGGTCCGTATATTACGGCCGTAATACGCTGAAAAGTCCCGAAAAAAGTGGTCCGTAGCTCCTCCGTAGGCAGGGTGTGTCAGCGTTTTTTGCGCATGGCATCCTCCGTATGTAATCCGTATGGCATCCGTACTGCGTGGTTTTCTCGCAGGCTTGCAAAACCAACATACCGCTATAGAAGTGATCCATGTGTCCCAAAAAGAAAAGAAAATATATATATACTGTCTATATATATATATATATATATATATATATATGTCAGTAGACACATATATTAGAGAGAAAAGCCGGTAATTCAGTGCGGTGTACAGTAAAATCACACTGACAGGTTACAGTAGAATAGGTAGAATAAATGTGTACACATAGAATAGGTATATATATATATATATATGTCAGTGAGACACATATATGTATATATATTAATATTTATTCCAGCGCTATACAGCTTGAAAGCCGGTAATTCAATTACCGGCTTTTTCTTTCTCCTTCCTAAAACCCGACATGATTTGAGACATGGTTTACATACAGTAAACCATGTCTTGTCTCCATTTTTTTTGCAGATTCCACACTACTAATGTCAGTAGTGTGTATCTGCAAAATTTGGCCGTTCTAGCTCTTAAAATAAAGGGTTAAATGGCGGAAAAAATTGGCGTGGGCTCCCGCGCAATTTTCTCCACCAGAGTAGTAAAGCCAGTGACTGAGGGCAGATATTAATAGCCTGGAGAGGGTCCACGGTTATTGGCTTTCTAGGTAATTTCCCACGATCTATGAACAGCCAGCAGAGGGCGCCTCACCGCAAATGAAGCTAAATATAGATCATTGATCTATTTTTAGCCTCATTCCCTGGGGTTTTGCAGTGAGGAGTAGCATTGCATTAGCACAGCTCCTTGCTGCAAAATGTTTTAACCCCTTCAGAAGGATTTACATCGTTGGACGTTACAGATCTGCGGAGGGTAAGTATATTGTTGGTTTATTATGTTTTTTTACTCACAGAACGAGGGTCTTCAGTGACTGGATTGGGCGTTGAATAAAATACTGCAACACCCATTGTTTTTATTTCATTAAAATAATTTTAAATAATGTATTTGTGTTTTATTTAACCCTTTACTAGTATTGGATTAATAATGGATAGGTGTCATAATTGACGCCTCTCCATTATTAATTAGGCTTAATGTCACCTTACAATAGCAAGGTGGCATTAACCCTTCATTACCCCATATCCCACCGCTACACGGGAATGGGAAGAGAGTGGCCAAGTGCCAGAATAGGCGCATCTTCCAGATGTGCCTTTTCTGGGGTGGCTGGGGGCAGATATTTTTAGCCAGGGGGGGCCAATAACCATGGACCCTCTCCAGGCTATTAATATCTGCCCTCAGTCACTGGCTTTACTACTCTGGCGGAGAAAATTGCGCGGGAGCCCACGCCAATTTTTTCCGCCATTTAACCCTTTATTTTAAGAGCTAGAACGGCCAAATTTTGCAGATACACACTACTGACATTAGTAGTGTGGAATCTGCAAAAAAAATGGAGAGAAGACATGGTTTACTGTATGTAAACCATGTCTCAAATCATGTCGGGTTTTAGGAAGGAGAAAGAAAAAGCCGGTAATTGAATTACCGGCTTTCAAGCTGTATAGCGCTGGAATAAATATTAATATATATACATATATGTGTCTCACTGACATATATATATATATATATATATATATATACCTATTCTATGTGTACACATTTATTCTACCTATTGGACTGTAAGCTGTCAGTGTGATTTTACTGTACACCGCACTGAATTACCGGCTTTTCTCTCTAACACCGCTGCGTATTTCTCGCAAGTCACACTGCTTGTCCGTGTGTAATCCGTATTTTTCACGCTTCCATAGACTTTCATTGGCGTATTTCTTGCGCAGTACGGTGACAAACGCAGCATGCTGCGATTTTGTACGGCCGTAGAAAGCCGTATAATACTGATCAGTAAAATACGGCAAATAGGAGCAGGGGCATAGAGAATAATTGTGCCGTATTTTTTGCGAGTTTTACGGACTTAGATTCTGCGCTCTTACGTCCGTAAAACTCGCAAGTGTGACGCCGGCCTATGACTGTTAAGACTGGTATAAAAAACAGCAGTCTTAATGAATCATGCCTAATTGCTAACATTTCTACAGACCTCGCTACCATCCCTCCCTGAAACACCAAAGGTGTTATAGAATGCCCACTATTGGACATAAACCATGTCCACTTTTGACCAATGTGCCCTAGGAAATTCAGGACAGTTGACGACTATGCTTCTGTATATAAATGATAAAAAATCAGCACACATCTCTACAGTACATTGTCACATGAAATTCTCAAGAAACATTCCCATATAACAAGGAGTTTTTTATCACAAGAAGAAAATGTTCTTAGACAGGTATTGTACAGTTTTGCAGTCATTGCCTTCCTCTGTGGATTCAGCATTACTACCGCACCACTTCCTTTTGGGAGATAACTGTCCTTAGTCCAAAACCATTACAAGATCTATATTTTATATAAATTACCATTTTATAAATGCTACATAAATGCACTTTCTGCCACGGATTTTCTAAGACAGTACACCAGCCTTATCAGGTCAAATACTTCTATTTAAAAAGAACCTGTCAGCAGGATTGTGCACAGAAACCTACAGTGTCAGGTTGGCGCCATTATACTGATTAAAATGATACCTGGGTTGATGAAATCCGTCTCGTGGTTGTTAATTTTTATCGACAGATTTGAGTTAATGATATGCTCGTGCTCCCCTTTGTCATTGCCTGCACTGCACCATGTATTTCATTATTCTTTTTGATGGTATCCATAAATTCCTAAAAAATTAGTTTGAAAATCATCGATCCGATATCTGGTATTGCGCAGACTTCGGCTGCACCATCTTGCTAGAGAAAAAAAAATGCCTCCTCCAAGATCGTGCCACTGTCGCCTTCTCAGTGTTATTTATCGGATCGCCGATAGCTGTGACTGCGCAGGCACCATTTAGCTAGAAGAAAAAAATTGTCCCCACTAAGATGGCCCCAGTTGCCCCTGCGCAATAGCATCTATCGGTGATCCGATAGATGCTACTGTGCAGGTACCGGCTGAGCCATTTTGGAAAAGGCAATTTTATTTCTTTAGCAAGATGGCGCCGCCAGTGCCTGCACAGTAGCAGGTACTGGATTGCCGATAGCTGCTACTGCGCAGGCGTGGGCAGTGCCATTTTCAAACTGATTTTTTTTTTTTTTTTTTTTAAGGAACTTATGGATACCATCTTAGGCCTCTTTCACATGTCCGTGTCTCCGGTACGTGTGGTGACAGCATCATTCACCAGCGGTGACATCATCACTGGCATTTTCCCACGGTCCTGAGGTCACCGCAGTTCAGCCTGACCTTGATGATGTCACCACTGGTGAATGATGCTGCGCTCTCAGCAGCTCATTCAACAGTGGTCTTCAGCCTGGATGGTCGCATCTTAGCACCGTCCAGGTTGAAAACTATTTAGCCCCAGACATGGATTACAGCATGGGACAGAACGACGGACAGGTCTGGTATATTGTTGTTTTTTTATTTTACTTTTATTACAGGAGATCGAGGGCTTTGGTGGAATTAGGCGTTGCAGTAAGTATGGTTTAATTGAGACTAATAAAGGAATCTGTGTAATTTTTTCAATTAAAGGATTTTATTCTGGCTGTGTCTTTACTTACCATATAACTATAGGATATAGCCGTGGGCTTGATGTCACCTGACAATACAAAGGTGACATCAACCCCACAAATATGAACCCCACTTGCCACTGCTACAGGGCAAGTGGGAAGAGCTCGGCAAAGCGCTAGAAAAGGCGCATCTAATAGATGCTCCTTTTCTGGGCAGCTGCTGGCTGCTGTTTTTAGGCTGGGGGCCAATATCCATGGCCCCTTACCAGCCTGAGAATATCAGCCCCCAGCTGTGAGCTTTAGCAAGGCTGGTGGTCAAAAATAGGAGGACACCACATTGTTTGTTGAAATTATTTATTGAAATAATTAAAAAAAATAGCATGGGGACCCCTCTATTCTTGATAACCAACCTTGCTGAAGCTGAGATCTGAGGGTTGCAGCCCCCAGCTGTGAGTTTTACCTGATTGGTTCAAGAAAATAGGGGGAAACCCACGCTTGTGCTTCATTCCTTTATTTCGTTAGATTGCAGGCGGCAGCTGAGGAATACCCCATCATCAGCTCCTGCTGTTACTGTTACTAGCAGAAGCAGATGTTGGATGATGGGAGTAAGAGTCCCAAAACCCCCACCTGCTGTCATTATTTGGACTTTAATATAACTCTCATCATTCTCCTCTGCTTGTGCCGATCGCTGACAGAGTAGGGGAGAATGATGAGAGCCGTCTTCAGCACCCGCCGCTGGGGAACAGAGCTTACTGTAGCGTTTCTTCCCCGGCAGCCCTCTGTGTGGTACTGATGTGGCACACGAGCGGCACATGGTTGCCACACGTGTGCCGCAAGTATTTCATTCACAACACACAGACATGAATATCTCCGGTACTTGGTTTTCTAGTACTGGAAACAAATGGATGTGTGACAGCGGCCTAAAAGAATAATTAAATGCACAATATGGATGCAATCATGACGCAGCACAGGCGACGGCGAAGGGGATTTTTTTAACCCCTTTCTGACATCTGACATACTAACCCGTCGAGGTGACCTGGGTCCGTATGACCATCGACGGAATAGTATGTTATATGCGATCAGCTGCGCTCAAGATCGCAGCCGGGTGTCAGCTGATTATCACAGCTGACATCCAGCACTATGTGCCAGGAGTGGTTACGGGCCGCTCCCGGCACTTTAACCTCTGGAACACTGCGATTAAACAAGACCGCAGCATTCCAGTGGCATAGGGAAGCATCGTGCAGGGAGGGGGCTCCCTGTGTGCTTCCCTGAGACCCTGAGAACAACACAATGTGATCGTGTTGTTCCAAGGGTCCACTCCTGTCTCCTCACTGCAGGCCCAAAGATCCAAGATAGCCGCGGGGTCCTGCAGGGTCCTGCAGGGAGGTGGCTTGTCAGTGCCTGCTGAGAGCAAGCGCTGACAAGCCTCCTGCACTGCCTGTCAGATCGCTGATCTGACACAGTGCTCTGCAAAGTGTCAGATCAGCAATCTGACACTATATAGTGATGTCCCACCCTGGGACAATGTAAAAAAGTAAAAAAAAAAAAATATTACACTGTGTACAAATATTTAAAAAAAAATCCTAAATAAAGAAAAAAAAATATTGCTTCAATAAATATATTTCTTTATGTAAATAAAAAACACAATAAAAGTACACATATTTAGTATCGTCGCATCCGTAACGACCTGACTTATAAGGCTGTGTGCAAACGTTGCGGATTTGATTGCAGTTCCGCAGCGCTTTTTTGACGCATGGAATTGCATGAAATCAACAGTGTAGTGCACAACCAATGTAAGTCTATGGGAGCCGCAGACTTGATGTGCACATGCTGCGGAAAAAGCCGCACCGAAACACAGCTTTTTTTTCCGCAGCATGTCACTTCTTTTGTGCGGAACTGCAGCGTTTCTGCACCCATAGACTTGCATTGAGTCGGGCACATCCGGAGCAAAACTGCAGATGTAAAAAAGATCTGCGGTTTTGCTGCGGATGTGGGTCTGAGAAACGCTGCAGTTCGGGAGGAGGGAAGTGTGTGGGCTGAGTGAGGGCGGAGTGTGGGCAGTGACTGTGTGCGTGTGTGTGGGCGGGGTCTGTGGGCTGTCCGGGTGTGTGCGGCACTGTACGGGACTGTGTGGGTGTGTGCGGGACTGTGCGGGTGTGTGCTGGACTGTGCGGGACTGTGCGGGTGTGTGCGGGGCTGTCCGTGTGTGTGTGCAGGGCTGTCCGGGGGTGTCTTTGGGGGTGTGTGTGCAGGCATATTCCGATGGGACTACAAGTCCCATTGGGCTATGCCTGCTACAGTGACAGTAAGTGACACATTAGCCAATGATGGGACAGTAGTACTGTAGTCCCATCATCCGGATAATGTGCTGAATGTGAAAAAAAAACAAAACAAATGTACAGTACATACAACACGCAACATACAACACGCAACATACAACATGCAACACGCAACATACAACACGCAACATACAATATGCAACATACAACATGCAACATGCACCATGCAACATGCCACACACAGTACAGACATACAGTACATACATAGAATACATACATATAGACATACAGTACATATAACATGTAGTACATACTCACCATCACCTTGTCACCTTGATCCCCGAAGCCAGTGTAACCTGTAAAAAATATTAAAATAAGAAACAAACACTATACTCCCTGATCCGCAGAAATCCAATTAAAACGAGTGTCCCACGACGATCTCCCGTGGAGAGCAGCAGCATCTGCTGATGCGACCGTTCTCCAGGGGCTCCGGGAATACAATGATGGAAGGTATCCTTCCGCACTGTATTCCTCTGCCACTGTAAAAAATAGTCCCTAGTTTCACTTGTGCCACTGCTGTGTGGGAAAATTCCCACGCATCAATGCCATAAAGTGAGACCCTGAAGGTAACCTCAGCGATGCACTGCAGGAGCCATTGTCTCCTGTCAGTGTGTCACTGAAGGTCTATAGAGCAGTGACATCACCCGATGTCACTAATCTATAGGGGAGATTGTCGTGGGACACTCGTTATTAATTGGACTGCATCGGACAGGAAGTATACGGTTTATTATTTTAAATTTTTTGCAGGTGATTGAGTATGGAAAGTATGGTTAAATTAAGAATAATAAAATACTTTTTTCTGGCTGTGGCTATTTTTTAACCCTTTCACTACTCTAGGATTAGTAATGGATAGGCATCTTATTGACACCTCTCCATTATTAACTGGGCTTAATGTCACCTTACAATAGCAGGTGACATTAACCCCTCATTACCCCATATCACAACGCTACTTGGGAGTGGGAAGAGAGGGGCTAAGTGCCGTAATTGGGGCATCTTACAGATGTGCCAATTCTGGGGTGGCTACGGGCTGATATTTGTAGCCAGGGGGCCAATATCCATGTCCCCTCTCTAGGCTATGAATATCAGTCCGCAGCTGTCTGCGTAGCCTTTCTGGCTATAAAATATAGGGGGACCCCACATTTTTTGCGAGGTCCCCCTATTTTAATAGCCAGTAAAGGCTACGCAGACAGCCGCGGACTGATATTCATAGCCTGGGAGTGGCCATAGGTATTAACCCCTTCCCAGGCTACAAATATTGGCCCCCGGCCTTCGGCTTTCCCCCTCTGGCGCAGAAAATTGCATGGGAGCCCACTCCATTTTTTTTTACCGTTTTTTTAATTAAACATTAATAAACATCGGCCCTGCTATTATATATCTATGGATAATTTATCTATAGATATATTTATAGATATATCTATCCATATACTGTATCTATAGGGTATGTGTCCACGGACTGGATGGCCGATGCTTTGGATGGAGCAGAAAGCTCGCTCCACCCAAAGCTCTGCCCCCTTCTGTATGTGCGGTGATTCCGGATGTGTTCATTGCACACATCCAGAATCTCCGCATCCCATACATAAGACCCTGTGATTTACCTTGTGGCGACGGAGTGTTCCCGCAAGGTAAACAGACATGCTGCGTTCTGAAAAGACACGCCGCATGTCCGTAAACGCAGGGCCGCTGGATGCGTGTTCGCACGCATAGTGGAGACGGGATTTCAAAAATCCCCTCCACTATGTTGTAACATCTGGACGCTGCGGGTTGAATGCTGCAGTTGTACGGAGCATCCAATCCGCAGCTAATCCGGATGTAATCCTGAACGTGGACACCTACCCTACACTATCCATACATCTATCAATAAATATATCTATCCATATCTATCTATAGATAGATACATGAATAGATAGATGTATGCATCTATAGATCTATAACAAAAAACACCAGACCATATATACACCCTTTATGTATAGTACCACGGGTGCTCAGATATACAAAGGGTTCAGTGCAACCAAAAGTAAATAGAGAACCTAGAAAAGATAGCACTACAACGAACCAAGAAAATAATCTTTATTTGAATGTACACTAAAAATAGCATATAAATAACAACAAGGGAGTCCAGGAGATGACAAATGGTCACCAAACAAAGACAGTGTGAGAACCAACAGGCAGTAGCACACAGTAAATAATGGGTATACATACAAATACAATGTATATGAGCTAATCACAATAGCATGTGTCTAGAGGTAATAAGAGAGGCAAGTGCCAAGTACTAACTAGACCTGCAAGATTAAGCTGTGCTCCATAGGAAAGACAGGAGGAGTGAACACCATGTAAAGATAAGACCATAATAATACCTGCTGAGAAAACACACTGCCGACAAGCCCCTACGCGCGATGCCTTGTTCCGGGGGTGTGTCTATCTATATGTAGATCTATCTATCTCATTCCTTCTATCTATCTATCTATCTATCTATCTATCTATCTATCTATCTATCTATCTATCTATCTATCTATCTATCTATCTGTAATGGAGTGTGGGTTGGACAAATGTAAAAGAGGAGGTTGGACAATAATGACATAAAAAATTTTTTTTTGTTCAATAATACAGCTTTATTTAGCTTTCAAAAATGCATACTTAAACGCATTAATAACCGCACAAAAAACGCATAAAAACCGCACCAAAAACCGCATCAAAAACTGCATCAAAACCGCGCAAAAAATGCACAAAAATATGCATCAAAACGCATCAAAAATGCAGCTGCGGTTTCTGCCAGGAGATGCAGATTTTGTACAGAAAATTCTGCACCCAAATCTGCAATGTGTGCATACAGCCTAAAACTGGCCCACTAGTTAACCCCTTCAGTGAACACCATAAAAAAATAAAATAAAAAACAAAGCAAAAAACAATGCTTTATGATTATACCGCCAAGCAAAAAGTGGAATAACACAGATATAAATAAACATGGTACCGCTGAAAACGTCATCTTGTCCCGCAAAAAATGAGCTGCCATACAGCATCATCAGGAAAAATTAATAAAGTTATAGCCCTCAGAATAAAGCAATGCAAAAATGATTATTTTTTCTATAAAATAGTTTTTATTGTATAAAAGTGCCAAAACATAAAAGAATGATATAAATGAGGTATCGCTGTAATCATACTGACCCGAAGAATAAAACTGCTTTATCAATTTTACCAAAGGCGGAACGGTATAAACTCCCCCCCCAAAAAAAATAAATTCATGAATTGCGTGTTTTTGTTCATTCTGCCTCCCAAAAATCGGAACAAAAAGCAATTGAAAAATATCATCTGCCTGAAAATGGTAACAATAAAAACGTCAACTTGTCCCACAAACAACAAGACCTCATATGACTCTGTGGACCAAAATATGGAAAAATTACAGCTCTCAAAATGTGGTGATGCAAATACTATTTTTTGTAATAAAAAGCATCTTTTAGTGTGTGTGACAGCTGCCAAACATAAAAACCAGCTATAAATAGTAAATCAAACCCCTCTTTATCACCGCCTTAGTTAGGAAAAAATAATAAAATTAAAAAAAAGTATTTATTTCCATTTTCCCGTTAGGGTTAGGCTTGGGGCTAAAGTTAGGCTTGGGGCTAAAGTTAGGGTTGGGGATAAAGATAGGGTTAGGGTTGGGGGCTAGAGTTGGGGTTAGGGTTTGGATTACGTTTACGGTTGGGTTAGGGATGTGTCAGGGTTAGGGGTATGGTTAGGGTTATGGTTAGGGTTGGGATTAGGGTTAGGGGTGTGTTGGGGTTAGGGGTGTGGTTAGGGTTGGGATTAGGGTTAGGGGTGTGTTGGGGTTAGGGTTGGAATTAGAATTGGGGGTTTCCACTGTTTAGGCACATCAGGGTCTCTGCAAACACAACATGACGTCAGATCTCAATTCCATCCAATTCTGTGTTGAAAAGTAAAACGGTGCTCCTTCCATTCTGAACTCTGCCGTGCACCCAAACAGTGGTTTACCCCCACATATGGGATATCAGCGTACTCAGAACAAATTGGACAACAACCTTTACTATCCAATTTCTCCTGCTACCCTTGGGAAAATAAAAATTTGGGGACTAAAATATTATTTTTGTGAGAAATGTTTTTTTTCTATTTTCACCGCTCTCCGTTATAAACTTTAGTGAAATACTTGGGGGTTCAACGTTCTCACAACACATCTAGATAAGGTCCTTGGGGGGTCTAGCTTCCAATATGGGGTCACTTGTGGGGGGGTTTCTAGTGTTTAGGTACATCAGGGGCTCTGCAAACGCAACGTGACGCCCGCAGACCATTCCATCAAAGTCTGCATTCCAAAACGCCACTTCGTGTGCCCAAACAGTAGTTTTCTCCCACATATGTGGTATCAGCGTACTCAGGACAAATTGGACAACAACTTTTGGTGTCCAATTTCTCCGGATACCCTTGGGAAAATAAAAAATTGGGTGTAAAAAGATCATTTTTGTGAAAAAATATGAATTTTTTTTTTACAGCTCTACATTATAAACTTCTGTGAAGCACTTGGGGGTTCAAAATGCTCCCTACACATCTAGATAATTTTTTTAAGGGGTCTGCTTTCCAAAATGATGTCACTTGTGAGGGGTTTCTACTGTTTAGGCACATCAGGGGCTCTCCAAATGCGACATGGCGTCCTATCTCAATTCCAGCCAATTTTGCATTGAAAAGTGAAATAGCGCTCCTTCCCTTCCAAGCTCTGCCATGCGTCCAAACAGTGGTTTACCCCCACATATGAGGTATCGGCATACTCAGGACAAATTATACAACAACTTTTGGGGTCCAATTTCTCCTGTTACCCCTGGTAAAATAAAACAAAATGGATCAGAACAAATTTTTTTGTGAAAAAAAGTTAAATGTTCATTTAAAAAAAAACAAATTCCTGTGAAGCACCTGAAGGGTTAATAAACTTCTTAAATGTGGTTTTGAGCACCTTGAGGGGTGCAGTTTTTAGAATTGTATAACCTTTTGGTATTTTCTATCATATAGACCCCTCATAGTAACTTCAAATATGATGTGGTCCCTAAAAAAAATGGTGTTGTAAAAATGAGAAATCGCTGGTCAATGTTTAACCCTTTATAACTCCCTACCAAAAAAAATTGGGTTCCAAAATTGTGGTGGGTGATGTAAAGTAGACATGTGGGAAATGTTACTTATTAAGTATAATACATTTCTGTGATTTAAAGACATGAAAATTCAAAGTTGGAAAATTGCGAATTTCGCAAAATTTCTGTTTTTTTTTTTTTACAAATAAACTCAAGTAATATCATTGAAATGTTACCACTATCATGAAGTACAATATGTCACGAGAAAACAATGTCAGAATCATTAGGATCCGTTGAAGTGTTCCAGAGTTATAACCTCATAAAGGGACAGTGGTCAGAATTGTAAAAATTGGCCTGGTCATTAACGTGCAAACCAGCCTTGGGGGTAAAGGGGTTAAATATATAATATTCGTTATGTAAACTAGGGGGCAGGTCACTGAGAAATCAATGACCTGTCAGCAGTCTGCATTATAAATACGTAAGCAGAGTACCACATGAAGACCCTCCACAGGTTGCCCAGGAGCACGAGTATATCATTAACTCAAAACTGAAAATAAAGATAAAACAACAACCACAAGACGGATTTCATCAACCAAGGTATCAATTTAATCAGTATAACGCCGCCGACCTGACCCTGTGTGTAAGTTACTGTGCACAATCCTGCTGACAGTTTCCCTTTAATAATGCATGAAGTTCGTTTAGTAAAATCTAGTGATGGATCAACTTAAGGGTATTAGCTCATGGTTCGGTTTGTAGTATAGAAGTCATGCACATTTTCATTTACAAAGTTTATAATTGAAAACTAAAAATTTGCAAAAAAATTATTTTCCGTAAAAATATAAGTTTATTTTGTGACCGAGGTGGAATTTCAATATGAGCCTTCCCGGATAGATGCATTTTCTACTTGATACTGAGACATCAGGCACTGTTCAGCGTCAGGAATGGGTAAACTCTATTTTCGGTTCCATCCATCTCCCTTTGTGTGCTGCACATGCATTGATCTTATATGCTATTTCCTGGAGTCTGGCATAGCTCTGTATTCTGTCCCTTCTTGAAAACTTTGTCATTGTGTTTAATATCCAGGCTGCACTCCTCTACTTTGTACCTGAAGTCAGAATTGTGCAGCTCGCGTGTTCCTAGAATATTTGCATCTCCGATATTACAAGTCTGGTTTCTAGGCTGACTGCTAATATCCCCTACCTGTCTCCAGCAGGCTGCATATTGCTGAACACTTTACTGAGCCCCTGCAGTGACAATATTCATTTTCTTATTGAGCTGCTATATATTGATTAGACAGGACAAAGAGAAAGGGAAATTGCTTCAGTGACTGTTGATAAATATACGGCCGCCTGACACTGCCTGATGAGATTCCTGGACCAAAATATGATGGATTGTTTCCTATTAGCCCCAGAGCAGGTGAGAGCGGCCCAGAGAATGAGCTGAAGGTAGATTGTAGGTGTAAGCAATCACTTCCTCCAAATGTGAGGGGGGCCGAGGACCTTAGTGTAACCCCTTCTTGCCTGGACATTTACTTATGGCTCATGCTAGGATTTCTTAACTGACCCACAGAAAATAATCAGACATTTTAGCAACCGTTACAGATAATAAAACCAACGTTATGTAATATGATAACAAACTACATGGTAAAAGAAAAATGTCACATTTATTCTATTTATTGGCACAAAAGCTTTTTCCTTTTGTTTTTCCCCTCATCTCAACAAAAGTTTAAAAATACGTAAAAATAAGTAATTCTGACATTGTTTTTGGCCTTTTTTTTATGACATTCAGTGTCCAGTATAAATGACATGATAACTTTATTTGGCTGTTCGTTACAATTGTGTCACTATCATACTATCAATTTTATATATTTTTATGCAGAGGCGAATCTAGATTTGCCTGTACGCATGGCAAATAACCTGTACGGGGGCAAAAATTCAGTTTGGTGTCCCATTTTATACATAGCTTAAAGGGACTCTGTCACCTGAATTTGGCGGGACTGGTTTTGGGTCATATGGGCGGAGTTTTCGGGTGTTTGATTCACCCTTTCCTTACCCGCTGGCTGCATGCTGGCTGCAATATGGGATTGAAGTTCACTCTCTGTCCTCCTTAGTACATGCCTGCACAAGGCAATCTTGCGTTGCGCAGGCATGTACTATGGAGGACAGAGAATGAACTTCAATCCAATATTGCAGCCAGCATGCAGCCAGCGGGTAAGGAAAGGGTGAATCAAACACCCGAAAACTCCGCCCATATGACCCAAAACCAGTCCCGCCAAATTCAGGTGACAGGTTCCCTTTAAGGTTAGGAAGTGTGAATAGTTTTCATGTGATCACTAACATGCAATTTTCAAACTTAGGCCGGAGACGCACTAGCGTATACTCGGCTCCTGCTCTGCTTCAAGCCTGAGCCGAGTGTCAGTAAGTACTCTGTGCTCTGATCCTCTCTCACATCAGAATTAGAGCACAGCTGCAGAGGAGATGGAGAAATTAATTTCTGCATCTGCTCCACTGCAGTTGTCTTCTGGAATCGCACTGCACTCGGGTTATATCCGAGTGCAGTACGATGTTTCACACGCACCCACACACTTATATGGGTGCATGTAATCCGATTTATGGATCAGCATGAGAAAATATTCACAGATATGAGCTGCCCCATAGGTTAACATTCGGCCAAGCGCAATCCGATTTTTTTATCGGATTGCACTAGTCCGATTAAACCACAAGTGGAAGCGAGCCAGTAGAGTCATGTGCTGACTAACTGCTCTTCCAAAGGGCAGGTGAAGATGACTATTTCCTTTGAAATTGGTCTGATTATACTAATCAGAATCTAATCAGAATTTGAGAAGAGTGAGATCCAATTTTCTCGGAGGTGGAGAGAAAAAAAGTTTCTCCATTTTCTCCATTATATCAGTCAGTGCGGTTCGAATCTTTCACGGACCCAAAGACATTAGGGATGAGCAAGCACTAAAGTGCTCAAATGCTCATTACTGAATCGGGCAATTCTATTGCTCGGATGCTCGTTTCTAGTAACGAGTATAATGGAAGTTGATGGAAAATCCAAGCTTTTTTTATGTCAGACCCTACAAGGAGGTCTGAGGGCAGTGAAAATGTTGACATGGATGGAAAAAGTGATGAACGGAGTGAGAACAGCATGGAGAAAAACCCTTGAAAGCATGTCTGACTCCAAGATCGCTGCTGAGAACAATGGTGTCACACTTTTACGCCACTTTAAGGACAGACAATAAAACATTTAAAATCAAAGAGAAATTATAGTTTATAGGAAAAAAATGTTAAGAAACATTCTTTCCTGTGGGACATTTATATTTAAAAGGCAAAATTTAAAAAGGATTGAAAAAATAATAATTTAAGTAAACTAAAATTGAAATTTGTATTAAAAAATTGGACATTTCAGTGTAGTTTATGAAGGAAGCAAGAACTGCCAAAAATGTGATGGAAGAGGGACTGGATACACCCTATATTAGACATAAAGGAGGACCTCATAGACATTCTGTTCAAATTGTCATGTAGTGGTACTCCTAGACTCTGTGAGGCAGTGACCAGAGACATATGCGAGGGTCTCTATGTGTCCCCCAGAATGTGCTCAGAAGGGTATTAGATCCGCTGGAGTGCCTTGTGGTCACAGCATGTTGCCTGTGAGTCACAAGGCAGAATAAAAGTAAGTGTGAACTTGGTCAAGTTATTTGACCAAGGAATTGTTCTGGAAAACCCATTGAGATTGTGGGCAGAGCAGTCAGTCTGTAGAACATTCCCTGTGTGAGGTAACAAAGGGCCAAGCAGAGCCAAAAGGTCTGTCACCCCCAGCATACATGAAAGCTGGTCCCTGGCTGTATTTGATTTTCCCAGCTGCGATCCGGAGGATACAGCATGCTGTGCACTGTGTGAGTTTTCTTTTTGGATATTAAACACGTTTTATTTTTGAACCTGCTTGGTCACTGCCTCATCACTGCATAGCGTGGACAACGCTGCACTACAACTCATATGCACTAAAATTACAAACAGGGTCATGCATACACCCTTGAAGGCACCAACTGTAGCACCTCATTCAAATATTGTGAACAAAGTGTAGTTGTGGTAGTACAACACTCATAAAAGCTTCTCACACAGTTTAAAACTTGCCAAAAATTACAAGCAGGGTCATCCATACCAACTATACCACCAACTATAGCACCTCATTCAAATTTTGTGAATAAATTGTAGTTGTGGTACTCCAGCAGTCATAAAAGCTCTGCACACATTGCAAAGCTTGCCAAAAGTTACAAGCAGGGCCATCCATACCCCCTTGAAGGCACCAAATGGGGTGCCTCATTAAAATATTATGAAAGTGTTGTTGTGGTATTTTTACACTCATAAAGGCTCTGCACACAGTGTAAAGCTAGAAAAAAATTACAAGGAGGGTCATCCATAGACCCTTGAAGGCACCAACTGGAGAGCCTCATTAAAATATAGCGAGAGTGTAGCTGTGGTACTTCTACACCCATATAGGCTTTGCACACAGTACAATGCTAAAACAAAAATTCTAAGGAGGTCATCAATACAATCTTGAATGCACCAACTGGAGTGCCTCATAGAAAAATTAAGAAAGTGTAGTTATCGTATTTCTACACTCATAAAGGCTCTGCACACAGTGCAAAGCCAAAAAATTCTAAGGAGGGTCATCCATACACCCTTGAAGGCAACAAGTGGAGAGCTTCATTCAAATATTTAAGATTAAAAACACTTTATGCACTGCTGTCTTCTTTTTGTGTTTAAAGGCCAGGCTAATCCAGGCTTTGTACATTTTTATGACAGTGAACCTGTCAGCATTTTCTGTTTACAGGTGAAAAAGCCTGTCTTTTATGATCTCCCAGTGGCACTAAAAACCCACTCAGACAAGACGCTAGCGGCATGGCACAATGGCTTTCAGGGGTAGCATCAGTTTAGTAGAACTCTTCTCCTCAGGAAGGAGATATGCAAAGTTCTCCTTCCTGAGGACGAAGCATGTGTGGGTGCTAGCCTCCGTAGTGCTAACAACCAGCTTCCTTAGCCTCCACATCCTCATTGTTACTCAATCCGCACTGGGCTCGGTAGTATCTTCTAGTCTCATGTCTTCCTCCTGCTCCACCTTGTCCGCATGCAAAGCTTCATGTTTGATAGTCAGCAGCTACTGTTTAAGTAGGCACAGAAGCAAGATCATTCCATTGATTTTTGGCATCATTGCTGCTCACCATCTTTGTAGAGTCCTCAAAGTCTTGTAGAACCACACAAATATCAGACCTCCATGCCCACTGTTCAGTTGTTATTAGTGGTGAGCGTGTATTCACATTGCTCGGGTGATATCTGAGTATTTGTTAGTGCTCAGAGATTTAGTTTTAGTCGCCTAAGCTCCATGATTTACGGCTGCTGGACAGCCTGAACACATATGGGAATTCCCTAACAAACAGGCATTCCTCACATGTATTCATCCTGTCTAGCAGCCGTAAATCATGCAACTGCGGCAACGAAAAGTAAATTTCCGAGCACTAACAAATAGGGTTGAGCGAAACGGGTCGAAATTTTTCAAAAGTCGCCGACTTTTGGCAAGGTCGGGTTTCATGAAACCCGACCCCTGTGTGGGGTCGGCCATGAAGTCGGCGATCTTTTGAATCTGGAATCGGAATTCCGATACCAATTCCCGATATGTTTAAGATATCGGGAATTGGTATCGGAATTCAGATTTAAGTGTAAAATAAAGAATTAAAATAAAAAATATCGCAATACTTACCCTCTGACGCGCCCTGGTACTAACCGGGAACCTTCCTTCCTTAGAATCAGCCTTCCAAGACCTTGCGGTGACGTCGCGGTGACGTCGCGGCTTGTGATTGGTCGCGCGGCGGTCACATGGGCGGCCGCGCGACCAATCACAAGCCGTGACGTCACCGCAAGGTCTTGGAAGGCTGATTCTAAGGAAGGAAGGTTCCCGGTTAGTACCAGGGCGCGTCAGAGGGTAAGTATTGCGATATTTTTTATTTTAATTCTTTATTTTACACTAAAATATGGATCGCAGGGCCTGAAGGAGAGTTTCCTCTCCTTCAGACCCTGGGAACCATGGAAACCCAATGCACTGCATTGGGTTTCGGGTTTCGGCCGACCCCGACCCCGACTTTTTTATAGGATCGGCCGATTTCACTCGACCCGACTTTTGAAAAAGTCGGGTTTCATGAAACCCGACCCGATCCTATAAAAGCAAAGGTCGCTTAACCCTACTAACAAATACTCAGAGACCACCCGAGCGTGCTCAGGAAAACCCAAGCAACAAGTATACTCACTCATCACTAGTCATGTGCGGAGGCTGACCAGAATACCGACAGGCGCGTTGGAGCTGGTATTCAACTGGTCTCTGCTGCTCACAAAGCCTTGTCAGACTCTGCAGTGTGGAGTTCCAGCGCATGGTGATGTTGCACACCATTCAATGAGCTGGCACTTGCATGTGCTGCTGCAGGACCGCCAGAGCGGCAGTAGCTGTAGCTGACTGGGGGAAATGGGGGCTGACACGCCGTACCTTGACTAGAAGCTCTGGCAAATCTGGCTATATTTTTTAGAAAACACTGAACCACCAAGTTGAGCATTTGGGTCAAGCATGGAAAGTATGTAAGCTTGCCAATCTTCACAGCTGCCATCAGGTTGCACCTATTATCATACAGGAACATACCTGGTTGTAGATTCAGCAGTGAAAGCCACAGATCTGTCTGGTCTGTTATTCCTTTCAATAACTCTAGTAAGGGCATGGATGATGTTCCTGGACACATGCTGGTTAGTGTTGTGCGATACCTTCCGATATTTGAAAGTATCGGTATCGGATGGGATCGGCCGATATCCAAAAAATATCGGATATCGCCGATACCGATACCCGATACCCGATACCAATGCAAGTCAATGGGACACAAATATCACCTGACCGCTCACGTGACCGCGACGTCATCGAAGGTCCTTCACTCTCTGCATTCTTAGGAACGGAGGCAGACGCTTGCAGCGGTGACAGTCAGGGTTTGTCGGAGGGGTGAGTATATCCATATTTTTTATTTTTATTATTTTATTTTTTACATGAATATGGATCCCAGGGCCTGAAGGAGAGTCTCCTCTCCTCCAGACCCTGGGAACCATACGCACCGCACACGCCGAAGATGACTGGGAACTTATAGGAACTTCTGATTCCGATTTCGCAAAAATATCGGAACTCGGTATCGGAATTCCGATACAGCAAATATCGGCCGATACCCGAAATTTGCAGTATCGGAATGCTCAACACTAATGCTGGTACAAGGTGGGGATGCCACAGTGGGAGAAATAGTGGCGGCTGTGGATTGAGTACTGAGGGCTAGTGATGAGCAAGTATACTCGTTGCTCGGGTTTTCCCGAGCACGCTCTGGTGATCTCCCAGTATTTGTTAGTGCTCGGAGATTTTGTTTTCATTGCCTCAGCTGCATGATTTATGGCTGCTGGACAGCCTGAATACATGTGGTGGTTGCCAGGTTGCTAGGGAATCCTCACATGTACTCAGCCTGTCTAGCAGCTGTAAGTCATGCAGCTGCGTGGACAAAAACTAAATTTCCAAGCACTAACAAATACTCGGAGACCTTGGGAAAACCCGAGCAATGAGTATACTCGCTCATCACTACTAAGGGACTGTTGCCACCATGAGTCAGCAGAAATTCTCTGTGTCTACAAGCCTAAATAGCAACATTTCCATGGTAAGCCGCCTGCAAAAGTGTCCATTTAGCATTTTGTTCTATGGGTGGCTGGGAACTTTTCTTTTTAGTTACAAGGCCTGGGACAGCTAAACGCTGTGCTGGGACAAGGATTTGGAAGTGCCTGATGATGGTGCCTCAGAACGTGGAAGGACGGGTGCAGGGCGGGAGGCAGTGTCATGGACTGGTGATTGGCAAGTACCTAACGCAGGGGAAGGGGCAGTAGTGTCAAACGCTGGTTCCAATTGTGGACACAGGCGTTCAGTATACGGAGTTGGGTGCTTAGATGATATGTGCCTGATCATGCTTGTGGTGGTTAGGCTCTTAGATTGTGGCATGGCACAGGTTGCAAATGACTATTTTTCTGCCTCAGGACTCTCTTTAAAAAAAATCCCAGACTGGGGAACACCTATCTCTTTGACAGAGAAATTCACAAGTGTCGGCACCTTCGCCCTCTGGTCACCCCGATCCCTCCCCCTTAAAGTACCGTCACATTAAGCGACGCTGCAGCGATATAGACAACGATGCCGATCGCTGCAGCGTCGCTGTTTAGTCGTTGTGTGGTCGCTGGAGAGCTGTCACACAGACAGTTCTCCAGCGACCAACAATGCCGAGGTCCCCAGGTAACCAGGGTAAACATCGGGTTACTAAGCGCAGGGCCGCGCTTAGTAACCCGATATATATATTGGTTACCATTGTAAATGTTAAAAAAAAACCACTACATACTTACATTCCGGTGTCTGTCGCGTCCCTCGCCGTCAGCTTCCCGCATTGACTGTGAGGGCTGGCCGTAAAGCAGAGCACAGCGGTGACGTCACACACGCCGATTCGGCGATGTCAGCGGGTGATCCAGCGACGAAATAAAGTTCTGGCCTTCTAGCTCCGACCAGCGATGTCACAGCAGGATCCTGATCGCTGCTGCGTGTCAAATACAACGATATCGCTATCTAGGACGCTGCAACGTCACGGATCGCTATCGTTATCGTTCTAAGGTTGCTCAGTGTGAAGGTACCTTTAGTGTTGCTGGCCTTGCTCTGCATGCCAGCTTCCCAAGTTGGGTCAATGACTTCATCATCCACCACCTCGTCTTTCACCACTGCAACCTGGTCCTCCTGACTTGGTGACTTAACAACAACCTAACAAAATAAAGTAGTACTCTGTAGTGCTAAAGCATGCAAACATGAAATATATGAAATTTGAATTGCATTACTGCTCTAGAAAACATGAAAAATTGAGAGTACTTAGTGCATAAATTGGCCAATTCATGTGTTTACACCGCAGCCCGATCAGGTGATTCTCGTTGCTGGGACCTATCCTATTTGAGACTCCTCTCATGGGCTGATAGCCTACATTTTTATGGGAAGGTAGGATCCTGCTGTAATTAAAACCTTCAGAGGATGAGGGGTGGAGTGCTCAGTTAGAGAGCCTATGTACACAAATATCAAAATACTGACTGTCACTTCCAAACACAAATCAGATGTGCACAGGTGCTTGCTAAGAGTAGCCACCACCATATATAACTAACAAAGTAAAGTCTTACTCTATAGTGCTATAGCATGCAAACAAGCATTTTAAAAATATTTCAAAGCACCGTAATTTAACACAAAGTACGGTACATTAAACTGTATGGATGAAAATACCGTATATACTCGTGCATAAGCCAAGATTTTCAGCACAATCTTTTTTGCTGAAAATGCCCCCCTCGGCTTAGGCCTCTTTCAGACTTTGTAGCCCCATCGAGATACGTCGTTTTTAGAGAAAACAGGATCCTGCAAAAAAATTTGCAGGATCCTGCATTTTCTCATAGACTTGTATTAGCGACGTTTAGCGACGGATGGCCACACGTTTCGTCAATCGTGCACTGAATCCTGCAGAATTTGACGGACCGTCATTTGGAAAAAACGTTCAAAGGAACGTTTTTTTGTCTGCACAGAATGGTAGCCTATGAACACTGGATCCTGCGCACACTGTGAAACGCAGGAATCCAGTGACGGATGCATTTTTTTCATATTAGCATGCCTGGAAGCATATTCCAACCCAGGGAAAAGTCTCTCTCTCTCTCGAAATTTATACCTGTAAATTCAGCCCGGGACTCATGCGATGCATTCGTCATAACACTGGATGCGTTGCACACGTTTTCCTCTAATTTTGCAATGTCCGTCGATACGTCGGTTCACTGCACTCTGAAGCATGACCGACGGAAGTGTGAAAGAAGCCTTATACGTGAGTCACGGTCCAAAAAGCTGGCGGGTGAGGGGGAGCGGCAGAGCAGCAGGTGACAGGAGCTGGTGGCTGTGGCACAGTGACAGCTGCAGCTGTAGCTGCCGGCTAACAGAAGAGATAATACTCACCCTTTGTCGCTGCATCTCTGTCCCTGCATCTCTGCTGTCCCGGCGCCCGCGTCTCTCCACCCCTGTGCTGAGCGGTCACGTGGTACCGCTCATTAAGGTAATGAATATGGACGTTTCTCCACTCCCTGAGGCATGGAGCACATATTTATTACCTTAATGAGCGGTACCACGTGACCGCTGAGCAGAGAACAAGATTAGCCCTTGTATGCTCGAGTCCCCGTTCAGGGGCTGTTAGATTGCCTGCCATACACGGTAATGCTGTAGCAATGTTGACACACTCTCCTCTGGAAGCAGTTCAGAGATACAGTAGTTGATAATCTAAAAGTGAGAGCTTAGATTAGAGCATGCATATAGGCAGTGTTTAGTTGCTATAGCAGTACTTGTATACCACTGCTGCATCATTAAAACAAGTCCTTTTCAGGGCTACATACTGTCTTTCTCTAGTTAAACCTATGTTACCTGCATTCAGTGTAAGGATAGCTGGTGGAGGAAAGATAGTTTTGGATTAGAGGCATATAGGCAGGGTTTATTGCCTTACAGTCCTTCTGTAGGTATACTGCTGCTGCAATCTTAAAACAAAAGTCCTTTTTAGTGTTACATATTTTTTTTCCCCTATTATATAACTAACTAGATGGTGGCCCGATTCTAACGTATGGGGCAATCTAGAATGCACAGCCACATAGTATATAACACAGCCCATGTAGTATATAGCACAGCCCACGTAGTATATAACATAGCCCATGTAGTATATAGCACAGCCACATAGTATATAACACAGCCCACATAGTATGTAGCATAGCCACGCAGTATATAACACAGCCCACGCAGTATATAACACAGCCCACGCAGTATATAACACAGCCACATAGTATATTGCACAGCCCACATAGTATATAGGACAACCACATAGTATATAACACAGCCACGTAGTATATTGCACAGCCACGTAGCATATAACAGCCCATGCAGTATATAACACAGCCACATAGAATATTGCACAGGCACACAGTATATAGCACAGCTCATGCAGTATATAACACAGCCCACGCAGCATATAACACAGCCCACGCAGTATATAACACAGCCCATGCAGTATATAACACAGCCCACGTAGTATATAACACAGCTTACGTAGTATATAGCAATGTAGTAACCTTATCCCTGTTAAAAAAACAATTAAAATAAAAAATAGTTATATACTCACCTTCCTTCGGCCCCCGGATCCAGCCGAGGCCTTAACCGATGCTTGTCGCGACGCTCCGTTCCCAGTAATGCCAAGCGGCAATGACCCGTGATCATGTAGCGGTCTCGTGAGACCGCCACGTGATCTAGGGTCATTGCCGCAATGCATTCTTGGGACCGGAGCGCGAGGAGTGGGAAAGGCTGGCGCAGACGGCGGCGGACTTCAGAAGGTGAGAATATAATTTTTTTTTTTTAACATTCTATGTTTTTACTATTGATGCTGCATAGGCAGCATCAATAGTAAAAAGTGAAGCGGTGTTTAAATCCCACCCCAATCTCGCTGATTGGTCGCGGTCGGCCAGCCATGACCAATCAGCAACCCAGGATTTCCATTACAGACAGACGGAAGTTAGAAACAGACAGAGGTACCCCTTAGGCAATTGTATATATAGATTTAAAATGAGCAAGGCATGCTGTAATGGATGGGGAAGTGAACATGTTGCTGGTGATGCACGTAAAGGCCTAGGCCATGAACCAGGTGAAGCTGTGCCTGCTCTGGGAGAACAACAAACATGCTTACCCGTGATGTAGCTTCCTGTCCCACTTTTCAGGGGACACCACTCTTGAAGTGTGAACAGGTGGATGGCAGATAATACTTCCAGTTGGTTTCCCAGCACCACCCTATCTACCACACGGTCAATTTTCACTAACAAAGAGTCTGGACCACATAATTCTTATCCTGATCCTCCTTCCTCCCTCCATGGTGAATCCCAGGAGACAAGTGATCCCACACATGGACACTCCGATGAGCTCTTTAGATTTCCATTTATTTTTTCTGGCCTCTTGGCCTGCACGCTTAAAGAGGGACAAGGAGATCGTGTGTAGTCATGCCCAAATATTTGAACCGCCAAGGTCAGAAGAAGATGGTGGGGAATGGCAATTAGTGTCTCAAGAGGTAGATGAGGGTGAGACATAGTGTATGAGACCCTCCTTTATGTCTAACACAGAGTGTATTGGAGTCCCCCTTTCTTTGAGTTTTTGACAGTTCTTGCATTGTCTACATAGGCTTTGTGAGTTTCAGAGCCCCCCCTTCATAAATTAAACAGGATGTTTCTGACCATGTCACACACATCATATGCACAGATAAGGTATTAAAATGTTAACATTACATTTACCGGTGACTACAGTTGGGTGTGGTTTAATTTTGCCACCTACTATGTCATCTACGGTAGTCATAGGCAATGAAGAAATCCAGTGAGAGATGGCCTGGCTGTCATTGTTTCTACATTGACTGTGGCCAAGGAATGCTATGAGTGACAGCTCAGCCACTTTATGGGATCTGGAGTGTGATGGACTGTCAGTTTTGTGAGTGACAGTCTAGTTATCCAATCTAACCCTGGAGCATGCTGGTGGGTTAAAAGTTTGATTGACAGCCCTGCTGCTCAATCTGGTTTAGTCAGGTGCCTACCATCCCTAATAATTTTCAAAGTATTTAGCTGGCTAGCTGCTAAAAGTCTGTGTCAGTTATACATTTGCTTTAGATAGATGTGTTTACTCGCTCTGTGTCTCTGATAATTGTGACTCTGATTTTGCTGATGACTATGGATTTTTTTTGTGACTACTCTTTTGGATTTTCCCTTCTACCTTTGATGTACCCTCTTGGCATTTGTCCCTGAACTATTACCTCATCACGCTATTATATCACTACTACGAGCCCTCCTGGTATTTCACCCCCTGACTGTTACTTGACCATGCTTTTGTGTCACCCCTCTGTACTACGAGCCCTACTGGCTTCTGACCTCGGACATCCTGACTACCCTGCCTCATATCTTGCCCATGAATAGAGACTCAGTGTCACATTATAACTGACTATATTCATTTTTTTTCTTTGCCAGTTGGAGTCTCTTCAGACAGTCTGTAACCAGGTGGTGAATTTGACTCAGATGATGCAGGATTTGTTTAAGGAATGCCAGAGTCTTGGATCATCATAGTTTCAGTAGCAGGGACAAATAATTAGTCTTATGAAAACCTCCTCTAGCCCTTCACTGCTAGTGAAGACTGCAATTTCTGTTCCCTCTGATGTTCAGTTTCTATCCCCCTAACCAGTAGTGGCCCTTCCTGATTCTTTTTTCGATGAGGAGAGAAACCAGTTTAGAGTGTTCAGGGAAAGTATAAGGGTATTCTTTACTCTACGACCCCGGTCTTCAGGCAATGAATTCCAGCAGGTGGGAATTGTTATGTCCCTATTGAGAGGGGGGCTCAGACTTGTTCCCATGTGAGTGGCAGCCAGGGCTGTAGTCATGGCCCGCACAGATGTCTGCTTTAGCGTGCCCTGGCCACCAGCACCACATACACACACTGTCTCACTTGCCTGGTTCTCAGGGTCCTCCCTGAGTAGCAGAGAAACTTCTTCCTTCACTTTAGTGCATAAAGAGACAGAGTCCAGTTCCAACTTTAAATGAACAATTTTACTTGATTCCATACGCAGCACATCCAGATCAGTTACAGCATTGACATGGGATTCCACACAGTACACATCCTTCACTCTCCCTGTGCTCCTCCACACGTCTACGGGTATGTTCCCAGGTCGTACCGTCTCGCTCGGTACCACAGCATCCTCTCTATCCAGCTTTACTATTCTTAGGAGTTCCGCTGTCTGTTTTGCTCCAGACATAAGGGCATTTGCCCACGTAGAAAGCTGCCACATCTTGGAGCGACCTGCATTTCTATTCTGCTGCTACTTCTGCAGTAGCCTTCTTCTGTAGCTTTTGGCCACTATAGACCCTGGACTGCTGGGCACCTAGCTTCACAACATTGCGGGATCGCTATGCTGTTCCAGGGCTTTAAAACCTGTCTGGACTGTTTGGGCTCCCTGGCCCTACTACTTACAATCAGGAAATGTTCCTAGCTTACCCACAGTGACCCCTCCTATCTTAACTATGTATCCTAAGGTAACACATCTAGTGTCCTAATTGAAGTACTGCACTTAGCCTAAACTACAGCATAATATCGTACAATACACTATATACAGTTATATACATTACACATTAATACAGAGGGGTTGGGTGCACGTCAGTCCTGATACACCCCTTACAGCCACATGCCCCAGCATGGTCTTCAGTTGACACCTTTTTTGATTCCTTAGGGGTTATCTATGATGAACCTGACAGAATGAGGCTAGGATCATGAACCTGACATGAGGGAGCTGCACCGCTGAGGATTACTATACTGATTTCCGACAGTGGTCCACTGTGGTTGTGTAATAATGCGGCCCTTAGGTGCAAATTTCATAAAGGTCTGTATGATATACACTTTGGTTCTGCAATATCCCACCTTGTTCTTTTGCAGAAGCCATAACACATGCAGTACAAATGGACTGCATAATTCGTGAGAGGCATGGTGGGTAGCGGGATATCTTGTATTCTTCCCCAGAGCAGGCCCATTTACTTGTGGTAGGGCCAATGGAAATTGCAGAAGCCAGTTTTCATGCTGTGGAGAAAAAAATGGATAAACGATCTTGGACTTTGTTTCTACTGTGGTCTTGCATGACATTTTTTAAAGTATTATTTAGCTCACTCTCAAGCAAGTCATTGGGAAAACGTCTAAGTCTGAGTGATAGTCGAAGAGGTCACCCAGACTTCCAGGTACCCTTTTTCTCCTCAGATAATGTACTGCTCAAAACTGTTTTGTCTTTCAAGAACCAGGTTTTGCCAGCATTGGCTTTCTTTGTCTGTGGATCTGCAGCTAACTTTATTGATTCTGTACTGATTCGGAAATTAGTGTTAGGGCCAGTTAGTCTGACTGAACCCATTCAAGTTTTTGTAATTGACAAAACACCGCAACTTCAGAACTGTGGCAAATTTTTAATGGTGGAATTGATGCTTCAGATAGGAGAACGTCACTCAGAATCCATTTCCTGTTTTGTCTTGTATAAGTTACCTGCTGCGGTGGTACTGTGGCTTCCATGGTTACTCATTCACAATCCTGCTGTTGATTGGTGTTCCAAAGGTCATACGAAATGTCTAAGCTGTGTGCAAGTATGCTTCGCAAGTCTGGAGGGTTTACCAGAAGGGCTTAGGAGATCAGGTGTTCTCAGAAAAAGAGGTGGAGATATTATCTCCCATCGTCCTTATGACTGTGGTATTGATCTTGTCCCTGGTGCTAAATTATATATATATATATATATAGATATATATATATATCTATATATATATATAGATATATATATATATCTATATATATATATATATATAAAAAGCTTGCCTATATAATTTATCTGGGCCTGAACATGCCATGAAAAGTTATGTGATCGAAAGTTTACAAAAGGGTATTATACATCCCTCCTCCTCCCCTGTGGCTGCTGGATTCTTCTTTGTAAAAAAGAAAGATGGGAGTTTCTGTCCTTACCTCAATTTCCGAGACCTGAACAAGATCACGATTAAGAATACATACCTACTTCCACTCATCCACAACCGTTATAATCAGCTTACTGGGGCTAAATGGTTTTCTAAACTTGATCTTAGAAGGGTTTACAATTTAATACGCATCAGGAAGTGTGATAAGTGGAAAACTGCGTTTTTAACATTGGAGGGTCTATTCGAAAATCTTGTCATGCCTTTTGGGTTAACAATTGCTCCAACAATATTTCAAAACTTTATGAACAATGTATTTTCTGATTGCATTGAAGATTTATTGTTATATTCCTTGATGATATTTTAATTTTCTCACCTGATTTGGATTCTCACCAGGAACATGTCAGGGTTGAATTACAAAGAATGAGGGAAAATTCTTTGTTTGCAAAAATTTGAAAAATATATATTTTTTCTGTTCAGGAAGTTTCATTTCTTGGATATATTTTATCGGCTGATGGTTTGAAAATAGGCCCTGTTAAGGTGCAAGCCATATTTGATTGGATTCAACCTAGAGACCTAAAAGCGTTGCAACATTCTCTAGGATTCGTAAAACTATTCTAGGAAATAGATGAAACCTTTATAGTCATCTCTATGTCAGATGCTGGGGAAGTGTACATGTATCATATTTTTTCTACTTATTCACAATAGATAAAACATGCAATTTTATTACTCTTATCTTAGTGCTGCAATGAATAAAATTCAGCACTTCTTGTATTCCTTTTCATTTTTTTTCTTAAGTATTAACTGTAAGGGATAAAGAAAGCGATAATTTTATAATTTGAGACATTACTGATAAATGGAAGCAATTTTGGAAGAGAAAAAGTTTTTTCTCTAAACTTTAATCAACTTTATTAACAATTTTTAAATCTACAATGTATCTTGAACACGTGATTACATGATCACTTCTATAATGCTATTTTTATTTTATTATTGGCCTTCAGCTCAATCTTGAGCCATGGCGATTTGATGGATGATAGCTCTGTGTGAAGATCGATCTTGTACAAGACTAGATAGGTCCACCACGGGTCTTCTCCACCGTTATCTTGATTGTATCATGCAATCAGGTTGCTAGTCTTCCTCTTCGCCTTGTTCCTTCTATTCTTTTGACCACGATGTCCTTCTCCAGTGATTGCTCTCTTTCTTTGATGTCCAAAATAGGCAAGTCGTAGCTTGGTGATACTTTCTTCGAGTGACATATCTAGCTTGATTTGTTCTAAAATTGATTTGTTTCTTCTTCTTGCCACCCATGGTATTGATAGCATCCTACTCCAGAACCACATTTCAAAGGCATTGATTCTTCTTCTGTCTTGTTTCTTTATTGTCCAGGTTTCACATCCATATGTTACTAAAGAAAAAAAATAGTCTATGTACGAGCAGTGTCTTCATCACCAGTCAAATGTTCCTCAATTTGAAGACCCTGTTCAGTGACTTCATTGTTGAGTTGTCCATAGCTATTCTATTGACTTCCTGAGTCATCGCTGCATCTTGAGTGATCACTGATCCGAGTAGAAGGAAGTCCTTTACAACTTCCAATTCATCGCCTTCCATCTTAAATGTGTCCCAGTTTTACCCGGCAGTAGTCAATATCTTTGTCTTCCTTGAATTGAGCAGGAGTCCCATGCTTGAGCTTTCCATCTTGACACTCCATAATAAGTCCTTCATTCCATCTATGCTTGCTGCTATCAATGTTGTATCGTCTGCGTATTTAAGTTTGTTGATAATTCATCCAGAAATTTTGATTCCTTGTTAATTTTTGGCAAGTTTAGCCTTCCTGAAAATAACTTCTTCATATAATTTGAAGAGAATTGGTGACAGGACACCGCGTTGACTGATGCCTTGCTCTACTTTGAACCAAACCCTGTCGCGTTCCGTTCCAAGTTCTATAATATACTTTTATAATGTACTTCCATAATATAAAGCAATAATTCAGTACTGCGATTTGTCATGTCTGTTGTTGCTATGCTGAATTAAAACTTTTTGGGTCCATCCTTAGGCCTAGCATTCAATTAGAACTATGACATAACGCTGCATTCATTGTAACAAATTTGGTGCAGATGGCAAAGACTTTACTGTTGAGCCTTTGCTATACCTTTTCATCACCATGTAGGAGCTATTTCTCACTAGTGCTACAAGGGGTGTTAAAAATGTATGTAGCTGAATTTTCTGCGAAAATTGAACTGAATAAGTATGACTTCAACACACTTATTCTACTTCACCTCCAGTGATCGGATGCCCTCAGAAGAGAAGGCGACTTCTTGCTGCTGCAAGAACCCTGTTACATCCTCTTTGACTGCATTATCATCAGGAAATTGTCGCCCAAGCAGAAATTTCTTCAGGTTCCAAAATAAAAAAGTAAGCACTTTGAGCTAGGTCTTAACTATAGAGAGGATTCTTAAGCTCCATGAAGACGCATTCTCTGGTAGTATTTTGTGATTTGTGAGACTTGTGAGCTGGTTCATTGACATGAAGCAGCAACAACCTGACGACAACTTACCATGGCATTTGTCTTTGATTGCCTCATGTAATATTTTCATTGTTGAAGCATAGGTGTCTCCAGTAAATGTTAGTTTGTGTGACATGAATTCTAGTAATAAAACACCTTCTCTATACCCAAAAACTGTTCCATGATCCTTTTAACTGAATGGTGAACACAAAATTTCTTTGGAGTTGGTATTCCATTGCATGTACTCATATTTGGTCTCTGGATCATGGTGGAGGACACATGTTTTGTCACCCATAATAGTTCAAGAATAGAAGTGTCTTGTATTTTCTCTTAGCATGTCTAAATTCTCTAGGCTAAATTGCTGGCAACATGTTTTTTAATCAAGGCGACAACATTCCTAGTACCCGCTGGGAACTAACTTTCAACATCACCAAAACATTAGGAATGGTACTGGACAATATGCAAACTGAAATGCATAACTCATGAGCTATAACACTCACTCTGAACCGATGATGTTCCAAAATCATGGCCTCCATCCTCAATTGATGTCCTAGCCTATTTAAACTACTCGGCAAAAACTTTAGTTTGTGGTAGAAAGGTGCATCCTCACCATATGCAAATCACTCACTTATCCAATTCATGCAAATATTGAATGGAGGAGATGAAGATGGAATAAAAATCTTGTCCTTTATTAGTGCATCAGGAAATATTATTGGCTGTATTCAGGGTGAGAGGCCTCTCCCCTATGTCAATTCCTTTACTGGCTCCCCATTACCCAGAGACTCCAGTACAAAAGCCTAACCATGACATACAAAGCCATCCACAACCTGTCTCCTCCATACATCTGTGACCTCGTCTCCCGGTACTTTCCTACACGCAACCTCCGATCCTCACAAGATCTCCTTCTCTACTCCCCTCTTATCTCCTCTTCCCACAATCGCATACAAGATTTCTCTCGCACATCACCCCTACTCTGGAACTCTCTACCACAACATATCAGACTCTCACCTACCATCGAAACCTTCAAAAAGAACCTGAAGACCTACCTCTTCCGGCAAGCCTACAATCTGCAGTAATCACCGATCAACCAAACCACTGCACAACCGGCTCTATCCTTACCTACTGTATCCTCACCCATCCCTTGTAGATTGTGAGCACTCGCGGGCAGGGTCCTCTCTCCTCCTGTACCAGTTGTGACTTGTATTGTTCAAGACTATTGTACCTGTTTTTATTATGTATACTGTTATGTTTGCTAATGACAGGTGTTATGAAGGCAATCCAGAAACACAGTGTGCTTAGCGATCAGAGCGCACACAGTGATCTGACAAATACCCAAAAATACAAGAACGAGCTCTGAGACGTGGAAACTTTGTAGACTGCACACCTGATCCTATCCTAAACACAACTAAAAGCGGCTGTGGATTGCGCCTAACAACTACCTAGGCAACTCGGCACAGCCTAAGAAACTAGCTAGCCTGAAGATAGAAAAATAGGCCTGACTTGCCCCAGAGAAATTCCCCAAAGGAAAAGGCAGCCCCCCACATATAATGACTGTGAGTAAGATGAAAAGACAAAACGTAGGGATGAAATAGATTCAGCAAAGTGGGGCCCGATATTCTAGGACAGAGCGAGGACAGTAAAGCGAACTTTGCAGTCTACAAAAAACCCTAAAGCAAAACCACGCAAAGGGGGCAAAAAAAAACCCACCGTGCCGAACTAACGGCATGGCGGTACACCCTTTGCGTCTCAGAGCTTCCAGCAAAACAAAAGACAAGCTGGACAGAAAAAAAGCAACAAAAAAGCAAAAGGCACTTAGCTATACAGAGCAGCAGGTCACAGGAACAATCAGGAGAAGCTCAGATCCAACACTGAAACATTGACAAGGAGCAAGGATAGCAGCATCAGGCGGAGTTAAGTAATGAAGCAGTTAACGAGCTTACCAGAACACCTGAGGGAGGAAGCTCAGAAGCTGCAGTACCACTTGTGACCACAGGAGTGAATTCAGCCACAGAATTCACAACAGTACCCCCCCCTTGAGGAGGGGTCACCGAACCCAAGAGCCCCCAGGCCGACCAGGATGAGCCGCATGAAAGGCACGAACAAGATCGGAAGCATGAACATCAGAGGCAAAAACCCAGGAATTATCTTCCTGAGCATAACCCTTCCATTTAACCAGATACTGGAGTTTCCGTCTAGAAACACGAGAACCGAAAATCTTCTCCACAATATACTCCAATTCCCCCTCCACCAAAACCGGGGCAGGAGGCTCAACAGATGGAACCATAGGTGCCACGTATCTCCGCAACAACGACCTATGGAATACATTATGTATGGAAAAGGAGTCTGGGAGGGTCAAACGAAAAGACACAGGATTGAGAACCTCAGAAATCCTATACGGACCAATAAAACGAGGTTTAAATTTAGGAGAGGAAACCTTCATAGGAATATGACGAGAAGATAACCAAACCAGATCCCCAACACGAAGTCGGGGACCCACACGGCGTCTGCGATTAGCGAAAAGTTGAGCTTTCTCCTGGGACAAGATCAAATTGTCCACTACCTGAGTCCAGATCTGCTGCAACCTATCCACCACAGAATCCACACCAGGACAGTCCGAAGACTCAACCTGTCCTGAAGAGAAACGAGGATGGAACCCAGAATTGCAAAAAAATGGAGAAACCAAGGTAGCCGAGCTGGCCCGATTATTAAGGGCGAACTCAGCCAACGGCAAAAAGGACACCCAATCATCCTGGTCTGCAGAAACAAAACATCTCAGATATGTTTCCAAGGTCTGATTGGTTCGTTCGGTCTGGCCATTAGTCTGAGGATGGAAAGCCGAGGAAAAGGATAGGTCAATGCCCACCCTACCACAAAAGGCTCGCCAAAACCTTGAAACAAACTGGGAACCTCTGTCAGAAACAATATTCTCAGGAATGCCATGCAACCAAACCACATGCTGAAAGAACAAAGGTACCAAATCAGAGGAGGAAGGCAATTTAGCCAAGGGCACCAGATGGACCATTTTAGAAAAGCGATCACAGACCACCCAAATGACTGACATCTTTTGAGAAACGGGAAGGTCAGAAATGAAATCCATCGAAATATGTGTCCAAGGCCTCTTTGGGACCGGCAAGGGCAAAAGCAACCCACTGGCACGAGAACAGCAGGGCTTAGCCCTAGCACAAATCCCACAGGACTGCACAAAAGTACGTACATCCCGTGACAGAGATGGCCACCAGAAGGATCTAGCCACTAACTCTCTGGTACCAAAGATTCCAGGATGACCAGCCAACACCGAACAATGAAGTTCAGAGATAAGTTTATTAGTCCACTTATCAGGGACGAACAGTTTCTCTGCTGGACAACGATCAGGTTTATTCGCCTGAAATTTTTGCAGCACCCGCTGCAAATCAGGGGAGATGGCAGACACAATGACTCCTTCCTTGAGGATACCCGCTGGCTCAGATAAACCCGGAGAGTCGGGCACAAAACTCCTAGACAGAGCATCCGCCTTCACATTTTTAGAGCCCGGAAGGTACGAAATCACAAAGTCGAAGCGGGCAAAAAATAACGACCAACGGGCCTGTCTAGGATTCAAGCGCTTGGCAGACTCGAGATAAGTCAAGTTCTTATGATCAGTCAATACCACCACGCGATGCTTAGCTCCTTCAAGCCAATGACACCACTCCTCGAATGCCCACTTCATGGCCAGCAACTCTCGATTGCCCACATCATAATTACGCTCAGCGGGCGAAAACTTCCTGGAAAAGAAAGCACATGGTTTCATCACTGAGCAATCAGAACCTCTCTGTGACAAAACCGCCCCTGCTCCAATCTCAGAAGCATCAACCTCGACCTGGAACGGAAGAGAAACATCTGGCTGACACAACACAGGGGCAGAACAAAAACGACGCTTCAACTCCTGAAAAGCTTCCACAGCAGCAGAAGACCAATTAACCAAATCAGCACCCTTCTTGATCAAATCGGTCAATGGTTTGGCAATGCTAGAAAAATTACAGATGAAGCGACGATAAAAATTAGCAAAGCCCAGGAACTTTTGCAGACTTTTCAGAGATGTCGGCTGAATCCAATCCTGGATGGCTTGGACCTTAACTGGATCCATCTCGATAGTAGAAGGGGTAAAGATGAACCCTAAAAATGAAACTTTCTGCACACCGAAGAGACACTTTGATCCCTTCACAAACAAAGAGTTAGCACGCAGGACCTGAAAAACCATTCTGACCTGCTTCACATGAGACTCCCAATCATCTGAGAAGATCAAAATGTCATCCAAGTAAACAATCAGGAATTTATCCAGATACTCACGGAAGATGTCATGCATAAAAGACTGAAACACAGATGGAGCATTGGCAAGTCCGAACGGCATCACTAGATACTCAAAATGACCCTCGGGCGTATTGAATGCAGTTTTCCATTCATCTCCTTGCCTGATTCTCACCAGATTATACGCACCACGAAGATCTATCTTAGTGAACCAACTAGCCCCCTTAATCCGAGCAAACAAGTCAGATAACAATGGCAAGGGATACTGAAATTTAACAGTGATCTTATTAAGAAGGCGGTAATCAATACACGGTCTCAGCGAACCATCCTTCTTGGCTACAAAGAAGAACCCTGCTCCCAGTGGTGATGACGATGGGCGAATATGTCCCTTCTCCGGGGATTCCTTCACATAACTGCGCATAGCGGCGTGTTCGGGCACGGATAAATTAAATAATCGACCTTTAGGGAATTTACTACCAGGAATCAAATTGATAGCACAATCACAATCCCTATGCGGAGGTAGAGCATCGGACTTGGGCTCTTCAAATACATCCTGATAATCAGACAAGAACTCTGGGACCTCAGAAGGGGTGGATGACGAAATCGACAAAAATGGAACATCACCATGTACCCCCTGACAACCCCAGCTGGATACCGACATGGAATTCCAATCCAATACTGGATTATGGGTTTGTAGCCATGGCAACCCCAACACGACCACATCATGCAGATTATGCAACACCAGAAAACGAATAACTTCCTGATGTGCAGGAGCCATGCACATGGTCAGCTGGGCCCAGTATTGAGGTTTATTCTTGGCCAAAGGTGTAGCATCAATTCCTCTCAATGGAATAGGACACGGCAAAGGCTCCAAGAAAAACCCACAACGTTTAGCATAATCCAAATCCATCAGATTCAGGGCAGCGCCCGAATCCACAAACGCCATGACAGAAAACGACGACAAAGAGCATATCAAGGTAATGGACAGAAGGAATTTGGACTGTACAGTACCAATGACGGCAGACCTAGCGGACCGCTTAGTGCGCTTAGGACAATCAGAAATAGCATGAGTGGAATCACCACAGTAGAAACACAGACCATTCAGACGTCTGTATTCCTGCCGTTCAACTCTAGTCATAGTCCTATCGCACTGCATAGGCTCAGGTTTAACCTCAGGCAGTACCGCCAAATGGTGCACAGATTTACGCTTGCGCAAGCGTCGACCGATCTGAATGGCCAAAGACAAAGACTCATTCA
Organism: Ranitomeya imitator; assembly: GCF_032444005.1. Lineage (NCBI taxonomy): Eukaryota > Metazoa > Chordata > Amphibia > Anura > Dendrobatidae > Ranitomeya > Ranitomeya imitator. The sequence goes on along the minus strand of NC_091286.1, from coordinate 413,426,019 downwards.
AACCAGCAGGCATAGGAAATCCCACCATGACATCCTTAAGAGCCTCAGAGAGACCCTTTCTGAACAAAGCTGCCAGCGCAGATTCATTCCACTGAGTGAGTACTGACCATTTCCTAAATTTCTGACAATATACTTCTATATCATCCTGACCCTGGCACAAAGCCAGCAAATTTTTCTCAGCCTGATCCACTGAATTAGGCTCATCGTACAGCAATCCGAGCGCCAGGAAAAACGCATCGACACTACTCAATGCAGGGTCTCCTGGCGCAAGAGAAAATGCCCAGTCTTGAGGGTCGCCGCGCAAAAAAGAAATAATAATCAAAACCTGTTGAATAGGATTACCAGAAGAATGAGGTTTCAAGGCCAGAAATAACTTACAATTATTTTTGAAACTTAGAAACTTAGTTCTATCTCCAAAAAACAAATCAGGAATAGGAATTCTTGGTTCTAACATAGATTTCTGATCAATAGTATCTTGAATTTTTTGTACATTTATAACGAGATTATCCATTGAAGAGCACAGACCCTGAATATCCATGTCCACACCTGTGTCCAGAATCACCCAAATGTCTAGGGGAAAAAAAAAAATGAACACAGCGCAGAAAAAAAAAAAAAAAAAAAAATGATGTCAGAACTTTTTCTTTCCCTCTATTGAGAATCATTAGTTTGGCTCCTTGTACTGTTATGTTTGCTAATGACAGGTGTTATGAAGGCAATCCAGAAACACAGTGTGCTTAGCGATCAGAGCGCACACAGTGATCTGACAAATACCCAAAAATACAAGAACGAGCTCTGAGACGTGGAAACTTTGTAGACTGCACACCTGATCCTATCCTAAACACAACTAAAAGCGGCTGTGGATTGCGCCTAACAACTACCTAGGCAACTCGGCACAGCCTAAGAAACTAGCTAGCCTGAAGATAGAAAAATAGGCCTGACTTGCCCCAGAGAAATTCCCCAAAGGAAAAGGCAGCCCCCCACATATAATGACTGTGAGTAAGATGAAAAGACAAAACGTAGGGATGAAATAGATTCAGCAAAGTGGGGCCCGATATTCTAGGACAGAGCGAGGACAGTAAAGCGAACTTTGCAGTCTACAAAAAACCCTAAAGCAAAACCATGCAAAGGGGGCAAAAAAAACCCCACCGTGCCGAACTAACGGCACGGCGGTACACCCTTTGCGTCTCAGAGCTTCCAGCAAAACAAAAGACAAGCTGGACAGAAAAAAAGCAACAAAAAAGCAAAAGGCACTTAGCTATACAGAGCAGCAGGTCACAGGAACAATCAGGAGAAGCTCAGATCCAACACTGAAACATTGACAAGGAGCAAGGATAGCAGCATCAGGCGGAGTTAAGTAATGAAGCAGTTAACGAGCTTACCAGAACACCTGAGGGAGGAAGCTCAGAAGCTGCAGTACCACTTGTGACCACAGGAGTGAATTCAGCCACAGAATTCACAACAGTATACCCCTCCTCACATGTAAAGCGCCATGGAATAAATGGTGCTATAATAATAAATAATAATAATAATACTAATAATAATAATAATAATGTATACTACGGTGCCATAGTGGATTATAATAAAGATTGTTAATGTGGTGTCCTTTTTACTATCCCATAGTTATTTTTTATCTAATAAAAGATACTATAAACAGGTTAAAGGTTGCCCGATGGGGAGCAACCTTTCAAAATTTTCCATAGTTCTGCATAAATTTGACCTAAAACTACATCAATTTTTCTCATAAATCCTAGAAGTAGATAAAGAGGACCAAATTCAAACAAATGAGTTAAAAATATTAGCCTTTGCAATATTTTATTGAGGTAATTCATACAATATCACATCTGTGGGTGACAAAAGTATGTGAACCTTTACTTTCAGTATCTGATGTGACCCACTGGTGCAACAATGTTTCTGGTAATTGTTAATTCTGCACATTGGCTTGGAGGAATTTAGCCCATTACTCGCTACAAAACAACTTAAACTCTGTTATGTTGTTTGGTTTTCTATTATGAATTGCTCGCTTTATGTTTTTCCACAACATTTCTATAGGATTAAGGTCAGGACTTTGACTTGGACATTCCAGAACTTTAACTTTATTGATATTTTAAAGCTTCCCATATATAACAACTTGTATGCTTTGTGCCTTTGTTTTGCTGCATGACCCAATTTCTCTTAAGATTCAGCTAATTATTTAACTATTATATTTTTTAGAAATCATCTATATATATAATTGTCTAAGGGTTTTTCCATCTGTCTGTCTGTCTGTCTGTCTGTCTGTCCTGGAAATCCCGGCTCTCTGATTGGTCGAGGCCGCCAGGCCTCGACCAATCAGAGACCGGCACAGCATCGACGTAGAAATCCCGCGTCTCTGATTGGTCGAGGCCGCCAGGCCTCGACCAATCAGCAACGGGCACAGCGACGATGATGTCATAAAGGACGTAGAAATCCAGCGTCTGATTGGTCGAGGCCGCCAGGCCTCGACCAATCAGCAACGGGCACAGCGACGATGATGTCATAATGGTTGCCATGGCGACGATGTCATAAAGGATGCCTCGACTAATCAGCGACGGGCACAGTCTGCCGCGAATTCTGGAATCATCATTGTCCATATACTACAGGGACATGCATATTCTAGAATACCCGATGCGTTAGAATCGGGCCACAGTCTAACAAGCATGGTGACGATGATGTCATAAAGGTTGCCTCGACCAATCAGTGACGGGCACAGTCTGCCGCGAATTCGCCTCGACCAATCAGCGACGGGCACAGTATCGACGTAGATGTCATAATGGTTGCCATGGCGACGATGATGTCATAAAGGTTGCCTCAACCAATCAGCGACGGGCACAGTCTGCCGCGAATTCTGGAATCATCATTGTCCATATACTACGGGGACATGCATATTCTAGCATACCCGATGCATTAGATCTATACACCGAGAAGCTCTGGGGATATACTTCACCTGTGGGAAGGTATACCATCTAGCTGCCATAACATCACCCCAGCGGACCGCTTAAAGCAGCGTCAGTCACCCTCACCGAATACCACAGGTGGCGTCATGAACATAAACTTTATTCCTTTTAAAGACCTTTCACTTTTATACGGACGTCCCAGGGCCATGGACCGGGTCAGCCACCGTGACATCCCCCTGTGAATCACAGGACCCTGTACTGAGTACCCCATGGCCCTTGGGGACGCTCCATCTGCTAATCCTAAAGTTTCACATACTTTTCCCACTCAGGCATGTAACATTGGATCATTTTCTTCAATAAAAAATGACAAAGTGTAATATTTTTGACTGATTTGGTATTTTTATCTATTTTTAGTTCTTACTTTTAGACAAAATTTGTGCAGATATATTGAAAATCCTGAAAGGTTTTCAAACTTTCAAACACTGCTGGACATAAGAATCCTAAGTAATTTAATGATTTCTATAAATGCGTGGCAGTGAATAGATCAGTATGCTGGTAGGAAACAGAGAGGATGAACTAATATGTTTCAATTATGGATCCTGTATTATCTTCCTCCAGTTTTTGTGTGAAACCACGTGGCGCAGCACTCCACTTTACCACAGTAGCCTACAGCCACATGTTTTTATATCTTTGACCAGTGGTCAGCATTAATGTGCAGAGATTTTACCTTAATAATAAAAGTTTTATTAATAATAATCCTGCCTTTGATAGTTATTAGACAAGTGCTAAGTGATTTTTACAAAATAGGAACGCCCAACCCATTTTTATTAGATTGTGAAAAAGGAAATAATGTGAAACATGAAAAGAATCTTAAAAAAAATAAAATTAACATAAAAATAATTTACATAGTGGGTCATAATTTAACTTTACCTGCCCATTAAGTTGTTTTCTGACATTTGGTTCCCTCTAAATGTCATTACAAAGGTGCTCAGTTAAATTTCAAAAAACGATTTTAATGAATAATATACAAAAAGTTTTACTTCTGAACCGGCACCAGGACCAGAGGTAGTTATTACTTCTCTTGTCTCATGAGAAAGGTGAACTTTAAATTAAAGGAGGTGTGACAGATGCATACTGTAATTTACCTTCTCCAAATGTCATTGTGCTTTACATATTACCCTTCTGTACAAGCGTTTAGTTCCGCTGGCTCATCAGTTGCTATCATTAGGTGAAATCTGTATTCTACATTTTTCCGTGTGGCTTTAGCTGTATCAGTAAAATATATGTGTATGTTTTCAGAGTGTATGTTTACTAACCCACCTTAGTGAATTTTTCAGCCTCACCAGAAAAAAAACACAATTAACTTGCAGATATGGAATTAATCATTTAGTTGATCTATGCGGGAAGAAAATTAACTTTATTCCTCAGCAGCATTTGGGTTTTAATCATGGGGACAGCACCGGCGTGTGTCCATTCACTGCTTTGAGTATACAGAGCGGCTGCTGTAACCATGCCCCCGGCCCTGACTGACAGCCAACCTAAATGCAGAGCGAGTGTCAGTCAGTGAGAGGGGCTACGGTTTCAGCCACTGCTCTCTATACACAGTGGTGACTGAACCCACTTTGGCAGCTCCCTGGAAACTGCATTTAAGGCGCACATGTGGTCACCCCCAGTCTATTAAAGAAACAAACATTGCGCACTGTCAAAAGTGTCCGCAGCCAATAGCTGGGAGATACTTATTATTTAAGGCACCTCCACCTGTTGGGAGGTGCCTGAAGGATGTGTTCTGCCTGTTTTGTCTGCGTGCTTGCTAGTTGTCAGGTCCCCTGTTCTTATATCCCTGTATACCAGCCATGCCTGCCAGCAACTGATGCGCCTGCCTGTATACCAGCCATGTCTACCAGCACCTGCTGTATCTTCCTGTATACCAACCGTGCCTTCCAGCACCTGCTGTGCCTGCCTATATACCAGCAGTGCCTGCCAGCATTTATCATGCCTGCCTGAATACTAACTGTGCCTGCTAGCACCTACTGTACCTTATTGTATACCAGCTGTACCTGGCAGTAGCTGACATGTCCGCCCATATAACAGCTATGCATGCCAGTACCTGTCGTGTCCACTTGCAGCTCAGCCGAGTCATCCAGTATACGTCCAGTGCCTGCCTGCACGTGCTATACCTTCAAATTCTGACCATCCCAGCTTCTTACCCCTTTGGGGATCAGCTGCCATGTGTCTGAGGTCTGTCTAGAATTTGCACCTGGCATCCATCTGGAGTCAAGTCAAATCACACTATCAGTAGCTCTAGTGAAGAGTCAGGTTTTTGCCTAGTCACACCCCTCCAGGCTCTCCTTGGTCCATGTCACAGTGGTTCCACTACCACGAGCGTTACAGTGGGTTTAACCTGCAAGTTAATAGTGTTCTGAACCTGCCCTGTGCCCTTACTTACAGTCCCACTGCCAGCAGGAAATTAACTTTATTCCTCCCAGCAGTATTCGGTGTTCAGTCATAGGGGTGGAGCCGACACAGCTTCAGTCACCTTTCTGTGTATAAAGAGCGACAGCTATAACTGTTTCATGAGCACTGACTGATAACAGCTCAGCAGTAGGGCTAGGTGTCAGTCAGTGCAAAGGTGGGGTCATGGCCCACACTCTCTATACACAGAGCTGTGACGGAATCAACACTGGCACCACCCCAATGACTGGAAGCTGAATACTCGGGGAGGGGGGAAATAAGGTTAAAGTGAGGCACTCAGAAAGCCATTAACCCCTTCATGAACTTGGGATTTTTCGTTTTTCCGTGTTCGTTTTTCACTCCCCTCCTTCCCAGAGCCATAACTTTTTTATTTTTCCGTCAATTTGGCCATGTGAGGGCTTATTTTTTGCGGGACGAGTTGTACTTTTGAACGACATCATTGGATTTAGCATGTCGTGCACTAGAAAACGGGAAAAAAATTCCAAGTGCGGTGAAATTGCAAAAAAAGTGCAATCCCACACTTGTTTTTTGTTTGGCTTTTTTGCGTGCCGAGATGACGTTTTTAATGATAGCATTTTGGTGCAGATACGTTCTTTTGATCGCCCGTTATTGCATTTTAATGCAATGTCGCGGCAACCTAAAAAACGTAATTCTGGCATTTCGAATTTTTTTCTCGCTACGCCGTTTAGCGATCAGGTTAATGCCTTTTTTTAATTGATAGATCGGGCGATTCTGAGCGCGGTGATACCAAATACGTGTAGATTTGATTTTTTTATTGATTTATTTTGATTGGGGCGAAAGGGGGGTGATTTAAACTTTTATATTTTTTTAATTTTTTTCACATTTTTTTAAACTTTTTTTTTTTACTTTTGCCATGCTTCAATAGCCTAGAACCAGGGAGGCTAGAACCAGGCACAGCACGATCGCCTCTGCTACATAGCAGCGATCTGCTGATCGCTGCTATGTAGCAGAAATGGAGGTGTGCTGTGAGTGCCGACCACAGGGTGGCGCTCACAGCCACCGGTGATCAGTAACCATAGAGGTCTCTAGGACCTCTATGGTTACCATCCTGACGCATCGCCGACCCCCGATCATGTGACGGGGGTCGGCGATGACGTCATTTCCGTCCGCCCGGCCGGAAGCGGTAGTTAAATGCTGCTGTCTGCGTTTGACAGCGGCATTTAACTAGTTAATAAGTGCGGGCAGATCGCCATTCTGCCCGCGCCTATTACGGGCACATGTCAGCTGTTCAAAACAGCTGACATGTCCCGACTTTGATGCGGGCTCACCGCGGAGCCCTGCATCAAAGCAGGGGATCTGACCTCGGACGTACTATCCCTTCCGAGGTCAGAAAGGGGTTAACTTGCAGATTATCCCCACATCTGGAGGTTAATAGCGTATTTCACATAATGGTTCCATTTAAGGTTGTCTAGAAAAACTTGGGTATCCACTAGACTTAGTTTTCCTTCAACCTTCAACCTTTGGTATCCACTAGACTTAAAGTCTTCCTTCAACCTTAATAACTATGTTACTATTTTATTATATGTAGATGTATTTTCAGAACTACTGCTACCAACCTTTATAAAAATAAAAACTAAAAAGCATCATGCTTGATTATGCTATGGTGAAAACAGAAATAGAACATGGTGTCTCTTATCACAATAACTCTGAGACTGTCTAAAATAAATTACCATCCAACCTATACATATAGAACATAAAAAAAGACAAACAACATAGTTTAACCTGTTAAATACCAGGCTATTTATCACCTTCCCCTTCACCCAATCCCCCATCCTGTTCCTGACCAGGTGAATTTCCAGATTTTTGTGTACATGCGGCATAAAGATCCATACATTTTCCTGACATTCAGATATTAACACAATTTTTGCATCACTTTTTTGTGATCTATGGGGCCTAGTTGTTATTATATTCATACTCTTTTTTTATGTTTTTGCCAATATCAGACAATATCATTGGGAAAAACATTTAGGTCCTCCAGCTGGTCACAATTTCATCCTTGTGAAAGATGCATAGATCCTTATTCTTACCCCATTTTTTCTGCTTCTAACACATTAACTCCAAGAACTGGCTTTATTTTTGCTGCCTAAGATATACCCATTCTGACCGTTATCATTCAATCAATGTATGTAACCTCATCTATCAGGCCTTTTATTGTTATGGTTTATTGGTGTAAGTTAGATAATTTTTGCAGTATTGAACAGAGGAGTGAAAGTCATTATCTTACAAAACACATCATATTCTGCTATTTCTAGGCATAACAGTAAAACGTTTTATTTTATTTTAAATATTTAAACAATATTTATTCGGAACCACCAATATGTAAATCACGAGAGTAAAATATTTATTGCACCTAATACATTTCAAATGTTCTTTTTGTTATTTCAAACCAGAAGAGTTACACCATAGTTTTGAATAGAACTGAAGTTAAGACTTAAGATGAAAAATCTAATTTGAACCTGGACCTCAATGCAAAATTTGTGACCATCCTCCCATCCACAAACTATTATTATAGCAGTATCTTGTGTGACAGAAATGTCTATGGAGCCTTCAGGGGTCCAAACACTACTGCTAACTCCAACAAGACTCAATAGCACTCTGTTGAGAAAGGAAAAGTGGCTGCACTTACCAACTTTGTCCATTCATTTGCAGGGGAGTTATGGCACTTTTTGAAGAGTCTCCATTGACAGAACATACAGATTTATCTTGAGTAGCATTTGTTTATTTACTATATTTGGTATTCTACCTTGAAAAGATGCCAGCCGAACGCCGAAACGTATTGATGTAATAAAATACTCCATTTTATACCATCGGTATTCCTCATTCCCGCAAGCACAGCCCAGGTATTGTCACATCTCCACTAAAGTGAACTTGTGCAGCATAACCTAAATTAGCGGAGGCTTTTTATCCATTGTCTGTTCCTTTAATTTCATACTTTTACTACACAGGTAGGTGCCAGGCGCCATATTTTAAGGAATTTGACAGCAACATCTTTTCTGAGTTTCAGGCTGGTACCGTATTTAAAACTCTTTTCACATCTAGAACCTATTCTGTTTTGATGGGATTTTAAGAAGTCAGTGTATTCAACCTAACCTACGACTTTATTACAACGGGTATTTGGTTTTATTGAAAAAAATAAAAATGCTTGCTGAAGGGTGGTATCCATTTAAATACAACCCGTTAGAATGAAATTCCCAAGTGTGTTAGCGGATCTGGTCACTATATTTAATTTCGGCAGTTTGGATGAATTGTTCGCTGAGGATATCCCATATTTAATCTCTCCAGCTCCGAGGACAGTGGAATATATGACTGTTAAAGCATTCCATTAACAGCACAAGTTCTGCTTTAAACATGTCAGCTCAGGAGTTATGTGAGATATAGAAAGAACGGAGCAGGTCACTGCAGAAAAACAGGGACTGAGCTGGAAATATAGCTGACGCTTCATTTCAGCACTTAGGGTATCAGAAGGACATCTTCTCTACAAGGAAAGCAATTTTCCATGTTTGAAAACTTGATGTATACATATTACTATAAATGTTAGAAGCCAGTTAGACCATTCCAAAAGTCCATTTTACCTTCGTAGGCTAGACAATAGAAACTCTATAGAAACCAAGCCAAAAGTTAGGCACCTTCAATTATTTTCAAGACATATGAAGAAAATGTTTGTAATCTTATCCCAGAGAGGATAGCCTGTATCAGGGCTCACATACTGAATCTGTTGTAATACAGTCATGTCCACTGCTATAAATGTTGTCATTGTTCCATATGAAGCCTCTTCTTTGTTATCTCCTATTTAGATATGATTACTGTAGACTATATAAGACCATATTGTCATGACCTCCAGCTCCCATTGCATTTGTAAACTAGATCAATGAAATTCACATTGAATGCTGGACGATAACAAATTTTTCAGCTTCATGCAAAGGGACAAGCTACTTCTTTGCTACTTCTTCATTCTAATAGACAAATTAAGGGGACAATGCCCGGCCGTATATTTAGTGGGATGAGGTGTGACCCAACATTGAATAAAGAATAATGTCCGTGATTCTATATACAGTAGATGGGCTGATGCTGTAGCTATGAGCCTATAACTCTGCCCTTCACATTGCCAAACAGACCTACTTCACCACTCTGATCTCCTCACTATCCAACAACCCCAAGAAACTTCTTGACACCTTTCACTCCCTCCTCAGGCCAAAAGCTCAAGATCCTATCACAGACATTTGTGCTGGTGACCTGGCCTCCCACTTTATAGAGAAAATAGACAATATCCGTCAGGAAATCTGCTTCCAGACACCAAGTTCAGTGACTCCCATCTCTCCCTGCATCTCCCCTGGCTTAACAGTAAAAAGAAAGCATTTGCACTACTAAAGCAGGATGGCACCATTGAAGCTCTAAAAAACTATAGGGAGAAAAATACTTTATCTAAAAAACTAATTAAAGCTGCCAAAAAGGAAACAGAGAAGCACATTGCTAAGGAGAGTAAAACTAATCCCAAACTGTTCTTCAACTATATCAATAGTAAAAAAATAAAAATTGAAAATGTAGGCCCCTTAAAAAATTGTGAGGAAAGAATGGTTGTAGATGACGAGGCAAAAGCTAACATATTAAACACCTTCTTCTCCACGGTATTCACGGTGGAAAATGAAATGCTAGGTGAAATCCCAAGAAACAATGAAAACCCTATATTAAGGGTCACCACTCACCAATCTAACCCAAGGAGAGGTGCGAAACCGGCTAAATAAGATTAAAATAGATAAATCTCTGGGTCCGGATGGCATACACCCACGAGTACTAAGAGAACTAAGTAAGGTAATAGATAAACTATTATTTCTTATTTTTAGGGACTCTATAGCGACGGGGTCTGTTCCGCAGGACTGGCGCATAGCAAATGTGGTGCCAATATTCAAAAAGGCTCTAAAAGTGAACGTGGAAATTATAGGCCAGTAAGTCTAACCTCTATTGTTGGTAAAATATTTGAAGGGTTTCTGAGGGATGTTATTCTGGATTATGTCAATGAGAATAACTGTTTAACTCCATATCAGCATGGGTTTATGAGAAATCGCTCCTGTCAAACCAATCTAATCAGTTTTTATGAAGAGGTAAGCTACAGGCTGGACCACGGTGAGTCATTGGACGTGGTATATCACGATTTTTCCAAAGCATTTGATACCGTGCCGCACAAGAGGTTGGTACACAGAATGAGAATGCTTGGTCTGGGGGAAAATGTGTGTAAATTGGTTAGTAACTGGCTTAGTGATAGAAAGCAGAGGGTGGTTATAAATGGTATAGTCTCTAACTGGGTCGCTGTGACCAGTGGGGTACCGCAGGGGTCAGTATTGGGACCTGTTCTCTTCAACATATTCATTAATGATCTGGTAGAAGGTTTACACAGTAAAATATCGATATTTGCAGATGATACAAAACTATGTAAAGCAGTTAATACAAGAGAAGATAGTATTCTGCTACAGATGGATCTGGATAAGTTGGAAACTTGGGCTGAAAGGTGGCAGATGAGGTTTAACAATGATAAATGTAAGGTTATACACATGGGAAGAAGGAATCAATATCACCATTACACACTGAACGGGAAACCACTGGGTAAATCTGACAGGGAGAAGGACTTGGGGATCCTAGTTAATGATAAACTTACCTGGAGCAGCCAGTGCCAGGCAGCAGCTGCCAAGGCAAACAGGATCATGGGGTGCATTAAAAGAGGTCTGGATACACATGATGAGAGCATTATACTGCCTCTGTACAAATCCCTAGTTAGACCGCACATGGAGTACTGTGTCCAGTTTTGGGCACTGGTGCTCAGGAAGGATATAATGGAACTAGAGAGAGTACAAAGGAGGGCAACAAAATTAATAAAGGGGATGGGAGAACTACAATACCCAGATAGATTAGCGAAATTAGGATTATTTAGTCTAGAAAAAAGACGACTGAGGGGCGATCTAATAACCATGTATAAGTATATAAGGGGACAATACAAATATCTCGCTGAGGATCTGTTTATACCAAGGAAGGTGACGGGCACAAGGGGGCATTCTCTGCGTCTGGAGGAGAGAAGGTTTTTCCACCAACATAGAAGAGGATTCTTTACTGTTAGGGCAGTGAGAATCTGGAATTGCTTGCCTGAGGAGGTGGTGATGGCGAACTCAGTCGAGGAGTTCAAGAGAGGCCTGGATGTCTTCCTGGAGCAGAACAATATTGTATCATACAATTAGGTTCTGTAGAAGGACGTAGATCTGGGTATTTATTATGATGGAATATAGGCTGAACTGGATGGACAAATGCCTTTTTTCGGCCTTACTAACTATGTTACTATGTTACTATGTTACTCTCCGCATTTGATCCCATCACAGAAGAAGAAGTCTCCAGGCTCCTCTCTTCTTCTCATCCGACTACATGCTCTACCGACCCCATTCCCTCTCATCTCCTCCAGTCTCTCTCTCCAGTCGTCACTACTCACCTAACTACAATCTTTAATCTCTCCATCTCCTCTTGCATTTTCCCCTCCTCCTTCAAACACTCTATCATTACTCCATTACTAAAGAAACCCACCCTAGACCTATCCTGCACAAACAACTACAGACCGGTCTCCAATCTCCCCTTCATCTCTAAACTCTTGGAGCGCCTAGTCTACTCCCGCCTTACCCGTTACCTCTCCATTCACTCCCTCCTAGGCCCTTCACAGTCCGGCTTCCGCCCCCTACACTCAACAGAAACTGCACTCATCAAAGTGACCAACGACCTTCTGAGAGCAAAATGTAACGGTGACCACTCTCTGCTCATTCTTCTCGATCTTTCTGCAGCTTTCGACACTGTTGACCACCCTCTCTTACTCTCTAGGCTCTAGTCACTTGGCATTAAGGACACTGCTCTCTCCTGGTTCTCCTCCTATCTTTCTGACCGCTCCTTCAGTGTTCTGTTCTCTTGCTCCACATCATCTCCTCTCCCCCTCACTGTTGGGGTACCCCAGGGCTCAGTCCTTGGCCCCCTTCTCTTCTCCCTCTACACGGCCCCAATTGGACAGACCATCAGCAGATTTGGCTTTCAGGACCATCTTTATGCCGACGACACACAACTATATACTTAATCCCCTGGCCTTACTCCTGCTGTACTACAGAACACTACTGACTGTCTGTCCGCAGTCTCTGACATCATGTGTGCTCTCTATCTGAAACTCAACCTCTCCAAAACTGAACTTCTTCTGCTCCCACCATCTAGTAACCTCCCTAAACCTGACGTTTCCCTCTCCGTGGGTGGCACCATAATAACACCCCGGCAGCAGGCGAGCTGTCTGGGTGTTATGTTTGACTCCGATCTCTCCTTCACATCCCATATACAATCTCTTGCCCCCTCATGCCGCTTACACCTAAAGAACATCTCTAGAATCCGCCCTTTTCTCACCATAGAAGCAACAAAAACCCTCACTGTTGCCCTGATCCACTGCCGCCTGGACTACTGTAACGCTCTATTAATTGGCCTCCCCCTCACTCGACTTTCCCCTCTCCAGTCTATCCTTAATGCAGCAGCCAGGGTCATCTATCTAGCTAATCATTACTCAAACGCGTCTGCTCTTCGCCAGTCATTACACTGCCTGCCCATTCATTACAGGATACAATTCAAAGTACTTGTTCTCACCCACAAAGCTCTCCACAGTGCAGCACCCCCTTACATCTCCTCCCTCATTTCTGTCTATCGGCCTAACCGACCTCTGCGCTCTGCAAATGACTTTCGACTAACCTCTGCACTAATCCGTACCTCCCACTCCCGATTACAAGACTTCTCCCGTGCTGCGCCAATCCTCTGGAATGCTCCACCCCAAGAAATTAGGACCATCCACAATTTGCATAGTTTTAGGCGCTCACTCAAAACACATTTGTTCAGAGCGGCCTATCATGTTCCCTAATCAGTTATTTTGTTTGTGTGTAGCCCATTCACTACTTCCATCTATCCCCCACTCCCTGAAGATGGCTTGACCATCATTGTAAATACATCATTGTAAATACACACCTGTACTTTGTATTTCCCCACCTCATTGTAGATTGTAAGCTCTCACAAGCAGGGTCGTCTTGTGTTGCTTTAACCCCTTAATCCCATATGACGTACTATCCCGTCGAGGTGGGGTGGGCTTTAATTCCCACCGACGGGATAGTACGTCATAGGCGATCGGCCGCGCTCACGGGGGGAGCGCGGCCGATCGCGGCCGGGTGTCAGCTGCCTATCGCAGCTGACATCCGGCACTATGTGCCAGGAGCGGTCACGGACCACCCCCGGCACATTAACCCCCGGAACACCACGATCAAACATGATCGCGATGTGCCGGCGGTATAGGGAAGCATCGCGCAGGGAGGGGGCTCCCTGCGGGCTTCCCTGAGCCCCCCGCAGCATTGCGATGTGATAGCGTTGCTGCGAGGGTCTCCTACCTCCTTCCTCCTTGCTGGACCCAGATCCAAGATGGCCGCGGCATCCGGGTCCTGCAGGGAGGGAGGTGGCTTACCAAGTGCCTGCTCAGAGCAGGCACTTGGTAACGCTGCACTGCTCTCAGACAGATCGGTGATCTGTCAGAGTGCTGTGCAAACTGGCAGATCACCGATCTGTACTGTCCCCCCCTGGGACAAAGTAAAAAAAATTTTTTCCAAATGCGTAAAAAAAAATAAAAAAAATATTCCTAAATAATGAAAAAAAAAAATATATTATTACCATAAATATATTTCTTTATCTAAATAATAAAAAAAAACAGTAAAAATACACATATTTAGTATCGCCGCGTCCGTAACGACCCGACCTATAAAACTGGCCCACTAGTTAACCCCTTCAGTAAACACAGTAAGAAAAAAAAAAAAAACGAGGCAAAAAGCAACGCTTTATTATCATACCGCCGAACAAAAAGTGGAATAACACGTGATCAAAAAGACAGATATAAATAACCATGGTACCGCTGAAAGCGTCATCTTGTCCCACAAAAAACAAGCTGCCATACAGCATCATCAGCGAAAAAATAAAAAAGTTATAGTCCTGAGAATAAAGCGATGCAAAAATAATTATTTTTTCTATAAAATAGTTTTTATCATATAAAAGCGAAAAAACATAAGAAAATGATTTAAATGAGGTATCGCTGTAATCATACTGACCCGAAGAATAAAACTGCTTTATCAATTTTACCAAACGCGGAACGGTATAAACGCCTCCCCCAAAAGAAAGTCATGAATAGCTGGTTTTTGGTCATTCTGCCTCACAAAAATCGTAATAAAAAGCGATCTAAAAATGTCACGTGCCCGAAAATGTTACCAATAATAATGTCAACTCGTCCCGCAAAAAACAAGACCTCACATGACTCTGTGGACCAAAATATGGAAAAATAATAGCTCTCAAAATGTGGTAACGCAAAAAATATTTTTTGCAATAAAAAGCGTCTTTCAGTGTGTGACGGCTGCCAATCATAAAAATCCGCTAAAAAACCCACTATAAAAGTAAATCAAACCCCCCTTCATAACCCCCCTAGTTAGGGAAAAATTAAAATAATGTATTTATTTCCATTTTCCCATTAGGGTTAGGGCTAGGGTTAGGGTTAGGGCTAGGGTTAGGGCTAGGGTTAGGGTTAGGGCTAGGGTTAGGGCTAGGGTTAGGGTTAGGGCTAGGGTTAGGGCTAGGGTTAGGGCTAGGGTTAGGGATAGGGCTAGGGTTAGGGTTAGGGCTAGGGTTAGTGTTAGGGCTAGGGTTAGGGCTAGGGTTAGGGCTAGGGTTAGGGCCACAGTTAGGGTTGGGGCTAAAGTTAGGGTTAGGGTTGGGGCTAAAGTTACGGTTAGGGTTTAGATTACATTTACAGTTGGGAATAGGGTTGGGATTAGGGTTAGGGTGTGTCAGGGTTAGAGGTGTGGTTAGGGTTACTGTTGGGATTAGGGTTAGGGGTGTGTTTGGATTAGGGTTTCAGTTATAATTGAGGGGTTTCCACTGTTTAGGCACATCAGGGGCTCTCCAAACGCGACATGGCGTCTGATCTCAATTCCAGCCAATTCTGCGTTGAAAAAGTAAAACAGTGCTCCTTCCCTTCCGAGCTCTCCCGTGTGCCCAAACAGGGGTTTACCCCAACATATGGGGTAACTGCGTACTCAGGACAAATAGGACAACAACTTTTGGGGTCCAATTTCTCCTGTTACCCTTGGGAAAATACAAAACTGGGGGCTAAAAAATATTTTTGTGGGAAAAAAAAGATTTTTATATTTTCAAGGCTCTGCGTTATAAACTGTAGTGAAACAATTGGGGGTTCAAAGCTCTCAAAACACATCTAGATGAGTTCCCTAGGGGGTCTACTTTCCAAAATGGTGTCACTTGTGGGGGGTTTCTACTGTTTAGGTACATTAGGGGCTCTGCAAACGCAATGTGACACCTGCAGACCATTCCATCTAAGTCTGCATTCCAAATGGCGCTCCTTCCCTTCCGAGCCCTCCCATGCGGCCAAACGGTGGTTCCCTCCCACATATGGGGTATCAGCACACTCAGGACAAATTGGACAACAACTTTTGGGGTCGAATTTCTCTTCTTACCCTCGGGAAAATACAAAACTGGGGGCTAAAAAAATAATTTTTGTGGGAAAAAAATGTTGTTTTATTTTTACGGCTCTGCATTATAAACTTCTGTGAAGCCCTTGGTGGGTCAAAGCGCTCAAAACACATCTAGATAAATTCCTTAGGGGGTCTACTTTCCAAAATGGTGTCACTTGTGGGGGGTTTCAATGTTTAGGCACATCAGTGGCTCTCCAAAAGCAACATGGCGTCCCATCTCAATTCCTGTCAATTTTGCATTGAAAAGTCAAACGGCGCTACTTCCCTTCTGAGCTCTCCCATGCGCCCAAACAGGGGTTTACCCCCACATATGGGGTATCAGCGTACTCAGGACAAATTGCACAACAACTTTTGGGGTCCAATTTCTTCTCTTACCCTTGGGAAAATAAAAAATTGGGGGCGAAAAGATAATTTTTGTGAAAAAATATGATTTTTTATTTTTATGGTTCTGCATTATAAACTTCTGTGAAACACTTGGTGGGTCAAAGTGCTCACCACACCTCTAGATAAGTTTCTTAGGGGTCTACTTTCCAAAATGGTGTCACTTGTGGGAGGTTTCAATGCTTAGGCACATCAGTGGCACTCCAAACGCAACATGGTGTCCCATCTCAATTCCTGTCAATTTTGCATTGAAAAGTCAAACGGCGCTCCTTCCCTTCGGAGCTCTCCCATTCGCCCAAACAGTGGTTTACCTCCAAATATGGGGTATCAGCGTACTCAGGACAAATTGTACAACAACTTTTGGGGTCCAATTTCTTCTCTTACCCTTGGGAAAATAAAAAATTGGGGGCGAAAAGATAATTTTTGTGAAAAAATATGATTTTTTATTTTTACGGTTCTGCATTATAAACTTCTGTGAAGCACTTGGTGGGTCAAAGTGCTCACCACACCTCTAGATAAGTTCCTTAGGGGGTCTACTTTCCAAAATGGTGTCACTTGTGGGGGGTTTCAATGTTTAGGCACATCAGGGGCTCTCCAAACGCAACATGGTGTCCCATCTCAATTCCAGTCAATTTTGCATTGAAAAGTCAAATGGCGCTCCTTCCCTTCCGAGCCCTCCCATGCGGCCAAACGGTGGTTCCCCCCCACATATGGGGTATCAGCGCACTCAGGACAAATTGGACAACAACTTTTGGGGTCGAATTTCTCTTCTTACCCTCAGGAAAATACAAAACTGGGGGCTAAAAAATAATTTTTGTGGGAAAAAATTTTTGTTTTATTTTTACAGCTCTGCATTATAAACTTCTGTGAAGCCCTTGGTGGGTCAAAGCGCTCAAAACACATCTAGATAAATTACTTAGGGGGTCTACTTTCCAAAATGGTGTCACTTGTGGGGGTTTCAATGTTTAGGCACATCAGTGGCTCTCCAAAAGCAACATGGCGTCCCATCTCGATTCCAGTCAATTTTGCATTGAAAAGTCAAATGGCGCTCCTTCGCTTCCAAGCTCTGTCATGCGCCCAAACAGTGGTTTACCCCCACATATGGGGTATTGGTGTATTCAGGACAAATTGTACAAGAACTTTTGGGGTCCATTTTCTCCTGTTACGCTTGGTAAAATAAAACAAATTGGAGCTGAAGTAAATTTTTTGTGAAAAAAAGTTAAATGTTCATTTTTATTTAAACATTCCAAAAATTCCTCTGAAGCACCAGAAGGGTTAATAAACTTCTTAAATATGGTTTTGAGCACCTTGAGGGGTGCAGTTTTTAGAATGGTGTCACACTTGGGTATTTTCTATCATATAGACCCCTCAAAATGACTTCAAATGAAATGTGGTCCCTAAAAAAAAAATGGTGTTGTAAAAATGAGAAATTGCTGGTCAACTTTTAACCCTTATAACTCCCTAATAAAAAAAAATTTTGGTTCCAAAATTGTGCTGATGTAAAGTAAACATGTGGGAAATGTTACTTATTAAGTATTTTGTGTGACATATCTCTGTGATTTAATTGCATAAAAATTGAAAGTTGGAAAATTGCAAAATTTTCATAATTTTCGCCAAATTTCCGTTTTTTTCACAAACAAACGCAGGTACTATCAAAGAATTTTTACCACTATCATGAAGTACAATATGTCCTGAGAAAACAGTGTCAGAATCACTGGGATCTGTTAAAGCGTTCGAGAGTTATAACCTCATAAAGGGACAGTGGTCAGAATTGTAAAAATTGGCCCGGTCATTAACGTGCAAACCACCCTTGGGGCTTAAGGGGTTAATTATTGTATTTTTAACATTGTTACTTATGACTGTTGTGTTTGAAGCTGTTAAACTGTAAAGCGCTGTGGAATATGTTGGCACTATATAAATAAAGATTATTATTATTATTATGTCCAGCTGGAGTCTCTGACTGTTTATTTATTTTACACCATATTTTTTGGACTACAAGACGGACCAGACCTTTGACTGGACCTTAAGATGCACAGCAAATTTGGGTGAGGAAAATAGGAAAAAAAAGATTTTTTATAAAATAGGGGTCAGTCTTATAGTCCGAATTTGTTATCTTACCTGCGGGAAGGCTGCGGTGGAGCAGGGTCACATGGGGCATGGTTCTTCTTCAGGTATCCGGTGTCGCCAGAAGTGGAGCAATGCTGCGGGCCCAGGGTGGGAGAAGGGGATGCCACAACAGTGTGATGCTGGGGGCCTGGTGTCGGTGGTGAAGCTGAGCGGAGTGCATTGCTTTCCCGGCTGCCATTTTCCTGAAGCCGTGAGGTGGTGGATGCACAGACTGGGATCTCGGCCAGGCTGACTTCTCAATCCGCGCAAGTGTCACCTCTGGGCAAATGTACAAATGAACAGAGAATTATTTATTAGGTGATTTTCAGGAAAATGGTGACTGGAGGCGGTGCTTGCAGCAGCCCACAAATCCAGAAAAATGGCTGCCCGAAAAGCAATGCACACCGCTCTGCCTCACCGCTGACCTCAGGTCCACAGTATTGCACTGGATCTGCTGCTGCCAGCTTCCCGAGGAAGGGACACTGCCTCCTGTGATCTCGCTCTACCACTGCCACAACCCCCCCAGTAAGCTACATTTGGACTGTAAGGCGCATCTCCCATTTCCCCCAAATTTAGAGGGCAAAAAGTGCATCATACAGTACTAAAAATACGATTTATATCATACTAGATGGTAGCCCTATTCTAACGCATCGGGTGTTCTAGAATATGTACAGTATGTAGCTTATTTATGAAGATTTTCGAATAATACAGTGGGGCAAAAAAGTATTTAGTCAGTCAGCAATAGTGCAAGTTCCACCACTTAAAAAGATGAGAGGCGTCTGTAATTTACATCATAGGTAGACCTCAACTATGGGAGACAAACTGAGAAAAAAAAATCCAGAAAATCACATTGTCTGTTTTTTTATCATTTTTTTTGCATATTATGGTGGAAAATAAGTATTTGGTCAGAAACAAACAATCAAGATTTCTGGCTCTCACAGACCTGTAACTTCTTCTTTAAGAGTCTACTCTTTCCTCCACTCGTTACCTGTAGTAATGGCACCTGTTTAAACTTGTTATCAGTATAAAAAGACACCTGTGCACACCCTCAAACAGTCTGACTCCAAACTCCACTATGGTGAAGACCAAAGAGATGTCAAAGGACACCAGAAACAAAATTGTAGCCCTGCACCAGGCTGGGAAGACTGAATCTGCAATAGCCAACCAGCTTGGAGTGAAGAAATCAACAGTGGGAGCAACAATTAGAAAATGGAAGACATACAAGACCACTGATAATCTCCCTCGATCTGGGGCTCCACGCAAAATCCCACCCCGTGGGGACAGAATGATCACAAGAACGGTGAGCAAAAATCCCAGAACCACACGGGGGGACCTAGTGAATGAACTGCAGAGAGCTGGGACCAATGTAACAAGGCCTACCATAAGTAACACACTACGCCACCATGGACTCACATCCTGCAGTGCCAGACGTGTCCCACTGCTTAAGCCAGTACATGTCCGGGCCCGTCTGAAGTTTGCTAGAGAGCATTTGGATGATCCAGAGGAGTTTTGGGAGAATGTCCTATGGTCTGATGAAACCAAACTGGAACTGTTTGGTAGAAACACAACTTGTCGTGTTTGGAGGAAAAAGAATACTGAGTTGCATCCATCAAACACCATACCTACTGTAAAGCATGGTGGTGGAAACATCATGCTTTGGGGCTGTTTCTCTGCAAAGGGGCCAGGATGACTGATCCGGGTACATGAAAGAATGAATGGGGCCATGTATCGTGAGATTTTGAGTGCAAACCTCCTTCCATCAGCAAGGGCATTGAAGATGAAACGTGGCTGGGTCTTTCAACATGACAATGATCCAAAGCACACCGCCAGAGCAACGAAGGAGTGGCTTCGTAAGAAGCATTTCAAGGTCCTGGAGTGGCCTAGCCAGTCTCCAGATCTCAACCCTATAGAAAACCTTTGGAGGGAGTTGAAAGTCCGTGTTGCCAAGCGAAAAGCCAAAAACATCACTGCTCTAGAGGAGATCTGCATGGAGGAATGGGCCAACATACCAACAACAGTGTGTGGCAACCTTGTGAAGACTTACAGAAAATGTTTGACCTCTGTCATTGCCAACAAAGGATATATTACAAAGTATTGAGATGAAATTTTGTTTCTGACCAAATACTTATTTTCCACCATAATATGCAAATAAAATGTTAAAAAAACAGACAATGAGATTTTCTGGATTTTTTTTCTCAGTTTGTCTCCCATAGTTGAGGTCTACCTATGATGTAAATTACAGACGCCTCTCATCTTTTTAAGTGGTGGAACTTGCACTATTGCTGACTGACTAAATACTTTTTTGCCCCACTGTACATTGAATACACAGGATTCGGCCAGCCGGGCACGACCAATTAGCGAAGCGTAGTTCAAATCCCGCGCCAATTCTCGGCCAGACTGCGCCTGTCGCTGATTGTTCGCGGCCGGCCACGTAGTATATAGCACAGCCACGTAGTATATAAAAGCCCACGTAGTTAGTAGCACAGCTATGTAGTACATAGCACAGCCACGTAGTACATAGCACAGCCACGTAGTATATAGCACAGCCCACGCACCCAGTATATAACACAGCCCACGCAGTGTATAACACAGCCCACGTAGTGTATAGCACAGCCCACATAGTGTTTAACACAGCCCACGTAGTATATAGCACAGCCACATAGTATATTGCACAGTCACGTAGTATATTGCACAGCCACGTAATGTATTGCACAGCCCACGTAGTATATTGCACAGCCCACGTAGTATATTGCACAGCCCACATAGTATATTTCACAGCCCACGTAGTATATAGCACAGACAGGGGTGGATTAAGGGTAGCCAGGGCCCCGGGCTGTTCACACACTGTGGTCCCCCCCGGTCATGTGACGGGGGTCATGTGACGGGGGTCATGTGACGGGGGTCATGTGACGGGGGTCATGTGACGGGGTCATGATATACCTGAACCAGATTATTCCAGAAAAATGGCCGAGCCCTACTCTACTGTAACCTATTCAATATTTGTTAAAATCTGCAATACAATTTAGGTATATCTTGACCAATAATATCACATACAAGGAACAAATACCACCGCACCATGTCAAGACCACATATTACCACTTGGTGACCAAATAGCACATACAAGGGACAAATACCACAACACCATTTCCACACCACATATTACCACCACATAGTGACTGAATACTACAATACTGATCAGTTAAAAAAAAAATTAAAAAAAACAATACTATCACCATAAGTGCCAGTATTCACAGGAGATCTGTACTTAGTATGCAGTGTCTGTGTAGAGGTAATACAGTGATCACTGGTGACTAGTGTTGAGCGATACCGTCCGATACTTGAAAGTATCGGTATCGGATAGTATCGATACGGCACGCGACCAATCAGAAGCCGGGACGTCATTCACCGGTCCGAAAGGCGCGCTTTTTAAACAAAGAAGCCTCCCGGATAGCAGCGTGAAGTCCAGGGGCCGCCGGAGAGGTGAGCATATCAATATTTTTTATTTTAATTCTTTATTTTCCACATCCCTATTGATTCGATACCGATACCCGATATCACAAAAATATCGGATCTCGGTATCGGAATTCCGATACCGCAAATATCGGCCGATACCCGATACTTGCGGTATCGGAATGCTCAACACTACTGGTGACATTGTACACAGGACCTCTGTATATAGTATACAGTGTATAGTGTCAGTGTATAGGTAACACTGACTCACCAGTGACGTCTCTAGGTGAAGTCCTTCATCTTTCATCCAGCACAGACCGCCATCATTTCTTCCAGCCAGGACTCGTTTCTGCAGGAAATAATACAGTTATCTCGAGCTCCGCTTGTAAAACACATTACTTAATTTTTCACAACTTCTACATTACACCACATGAAGAGAAAAAGGCGATATAGTGTCACTCTGCACAGTAACAGGACCGCCCTCCCATTTAAAACAGTATACTCAAAAAATAAAATAAATACATCACTGCAGTAATAATATCCCTTAATTAGCCCCTATGGTAATACTATTCCCCACCCCATGTATCTCATTCCTCGCTCCAGCCATATGCTCTCCCATCCTGCACTCATGAGTATCCATCCTGCCCCATATCATCTCCCCATCCTGCCCCATCTGTCTCCATCGTATCCATCCTGCCCCATGATCCAATCCTGCCCTATGTCTTTCATTCTACCCCGTGTCTCCAATCATGCCCCGTGTCTACATTCTGCCCATGCCTCCAGTCCTGCCCCCAGTGTGTCCAGCAATCTGCCCCAGTGTGTCCAGCATATTATCCCCAGTGTCTCCAGCAATCTGCCCCACTGTCTCCAGCAATCTGCCCCACCGTCTCCAGCAATCTGCCCCACCGTCTCCAGCAATCTGCCCCACCGTCTCCAGCAATCTGCCCCACCGTCTCCAGCAATCTGCCCCACCGTCTCCAGCAATCTGCCCCACTGTCTTCAGCATTGCCCGCCAGTGTGTCCTCCAGCATTGCCCGCCAGTGTGTCCTCCAGCAATCTGCCCCACTGTCTCCAGCATTGCCCCCCAGTGTGTCCTCCAGCAATCTGCCCCACTGTCTCCAGCATTGCCCCACTGTCTCCAGCATTGCCCCACTGTCTCCAGCATTGCCCCACTGTCTCCAGCATTGCCCCACTGTCCCCAGCATTGCCCCACTGTCCCCAGCATTGCCCCACTGTCTCCAGCAATCTGCCCCACTGTCTCCAGCAATCTGCCCCACTGTCTCCAGCAATCTGCCCCACTGTCTCCAGCAATTTGCCCCACTGTCTCCAGCAATTCTGCCCCACTGTCTCCAGCAATCTGCCCCACTGTCTCCAGCAATCTGCTCCACTGTCTCCAGCAATCTGCCCCACTGTCTCCAGCAATCTGCCCCACCGTCTCCAGCAATCTGCCCCACTGTCTTCAGCATTGCCCCCCAGTGTGTCCTCCAGCATTGCCCGCCAGTGTGTCCTCCAGCAATCTGCCCCACGGTCTCCAGCATTGCTCCCCAGTGTGTCCTCCAGCATTGCCCCCCAGTGTGTCCTCCAGCAATCTGCCCCACTGTCTCCAGCATTGCCCCACTGTCTCCAGCATTGCCCCACTGTCTCCAGCATTGCCCCACTGTCCCCAGCATTGCCCCACTGTCTCCAGCAATCTGCCCCACCGTCTCCAGCAATCTGCCCCACTGTCTCCAGCAATCTGCCCCCAGTGTGTCCTCCAATCTGCCCCAGTGTCTCCAGCATTTCCCCCCAGTGTGTCCTCCAGCATTGCCCCCCAGTGTGTCCTCCAGCAATCTGCCCCACTGTCTCCAGCATTGCCCCACTGTCTCCAGCATTGCTCCACTGTCTCCAGCATTGCCCCACTGTCCCCAGCATTGCCCCAGTCCCCAGCATTGCCCCACTGTCTCCAGCATTGCCCCACTGTCTCCAGCATTGCCCCACTGTATCCAGCATTGCCCCATTGTCCCCAGCATTGCCCCACTGTCCCCAGCATTGCCCCACTGTCCCCAGCATTGCCCCACTGTCTCCAGCATTGCCCCACTGTCTCCAGCAATCTGCCCCACTGTCTCCAGCAATCTGCCCCACTGTCTCCAGCAATCTGCCCCACTGTCTCCAGCAATTTGCCCCACTGTCTCCAGCAATCTGCCCCACTGTCTCCAGCAATCTGCCCCACTGTCTCCAGCATTGCCCCCAGTGTGTCCTCCAGCAATCTGCCCCAGTGTCTCCAGCATTGCCCCACTGTCTCCAGCAATCTGCCCCACTGTCTCCAGCAATCTGCCCCACTGTCTCCAGCAATCTGCCCCACCGTCTCCAGCAATCTGCCCCACCGTCTCCAGCAATCTGCCCCACCGTCTCCAGCAATCTGCCCCACCGTCTCCAGCAATCTGCCCCACCGTCTCCAGCAATTTGCCCCACTGTCTCCAGCAATCTGCCCCACTGTCTCCAGCAATCTGCCCCACTGTCTCAAGCATTGCCCCCAGTGTGTCCTCCAGCAATCTGCCCCAGTGTCTCCAGCATTGCCCCACTGTCTCCAGCAATCTGCCCCACTGTCTCCAGCAATCTGCCCCACCGTCTCCAGCAATCTGCCCCACCGTCTCCAGCAATCTGCCCCACCGTCTCCAGCAATCTGCCCCACCGTCTCCAGCAATCTGCCCCAGCAATCTGCCCCACCGTCTCCAGCAATCTGCCCCAGTGTCTCCAGCATTGCCCCACTGTCTCCAGCAATCTGCCCCACTGTCTCCAGCAATCTGCCCCACTGTCTCCAGCAATCTGCCCCACCGTCTCCAGCAATCTGCCCCACCGTCTCCAGCAATCTGCCCCACCGTCTCCAGCAATCTGCCCCACCGTCTCCAGCAATCTGCCCCACTGTCTTCAGCATTGCCCGCCAGTGTGTCCTCCAG
This sequence comes from Ranitomeya imitator, assembly GCF_032444005.1. NCBI lineage: Eukaryota > Metazoa > Chordata > Amphibia > Anura > Dendrobatidae > Ranitomeya > Ranitomeya imitator. The sequence continues at coordinate 413,401,173 of NC_091286.1, read as the reverse complement.
CATTGCCCGCCAGTGTGTCCTCCAGCAATCTGCCCCACTGTCTCCAGCATTGCCCCCCAGTGTGTCCTCCAGCATTGCCCCCCAGTGTGTCCTCCAGCAATCTGCCCCACTGTCTCCAGCATTGCCCCACTGTCTCCAGCATTGCCCCACTGTCCCCAGCATTGCCCCACTGTCCCCAGCATTGCCCCACTGTCTCCAGCAATCTGCCCCACTGTCTCCAGCAATCTGCCCCACTGTCTCCAGCAATCTGCCCCACTGTCTCCAGCAATTTGCCCCACTGTCTCCAGCAATTCTGCCCCACTGTCTCCAGCAATCTGCCCCACTATCCCCAGCATTGCCCCACTGTCCCCAGCATTGCCCCACTGTCCCCAGCATTGCCCCACTGTCTCCAGCATTGCCCCACTGTCTCCAGCAATCTGCCCCACTGTCTCCAGCAATCTGCCCCACTGTCTCCAGCAATCTGCCCCACTGTCTCCAGCAATTTGCCCCACTGTCTCCAGCAATCTGCCCCACTGTCTCCAGCAATCTGCCCCACTGTCTCAAGCATTGCCCCCAGTGTGTCCTCCAGCAATCTGCCCCAGTGTCTCCAGCATTGCCCCACTGTCTCCAGCAATCTGCCCCACTGTCTCCAGCAATCTGCCCCACTGTCTCCAGCAATCTGCCCCACCGTCTCCAGCAATCTGCCCCACCGTCTCCAGCAATCTGCCCCACCGTCTCCAGCAATCTGCCCCACTGTCTCCAGCAATTTGCCCCACTGTCTCCAGCAATCTGCCCCACTGTCTCCAGCAATCTGCCCCACTGTCTCAAGCATTGCCCCCAGTGTGTCCTCCAGCAATCTGCCCCAGTGTCTCCAGCATTGCCCCACTGTCTCCAGCAATCTGCCCCACTGTCTCCAGCAATCTGCCCCACCGTCTCCAGCAATCTGCCCCACCGTCTCCAGCAATCTGCCCCACCGTCTCCAGCAATCTGCCCCACTGTCTTCAGCATTGCCCGCCAGTGTGTCCTCCAGCATTGCCCGCCAGTGTGTCCTCCAGCAATCTGCCCCACTGTCTCCAGCATTGCCCCCCAGTGTGTCCTCCAGCATTGCCCCCCAGTGTGTCCTCCAGCAATCTGCCCCACTGTCTCCAGCATTGCCCCACTGTCCCCAGCATTGCCCCACTGTCCCCAGCATTGCCCCACTGTCTCCAGCAATCTGCCCCACTGTCTCCAGCAATCTGCCCCACTGTCTCCAGCAATCTGCCCCACTGTCTCCAGCAATTTGCCCCACTGTCTCCAGCAATTCTGCCCCACTGTCTCCAGCAATCTGCCCCACTATCTCCAGCAATCTGCCCCACTGTCTCCAGCAATCTGCCCCACTGTCTCCAGCAATCTGCCCCACCGTCTCCAGCAATCTGCCCCACCGTCTTCAGCATTGCCCCCCAGTGTGTCCTCCAGCATTGCCCGCCAGTGTGTCCTCCAGCATTGCCTGCCAGTGTGTCCTCCAGCAATCTGCCCCACTGTCTCCAGCATTGCCCCCCAGTGTGTCCTCCAGCATTGCCCCCCAGTGTGTCCTCCAGCAATCTGCCCCACTGTCTCCAGCATTGCCCCACTGTCTCCAGCATTGCCCCACTGTTTCCAGCATTGCCCCACTGTCTCCAGCATTGCCCCACTGTCCCCAGCATTGCCCCACTGTCTCCAGCAATCTGCCCCACTGTCTCCAGCAATCTGCCCCACTGTCTCCAGCAATCTGCCCCCAGTGTGTCCTCCAATCTGCCCCAGTGTCTCCAGCATTTCCCCCCAGTGTGTCCTCCAGCATTGCCCCCCAGTGTGTCCTCCAGCAATCTGCCCCACTGTCTCCAGCATTGCCCCACTGTCTCCAGCATTGCCCCACTGTCCCCAGCATTGCCCCAGTCCCCAGCATTGCCCCACTGTCTCCAGCATTGCCCCACTGTCTCCAGCATTGCCCCACTGTCTCCAGCATTGCCCCACTGTATCCAGCATTGCCCCATTGTCCCCAGCATTGCCCCACTGTCCCCAGCATTGCCCCACTGTCCCCAGCATTGCCCCACTGTCTCCAGCATTGCCCCACTATCTCCAGCATTGCCCCACTGTCTCCAGCAATCTGCCCCACTGTCTCCAGCAATCTGCCCCACTGTCTCCAGCAATTTGCCCCACTGTCTCCAGCAATCTGCCCCACTGTCTCCAGCAATCTGCCCCACTGTCTCAAGCATTGCCCCCAGTGTGTCCTCCAGCAATCTGCCCCAGTGTCTCCAGCATTGCTCCACTGTCTCCAGCAATCTGCCCCACTGTCTCCAGCAATCTACCCCACTGTCTCCAGCAATCTGCCCCAGTGTCTCCAGCATTGCCCCAGTGTGTCCTCCAGCATTGCCCCCAGTGTGTCCTCCAATCTGCCCCAGTGTGTCCAGCATTGCCCCCCAGTGTGTCCTCCAGCATTGCCCCCCAGTGTGTCCTCCAGCATTGCCCCCAGTGTGTCCTCCAACCTGCCCCAGTGTCTCCAGCATTGCCCCCCAGTGTGTCCTCCCTCCAGCATTGCTCCCCAGTGTGTCCACCGTTTAACTGATCAAAAAAAAACAAAAAACAGTCTCCTCACCTGTCCGCGCTCCTGGCGGCGAGCTCCCTTCAGCAGCGCACACTCGCCGGCGACTGACAATGACGTCAGACGCCGGCGACGTGTGCGCTGCAGCCGACTTCAGCTGACAGCCTCCAATTGGCTGGCGGCTGTTGTTGTTAACTATTGACTTGCGAGCGCGCGCCCGCACATCAATAGGAAACTGCCGCAGCGCCGGAAAGGGCCCGGTGAGCAGATGAGAAGGGGCCCAATGCGGGCCCCCTCTCTCTGCCCACCGGGTCCGGGGGCACATAAACGCCGCCCGGCGGGCATTCACAGACGATTATCAGAGGGTTAATTTGTGCGGTAGCCCAGGGCCCCCCCCAGACCACTGGGCCCTGGGCTACCGCCCATATTGACCCTCTGATAATCCGCCCCTGAGCACAGCCCACGTAGTATATTGCACAGCCCACATAGTATATTGCACTGCCACGTACTATGTTGCACAGTCACGTAGTATATTGCACAGCCACGCAGCATATAGCACAGCCCATGTAGTATATAGCAATATGGGCATCATATCCCTGTTAAAAAAAAGAATTAAAATAAAAAATAGTTATATACTCACCCTCTGTCGTCCCCCCGGATCCAGGCAAGTTGTTTAACGATGCTCCTCGCGACGCACTGGTCCCAAAAGTGCATTGCGGTCTCGTGAGATGATGACATAGCGGTCTCACGAGATTGTACCTCATTATCTTGCGAGATCGCAATGCATGGAGCGGTCACCAGAGCGTCGCGAGGAGCGGGAAAGGCCTGTTCTGGATCCAGGGGGCCGACGGACATTGAGTATATAACTATTTTTTTTAAAATTATTTTTAACATTAGATCTTTTTACTATTGATGCTGCATAGGCAGCATCAATAGTAAAAAGTTGGTCACACAGGGTTAATAGCAGCATTAACGGACTGCGTTACACCGCGGCGTAATGCGGTCCATTAACGCTGCCATTAACCCTGTGTGAGCTCTGGAGGGGAGTATGGAGCGGGCACTGACGGCTGGGGAGTAGGGAGGGTCTAATTCTCGGCCGGACTAAGCTCGTCGCTGGCGGCCGTGACCAAACAGCGACGCGGGATTTCAGGGACAGACAGACAGACAGAAAGACAGACAGACGGAAGTGACCCTTAGACAATTATATAGTAGATTGTACAGCGCTTCCAAGACATCATCATCATCACTGTCCCCATTGGGTCTCACAATCTAAATTCCCTATCAGTATGTCTTTGGAGTGTGGGACGAAACTGGAGTACATGGAGGAAATCCACACATATATGCAGAGAACATATAAACTCCTTGTAGATAATGTTCTTCATGGGATTGTAACCCAAGACCCAACTAAGCCACCAGGCTGCCCTGTTCAGGACAATATGTCTGCTTATCATAAATAGTAGTTTCTTCTTCAATCCTCAGGCAGCTGATCTACACAGAAGATATATCTATTTAAAATTGAATTTTCTTTTAACCCCTTCACACCTGGGCCCTGTTTCATTTATGCGCTTCTGTTTTTCGCTCACTTTCTTCCCAGAGCCATAACTTTTTTATTTTTCCATAAATATGGCCATGTGAGAGCTTGTTTTTAGCGGCACAAGTTGTACTTTTGAATGACACCATTGGTTTTACCATATCATGTACTCAAAAATGGGAAAAAAATCAAAGTGCGGTGATATTGCAAAAAAGTGCACTTCCACAACTGTTTTTTTGTTTTCTTTTTACCATTTTCACCAAATGCTAAAACTGACCGGCCATTATTCTCCATGTCCATTACAAGTTCATAGACACCAAATATGTATAGGTTCTTTTTTAGTTAAGTAGTGGAAAAAAAATCCAAATAGAAAAAAAAACAATTGAACCATTTTCTGAGACCCGTAGCATCTCCATTTTTTGTGATCTCGGGTTAGGTGAGAGCTTATTTTTTGCTTGCCGAGCTGATGTTTTTAATTATACCATTTTGGTGCAGATACGATCATTTGATCATCCGTTATTACATTTTAATTTTGCAATGTTGTGGTGACCAAAAAAACGTAATTCTGGCGTTTTTACTTTTTTTCTCGTTACACCGTTTAGCGATTGGGTTAATTATTTTTTATTGATTGGGCGATTATGAACTCGGCAATACCAAATATGTATTTACATTTGATTTTTTTAAATTGTTTTATATTGAATGGGGCGAAAGGGGGGTTATTACTTAAATAGTTGAATATTTTTCTCATAAGCAGTAATTAGCTAAAGCAAACATGACGTGAAATGAAGAAATGCTCCTCAAATACATTTTCATCTAATGCCTGTAAATTTCACAACAAATCTACAGTGGAGAAAAATTATAATGCACATATATCGGATTCTGCAGAAGTGCTAAAAGCACTTTTAAAGGTACTGTTAATAGCCTGTGATGAGTTGAAAAGACACAAGATAAGAATTAGTTCAACATTTAGCAGGTACTTCATACGCACCAATTAATATTGAAAGCATGAAGAACATAATATGGATTACAGGCAGAAAAGAAATTCAGAAGGTTCCAATATACTATTAGCAGCATATTTACACTATCTTGCAAGTATCATCTAGGAGAGCTGATATCCTCTAAATCAAAGTCTGTTTAACCTCCATTTAACCCATAAATGCTGTGAAACATGTCAATCACAGCATTTTTGAAGGCAGGGAGCGGAGGCTCCCTCTGAGCTCTGATCGGCGCTGTCGCAATGTCATGGGGGGTGATCTTTGTCATGGTGACTCGATGTGTCATGGTGATGTGAAGGAACAGATTAAGAAAGATTCTCCATTTTGTGCTTTGACTCCATTTTCTTGTTGGTTAAAGATAAATTCTGTTATTTAATTAGGTAAAAGGTTACAGCTGCCATGAAGTAATTTTATCTTGTTTTTCATAAGTTTGTTATTCAACTAGGCTATGGTTCATAATTGGTATAAAGACCTTGAGTGTTCTAACTCGAGCCAGATAAGAGACTCGGGGGTGTATCGTTATACATGACTGAGGTACCTGTTAATATGTTTATTATTATTATTATTATTATTTATTTATATATCACCATTAATTCCATGGTGCTGTACATGAGAAAGGGGTTACATACAGGGTTATATATATCGTTTACAGTAAACAGGTTTACAGTGACAGACTGGTACAGAGGGGAGAAGAACCTATCCTTGCGGACTTACGTACATACTATGGGATAGTGGGGAAGAGACAGAAGGTAGGGGTGAGGCGGTGGCTCTGGCGGCAGTTTTTTATGCCAAAAAGACATGACCATATCTGTAGTTTCCGTTTTTTCCTGTATCTTCATGGGTTAAGTTTTTCCTGCATTCTTATAGGTTAAGAACTGTGAGCGTATTCTTATGCTGATTGGTTGAAGTAGAATTTGCTAACATGATAAAACTGCAACACAATAAACGAGGGGTAGGAATCTCCTTTGATTCTCCCAAACAGAGCTACGTCTCCGTCTGGTCATTCTAAGTTGCCGGCAATGCCTTGTCAATTAATTTGAAAATCACTAAGGTCAACCGTGAAGGGTCACTTTAGATCCTCCCTCAACAGTGACACTATGGCTTCTGGCCCCCCAAAAGAAGTCCAGCAAATTTTGCTCTTGCAAATCCAAATGCTCCCACCCTTCTGACCCCCACAGTGCGCCTAATACACATTTATCGTCCATTTGTTTGGCATTTCTATAGTTATGAGAGCCCACTTAATTTATGGGTGCATGTCTCCAGAAGCACAAGCTGTGCATTATGTACTGGGCACTACAATGTATGGACACTACAATAGCAAATTTGCAAGTTTCACTCAGCAATATCCACTGCTGCTTGTTTCTCAAAAACACTCATAGAGTCAAAATCCTCACAACACTTGTAGATAAATTCCCAAAGGGGTAAAATTTCCAAAAGGGGTCACTAGAGGGGCGTTATTGTGCTCTTCTAGCATTTAGGGGCTCTATGTTAGGAATTGTGGTTCTGCGCACCCACCTGTGAATGGTTCGGGTGTGGTGCAACACTGCTCCAACTGCAAGCCCCACCATTGTCCTGACCTTAGAGGTGGAGCTACCACACGCACAGGGAAACCGTTCCAATCTCTTGGAGCATTGCCTTCTGGAGTAGTTGGATGCGTGGGGATGCGGGACACCGTATCTCCCATGGATTTCACTGTCTGAGGAACATGGGATGCTGTGTTTCCCAGTTGCCAGGCAATGCTGGACACTGCTGTGTCTGGGACTAGGCAGTGGTGGAATTGTGTCCATTCTGCTATGCAAGTTAGCAGAGAATGGTTATCTGGGAATGATTGGAAGGTAGTCAACACCTAATCAGTTCCTTCAGCATCAGGCGAGGTATTTAACCCTGCTCCCTGCTCATGTCTTTGATGTTAATTGCAGTTCCTATGTGCTTTGAAGGTTAGAGGTGCTCGCTGCATTTTTAGGGTTTTCCTTAGCATTCTTCCCCATGTCTCTTTGTGCTACATGCCCTGGGTTTCTTGCAGAAGTACCCATCTGGTTCTTGAATAGGCAGTGACCGCATCAACAGACGCCAGCTGCCAGGTGATAGTGGGCCTGGGAAATGCTCTGACCAAATTCCCTTTCCATCTCTGGAAGCTGGGTGAAAAGTATTCTTGCCCCTCAAGGACCCGCTTATCTAGGCAGCTTTTGCCAGTGCGTCTGTGGCTGGACCTTTACTCGTCTGGTGCCAGTCTTACTGGGTCTCTCTGCGTAGCACATTACACTCTGTATATGGAGTCTGTAACTATTCTAGGAAAATCTGTGCTCCGGGAGGCAAACAGTGCTGCGTCCCTCCCAGGTCTCGCTGTGTGGCTATGCATTATTGTAAAGCCACATATATGGTATTTCCATGTTCAGCAAACATTGTGTGACAAATTTTGGTGTAAAATCTGGAGCTAAACAAAAAATTTTGGGTCAAAAGTTAATTATTTTTTCTTTAGTACTCAATGGTAAAAATTATGTGACACACCCATGATGTCAATATGATCACTAGATGAATTCATTGAGAGGTACAATTTGTAAAATGGGGTCAGTTATGGTGTGTTCTGCTGTTCTGGCAACTCAGGGGCTCTCCAAGTGGGTCATGGCGCCTGCAAATAATAACAGTACAATCTGCTCTAAATTATTGCACTCCTTCCCTTCTGAGTTTTGCATTGTCCCTCAAAAGTAGTTCATGATTACATGTAGGTTATTGGCGTACTCAGGAGAAATTTCACAATAAAATTAGAGGCACATTTTTTCCTATTAGCCCTTATAAAAATTAAAAATTTGGGGCTAAAACACCATTTTAGCAATACAAATGTAATTATTCTTTCTTCATTTTCCAATGGTATAAATTTCTGTGAGGCACATGTGGTGTCAACATGCTCACTGTTAGATTAATTCATTGAGAGGTATAGTTTGTAAAACGATATAACTTATGAGGGATTTCAGCTGTTCTGGCCCCTCAGGAGCTTTGCCAATATGACATGGCACCCTCAAACCATTCCAGCAAATCTGAAGTCTAGTATGGCGTATCTTCCCTTCTGAGCTTTGTACTGTGTCTCAAAAGTAGTTTTCATCCACATATGGGGTACTCGGCAGAAATTGAACAACAAATTATATGGTGCAATTACTCCTGTTACCTGGTGAAAATAAAGAAATTGGGACTGTGAGAACATTTTTGTGGGAAAAATTTGATTTTTTTTAAATTTTCACAACTCAATGTTATAAACTTCTGTGAAGCACCAGGAGGGGTAAGGTGCTCACAACACATCTAGATACGCTCCTTGAGGGGTCTAGTTTCCAAAATGGTGACACATCAGAGGCTCTCCAAATGTGACATGGCATACATTAATGATGACATTCAAAAAGTCAAGCAGTGCTCCTTCCCTTTTGAGCCCTGCAATGCGCCAAAATAGTTTCCTCCCTACATATAGAGTGTAGACATACTCAGGAGAAATTGAACAACACTTTTTGGTGTCAATGTTCTTCTGTTGCTCTAGTGAAAATAAAAAAAATGGGGATATACTCACAGCTCAATGCTATAAATTTCTGTGAAGCATCTGGGAGTTCAAGGTGCTCACAACAAATCTAGATAAGTTCCTTCAGGGGTATAGTTTACAAATAGGGTCACCTATAGGGGGTTTACACTGTTTAGGTGCATCAGGGGCTCTCAAAAGGCGACATGGTGTCTCTTCTCGATTCCAGCCAATTTTGCTTTCAAAAAGTAAAACAGTGCTCCTTCCCTTCTGAGCCCTGCTGTGCGCCCTAACAGTAGTTTTCCCCCACATTTAGGGTATCAGCGTTCTCAGGAGAGGTTGTACAACCATTTTTGGGGTACATTATCTCTTGTTACCCTTGTGAAAATAAAAAAATATTCTGTATAACCCCTTTACCCCCGAGGGTGGTTTGCACATTAATGATCAGGCCAATTTTTAGGCTGCTGTCACACTAGCAGTATTTGGTCAGTATTTTACATCAGTATTTGTAAGCCAAAACCAGGAGTGGAACAAGTAAAGGAAAAGTTTAATAGAAACATATGCACCACTTCTGCATTTATCACCCACTCCTGGTTTTGGATTGCAAATACTGATGTAAAATACTGACCAAATACTGCTAGTGTGACAGCAGCCTTACAATTCTGCCCAATGTCCCTTTATGAGGTAACATAGTAACATAGTTAGTAAGGCCGAAAAAAGACATTTGTCCATCCAGTTCAGCCTATATTCCATCATAATAAATACCCAGATCTACGTCCTTCTACAGAACCTAATAATTGTATGATACAATATTGTTCTGCTCCAGGAAGACATCCAGGCCTCTCTTGAACCCCTCGACTGAGTTCGCCATCACCACCTCCTCAGGCAAGCAATTCCAGATTCTCACTGCCCTAACAGTAAAGAATCCTCTTCTATGTTGGTGGAAAAACCTTCTCTCCTCCAGACGCAAAGAATGCCCCCTTGTGCCCGTCACCTTCCTTGGTATAAACAGATCCTCAGCGAGATATTTGTATTGTCCCCTTATATACTTATACATGGTTATTAGATCGCCCCTCAGTCGTCTTTTTTCTAGACTAAATAATCCTAATTTCGCTAATCTATCTGGGTATTGTAGTTCTCCCATCCCCTTTATTAATTTTGTTGCCCTCCTTTGTACTCTCTCTAGTTCCATTATATCCTTCCTGAGCAACGGTGCCCAAAACTGGACACAGTACTCCATGTGCGGTCTAACTAGGGATTTGTACAGAGGCAGTATAATGCTCTCATCATGTGTATCCAGACCTCTTTTAATGCACCCCATGATCCTGTTTGCCTTGGCAGCTGCTGCCTGGCACTGGCTGCTCCAGGTAAGTTTATCATTAACTAGGATCCCCAAGTCCTTCTCCCTGTCAGATTTACCCAGTGGTTTCCCGTTCAGTGTGTAATGGTGATATTGATTCCCTCTTCCCATGTGTATAACCTTACATTTATCATTGTTAAACCTCATCTGCCACCTTTCAGCCCAAGTTTCCAACTTATCCAGATCCATCTGTAGCAGAATACTATCTTCTCTTGTATTAACTGCTTTACATAGTTTTGTATCATCTGCAAATATCGATATTTTACTGTGTAAACCTTCTACCAGATCATTAATGAATATGTTGAAGAGAACAGGTCCCAATACTGACCCCTGCGGTACCCCACTGGTCACAGCGACCCAGTTAGAGACTATACCATTTATAACCACCCTCTGCTTTCTATCACTAAGCCAGTTACTAACCCATTTACACACATTTTCCCCCAGACCAAGCATTCTCATTTTGTGTACCAACCTCTTGTGCGGCACGGTATCAAACGCTTTGGAAAAATCGAGATATACCACGTCCAATGACTCACCTTGGTCCAGTCTATAGCTTACCTCTTCATAAAAACTGATTAGATTGGTTTGACAGGAGCGATTTCTCATAAACCCATGCTGATATGGAGTTAAACAGTTATTCTCATTGAGATAATCCAGAATAACATCCCTCAGAAACCCTTCAAATATTTTACCAACAATAGAGGTTAGACTTACTGGCCTATAATTTCCAGGTTCACTTTTAGAGCCCTTTTTGAATATTGGCACCACATTTGCTATGCGCCAGTCCTGCGGAACAGACCCTGTCGCTATAGAGTCACTAAAAATAAGAAATAATGGTTTATCTATTACATTACTTAGTTCTCTTAGTACTCGTGGGTGTATGCCATCCGGACCCGGAGATTTATCTATTTTAATCTTATTTAGCCGGTTTCGCACCTCTTCTTGGGTTAGATTGGTGACCCTTAATATAGGGTTTTCATTGTTTCTTGGGATTTCACCTAGCATTTCATTTTCCACCGTGAATACCGTGGAGAAGAAGGTGTTTAATATGTTAGCTTTTTCCTCGTCATCTACAACCATTCTTTCCTCACTATTTTTTAAGGGACCTACATTTTCAGTTTTTATTCTTTTACTATTGATATAGTTGAAGAACAGTTTGGGATTAGTTTTACTCTCCTTAGCAATGTGCTTCTCTGTAATAAGTAAGTAAGGTAATAAGTCTGGAACGCTTTAATGGATCCTGGTGATTCTGAGAATGTTTTTTTGTAACATATTGTACATCGTGATAGTGGTAAAACTTCTTTGATATGACTTTGTTTATTTGTGAAAAAAACGGAAATTTGGCAAAAATTTTGAAAACTTTGCAATTTTCCATCTTTGATTTTTCATGCCCTTAAATCACAGAGGGATGTCACACAAAATACTTAATAAGTAACATTTCTCACATGTTTACTTTACATCAGCACAAGGTTGAAACCAAAAATTTTCTTAGGAAGTTATAAGGGTTAAAAGTTGACCAGCAATTTCTCATTTTTACAACACCATTTTTTTAGGGACCACATCACATTTGAAGTCATTTTGAGGGGTTTATATGATAGAAGATACCCAAAAGTGATTCCATTCTAAAAACTGCACCTCTCAAGGTGCTCAAAACCATATTCAAGAAGTTTATTAACCCTTCAGGTGCTTTGCAGGATTTTTTTGGAATGTGGCAAAACAATTAACATTTAATTTTTTTCCAAAATTTTTTACTTCAGATCCACATTTTTTTATTTTGACAAGAGTAAGTGGAAAAAAGGGACCCCAAAACTTTGTTGTGAAATTTGTCATGAGTATGCCGATACTTCATATGAGGGAGAAAACTACTGTTTCGGCAGAGCTCGGAAGGGAAGGAGCGCCATTTGACTTTTCAAAGGCAAAATTTGCTGGAAAAATTGGCTGACGCCATGTCACATTTGGGGAGCCTCTGATGTGCCTAAAAAGTGAAAATCCCCCACAAATAACACCATTTTGGAAACTAAACCCTTCAGAGAATTGTCCTAGATGTGTGGTGAGCACATTGATTCCTCAGGTGCTTCACAGAAGTTTATGATGTTGAGCCATAAAATTAAAAAACATCTAATTTTCCCCACAAATAATATGCTTTCATCACAAAATATTGCATTTTCACAAGGGTATCAGGAGAAATTGCACCATGCAATTTATTGTGCAATTTCTCCTGAGTATGCCGATACCCCATATGAGGGAGAAAACCACTGTTTGGGCACACGGCAGGGCTCGGAAGGGAAAGAGTGTCATTTGACTTTTTGAATGTAAAATTTCCTAGAATCATTAGCTCACGTCATGTCCCGTTTGGAGAGCCCCTGATGTGCCTAAACAGTGTAAACTCCCCATAAGTGACACCATTTTGGAAAATAGACCCCTCAAGGAATGTATTTAGAAACATGATAAGCACCTTGAACCCCCAGGTGCTTCACAGAAGTTTATAATGTTCAGCCGGGAAAGTAATAAAATCACATTTTCCTCACAAAAATGTTGTTTTAGCCCCAAGTTTTTAATTTTTCTAAAGGATAATAGGAATTTTTTTTACAGCAAACTGAGGTCCATTTTTTCCTGAGTGTGCCAACACCCTACATGTGATCGGGAAATATTTTCAGGCACAGTGCAAAGCTTTTACTGTTGTGGTTTGCTGGTGCCATGACCCACTGTGAGAGCCCATGGGGTGCCAGAACAGCAGAACCCCCCATAAGTGACCTCATTTTACAAACTATATCTCTCAATGAATTTATCTAGGAGTGCAGTGATCAGATTGACACCACGGGTGTATCACAGAATTTTATATTATTGAGTAATGAAGAAAAATGAACTACTTTTTTAGCATCAAAATTTACTTTTAGCCCCAGATTTCACATTTTCACACACAAAGTGGGTAAAAATAGTGTCAAAATTTGTCCCACAATTTCTACAGAACGTGGCAATACCCCATATGTGGCTGTACAGTACTACTTAGCCATTCGGAGAGACTCGGGAGGAACGGAGTGCTATTGGCCTTCTGAAGCGCAGATTTTCCTAGAAGTGTTTGTGGACTCCATATACAGAGCCCGTAATTGCTAGAAGAGCAGAATCCCCCTCATGTGACCCCATTTTTGAAATTATACCACTTTGGGAATTTATCTACAGGTGTAGTGCTGATTTTGACTCCATGGATATTTTCCAGAAACACGCAGCAATGAATGTTGCCAAGTGAAAATCGCAAACTGCCGCTGTAATGACCAGCACACTGTAGTGACCAGTAGATTGCAGTCACCAGTATGTTATGCCCAGCCTGTGCTTCTAGAAGCATGCACCTGTAAGTTAGGTGGGCTCTCATTGCTTCAGAAATGCAAAACATGGACGCTTTATGTGGTTTAGGTACACTGAAGGGCTCAGGAGGGAGGTGGGCATTTGGATTTGGGAGCACAGAATTTGCTGAATTTCTTTTGGTGGCTGAGGAGCCACTTTCGCTTTTCCAGAGCATTTGTACTACCAGTAATGTTGAATCCCCCTATATTTTGGTTAACAGATAACGGATCTGAGTAAGGACTTACTTTTTTGTGGATCGAGTTGAAGCTTTGATTGTGAACTATTTATGTAACGCTTGGGATCACATTTATTTGGTGCTTTACGCTGAGCACTTAGTTTGGGGTTTCCATCTAAATCTCTGAGTAACATGATTCAGATGAAACCCCGAGGGATCCACTACAATGAGGCAGCAGAGTTACTCTGGACTCGCCCTGGCCTCTGTTCAGCAGTGTCCGTCTTTACAGAAGTGTACAAAACTGTGGCTGATGGCACTTTTATGCAACCCTAAAAAGACGGATACCGCTGGATCACATGCCAGGAGGCGTCCACAGTGCCTCCATCTGCCTTATTACAGGGAATCTTCTGCCAGAGGTTTCCGTCTGAATCACATACTTCAGAGATTTACACGTAAACCCGTGTGAGATCTTTTGGAACACATGGAGTGGACCTGCAGATCCACGACAACAAACCTCCCAAGGGTGAGCTGACCAGGTAGACCACCCCCTATACAGAGAGCATTAGGGGCAGACCCAAGGGAGACTATTGTCGCAGAAGCTGGAACCCGGAGACAGGTAGTACGAGGTACAAAATAAAGAAGCTGGGCATAGGACGGATAGAGCGGGGTAAGATGAAGTACAGTTTGGTAAGCGCTGAGTACAGGCGAGACCAAAGGAGCACTGGGAAGGGGAAGACACAAAGGAATCAGGACAGGACAGAGACTGTTATGAACAGGTGATTCAGAACCACAATGGACCTAGTGGTTAAGAGCACACAAAGTGACCTGATAGTTACTAACATAGGACGAGCTCTGAGACGTGGGAACTCTGCTGACCGCAATCTCTAATCCTATCATAACACACTAGAGGTAGCCGTGGAGCGCTCCTGACAAAAACCTAGGCGCCTCGGGCACAGCCTGAGAAACTAGCTAGCCCTGAAGATAGAAAAATAAGCCTACCTTGCCTCTGAGAAATTCCCCAAAGGAAAAGGCAGCCCCCCACATATAATGACTGTGAGTAAGATGAAAATACAAACACAGAGATGAAATAGATTTTAGCAAAATGAGGCCCGACTTACTGAATAGACCGAGGATAGGAAAGATAGCTTTGCGGTCAGCACAAAAACCTACAAACAACCACGCAGAGGGGGCAAAAAGACCCTCTGCACCGACTAACGGTACGGAGGTGCTCCCTCTGCGTCTCAGAGCTTCCAGCAAGCAAGAAAAACCAATATAGCAAGGTGGACAGAAAATATAGCAAACCAAAGTAACACAAGCAAAACTTAGCTTATGCAGGGCAGACAGGCCACAAGAACGATCCAGGAGAGAGCAAGACCAATACTGGAACATTGACTGGAGGCCAGGAACAAAGAACTAGGTGGAGTTAAATAGAGCAGCACCTAACGACTTAACCTCGTCACCTGAGGAAGGAAACTCCGCAGCCCCACTCACATCCACCAGAGGAAGCTCATAGACAACCAGCCGAAGTACCACTCATGACCACAGGAGGGAGCTTGACCACAGAATTCACAACAGTACCCCCCCTTGAGGAGGGGTCACCGAACCCTCACCAGAGCCCCCAGGCCGACCAGGATGAGCCAAATGAAAGGCACGAACCAGATCGGCAGCATGAACATCAGAGGCAAAGACCCAGGAATTATCTTCCTGACCATAACCCTTCCACTTAACCAGGTACTGGAGTTTCCGTCTCGAAATACGAGAATCCAAAATCTTCTCCACTATATACTCCAACTCCCCCTCAACCAAAATCGGGGCAGGAGTATCAATGGATGGAACCACAGGTGCCACGTATCTCCGCAACAATGATCTATGGAATACGTTATGGATGGAAAAAGAAGCTGCAAGGGTCAAATGAAAAGACACAGGATTAAGAACCTCAGAAATCCTATACGGACCAATGAAACGAGGCTTAAACTTAGGAGAGGAAACTTTCATAGGAATATAACGAGATGACAACCAAACCAAATCCCCAACACGAAGTTGGGGACCCACACAGCGCCTGCGGTTAGCGAAACGTTGAGCCTTCTCCTGAGACAATGTCAAATTGTCCACCACATGAGTCCAAATCTGCTGCAACCTATCCACCACAGTATCCACACCAGGTCAGAAGACTCAACCTGCCCTGAAGAGAAACGAGGATGGAAACCAGAATTGCAGAAAAACGGCGAAACCAAAGCAGCCGAGCTGGCCCGATTATTAAGGGCGAACTCAGCCAAAGGCAAAAAGGACACCCAATCATCCTGATCGGCAGAAACAAAACATCTCAGATATGTTTCCAAGGTCTGATTGGTTCGTTCAGTCTGGCCATTTGCCTGAGGATGGAAAGCCGAGGAAAAAGACAAATCAATGCCCATCCTAGCACAAAAGGCTCGCCAAAACCTCGAAACAAACTGGGAACCTCTGTCAGAAACGATGTTCTCCGGAATGCCATGTAAACGAACTACATGCTGGAAGAACAATGGCACCAAATCAGAGGAGGAAGGCAATTTAGACAAGGGTACCAAATGGACCATCTTAGAGAAGCGATCACAAACAACCCAAATGACCGACATTTTTTGAGAGACGGGGAGATCCGAAATAAAATCCATAGAGATATGTGTCCAGGGCCTCTTCGGGACTGGCAAGGGCAAAAGCAACCCACTGACACGAGAACAGCAGGGCTTAGCCCGAGCACAAATCCCACAGGATTGCACAAACGAACGAACATCCCGTGACAGAGACGGCCACCAAAAGGATCTAGCCACCAAATCTCTGGTACCAAAGATTCCAGGATGACCAGCCAACACCGAACAATGAACCTCAGAGATAACTCTACTCGTCCATTTATCAGGGACAAACAGTTTCTCCTCTGGGCAACGGTCAGGTCTATTAGCCTGAAATTTCTGCAGCACCCGCCGCAAATCAGGGGAGATGGCAGACAAAATTACCCCCTTTTGAGAATACCTGCCGGCTCAGACAAACCCGGAGAGTCGGGCACAAAACTCCTAGACAGGGCATCCGCCTTCACATTTTTAGAGCCCGGAAGGTACGAAACCACAAAGTCAAAACTGGAGAAAAACAGCGACCAACGAGCCTGTCTAGGATTCAACCGTTTGGCAGACTCGAGATAAGTCAAGTTCTTGTGATCAGTCAAGACCACCACGCGATGCTTGGCTCCTTCAAGCCAATGACGCCACTCCTCGAATGCCCACTTCATGGCCAGCAACTCTCGATTGCCAACATCATAATTACGCTCAGCAGGCGAAAACTTCCTGGAAAAGAAGGCGCATGGTTTCATCACCGAGCCAACAGAGCTTCTTTGCGACAAAACAGCCCCTGCTCCAATCTCAGAAGCATCAACCTCGACCTGGAACGGGAGCGAAACATCTGGTTGGCACAACACAGGGGCAGAAGAAAAACGACGCTTCAACTCTTGAAAAGCTTCCACAGCAGCAGAAGACCAATTGACCACATCAGCACCCTTCTTGGTTAAATCAGTCAACGGTTTAGCAATACTAGAAAAATTATTGATGAAGCGACGATAAAAATTAGCAAAGCCCAGGAACTTTTGCAGACTCTTCAGAGACGCCGGCTGAGTCCAATCATAAATGGCCTGAACTTTAACAGGGTCCATCTCGATAGTAGAAGGGGAAAAAATGAAACCCAAAAATGAAACCTTCTGAACACCAAAGAGACACTTTGACCCCTTCACAAACAAAGAATTCGCACGCAGGACCTGGAACACCATTCTGACCTGCTTCACGTGAGACTCCCAATCATCCGAGAAGACCAAAATATCATCCAAGTATACAATCAGGAATTTATCCAGGTACTCTCGGAAGATGTCATGCATAAAGGACTGAAACACTGATGGAGCATTAGAAAGCCCGAATGGCATAACCAGGTACTCAAAATGGCCCTCGGGCGTATTAAATGCTGTTTTCCATTCATCGCCCTGTTTAATACGCACAAGATTATACGCACCACGAAGATCTATCTTGGTGAACCAACTAGCCCCCTTAATCCGAGCAAACAAATCAGACAGCAGCGGCAAGGGGTACTGAAATTTGACCGTGATTTTATTTAGAAGGCGGTAATCAATACAAGGTCTCAGCGAACCATCCTTCTTGGCCACAAAAAAGAACCCTGCTCCCAATGGCGACGACGACGGGCAAGTATGACCCTTCTCCAAGGATTCCTTTACGTAACTCCGCATAGCGGCGTGCTCAGGCACAGACAAATTAAACAGTCGACCTTTAGGAAACTTACTAGCAGGAATCAAATCGATAGCACAATCACAATCCCTATGCGGAGGTAGGGCACTGGACTTGGGCTCATCAAATACATCCCGGTAATCCGACAAGAACTCTGGGACCTCAGAAGGGGTGGATGATGAAATAGACAGAAATGGAACATCACCATGTACCCCCTGACAACCCCAGCTGGACACAGACATTGATTTCCAATCCAATACTGGGTTATGGACTTGTAGCCATGGCAACCCCAACACGACCACATCATGCAGATTATGCAACACCAAAAAGCGAATATCCTCCTGATGCGCAGGAGCCATGCACATGGTCAGCTGGGTCCAGTACTGAGGCTTATTCTTGGCCAAAGGCGTAGCATCAATTCCTCTCAATGGAATAGGATACTGCAAGGGCTCCAAGAAAAACCCACAGCGCCTAGCATACTCCAAGTCCATCAAATTCAGGGCAGCGCCTGAATCCACACATGCCATGAAAGAATAGGATGACAAAGAGCAGATCAAAGTAACGGACAAAAGAAATTTCGACTGTACCGTACCAATGGTGGCAGACCTAGCGAACCGCTTAGTGCGCTTAGGACAATCGGAGATAGCATGAGTGGAATCACCACAGTAAAAACACAGCCCATTCTGACATCTGTGTTCTTGCCGTTCAGCTCTGGTCAAAGCACTGCATAGGCTCAGGTCCATGCTCAGATAATACCGCAAAATGGTGCACAGTTTTACGCTCACGCAAGCGTCGACCGATCTGAATGGCCAAAGACATAGACTCATTCAGACCAGCAGGCATAGGAAATCCCACCATGACATCCTTAAGGGCTTCAGAGAGACCTTTTCTGAAAATTGCTGCCAGCGCACATTCATTCCATTGAGTGAGCACAGACCACTTCCTAAACTTCTGACAATATATCTCTACCTCATCCTGACCCTGACACAGAGCCAGCAAATTTTTCTCTGCCTGATCCACTGAATTAGGTTCATCATACAGCAATCCGAGCGCCAGAAAAAACGCATCAATATTACATAATGCAGGATCTCCTGGCGCAAGGGAAAATGCCCAGTCTTGAGGGTTGCCACGTAATAAAGAAATAATGATCTTAACTTGTTGAACTGGGTCACCAGAGGAGCGGGGTTTCAAAGCCAGAAACAGTTTACAATTATTCTTAAAACTCAGAAACTTAGCTCTATCTCCAGAAAACAAATCAGGAATAGGAATTCTTGGTTCTAACATAGAATTCTGAACCACAAAGTCTTGAATATTTTGTACTCTTGCAGTGAGATGATCCATACAAGAAGACAGACCTTTAATGTCCATCACTACACCTGTGTCCTGAACCACCCAAATGTCTAGGGGAAAAGAAAGACAAAACACAGTACAGAGAAAAAAAAATGGTCTCAGAACTTCTCTTTTCCCTCTATTGAGAAGCATTAGTACTTTCGGCCTCCAGTACTGTTATGAACAGGTGATTCAGAACCACAATGGACCTAGTGGTTAAGAGCACACAAAGTGACCTGATAGTTACTAACATAGGACGAGCTCTGAGACGTGGGAACTCTGCTGACCGCAATCTCTAATCCTATCATACCACACTAGAGGTAGCCGTGGAGCGCTTCTGACAAAAACCTAGGCGCCTCGGGCACAGCCTGAGAAACTAGCTAGCCCTGAAGATAGAAAAATAAGCCTACCTTGCCTCAGAGAAATTCCCCAAAGGAAAAGGCAGCCCCCCACATATAATGACTGTGAGTAAGATGAAAATACAAACACAGAGATGAAATAGATTTTAGCAAAGTGAGGCCCGACTTACTGAATAGACCGAGGATAGGAAAGATAGCTTTGCGGTCAGCACAAAAACCTACAAACAACCACGCAGAGGGGGCAAAAAGACCCTCCGCACCGACTAACGGTACGGAGGTGCTTCCTCTGCGTCTCAGAGCTTCCAGCAAGCAAGAGAAACCAATATAGCAAGCTGGACAGAAAATATAGCAAACCAAAGTAACACAAGCAAAACTTAGCTTATGCAGGGCAGACAGGCCACAAGAACGATCCAGGAGAGAGCAAGACCAATACTGAAACATTGAATGGAGGCCAGGAACAAAGAACTAGGTGGAGTTAAATAGAGCAGCACCTAACGACTTAACCTCGTCACCTGAGAAAGGAAACTCAGAAGCCGCATCCCCACTCACATCCACCAGAGGAAGCTCATAGACATAACCAGCCGAAGTACCACTCATGACCACAGGACGGAGCTTGACCACAGAATTCACAACAAGAGACACCAGACTAATAGAGTACGGAGCGGACACTGGGAAGGCTGGACTGGACGAGGAGACAAGGAAGCCTGGGAAAGGCAGAGAAGCTGAACTGGCTGGGCAGAGTGGAGACTCAGAACAGGCAGTGCAAAGACAAAGGTGGAGCTGAGTCACAGAAGCACAAAGGACAGACAGGCAAGGAGCAGAGGAAGGAATCGCCTTAAATACATGGAGTGCTGAAGGACTTCCAGGTCACGGTCCTCCAGGATCACAGAGAGGAGATACAGAGTGCCTGTAAATCAGAAAGTGGAAGTGCTGGAGTGGGCGGTGTGTTATGACCTGGTGGTCAGGACAATAATGGACCTGGTGGATAAGAGCACACGGAATGACCTGATAGTTACTGATAATATAGGACGAGCTCTGGGACGTGGGAACTCTGCTGACCGCAATCCCTAAACCTATCAAACACACTAGAAATAGCCGTGGATTGCGCCTAACGCTCCCTATGCAACTCGGCACAGCCTAAGAAACTAGCTAGCCCGAAGATAGAAAAATAAAACCTACCTTGCCTCAGAGAAATTCCCCAAAGGCAAAGGCAGCCCCCCATATATAATGACTGTGAGTAAAGATGAAAATACAAACACAGAGATGAAATAGATTTAGCAAAGTGAGGCCCGACTTACTGAATAGACCGAGGATAGGAAAGGTTACTTTGCGGTCAGTACAAAAACCTACAAAAAGACCACGCAGAGGGCGCAAAAAGACCCTCCGCACCGACTCACGGTGCGGAGGCGCACCCTCTGCGTCCCAGAGCTTCCAGCAAGCAAAACAGCAAATGAAATAGCAAGCTGGACAGAAAAATAGCAAACCAAAGAAATACAAGCTGAACATAGCTTCTGATGGGAAGACAGGTCACAAGAACGATCCAGGAGTGAACTAGACCAATACTGGAACATTGACAGGTGGCCTAGAGCAAAGATCTAAGAGGAGTTAAATAGAGCAGCCAGTTAACGAATTAACCTCGTCACCTGTGAAAGGAAACTCAGAAACACCCTCAGCCACCAGAGAAAGTCCATGGACAGAAACAGCCGAAGTGCCATTTATGAAAACAGGAGGGAGCCCGACAACAGAATTCACAACAGTACCCCCCCCTTGAGGAGGGGTCACCGAACCCTCACCAGAGCCCCCAGGTCGACCAGGA
Source organism: Ranitomeya imitator (assembly GCF_032444005.1). NCBI lineage: Eukaryota > Metazoa > Chordata > Amphibia > Anura > Dendrobatidae > Ranitomeya > Ranitomeya imitator. The sequence goes on along the minus strand of NC_091286.1, from coordinate 413,379,978 downwards.
CGAGCCAAATGAAAGGCATGAACCAGATCGGCAGCATGAACATCAGAGGCAAAAACCCAGGAATTATCTTCCTGACCATAACCCTTCCACTTGACTAGGTACTGAAGTTTCCATCTCGAAATACGAGAATCCAAAATCTTCTCCACCACATACTCCAACTCCCCCTCGACCAACACCGGGGCAGGAGGATCAACGGATGGAACCACAGGCGCCACGTATCTCCGCAACAACGACCTATGGAACACATTATGGATGGCAAAAGAAGCAGGAAGGGCCAAACGAAATGACACAGGATTGATAACCTCAGAAATCTTATACGGACCAATGAAACGAGGCTTAAACTTAGGAGAGGAAACCTTCATAGGAACATAACGAGACGACAACCAAACCAAATCCCCAACATGAAGTCGGGGACCCACACAGCGCCTGCGGTTAGCGAAACGTTGAGCCTTCTCCTGGGACAATGTCAAATTGTCCACCACATTAGTCCAAATCTGCTGCAACCTATCCACCACAGTATCTACACCAGGACAGTCCGAAGACTCAACCTGCCCTGAAGAGAAATGCGGATGGAAACCAGAATTGCAGAAAAACGGCGAAACCAAAGTAGCCGAGCTGGCCCGATTATTAAGGGCGAACTCAGCCAAAGGCAAAAAGGACACCCAATCATCCTGATCAGCAGAAACAAAGCATCTCAGATATGTTTCCAAAGTCTGATTAGTTCGTTCGGTTTGGCCATTTGTCTGAGAATGGAAAGCCGAGGAAAAAGACAAATCAATGCCCATCCTAGCACAAAAAAGATCGCCAAAACCTCGAAACAAACTGGGAACCTCTGTCAGAAACTATGTTCTCCGGGATACCATGTAAACGAACCACATGCTGGAAAAATAATGGCACCAAATCAGAGGCGGAAGGCAATTTAGACAAAGGTACCAAATGGACCATCTTAGAAAAGCGATCACAAACCACCCAAATGACCGACATCTTTTGAGAGACGGGGAGATCCGAAATAAAATCCATAGAAATATGCGTCCAGGGCCTCTTCGGGACCGGCAAGGGCAAAAGCAACCCACTGGCACGAGAACAGCAGGGCTTAGCCCGAGCACAAGTCCCACAGGACTGCACAAAAGAACGCACATCCCGCAACAAAGACGGCCACCAAAAGGATCTAGCCACCAAATCTCTGGTACCAAAGATTCCAGGATGCCCAGCCAACACTGAACAATGAATCTCAGAGATAACTCTACTAGTCCATCTATCAGGGACAAACAGTTTCTCTGCTGGGCAACGGTCAGGTCTATCAGCCTGAAATTTTTGCAGCACCCGCCGCAAATCAGGGGAGATGGCAGACAAAATTACCCCCTCTTTGAGAATACCCGCCGGCTCAGGAACACCCGGAGAGTCAGGCACAAAACTCCTTGACAGGGCATCAGCCTTCACATTCTTAGAGCCCGGAAGGTACGAAACCACAAAATCAAAACGGGAGAAAAATAACGACCATCGAGCCTGTCTCGGATTCGACCGTTTGGCAGAATCAAGATAAGTCAAATTCTTGTGATCTGTCAAGACCACCACGCGATGCTTGACTCCTTCCAGCCAATAACGCCACTCCTCGAATGCCCACTTCATGGCCAACAACTCTCGATTACCAACATCATAATTGCACTCAGCAGGCGAAAACTTTCTAGAAAAGAAAGCACATGGCTTCATCACCGAGCCATCAGAACTTCTTTGCGACAAAACAGCCCCAGCTCCAATCTAAGAAGCATCAACCTCAACCTGAAACGGGAGCGAAACATCTGGCTGGCACAACACAGGGGCAGAAGAAAAACGACGCTTCAACTCCTGAAAAGCCTCTACAGCTGCAGAAGACCAATTGACTAGGGTTGAGCGAAACGGGTCGAACATTTTCAAAAGTCGCCGACTTTTGGCTAAGTCGGGGTTTCATGAAACCCGATCCGACCCCTGTGCGGGGTCGGCCATGCGGTACGCGACTTTCGCGCCAAAGTTGCGTTTCAATGACGTGAAAAGCGCCATTTCTCAGCCAATGAAGGTAAACGCAGAGTGTGGGCAGCGTGATGACATAGGTCCTGGTCCCCACCATCTTAGAGAAGGGCATTGCAGTGATTGGCTTGCTGTCTGCGACGTCACAGGGGCTATAAAGAGGCGTTCCCGCCGACCGCCATCTTACTGCTGCTGATCTGAGCTTAGGGAGAGGTTGCTGCCGCTTTGTCAGAAGCAGGGATAGCGTTAGGCAGGGTCCATTAACCACAAAACCGCTTGTGCTGCAGCGATTTGCACTGTCCAACACCACCCTCGGTGTGCAGGGACAGTGGAAGTTTTTTTTTTTTTTTTTCCCCTCAGCGCTGTAGCTCATTGGGCTGCCCTAGAAGGCTCCCTGATAGCTGCATTGCTGTGTGTACGCCGCTGTGCAAACCAACTGCTTTTTTCAAAGCACAAATCCTCTTGTTCCTTCCTTTCTGCACAGCTATCTTTTTTGTTTGTCCACACTTTTTATTTCATTTGTGCATCAGTCCACTCCTTATTGCTGCCTGCCATACCTGGCTGAGATTACTGCAGGCAGGGAGATAGTAGCTGCCTGCCATACCTGGCTGAGATTACTGCAGGCAGGGAGATAGTAATTGTAGGACATTCCCTGTGTTTTTTTTTTTTTTTTTTTTGGTGGGAGATTAAGATTGGCAATTTGGCATTTCTGCTAGAGTGCCATCCCTGTGTGTGCCATCTCTCTCACATAGTGGGCCATAGAAAGCCTTTTCATTTTTCTGTATTTTTTTTTGTGGGGTGTATAAATTCTCCCTGATAAAAATACAGTGGGAGATTAATATTGGCCTTTGGGCTTGTGTGCCAGTCCTGAGTGTGCCATCTCTCTCACAAATAGTGGGCCATAGAAAGCCTATTTTATTTTTTTTGGGGTTTTATAAATTCTCCCTGAAAAAAAGGGAGATTAATATTGGCCTCTGGGCTTGTGTGCCAGTCCTGAGCGTGCCATCTGTGCCAGCCCTGAGCGTGCCATCTCTCTCACAAATAGTGGGCCATAGAAAGCCTATTTAATTTTTTTTTTGGTTTTATAAATTCTCCCTGAAAAAAAGGGAGATTAATATTGGCCTCTGGGCTTGTGTGCCAGTTGTGAGCGTGCCATCTGTGCCAGTCCTGAGCGTGCCATCTCTCTCACAAATAGTGGGCCATAGAAAGCCTATTTAATTTTTTTTTTTTGTTTTATAAATTTTCCCTGAAAAAAGGGAGATTAATATTGGCCTCTGGGCTTGTGTGCCAGTTGTGAGCGTGCCATCTGTGCCAGTCCTGAGCGTGCCATCTCTCTCACAAATAGTGGGCCATAGAAAGCCTATTTAATTTTTTTTTTGGTTTTATAAATTTTCCCTGAAAAAAGGGAGATTAATATTGGCCTCTGGGCTTGTGTGCCAGTTGTGAGCGTGCCATCTGTGCCAGTCCTGAGCGTGCCATCTCTCTCACAAATAGTGGGCCATAGAAAGCCTATTTAAATATTTTTTTGGTTTTATAAATTCTCCCAGAAAAAAAGGGAGATTAATATTGGCCTCTGGGCTTCTGTGCCAGTCCTGAGCGTGCCATCTGTGCCAGTCCTGAGCGTCCCATCTCTCTCACAAATAGTGGGCCATAGAAAGCCTATTTTTTTTTTTTGGGGGGTTTTAGAAATTCTCCCTGGAAAAAAAAAGGGAGATTAATATTGCCCTTTGGGCTTGTGTGCCAGTACTAAGCGTTCCATCTCTCTCTCTCTCTCTTAGTCAGTGGGCCATAGAACGCCTATTTTTGGTTTTATTTGTTTTCTAAATTCTCCCTGAAAAAATCATTTTATTTTATTTGGTTTCTAAATTCTTCCTGACAAAATCATATTTTTTTTATTATTTTTTTTTCTAAAGTCTCCCTGAAAAAAAAAAAAAAAACAGTGGGAGATTAATATTGGCCTTTCTGCTTGTGTGCCAGTCTTGACTCCTGGGTGCGTCATCTCTCAGTCAGTGGGCCATAGAACGCCTATTTTTGGTTTTATTTGTTTTATAAATTCTCCCTGAAAAAATCATTTTATTTTATTTGGTTTCTAAATTCTTCCTGATAAAATCATATTTTTTTTATTATTTTTTTTTCTAAAGTCTCCCTGAAAAAAAAAAAAAAAAAACAACCAAAAAAAACAGTGGGAGATTAATATTGGCCTTTCTGCTTGTGTGCCAGTCTTGACTCCTGGGTGTGCCATCTCTCTCTCTCTCTCTCTCTCTCTCTCCAATTGTGGTCCATAGAAAGCCTATATTTTTTTTCCTTGATTTGGGTTCCAAAATCTACCAGAGAAAATAACTCCATCAATCATTGGTAGAAAAATATTGGCCTCTGGGCTTGTGTGCCACTCCTGATTCCTGTGTGCGTCATCTCTCAGTCAGTGGGCCATAGAACGCCTATTTTTGGTTTTATTTGTTTTATAAATTCTCCCTGAAAAAATCATTTTATTTTATTTGGTTTCTAAATTCTTCCTGATAAAATCATATTTTTTTTATTATTTTTTTTTCTAAAGTCTCCCTGAAAAAAAAAAAAAAAAAAAAAAAAACAGTGGGAGATTAATATTGGCCTTTCTGCTTGTGTGCCAGTCTTGACTCCTGGGTGCGTCATCTCTCAGTCAGTGGGCCATAGAACGCCTATTTTTGGTTTTATTTGTTTTATAAATTCTCCCTGAAAAAATCATTTTATTTTATTTGGTTTCTAAATTCTTCCTGATAAAATCATATTTTTTTTATTATTTTTTTTTCTAAAGTCTCCCTGAAAAAAAAAAAAAAAAAACAACCAAAAAAAACAGTGGGAGATTAATATTGGCCTTTCTGCTTGTGTGCCAGTCTTGACTCCTGGGTGTGCCATCTCTCTCTCTCTCTCTCTCTCTCTCTCTCTCTCTCCAATTGTGGTCCATAGAAAGCCTATATTTTTTTTCCTTGATTTGGGTTCCAAAATCTACCAGAGAAAATAACTCCATCAATCATTGGTAGAAAAATATTGGCCTCTGGGCTTGTGTGCCACTCCTGATTCCTGTGTGCGTCATCTCTCAGTCAGTGGGCCATAGAACGCCTATTTTTGGTTTTATTTGTTTTATAAATTCTCCCTGAAAAAATCATTTTATTTTATTTGGTTTCTAAATTCTTCCTGATAAAATCATATTTTTTTTATTATTTTCTTTTCTAAAGTCTCCCTGAAAAAAAAAAAAAAAAAAAAAAAAACAGTGGGAGATTAATATTGGCCTTTCTGCTTGTGTGCCAGTCTTGACTCCTGGGTGCGTCATCTCTCAGTCAGTGGGCCATAGAACGCCTATTTTTGGTTTTATTTGTTTTATAAATTCTCCCTGAAAAAATCATTTTATTTTATTTGGTTTCTAAATTCTTCCTGATAAAATCATATTTTTTTTATTATTTTTTTTTCTAAAGTCTCCCTGAAAAAAAAAAAAAAAAAACAACCAAAAAAAACAGTGGGAGATTAATATTGGCCTTTCTGCTTGTGTGCCAGTCTTGACTCCTGGGTGTGCCATCTCTCTCTCTCTCTCTCTCTCTCTCTCTCTCTCTCTCTCTCTCTCTCCAATTGTGGTCCATAGAAAGCCTATATTTTTTTTCCTTGATTTGGGTTCCAAAATCTACCAGAGAAAATAACTCCATCAATCATTGGTAGAAAAATATTGGCCTCTGGGCTTGTGTGCCACTCCTGATTCCTGTGTGCGTCATCTCTCACTCAGTGGCCCATAGAAAGCATATAGTTTGTTACATTTGTTTTCTAAATTCTCCCTGCAAAAATCAATGTTTTTTTTTTGGGGGGGTTTCTAAAGTGTTCCTGAAAAAAATAAAAATAAAAAAAAAATAATAGTGTGACATTAATATTAACATTTGTGCTTCAGTGACAGTCCTGCGTGTGGGGCATCTCTCTAATTTGCAGCCACCAAAAAAAGAGTGTGTAACATTGGGCCTGATTTTCGCTGTGGTCTCACCAACCTGTAAAGGGGTAGCTAAATCATACTGAAGTTATAGCTCACCGTGTAAGTTGTGTGACTGCAACAAATAACGTTAGTTTGGTTACGTTTTTAAAACAATGAGGAAGTCTAGTGGAAGAGGTCGTGGCCGGGGGCGTTCATTGTCAGCTGGTAATGAGGGTAGTGGTAGTGGTGGAGCATCAGGTGGTCGTGGGGAAAAAAATATTGCACCTAAGTCTGGAGCTGTGGAGCCAGGTTCGTCGTCCGGCTACACAAGGCCTCGAACGCTCCCTTTTCTGGGATTAGGAAAACCGCTTTTAAAGCCGGAGCAGCAAGAGCAAGTTTTGGCTTATCTTGCTGACTCAGCCTCTAGCTCTTTTGCCTCCTCTCGTGAAACTGGTAAAAGTAAAAGCAGCGCGTCGTTAGTGGATGTTCACGGTCAGGGACAAGTCACTTCCTTGTCCTCTTCAGCAAAAACAACAACAGAGAAGAATGCAGCAGGCGACACAACGGGTTACTCCATGGAGCTCTTTACACATACCGTCCCTGGCTTAGAAAGTGAAGCAGTTAACAGTCCATGCCCATTACAAATTGAATCTGACATGGAGTGCACTGACGCACAGCCACAGCCAGACTACTATGCTGGTCCTTTGACTCAGACCACAACATTGCCCTCGCAGGGTGCTGATCAAGAATCAGACCCTGATGAGACTATGTTGCCCCATCACGAACGCTATACCACCGAACGACACGGTGACACAGACGAAGTTGCGCAGGAGGTACAAGAAGAGTTATTAGATGACCCAGTTCTTGACCCCGATTGGCAGCCATTGGGGGAACAGGGTGCAGGCGGCAGCAGTTCTGAAGCAGAGGAGGAGGAGGGGCCGCAGCAGGCATCAACATCGCCACAGGTTCCATCTGCCGGACCCGTATCTTGCCCAAAACGCGTGGCAAAGCCAAAACCTGGTGGAGGACAGCGTGGCCATCCGGTTAAAGCTCAGTCTGCAATGCCTGAAAAGGTATCCGATGCTAGAAAGAGTGCAGTCTGGCATTTTTTTAAACAACATCCAATTGATCAGCGCAAAGTCATCTGTCAAAAATGTTCTACTTCCTTAAGCAGAGGTCAGAATCTGAAAAGTCTCAATACTAGTTGCATGCATAGACATTTAACCACCATGCATTTGAAAGCTTGGACTAACTACCAAACGTCCCTTAAGGTTGTTGCACCCTCGGCCAATGAAGCTAGTCATCAACGCAACATCCCTTCCGGCAGTGTAGGACCACCATTTAGCGCACCACCTGCTGTATCTGTGCAGGTATCTTTGCCAGGCCAAAGCAGTCAGGGTCAGGGAATCACCAGTTTCGTAGTAGGAAACACTGCATCTAGGGCACCGGCGGCAACAATACCATCTCCCACCGTCTCTCAGTCTGCCATGTCCACCGGCACCCCCGCTAGTTCCACGATCTCCATCTCTCCAGTCCAGCTCACCCTACATGAGACTATGGTTAGAAAAAGGAAGTACTTAGCCTCGCATCCGCGTACACAGGGTTTGAACGCCCACATAGCTAGACTAATCTCGTTAGAGATGATGCCCTACCGGTTAGTTGAAAGCGAAGCTTTCAAAGACCTGATGGACTACGCTGTACCACGCTACGAGCTACCCAGTCGACACTTTTTTTCCAGAAAAGCCATCCCAGCCCTCCACCAGCATGTTAAAGAGCGCATCGTCCATGCACTCAGGCAATCTGTGAGCACAAAGGTGCACCTGACAACAGATGCATGGACCAGTAGGCATGGCCAGGGACGTTACGTGTCCATCACGGCACACTGGGTAAATGTGGTGGATTCAGGGTCCACAGGGGACAGCAAGTTTGGGACAGTTCTGCCTAGCCCACGGTCTAGTAAACAGTTGTCTGTAGCCGTTCGCACCCCCTCCTCCTCCTCCTCCTCCTCGTCCTCCTGCAGAAGCAAGAGCTCGTCCACAGACCGCAGTCGCACAAACACTCCATCCGCACCTGCCACTGTTGCACACCAGGTCTCCCATTATGGGGCAGCTACTGGCATACGTCAGCAGGCTGTATTGGCTATGAAGTGTTTGGGCGACAATAGACACACCGCGGAAGTTCTGTCCGAGTTCTTGCAGCAAGAAACGCAGTCGTGGCTGGGCACTGTAGATCTTGAGGCAGGCAAGGTAGTGAGTGATAACGGAAGGAATTTCATGGCTGCCATCTCCCTTTCCCAACTGAAACACATTCCTTGCCTGGCTCACACCTTAAACCTGGTGGTGCAGTGCTTCCTGAAAAGTTATCCGGGGTTATCCGACCTGCTCCTCAAAGTGCGTGGACTTTGCGCACATATCCGCCGTTCGCCTGTACACTCCAGCCGTATGCAGACCTATCAGCGTTCTTTGAACCTTCCCCAGCATCGCCTAATCATAGACGTTGCAACAAGGTGGAACTCAACACTGCACATGCTTCAGAGACTGTGCGAACAGAGGCGGGCTGTTATGTTTTTGTGGGAGGATACACATACACGGGCAGGCAGTAGGATGGCAGACATGGAGTTGTCAGGTGTGCAGTGGTCGAAGATTCAAGACATGTGTCAAGTCCTTCAGTGTTTTGAGGAATGCACACGGCTGGTTAGTGCAGACAACGCCATAATAAGCATGAGCATCCCCCTAATGCGTCTGCTGATGCAAAGTTTGACGCACATAAAGGATCAGGCGTCTGCACCAGAGGAAGAGGAAAGCCTTGATGACAGTCAGCGATTGTCTGGTCAGGGCAGTGTACATGACGAGGTACCGGGCGAAGAGGAGGTGGAGGATGAGGAGGATGATGGGGATGAGTATATTTTTAATGAGGAAGCTTTCCCGGGGGCACGGGAAATTGGTGGCGTGGCAAGGCCGGGTTCTGGTTTTTTGAGGGACACAAGTGACGTAGATTTGCCTGCAACTGCCCCTCAACCAAGCACAACCGCAGATTTGACAACGGGAACTTTGGCCCACATGGCGGATTATGCCTTGCGTATCCTCAAAAGGGACACACGCATTACAAAAATGATGAACGATGACGATTACTGGTTGGCCTGCCTCCTTGATCCTCGCTATAAAGGCAAATTGCAAAATATTATGCCACATGAGAACTTGGAACTAATATTAGCAACAAAACAATCAACTCTTGTTGACCGTTTGCTTCTGGCATTCCCTGCACACAGCGCCCGTGATCGTTCTCACACGAGCTCCAGGGGCCAGCAGACCAGAGGTGTTAGAGGGGCAGAAATCAGAAGTGGCGTTGGCCAGAGGGGTTTTCTGACCAGGTTGTGGAGTGATTTTTCTATGACCGCAGACAGGACAGGTACTGCAGCATCAATTCAAAGTGACAGGAGACAACATTTGTCCAGTATGGTTACAAACTATTTTTCATCCCTTATCGACGTTCTCCCTCAACCGTCATTCCCATTTGATTACTGGGCATCCAAATTAGACACCTGGCCAGAATTGGCAGAATATGCATTGCAGGAGCTTGCTTGCCCGGCAGCTAGTGTCCTATCAGAAAGAGTATTCAGTGCTGCAGGTTCAATACTAACAGAAAAAAGGACTCGTCTGGCTACCCAAAATGTAGATGATCTAACCTTCATTAAAATGAACCACAACTGGATTTCAAAATCTTTTGCCCCACCCTGCCCGGCTGACACCTAGCTTTCCTATGAAAAGGTCTTGCCTGTGGACTATTCTGAATGACTTTTCCAATCTCGTAATTTTCTTCACCTGATTGTCCAGCATACGACATGTTTCCACCTCACGAAATGGCCAAACTCCCCACACGGGGCCGTGCTATCGCCACTTTGCGCTTGGACCCTTGAGAGTGCTGTTTGTCTGAAGAGGTGGGTGTGGCCGCTTTTGGTCGACGGCACTGCCACTGGGTCCCTCATAGTACAATAAAGTGTCTCTGGCGGTGGTGGTGCGCACCCAACGTCAGACACACCGTTGTAATATGAAGGGCCCTGTGCCTGTACCGCCGGCCACAAGCCAGTTCCCCCCCCAGCTCAAACAGTGCTCTACCACTAGCAAAATTATCTCTCACAGCTTCACCAATGTGTAGTCTAGGCGCTGACATCCTTCAATGCCTGGCACTGACAATACCATTGTTTTGACATTTTTGTTATGTTAGGCCTTCGAAGCCTGTCTGCGGTCCCTTCTTTCTACAACTACTACACTGACCAGGCCACTGCTGGCCGTGTTACCCTGGAACCAATTTAAAAGTGCCTATAGTCAGCCCAATTTTGTTATGTTAGGCCTTCGAAGACTGTCTGCCGTCACTCCTTCCACTAGACTTCCACTGACCATACACTGCTGCCCATGTACCCCTGGAACCAATTTAAAGTGCCTACAGCCAGCCCAATTTTGTTATGTTAGGCCTTGGAAGCCTGTCTGCGGTCACTCCTTCCACTAGACTTCCACTGACCAGACCACTGCTGCCCATGTACCCCTGGAACCAATTTAAAAGTGCCTACAGCCAGCCCAAGTTTGTTATGTTAGGCCTTCGAAGCCTGTCTGCGGTCACTCCTTCCACTAGACTTCCACTGACCAGACCACTGCTGCCCGTGTACCCCTGGAACCAATTTAAAAGTGCCTACAGCCAGCCCAAGTTTGTTATGTTAGGCCTTGGAAGCCTGTCTGCGGTCACTCCTTCCACTAGACTTCCACTGACCAGACCACTGCTGCCCGTGTACCCCTGGAACCAATTTAAAAGTGCCTACAGCCAGCCCAAGTTTGTTATGTTAGGCCTTGGAAGCCTGTCTGCGGTCACTCCTTCCACTAGACTTCCACTGACCATACACTGCTGCCCATGTACCCCTGGAACCAATTTAAAAGTGCCTACAGCCAGCCCAAGTTTGTTATGTTAGGCCTTCGAAGCCTGTCTGCGGTCACTCCTTCCACTAGACTTCCACTGACCAGACCACTGCTGCCCGTGTACCCCTGGAACCAATTTAAAAGTGCCTACAGCCAGCCCAAGTTTGTTATGTTAGGCCTTGGAAGCCTGTCTGCGGTCACTCCTTCCACTAGACTTCCACTGACCAGACCACTGCTGCCCGTGTACCCCTGGAACCAATTTAAAAGTGCCTACAGCCAGCCCAAGTTTGTTATGTTAGGCCTTGGAAGCCTGTCTGCGGTCACTCCTTCCACTAGACTTCCACTGACCATACACTGCTGCCCATGTACCCCTGGAACCAATTTAAAAGTGCCTACAGCCAGCCCAAGTTTGTTATGTTAGGCCTTCGAAGCCTGTCTGCGGTCACTCCTTCCACTAGACTTCCACTGACCAGACCACTGCTGCCCGTGTACCCCTGGAACCAATTTAAAATTGCCTACAGCCATGTTTTATTATTTTAGGCCTTCGATGCCTGTCTGCGGTCACTCCTTCCACTAGGCCTCCACTGACCACACCACTGCTGCCCGTGTACCCCTGGAACCAATTTAAAATTGCCTACAGCCAGCCCAATTTTTTTATTTTAGGCCTTCGATGCCTGTCTGCGGTCCATTCTTTCAACTACTACTACACTGACCAGGGCACTGCTGCCCAAGTACCCCTGGAACCAATTTAAAATTGACTACAGCCATGTGTTAATATTTTAGGCCTTCGATGCCTGTCTGTGGTCACTCCTTCCACTAGGCCTCCACTGACCACACCACTGCTGCCCGTGTACCCCTGGAACCAATTTAAAATTGCCTACAGCCATGTGTGATTATTTTAGGCCTTCGATGCCTGTCTGCGGTCACTCCTTCCACTAGGCCTCCACTGACCACACCACTGCTGCCCGTGTAACCCTGGAACCAATTTAAAATTGCCTACAGCCATGTGTTATTATTTTAGGCCTTCGATGCCTGTCTGCGGTCACTCCTTCCACTAGGCCTCCACTGACCACACCACTGCTGCCCGTGTACCCCTGGAACCAATTTAAAATTGCCTACAGCCAGCCCAATTTTTTTATTTTAGGCCTTCGATGCCTGTCTGCGGTCCATTCTTTCAACTACTACTACACTGACCAGGGCACTGCTGCCCAAGTACCCCTGGAACCAATTTAAAATTGACTACAGCCATGTGTTAATATTTTAGGCCTTCGATGCCTGTCTGTGGTCACTCCTTCCACTAGGCCTCCACTGACCACACCACTGCTGCCCGTGTACCCCTGGAACCAATTTAAAATTGCCTACAGCCATGTGTGATTATTTTAGGCCTTCGATGCCTGTCTGCGGTCACTCCTTCCACTAGACTTCCACTGACCATACACTGCTGCCCATGTACCCCTGGAACCAATTTAAAAGTGCCTACAGCCAGCCCAAGTTTGTTATGTTAGGCCTTCGAAGCCTGTCTGCGGTCACTCCTTCCACTAGACTTCCACTGACCAGACCACTGCTGCCCGTGTACCCCTGGAACCAATTTAAAATTGCCTACAGCCATGTTTTATTATTTTAGGCCTTCGATGCCTGTCTGCGGTCACTCCTTCCACTAGGCCTCCACTGACCACACCACTGCTGCCCGTGTACCCCTGGAACCAATTTAAAATTGCCTACAGCCAGCCCAATTTTTTTATTTTAGGCCTTCGATGCCTGTCTGCGGTCCATTCTTTCAACTACTACTACACTGACCAGGGCACTGCTGCCCAAGTACCCCTGGAACCAATTTAAAATTGACTACAGCCATGTGTTAATATTTTAGGCCTTCGATGCCTGTCTGTGGTCACTCCTTCCACTAGGCCTCCACTGACCACACCACTGCTGCCCGTGTACCCCTGGAACCAATTTAAAATTGCCTACAGCCATGTGTGATTATTTTAGGCCTTCGATGCCTGTCTGCGGTCACTCCTTCCACTAGGCCTCCACTGACCACACCACTGCTGCCCGTGTAACCCTGGAACCAATTTAAAATTGCCTACAGCCATGTGTTATTATTTTAGGCCTTCGATGCCTGTCTGCGGTCACTCCTTCCACTAGGCCTCCACTGACCACACCACTGCTGCCCGTGTACCCCTGGAACCAATTTAAAATTGCCTACAGCCAGCCCAATTTTTTTATTTTAGGCCTTCGATGCCTGTCTGCGGTCCATTCTTTCAACTACTACTACACTGACCAGGGCACTGCTGCCCAAGTACCCCTGGAACCAATTTAAAATTGACTACAGCCATGTGTTAATATTTTAGGCCTTCGATGCCTGTCTGTGGTCACTCCTTCCACTAGGCCTCCACTGACCACACCACTGCTGCCCGTGTACCCCTGGAACCAATTTAAAATTGCCTACAGCCATGTGTGATTATTTTAGGCCTTCGATGCCTGTCTGCGGTCACTCCTTCCACTAGACTTCCACTGACCATACACTGCTGCCCATGTACCCCTGGAACCAATTTAAAAGTGCCTACAGCCAGCCCAAGTTTGTTATGTTAGGCCTTCGAAGCCTGTCTGCGGTCACTCCTTCCACTAGACTTCCACTGACCAGACCACTGCTGCCCGTGTACCCCTGGAACCAATTTAAAATTGCCTACAGCCATGTTTTATTATTTTAGGCCTTCGATGCCTGTCTGCGGTCACTCCTTCCACTAGGCCTCCACTGACCACACCACTGCTGCCCGTGTACCCCTGGAACCAATTTAAAATTGCCTACAGCCAGCCCAATTTTTTTATTTTAGGCCTTCGATGCCTGTCTGCGGTCCATTCTTTCAACTACTACTACACTGACCAGGGCACTGCTGCCCAAGTACCCCTGGAACCAATTTAAAATTGACTACAGCCATGTGTTAATATTTTAGGCCTTCGATGCCTGTCTGTGGTCACTCCTTCCACTAGGCCTCCACTCACCACACCACTGCTGCCCGTGTACCCCTGGAACCAATTTAAAATTGCCTACAGCCATGTGTGATTATTTTAGGCCTTCGATGCCTGTCTGCGGTCACTCCTTCCACTAGGCCTCCACTGACCACACCACTGCTGCCCGTGTAACCCTGGAACCAATTTAAAATTGCCTACAGCCATGTGTTATTATTTTAGGCCTTCGATGCCTGTCTGCGGTCACTCCTTCCACTAGGCCTCCACTGACCACACCACTGCTGCCCGTGTACCCCTGGAACCAATTTAAAATTGCCTACAGCCAGCCCAATTTTTTTATTTTAGGCCTTCGATGCCTGTCTGCGGTCCATTCTTTCAACTACTACTACACTGACCAGGGCACTGCTGCCCAAGTACCCCTGGAACCAATTTAAAATTGACTACAGCCATGTGTTAATATTTTAGGCCTTCGATGCCTGTCTGTGGTCACTCCTTCCACTAGGCCTCCACTGACCACACCACTGCTGCCCGTGTACCCCTGGAACCAATTTAAAATTGCCTACAGCCATGTGTGATTATTTTAGGCCTTCGATGCCTGTCTGTGGTCACTCCTTCCACTAGGCCTCCACTGACCACACCACTGCTGCCCGTGTACCCCTGGAACCAATTTAAAATTGCCTACAGCCATGTGTTATTATTTTAGGCCTTCGATGCCTGTCTGTGGTCCCTCCTTCCACTAGGCCTCCACTGACCTGTCTACTGCGGCCCGTGTACCCCTTGAACCAACCTAATAAAATATTTAAAAAATTAATTTGATTATAAAAAATAAGATCGTGTTGAGATCTCAAATGCAGACATTTTAACAATCAAAACAAACACACAACAAATATCTGGAACTGTACTACAAAGGTCCAACAGCTACAATTTCTTTCTCCTGCAAGAAGTTAACTGAAAGTTTTTTGGAGTTGTTAACACAGATATGGCATCCACCGAGTGTTGTCCTGTCGCGTCTCCTTTAAATTATTTCCAATAAGATGTTAAACTATTAATTTAATAAAATCAATAATTAAAAAAATAATTGAGTAAGTCAAAAGCACATTGCAAATAAACATTAATTACAAATCAAGAAGCATGGCGCGTCCGAGGGTGAGTAGATACCGAATAAGAATATAATCACCCTCGGACGCGCAATGCTTATTTACAACAGCCTTCCTTCCTAAGAATCAGCCCTTCCGTGGTGTAGAGAGAGGTTGTGTTACACTCCAAGGTGTTCCCCAGGTTGCCTTTCCTGAGCTTCGATCTTCCGGCTCTCGTTTAGTAGCTGTTGGAAACTACGCTGCATTAGGCCTACTAATTGTGTATGGGGTTTAGAGACAGGTTGTGTTACACTCCAAGGTTTTCACCAGGTTGCCTTTCCTGAGCTTCGATCTTCATGCTCTCGTTTAGTAGGTGTCGGAAAGTAGGCTGCATTAGGCCTACAAATTGGGTATGGGGTGGAGAGAGATGGTGTGTTACACTCCAAGGTGTTCCCCAGGTTTCCTTGCCATTGCTTCGGTCTTCCGACTCTCGTTTAGTAGTTGTAGAAAAGTACACAGCATTAGGCCTACAAAATGGGTATGGGGTGGAGAGAGATGGTGTGTTACACTCCAAGGTGTTCCCCAGGTTGCCTTTCCTGAGCTTCGATCTTCATGCTCTCGTTTAGTAGGTGTCGGAAAGTAGGCTGCATTAGGCCTAAAAAATGGGGAATGGGGTGGAGAGAGATGGTGTGTTACACTCCAAGGTGTTCCCCAGGTTTCCTTGCCATTGCTTCGGTCTTCCGACTCTCGTTTAGTAGTTGTAGAAAAGTACACTGCATTAGGCCTAAAAAATGGGTATGGGGTGGAGAGAGATGGTGTGTTACACTCCAAGGTGTTCCCCAGGTTGCCTTTCCTGAGCTTCGATCTTCATGCTCTCGTTTAGTAGGTGTCGGAAAGTAGGCTGCATTAGGCCTACAAATTGGGTATGGGGTGGAGAGAGATGGTGTGTTACACTCCAAGGTGTTCCCCAGGTTTCCTTGCCATTGCTTCGGTCTTCCGACTCTCGTTTAGTAGTTGTAGAAAAGTACACAGCATTAGGCCTACAAAATGGGTATGGGGTGGAGAGAGATGGTGTGTTACACTCCAAGGTGTTCCCCAGGTTGCCTTTCCTGAGCTTCTATCTTCAGGCTCTCATTAAATTGTGGTTAAATGGAACAACTGCATTTGGCGTACTAGTTGGTTTGGGGCCTACTATCGGTGTCTGCCACTCCTTGCTGTTCTCCTGGTTTCCTGTCCTGAAATTCCATTTTCAGCCTCTCGTTAAGTAGTTGTTAATGTTAGACTGCATTTGGCCTACTAGTTGGGTTGGGGCCTACTATCGGTGTCTGCCACTCCTTGCTGTTCTCCTCCACTGAACAAAGCTGTGCCGCCTGTTTACTACGGTTGCCAATTTTGAACTGCATTTCGACTACTTACTGATTTGGCCCTACTCTCTGTGTCAGCCTCTCATTCCAGTTGTCCTCCACTGCAATGCCCCCTGGTTATTCCTGTGTTACCAATTTTGAACTGCATTTAGCCCACTTTCTTCTTTGGGCCTATATCTGTGTTTCCACTTCATCGTGCCCATTGCCCAGCCAGTGATAGATGAGTCTGCTGGTACATTGACCCATAACGCAACATTCCCCGTGCACGCTACACAACAACATTGTGACCCTGCTGAAAGTCAGGTTGCTCTTCCCGCATACCATACCACCTTACACGGGGACAAAGAGGAAGGTGCAGATGAAAGTGCAGGTTCCTTCATCAGGTGGGGGGAGGAATACTAGTTGGCGACGTCACTGGCACAGGGCCTCTCATAGTACGCAAAAGTGTTGCTGCCGGTGGGAGGCGCCCCCGCCGTGCAAACACACCGCTGTACTTTGAGGGGCCCTGTGCCAGTGCCAATGCCAACGAGTGGGCCCCCCCCTGCTTGCTCAGGATCACAGCACTTGCAAAGTTGAAATACTTACCTCTCCCTGCTCCACTGCCGTGACGTGGTCCAGATTTACTGGGCCCACTAATTACTTGAACCAGCCCTACCCCCCACAACTTTAGCCAAATGACCCCCAATTTCAAATGCCTTCCAATTATTTTAAGGTAAATTACGCTTGACAAGCTTCATTAAGAAGAATGGATGGTTTTGACATTAAAATGGGCACTCTAGGTGTTTTCCTGGCCCCCACTCACTGCCGACTATGCTGCCCCATTGACTTGCATTGGGTTTCGTGTTTCGGTCGATCCCGACTTTACGTCATAATCGGCCGATTTCACTCGACCCGACTTTGGACATAGTCGGGTTTCGCAAAACCCGGCTCGACTCTAAAAAGGTCAAGGTCGCTCAACTCTACAATTGACCACATCAGCACCCTTCTTGGTCAAATCAGGCAACGGTTTAGCAACACTAGAAAAATTAGCGATGAAGCGCCGATAAAAATTAGCAAAGCCCAGGAACTTTTGCAGGCTCTTCACCGATGTCGGCTGAGTCCAATCATAAATGGCCTGGACCTTAACAGGGTCCATCTCGATAGTAGAAGGGGAAAAAATGAACCCCAAAAATGAAACCTTCTGAACTCCAAAAAGACACTTTGACCCCTTCACAAACAAGGAATTCGCACGAAGGACCTGGAACACCATTCTGACCTGCTTCACATGAGACTCCCAATCATCCGAAAAGACCAAAATATCATCCAAATACACAATCAGGAATTTATCCAGGTACTCTCGGAAGATGTCATGCATAAAGGACTGAAATACTGATGGAGCATTGGAAAGCCCGAATGGCATAACCAGGTACTCAAAATGGCCTTTGGGCGTATTAAATGCTGTTTTCCATTCATCGCCTTGTTTAATACGCACAAGATTATACGCCCCTCGAAGATCTATCTTGGTGAACCAACTAGCCCCTTTAATACGAGCAAACAAATCAGACAGCAACGGCAAAGGATACTGAAATTTGACTGTAATTTTATTGAGAAGGCGGTAATCAATACAAGGTCTCAAAGAACCATCCTTCTTGGCCACAAAAAAGAACCCTGCTCCTAACGGTGATGACGACGGGCGAATATGGCCTTTCTCCAAGGATTCCTTTATATAACTCCGCGTAGCGGCGTGTTCTGGCACAGATAAATTAAACAATCGGCCCTTAGGAAACTTACTACCAGGAATCAAATTAATTGCACAATCGCAATCCCTATGAGGAGGTAGGGCACTGGCTTTGGGCTCATCAAATACATCCCGATAATCCGACAAAAACTTTGGAACTTCAGAAGGAGTGGAAGACGAAATAGACAAAAATGGAACATCACCATGTACCCCCTGGCAACCCCAGCTGGACACAGACATAGATTTCCAGTCCAATACTGGATTATGAACCTGTAGCCATGGCAACCCCAAAACGACCACATCATGCAGATTATGCAACACCAGAAAGCGGATATCCTCCTGATGTGCAGGAGCCATGCACATGGTCAATTGGGTCCAGTACTGAGGCTTATTCTTGGCCAAAGGCGTAGCATCAATTCCTCTCAATGGAATAGGATACTGCAAGGGCTCCAAGAAAAAACCACAGCGCCTAGCATACTCCAAGTCCATCAAATTCAGGGCAGCGTCTGAATCCACAAATGCCATACCAGAATAGGATGACAAAGAACAAATCAGAGTAACAGACAATAGAAATTTAGACTGTACCGTACCAATGGTGTCAGACCTAGCGAACCGCTTAGTGCGCTTAGGACAATCGGAGATTGCATAAGTGGAATCACCACAGTAAAAACATAGCCCATTCCGACGTCTGTGTTCTTGCCGTTCAGCTCTGGTCAAAGTCCTATCACATAGCATAGGCTCAGGCCCATGCTCAGATAGTACCGCCAAATGGTGCACAGCTTTACGCTCACGCAAGCGTCGATCGATCTGAATGGCCAAAGACATAGGCTCATTCAGACCAGCAGGCATGGGAAATCCCACCATGACATCCTTAAGGGCTTCAGAGAGACCCTTTCTGAAGATTGCTGCCAGGGCACATTCATTCCACTGAGTGAGCACAGACCACTTTCTAAACTTCTGACAATATATCTCCGCTTCATCCTGACCCTGACACAGAGCCAGCAAGATTTTCTCTGCCTGATCCACTGAATTAGGTTCGTCATAAAGCAATCCAAGCGCCAGGAAAAACGCATCAACATCACGCAATGCCGGATCTCCTGGCGCAAGGGAAGATGCCCAGTCTTGAGGGTCACCGCATAACAAAGAAATAATGATCTTTACTTGTTGAACAGGGTCACCTGAGGAGCGAGGTTTCAAGGCAAGAAACAATTTACAATTATTTTTGAAATTCAAGAACTTAGATCTATCACCAAAAAACAAATCAGGAATTGGAATCCTAGGCTCTGACATCGGATTCTGAACCACAAAATCTTGAATTTTTTGTACACTTATAGTAAGATTATCCATCAAAGAGGACAGACGTTGAATGTCCATGTCTACACCTGTGTTTTGAACCACCCAGATGTAAAGGGGAAAAGAGAGACAGAACACACTGCAAAGAAAAATAAATGGTCTCAGAACTTCTCTTATCCCTCTATTGAGATGCATTAGTACTTTGGGCCACCTGTACTGTTATGACCTGGTGGTCAGGACAATAATGGACCTGCTACAAATCAGAAGCATACATAGTCCGTCCCGGTTACTTAAATCATGTTATAGTATAGTATAGTCATACCAGTCATGTCAACCAAGGCAGACATAGGACTTCAAAAAGGACAACTGCATATACATATGATAAACAAACAAAAGCACCAAAAAAACGCAGTCAGGAAACGTCCAATAATGCAAATATTAAACAACTTTATTGATTAAAAATGACACACAGGTATGCAGTATGGCAGGCAAACAGATCCCCCATACGAGCCCACACACACATCTCATGTAAAGGGACCGAACTAAAGTGCACAGCTATTCATCATGGACCATATAAGTAACACGTACATATATGTTTTAATAACATCAATGGTAGAGAAACGTCCATCAATGGAACCTATGACCCTGCAGACAAGTGTCAAATATGTAGTACATACCAAAGTAGTAGGGCAATAGGATGTGCACCGAAGTCCAGTCCTCCCCGACGCGCGTTTCGGCAGGTGGCCTTCCTCCAATAATGGACCTGGTGGATAAGAGCACACGGAATGACCTGATAGTTACTGATAATATAGGACGAGCTCTGGGACGTGGGAACTCTGCTGACCGCAATCCCTAAACCTATCAAACACACTAGAAATAGCCGTGGATTGCGCCTAACACTCCCTATACAACTCGGCACAGCCTAAGAAACTAGCTAGCCCTGAAGATAGAAAAATAAAGCCTACCTTGCCTCAGAGAAATTCCCCAAAGGCAAAGGCAGCCCCCCACATATAATGACTGTGAGTAAAGATGAAAATACAAACACAGAGATGAAATAGATTTAGCAAAGTGAGGCCCGACTTACTGAACAGACCGAGGATAGGAAAGGTTACTTTATGGTCAGTACAAAAACCTACAAAAAGACCACGCAGAGGGCGCAAAAAGACCCTCCGCACCGACTCACGGTGCGGAGGCGCTCCCTCTGCGTCACAGAGCTTCCAGCAAGCAAAACAACAAATTAAATAGCAAGCTGGACAGAAAAATAGCAAACCAAAGAAATACAAGCTGAACTTAGCTTCTGATGGGAAGACAGGTCACAAGAACGATCCAGGAGTGAACTAGACCAATACTGGAACATTGACAGGTGGCCTGGAGCAAAGATCTAAGAGGAGTTAAATAGAGCAGCCAGTTAACGAATTAACCTCGTCACCTGTGAAAGGAAACTCAGAAACACCCACAGCCACCAGAGAAAGTCCATGGACAGAACCAGCCAAAGTACCATTCATGACCACAGGAGGGAGCCCGACAACAGAATTCACAACAGCGGTGCGCACGCACACCCGACGAGAACCAGGGAGTGGAGAAGAATGAAGGAGAGGACGCGCGCCTGCAGGAGGAGCGTGCCGCAGCGGGTAAGTATGAGCCCGGGAGCGGTTGTGGTCCCAGCAGCAGGCACGGCCACAGAAGGAGTGGCCGTGACAACCTGATGTAAGCCCTCAATGCAGAGCGCAAGATAAATGTGCGCCGAGCCTTACTGTGATCTTTGGGAGGCAGAATGAAAAAATGAACAGTAGGTGAAGAATTGGTTTCATTTATTTTTTTACGCCGGACATTCCTTGTGTGGTATAAGCGACTTTACTCTTTGTGTCAGTGCAATTACAGCGATACCAGAAACCGGCAACGCTTTGGATGCAGCACATGTCCGCTCTGTCCAATACGCTGCCGGCTTTTGAACGCCAGTGATTCCACATGTGTTCATTGAACCATGCGGAATCACCGCTTCCTATACATTGGACGGTGATATTTATCTTGTGGAGACGGAGCGTCTCTGCATGCTAAATTGACATGCTGCGGTCTAGAAAGACGCGCCGCATGTCCGTTTACACAGGGAGGCAAGAGAAACCGACTACAAACTAAAATGTGTTTATACCAATGCACAGAGCATAGGAAACAAGGAGAATTGGAGCTGCTAACACAGGAAGAGAGATATGATGTCCCAGGCATCATTGAAACTCGGTGGGATGATGCACATGATTGGAATACAAACCTGGATTAACAAGAGGGGAGGACATATTGCATTGTATGTTAGCAAAACCTACATTTCCACAGAGATCCAAGCATCAGAGAATGGTAGCTCTGTAGAAACTGTTTATGTAAGAATGCAAGGAGAGAAGAACAGAAAGGACACTATTGTAGGTGTTTACTATAGTCAACCTGGACAGACTAAAGAAATGGGTGAACTCTTTTTACATCAGATGTCTCTTTTCTAAAAAAAATACATCATAGTGATCATGGGAGATTTTATAAATCCAGATACTTGTTGGGAATCTCTCTCAGACAAAAGTAATGGTTTTAGAAAATTCTTATCTTCTCTTGCTGACAACTTTATCTTTCAAAAGGTAGAAGAGTGAACAAGAGGATCTGCAATCTTGGACCTAATTCTGACTAACATGGAGGAAATGGTTGAGGAAGTAAAGGCGGCAGAGAATTTAGGAGGCAACAATTTTGCTATCTTTGAATTTTGATTTACAAGAGGAAGAAGACCAGTGAGGTCCCAGAATTTAAGGTTGGACTTTAGAAAGGAAGATTTTAACCCCTTTCTGACATATGTCGCACTATCCCATCGAGGTGGGGTGGGCCCGTATGACCACCGACGGGATAGTATGTCATATGCGATCGGCCTTGCTCACGGGGGGAGCGCGGCCAATCGTGGTCGGGTGTCAGCTGACTATCGCAGCTGACATTTGGCACCATGTGCCAGGAGCGGTCACGGACTAATCCCGGCACAATAACCCCTGGATCAAACATGATTACAGTGTTCTGGTGGTATAGGGTTAGGGTATAGAGGGGGCTCCCTGCGTGCTTCCCTGAGACCCTCGGAGCAACGCAATGTGCTCAAGTTGCTTCAAGGGTCTCCTACCTACTTCTCCCTGCAGGCCCCGGATCCAAAATGGCCGTGGGACTGCTTCCGGGTCCTGCAGGGAGGTGGCTTACCAGCGCCTGCTCAGAGCAGGCCCTGGTAAGCCTGCAGCCCTGCCTGTCAGATCTCTGATCTGACACAGTGCTGTGCAAAGTGTCAGATCAGCGATCTGACCCTATAACATGATGTTCCCCCTGGGGCAATGTTATAGTGTAAAAAAAAAAATATTCAGATGTGTAAAAAAATAAATAAAATAAAATTCCTAAATAAAGAAAAAAATAAATAAATATTGTTCCCATAAATACATTTCTTTATCTAAATAAAAAAAACAATAAAAGTACACATGTTTAGTATCGACGCATCCGTAACGACCCGACCTATAAAACTGTCCCACTAGTTAACCCCTTCAGTGAACACCATAAAAAAAAAGAAACGAGGCAAAAAACAATGTTTTATTATCATACCGCCAAACAAAAAGTGGAATAACACGCGATCAAAAATACGGATATAAATAACCATAGTACCGCTGAAAACATCACCTTGTCCTGCAAAAAATGAGCTGCAATATAGCATCATCAGCAAAAAAATAAAAAAGTTATAGTCATCAGAATAAAGTGATGCAAAAATAATTATTTTTTATATAAAATACTTTTTATCGTATAAAAGCGCCAAAACTTAAAAAAATTATATAAATGAGGTATCGCTGTAATCATACTAACCCGCAGAATAAAACTGCTTCATCAATTTTATGAAATGCGGAACGGTATAAACGCCCCCCCAAAAGAAATTCTTGAATAGCTGGTTTTTAGTAATTCTGCTTCACAAAATTCGGAATAAAAAGCGATCAAAAAATGTCACATGCCCGAAAGTATATAAAAGCATCAATTCATCCTGCAAAAAACAAAACCTCACATGATTCTGTAGACCAAAGTATGGAAAAATTATAGCTCTCAAAATGTGGAGACGCAAAAACTATTTTTTGCAATGAAAAGCATCTTTTAGTGTGTGACAGCTGCCAATCATAAAAATCCACTAAAAAAAAACGCTTTAAAAGTAAATCAAAATCCCCTTCATCACCCCCTTAGTTAGGGAAAAATAATAAAATTAAAAAATGTATATATTTCCATTTTCCCATTAGGGTTGGGGCTAGGGTTAGGGTTGGGGCTAGGGTTAGGGTTGGGGTTAGGGCTAGGGTTAGGGATGGAGTTAGGGCTACAGTTAGGGTTGGGGCTAAAGTTTGGATTAGGGTTGGGGCTAAATTTAGGGTTAGGGTTGGGGCTAAAGTTAGGGTTAGGGTTGGAGCTCAAGTTAGGGTTAGCGTTTGGATTACATTTACAGTTGGGATTAGGGTTAGGGGTGTGTCAGGGTTAGGGGTGTGGTTAGGGTTATGGTTAGGATTAGTGTTAGGGGTGTGTTGGATTTAGGGGTGTGGTTAGGGTTGGGATTAGGGTTAGGGGTGTGTTGGAGTTAGGGGTGTGGTTGGGGTTAGGGGTGTGCTTGGGATTAGGGTTAGGGGCATGTTCGGGTTAGGGGTGTGCATAGGATTATGGTTAGAGTTGGGATTAGGGTTAAGGGTGTTTTTGGTTAAGAGTGTGTTTGGGTTAGGGTTTCAGTTAGAATTGGGGGTTTCCACTGTTTAGGCACATCAAGGGCTCTCCAAACGTGACATGGCGTTCGATTTCAATTCCAGCCAATTCTGCATTGAAAAAGTAAAACAGTGCTCCTTCCCTTCTGAACTGTCCTGTGCGCCCAAACAGGGGTTTACCCCAACATATGGGGTATCAGCATATTCAGGACAAATTGGACAATAACTTTTGGGGTCCAAAATTTGGGGGGCAAAAAACCCTTTTTGTGGGAAAAAAATGTTTTTTTAATTTTCACGGCTCTGCGTTATAAACTGTAGTGAAACATTTGGGGGTTCAAAGTTCTCACAACACATCTAGATAAGTTCCTTGGGGAGTCTAGTTTCCATTATGGGGTCACGTGTGGGGGTTTCTACTGTTTAGGTATATCAGGGGCTCTGCAAATGCAATGTAACGCCTGCAAACCAATCCATCTAAGTCTGCATTCCAAACAGCGCTCCTTCCCTTCCGAGCTCTACCATGCACCCAAACAGTGGTTCCCCCCACATATGGGGTATCAGCGTACTCAGGACAAATTGGACAACTTTTGTGGTCCAGTTTCTCCTGTTACCCTTGGGAAAATACAAAACTGGGGGCTAAAAAAGAATTTTTGTGGAAAAAAAAGAATTTTTATTTTCATGGCTCTGCGTTATAAACTGTAATGAAACACTGTGGGGTTAAAAGCTCTCACAAAACATCTAGATAAGTTCCTTGGGGGGTCTAGTTTCCAATATGGGGTCACTTGTGGGGGTTTCTACTTTTTAGGTACATTAGGGGCTCTGCAAACGCAATGTGATGCCTGCAGACCATTCCATCTAAGTCTGCATTCCAAACGGTGCTCCTTCTCTTCCGAGCTCTGCCATGCACCCAAACAGTGGTTTACCCCCACATGTCGGGTATCAGCGTACTCAGGACAAATTGCACAACAACTTTTGGGGTCCAATTTTTTCTGTTACCCTTGGGAAAATAAAAAATTGGGGGCGAAAAGATAATTTTTGTGAAAAAATATGATTTTTTATTTTTACGGCTCTGCATTATAAACTTCTGTGAAGCACTTGGTGGGTCAAAGTGCTCACCACACATCTAGATAAGTTCCTTAGGGGGTCTACTTTTTAAAATGGTGTCACTTGTGGGGGTTTTTCAATGTTTAGGCACATCAGGGGCTCTCCAAACGCAACATGGCATCCCATCTCTATTCCAGTCAATTTTGCATTGAAAAGTCAAACGGCGCTCCTTCCCTTCCGAGCTCTGCCATGCGCCCAAACAGTGGTTTACCTCCACATATGGGGTATTGACGTACTCAGAACAAATTGTACAACAATTTTTTCGGTCCATTTTCTTTTTTTACCCTTGGTAGAATAAAACAAAATGGAGCTGAAGTAAAAAATTTTGTGAAAAAAAGTTAAATGTTCATTTTTTTTAAACATTCCAAAAATTCCTGTGAAACACCTGAAGGGTTAATAAACTGTTTGAATGTGGTTTTGAGCACCTTGAGGGGTGCAGTTTTTAGAATGGTGTCACACTTGGGTATTTTCTATCATATAGAGCCCTCAAAATGACTTCAAATGTGATGTGGTCATTAAAAAAATAGGTGTTGTAAAAACGAGAAATTGCTGGTCAAATTTTAACCCTTATAACTCCCTAACAAAAAAAATTTTGGTTCCAAAATTGTGCTATGTAAAGTAGACATGTGGGAAATGTTGCTTATAAAGTATTTTGTGTGACATATCTCTGTGATTTTAGGGCATAAAAATTTAAAGTTGGAAAATTGCAAAAATTTCAAAGTTTTCAACAAATTTCCATTTTTTTCACAAATAAATGCAGGTAATATCAAGGAAATTTTACCACTATCATGAAGTACAATATGTCACGAGAAAACCTTGTCAGAATCATCAGGATCCGTTGAAGCGTTCCAGAGTTATAACCTCATAAAGGGACAGTGGTCAGAATTGTAACAATTGGCCCGGTCATTAACATGCAAACCACCCTTGGGGGAAAAGGGGTTAATGGACTCTGAAAGGGGATAGGAAATGTCCAATGACTGGTTGTTCTAAAGGACAGAAATATCCAAGAAAGATGGAAGATTTGATGGTTCATGGACGGAATGAGAATACTTTGTCCTGAGTGAAGAGCTGAATCATGGCTAATGGTTTGGGAGTGAGTACCACAATTGTGAAGAGAGGATAAAGATGACGAGTGTATTTGATGTTAAGGATGCAAAGTCAGACAGTGCGATGATGTCTGATAGCAATATTTAAACTGAAATGAAGAGCGGCAAGACTAATCTGGGTAATTCAAGTATAGGCCTTAAGCAGATGTCACGTGGACTGCGTACAAGAACTCACCCTGTTTTCCCTTTGTGGTTATTAGATTGATATGAATTATTAAATTTGAGCGCCCTTTTACAGAGAAACTGGAACCACATGGGTTGTAACCTGAAAATAGGTTTCAAATTAATAGCAAAGCTACAAAAATAGGACACAAAATCCTCCAAAAATTCAAGAATTAATACAGCAAAAAAAGGGCAACTGTTCTTATTTGTCCAGGTCTCAGGACTAATGCACTCTCAGGATGCAGCAAACCCATGAAGTAAAGATGGCGGCAACACAGGTGCAAAATCCTGATGAGACAACCACTCACAACCTACCAATTCATGGAGGTTGTGATTGCTTAGTATTAGATTGCACAAAGGTGGCTTGTATAGGGTGTAATAGAGTGCAGGGTTGAGTATGTCACCATGGAACAGACAGACCAACTGTTGAAGGGGATTTATTAACAGGAGTAAGATTCTCCTCACATGGAGTAAACAGGGGGTTAATAGAGATAAAGCAAGCAGTATAACAGTACACAACAAGTTAACTGAAGCTATGAAACAGGTAAGCAGAATAGAAATGGAAAAAAACGAGTGTTCTTGTAACTTATCAGTCCAGGGAGATCCTGACTGGAGGGTCCTTATTCCAATGTGGGTACAGTCACCAGCAGCACTTGAAGATTCAGAAACTCGCCACATGCAAAAACTAGGCTCACGCAAAACTCGCCACAAGTGCAAAACTCACCTCATGGAAAACTCGCCACATGCAAAACTTGCACTCGCGGAAAAATTGCCACATGCACAAAAGTTGCAACACATGCAAAAGTTGCCTCATACAAAACTTGCACATACTCAAAAGGCACCACACATAAAACTCACCACGCGCAAAACTCATCATGCGCAAAACTTGCTGCACACAACTTGCTACACTAACCTGTCACATGCAACTCGACACACAAAAAGTTGCTACACGCATGTTGCCACACAAAATTCATCTCACAAAAGTCGCTACATGCATGTCGCCACACGCAACTCAACACACACAACTTGACAAACGAAACTCACCCTAAAACACACACAAGTCTGGTATTATCATTCAAAAATAAAAATCTGATTAATAAGCAGACAAACTACAAGAGCAACAAATGTACCATATAGGAAATACGGCAGCTGTCAGTCACATGACCTGTCTATTATGTGTATGTGTGAGCTAATATATACTGCCAGGGGGAGGGCTTCCTGTTGCCTGGGGATTTATCAGGCTGCCAATTTAGCTTACAAATAGTGAGGTAAAAATACTGAACAAATAACGTGTGAACGAGGTCTAATACAGGAGGAGATGACACACAGGTATATACTATATACAGGGGAGATGACACACATATATATACTATATACAGGACAGATGACACACAGGTATATACTATATAGAGGAAGAGATGACCTACAGGTACATACTATATACAGGAGGAGATGACATACAGGTATATACTATATACAGGAGGAGATGACACACAGGTATATACTATATACTGGAGCAGATGACCTACAGGTATATACTATATACAGGAGGAGATGACATACAGGTATATGCTATATATAGAAGATGACATACAGGGGAGATGACACACTGGTATATACTATATACAGGAGGATATGACATGCAGGTATATGCTATATATAGAAGGAGATGACATACAGGTATATACTATATATAGGAGGAGATGACATACAGGTATATACTATATACAGGGGAGATGACACACAGCAGGTATATACTATATACAGGGGAGATGACATACAGGTATATACTATATACAGGAGATGACATACAGGTGTATACTATATATAAGGGAGATGACAAACATGTATATACTGAGGTGAAAATGAGAGGTGTGAGGTGAAAATGAAAAGGTGTGAGTGCAAAATGAGAGGAGTGAGGGAAAATAGTGTAGTGATCGGAAAATGACAGATGTGAGGTCGAAATGACAAGTGTTAGGGGGGAATGAGTGGAGTGAGGGAGAAAATGAGAGATGTGAGGGGGAAAATGAAAAATGTGATTGGGAAAATGAGAGGCGTGATGGGAAAATAAGAGAAGTGAGGTGCTATAACTAATCACAGATATTTACTATGCCCAGGCAACGCCGGGCTCTTCTGCTAGTACATTATATGCAAAGCTAATAGTTAACAAAAGAGATTGCACTAATGAAACCTGAGAGGACCGTGTGCTGTAGCTAGAAATTTAGATTGTTACTTCTGATATTTTCAGAATTGCTGTGACAGATTTGAGGCAGCAGAACAGCTATGGATCACTGAGCACAACCCACCACACTCAGTGTCCTCTTATGCATGCATGAGATTAAGGGTTAATAGCCGAACCTCTTCTGTGCCCCCTGAGAGTTCTGAAACTAAATGATGGCCCTCTAAATTCTGGTTCCCATTATATAATGACCTAACATACAAATTTGAGGTGAATCTTCTCTGTCCTACTGACTCACCTTACCGCCCCTCTGCAAATTCAGTGCATTTATTTATAGATTGGAGTATCTGTTGGGTAATAATCTTAATGTTAATTATAGCAGCCTAATTAAAAGCCTATAAAGTGACTTACTCATTAAATTAGCAATGGAGACTTTGTAAATATGTGAAAAAGTAGACGCTCATTGAAGGGGTAGAATACACAGAGGAGTAGATGGACAGATTAACCTCTCCACTGCCACAGGGATACAGAACATCCAGGCCAACAAAAGCTCTAAGCTATTATGTAAAAGAATGGGAGCCTGCCCAGCTCAGGGAACAACAAGAGGATTTATGACCCCCATGGCTGAGACGCTCAATCCAAAATTATAGATTTGCTGAACTCAGGAGCCCCCTCATTACTAGAAAGTCACAGCCAATTACTTTACAAATCTTGGAAAAATGTCTGTCTGTATCTATTCCATTTTCTTTCTGGAGCATTTACGTGAAAGAATAAAATATGGTGATCAGAAGAAAGAAGTCATTATTATTTTTTATTTATTTTACTCACATATATAGCACCATTAATTACAAGCCCTATCATATTTCCATATGTTTCAATGTTTACTATTGTTTAACATTGTTTTCTACAGGGATCTTCTTAGGGAGGTTGTAAATGAGATTGGAAAACACAAAAGCTCAGTTAGAACAATGGGTGTAGTATAGGTACAGAAACTGATGTATTCTTTCAGAGCATTTCCTCAATTGGATATTCAAATCTATGTTCATCAGAAAATGATCGATTACAATGCAAACCTATTAATGATGTAATATTGATATCATTGGTCGAGTATAGAGCTACTCATGGACATGTACATATTCCTTTCACCTAGGTGATGCAACACTAAGAAAAAGTGATTTATGGAGGTTTTAACTGGGGTCAACCTAGATATATATACAGTACAGACCAAAAGTTTGGACACACCTTCTCATTTAAAGATTTTTCTGTATTTTCATGACTGTGAAAATTGTACATTCACACTGAAGGCATCAAAACTATGAACTAACACATGTGGAATTATATACTTAACAAAAAAGTGTGAAACAACTGAAATTATGTCTTCTATTCTAGGTTCTTCAAAGTAGCCACCTTTTGCTTTGATGACTGTTTTGCACACTCTTGGCATTCTCTTGATGAGCTTCAAGAGGTAGTCACCGGGAATGGTTTTCACTTCACAGGTGTGCCCTGTCAGGTTTAATAAGTGGGATTTCTTGCCTTATAAATGGGGTTGGGATCATCAGTTGTGTTGTGCAGAAGTCGGGTGGATACACAGCTGATAGTCCTACTGAATAGACTGTTAGCTGTTTTTTTCTTGCCGTAATACAAATTCTAAGTAAAGAAAAACGAGTGGCCATAATTACTTTAAGAAATGAAGGTCAGTCAGTCCGAAAAATTGGGAAAACTTTGAAAGTGTCCCCAAGTGCAGTGGCAAAAACCATCAAGCGCTACAAAGAAACTGGCTCACATGAGGAAAACCCCAGGAAAGGAAAACCAAGAGTCACCTCTGCTTCTGAGGATAAGTTTATCAGAGTCACCAGCCTCAGAAATAGCAGGTTAACAGCAGCTGAGATTAGAGACCAGGTCAATGCCACACAGAGTTCTAGCAGCAGACACATCTCTACAACAACTGTTAAGAGGAGGCTTTGTGCAGCAGGCCTTCATAGTAAAATAGCTGCTAGGAAACCACTGCTAAGAACAGGCAACAAGTAGAAGAGACTTGTTTGGGCTAAAGAACACAAGGAATGGACATTAGACCAGTGGAAATTTGTGCTTTGGTCTGATGAGTCCAAATTTGAGATCTTTGGTTCCAACCACTGTGTCTTTGTGCGACACAGAAAATGTGAACGGATGGACTCTACATGCCTGGTTCCCACCGTAAAGCATGGAGGAGGAGGTGTGATGGTGTGGGGCTGCTTTGCTGGTGACACTGTTGGGGATTTATTCAAAATTGAAGGCATACTGGACCAGCATGGCTACCACAGCATCTTGCAGCGGCATGCTATTCCATCCGGTTTGCGTTTAGTTGGACCATCACTTATTTTTCAAAAGGACAATGACCCCAAACACACCTCCAGGCTGTGTAAGCACTATTTGACCAAGAAGGAGAGTGATGGGGTGCTACGCCAGATGACCTGGCCTCCACAGTCGCCAGACCTGAACCCAATCGAGATGGTTTGGGGTGAGCTGGACCGCAGAGTGAAGGTAAAAGGGCCAACAAGTGCTAAGCATCTCTGAGAACTCCTTCAAGATTGTTGGAAGACCATTCCCGGAGACTACCTCTTGAAGCTCATCAAGAGAATGCCAAGACTGAACAAAGCAGTCATCACAGCAAAAGGTGGCTACTTTGAAGAACCTAGAAAATGAGACATAATTTCAGTTGTTTCACCCTTTTTTGTTAAGTATATAATTCCACATGTGTTAATTCATAGTTTTGATGACTTCAGTGTGCATGTACAATTTTCATAGTCATGAAAATACAGAAAAATCTTTAAATGAGAAGATGTGTCCAAACTTTTGCTCTGTACTGTATATACAGTATATAGGCAATTTTAAATGTATACTGCTCCAGCAGTGAGAAATCACATTTTGAAGTTGTGTCTGGAAGTGCATTGGGGCTAGGCAATGCACTTCTAGTTTCTTAGCCTGATGCTATGTTTCCTTCCTAGAAGCATCCTCGCCTGGCTGATTGACAGGTAAGTGGTCATACACCAGAGGAAATTACCTGTCAATCAGCCAAGGGAGGCTAATGCTAGGTAGGAAATACAGGGTGAGCCTGCGGATCCAGTACTCATAACCAATACACTTCCAGACACAACTTCAAAATGTGGTTTCTCATTGCGGGACAGTGCTTTGAAGTCATAAATGTCTTGTAAAAATCTACACAATCATACTGCAAGTTTGAGGGATGTATAAAAGTTTCTGACAGGCTACTTTGAATGGATTGTCCAGGATATTTATAATAATTCCATGCCAAGCTGAAGATCAATAAACAGATTACATGAACATAGCATTTCCTCATTTGGATTCAGCTGTTTCACGTCACTTTTATCTGCAGGAAGTTATACAAAAACGTAACATTTATTGTTGTTGTTGCATTGTAAGATGCATCAGATTCATTAAGACGCATACCCATCTTAATGAACTTGAACCATTTTACAACCAGGGCTGCCACTAGAAATTTTGGGGCCCCATACTGACAAATTTTTCGGGGCTCCCTTGACACTCCACCCCAGCCCTGCCTCAATGCTCCACCCCTCGAACTGTCCACAGTCCCACTGCTCTCTCTTGGAAAAACTTCACTTTTCACCTATCACACATTAACAGTTCCCATCACCAGATCACACATATAGCCAGCAGCTTTTGTTTTGGCCAAAAGATTTTTTAAGCCGCCACCATAACACGGTAGAATAACATCACATACAAGGAACAAATACCACAACACCATGACCAGACACCATATTATTACCACATAGTGACTAAATAGCACATGCAAGGGACAAATACCACCGCACCATGA
Source organism: Ranitomeya imitator (assembly GCF_032444005.1). NCBI lineage: Eukaryota > Metazoa > Chordata > Amphibia > Anura > Dendrobatidae > Ranitomeya > Ranitomeya imitator. The sequence goes on along the minus strand of NC_091286.1, from coordinate 413,347,615 downwards.
CCAGACCGCATATTACCACCACAAAGTGACCGATTACTACAATACTGATAAGTAATAAAAAAACACAATACCATCACCATAAGTGCCGTTATACACAGGCGATCTGTACTTAGTATGCAGTGTCTGTTTACAAGTAATACAGTGATCACTGGTGACATTATACACAGGACCTCTGTGTATAGTATGCAGTGTATAGTGCCAGTGTATAGGTAACACATTGACTCACCAGTGACGTCTCTAGGTGAAGTCCTTCATCTTTCTACTTTCATCCAGCACAGACCACCGTCACTTCTTCCAGCCAGGACTTGTCTCTGCAGGAAATAACACAGTTATCTCGAGCTCCGCTTGCAGAACACATTACTTAATTTTTCCCAACTTCTACATTACACCACATGAAGAAAAAAAGCGACATAGTATCACTCTACACAGTAGCAGGACCGCCCCCCCATTTAAAACAGTATACTCAAAAAATAAAATAAATATGTCACTGCAGTAATAATATCCCTTAATTAGCCCTTATGGTAATAATATCCCCTGTTGTGAATTCTGTTGTCGAGCTCCCTCCTGTGGTCGTGAATGGTACTTCGGTGAGTTCTGTCCGTGGGCTCCCTCTGGTGGCTGTGAGTGGAGCTGCTGCTTCTGAGGTTCCTTACACAGGTGATGGGGTTTATCCTTTGGTTTGCTGCTCTATTTAACTCCACTTAGATCGTTACTCCATGCCAGCTGTCAATGTTTCTGCATTGCTTCAGTTCGCTCTTGGATCTTTCTGAGACCTGTCTCTTCCTGCAAGAAGCTAAGTCCCCGTTTGTTATTTTCTGTTCATGGTTTTCTAGTCCAGCTTGCTTTCATTATTTTGTCTTGCTAGCTGGAAGCTCTGGGATGCAGGGTGGCGCCTCCGCACCGTGAGTCAGTGTGGGGGTCTTTTTGCACACTCTGCGTGGTCTTTTTGTAGTTTTTGTGCTGACCGCAAAGATACCTTTCCTATCCTCTGTCTATTTAGTTAGTCTGGCCTCCCTGTGCTACAACCTGTTTAATTTCTGTGTTTGTGACTTTCATCTTAACTCACAGTTAATATATGTGGGGGGCTGCCTTTTCCTTTGGGGAATTTCTCTGAGGCAAGGTAGGCTTTACTTTCTTTCTCTAGGGCTAGCTAGTTCTTAGGCTGTGACAAGGCGCCTAGGGAGCGTCAGGAGCGCTCCATGGCTATTTCTAGTGTGTGTGATAGGATTAGGGATTGCGGTCAGCAGAGCTCCCACATCCCAGAGCTTGTCCTGTTTGAGGTTTAACTATCAGGTCATTCCTGGTGCTCCTAACCACCAGGTCATAACAATCCCCCATCCTGGCCCCCGTGTGTCACATTCCTGGCTCCAACCATATGTTCTCGCATCCTGCCCTCATGAGTATCCATTCTGCCCCATATGATCTCCCCATCCTGCCCCACATGATCTCCCCATCCTGCCCCATATGTCTCCTTCGTATCCATCCTGCACGATCAGTCTCCAATCCTGCCCCCAGTGTCTCCAATCATGCCCCCATGTCTTTCATTCTGCCCATGTCTCCAATCATGCCAGTATCTCCATTCTGCCCTCAGTTTCTCCAGCATTTCTGCCCCCAGCGTGTCCAGCATTTCTGCCCCCATGTGTCCAGCATCTCTTCCCCCAAATGTCCAGTATCTCTGCCCCAGTGTGTCCAGCATCTCTGCCCCAGTGTGTCCAGCATCTCTGCCCCAGTGAGTCCAGCATCTCTGCCCCAGTGTGTCCAGCATTCAGCCCCAGTGTGTCCAGCATATCTGCCCCAGTGTGTCCATCATATCTGCCCCAGTGTCCAGCATCTCTCTGCCCCAGTGTGTCCAGCATCTCTGCCCCAGTGTGTCCAGCATCTCTGCCCCAGTGTGTCTAACATCTCTGCCCCTAGTGTGTCCAGCATTTCTGCCCCAGTGTGTCCAGCATTTCTGCCCCAGTGTGTCCAGCATCTCTGCCCCCAGTGTGTCCAGCATCTCTGCCCCCAGTGTGTTCAGCATCTCTGCCTCCAGTGTGTCCAGCATCTCTGCCCCCAATGTGTCCAGCATCTCTGCCCCCAGTGTGTCCAGCATCTCTGCCCCAGTGTGTCCAGCATTTTTGCCTCAGTGTGTCCAGCATTTCTGCCCCAGTGTGTCCAGCATTTCTGCCCCAGTGTGTCCAGCATCTCTGCCCCAGCGTGTCCAGCATCTCTGCCCCAGTGTGTCCAGCATTCTGCCCTGGGGCCCCCTGGATCACCGAGTTCTTACCTGGTCGCGCTCCTGCGGCGGGCGAAGCTCACTCCCTCCATGCAGGTGAAGCACGCACTCGCCAGCGGCTGACAATGACGTCAGACGCCGGCAAAGTGCGCGCTGCGGCTCAAGTCAGCTGCCAGCCTTCGATTGGCTAAGTGTAATTAGTAAAACACACTACTGTTAACAGGGTAAAAAATTCTATATATACGAATTAAAGTAATAAGATAAATATTAATCTATGTAAATGTGTTAAATACCCCGAGAACACCCAGTGTGTTAATGGTGTATTCTGACACTACGCTAGTTAAAAAAGTCATGCTCACCACATAGTAAAATCCCATAGAACAATCAGAACAGAGAATGTGATCATATAAATGTTTATTAAATATTACCAATAGACCATACAACATAACATTAATAGTAAAGAGTAAAACATATATATATATGTAAAAATGTATATTAAAATTATATATATATACAGTTAGGGCCAGAAATATTTGGACAGTGACACAATTTTCGCGAGTTGGGCTCTGCATGCCACCACATTGGATTTGAAATGAAACCTCTACAACAGAATTCAAGTGCAGATTGTAACGTTTAATTTGAAGGGTTGAACAAAAATATCTGATAGAAAATGTAGGAATTGTACACATTTCTTTACAAACACTCCACATTTTAGGAGGTCAAAAGTAATTGGACAAATAAACATAACCCAAACAAAATATTTTTATTTTCAATATTTTGTTGCAAATCCTTTGGAGGCAATCACTGCCTTAAGTCTGGAACCTATGGACATCACCAAACGCTGGGTTTCCACCTTCTTAATGCTTTGCCAGGCCTTTACAGCCGCAGCCTTCAGGTCTTGCTTGTTTGTGGGTCTTTCCATCTTAAGTCTGGATTTGAGCAAGTGAAATGCATGCTCAATTGGGTTTAGATCTGGAGATTGACTTGGCCATTGCAGAATGTTCCACTTTTTGGCACTCATGAACTCCTGGGTAGCTTTAGCTGTATGCTTGGGGTCATTGTCCATCTGTACTATGAAGCGCCGTCCAATCAACTTTGCAGCATTTGGCTGAATCTGGGCTGAAAGTATATCCCGGTACACTTCAGAATTCATCCGGCTACTCTTGTCTGCTCTTATGTCATCAATAAACACAAGTGACCCAGTGCCATTGAAAGCCATGCATGCCCATGCCATCACGTTGCCTCCACCATGTTTTACAGAGGATGTGGTGTGCCTTGGATCATGTGCCGTTCCCTTTCTTCTCCAAACGTTTTTTTTTTCCCATCATTCTGGTACAGGTTGATCTTTGTCTCATCTGTCCATAGAATACTTTTCCAGAACTGAGCTGGCTTCTTGAGGTGTTTTTCTGCAAATTTAACTCTGGCCTGTCTATTTTTGGTATTGATGAATGGTTTGCATCTAGATGTGAACCCTTTGTATTTACTGTCATGGAGTCTTCTCTTTACTGTTGACTTAGAGACAGATACACCTACTTCACTGAGAGTGTTCTGGACTTCAGTTGATGTTGTGAACGGGTTCTTCTTCACCAAATTAAGTATGCGGCAATCATCCACCACTGTTGTCATCCGTGGATGCCCAGGCCTTTTTGAGTTCCCAAGCTCACCAGTCAATTCCTTTTTTCTCAGAATGTACCCAACTGTTGATTTTGCTACTCCAAGCATGTCTGCTATCTCTCTGATGGATTTTTTCTTTTTTTTCAGCCTCAGGATGTTCTGCTTCACCTCAATTGAGAGTTCCTTTGACCGCATGTTGTCTGCTCACAGCAACAGCTTCCAAATGCAAAACCACACACCTGGAATCCACCCCTGACCTTTTAACTACTTCATTGATTACAGGTTAACGAGGGAGACTGGTGTGATAGGCAATTCAGTATCACAATGGACATAGCGGTCAGAGCACATACAGTGATCTGACAATAACCCAAAATAATAGAACGAGCTCTGAGACGTGGGAACTCTGCAGACCGCAATCCCTAATCCTCTCCAAACAACACTAGAGGCAGCCGTGGATTGCGCCTAACTCTGCCTATGCAACTCGGCACAGCCTGAGAAACTAACTAGCCTGAAGATAGAAAATAAGCCTACCTTGCCTCAGAGAAATACCCCAAAGGAAAAGGCAGCCCCCCACATATAATGACTGTGAGTTAAGATGAAAAGACAAACGTAGGGATGAAATAGATTCAGCAAAGTGAGGCCCGACTTACTTAACAGAGCGAGGATAGGAAAGATAACTTTGCGGTCTACACAAAACCCTAAAGAAAACCACGCAAAAGGGGGCAAAAAGACCCTCCGTACCGAACTAACGGCACGGAGGTACACCCTTTGCGTCCCAGAGCTTCCAGCAAAACAATTAGACAAGCTGGACAGAAAAAATAGCAAACAAATAGCAAAGAAGAACTTAGCTATGCAGAGCAGCAGGCCACAGGAATGATCCAGGGAAAAACAAGTCCAACACTGGAACATTGACAGGAAGCATGGATCAAAGCATTAGGTGGAGTTAAGTAGAGAAGCACCTAACGACCTCACCAGATCACCTGAGGGAGGAAACTCAGAAGCCGCAGTACCACTTTCCTCCACAAACGGAAGCTCCCAGAGAGAATCAGCCGAAGTACCACTTGTGACCACAGGAGGGAGCTCTGCCACAGAATTCACAACAGTACCCCCCCTTGAGGAGGGGTCACCGAACCCTCACCAGAGCCCCCAGGCCAACCAGGATGAGCCACATGAAAGGCACGAACAAGATCGGGAGCATGGACATCAGAGGCAAAAACCCAGGAATTATCTTCCTGAGCATAACCCTTGCATTTAACCAGATACTGGAGTTTCCGTCTTGAAACACGAGAATCCAAAATCTTCTCCACAATATACTCCAATTCCCCCTCCACCAAAACCGGGGCAGGAGGATCAACAGATGGATCCATAGGTGCCACGTATCTCCGCAACAATGACCTATGGAATACGTTATGTATGGAAAAAGAATCTGGGAGGGTCAGACGAAAAGACACAGGATTAAGAACCTCAGAAATCCTATACGGACCAATGAAATGAGGTTTAAACTTAGGAGAGGAAACCTTCATAGGAATATGACGAGAAGATAACCAAACCAGATCCCCAACACGAAGTCGGGGACCCACACGGCGTCTGCGATTAGCGAAACGTTGAGCCTTCTCCTGGGACAAGGTCAAATTGTCCACTACATGAGTCCAAATCTGCTGCAACCTGTCCACCACAGTATCCACACCAGGACAGTCCGAAGACTCAACCTGTCCTGAAGAGAAACGAGGATGGAACCCAGAATTGCAGAAAAATGGCGAAACCAAGGTAGCCGAGCTGGCCCGATTATTAAGGGCGAACTCAGCCAAAGGCAAAAAGGACACCCAGTCATCCTGATCGGCAGAAACAAAGCATCTCAGATAGGTTTCCAAGGTCTGATTGGTTCGTTCGGTCTGGCCATTAGTCTGAGGATGGAAAGCCGAGGAAAAAGACAAGTCAATGCCCATCCTACCACAAAAGGCTCGCCAAAACCTCAAAACAAACTGGGAACCTCTGTCAGAAACGATATTCTCTGGAATGCCATGCAAACGAACCACATGCTGAAAGAACAATGGCACCAAATCAGAGGAGGAAGGCAATTTAGACAAGGGTACCAGATGGACCATCTTAGAAAAGCGATCACAGACCACCCAAATGACTGACATCTTTTGAGAAACGGGAAGATCTGAAATAAAATCCATAGAGATATGTGTCCAAGGCCTCTTCGGGACCGGCAAGGGCAAAAGCAACCCACTGGCACGAGAACAGCAGGGCTTAGCCCGAGCACAAATCCCACAGGACTGCACAAAAGTACGCACATCCCGCGACAGAGATGGCCACCAAAAGGATCTAGCCACCAACTCTCTGGTACCAAAGATTCCAGGATGACCAGCCAACACCGAACAATGAACCTCAGAGATAACTTTATTCGTCCACCTATCAGGGACAAACAGTTTCTCCGCTGGACAACGATCAGGTTTATTAGCCTGAAATTTTTGCAGCACCCGCCGCAAATCAGGGGAGATGGCACACACAATTACTCCTTCCTTGAGGATACCCGCCGGCTCAGATAAACCCGGAGAGTCGGGCACAAAACTCCTAGACAGAGCATCCGCCTTCACATTTTTAGAGCCCGGAAGGTACGAAATCACAAAGTCAAAACGGGCAAAAAACAGCGACCAACGAGCCTGTCTAGGATTCAAACGCTTAGCAGACTCGAGATAAGTCAAGTTCTTATGATCAGTCACTACCACCACGCGATGCTTAGCTCCTTCAAGCCAATGACGCCACTCCTCGAATGCCCACTTCATGGCCAGCAACTCTCAGTTGCCCACATCATAATTTCGCTCAGCAGGCGAAAACTTCCTGGAAAAAAAAGCGCATGGTTTCATCACTGAGCAATCTGAACCTCTCTGCGACAAAACAGCCCCTGCTCCAATCTCAGAAGCATCAACCTCGACCTGGAACGGAAGAGAAACATCTGGTTGACACAACACAGGGGCAGAAGAAAAACGACGCTTCAACTCTTGAAAAGCTTCCACAGCAGCAGAAGACCAATTGACCAAATCAGCACCCTTCTTGGTCAAATCGGTCAATGGTTTGGCAATACTAGAAAAATTGCAGATGAAGCGACGATAAAAATTAGCAAAGCCCAGGAACTTTTGCAGACTTTTCAGAGATGTCGGCTGAGTCCAATCATGGATGGCTTGGACCTTAACAGGATCCATCTCGATAGTAGAAGGGGAAAAGATGAACCCCAAAAATGAAACCTTCTGCACACCAAAGAGAAACTTTGATCCCTTCACAAACAAAGAATTAGCACGCAGGACCTGAAAAACCGTTCTGACCTGCTTCACATGAGACTCCCAATCATCCGAGAAGATCAAAATGTCATCCAAGTACACAATCAGGAATTTATCCAGGTACTCTCGGAAGATGTCATGCATAAAGGACTGAAACACTGATGGAGCATTGGCAAGTCCGAATGGCATCACTAGATACTCAAAATGACCCTCGGGCATATTAAATGCAGTTTTCCATTCATCGCCTCGCCTGATTCGCACCAGATTATACGCACCACGAAGATCTATCTTGGTGAACCAACTAGCCCCCTTAATCCGAGCAAACAAATCAGATAACAATGGCAAGGGGTACTGAAATTTAACAGTGATCTTATTAAGAAGGCGGTAATCTATACAAGGTCTCAGCGAACCATCCTTCTTGGCTACAAAAAAGAACCCTGCTCCTAATGGCGACGATGACGGGCGAATATGCCCCTTCTCCAGGGATTCCTTCACATAACTGCGCATAGCGGTGTGCTCAGGCACGGATAAATTAAACAGTCGACCTTTTGGGAATTTACTACCAGGAATCAAATTGATAGCACAATCACAATCCCTATGCGGAGGTAGGGCATCGGACTTGGGCTCATCAAATACATCCCGGTAATCAGACAAGAACTCTGGAACCTCAGAAGGGGTGGATGACGAAATTGACAGAAATGGAACATCACCATGTACCCCCTGACAACCCCAGCTGGACACCGACATGGATTTCCAATCCAATACTGGATTATGGGCTTGTAGCCATGGCAACCCCAACACGACCACATCATGCAGATTATGCAACACCAGAAAGCGAATAACCTCCTGATGTGCAGGAGCCATGCACATGGTCAGCTGGGTCCAGTATTGAGGCTTATTCTTGGCCAAAGGCGTAGCATCAATTCCTCTCAATGGAATAGGACACTGCAAGGGCTCCAAGAAAAACCCACAACGCTTAGCATATTCCAAGTCCATCAAATTCAGGGCAGCGCCTGAATCCACAAACGTCATGACAGAATACGAGGACAAAGAGCAGATCAAGGTAACGGACAGAAGAAATTTTGACTGTACTGTACCAATGGTGGCAGACCTAGCTAACCGCTTAGTGCGCTTAGGACAATCAGAGATAGCATGAGTGGAATCACCACAGTAGAAACACAGCCCATTCAGACGTCTGTGTTCTTGCCGTTCAACTCTGGTCATAGTCCTATCGCACTGTATAGACTTAGGTTTAATCTCAGGTAATACCGCCAAATGGTGCACAGATTTACGCTCACGCAAGCGTCGACCGATCTGAATGGCCAAAGACATAGACTCATTCAAACCAGCAGGCATAGGAAATCCCACCATGACATCCTTAAGGGCTTCAGAGAGACCCTTTCTGAATATAGCTGCCAGCGCAGATTCATTCCATTGAGTGAGAACGGACCACTTTCTAAATTTCTATCTCATCCTGAGCCTGACAGAGCCAGCAAATTTTTTTCTGCCTGATCCACTGAATTAGGCTCATCGTACAGCAATCCAAGCGCCAGGAAAAACGCATCGATATTACTTAATGCAGGATCTCCTGACGCAAGAGAAAATGCCCAGTCCTGAGGGTCGCCACGCAAAAAAGAAATGACGATCCTAACCTGTTGAACTGGGTCACCAGAGGAGCGAGGTTTCAAAGCCAGAAATAGTTTACAATTATTTTTGAAACTCAGAAATTTAGTTCTATCTCCAAAAAACAAATCTGGAATAGGAATTCTCGGCTCTAACAAAGAATTCTGAACCACAAAATCTTGAATATTTTGAACTCTTGCCGTGAGCTGATCCACACATGAAGACAGACCTTTAATGTCCATTGCTACACCTGTGTCCTGAACCACCCAAATGTCTAGGGGGAAAAAAAAGGCAAAACACAGTGCAAAGAAAAAAAAATGGTCCCAGAACTTCTTTTTTCCCTCTATTGAGAATCATTAGCACTTTAGGCTTCCTGTACTGTTGTGATAGGCAATTCAGTATCACAATGGACATAGCGGTCAGAGCACATACAGTGATCTGACAATAACCCAAAATAATAGAATGAGCTCTGAGACGTGGGAACTCTGCAGACCGCAATCCCTAATCCTCTCCAAACAACACTAGAGGCAGCCGTGGATTGCGCCTAACTCTGCCTATGCAACTCGGCACAGCCTGAGAAACTAACTAGCCTGAAGATAGAAAATAAGCCTACCTTGCCTCAGAGAAATACCCCAAAGGAAAAGGCAGCCCCCCACATATAATGACTGTGAGTTAAGATGAAAAGACAAACGTAGGGATGAAATAGATTCAGCAAAGTGAGGCCCGACTTACTTAACAGAGCGAGGATAGGAAAGATAACTTTGCGGTCTACACAAAACCCTAAAGAAAACCACGCAAAAGGGGGCAAAAAGACCCTCCGTACCGAACTAACGGCACGGAGGTACACCCTTTGCGTCCCAGAGCTTCCAGCAAAACAATTAGACAAGCTGGACAGAAAAAATAGCAAACAAATAGCAAAGAAGAACTTAGCTATGCAGAGCAGCAGGCCACAGGAATGATCCAGGGAAAAACAAGTCCAACACTGGAACATTGACAGGAAGCATGGATCAAAGCATTAGGTGGAGTTAAGTAGAGAAGCACCTAACGACCTCACCAGATCACCTGAGGGAGGAAACTCAGAAGCCGCAGTACCACTTTCCTCCACAAACGGAAGCTCCCAGAGAGAATCAGCCGAAGTACCACTTGTGACCACAGGAGGGAGCTCTGCCACAGAATTCCCAACAGGAGACGCCCTTCAGAGTTAATTGCAGCCCTTAGAGTCCATTGTCCAATTACTTTTGGTCCCTTGAAAAAGAGTACGCTATGCATTACAGAGCTATGATTCCTAAACCCTTTCTCCGATTTGGATGTGGAAACTATCATATTGCAGCTGGGAGTGTGCACTTTCAGCCCATATTATATATATAATTGTATTTCTGAACATGTTTTTGTAAACAGCTAAAATAACAAAACTTGTGTCACTGTCCAAATATTTCTGGCCCTAACTGTATATATACTCAAGTGCCTGTAGCTAAATGGTGGCCCTATTATATAAATCAGGTGTCCATAAGGTATTCCAATAAGGTAGCCCAATAGATCAAAACAAAACTGTGCTAATATGATGTAAAAAAACTCAAAGGGAAGTGGGTGTGAGGGAAGTATGTGCAATATAAATGTATGTAATGAGGAATGTGCACAAAACTGAGTGATACAAACCAAGTGGGGTATCAAAACAATGGGCAATATAAGGACAATATAGGAGGACACTTACTTTATAGTAGTAATATATATGACTTCAGGGACCGCCAGTAGCTATGCAGGGCACCCCGACGCGCCTTTCGGACGCACTGTTCCTTCGTCAGGGGGTGTGTGAGCCGCACACCGAGCAGGACGCGGATGCGCAGCTCTATTACCCTGGACACCACACCTTCAGCAGTTTCGGTTACCCTAAGTCTAAGGGTCCTACATCCTCCACTTTCTACTTTGGCATCTACAACCAAGTAACCCCATGACTAAGACCCAGGAGGGTCAAAACGTTGGGTTGTTATATCATACTTTATCTCTACACTGCTTGTGGTATATTTTTCTGTCTAAAATAACTTTTTTAATAAAAGTGTGAATACACGTCTGCAAACCAGCATTTAAGAGTGTGCGGTGAATTTCTACCACTTAGCTCTGGGGCCATCAAGGTCCGTTCCGCCAGCACCTCGGAATTTAGACCTGAGTGCACACCATTTTCCCTCCATTAGCCTTCGATTGACTGGCGGCTGTTAACTATTGACGTGCGGGCATGGGCCTGCACGTCAATAGCGTGCCGCAGCGCCTGTAGGGGTGGGCCCGGTGAGCAGATGAGACGGGGCCCAATGCGGGCCTTCTCTGCCCACCAGGCCCTGATGGCGGCTCTGTTTACAACTGCTCTGCGCATTCACCAGATATGCTACTCTACCCAGAGGCTAGTGTACGATTCTGGCATAATTTACACCACTTTTGTAGTGTAAATTATGATCAAATTTGTTTGGCAGACTTAGAAACTCCCAATCCTGCCCACTTTTGATGGACTTGGGTGTAAAGATATCAAAAGTTGTAACATTTTTTGAACAATTGCACAAAAATGTTGTGAAATTTACTCCAGAAGTGTGGTCAAAACTCTTTGATAAATTGGTCATAGATCGCCTGCCTCGCTTTGATGCAGGCTCCGGTGCTGAGCCCACATCTTTTCAGGCACAAGACAGCTGATCTGATCCCTAACAGCTGCTAGTGGATCCCTGTTAACATATTCAATGCCACTGTCAATCTCTAACAGCTGCATTTAAAGGGAATCTGTCACCACATTTGACCTATCTAAACTATTATTTTGGGCATCCAAGCTATACAATACTGAAAAAAGTTCTATTGTTTTGTAGATAAATAATCATTTATCACATCTATACATATAATCGTCTAAGGGGCACTTCCGTCTGTTTGTCTGTCTGTCACGGAAATCCCAGCAGGCCGCGACCAATCAGCGACAGGCACAGTCTGGCCGCGAATTCGCCCCTTCCTATTCTCTGTCAGTGCCCCTTCCATACTCCCCTCCAGTCATCACTAACATGATGCCTATGCAGAATCAATAGTAAAAAGATCTAAAGTTAAAAATAATAAAACAAATAAAAAATCATTATATACTCACCTTCCGGCGCCTTTCCCGCTCCTCGCGACGCTCCGGACCATGCATTGTGGTCTTGCGAGATGATGACGTAGCAGTCTCGCGAGACCCCCTACGTCATCATCTCACGAGACCGCGATGCATTCTTGGGACCGGAGCATCGCACTGAAGCATCGCTAAATGCCTCGCCTGGACCCGGGGCCGACGGAAGGTGAGTATATAACTATTTTTTATTTTAATTCTTTTTTTTTAACAGGGATATGGTGCCTACATTGCTATATACTACGTGGGCTGTGTTATATACTACGTGGGCTGTGTTATATACTGCATGGGCTGTGTTATATACTACGTCTCTGTGCTATATACTATGTGGGCTGTGCTATATACTATAACACTGTGGTATATACTATGTGGGCTGTGTTATATACTGCGTGAGCAGTGTTAAATACTGCGTCTCTGTGCTATATGCTACGTGGGCTGTGCAATATATTATGTGGCTGGGCAATATACTACGTGGCTGTGTTATATAGTGCATGAGCTGTGCTATATACTACATGAGCTGTGCTATATACTATGTGAGCTGTTCTATATACTATGTAGCTGTGCAATATATTACATGGCTGGGTTATATACTACGTGACTGTGTTATATACTGCGTTAGCTGTGCTATATACTATGTGAGCTGTGCTATATACTATGTGGCTGTGTTATATACTACGTGGGCTGTGCTATATACTACGTGGCTGGGCAATATACTATGTGGCTGTGCTATATACTACGTGGCTATGTTATACACTGCGTGGGCTGTGTTATATACTATGTGGGCTGTGCTATATACTACATGGGCTGTTATACACTATGTGGGCTGTGTTATACACTATGTGGGCTGTGTTATACACTGTGTGGGCTGTGCTATATACTGTGTGGGATGTGTTATACACTGCATGGGCTGTGCTATACACTATGTGGGCTGTGCTATATACTACGTGGCTGTGTTATATGCTATGTGGCTGTGTTATATGCTACTTGGCTGTGCTATATGCTACGTAGGCTGTGCTATATGCAACGTGGGCTGTGTTATATACTACGTGGCCTGTGCTATATACTACGTGGCCTGTGCTATATGCTACGTGGCTGTGCTATATGCTATGTGGGCTGTGTTATATGCTACGTGGGCTGTGTTATATGCTACTTGGCTGTGGTATATTTCACTGCTGTGTCTGTGCATCATGAATCTTGTTATATGTTAAAGAGGGGGGCCCACTCAGACTCTTTCACCCGGGGCCCTCAAAAACCTGGAGCCGGGCCTGGCTTCACTGATTGGTCACGCCCACTTGCGAACAATCAGTGACAGGCGCAGTCCGGCCACGAATTGGCGTGGAATTTGAACCACACTTCGCTAATTGGTCGCGAGCGGCCGGCCGAATCCTGTTCATAAATTGCATTATTCTGAAAACTTCATAAATAAACTACATACATATTCTAGAATACCCGATGCGTTAGTTTGGTCCACCATCTGGTTGTATAAATAACCTCTTCCAGGCTCTGGGGAGGACACTGCTTGGAAGATATCTCTGTCTCCAGAGCTTAGTTTACATGAAGGGGGAGTTACCAGAGTGAGACAAGTAACTAACACAGAACAGGAGAAATGAAATTTGTCTTCTTGCAAACAAATTTGTTTGCATCTCTCTCAGCTCTGCTGTATTGCAACAATATTGAAACCCTGTCAGCCTGAGAGATGGAAGCTGAGAGGAGCTTCTGGTGTGTCAGGTATAATTACACACAGCTCTGCAGTGAGAGCAGGAGAGCAGAGAACGGCCATTACACATCCCACTGATAACTCACCCTATATTTAAAACAAGATCTGGAGGCAGAGTTATCTTCTGGGCTGGGTCCTCCCCATAGCCTGGAAGAGGTCATTTATATAAAATGTTAAAAGATAATTTCTCAACAACAAGGCATCTGATATGAGACATACAGGCATCACTCTCCTCAGCAGTATGCCCATATTAATAGTTTAGATAGATCAAATGTGGTGACAGATTCCCTTTAACATGAGTGAGCCGGAAGTGCATCACAAACCTCGTCATCAGCACCTCTGTCACATGATTGCGGGGTGCTGTTGGGTTGGCATGACAACTGGGTGTCTGCAGGAAACCCCTGTGCTGGTCATTGCAGATCTGCTATGAGTGTTGCCCCGTGGTCGGAAGATGATTTTTGCTAAAGATAGCTGAACTGAAGCCCTGCTATGTGTGCCAAAAGTGATCGGAAGATTGAAACTTCAACTCACCTAAGGGGCTATTGAAGCAAGCAAAAAAAGTTTAAAAAAAATATTTAAAAAAATTGTAAAAATGCGACAGCCACAAAACATGTAGGGATTGCCTAACAAACAGGCAATCTTTGTATGTGTTGCGGCTGTCGAACAGCTGAGACATGCAGCCGTGGAAACTTGAACATATTTTTCGAGCACACCAAAGACACACAGTTAGCACCCGAGTATGATGGGATAACACCATATTCAAGCACATTTGCTCATGACTAGTAGGAAACCATAAAACTCTCAGCCAGTATTCAAAGTTGTGTAGTGAATGTAACAAACTGAAGGAAAAAACAACCAAACCTCACAAATACAAATTCCTAGAATATGAAATTCATGTTTAATATTACACTATAGGGAACTGTTATTTAAACACTTGTGTGCCCTGCTAAATAAACAGTGCCATTGGCATAATTAGACACAATGAATGCCAAGGCAGGTGCTGTCCTTGTGTGTTAGTCAAACTAATTAGGCATGTTTCCAATTAGACACATGGTCAAGATACAAATATTACAGCCACTTCATTCAGCTGACAGTTTATTTGGAAAATATGCTTTATGTATACAGTATAAAAATGTAATCCATGGTGCATTTTGTAAGAAGAGGCACAGGGAGAACTGGAAGACCCTGATCTTGCAGCATATTCAACTAAGCCTTCACCCTAACCATCATTTCTGTCACAATACTGTACACAGTACATTGACTTACAGAGCACCTGAAACGTTGACGTCTTCCTATGTGGTGACGAGAACAGTTTACTAGGCTTGAGCGAAGCGGATCGGACAAATTCAAAAGTCGCTGACTTTTGGCAAAGTCGGGTTTCATGAAACCCGACCCGATCCTAGTGTGGGAACGGCCATGCGGTCGGCGAACTTCACGCCAAAGTCGCGTTTCGTATGACGCGTTTGGCGCCATTTTTCAGCCAATGAAGGAGCGTGGGCAGAGTGATGACATAGGTCTTAGGGGCGCGCACGCCTATTGCCACCTTCTCGCTTGTGCACTGTAGCGATTTGCAATGTGTAACACCAGCTTTTCTGTTCAGGGACGAAGAGAGAGAGAGAGAGAGAGAGATTGATTTCCCATTGACTTTGCATTGGGTTTCGTGTTTTGGTCGATCCCCGACTTTTCGTGATAATTGTCCGATTTCACTCGACTTTTGGGATAGTCGGGTTTCGCGAAGCCCGACTCGACCCTAAAAAAGTAAAAGTCGCTCAACCCTACAGTTTACTAACAATAAGTTGCTAAAGGTGCATTAGAGGAGCAGAGAACGACTGCTGATATTGAGGCAGTTGCATTTAGAGGAGAGTGTTATTTTGACATTGGCTACTTCAGCCTAGGCACCATGTCATCCAGCCAAGCTCTGACTCTTGGGTAATCTGTCTTTACATTCTTCTTGTCTTGCCTATACCATTAGTACTATAGGGTCTCATCATACTACAAACACATATCTGTTTTCAGATTTGCTCCTTTTAAGTCAAAATAGTGAGGCCATGTTAGACAAAAACCGTTTCCCTGTGGGTGGAGTGGGGACTCAAGAGACTCTCAGGGGGCATTGTTGCTGTATGTGTGACTTACCCAGGGGGCATTATTAGTAGACGTGGATGGGACTCAGGGGGCATTATTCTTAACAGTGGAGAAATACTCAGGGGCCATTACTAGCATATGTGGGGGGGGAGGGCGGGAATTCGAATGGGGCATTATTAATTAATGTAGCAATTAAAAGACATCAACCACTGAGGACTCTCAAATTTTAATATTTTTTTTTATTTACTGGCTATTTTTCTATTTCTTTTTCAGTAACAGCAGGGTCATCCGCTGAGGCTCCCCTTTACCCACTTTAATTAGGGTGCACCTCTGTAGTTATAAGCATGGTTACATAGGTTATGGGGCTACTAAGGTGAGTTTTGCCCCACCCTCTCTGCTGAATTACTAACTATGGCTCTGGATAAGTAGCATTCTCTGGTTATACAACAAACCAAGAATTTTCTATCAGACTGCAAGAAAACGTTTCCACGGCTCCACATTTCGCTAGTGGCCTTTTCACCACTCAAGTCAGTGCGGGTGCAGATGCTCGAACATGGAGACCCATTTCAAAAAGCTTCCAACACACAGTACTTCTTTAGTGTTCTCTTCCAGAGGAAGCTTGGAGCTCTTTAGTGAGTGACATAATATAGGAGATTGTTTGGTGGCTGAGGTGTTGTTCCTCTTAAATACCTCAATTTTACAAAAGTAGCATTTATGTGTTATGGGGGACTAAAAAACTAACTTGTGGCTTAGGTAGCATCCTAGGACATTGCTATGGTGAGGAGTAATGTATCACACATATTTTTCCATTAATTAAAAACAAATACTGATACATTTTCTGTTTTCTCTAGTTTGTTTTTATTTTCAGGTTGTAGATTGTACTTGTCAATTTTCTGTACATGATTATGATTGCTACTGTCATCTTGCCCGTGACCGCGTATGGCCAATAAAGGATCCTTTCCGTAAAGCATCCCCCACCCCCAACTACCTTGCCCCTCTTAACCCCTCCATCTATTACCCAGGAAAACACACCACCACGTTAATTTCTTTTTGGATAATTTGGCCACAGCGGCCATTTTATTAACAAACAAATACATAAATAACAACATGTAAACAGTAAATATATAAAACCTCGAGGGGGGGGCTCTTGGAGCTAAAAAATCTGGCTCATAATAGGCAGAGAGCCTACCAAAAATTTTTACAAAAAACACGTATTTACCCTCAGCCGTAACCACCAGCTCGAGGGCACCATGTAACCCATTTCGGGCAAACCAACCACAAAGCTCCCGAGGTAAACACCCCGTCCAGAGCCCGTACCAAAAGCCAGATCAACCCTATCAGCATCATCACCAACTCCAAGAACCCCACCCCCCGCCAACGCCACTGTGACAATAATACAGAATGCTTGCCTTCAATAAATCAACAGAAAAGAAATATAATCAAAAGACCCCTTTTTTTTTTTTTTTTTTTACCTTAAGAATTGACGAACTCGCCGATCTTGCCTAAAGCTACGTTGCCTCATAGAACCGCTAAAACAGGGAGGGTGGGAGGGACTCACTTCGCCCGTCTAAGGTAACTGATCTCCCCTTTTCCCGCACTTTCCCAAGCCCCCACCTCCCTTTTTGCATAAATCCCCACCCCAAATCCTACTCTTCCAATCCCCGGGCTCCTTTACTCAATAACACCTTTATTTTTTAAAAGAAAACCTACTGCACTGCTCCCATGGCAACGCAGTCATGTGGGGGCCTCCTTTTAGCTGCGCCCCATACAGCCCCCCCTCTTGACCGCGTATGGCCAATAAAGGATCCTTTCCGTAAAGCATCCCCCACCCCCAACTACCTTGCCCCTCTTAACCCCTCCATCTATTACCCAGGAAAACACACCACCACGTTAATTTCTTTTTGGATAATTTGGCCACAGCGGCCATTTTATTAACAAACAAATACATAAATAACAACATGTAAACAGTAAATATATAAAACCTCGAGGGGGGGGGCTCTTGGAGCTAAAAAATCTGGCTCATAATAGGCAGAGAGCCTACCCAAAATTTTTACAAAAAACACGTATTTACCCTCAGCCGTAACCACCAGCTCGAGGGCACCATGTAACCCATTTCGGGCAAACCAACCACAAAGCTCCTGAGGTAAACACCCCGTCCAGAGCCCGTACCAAAAGCCAGATCAACCCTATCAGCATCATCACCAACTCCAAGAACCCCACCCCCCGCCACACACGAACAGCCCTGACCACCTCAGGCTCGTGAGTGCCCCACCACCGCCAAAGCTCTTTCAACTCCTTCCTGTAGACCCAGCGCCCATAAATCCATCCCGATCTCGTTAAGATGCACTCCATCATCCCTCCAAAAATTACCGACCCCGGCCTCCAGCTCGAAATGCCTCACGGCAATACCCCCATTCCGGGACACAAAACTCGCCACCATCCTGTTCAATTTTACCCTGGCTCTGTTAATCCCTTTATGGGAACGGGCCTCCCGCCACGTCTTCCGCGGCACAATGTCTGACCACACAGTCAGCATACCGGGAAAAGATACCCACAGCCTCAACAAGTCATAACGGATATCCCGAATGAGTTCCCTCACGGGTTTTGCCCCCAAATCATTACCCCCCAAGTGAACCACTAAAATATCCGGAGGGCGATCCAGACGGGCGGCGCGGGAGAATTCCGGCAAAAAACTACGCCACGACATACCACGAGTCCCCATCCAACGGATGATCACTGCCTCTCGGCCGAAACCCAGTTGCCTACCATTCGCGCGCGCATCGGCCCGGAGGGCGCCCCAATAAACGAAAGAGTGTCCGACAATCCACGCCAAAAGAGGGGTACGACCTGAAAAACACAACCAGAATTAACAATCCGCAAAGACGTCCCTCTTCACCCCGCATTGTTGATTTAATGCCGCACATAAGACAGGTAACGATTAGAACTCCATCTGCCTATTTTCTTGATCACCTCCGGCCCAAGGCCCAAACCATCGGCCTCAGATGCGGCCCCAATCCTAAAAGAATGCGAGCCGAAATTTTCCGGGTTAACACCCAGCAAACCCAAGCCCTTCTTCAAAATGGCTGCAAACTGGAAACGTGACAAGAAATCCCCCTCTTGGTGTTGCAACAGAGGGCCTGACCTGACTGATGACAAATTCCAATATGCCTCTAAGCAGCGTTGCGGACACATCCCGCTACCCGCCACCCTTCCTAGCACTACTTTCTTTCCCCTACCTAGCTGATCCGTCTTTGAACGCCTTATCCAAAAGGCAACTCCCCCTTCCCAAAAAACCACATCTTCCGCCAAAAGACCACCTGACCTGTCCTTGCTCGGGGAAACCAATTCACCCAGACGCAAAGCACCAAAAAACGCTAGAGAAAAGGCCAATTGAAACAGTACCACCTCAAACTGAGATGAACAAATTACGCCCAAGGCCTCCCCTAACCGCTGCAACAACCCAAAAGAAATGGGCCTGCGCTTATCAAAAGTCGAATTACCCTTACGAAAACCTTTCAACGCCTGCCGTATAACAAAGTCCTTTGTGACGTCCCTCAATCCTTGCAACTGAAAACCAAAAGCCAAACCTGCTATAAACTTGTTTAACCTAGACACGGACCAACCCCACTCCACGACCTTACCTACCAGTGCCAATAACGCCATTGCCCTGTCGTTATCTGACTCAGCCGAGCCGCATTGAAACAACCAACTTTCCCACATGGCCCATGACGCCGCATAATCTGACCATGTCCTGTTTGACACCGAGGCTTGGATCAATCGGCCTCCCCTTCCGTAACCACCTGCCACAGATGCAAAGGACATGCTGCTCCTGCCGCCCCCGAATCTGGAGCCAAATCCCGGAATCGGTCCCACTGCAAACGAGACAAAGCATCAGCTATATTGTTCTGAACTCCTGGCACGTGCACCGCCGTAATCCATGCATTCAACTCCAAGCATCTCAGTACCAACTCCCTGACCAACCTAATTACTGGAGGGGAAGAAGAAGATAAGCTGTTAATCACGGCCACCACGCTCGAGTTATCGCAATGGAAACGTACTCGCCGATCACGAAAGCTGTCACCCCAAACAAACACTGACACCACAATCGGGAACAACTCCAACAATGCCAAATTCTTGGTGAGCCCCTTCTTTCGCCAATCCTCTGGCCACACCCCGACGCTCCATTTTCCTCCACAGTAGGCCCCATAACCAACTCCACCTGCTGCGTCTGTGTAGATCTCACAATCAAAAGCATTCAGATCCTCCTGCTGAATAAGCGACCTGCCATTATAGCCTTCCAAAAAACGTTGCCAAACAAGAAGGTCCTCTTTATGCTCTCTACCCAAACGAATAAAATGATGAGCCGACCGAACTCCAGCCGTCGCCCTGGACAATCTGCGGCAAAATATCCTGCCCATTGGCATAATACGACAAGCAAAATTCAGGCGGCCCAGCAGCGACTGCAACTCCTTCAATGAAGTCTTCCGCAATTTTCCAATCCGACTCACCTCTCGCTTAAGCAACTCCAACTTATCATCAGGCAACCTACACTCCATTTTCTCAGAATCAATGAGAATCCCTAAGAAACTCAAGACCGTGCAGGGGCCCTCCGTTTTTCCCTGTGCCAAAGGAACACCAAACTGTCCGGCCACCCATTCCATGGTCCCAAGTAAATGACAGCACACTGCTGAATCCGGTGGACCAACAAACAAAAAATCATCCAAATAGTGAATGACAGAAGGAACGGCCGATACATCTCTCACTACCCACTCTAAAAAGGTACTGAAAGTCTCAAACAATGCACAGGAAATAGAACATCCCATAGGCAAACACCTATCCAAGTAAAAACCACCCTCCCACCAACAACCTAACAAAGGAATGCTCTGCGGGTGCACCGGCAAGAGCCTAAATGCCGACTCGATGTCCGTTTTTGCCAGCAATGCTCCAGGCCCGTACATTCGCACCCACCGAACAGCCGCATCAAACGATGTGTAAACAACGGAGCACAACTCCTCCGCAATCCCGTCATTAACCGAGGATCCTTTGGGATATGAAAGATGCTGAATTAGCCGGAACTTGTTCGGCTCCTTCTTGGGCACCACCCCAAGCGGGGAAACAATTACACCCGCCATGGGCAACGAACTAAAAGGCCCCGCCATTCTTCCCAGCTCAACCTCTTTTGCCAATTTAGCCGAAACCACCTCCGCATGCAAGCCAGCTGATCTCAAATTTTTTGTAGAAAAAGGAACAACATGCATCGGGTGAGGGATCTTAAACCCCTCAAGAAAACCGTCCCTAATAACCTCCACCTTTTTAACATCCGGGTATCTACTTAGATAGGGGGCCATCTTTTGAACCCTCACCGGAGTCACCCCCTTGACCGCCACCCACTGATGGCTTACCACGTGATTTCTTGAAACACTTAGCGGCTCCGTGAGAGGCCCCGTTGCAATGGGAGCACACGTGTTTAAATTTACAAGTGGTGCCATACTTGCACTGGCCCTCATTAAACTGCCAGCATGTCCCAGATTTTTCCTTTGAACCCTGAGACCTGTGTCCTCCACTTTGTCCTGACTGCTGACTGCTACCCCCCCCTCCCCCCTGAAAGGACTGCCCATAACGCACCGGAGCCATCACCTTCAGCCACAACCCGATGTCTTTTTGGTCCCACCTTATCTCCGGCCTCACTGCTTTTCGCTGCCTGAACTGTTCATCGTATCTCAGCCAAGCCTGGCCCCCGTAGGTACGATGCGCTTCACCAATAGCATCCAAATAACAAAACAGGCCCGAGCAATTCTCGGGGAATTTCTTCCCTATAACACTCGCTAGAATGGCAAAGGCCTGCTGCCAGTTAACAAACGCCTGAGGAATAAGGCGCCAACGCCTCTTTTCTTCCTCTTCCTTTTTGCTGTCATCTTTCTTTCCTTTATCCAAGTTAAATTTTTCTAAAGGAAGGAGAGAGAAAATCTCTACGTATTCATCTTTCCAAATCTTTTCCTTGACTTCTTTCTTCAAATGGGCCCCCAGCGGACCCTCAAAACACACATATACCTCGCCTTTTGCCCTGTCGTCTAACTTAACGGTATCACCTTTTCCCGTTTCCGTTTGTACCGACACCGACACCCCCGCCACAGAAACAGGTGTCCCGCTACCCGAGCTCGCAATCTCGTTCGAACCCCCTGCTACGCCCCCGGCAACTGACACCCAGGCACCAGCGGGCGACGATCCCACACTGTTAGCAACTGAGCTACCCCCGCCCCCATCCAATCTACGCAAAATCTGCGACATACCCGCTAGAAGTTCTCTGACCCCCGGGACCTCATTACAGCCCCCACCCCGCTCCACCACACCCGAAACACCCGGCACTGGGGAAAGACTGGACATGTACTCACGTGGCTGCGCAGGTGCTGTGTCCCCACCAGCCGTGCTTCCTGAATCCTGCTGGTCCATTTCGTCGCGATGTTCGTTCCCGGAATCATCGCTGCCGCTCATCTGCCCCAGGCCCGCGCCCCTGGCCTCCACGTCACCAGGGGGGACCGAGACTGGCGAAGGCAACCGGTCCCTCGACCTCCTGCTGGATCTGGATCTGTCCGGCTCCGTGATTCCTCTGCCTCCAGCCGCTGGACTGTCTCCTCTGGACGCCGCTCCTGCGGCCCGACCGCGACCCGCTCCTTGCCGTGATGCCGCCGCTGTCCTGCCCGATAGTCTGCTCTGCCGTCCTGTCGCAGAGCCAGGTGCACTGGGGGGATGGGATCCGGGTGCCCCCGCCGCAATTGCGCCCGCCGCGATACTCCCCGGCTCCTGCCTGGTGGATGCTGCCGCCGCCGCTGGGCTCCTTCCCCGTCCCCCTGCTCGTGTTGCCGCCACCGCGGGAGGTGCTCCCCGGCGGGTAGAAGCTGCTGCTATCGGTGCTGCGGCGCCGCCGCGCCCTCTGCTAGGCCGCACCGGAAGTGCGGCCCTGACATCCTGTGCAGCGCCGGCATCCTGCCGCGTCTGCACCGCTCGCCCAGCACCGCGCCGCCTCGCGCCGGCAGGGCCGCCAGGTGGATTCCTGCCGGGGGAGGGGGCGGGCAAGGTGGATCGGCCGCGTCCCCCAGCCCCCGCAGGGTCCCTGGAGGGGCTCCGCGGCCTGCGCCTGCCGCGCGGTGTAGTGTCGGGGGACAGCCTGTCTGGCGGCCTAGACCGCCTGTTTCTGCTGCCCCGGCTCCCGCTGTCCTGGCTCCCACTGCCTCCGAGCAGCCCTGTGAGCTGCTCCTCCAGCCATCCGGCCCTCCTGGAACTGGCCTCCCGACGAAGCTGAGCTACCAGGCTGTCCACAGAAGACATGGTGAGAGGGATGTGGCAGCAGGTCCACTCACTTCGCCCGTCTAAGGTAACTGATCTCCCCTTTTCCCGCACTTTCCCAAGCCCCCACCTCCCTTTTTGCATAAATCCCCACCCCAAATCCTACTCTTCCAATCCCCGGGCTCCTTTACTCAATAACACCTTTATTTTTTAAAAGAAAACCTACTGCACTGCTCCCATGGCAACGCAGTCATGTGGGGGCCTCCTTTTAGCTGCGCCCCATACAGCCCCCCCTCTATCTACTATTAGGCTGGGTTCACATTGCGTTAGTGGGTGTCCGCTAACTGAATCCGTTACATGGCGCAATTGTCGCAATTAACGCTATGTAACGGATCCGTTAGCGCACCCATTGACCGCAATGTGCTAACGGATCGCTAATGCATCGCTAACGTACGCCATTTTTGGCATGCGTCAGCGATGTCCCGTTATTTTTGGACAGACCTCAAACACTGCTTGCAGCGTTCAGGGTCTGTTCTTCGCTAGCGCAGATCGGGCATCTGCGCTAGCGGGATCGCTAAACGCAATCCCTTTTTGGACATTGCGTTAGCGCATTCAGTTAGCGTATGCGCTAAATGGATTGCTCTAACGCAATGTGAACCTAGCCTTAGCTGCAGCTTTACCGCAGCTATTTGGTCCATATAAATACATCTGAGATGCTCTATTCTTCTTCTGCGGAAGAGTGTTGTGGGCATGTTCTGTGCAGCAGTAATTTTGCATAGAGGAGGAGGAGGATTTAAGCTGTGACCATCACTTGTGAATGATAGATCTTAGATTTAACTATACAATTTACATTATCGACAATAGACATAGGATTACTACAGAAAGACTGCTGAAAATGATTTCTACAGAACAAGAATTGTCAGCCTTATGTTAGGTATCGTGGCCAGAGTGAAAAGTGCAGGATTACAGGATTGTTACCTATAGTGAAAAAATATTTTGCTAAAAAATTGACCTATGCACTGGAAGAAGAAGATCCCCCTGGCTTTTCCCTGCCCAGCCCAGTTAGATTGATAGGCTGCTTCCTAATTACATATGGGGAAAGACAAGTCATTCAAGGTGAGCCCCGACATTTTCCGAAATGCTGCTGTTTCATAGTAAAACACTGCTTTTTGTAACAAGGGAAGATTTCTGTATTTCAATCTGTCTGTAGCTGATAAATCTTTTGAATGTAACTGAACTTCATGGTTTTACCTGTATTACTACTAATATTTGTCATAGCTGGATTCTTTGATTTTATTCACATATTTGCAATGGGTGAGGTTAAAAAACCTCAACTAATTTATTAGGTGGGACATGCACTAGAATTAAGCAAAATAATTACCAGGACCTTGGTCTAGCGCCCAAGTTATTAATCCATAGACTCTGAAATGGAGACTTATAAACTTCCTCCTACCTGCCAACATCTCCTATGTACGACATCCACTCGGGTCTACTAATCAGAGGCGGTGCTAGGGATACTGGCAGGTACGAGGAGGTTCGCTAAACATATAGATTCAAATGACCCCGGTCCAGTAGCCTCGTTGGGAGCTTGTGGCCGCTGGACCAGGATCTTCTTAATTTTTTTCTTCAACTTTAGTGTCCACATTCATGTGAATAAATTATATTTGACATTTTATATTGGCAATAGTATAAATGTTTATAAATATATAAATTAGATTGTATCCAGCATTGTTTAGATCAGGTCTAATCATATCCAAACTTTAGGTCCAATGTTGGAACATCATGAGCTATAAAAGTGCAGCAATGACAGGGTTAATTTGTAGATCCAAAAGCATTCATGTCCTCACCAATCAAGAAACAAAATACATCAGTGCAAAGTAAAAACCCATTACAAGCAGCTTAAGGGTAATTATATCAAGCAGAGAGTGAGCATATACTGTGCATTTCCAGAGCAGATTATCTGGGAATTGAGATGCTGCGAGTTATTCTTCATGATGAACATGCGTACCCCCAGTATAATCCTGGGCATCATGGAAACAGAGGATTCCCCATAGGGAGGGTAGTGCTGAGATTACATATAAAAGAAATTCTATATTTACCATGCACATCAGCAACTACATATTCTGCTCAGATTTGCAATATGTAATGTATTCCTGCACCATCTACAAAGCACTCTTCGCAACAATGCCTAGGAGGTCTATAACATATTTAGGTGCATGATCCTTGCTGTCCTCAGTAGTAGACATCAGGGTATCGACTTAACACTTACACATTCGATCTGCCATGTGTTACTTGTAGCCCCAAGATATGTGCTCGTGCCTGTCTGCCAGCAGGGTACATTAGCATCGGGTCTAACAAACAGCTATGAAGAGCAGGTCTACAGATGGTGACCTTTATGACTGGCCCTACAAAGAAGAGCAGATTTGGATTTGCATATACAGGCCTTGGTGCTTGGAGAGATAAATTAAGTACAGTAAGCTGGAGATGCAATGATATTGACAATTAGATGGTTGCTTAAAGCTACAAGTGACAGTGTAGTGGCAGATTACCAAATGGGGGTAAGGTAGGAACCCTAGGATTTAAATATATTGCATCCATGTAATTGGTGGCCTATCTGGTTTCACATTTGTGGACGAGGGCTTTGCGGAGGACTGCATAGTTCCTCCGTTAAGCCCCACCCACTGCCGCACCTCTTCCTTCAGCTCTGCCTACGTCGGCATGCATCCTGCATACCCTATCTTTAACATTTGGTACGCAGGCCATGCGGATGTATGCGGATGCCTCCGCATGCGTCATTTTCACACTGCATGTTTTCATTCTGTCGCAGTCATCACAGCGTGAAAACGATGCATGCGCAGGCATCCGCATACATCCGCATGGCCTGCGTACCCAATGTTAAAGATAGGGTACGCAGGACGCATGCTGACGTAGGTGGAGCTGAAGGAAGAGGAGCAAAAATGGGCGGGGCTTAACCGAGGATCTCCGCAAAGCCCTCATCCGCAAATGTGAAACTAGCCTTAGTGTGGTGGGAAATGTGGGCGGATAGGAGCTAAATGACACTACTCGGAAGGCTACGGATGTAGCAGGGGAACCCTCTCTCAAATCTGAATTTGGCTTGCAAAGTAAGAAAGGGTGGAGACTAGTGTTGAGCGATACCGTCCGATACTTGAAAGTATCGGTATCGGATAGTATCGGCCGATACCCGAAAAATATCGGATATCGCCGATACCGATATCCGATACCAATACAAGTCAATGGGACATCAAGTATCGGAAGGTATTCTCATGGTTCCCAGGGTCTGAAGGAGAGGAAACTCTCCTTCAGGCCCTGGGATCCATAGGGATG
Source organism: Ranitomeya imitator (assembly GCF_032444005.1). Lineage (NCBI taxonomy): Eukaryota > Metazoa > Chordata > Amphibia > Anura > Dendrobatidae > Ranitomeya > Ranitomeya imitator. The sequence goes on along the minus strand of NC_091286.1, from coordinate 413,321,327 downwards.
TGTAAAATAAAGAATTAAAATAAAAAATATTGATATGCTCACCTCTCCGGCGGCCCCTGGATATCACGCTGGTAACCGGCCGGCTTCTTTGTTTAAAATGAGCACCTTCAGGACCTGCGAATGACGTCGCGGCTTCTGATTGGTTGCGTGCCGCCCATGTGACCGGCACGCGACCAATCAGAAGCCGCGACGTCATTCGCAGGTCCTTAATTCCTAGAATTAGGAGTTTTGTGAATGAGAATGACGTCGCGGCTTCTGATTGGTTGCGTGCCGGTCACATGGGCGGCACGCGACCAATCAGAAGCCGCGACGTCATTCGCAGGTCCTGAAGGCACTCATTTTAAACAAAGAAGCCGGCCGGTTACCAGCGTGATGTCCAGGGGCCGCCGGAGAGGTGAGCATATCAATATTTTTTATTTTAATTCTTTATTTTACACATCCCTATTGATCCAATACCGATACCCGATACCACAAAAGTATCGGATCTCGGCATCGGAATTCCGATACCGCAAGTATCGGCCGATACCCGATACTTGCGGTATCGGAATGCTCAACACTGGTGGAGACCACTACATTAGGTTGCCTTTAAGTCTTGACAACATTAGTGAAATTTTCCAGAAATGGCTTAATTAGTTTGGCATTGTAGCCTCGCGATGCATTATATGACAACTAAGTCATACATAATGACTCTGGGTGCATGATTCTCAGACTGACCACACTCCTTTAAATCTATATGCAATTGATGCGTTTTTGATACGTTTTTGCAGCATTTTTTTTCCAAACGGAAATAGTCCAAAAACGTAATGGAATCCTTATGCAAGGTAATTTAATGACACTCCTCCAATGCACATGATCAGTAAATTTCCGTGCGTATTTGCAGTGCATTTTTTCTTACCGTCTTTCTATGGTACGCTGTTTCTTATCAGCGGTTATGCTACCGCCGGTAAGACCATCGGTCAGAGCGCTGCGGGATCATGCTGTCAGATATCAGCGTGATCCCGCAGCTGTGACTGTCACCCGCTGTAACGCTACCACCGGTACTGTCGGTCACAGTGCTGCGGAATCATGCAGTCCGATGTCAGCGTGATCCCGCAGCTTAATGCCTGCGGTAAAAAGCTGGCATGGGCCGATGAGACTACTGCTCCCATTGGGCTATGTCTGCTGTCACTGATAACAGTGACAGCAGGTGCCACTGATGGAAGAGTAGTATCATCTGCCGGCGCCTGTGCTAACAGTTAAAAAGAAAAAAATTACATATGTAACACCCCAGGTAACTGGTTGTTACAGTGATGTTGCCTTCCTTTCGGGGAGGGCGATATCACGCGTGGAAGCAAGGAGGATTCTCTTTACCAGGTAAGCAGACACATGCAACACATTCTGAATCCAGGCCAGGAGGGGGAGCTCAGGACCCGGATTCAGGGGAGCTTCCTTAGGCCATGTTCACACCATCCTTTTTTTCATGCGGAATCGCCGCGATTTTCCCGCTGCGGGTCAGCAGCTGTTTTCCATGCAGGGTACATTACAATGTACCCTATGGAAATCAGGAACTGCTGTGCCCACATTGCGGAAAATCGCGAAAAAAGCCGCGCTGAATAGCCGCGGTAAAAAAGAAGTACCATGTCACTTCTTTTTGCAAAACTGCAGCGGTTCTGCACCCATTGACCTCCATTGTGAGGTCAAACCCGCAGTAAAACCCGCAGATGAAAAATATATCTGCGGGTTTTACTGCGGTTTGTGGTGCAGAACCGCTGCAGTGTGGCTGCCCCCCGTGCCCCAATCCCACCCCCCCATGCTCCGATGCCACCCCCCGTGCTCTGACGCCCCCCCCCCGTGCCCTCATCTCCCCCCCTTATACATACCCGGCCTCCCGGTGTCCGTCCGGCCGTCTTCTCCCTGGGCGCCGCCATCTTGCAAAATGGCGGGCGCATGCGCTGTGCGCCCGCCGAATCTGCCGACCGGCAGATTCGTTCCAAAGTGCATTTTGATCACTGAGATATAACCTATCTCAGTGATCAAAATAAAAAAAATAGTAAATGACCCCCCCTTTGTCACCCCCATAGGTAGGGACAATAAAAAAATTAAGAATTTTTTTTTTTCCACTAAGGTTAGAATAGGTTTAGGGTTAGGGGTAGGGTTAGGGGTAGGGTTAGGTGTGGGGTTAGGGGTAGGGGTAGGGTTAGGGGTAGGGGTAGGGTTAGGGTTAGGGGTAGGGTTAGGGTTAGGGGTAGGGTTAGGGTATTTTCAGCCATTTTAACCCTAAAAAACTTCCTAGAAAACACACAGACTCTGCATAGAAAACTGCATAAAAAAACGCATCAAAAAACGCATCAAAAAACGCACCAAAAAAGCACCAAAAAAAGGACCTGCGTTTTCTGCCAAGAGCTGCGGTTTTTAGTCCTGAAAAAAAAGGAAGGAAATCAGGAACGTGTGAACATAGCCTTAGACTTGATGTATCCTGGCCACGAGGAGGAGTTAACCAGTCAGAGAGGGACACTGAGGGAGAAGGATGTCTGGAACAGACACGGAGGCCTAGCAGCCACGTGGGAGCTGCAGCCTCTGGGAAGAGAGATAACCTGAAAGAGATTATGGAGGAAAAGAACCTGTTAGCAAAAGCCCAGTCCCGCACAGCTGAACCTGCGAATAGAGGACCTATTAGAACAGGAACAGTTGTCTCTTTCAACCTGGATAAAGGATGGGGCTTAATAAGAGAACAAGGAGGACATAAAGAACAGTTTGTCAACTGTAGAGACGTGGAGAAACATCTTTTATGGGGACACCCTGATTGTGATCTGTACCCAGGTGACTGTTATGATCTGGTGATTAGGGAGCGACATGCGTCTAGCTCTGAGCAGGTGGCAACTATACTGACCGCAGTCCCTAAGCTCAACACAACACTAGAAGCAGCCGTGGAATGCTCCTAACTTGGCCTAGGCATCTCGTCACAGCCTAAGAGCTAACTACCCCTAAAGATAGAAGCAGAAAAACTATCTTGCCTCAGAGAAAATCCCCAAAGGATAGATTAGCCCCCCACAAATAATGACTGTGAGAGGAGAAGGAAATGACATACGTAGTATGAAACAAGATTTAGCACAGGAGGCCACTTCTAGCTAAATAGAAATAGTACAGAACGCTGTGCGGTCAGGAAAAAAAAAACTAGAAAAAGTCCACCGCAGAGAAATGCAAAAATCTCCACACCTGACTAAAGGTGTGGAGGGCAAACTCTGCTGCCCAGAGCTTCCAGCTTAACTGAATAGATCCATACTGAAAAGCTGGACAAATGAACAAAAACAAAGAAAGTGCTGAACAACAAAGTCCACAACAAGAGAACCACAAAAGGACAAGCAAGGACTTAGCTTTGATGAACTGGTCAGAGTGTCAGGAAAGTCCTAAGAGCAATGACTCCAGGCAGGAACAATTGACAACTGGCATTGAATGAAGTAAAAGGCCAGACTAATATAGCCGAGCCAGAAAGACGATCAGTGAAAACAGCTGCTGAAGCTAAATCCAAGAAGCAGCCATACCACTAATAACCACAGGAGGGAGCCAAAGAGCAGAACTCACAAAAATGCTACTTACAACCACCGGAGGGAGCCCAAGAGCGGAATTCACAACAGTACCCCCCCCCCTTAAGGAGGGGTCACCGAACCCTCACCAGAGCCCCCAGGCCGATCAGGATGAGCCAAATGAAAAGCACGAACCAAATGCGCCAATCCTCTGGAATGCTCTACCCCAAGATATTAGGACCATCCATAATTTGCATAGTTTTAGGCGCTCGCTCAAAACACATTTGTTCAGAGCGGCCTACTACGTTCACTAATCAAAGTTATGTTATGTTTGTGTGTGTGTGTGTGTAGCCCATTCACTATCCCCATCTATTCCCCAACCCCTGAAGATGGCTGGACCATGATTGTAAATACATCATTGTAAATACACACCTGTACTTTGCATCTCCCCCACCTCATTGTAGATTGTAAGCTCTCATGAGCAGGGTCGTCTTATTTTGCTTTAATTACTGTATTGTTAACGTTGTTACTTATGACTTTTGTGTTTGAAACTGTTAAACTGTAAAGCGCTGCGGAATATGTTGGCGCTATATAAATAAAGATTATTATTATTATTATTATTATTAAATCGGCGGCATGAACATCGGAGGCAACAACCCAAGAATTATCCTCCTGGCCATAACCCTTCCACTGGACAAGATACTGAAGCTTCCGCCTCGAAAAACGAGAATCCAAAATTTTCTCAACCACATATTTCAACTCCCCCTCAACCAACAGCGGGGAAGGAGGATCAACAGATGGAACAACGGGCATCACATATCTCCGCAACAAAGATCTATGGAAAACATTGTGGGTGGCAAAAGAGGCTGGAAGGGCCAAACGAAAAGACACAGGATTGATAATCTCAGAAATCTTATAAGGACCAATAAACCGAGGCTTGAACTTAGGGGAAGAAACCTTCATAGGAACATGACGAGAGGACAACCAAACCAAATCCCCCACACGAAGCCGAGGACCAACACACCGACGGCGGTTAGCAAAACGCTGAGCCTTTTCCTGGGACAACGTCAAATTGTCTACCACATGAGCCCAAATCCGCTGTAACCTGTCCATCACAGAATCAACACCAGGACTATCAGAAGGCTCAACCTGCCCTGAAGAAAAACGAGGATGGAAACCAAAATTACAAAAGAAAGGCGAAACCAAAGTAGCCGAACTGGCCCGATTATTAAGGGCAAACTCGGCCAACGGCAAGAAAGGCACCCAATCATCCTGATCAGCAGACACAAAGCATCTCAAATAGGTTTCCAAGGTCTGATAAGTTCGCTCAGTTTGGCCATTGGTCTGAGGATGGAACGCCGAAGAAAAAGACAAATCAATACCCATCCTAGCACAAAAGGCCCGCCAAAACCTGGAAACAAACTGGGAACCTCTGTCAGACACAATATTCTCCAGAATGCCATGCAAACAAACCACATGCTGAAAAAACAATGGAACCAAATCAGAGGAGGAAGGCAATTTAGGCAAAGGTACCAAATGGACCATTTTAGAGAACCGGTCACAAACCACCCAGATAACAGACATCCTCTGGGACACAGGAAGATCCGAAATAAAATCCATAGAAATATGTGTCCAAGGCCTCTCCGGGACGGGCAAAGGCAAAGGCAACCCACTAGCGCGGGAACAGCAAGGCTTGGCTCGGGCGCAAGTCCCACAGAACTGCACAAAAGCACAGACATCACGCGACAAGGAAGGCCACCAAAAGGACCTAGCAACCAAATCTCTGGTACCAAAAATCCCAGGATGACCAGCCAACAATGGACCTCAGAAATCACCTTACTCGTCCATCTATCAGGAACAAACAGCTTCCCCACAGGACAGCGGTCAGGCCTATCAGCCTGAAATTCCTGAAGCACATGCCGCAAATCAGGGGAGATGGCAGAAAGAATCACCCCTTCCTTAAGAATGCCAACCGGCTCAAGGATTCCAGGAGAATCCGGCAAAAAACTCCTAGAGAGGGCATCCGCCTTAACATTCTTAGATCCTGGAAGATATGAGACCACAAAATCAAAACGGGAGCAAAACAGGGACCACCGAGCCTGTCTAGGGTTCAGCCGCTTGGCCGACTCAAGGTAAATCAAATTCTTATGATCGGTCAAGACCACAATGCGGTGCTTGGCTCCCTCAAGCCAATGTCGCCACTCCTCAAATGCTCACTTCATAGCCAACAATTCCCGATTGCCGACATCATAATTGCGTTCCGCAGGCGAAAACTTTCGGGAAAAGAAGGCACATGGCTTTATCAAGGAACCATCAGATTTCCTCTGTGACAAAATGGCCCCTGCCCCAATCTCAGAAGCGTCAACCTCAACCTGAAAAGGAAGAGAAACATCCGGTTGACACAACACAGGGGCAGAAGTAAATCGGCGTTTAAGCTCCTGAAAGGCCTCAACAGCCTCAGAGGACCAATTAGTCACATCAGTGCCTTTCTTCGTCAAATCGGTCAGGGGTTTAACCACACTAGAGAAGTTGGCAATGAAACGGCGATAAAAATTAGCAAAGCCCAAAAATTTCTGAAGGCTCTTCACAGATGTGGGTTGAATCCAGTCATGAATGGCTTGGACCTTAACAGGATCCATTTCTATAGACGAAGGAGAAAAAATAAACCCCAAAAAAGAGACCTTCTGAACTCCAAATAGGCACTTAGACCCCTTCACAACTAGAGCATTATCACGAAGGATCTGGAATACCATCCTGACCTGCTTCACATGAGACTCCCAATCATCGGAAAAAATCAAAATATCATCCAAATACACAATCAGGAATTTGTCAAGATAATTGCGGAAAATATCATGCATGAAAGACTGGAACACAGATGGAGCATTAGAGAGCCCAAATGGCATCACAAGGTATTCAAAATGGCCTTCGGGCGTATTAAATGCAGTCTACCATTCGTCACCCTGCTTAATACGAACAAGATTATATGCCCCTCGAAGGTCAATCTTGGTAAACCAATTAGCCCCCTTAATCCTAGCAAACAAATCAGAGAGCAAAGGTAAAGGATATTGGAATTTGACCGTGATCTTATTAAGAAGGCGATAATCAATACAGGGTCTTAAGGAGCCATCCTTCTTGGCAACAAAAAAGAATCCCGCTCCCAATGGTGACGAAGACGGCCGAATATGCCCCTTCTCTAAAGACTCCTTAACATAGCTCCGCATGGCGGCATGCTCTGGCACAGACAGGTTGAAAAGTCGGCCCTTAGGGAACTTACAGCCAGGAATCAAGTCAATAGCACAATCACAGTCCCTGGTTGGTGGAAGGGAACTGGACTTGGGCTCATCGAATACATCCTGGAAATCTAACAAAAATTCAGGAACATCAGAAGAGGGGGAAGAGGAAATTGACATCAAAGGAACGTCACTATGTACCCCTTGACAACCCCAACTAGTCACAGACATTGATTTCTAATCCAGCACTGGATTGTGTTCTTGTAACCATGGAAAACCCAGTACAACAACATCATGTAAATTATGCAACGCCAGAAAACGGCAATCTTCCTGATGTGCAGGAGCCATGTACATAGTCATCTGCGTCCAGTACTGAGGTTTATTCTTGGCCAATGGTGTAGCATCAATACCCCTCAAGGGTATGGGACTCTGCAAAGGCTGCAAAGAAAAACCACAGCGCCTAGCGAATTCTAAGTCCATTAAGTTCAGAGCAGCGCCTGAATCCACAAATGCCATGACAGAAAAAGATGACAATGAGCAAATCAGGGTCACAGACAGGAGAAACTTAGGCTGCACAGTACTAATGGTAACAGATCTAGCGACCCTCTTAATACGCTTAGGGCAATCAGAAATAGTATGAACAGAATCACCACAGTAAAATCACAGCCCATTCTGACGTCTGTATCCCCTCTGTTCCGCTCTAGTCAAAATCCTATCACATTGCATGGGCTCAGGACTTTGCTTAGAGGACACTGCCATATGGTGCACCACTTTGCGTTTGCGCAGGCGCCGATCAATCTGAATGGCCAGAGACATAGATTCGCTCAAACCAACAGGCGTGGGAAACCCCACCATAACATCTTTAAGGGCTTCAGAAAGACCCTTTCTGAAAATTGCTGCCAGAGCATCCTCATTCCATTTAGTGAGCACAGACCATTTTCTAAATTTCTGGCAGTATAATTCTGCCACTTCCTGACCCTGACACAGGGCCAACAGTGTTTTCTCAGCATGCTCTACAGAGTTAGGTTCGTCATACAATAATCCGAGCGATTGAAAAAATGCATCTACATTAAGCAATGCCGGATTCCCTGACTCAAGTGAGAATGCCCAGTCCTGAGGGTCGCCACGCAGTAGAGAAATAACTATCTTTACTTGCTGAATGGGGTCACCAGAGGAACGGGGTTTCAGAGCAAAAAACAATTTGCAGTTATTTTTAAAGTTCAAAAACTTAGAGCTATCCCCGTAAAACAAATCAGGAGTAGGAATTCTAGGCTCTAAGGCCGGAGTCTGAACCACATAATCTTGAATACTCTGTACTCTTGCAGCAAGCTGATCCAAACGAGAAAACAAACCCTGAACATCCATGCCTGCATCCAAATCCCGAATCACCTAGAGATCAAGAGGAAGGAAAAAGACAAAACAAACTAAAGAAAAAGAAAAAAAAATGGCTCCGAACTCTTTTTCTCTTCCTTCTTTTGAGAGGCATTCAGCTCATTTTTGGGCCAGTTGTACTGTTATGATCTGGTGATTAGGGAGCGACATGCGTCTAGCTCTGAGCAGGTGGCAACTATACTGACCGCAGTCCCTAAGGTCAACACAACACTAGAAGCAGCCGTGGAATGCTCCTAACTTGGCCTAGGCATCTCGTCACAGCCTAAGAGCTAACTACCCCTAAAGATAGAAGCAGGAAAACTATCTTGCCTCAGAGAAAATCCCCAAAGGATAGATTAGCCCCCCACAAATAATGACTGTGAGAGGAGAAGAAAATGACATACGTAGTATGAAACAAGATTTAGCACAGGAGGCCACTTCTACCTAAATAGAAATAGTACAGAACAGAACGCTGTGCGGTCAGTAAAAAAAAACTAGAAAAAGTCCACCGCAGAGAAATGCAAAAATCTCCACACCTGACTAAAGGTGTGGAGGGCAAACTCTGCTGCCCAGAGCTTCCAGCTTAACTGAATAGATCCATACTGAAAAGCTGGACAAATGAACAAAAACAAGGAAAGTACTGAACGACAAAGTCAACAACAAGAGAACCGCAAAAGGACAAGCAAGGACTTAGCTTTGATGAACTGGTCAGAGTGTCAGGAAAGTCCTAAGAGCAATGACTCCAGGCAGGAACAATTGACAACTGGCATTGAATGAGGGAAAATGCCAGACTAATATAGCCGAGCCAGAAAGACGATCAGTGAAAACAGCTGCTGAAGCTAAATCCAAGAAGCAGCCATACCACTAATAACCACAGGAGGAGCCAAAGAGCAGAACTCACAAAAATGCTACTTACAACCACCGGAGGGAGCCCAAGAGCGGAATTCACAACAGGTGACAAAGTGACTTTTACCCGGCACCTTGGAGAAAGAGGATATTATGTCCTACACGTTAGCATGTGCCCAACACAGCATGCCAATATCCGTGTAGCTACAGAAAGAGGGACACAGACCCAGGCTACACAGACTTTGGAAGCTGAACAGTTTTCTAAGGAGTAACCTACTGACCCCCGTGTTAAAGAACTTCCCCAGTTAGGAAGCTGTACACACCAGGACCTGCCCTGGAAGAAATAGTAAACAGACATTCACCTTTGTGAAAGTTACAGTTGTAATTATGTTTTTTTTTTAATGTTTTCTTTTACAGTTTTATGATAACCTGAGAACTTCTCCTAGAAATAGTTTGGCACATGTTCCAGTACTCCTCTTTGATATTGCCACGCGCTGGTAGCGTGAGCAGGACAGTATGTATACTTGTTTTGCCTTACAGATTTGGAGCAGAACTACCTGGCGCAGCAAAGACCAGGACTGGTCAATGCGCCTTGCTACTTCAATGTTTGCACTTTTACCTGTGTGCACTTGTAATAAATAGTTTTGTTATGTAACGTTCAAGAACCGTACCTCCCATAAAGGGATGCTTCTGTTTATACCAGTTAACCTGTTGACATGCATGTCCAAAAATGCTTTAATGTCTTTAACCTGTAATGCTTATGTTTTTCCTTTCCCAGTCCGAGAGCACTGGAGTTAACGGGGGGAAGTGTAACACCCCAGGAAACTGATTGTTACAGTGATGTTGCCTGCCTTTCGGGGAGGGCGATATCATGCGTGGAGGCAAGGAGGATTCTCTTTACCAGGTAAGCAGACACATGCAACATATTCTGAATCCAGGCCAGAAGGGGGAGCTCAGGACCCAGATTCAGGGGAGCTTCCTTAGACTTGATGTATCCTGGTCTGGAGGAGGAGTTAGCCAGTCAGAGTGGGACACTGAGTGAGAAGGACATCTGGAACAGACACGGAGGCCTAGCAGCCACGTGGCAGCTACAGACTCTGGGAAGAGAGATAACCTGAAAGGTTGTATGCAATGGAGCATTGAGGAAAGGAGCGCAGGAGTGGAACAGGGCTCAGAGGGGAACTGTGACCGGGCACCCTCAGAGCCAGAGCACAGTAACCGGGTACCGGGAGCCGGAGGCTTTTGTGCGACTCTAAGACATGAAACAGAACCGTAGGGCATTAGACTACACTTTAACCGCCCGCACCAAGCCTGAGGTACAGCAGTACTCTAAGAGCCCGGGTCATGGTAGAGATCCTATAAAAAGGCTCAAACTGCCTACCGTGCAGGCAACTGTCCCAGGACAGGGGAGAGAGGATACCTTACAAGCAAGGTACCAGCAGCAAGGACCTCACCATCTTAGCGCATGTAGGAAAGGCTTACGGACCTCACCTTGGAGAGGGATCACCTTTACCTCCAAGCCGGCCGGACCACATCACCACCTGTGCCTGGTACCCTGGACTGTGGCCTGCTAACGACAGTAAACCAGGTAAAGATTTTACAAGTTATGTCCTCCACTTATTCGTTGGCATACACCATCATTGCCACACACCTTGGGAGCCCTGGGGACCCCACTTCACTTGTGGGAAGTGTCACCATCTAGCCGCCATATCATTACCCCAGAGGACCGCTTTAAGAGGCGTCGGTCCCCACTGACCGAACACCACAGGTGGCATCACAACAAACTTTATACAAAAACCCCTTTAAAGACTGTTCCCCTTTAATTGAGTCCCAGGGCCACAGACCGGGTCGCAGCCACCGTGACATCCCCTTTAGAGTGACCGGACTCGGTACTGAGTATCCCCATTGCCCTGGTAGGCGACTTACATACATATTCACATAACAATAAAAAAAATTATACTCACCTAACACCAAATCCCTGATGCCCTCATCTCCTAAAAATAATGTAAAGTATTAAACCACCATATACTTCCTTCCGCTATAGTCCACGTAATCCAGATAATCCCACGGCAATCTCACGTGTAGAACAGTAACATTGAGAGATGCGACTGCTGTACCCGGAAGCCGGCGATACACTGACAGGATGTAATCAGGGTGTATCACTGAGCTGCCATGAGAGATAACCGGAGTTCATCAGCTCCGATGCTCTCACCTACGGCACTGCTACATGAGAATTTTCCAACGCCATAGTGGTGCCATAAGGGAGATCACCGGAGCTGATCAGCTGATTAACTCCGGTGAACTCTCTCTGCAGCTTAGTAATACACTGCAGGAGCGATTACCTCCTGACAGTGTATTGCTGGCTGATGTGACTGCTCTCAAAGTGATCAGGATCGTCATGGGACATTATGGATTATTTATTCTGCGGACAGGTGAGGAATATTTTTGTTTATTATTTTAATTTTGTTGCAGGAGACGTTGGCTTAGGTGCACTAGGTGTTCGGTGAGTATGGTTTAATTAAGATTCATGAAAGGAGTCTGTGTCATTATTTCAAATAAAGGACTTTATTCTGGGTGTCTGTATTTTTATACAATATAAATGTGAAGTTAATAATGGAGCGACGCCTCTCCATTACAAACCCTTGGGCTTGATGTCACCTGACAATACAAAGGTGATATTAACCCCACAAATATGAACCCCACTTGCCACTGCTACAGGGCAAGTGAGAAGAGTGAAGCTAAGTGCCAGATTTGGTGAATCTTATAGATGCACCTTTTCTGGGGCACCTGAGAGCTGATGTTTTTAGTCTGGGAGGGGCCAAAATCCATGGCCCCTTCCTAGGCTATTTATATCAGCCCGCAGCTGTCTGTATAGCCTTTGCTGTTCATTAATTATAAGGGTACCCCATGTCTTTTTTTGGGGGGGATCCCCCATTTTAATAGCCAGTAAAGGCTAAGTATTAGTGTTGAGCGATACCGTCCGATACTTGAAAGTATCGGTATCGGATAGTATCGGCCGATACCCGAAAAATATCGGATATCGCCGATACCGATATCCGATACCAATACAAGTCAATGGGACATCAAGTATCGGAATGTATCCTCATGGATCCCAGGGTCTGAAGGAGAGGAAACTCTCCTTCAGGCCCTGGGATCCATATTAAAGTGTAAAATAAAGAATTAAAATAAAAAATATTGTTATATTCACCTCTCCGGCGGCCCCTGGACATCAGCGGGAGGATCCGGCGTCCGGCACGGCTTCTTTCTTCAAAATGCGCGCCTTCAGGACCTGTGGAATGACGTCCCGGCTTCTGATTGGTCGCGTGCCGCCCATGTGACCGCCACGCGACCAATCAGAAGCCGCGACGTCATTCCTCAGGTCCTAGAAGGCGCTCATTCTAGGACTTTAGCTGAGGAATGACGTCGCGGCTTCTGATTGGTCGCGTGGCGGTCACATGGGCGGCACGCGACCAATCAGAAGCCGGGACGTCATTCCACAGGTCCTGAAGGCGCGCATTTTGAAGAAAGAAGCCGTGCCGGACGCCGGATCCTCCCGCTGATGTCCAGGGGCCGCCGGAGAGGTGAATATAACAATATTTTTTATTTTAATTCTTTATTTTACACTTCCGATACCCGATATCACAAAAATATCGGATCTCGGTATCGGAATTCCGATACCGCAAGTATCGGCCGATACCCGATACTTGCGGTATCGGAATGCTCAACACTACTAAGTATACAGTTGTGAGATAATATTAAGAGCCTGGGAAGCTCCATGGCTATTACCCATTCCCAGGCTATAAACATCTGTCAGCTTTCCCTCTGCTGGTTATTAAAATTACGGGGGAGCGCACGCTTTTTTTTTACATTTTTTTTATTTAAAATTAAGGCTATGTGCACACGTTCAGGTTTTTTCGCATTTTTTTAGCATTTTTTCGCTATGAGAACGCTATAAAAACTCATTTAAAATGCATACATTATGCATCCTATCATTTAGAATGCATTCTGCATGTTTTGTGCACATGATGTGTTTGTTTCCGCAAAAAAATGCATCGCGGTAAAAAAAAGCAGCATGTTCATAAATTTTGCGGATTTTCTGCATTTTTCCCGCTGTTCTATGCATTTGGGAAAAAACGCACAAAAAACGAATGAAAAAACGTGAAAAAAACGCATGCGGATTTCTGGCAGAAATGTCCGTCTTTTTCAGGAAAATTTCTGCAAGAAATCCTGACGTGTGCACATACCCTTAGGCTATGTGCACACGTTCAGGATTTCTTGCAGAAAATTCCTGAGAATTCCGGACATTTTCTGCAAGAAATCCGCAAGAAAACCGCATGCGTTTTGCCGCGATTTTGACGCGTTTTTGCCGCAGTTTTGACACTTCCCAATGCATTTTGGAGTGGGAAATCCGCAAAAAAACCTGAAAATTATAGAACATGCTGCGTTTTTTGCCGCGATGCGTTTTTTTCGTGGAAAAAAAACGCATCATGTGCACAAAACATGCGGAATTCATTCTAAATGATGGGATGCTTATTGTATGCGTTTTTTTGCGGTTTTATAGCGTTTTTATCGGGAAAAAACGCGAAAAAAACGCGAAAAAAACGCAACGTGTGAACACAGCCTAACAGTTGCTATTTGGCTAAAACCTATGCACGTTCATTCTGTTAACGTTCCTACATAGGTTGGTGACAATGTATGTGTAGGTTTGTGTGTGCTTGTGTGTGTTTGTGCTTACTTATCGGCTTAGTAATGAGGGTGTCTGACTGACACCTTTTCATTACTAAAGGTACCTTCACACTCAGCAACTTTACAACGAGAAAGACAACGAACTGTGACGTTGCAGCATCCTGGATAGCGATCACGTTGTGTTTGACACGCAGCAGCGGTCTGGATCCCGCTGTGATATCGCTGGTCGGAGCTAGAAGTCCCAAACTTTATTTCGTTGTCAGGTCGGCGTGTATCGTCATATTTGACAGCAAAAGCAACGATGCCAGCAATGTTTTAACATGGAGCTAACATCCAGCTGCAACGATAAGTGAGTTGCCGTTACGTCACTGGATCGCTCCTGCATCGTTCTGGAGCTGCTGTGTTTGACGTCTCTACAGCGACCTAAACAGCGACGCTGCAGTGATCGGCTCGTTGTCTATATCGCTGCAGCGTCGCTGAGTGTGACGGTACCTTAAGCCTAGAGCTAGGTGTCAAAGACAGCTGCTGCCCTCATCCCATTACCCTGATGCCGCACTGCATCAGCATGAAAAGGTGGTGTTGAGCCAAGATATCACATCACAAAACTTTTTTTTTTTTAATCTTTATTTAGCTCAAAGAAGCCTTCATTGGAAAAACGCATACAAAAACACACCAAAAACGCATATAAAAACACACCAAATTGCTGCAAAAATGCGCGTTTTTGCCACAGTGTTTTTCCTGCCAAGAGATGCAGAAACCTTTCAGAACGTTCTGCAAGCAAATACACAACGTGCACACATAGCCTTAAAGCAACAACTTGGCTGTCAAAAAAAGCCAAATTTCTGGATAGTGGCATGCAATATGGAAGCTGCTTGCATCTTACAATGAAGCCTAGGCTAAGTCAACCTCATTGACATAGATGCAATGGTATTTTGTGCAAATTCTTGCTCTTTTGGCCACCACCAAACTGGTCAAGTCCTGTATGAACCTGGCCTTGAAAATCTACTCATATTAGCATTTTACTTGACAAAACCTAATATTACCAAAAATTATTTGTGACACCAAGGGAGCAATCGGGTTTTATTTATGACGTATTGCTTTACTTTTTTATTTTACAGCACAGACTTTAGAGCACCCAGAAAAGTGAATTGTACCAGAGTCCCAAATTCAGGCACTGTGGAGTTAAATTCAAGCCCTTCTGCTCAGATGAATATGTTGTACTACTCACGAATCAGACGACCATTTATTTGGTTGAAATGAAATCCCATTGTGAGCAATACTTCACTGAAATCAGTAAGTTCTCAGTACAGTGGTTTTTTTTTTACTGGAGATATCAGGCATGCTGTTAGGATTAGGACAGAAGATAAACTATAAATTATGAGGAAGAGGGATGGAACATCTTGACGGGGCACCAGGGCTACATGCTATCACTTGAACTTCAATCTTCAAATCTGCAAGATGTAAATGTTCCTTTACTTTATTCATATAACCAATGCCTGACCTGTTGGAAAAACACTTAAAACAGTACCTCCTAAGTGCAAATAATGTTACAACCAGGATAAGGTTACACACCCTAAAGACCCCCTTCAAAGCAATTTTATCACCCTCATTGCTGAATCTTCATTGTAAGGTAACATGTAATGGTAAACCCACCCTATCAGCCAGAATCCATTTAATGTGTGTGGTAGTGTGCCTCACTCAGCTGGACACGAAGGTATTAGGCTACGTTCACACTAGCGTTATGCTAGTGTGCGTCGGGTTAGCGTCGGGCGACGCAGCGGCGACGCACGCGTCATGCGCCCCTATATTTAACATGGGGGACGCATGCGTTTTTGTTTGTTGCGTTGTGCGACGCATGCGTCTTTTTTGCCGCAAGCGTCGGACCAAGAAAACGCAACAAGTTGCATTTTTCTTGCGTCCGATTTTCGGCAAAAAACGACGCATGCGTCGCAAAACGCAGCGTTTTTGCGTGCGTTTTGCCGCGTTTTTGCATGCGTTGTGCGTTGCGTCGCCGACGCAGCGGTGCACAACGCTAGTGTGAACGTAGCCTAACCGGAACACTATCGCTTTAAGAAAAGGCTTGGTTTATTGTAGACAGCATAAGCCAAGCTTGGAAAAGTAAACATGTAAACACGGCCCTCTGGGCAAAACAAAGAAACAAAAAGAAGCACAGTCCTTTTCCTAGAGGGGATCAGCCCGCTCACAGGTAGCAATGTCCACTGTTCAGGTTTAGCACATACTTTCCTGGAGTGCATTCTCTCTAGGCTCAAACTGAACACTGAAAGCTCTGGCCTTCAGCCATTCAAGCCCAGACCTTGGGACTCCTCCATCATGTGATTGATCACATGATCCTGATATCATACAGTTCCTGTCAGGACTCTGCAGGTGGAGATACGGTGGACCCCCTCCCACCCACTCTATGGAGGTCCACTAAAACCAGCCCATAACATAACTCTCATTTAATCCTCTCAACACGGAGTGTGCTTGAGGAAACTACTCTTGTTTTACATCACTGACGCCATTATGCACAGTGACACGTATCTCCCCTCCATTACTTCACCAGTGACTCTGTCACATGTGATACAAATATAAAATCTGTGAAGATCAAAAGCTATAGAGGTATGCAGAAGTAAAACCAATAGCAAAACTTCTCAATCACATCAAGAAAATATTAAACACAATAAGCATAATATTAAGATAAATATACAGAGGAAATTTTCTTTTTTTTACAGTTAAAATTAAATAAAGATCAGAGTTTTTCTAGTTTGGCCATAATTTTAAGGCTATAACTAATCAGTGGCCATTTTTTCGCTGCGGTGACCACTTGACACTTCCTATTGAAAAAAGAAGCCTAGTATCTGTGGGTGCCAGTGTAGGGTCCGAGCATACCGGATCTGGCAGACCCTGGTCTCCCTCTACATAAAATCAAATCTCACTTTGAGCTTACTTGTGTTCCCGTTTTCAGTCACTTCTGAATAAACAGACACGTTGTCCAATTGCAATTCAAAACAGGCAACTTTACTTGACATACTTCGCAGCACATCCTTGTCAGAAACAGTTTCAGCATCATAGTCCATACAGTTCACATCCTGTACATTCCCTGTACTCCACTCCATGTCCTCATGTACATTACGGGTTAATAGTGCCTTAGGCGGTACCGCAGCATCATCCTGGTGTAGACTCACTACGTTTGAGGATTCACTCATCCGTTTCGCCCTTAGAGCTTCAGCCCAAGCAATAACCTGCCACATGATGAACAATCTGTGCTCTGTACATATTCCGGACCACTTCCTCTTCTAAGCTTCCCACTGCTGAAATGCTGCCCTGAAGACTGTCCTTCTGTCCCTATAAGACTCTGAATGGCTGGGTTCTCCTCTTTAACCCCTTCCCGACCCATGACGCTACATAGGCGTCATGAAAGTCGGTGCCAATCCGACCCATGACGCCTATGTGGCGTCATGGAAAGATCACGTCCCTGCAGATCGGCTGAAAGGGTTAACTCCAATTTCACCTGATCTGCAGGGACAGGGGAAGTGGTACTTTAGCCCAGGGGGGGTGGCTTCACCCCCCCCGTGGCTACGATCGCTCTTATTGGCTGTTGAGAGTGAAACTGCCAATCAGAGCAATTTGTAATATTTCACCTAAAAAACTGGTGAAATATTACAATCCAGCCATGGCCGATGCTGCAATATCATCGGCCATGGCTGGAAACACTGGTGTACCCCCCCACCGCCACCGATCGCCTCCCCGGTCCTCCGTGCGGTACTCCGCTCCCCTCCGCCATCCTGTCCGCTCTCCCATCCTCCTGCCCGCTCCCCCGTGCTCTGATGCCACCCCCCCATCCTCCAATCCCCCCCGTGCTCTGATCTCCCCCCCTTATACTTACCGGGCCTCCCGGTGTCCGTCCATCTTCTCCCTGGGCGCCGCCATCTTCCAAAATGGCCGGCGCATGCGCAGTGCGCCCGCCGAATCCGCCGGCCAGCAGATTCGTTCCAGGTATATTTTGATCACTGTGATATAACCTATCACAGTGATCAAAATAAAAAAAATAGTAAATGACCCCCCCCCCCTTATCACCCCCATAGGTAGGGCCAATAATAAAATAAAGAAAATATTTTTTTTTCTTTTTCCACTAGGGTTAGGGTTAGAACTAGGGTTAGGGTTAGGGCTAGGGTTAGGGTTAGGGCTATGGTTAGTGTTAGGGCTAGGGTTAGGGCTAGGGTTAGGGTTAGGTTTAGGGTATTTGCACACGTGCGGATTTGGCTGCGGATCCGCAGTGGATTGGCCGCGGATCCGCAGCGGATTGACCGGGGATTCGCAGCGGATTGGCTGCTGCGAATTCGTAGCAGTTTTCCATCAGGTTTACAGTACCATCATGTAAACCTATGGAAAACCAAATCCGCTGTGCCCATGGTGCGGAAAATACCGTGCGGAAACGCTGCGTTGTATTTTCCGCAGCATGTCAATTTTGTGCGGATTCCGCAGCGTTTTACACCTGTTCCTCAATAGGAATTTGCAGGTGAAATCCGCACAAAAAAACACTGTAAATCCGCTGTAAATCATGCGGAAAAATCTCACACGAATCCGCAACATGGGCACATAGCCTTAGGGTTAGGGTTGGAATTAGAGTTAGGGTTGGAATTAGGGCTAGGGTTGGAAATAGGGTTAAGATTAGGCTTGTGGTTAGGGTTATGGATAGGGTTAGGGGTGTGTTGGGGTTAAAGTTATGGTTAGGGTTGGGATTAGGGTTGGGATTAGGGTTAGGATTAGGGTTAGGGTTGGGATTAGGGTTACGGGTGTGTTGGGGTTAGGGTTGTGGTTAGGGGTGTGTTGGGGTTAGGGTTGTGATTAGGGTTATGGCTACAGTTGGGATAACGGTTAGGGGTGTGTTGGGGTTAGTGTTGGAGTTATAATTGAGGGGTTTCCACTGTTTAGGCACATCAGGGGTCTCCAAACGTAACATGGCGCCACCATTGATTCCAGCCAATCTTGCGTTCAAAAAGTCAAATGGTGCTCCCTCCCTTCCGAGCCCCGACGTGCACCCAAACAGTGGTTTACCCCCACATATTGGGTACCAGCGTACTCAGGACAAACTGTGCAACAACTATTGGGGTCCAATTTCTCCTGTTACCCTTGTGAAAATAAAAAATTGCTTGCTAAAACATAATTTTTGAGGAAAGAAAAATGATTTTTTATTTTCACGGCTCTGCATTATAAACTTCTGTGAAGCACTTGGGGGTTGAAAGTGCTCACCACACATCTAGATAAGTTCCTTGGGGGGTCTAGTTTCCAAAATGGTGTCACTTGTGGGGGGTTTCTACTGTTTAGGCACATCAGGGGCTCTGCAAATGCAACGTGACACCCGCAGACCATTCCATCAAAGTCTGCATTTCAAAATGTCACTACTTCCTTTCCGAGCCCTGACGTGCGCCCAAACAGTGGTTTACCCCCACATATGGGGTATCAGGGTACTCACGACAAACTGGGCAACAAATATTGGGGTCCGATTTCTCCTGTTACCCTTGTGAAAATAAAAAGTTGCTTGCTAAAACATCTTTTTTGAGGATAGAAAAATGATTTTTTATTTTCACGGCTCTGCGTTGTAAACTTCTGTAAAGCACTTAGGGGTTCAAATTGCTCACCACATATCTAGATAAGTTCCTTGGGGGTCTAGTTTCCAAAATTTTGTCACTTGTGGGGGGTTTCTACTGTTTAGGCATGACAGGGGCTCTGCAAACGCAATGTGACGCCCGCAGACCATTCCATCAAAGTCTGCATTTCAAAAGTCACTACTTCCCTTCTGAGCCCCGACGTGTGCCCAAACAGTGGTTCCCCTCCACATATGGGGCATCAGCATACTCAGGACAAACTGGACAACAATTTTTGGGGTCCAATTTCTCCTGTTACTCTTGTGAAAATAAAAAATTGCAGGCTAAATAATAATTTTTGAGGAAAGAAAAATTATTTTTTATTTTCACGGCTCTGCGTTATAAACTTCTATGAAGCACTTGGGGGTTTAAAGTGGGCACCGCACATCTAGATTAGTTCCAAGGGAGGTCTAGTTTCCAAAATGGGGTCACATGTGGGGGAGCTCCAATGTTTAGGCACACAGGGCCTCTCCAAACGCGACATGGTGTCCGCTAACGATTGGAGCTAATTTGTCATTCAAAAAGTCAAATGGCACTCCTTCCCTTCCGAGCCCTGCCGCGTGCCCAAACAGTGGTTTACCCCCACATGTGAGGTATCTCTGTACTCAGGAGAAATTGCCCAATAAATTTTAGGATCCATTTTATCCTGTTGCCCATGTGGAAATGAACAAATTGAGGCTAAATGAATTTTTTTTGTGAAAAAAAGTACTTTTTCATTTTTTCGGTTCAATTTGTGAAGCACCTGGGGGTTCAAAGTGTTCACTATGCATCTAGATAAGTTCCTTGGGGGGGTCTAGTTTCCAAAATGGGGTCACATGTGGGGGAGCTCCAATGTTTAGGCACACAGGGGCTCTCCAAACGCGACATGGTGTCCGCTAACGATTGGAGCTAATTTTTCATTCAAAAGTCAAATGGCGCTCCTTCCCTTCCGAGCCTTGCCGTGTGCACAAACAGTGGTTTACTCCCACATATGAGGTATCGGTGTACTCAGGAGAAATTGTCCAACACATTTTAAGATCCATTTTATCCTGTTGCCCACGTGAAAATGAAAATTAGGGCTAAAATAATTTTTTTGTGAAAAAAAAGTGCTTTTTCATTTTTACGGATCAATTTGTGAAGCACCTGGGGGTTCAAAGTGCTCACTATGCATCTAGATAAGCTCTTTGTGGGTCTAGTTTCCAAAATTGGGTCACTTGTGGGGAAGCTCTAAGGTTTAGGCACACAGGGGCTCTCCAAACGCGACATGGCATCCACTAAAGATTGGAGCCAATTTTTCATTGAAAAAGTCAAATGGCACTCCTTCCCTTCAGAGCCCTGTCGTGTGCCCAGACAGTGGTTACCCCCCACATATGAGGTATCGGCGTACTCAGGACAAATTGTACAATAAAGTTTGTGGTCCAGTTTCTCTTTTTACCCTTGGGAAAATGAAAAAATTGTTGCTAAAACATCATTTTTGGGACTAAAAAGTTAAATGTTCATTTTTTCCTTCCATGATGCTTCTGCTGCTGTGAAGTACCTGAAGGGTTAATAAACTCCTTGAATGTGGTTTTGAGTACCTTGAGGGGTGCAGCTTTTAGAATGGTGTCACTTTGGGGTATTTTCAGCCATACAGATCCCTCAAACTGACTTCAAATGTGAGGTGGTCCCTAAAAAAAATGGTTTTGTAAATTTCGTTGTAAATATGAGAAATCGCTGGTCAAATTTTAACCCTTATAACTTCCTAGCAAAAAAAAAATTAGTAGACATGTGGGAAATGTTATTTATTAACTATTTTGTGTCACATATCTCTCTGGTTTAACAGAATAAAAATTCAAAATTTGAAGATTGCGAAATTTTCAAAATTTTAGCCAAATTTCCATTTTTTCACAAATAAACGCAAAAATTATTGACCTAAATTTACCACTAACACGAAGCCCAATATGTCACGAAAAAGCAGTCTCAGAACCGTTAGGATCCGTTGAAGCGTTCCCGAGTTATTACCTCATAAAGGGACACTGGTCAGAATTGCAAAAAACGGCCAGGTCATTAAGGTCAAAATAGGCTGGTTCATGAAGGGGTTAAACGTTGTGTGGCTGCTGCGGTGTCCTGGGCCTAGAGCCCGTGTGGACGCTTTGGGCGCGTAGGCCCTTCACGGCTCACCTTACATATTACACTTACTACACAGCAGCCACTCCTACAATTAACCATCTACCTACACTATGTTCCTGAATACACTATGAATGCTATACTGCACCCATCTAGTGGCCATAACTGGACTTTCCCTACTTAGTCAAATATTAATACAGTTTAACCCCTTCATGACCCAGCCTATTTTGACCTTAAAGACCTTGCCATTTTTTGCAATTCTGACCAGTGTCCCTTTATGAGGTAATAACTCGGGAACGCTTCAACGGATCCTAGCGATTCTGAGATTGTTTTCTCGTGACATATTGGGCTTCATGTTAGTGGTAAATTTAGGTCGATAATTTTTGCGTTTATGTGTGAAAAAATTGGAAATTTGGTGAAAATTTTGAAAATTTCGCAATTTTCAAATTTTGAATTTTTATTCTGTTAAACCAGAGAGATATGTGACACAAAATAGTTAATAAATAACATTTCCCACATGTCTACTTTACATCAGCACAATTTTGGAAACAATTTTTTTTTTTGCTAGGAAGTTATAAGGGTTAAAATTTGACCAGCGATTTCTCATTTTTACAACGAAATTTACAAAACCATTTTTTTTAGGGACCACCTCACATTTGAACTCAGTTTGAGGGGTCTATATGGCTGAAAATACCCAAAAGTGACACCATTCTAAAAACTGCACCCCTCAAGGTACTCAAAACCACATGCAAGAAGTTTATTAACCCTTCAGGTGCTTCACAGCAGCAGAAGCAACATGGAAGGAAAAAATGAACATTTAACTTTTTAGTCACAAAAATGATCTTTCAGCAACAATTTTTTTATTTTCCCAATGGTAAAAGGAGAAACTGAACCACGAAAGTTGTTGTCCAATTTGTCCTGAGTACGCTGATACCTCATATGTGGGGGTAAACCACTGTTTGGGCGCACGGCAGGGCTTGAAAGGGAAGGAGCGCCATTTGACTTTTTGAATGAAAAATTGGCTGCACTCTTTAGCGGACACCATGTCACATTTGGAGAGCCCCCGTGTGCCTAAAAATTTGAGCTCCCCCACAAGTGACCCCATTTTGGAAACTAGACGCCCCAAGGAACTTATCTAGATGCATAGTGAGCACTTTGAACCCCCAGGTGCTTCACAAATTGATCCATAAAAATGAAAAAGTACTTTTTTTTCACAAAAAAATTATTTTAGCCTCAATTTTTTCATTTTCACATGGGCAACAGGATAAAATGGATCCTAAAATTTGTTGGGCAATTTCTCCTGAGTACACCGATACCTCATATGTGGGGGTAAACCACTGTTTGGGCACATGCTAAGGCTCGGAAGGGAAGGAGCGCCATTTGACTTTTTGAATGAAAAATTATCTCCATCGTTAGCGGACACCATGTCACGTTTGGAGAGCCGCCGTGTGCCTAAACATTGGAGCTCCCCCACAAGTGACCCCATTTTGGAAACTAGACCACCCAAGGAACTTATCTAGATGCATATTGAGCACTTTGAACCCCCAGGTGCTTCACAAATTGATCCATAAAAATGAAAAAGTACTTTTTTTTCACAAAAATTTTATTTTAGCCTCAATTTTTTTCATTTTCACATGGGCATCAGGGTAAAATGGATGCTAAAATTTGTTGGGCAATATCTCCTGAGTACACCGATACCTCACATGTAGGCGTAAACCACTGTTTAGGCGCACGGCAAGGCTCGGAAGGGAAGGAGCGCCATTTGACTTTTTGAATGAAAAAATAGCTCCAATCGTTAGCGGACACCATGTCACGTTTGGAGAGCCGCCGTGTGCCTAAACATTGGAGCTCCCCCACAAGTGACCCCATTTTGGAAACTAGACCACCCAAGGAACTTATCTAGATGCATATTGAGCACTTTGAACCCCCAGGTGCTTCACAAATTGATCCATAAAAATGAAAAAGTACTTTTTTTTCACAAAAATTTTATTTTAGCCTCAATTTTTTTCATTTTCACATGGGCATCAGGGTAAAATGGATGCTAAAATTTGTTGGGCAATATCTCCTGAGTACACCGATACCTCACATGTAGGCGTAAACCACTGTTTAGGCGCACGGCAAGGCTCGGAAGGGAAGGAGCGCCATTTGACTTTTTGAATGAAAAAATAGCTCCAATCGTTAGCGGACACCATGTCACGTTTGGAGAGCCGCCGTGTGCCTAAACATTGGAGCTCCCCCACAAGTGACCCCATTTTGGAAACTAGACCACCCAAGGAACTTATCTAGATGCATATTGAGCACTTTGAACCCCCAGGTGCTTCACAAATTGATCCATAAAAATGAAAAAGTACTTTTTTTTCACAAAAATTTTATTTTAGCCTCAATTTTTTTCATTTTCACATGGGCATCAGGATAAAATGGATGCTAACATTTGTTGGGCAATATCTCCTGAGTACACCGATACCTCACATGTAGGCGTAAACCACTGTTTAGGCGCACGGCAAGGCTCGGAAGGGAAGGAGCGCCATTTGACTTTTTGAATGAAAAAATAGCTCCAATCTTTAGCGGACACCATGTCACGTTTGGAGAGCCGCCGTGTGCCTAAACATTGGAGCTCCCCCACATATGACCCCATTTTGGAAACTAGACTACCCAAGGAACTTATCTAGATGCATATTGAGCACTTTGAACCCCCAGGTGCTTCACAAATTGATCCATAAAAATGAAAAAGTACTTTTTTTTCACAAAAATTTTATTTTAGCCTCAATTTTTTTCATTTTCACATGGGCATCAGGGTAAAATGGATGCTAAAATTTGTTGGGCAATATCTCCTGAGTACACCGATACCTCACATGTAGGCGTAAACCACTGTTTAGGTGCACGGCAAGGCTCAGAAGGGAAGGAGCGCCATTTGACTTTTTGAATGAAAAAATAGCTCCAATCTTTAGCGGACACCATGTCACGTTTGGAGAGCCGCCGTGTGCCTAAACATTGGAGCTCCCCCACATATGACCCCATTTTGGAAACTAGACCACCCAAGGAACTTATCTAGATGCATATTGAGCACTTTGAACCCCCAGGTGCTTCACAAATTGATCCATAAAAATGAAAAAGTACTTTTTTTTCACAAAAATTTTATTTTAGCCTCAATTTTTTTCATTTTCACATGGGCATCAGGATAAAATGGATGCTAAAATTTGTTGGGCAATATCTCCTGAGTACACCGATACCTCACATGTAGGCGTAAACCACTGTTTAGGCGCACGGCAAGGCTCGGAAGGGAAGGAGCGCCATTTCACTTTTTGAATGAAAAATTAGCTCCAATCGTTAGCGGACACTATGTTGTGTATGGAAGGTATGTAGTGTATGTCAGGTTGGTGTGTGTGTGGTGTAGTATTCACCACACACACACACACACACACACCTGACGTACACTATACCACACCACACCAAACTGACGTACACTACGCCATACACACCCTGACACTACGTCAGGTTGGGTTGTGTAGTGTTAGGTTGGGGTGTGGTGTAGTGTACGTCAGGTAGGTGTGTGTGGTGTAGTGTACACCACACACACACACACACCAACCTGACGTACACTATACCACACCACACACCAACCTGATGTACACTACGCCACACACACCAATCTGACACACTACGTCAGGTTGGTGTGTGTGGTGTAGTGTATGTCAGGTTGGGGTGTGGTGTAGTGTACGTCAGGTAGGTGTGTGTGGTGTACTGTACACCACACACACACACCAACCTGACGTACACTATACCACACCACACACCAACCTGATGTACACTACGCCACACACACCAATCTGACACACTACGTCAGGTTGGTGTGTGTGGTGTAGTGTATGTCAGGCTGGGGTGTGGCGTAGTGTACGTCAGGTAGGTGTGTGTGGTGTACTGTACACCACACACACACACCAACCTGACGTACACTATACCACACCACACACCAACCTGATGTACACTACGCCACACACACCAATCTGACACACTACGTCAGGTTGGTGTGTGTGGTGTAGTGTATGTCAGGTTGGGGTGTGGTGTAGTGTACGTCAGGTAGGTGTGTGTGGTGTACTGTACACCACACACACACACCAACCTGACGTACACTATACCACACCACACACCAACCTGATGTACACTACGCCACACACACCAATCTGACACACTACGTCAGGTTGGTGTGTGTGGTGTAGTGTATGTCAGGTTGGGGTGTGGTGTAGTGTACGTCAGGTAGGTGTGTGTGGTGTACTGTACACCACACACACACACCAACCTGACGTACACTATACCACACCACACACCAACCTGATGTACACTACGCCACACACACCAATCTGACACACTACGTCAGGTTGGTGTGTGTGGTGTAGTGTATGTCAGGTTGGGGTGTGGTGTAGTGTACGTCAGGTTAGTGTGTGTGTGTGGTGTTGTGTATATCAGCCTGGTGTGGGTGAGTTCTGTAGTGGAATATCAGGATGTGGCTAGTCCACGGACGTGTGATGAATTCTGAAGCATTCATTCAAACACAGTGCAGGTTTGTCGGGACACGTTTCACATTGGAAACGAGTTTCCCTTCTTATCCCCCTTTTATAGCACACCCGGCACCTTTTTTTTGCTCTCCCCTCACAGGGAAAATGTTGCACCGGTACCATACGGGAGACTTGAGTTCCAGCAGTGCTGGGGCCCGCTCCTTCCTCGTCTCCAAACATCAGGGCCTTTATCACCGCCTCCTGGAACTGAAGGAAGGTGTTGTTGGTCTGGCCTGCACATCGTGATAGCACGTATGCGTTATACAGTGCCATTTGTACGATGTGCACAGCCAGTTTTTTATACCACACCTTCGTTTTCCGCATGGCACTATAGGGCTGGAGGACTTGATCAGAAAGATCAACTCCCCCCATGTGTTTGTTGTACCCCAGGGCACAGTCCGGTTTGTGGACCTGTGCTGGGGTACCTCGAACAGTGCTGGCCGTGGTGCCGGGACCATGGATTGTTGTCAAGAAAAAGACGTCCCTTTTGTCTTTGAACTTGACCGCAAGCATGTTGCCACTACATTGGGCCCGGCTCTCACCCTTTGGGAGAACCTGCTCAATTAGTGACAAAGGGAGACCCCTCTTGTTTCTGCGCACAGTACCGCAAGCAACGGTAGCTCTGGCAGAGAGGGACTGAAAGAGTGGGATGCTTGTATAAAAGTTATCAACGTACAGATGGTAACCTTTATCAAGCAGTGGGTGAACCAAATCCCACACTATTTTCCCACTCACCCCCAGAGCAGGTGGACAATCTGGGGGCTGGATACTGCTGTCCTTTCCTTGATAAACTCTAAAGCTGAGAGTGTACCCTGAGGTACTCTCACAGATCTTGTAGAGTTTTATCCCGTACCTCGCCCTTTTGCTTGGCAGGTACTGACGGAACTGAAGCCTCCCTTTGAAGTGGATGAGGGATTCATCCACACAAATTTCCCTTTGGGGAATGTACACTTCAGCAAACTTGTTGCTGAAGTGTTCGATGACCGGCCGAATTTTGAACAATCTATCAAAATTCGGGTCATCGCGAGGAAGGATGTCCGTATTGTCCCTAAAGTGGAGAAATTTATGAATCGCCTCAAAACGTTTGCGATTCATAACCATGCCAAATACTGGAGTTTGATATAAAATATCAGTACTCCAGTATTGGCGAAGTTCTGGTTTCTTCACAATTCCCATGTGAAGGACCAGTCCCCAATATTTCATCATTTCTACGGAGTCAACGGGCTTCCAAGTAGTAAATGATGAAACTGGGTTTTGGGCAAAAAATTGCAGGGCGTACAAATTTGTTTGCTCCACCATGAGACTGACGATTGACTCCGAGAAAAAGACTTTGAAAAAGTCTATCTCCCGGAGGTTGGCAGTCTCAAATTGGATTCCTGATTGGGGAATGAAATCAGGAATCCGTGGAGCAAAGTTTTCAGGGACGGGGGTCCAGACGGGGGCACTAGTGCTAGGTTGGGCGTCACTAGCACTAGGTTGGGGGTCACTTACACTTGGCTCCGACTCTCCTCCCCTGGGCTCCGGCTCCCCTCCCCTGGGCTCCGGACGATTTCTCGGCCTGCGACATCTTGGGGGTGGCGAGTCGGTGTCACTAGGGGAGGAAGAGTGGGAGGAATACAGAAAAGTGGGGTCCTCTCCCTCACTATCAGCTTCGGAGGCAAGAAAGGAATATGCCTCCTCAACTGAGTACAGCCTTTGTGACTGGGATGACTGGGATGAGCGGGACATTGTGTGTGTGGTGCGTGTGTAAAAAAAAATCTAAACTTTATTATAGTGTTGCGTGTGCGTGTGTATGTGCGAGTGTTTGGTGCAACTCTTCTGCAGGAGGAGGCTATCAGGTGCGGGGAGCTGTCAGACGCGTGTGGGGGCTGTCAGGCGCGTGGGGGCTGTCAGGCGCGGGGGGCTGTCAGGCGCGGGGGGCTGTCAGGCGCGGGGGGACAGGAGGGGGCTGAGGAGATGCAGCGTCAGATGGAGATGAAGCTGGCAGCAGCAGGTGATCAGGGGGGCAGGGGGTGATCAGGGGGGCAGGGGGTGATCAGTGGGTGATCAGGGGGGCCAGGGGGTGATTAGCGGTGATCACTGAAGAGGGTGATCACCAGGGCAGGAGGGGCTGACAGACACAGGGGCGGTAGCAGAGAAGAAAACGCAGCAGCAGCAGCAGGTGATAAAGGGGGGCAGAGGGGTGATCAGGTGGACTGGGGGGGCAGGGGGTGATCAGGGGGGGCAGGGGGTGATTAGCGGTGATCACTGAAGAGGGTGATCACCAGGGGAGGGGCTGACAGACGCAAACGCGGTAGGAGAGAAGAAAACACAGCAGCAGCAGCGGGTGATGAAGGGGGGCAGAGGGGTGATCAGGTGGACAGTGGGGGGGCAGGGGGTGATCAGGGGGGGTAGGGGGTGATCAGGGGGGGCAGGGGGTGATTAGCTGAAGATCACTGAAGAGGGTGATCACCAGGGGAGGAGGGGCTGACAGACGCAGGGGGCAGTAGGAGAGAAAACACAGCAGCAGCAGCAGGTGATAAAGGGGGGCAGGGGGTGATCAGGTGGACAGGGGGGGGCAGGGGGTGATCGGGGGGGTAGGGGGTGATCAGGGGGGGGCAGGGGGTGATTAGTGGTGATCACTGAGGAGGGTGATCACCAGGGGAGGAGGGGCTAACAGATGCAGGGGGCGATAGGAGAAAAGAAAGTAGAGCAGCAGCAGGTGATAAAGGGGGGCAGGGGGTGATCAGGTGGACAGGGGGGGGGCAGGGGGTGATCGGGGGGGTAGGGGGTGATCAGGGGGGGGGCAGGGGGTGATTAGTGGTGATCACTGAGGAGGATGATCACCAGGGGAGGAGGGGCTAACAGATGCAGGGGGCGATAGGAGAAAAGAAAATAGAGCAGGAGCTGGTGATAAAGGGGGGCTGGGGGATGATCGGGGGGGGCAGGGGGGAGGGAGCGGAGGTTGGGGGGAGTGGAGGACAGGAGAGGGGAGGTACCTGTCCTCAGCAGCAGCGGTGGTACTGGCGGTAGCAGTGGGGGAGGCGGCGGTGGCAGTGGGGGATACGGCGGCGGCGCTCTGAAGATGTGTGCGGCGGCTGCGGCGGCGATCGCGGAGTCTGGGGGGGCAGGTGAGCAGTCGGGCACCTCGCTCCTCAGCTTCCACGGATGGGATGAAGCTGAGGAGCGAGGCAGACGCTGTTTTTCTCCGCCCCTCCAGCTCTGATTGGAGTGCTAACGTCACATGGACGCTAGCTCCAATCAGAGCTGGAGGGGGTTAAAAAAAGGTCAGCAGCGGTGATCGTAGACCCGGGGGGGCAAAGCCACCCCCCCTGGGGTGAAGTACAGGTCCCCCTGCACCTGCGGGTACGGTGACATTTGAATGACCCCGGTCACCGGACCCGCAGGGAAGCATTCCCGCCATGACGCCACATAGGCGTCATGGGTCGGAATGGCACCGACTTTCATGACGCCTACGTGGCGTCATGGGTCGGGAAGGGGTTAAACATTAGTAAAACATATGTTACACAGCAGATTAAACATAAAGGAATATGTTAACGAACAGCAAAAGATGGTAATACACCTGATAGTGTAGCAGTTAGTGTTGAGCATTCCGATACCGCAAGTATCGGGTATCGGCCGATACTTGCGGTATCGGAATTCCGATACCGAGATCCGATATTTTTGTGATATCGGGTATCGGTATCGGAAGTGTAAAATAAAGAATTAAAATAAAAAATATTGTTATATTCACCTCTCCGGCGGCCCCTGGACATCAGCGGGAGGATCCGGCGTCCGGCACGGCTTCTTTCTTCAAAATGCGCGCCTTCAGGACCTGTGGAATGACGTCCCGGCTTCTGATTGGTCGCGTGCCGCCCATGTGACCGCCACGCGACCAATCAGAAGCCGCGACGTCATTCCTCAGCTAAAGTCCTAGAATGAGCGCCTTCTAGGACCTGAGGAATGACGTCGCGGCTTCTGATTGGTCGCGTGGCGGTCACATGGGCGGCACGCGACCAATCAGAAGCCGGGACGTCATTCCACAGGTCCTGAAGGCGCGCATTTTGAAGAAAGAAGCCGTGCCGGACGCCGGATCCTCCCGCTGATGTCCAGGGGCCGCCGGAGAGGTGAATATAACAATATTTTTTATTTTAATTCTTTATTTTACACTTTAATATGGATCCCAGGGCCTGAAGGAGAGTTTCCTCTCCTTCAGACCCTGGGATCCATGAGGATACATTCCGATACTTGATGTCCCATTGACTTGTATTGGTATCGGATATCGGTATCGGCGATATCCGATATTTTTCGGGTATCGGCCGATACTATCCGATACCGATACTTTCAAGTATCGGACGGTATCGCTCAACACTAGTAGCAGTACCATTATTTAAGAGTGATAATTAGTGTTGAGCATTCCGATACCGCAAGTATCGGGTATCGGCCAATACTTGCGGTATCGGAATTCCGATACCGAGATCCGATACTTTTGTGGTATCGGGTATCGGTATCGGATCCATAGTGAGGTGTAAAATAAAGAATTCAAATAAAAAATATTGATATATTCACCTCTCCGGCGGCCCCTGGACATCACGCGGGTAACCGGCAGGCTTCTTTGTTTAAAATGAGCGCGTTTAGGCCATGCGGAATGATGTCGCGGCTTCTGATTGGTCGCGTGCCGCCCATGTGACCGCGACGCGACCAATCAGAAGCCGCGACGTCATTCTCAGGCACTAAACTCCTCATTCTAGGAATTTAGGACCTGAGGAATGACGTCGCGGTTTCCTCTCCTTCAGACCCTGGGAACCATCAGAATACCTTCCGATACTTGATGTCCCATTGACTTGTATTGGTATCGGATATCGGTATCGGCGATATCCGATACTTTTCGGGTATCGGCCGATACTATCCGATACCGATACTTTCAAGTATCAGACGGTATCGCTCAACACTAGTGATAATACACTAAGTCGTGTAGCAGTACATCATATGTTAACAAATATACAAACAATGATAATGGCATCGGGACGAAAGAGAAAGGCAAAGGTAAAAACGTAATATATCATACCCCCTACACCTGTCTGGCAGGTGAGTATGTTTCTTTCATTTACTTTTACACCACCATGGCCTATTAAGCAATTAGTTTAACAACTCACCACTGCATGAAGTGTACTTGTCAAAGGATCTGTTCCTTTGGATGGTCTATATCTACCAATCCACAAAATAATGCTATCGACTTTTGGTCTACAATAATAACTACCATCTATAGGAGAAGCCTGAGATCTTCTGTATCTACAATAAATCAAGAAAGTCCATAACGAAAACTCTCCCAAGTGATGTTATTGAGAAGAAAAGAATTATAGCTTGTAATTTGTAAGGGACACTGATTATGTGGAATACCCCACAAGTGAAAGTGAGATTGTATGGGATTTCCAAGGGGACTACGTCACATCAAATTCACCCATTATACTGTATTAGGCTGGTTTCACATTTGCAGTTGTGTCCGCAGTGTTTCTGATGCATACATCCGCATGCATCTTGATTTCATATCTTTTACATTGTAGATGCAGGTGCTTGCATTCGCCCGTGTTTGCTTACGCATGTGTATTTTCGCGGTGTGCGGCTGGGCGCGGCTAACGCACCATGTTGGAATTTTCGTGGTGGCAAATTTCCACCGCCATATGCATGCGGACGCTTGTGGAGCACCCTATCAGGGCAGTGGGATAATCGGCACTGGGTCCTGTCTCTCTTAAAGGGGATGTCACGGCAGCTGCAACCCGGTCTGTGGCCCTGGGCCTCCAATAAAAGGGGAACGGACTTTAAAGGGATATTGTAAATAAGTCTGTCGCAGCACCGCCTGTGGCGCTCGGCCAATAGTGGGACTGACACTGCTCTAAAGGGGTCCTCTGGGGGATGTTGTTTCAGCAAAGTTGGTGTCGCTTCCCACAGGTAAAGCGGGGTCCCCAGGGGTCCTATAGTGTATGGCAATGATGGTGTACGCAATGCTGCTTATGTTCAGGCTATGCAGCAGAATCGGTACACAGGTGGTATTTCCACCTATGCAACCAATTACACACTTAACATCAATACCGAGTTCTGCTGCACTGTACGGCCACCACCATGCCCACTCCTGCCGCACACCACTACACCGCCACCACCATACCGGGTGCTGCTGAAAGCTACTCCACCACCACCTTGCCGAGTCCTGCTCCTGCACGGCTGACCACCGCCACCAGCATTAGGCCGCCTAGAGATCCGGCACGGCTGCCCACCACCACCACCACTAGGCCGCATGAAGATCCTGCACGGCTGTCCACTGCCACCACCAGGCCGGGTCCACATTGTGAAAGACCTGCTGACCCCACCACTCCCATCCTCCCAAGGAGACATAAAAAAAGAAGATGGCACATAAAATGGGACAGAAAGCTAAAAGGACTAAAGGCAGCAGAAGTGTTTCTTGGCATTTTCCTGCCAGATTTCCGTGGAGGGTAGGGGGATAAATTCCTCACAGAGAACATCCCACAAAGCCCGGCATGTGCCTGCAATAATCCCTGAGAGTGTAAAAATTCCTATCCGGAAATGAAAATGGAGCGATGACAGGTTCTCTCAGGTAGCCAGGAATCTGCAGAACAGAGAAAGAAAAAAAAATTCAGAACAATATTTATTGTTCCTCACACAACCGCCTCCAAGATTTCTCCCGAATATCCCCCATCCTGTGGAATTCCATGCCTCAACACGTCCGATTATCCACGACCCTCGGATCCTTCAGATGGAACCTGAAAACCCATCTTTTCAGGAAAGCCTACAGCCAACAATAACCGAGCTGCCGCCTCACCACCGCCAGAGCCGCCGCCTCACCACCACCCCAGCTGCCGCCTCACCACCGCCAGAGCCGCCGCCTCACCACCGCCAGAGCCACCGCCTCACCACCGCCAGAGCCGCCGCCTTACCACCGCCTCACCACTGCCTCACCACCGCCAGAGCCGTCGCCTCACCACCGCCAGAGCCCCCACCTCACCACCGCCAGAGCCGCCAGAGCAGACTTAGAATGTAAGTCTGAAAGGACAGGGTCCTCTCCCCTCTGTACCAGTCGGTCACTGTAAATCTGTTTACTGTAAATGATATCTATAACCCTGTATGTAACCCCTTTCTCATGTACAGCACCATGGAATTAATGGTGCTATATAAATAAATAAATAAATAATAATAATAATTTATGACAGGGGTTCTGCAAAACAGAGAAAGAAAAAAAAATGAAAAGGACATGGCTTTTATAACAATAATATTTAGGACAGTTTTTCTGGAAAACAAAAAAAGGGAAAAATATTAAGTACATTGCAGAACAATAATAATAATGACAGGCGTTAATGTTTAAATATTACATACTTTAGTGTCACCAGCAGACGTTCCTCAGCAGGAATCGCTCTACGGAGCTGGGTGTCCTACCTGCTGATGGCATCTTGTACACGGTCCAGCAATTTCATAAAGCTGTCTTTACACATCCTCGTGTACTCGAAATATTTCTCTGAGTTTTCATGGAGCTCCCTGAATAAGGAGTGGTAGGCTCCACGGCTCTGTCGGAGTTCAAGAATCGGGTGCTGCCAAAAGCACTGACGCCGTCTTCTCTGTTTTTCTATTTTCCTTTCTTGCTCACAAGCAAATGCAAAGGAAAGAAACAAGTTGACATCCAAAAATGCGAACGCATGCAAAAACGCATGCAAACGCGTGCAAACGTTGCATTTTTTATCCGTCATGTGTAAGTTCATGCGAATAAAAAACACAGTGTTAGTATGTGTTTGCATGCGTTTTTTTCCATGCGGTTGTGGACGAGACGCTGCGGACTCAACCGCAAATGTGAACCTAGCCTTTCTTCATTATTGCTATTTTGTGCTAGCCCTTTTTCTGCTTTGACCTCATTAATACAAATCAAACTATCATTTATCAAGTATTTTGTAAACATTTTTCTTTTGGTATGTATTACTAGTGAGGTTTACTTTTTCTGTTGTTGAGGGGGCCATAGGTAATGGATCTGCACCGCTTACGGTTAGTATTTTCTAATATCACATGATCATGGAATTTTCATCCCTTGTCTATAGAATTGGGGTTTGGTTAGCCTGGGTGAGTCTGATATGCTATCTATCAATCTTCTACCATAACATTATCCATGCCTGTAGTCTAGTAATGTGATATTCTGATTTGTTACTTATTAGCATAGGGTAGAGACAGCGACTACCTGTGGTCTTCTATACTTATTCAAGCTCTATTACCTCTTAGCAGGATGACATTCTTCCGCTAACTTATAAACATATGTTATTATAATAGTACTTATTTCACACACTTAGTGTATACATTTAATTTAATGCCTTTTTATATGTGCATGCTGTCTTTTGACATATTTTTTTGACATATAGGCATAGTTTCTATGCATATTGTATCAAGAGATTGAGCACTATACCATGTGTTGTATCATTACTCTATACATCAAATTTATATTTATTTGTATATTGTGCTAGCAGTAGCACATGATTTTTTTAAAAGGCCAGACATTGTCCACCCATTTGGTGGTATGATAAACCTGATTTGCTCACTATTGTTGTGCTATCAATGGTATTCGACAAAATATCATCCTTTATCACTATCAGTATTCTGGTCCACATATATGGTGATTATTGTATGTTTTAGAAAAAAAGGAAAAAAGGATCGATGGCCCAGGTGTGAATAAATTTTTTTATTTTTATTCCATTCCATTAAAAATGGAGGTATTGTCCTGACAGGTTAAAACGAATCCAACATTCTGCGCAATAGCAGCTATCGAATCTATACACACCGATAGCTGCTACTGCGCATGCACGGCGGGCGCCATTTTCACATTGACTTTTTTCCCTCGCTCAATTAAATAAGCAAAGGGGATTAAGTGCACAGTAAACAAGCGAAGAAGCATTTTTTTCTTCACTATGTACATATATTAATTATGCAAACTAGGAGGCAGGTCAGTGAGGGATCAGTGACCTATCAGCAGGCTGCATTATAAATATATAATACTAGATGGTAGCCCGATTCTAACGCATCGGGTATTCTAGAATATGTATGCATAGTGTATAGCACAGCCCACATAGTATATTGCACAGCCCATGCAGTACATTGCGCAGCCCATGTAGTACATTGCGCAGCCCACGTAGTACATTGTGCAGCCCACGTAGTACATTGCCCAGCCCACGTAGTACATTGTGCAGCCCACGTAGTATATTGCGCAGCCCACGTAGTACATTGCCCAGCCCACGTAGTACATTGCGCAGCCCACGTAGTATATTGCGCAGCCCACGTATTATATTGTGCAGCCGACATTGTATATTGCGCAGCCCACGTAATATATTGCGCAGCCCATGTAGTATATTGAGCAGCCCACGTTGTATATTGCGCAGCCCATGTAGTATATTGCGCAGCCCACGTTGTATATTGCGCAGCCGAAGTATATTGCGCAGCCCACATTGTATATTGCGCAGCCCACTTAGTATATTGCGCAGCCCACGTTGTATATTGCACAGCCCATGTAGTATATTGCCCAGCCCACATAGTACATTGTGCAGCCCACGTTGTATATTGTGCAGCCCATGTAGTATATTGCGCAGCCCACGTTGTATATTGCGCAGCCCACATAGTATATTGTGCAGCCCACGTTGTATATTGCGCAGCCCATGTAGTATATTGAGCAGCCCACGTTGTATATTGCGCAGCGCACGTAGTATATTGCCCAACCACATAGTATATTGCGCAGCCCACGTAGTATATTGCCAAGCCCACGTAGAATATTGCGCAGCCCACGTTGTATATTGCGCAGCCCACGTTGTATATTGCGCAGCCCACATTGTATATTGCCCAGCCCACATAGAATATTGCGCAGGCCACATTGTATATTGCGTAGCCCACGTTGTATATTGCACAGCCCACGTAGTATATTGCCCAGCCCACATAATATATTGCACAGCCCACGCAGTCTATACCAATGTGGGCACCATATCTCTGTTAAAAAAAAGAATTAAAATAAAAATAGTCATATACTCCCCCTCCATTGGCCCCCGGATCAAAGCAGTTACCAACGCTTCTCGGGTGCTCCGGTCTGAAGGGTACATTGCGGTCTCGCGAGATGATGACATAGCGGTCTCGCGAGACCGGACATCATCATCTCGCGAGACCACAATGCATGGAGAGGTCACCGGGGCGTCGCGAGGAGCGGGAAAGGCCAGTTCCTGATCCGGGGGCCACCGGAGGGTGAGTACATAACTATTGTTTATTTTTTTTATTATTTTTAACATTAGATCTTTTTACTATTCATGCTGCATAGGGTTAATAGCAGCGTTAACCGAGTGCATTACACCGCGGTCAACGATGCCGTTAACCCTGTGTGAGCGCTGACCAGAGGGGAGTATGCGGGCGCCGGGCACTGACTGCAGAGAAGAAGGAGCGGCCATTTTCTTCCGGACTGTTCCCATCGCTGATTGGTCGTGGCTGTTTTGCCGCAACCAATCAGTGACTTGGATTTCCATGACAGACAGAGGCCACGACCAATGAATATCTGTGACAGGCAGAAAGACAGACAGACAGACGGAAGTGACCCTTAGACAATTATATAGTAGATATACATAATATATATATAATATATATATACACCAGCCCGCCTTAGGGCACAAGAATCTCATTAAGACAAAACTGAAAATAAATATTACGAAACAACCGCAACCAAGGCATGAATTTAATCAGTATAACGGCGCCAACCTGACACTATCTGTATACTATGCACAATCCTGCTGACAGGTTCCCTTTAAATTCAAAGCTGTAAATGCTGGCCCAGACCCTGTCTCATGCATGGCCTGTGCCTGACTGCTGTGCCACTATAACATTTCTACTGTGGGTCAATTGATGCCACTTTTCCTAGTGTCTGCCCCTAACTTTTTGGAAATGTTTGGACTCAAAGTTGGGTCTCCTTCACATGTGTTGTCTGTAGCAGTAGGGCCCCCAGACCTGCAAGCCTGCACTTTCAACAAACTACCTACATAGTAACATAGTAACATACATAAACATAGTAACATAGTTAGTAAGGCCGAAAAAAGGCATTTGTCCATCCAGTTCAGCCTATATTCCATCATAATAAATCCCCAGATCTACGTCCTTCTACAGAACCTAATTGTATGATACAATATTGTTCTACTCCAGGAAGACATCCAGGCCTCTCTTGAACTCCTCGACTGAGTTCGCCATCACCACCTCCTCAGGCAAGCAATTCCAGATTCTCACTGCCCTAACAGTAAAGAATCCTCTTCTATGTTGGTGGAAAAACCTTCTCTCCTCCAGACGCAGAGAATGCCCCCTTGTGCCCGTCACCTTCCTTGGTATAAACAGATCCTCAGCGAGATATTTGTATTGTCCCCTTATATACTTATACATGGTTATTAGATCGCCCCTCAGTCGTCTTTTTTCTAGACTAAATAATCCTAATTTCGCTAATCTATCTGGGTATTGTAGTTCTCCCATCCCCTTTATTAATTTTGTTGCCCTCCTTTGTACTCTCTCTAGTTCCATTATATCCTTCCTGAGCACCGGTGCCCAAAACTGGACACCGTACTCCATGTGCGGTCTAACTAGGGATTTGTACAGAGGCAGTATAATGCTTTCATCATGTGTATCCAGACCTCTTTTAATGCACCCCATGATCCTGTTTGCCTTGGCAGCTGCTGCCTGGCACTGGCTGCTCCAGGTAAGTTTATCATTAACTAGGATCCCCAAGTCCTTCTCCCTGTCAGATTTACCCAGTGGTTTCCCATTCAGTGTGTAATGGTGATATTGATTCCTTCTTCCCATGTGTATAACCTTACATTTATCATTGTTAAACCTCATCTGCTGTTGTGAGTTCTGTTTTTGGGCTCCCTCTGGTTGTTACTGATGGTACTGGGTGACTTGTGTTCTCTGCAGTCTCTGGTGTCCACCTGTTCCATCAGGTTATGGGTGTTTCCTATTTAACCTGGCTTTTTTGTCATTTCCTCGCCGGCTATCAATGTAATCAGCGTGTCTGTTTACCTCTGCTCCCTGCGTCTGTGATCTTCTGGACAAGCTAAGTTTTGATTTTCCGGTTCTATGTTTTGTTTTCATTTTGTCTTAGTCCAGCTTGCAGTTATGTGATTCTTTTCTGCTGGTTGCTCTAGTGGGCTGAAATTACTCCTCATGTTCCATGAGTTGGCACATGAATTCAAGTAATTTCAGGATGGTTTTTTGAAGGGTTTTTCGCTGACCGCGCAGTTCACTTTTGTATCCTCTGCTATCTAGCTTTAGCGGGCCTCATTTTTGCTGATTCTGTTTTCATCTCTACGTTTGTGATTTCCTCTCATTTCACCGTTATTACATGTGGGGGGCTGCTATTTCTGTGGGGTGTATCTCTGGAGGCAAGTGAGGTCTGTGTTTCTTCTTATAGGGGAAGTTAGTCCTTCGGCTGGAGCGAGACGTCTAGGATCATCGTAGGCACTTTCCCCGGCTACTGTTAGTTGTGTGGTTAAGTTCAGGAGCGCGGTCAGCTCAGTTTCCATCACCCTAGAGCTTGTTTGGTTTTTGAGCTTGTCCTTTTGTGATCCCCTGCCATTGGGATCATGACAGTATAGCCGGCCATAAAATATAAATTGGTCTTCGTTTTGGCTGAAGTAGGAGGAAAAGGAGTCTGAGGATATTTTTTTTTTTTTTTTTTTCCTCCTTCTCTTAATCTTTGAATGGCTCTGACTTCAGTTGTTTATCATGGACGTCCAGAGTTTGGCTTCTAGCCTGAATAATCTTGCTGCTAAGGTTCAAAATATACAAGATTTTGTTGTACATACGCCTATCTCTGAACCTAGAATTCCTGTCCCAGAGTTTTTTTCTGGAGATAGATCTAGTTTTTTGAATTTTAGGAATAATTGCAAGTTGTTTCTTTCCTTGAAATCTTGCTCTTCTGGAGACCCTGCTCAGCAGGTCAAGATTGTTATATCTTTCCTGCGGGGGGATCCTCAGAATTGGGCATTTGCATTGGCACCAGGGGATCCTGCGTTGCTCAATGTGGATGCGTTTTTTCTGGCATTGGGTTTGCTCTATGAGGAACCTAACCTTGAGATTCAGGCTGAAAAAGCTTTATTAGCTCTCTCTCAGGGGCAAGATGAAGCAGAAATATATTGTCAGAAATTTCGGAAATGGTCGGTGCTTACTCAGTGGAATGAGTGCGCTCTGGCTGCAAAATTCAGAGATGGTCTTTCTGAAGCCATTAAAGATGTTATGGTGGGGTTCCCGGCGCCTACAGGTCTGAATGAGTCCATGACTATGGCTATTCAGATTGATCGGCGTTTACGGGAGCGCAAACCTGTGCACCATTTGGCGGTGTCTTTTGAACAGGCACCTGAGATAATGCAATGTGATAGAATTCAGTCCAGAAGTGAACGGCAAAATTATAGGCGGAAAAATGGATTGTGTTTTTATTGTGGTGATTCAGCTCATGTTATATCAGCATGCTCTAAACGCACAAAAAAGGTTGATAAGTCTGTTGCCATTGGTACTTTACAGTCTAAGTTCATTCTGTCTGTGACGCTGATTTGTTCATTATCATCCATTTCCGTCGATGCCTATGTGGATTCAGGCGCTGCCCTGAGTCTTATGGATTGGTCATTCGCCAAACGCTGTGGGTTTAGTCTAGAACCTCTGGAAGTTCCTATTCCTTTGAAAGGAATTGATTCTACACCTTTGGCTATGAATAAACCTCAGTACTGGACACAAGTGACCATGCGTATGACTCCCGCTCATCAGGAGGTGATTCGCTTTCTGGTACTGTATAATTTACATGATGTCTTAGTGCTTGGTCTGCCATGGTTACAAACTCATAACCCAGTCCTGGACTGGAAAACAATGTCTGTGTTAAGCTGGGGATGTCAGGGGGTTCATGATGATGCATTTCCGATTTCTATCGCTTCATCTACTCCTTCTGAGGTTCCGGTATTTTTGTCTGATTATCGGGAGCTTTTTGAGGAGCCTAAGCTCAGTTCGCTTCCTCCTCACAGGGATTGCGATTGTGCTATAGATTTGATTCCTGGCAGTAAGTTCCCTAAAGGTCGTTTGTTCAATCAGTGCCAGAGCATGCTGCTATGCGGAATTATATTAAGGAGTCCTTGGAAAAGGCGCATATCCGTCCATCTTCATCCCCTTTGGGAGCAGGTTTCTTTTTTGTGGCTAAGAAAGATGGTTCCTTGAGGCCTTGCATAGATTATCGTCTTTTGAATAAGATTACAGTCAAATATCAGTATCCTTTGCCATTGTTGACTGATTTGTTTGCTCGCATTAAGGGGGCTAAATGGTTCACTAAGATTGATCTTAGGGGTGCGTATAATCTTGTGCGGATAAGGCAGGGTGATGAGTGGAAAACCGCATTTAATACGCCTGAGGGCCATTTCGAGTATTTGGCGATGCCTTTTCCGTGAATATCTGGATAAATTTATTATCGTGTATTTGGATGATGTTTTGGTTTTTCTGATGACTGGGAGACTCATGTTCAGCAGGTCAGGAAGGTGTTTCAGGTCCTGCGGGCCAATTCTTTGTTTGTAAAGGGTTCTAAATGTATCTTTGGAGTCCAGAAGATTTCTTTTTTGGGGTATATTTTATCCCCTTCCACTATTGAGATGGATCCCGTCAAGGTTCAGGCTATTTGTGACTGGACGCAGCCTAAATCTCTTAAGAGTCTGCAGAAGTTCTTGGGCTTTGCTAATTTTTATCGTCGCTTCATAACTAATTTTTCTAGTGTGGTTAAGCCTTTGACGGATTTGACTAAAAAAGGTGCTGATGTTACTGATTGGTCTCCTATGGCTGTGGAGGCCTTTCAGGAACTTAAGCGCCGGTTTTCTTCTGCTCCTGTGTTGCGTCAGCCAGATACGTCGCTTCCTTTTCAGGTTGAGGTTGATGCTTCCGAGATCGGAGCGGGGGCGGTTTTGTCGCAGAGAAGTCCCGATGGCTCAGTGATGAAGCCATGTGCGTTCTTTTCTAGAAAATTTTCGCCCGCTGAACGAAATTATGATGTTGGTAATCGGGAGCTTTTGGCCATGAAGTGGGCATTTGAGGAGTGGCGTCATTGGCTTGAGGGTGCTACACATCATGTGGTGGTCTTGACTGATCACAAAAATCTGATGTACCTTGAGTCTGCCAAGCGTCTGAATCCTAGACAGGCTCGTTGGTCACTGTTTTTCTCTCATTTCAATTTTGTGGTTTCATACCTGCCAGGTTCAAAGAATGTGAAGGCGGATGCTTTGTCTAGGAGTTTTGTGCCTGACTCCCCTGGAAATTCTGAGCCTACTGGTATCCTTAGGGATGGAGTGATTTTGTCGGCGGTCTCCCCAGACTTGCGACGTGCTTTGCAGGAGTTTCAGGCGGATAAACCTGATCGTTGTCCGCTGGAAAGACTGTTTGTTCCGGATAATTGGACCAGTAGGGTCATCTCCGAGGTTCATTCTTCTGT
This sequence comes from Ranitomeya imitator, assembly GCF_032444005.1. Lineage (NCBI taxonomy): Eukaryota > Metazoa > Chordata > Amphibia > Anura > Dendrobatidae > Ranitomeya > Ranitomeya imitator. The sequence continues at coordinate 413,279,918 of NC_091286.1, read as the reverse complement.
GTTGGCAGGTCATCCTGGAATATTTGGTACTAGAGACTTGGTGGCCAGGTCTTTTTGGTGGCCTTCCTTGTCGAGGGATGTGCGTTCTTTCGTGCAGTCTTGTGGAGTTTGTGCTCGGGCTAAGCCTTGCTGTTCTCGGGCCAGTGGATTGTTGTCTCCTTTGCCTATTCCAAAGAGGCCTTGGACGCACATTTCCATGGACTTTATTTCGGATCTCCCTGTCTCTCAAAAAATGTCCGTCATTTGGGTTGTGTGTGACCGTTTCTCTAAGATGGTTCATCTGGTACCCTTGCCTAAGTTACCTTCCTCCTCTGAGTTGGTCCCTCTGTTTTTTCAAAACGTGGTTCGCTTGCATGGCATTCCGGAGAACATCGTTTCTGACAGGGGATCCCAGTTTGTGTCTAGATTTTGGCGTACGTTTTGTGCTAAGATGGGCATTGATTTGTCCTTTTCGTCTGCATTTCATCCCCAGACGAATGGCCAGACGGAACGAACTAATCAGACTTTAGAAACTTATTTAAGGTGTTTTGTTTCTGCTGATCAGGATGACTGGGTTTCTTTTTTGCCGCTTGCCGAGTTTGCCCTTAATAATCGGGCTAGTTCTGCTACCTTGGTTTCTCCTTTCTTTTGTAATTCGGGGTTTCATCCTCGTTTTTCCTCTGGTCAGGTTGAGCCTTCTGATTGTCCTGGAGTGGACATGGTGGTGGATAGGTTGCATCGGATTTGGAGCCATGTGGTGGACAATTTGAAGTTGTCCCAGGAGAGGGCTCAGCAGTTTGCTAATCGCCGTCGCCGCGTGGGTCCTCGACTTCTTGTTGGGGACTTGGTGTGGTTGTCTTCTCGTTTTGTTCCTATGAAGGTCTCTTCTCCTAAGTTCAAGCCTCGGTTCATCGGTCCCTATAAGATCTTGGAAATTCTTAACCCTGTGTCGTTTCGTTTGGATCTCCTAGCATCGTTTCCTATTCATAATGTGTTCCATCGGTCGTTGTTGCGGAAGTATGAGGTACCTGTCGTTCCTTCTCTTGAGCCTCCTGATCCGGTGCTGGTGGAGGGTGAATTGGAGTATGTTGTGGAGAAGATCTTGGATTCTCGTGTTTCCAGACGGAAACTCCAGTATTTGGTCAAGTGGAAGGGTTATGGTCAGGAGGATAATTCTTGGGTGATTGCCTCTGATGTTCATGCTGCCGATTTGGTCCATGCTTTTCATAGGGCTCATCCTGGTCGCCCTGGTGGTTCTCGTGAGGGTTCGGTGACCCCTCCTCAAGGGGGGGGTACTGTTGTGAGTTCTGTTTTTGGGCGGTTACTGATGGTACTGGGTGACTTGTGTTCTCTGCAGTCTCTGGTGTCCACCTGTTCCATCAGGTTATGGGTGTTTCCTATTTAACCTGGCTTTTTTGTCATTTCCTCGCCGGCTATCAATGTAATCAGCGTGTCTGTTTACCTCTGCTCCCTGCGTCTGTGATCTTCTGGACAAGCTAATTTTGATTTTCCGGTTCTATGTTTTGTTTTCATTTTGTCTTAGTCCAGCTTGCAGTTATGTGATTCTTTTCTGCTGGTTGCTCTAGTGGGCTGAAATTACTCCTCATGTTCCATGAGTTGGCACATGAGTTCAAGTAATTTCAGGATGGTTTTTTGAAGGGTTTTTCGCTGACCGCGCAGTTCACTTTTGTATCCTCTGCTATCTAGCTTTAGCGGGCCTCATTTTTGCTGATTCTGTTTTCATCTCTACGTTTGTGATTTCCTCTCATTTCACCGTTATTACATGTGGGGGGCTGCTATTTCTGTGGGGTGTATCTCTGGAGGCAAGTGAGGTCTGTGTTTCTTCTTATAGGGGAAGTTAGTCCTTCGGCTGGAGCGAGACGTCTAGGATCATCGTAGGCACGTTCCCCGGCTACTGTTAGTTGTGTGGTTAAGTTCAGGAGCGCGGTCAGCTCAGTTTCCATCACCCTAGAGCTTGTTTGCTTTTTGAGCTTGTCCTTTTGTGATCCCCTGCCATTGGGATCATGACAATCTGCCACCTTTCAGCCCAAGTTTCCAACTTATCCAGATCCATCTGTAGCAGAATACTATCTTCTCTTGTATTAACTGCTTTACATAGTTTTGTATCATCTGCAAATATCGATATTTTACTGTGTAAACCTTCTACCAGATCATTAATGAATATGTTGAAGAGAACAGGTCCCAATACTGACCCCTGCGGTACCCCACTGGTCACAGCGACCCAGTTAGAGACTATACCATTTATAACCACCCTCTGCTTTCTATCACTAAGCCAGTTACTAACCAATTTACACACATTTTCCCCCAGACCAAGCATTCTCATTCTGTGTACCAACCTCTTGTGCGGCACGGTATCAAACGCTTTGGAAAAATCGAGATATACCACGTCCAATGACTCACCGTGGTCCAGCCTATAGCTTACCTCTTCATAAAAAGTGATTAGATTGGTTTGACAGGAGCGATTTCTCATAAACCCATGCTGATATGGAGTTAAACAGTTATTCTCATTGAGATAATCCAGAATAACATCCCTCAGAAACCCTTCAAATATTTTACCAAAAATAGAGGTTAGACTTACTGGCCTATAATTTCCAGGTTCACTTTTAGAGCCCTTTTTGAATATTGGCACCACATTTGCTATGCGCCAATCCTGCGGAACAGACCCTGTCGCTATAGAGTCCCTAAAAATAAGAAATAATGGTTTATCTATTACATTACTTAGTTCTCTTAGTACTCGTGGGTGTATGCCATCCGGACCCGGAGATTTATCTATTTTAATCTTATTTAGCCGGTTTCGCACCTCTTCTTGGGTTAGATTGGTGACCCTTAATATAGGGTTTTCATTGTTTCTTGGGATTTCACCTAGCATTTCATTTTCCACCGTGAATACCGTGGAGAAGAAGGTGTTTAATATGTTAGCTTTTTCCTCGTCATCTACAACCATTCTTTCCTCACTATTTTTTAAGGGGCCTACATTTTCAGTTTTTATTCTTTTACTATTGATATAGTTGAAGAACAGTTTGGGATTAGTTTTACTCTCCTTAGCAATGTGCTTCTCTGTTTCCTTTTTGGCAGCTTTAATTAGTTTTTTAGATAAAGTATTTTTCTCCCTATAGTTTTTTAGAGCTTCAATGGTGCCATCCTGCTTTAGTAGTGCAAATGCTTTCTTTTTACTGTTAATTGCCTGTCTTACTTCTTTGTTTAGCCACATTGGGTTTTTCCTATTTCTAGTCCTTTTATTCCCACAAGGTATAAACCGCTTACACTGCCTATTTAGGATGTTCTTAAACATTTCCCATTTATTATCTGTATTCTTATTTCTGAGGATATTGTCCCAGTCTACCAGATTAAGGGCATCTCTAAGCTGGTCAAACTTTGCCTTCCTAAAGTTCAGTGTTTTTGTGACTCCCTGACAAGTCCCCCTAGTGAAAGACAGGTGAAACTGTACAATATTGTGGTCGCTATTTCCTAGATGCCCGACCACCTGCAGATTTGTTATTCTGTCAGGTCTATTAGATAGTATTAGGTCTAAAAGTGCTACTCCTCTGGTTGGATTCTGCACCAATTGTGAAAGATAATTTTTCTTTGTTATTAGCAGAAACATGTTGCCTTTATGGGTTTCACAGGTTTCTGTTTCCCAATTAATATCCGGGTAGTTAAAGTCCCCCATAACCAGGACCTCATTATGGGTTGCAGCTCTATCTATCTGCTTTAGAAGTAGACTTTCCATGGTTTCTGTTATATTTGGGGGTTTGTAACAGACCCCAATGAGAATTTTGTTACCATTTTTCCCTCCATGAATTTCGACCCATATGGACTCGACATCCTCATTTCCTTCGCTAATATCCTCCCTTAAAGTGGACTTTAGACAAGACTTTACATAGAGACAAACCCCTCCTCCTCTCCGATTTTTACGATCCTTTCTAAACAGACTGTAACCCTGTAAGTTAACTACCCAGTCATAGCTTTCATCTAACCATGTCTCGGTTATTCCCACTATGTCAAAGTTACCTGTAGATATTTCTGCTTCTAGTTCTTCCATCTTGTTTGTCAGGCTTCTGGCGTTTGCGAGCATGCAGTTTAGAGGATTTTGTTTTGTTCCAATCTCCTCGCTGTGGATTGTTTTAGAAATGTTCTTACCTCCCTTCTGAGTATGTTTTCCTGGATCTTCTTTGTTCAAGTCTAATGTTTTTCTTCCCGTCCCCTCTTCTTCTAGTTTAACGCCCTTCTGATGAGTGTAGCGAGTCTTCTGGCGAATGTGTGTTTCCCAGGTTTGTTGAGGTGTAGTCCGTCTCTGGCGAGGAGTCCATCGTACAAGTAATTCACACCGTGGTCCAGGAATCCGAATCCTTGTTGTCTGCACCATCGTCTTAGCCAGTTGTTTGCATCAAGGATCCTGTTCCATCTCCTGGTGCCATGCCCGTCTACTGGAAGGATAGAAGAAAAAACTACCTGTGCATCCAGTTCCTTTACTTTCTTCCCCAACTCTTCAAAGTCTTTGCAGATTGTCGGTAGGTCCTTCCTTGCCGTGTCATTGGTGCCAACATGTATCAGAAGAAATGGGTGGACGTCCTTGGAGCTGAAAAGCTTTGGTATCGTATCGGTCACATCCTTGATCATCGCACCTGGAAGGCAGCATACTTCTCTTGCAGTTATGTCCGGTCTGCAGATGGCTGCTTCTGTGCCTCTCAGTAGTGAGTCTCCCACCACCACCACTCTTCGTTGCTTCTTGGCTGTACTTTTTGCTGTCACTTGTTGCTGTGTGCCCTTTTCTTTTTTGCTTGCTGGTATTGCTTCATCCTTAGGTGTGCCATCTTCATCCTCTACAAAGATTTGATATCGGTTCTTCAGTTGTGTGGTTGGTGATTTCTCCATGGTCTTCTTGCTTCTTTTGGTCACATGCTTCCACTCATCTGCTTTTGGAGGTTCTCTGACACTTTTTTCACCTTCTGTGACCAGTAGAGATGCTTCTGTTCTGTCTAGATAGTCTTCATTCTCTTTGATGAGTTTTAAAGTTGCTATTCTTTCTTCCAGACCCCGCACCTTTTCTTCTAAAAGGGCCACCAGTCTACACTTCTGACAGGTGAAATTTGATTCTTCTTCTGGTCGATCTGTGAACATGTAGCACATGCTGCAGCTCACCATGTAGGTTGTCACATCTGCCATGTTGCTCCTAGATCCTGCTGACTTGCTGTGTGTTTTCCTTCTTGTGTAATCTACTCAGCCAAGCTCTCTTGCAATAATGTCCTACAGGCAAAAATTTGGTTTGGTGATGCTTTCCAAGCAGCTGGTCCCGGCTGTACCCAACGATCTTCTAGCTTAGGGAGATTCTTCGCTTTTGCTTTTCCCAGAAGGCACCTGGAATATGCAAATTAGCCTCCTCAAGCTTGAATCCCTGGTTTGGTGATGCTTTCCAAGCAGCTGGTCCCGGCTGTACCCAACGATCTTCTAGCTTAGGGAGACTCTTCGCTTTTCCCAGAAGGCACCTGGAATATGCAAATTATCCTCCTCAAGCTTGAATCCCTGGTTTGGTGATGCTTTCCAAGCAGCTGGTCCCGGCTGTACCCAACGATCTTCTAGCTTAGGGAGATAGTACCTGTGTTACTATCCTTAAATGTTTCTAACAATAGTAGTCTACAAAGTTGATAATTGTGCCACCTGAGTGTGGCTGAGCAGAAAAGCAGTTTGAGCTGTTGCATGAGGTATCAGGGCTGCCAGCACAACAGGCCTACACTGTTTCCTTACCGGCCTTTAATTTTAACTTAAATTCAAAGCTGTACATGCTGGCCCAGACATTGTCTCATCCATGGCCCATGCCTAACTGCTGCGCCATTATAACATTTTTACTGTGGGTCAATTGATGACACTTTTCCTTGTGACTGATCTTAACGTTTTGGAAATGTTTGGACTCCAAGTTGGATCTCTGTGTATGTGTGTTGCCTGAATTTGGCAGAGCTCTCAGATCACCACGCCTACACCTATCATTGATCCACCTGTTATTGATCAATGTTTAAGCTAGAAATGCGGGTCCAAGCCCTGTCCCAGGCCGTGTCCCATGCATCCATGCTGTGCAATTATACTATTTCCACTCTGGATCCATTGATGCCACTTTTCATGGTGTCTGCTCTTAATTTGAGTTGTTTTGGCAGCTTTTGGGTCCCCCTGAATGTGTTGACTATACGTTTGGTTTTACCTCCTATTTGCATCCAATTCAATGGAGTTCGGATACATTCGTCAAACATCGGGAAGTTCGCCAATCGCAACCGAACCTTAAAAGGATCACTAATCTCTATTGGTGACTAGGGCAGGTGTTGCAGCAGTATGTTCAGACAAGGATATGATAGTTACTAGGCTATGGTTATGATTGGGATGTTCACTGGTGACACAGTACACAGCGTCCATTATGCCACATCGGCATTGTGTTAGTAATGTGAGCTTCTGACTGACACATCTCCATTACTAAACCCCAAAACAATTACCCTGATTTGCCACTGCACCAGAGCAATCAGGAAATGCTAAGGTTATGTGCCAGAATTGACGCATCAAAGAGGTTAGTAATGTGGGTGTCTGACACCTCTCCAATACTGACCCTCAGGTTTTAGTGTCAGCAAGCTGGTGTCATAGTAACATAGTAACATAGTAACATAGCTAGTAAGGCCGAAAAAAGACATTTGTCCATCCAGTTCAGCTTATATTCCATCATAATAAATCCCCAGATCTTCGTCCTTCTACAGAACCTAATTGTATGATACAATATTGTTCTGCTCCAGGAAGACATCCAGGCCTCTCTTGAACCCCTCGACTGAGTTCGCCATCACCACCTCCTCAGGCAAGCAATTCCAGATTCTCACTGCCCTAACAGTAAAGAATCCTCTTCTATGTTGGTGGAAAAACCTTCTCTCCTCCAGACGTAAAGAATGCCCCCTTGTGCCCGTCACCTTCCTTGGTATAAACAGATCCTCAGCGAGATATTTGTATTGTCCCCTTATATACTTATACATGGTTATTAGATCGCCCCTCAGTCGTCTTTTTTCTAGACTAAATAATCCTAATTTCGCTAATCTATCTGGGTATTGTAGTTCTCTGTAGTTTTGGGGCTTGTCATCAAGCCCCAAAACAATCACCCTGATTGCTACCACACTAGGACAATTGGATTGGGAAGAGCCAAGGCATATATGATGCACCACTTCTGGGGCAGCTGCAAGCTGATATTTTTAACTTGGGAATGACCCAATAACCATGGACATTCCCAGCCTATTAAGATAAGCACGCAGCTGTCTGCTTTGTCTTAGCTTCTTATTGAAAATAGGGGGGGATGACCCCACACCATTTTTTTCCATTCATTTATTCATTAATAAAAAATAAATGAATAAAAAATACTAATTAATAAATAAATGGAAAAAAAAACATATGGGGTCCCAAGGGAAAGCAGACAGTTGTGAGCTGGTCTTATTATTCTGGGAAGGGCACAATATCCATGGACCTTCCCAACCTATTGCTATCAGCACCCATTAGTCTGCTCTGCCTTTGCTAGTTTTTAAAAATGGTGGGACCCTAAAAAAATGATGTGGGGCTTCCCCTATCTTTAATAGCCAGCTAAGGCAAGGCAGACAGCTGGGGGCTGATATTAACAGGCTGGGAAGGGCCATGTATATTGGCTACTTCCCAGCGTAATAAGACCAGATTTCAGCCACCACAGAAATGGTGCATTCATTAGATGTGCCAATTCTGGCATTTAGCCTCAACTCATCCTGATTGCCCTGGTGCGGTGGCAATCAAGGTACCGTATATACTCGAGTATAAGCTGAGATTTTCAGCCCATTTTTTGGGACTGAAAGTCCCCCTCTCGGCTTATACTTGAGTCATACCCGGGGGTCGGCAGGTGAGGGGGGGCGGGGGCAGTGTAATTATACTCACCTACTCCTGGCGCGGTCCCTGCAGTCCCTGCTTCTTCCAGCGCTGCAGATTCTTCCTTTATTGAGCGGTCACATGGTACTGCTCATTACAGTCATGAATATGCGGCTCCACCTCACATAGAGGTGGAGCCGCATATTCATGACTGTAATGATCGGTAACTGTGACTGCTCAATACAGGAAGAAGATGCAGCGGTGGAAGAAGCTCCGGGAGCAGGTAAGTATACGGGGAGGGGAGCGCAGCACGATATTTACCTGCTCCTCATTCCGGTGCGGCTCCGTCTCCAGTGTCCTCTGGCTGTGACGCTCAGGTCAGAGGGAGCGGTGACGTAGTCAGTGCGCGCCCTCTGCTGAGCGTCAGTGCTGGAGACGGAGCCGCATGAGGAGCAGGTAAATATTGAAAGCGCCGGCATCCTGAGCGAAGAGAGGTGAGTATGTGATTTTTTTTTATTGCAGCAGCAGCAGCATTATATATGGCACAGCTTTATATGGAGCATCTATGCGGCCATAATGAACGGTGCAGAGCATTATATATGGGGCACAGCTTTATATGGAGCATCTATGCGGCCATAATGAATGGTGCAGAGCATTATATGTGGCACAGCTTTATATGGAGCATCTATGGGGCCATAATGAACGGTGCAGAGCATTATATGTGGCACAGCTTTATATGGAGCATCTATGGGGCCATAAGGAACGGTGCAGAGCATTATATGCGGCACAGCTTTATATGGAGCATCTACGGGGCCATAACGAACGGAGCAGAGGATTATATATGGCACAGCTTTATATGGAGCATCTATGCGGCCATAATGAATGGTGCAGAGCATTATATGTGGCACAGCTTTATATGGAGCATCTATGCGGCCATAATGAATGGTGCAGAGCATTATATATGGCACAGCTTTATATGGAGCATCTATGGGGCCATAAGGAACGGTGCAGAGCATTATATGTGGCACAGCTTTATATGGAGCATCTATGGGGCCATAACGAACGGTGCAGAGGATTATATATGGCACAGCTTTATATGGAGCATCTATGGGGCCATAATGAACGGTGCAGAGCATTATATATTGCACAGCTTTATATGGAGCATCTATGGGGCCATAATGAACGGTGCAGAGCATTATATGTGGCACAGCTTTATATGGAGCATCTATGGGGCCATAATGAATGGTGCAGAGCATTATATATGGTACAGCTTTATATGGAGCATCTATGGGGCCATAATGAATGGTGCAGAGCATTATATGTGGCACAGCTTTATATGGAGCATCTATGCGGCCATAATGAACGGTGCAGAGCATTATATGTGGCACAGCTTTATATGGAGCATCTATGGGGCCATAATGAACGGTGCAGAGCATTATATGTGGCACAGCTTTATATGGAGCATCTATGGGGCCATAAGGAACGGTGCAGAGCATTATATGCGGCACAGCTTTATATGGAGCATCTACGGGGCCATAACGAACGGAGCAGAGGATTATATATGGCACAGCTTTATATGGAGCATCTATGCGGCCATAATGAATGGTGCAGAGCATTATATATTGCACAGCTTTATATGGAGCATCTATGGGGCCATAAGGAACGGTGCAGAGCATTATATGTGGCACAGCTTTATATGGAGCATCTATGGGGCCATAACGAACGGTGCAGAGGATTATATATGGCACAGCTTTATATGGAGCATCTATGGGGCCATAATGAACGGTGCAGAGCATTATATATTGCACAGCTTTATATGGAGCATCTATGGGGTCATAATGAACGGTGCAGAGCATTATATGTGGCACAGCTTTATATGGAGCATCTATGGGGCCATAATGAATGGTGCAGAGCATTATATATGGTACAGCTTTATATGGAGCATATATGGGGCCATAATGAATGGTGCAGAGCATTATATGTGGCACAGCTTTATATGGAGCATCTATGGGGCCATAATGAACAGTGCAGAGCATTATATATGGCACAGCTTTATATGGAGTCTATATGGGGCCATAATGAACGATGCAGATCATTATATATTGCACAGCTTTATATGGAGCATCCATGGGGCCATAATGAATGGTGCAGAGCATTATATGTGGCACAGCTTTATATGGGGCAATAATGAACAGTATGGAGCATTATATGTGGCATAGCTTTATATGGGGCCATAATGAACGGTGCAGAGCATTATATGTGGCACAGATTTATTTGGAGCATCTATGGGGCAATAATGAACAGTATGGAGCATTATATATGGCACAGCTTTATATGGAGCATCTTTGGGGCCATAATGAACGGTGCAGAACATTATATGTGGCACAGCTTCATTTGGAGCATCTATGGGGCAATAATGAACGATATGGAGCATTATATGTGGCACAGCTTTATATGGAGCATCTATGGGGCAATAATGAAATGTATGGAGCATTATATGTGGCACAGCTTTATATGGAGCATCTATGGGGCAATCATGAAATGTATGGAGCATTATATGTGGCACAGCTTTATATGGAGCATCTATGGGGCCATAATGAAATGTATGGAGCATTATATGTGGCACAGTTTTATATGGAGCATCTATGGGGCCATAATGAAATGTATGGAGCATTATATGTGGCACAGCTTTATATGGAGAATCTTATGGGGCAAAAATGAACGGTATGGAGCATCTATTTTTATTTTTGAAATTCACCGGTAGCTGCTGCATTTTCTACCCTAGGCTTATACTCGAGTCAATAAGTTTTCCCAGTTTTTTGTGGCAAAATTAGGGGGGGTCGGCTTATACGTGGGTCGGCTTATACTCGAGTGTATACGGTAATAGGATTGTGGGATTGATGTCAGCTTTGTAACTTCTGCTGACATCAAGCCCAAGGATTAGTAATGAAGAAGTGTCTATTAGACACCCCCGTTACTAATCTAGTAAGTAAAAAGAGAATAAAACACACTGAAAAAAATCTTTATTTAAAAAAACATCCCAATTTCCCTCTTTCTTCAATTTATTGAAACATTTTGAATAAAAGAAAAATAATACTCCACAAGGTTTCTGTAATCCATAATATTGAGGTCCCACGATGCAGCAACAGGAGCAACAGCCAATTACTACGCAAGAATCGGCTGATGTGAACTGAGGGAATGTCAGTAAGGTTATCTCAGTTCACACGAACGGTTCTCACAACAGCGCTGTGAACTGAGATAACCTTACTGACATTCCCTCAGTTTACAGCAGCCGATTCTTGCGTAGTGCAGCATCAGACCCGGCATTGGCTGTTGCTCCTGTTGCTGCAGCGCTGTGAACTGAAGTAACTTTTATGATGTCACCTCAGTTCACAGAGCCTGGTTCTCTCAATGGCAGTGCAAGTGCTGGACTGATGAGCGACTGCGAGTTCAGCACTCATCACTGCAACACTCATTAGTCCGGCACTCCAGCTGCCATGAGACATGGTGAGTGTGAACTCAGGTAATAAAGTTTACAAGAGTTCACAGCCTCCAGGTCTCCCAACAGCTGTGAGGCCCACAAACATTAAGGGCCACTTTAAGATTACTGGAGTTTCTAGCTGCTAGAACATCTGGAAGCTGTAAACTAAAGTTACCTTGCATGTATTTCACTGTACTTGTTAATAAATTAATGAAAAAAATTATGTGGGGTCCCCCTAATTTTATAACCAGGCAAGGGAAAGCAGACAGCTGTGAGCTGGTCTTATTTTCCTGGCAAGGGGCCAATATCCATGGACCTTTCCAGCTTACTAATATATCAGCTCATAGCTGTCTGCTTTGCCAGTTATTAAAAATGGGGGGACTCTAAAAAATGACGTGACATCCCCCAATTTTTAATAACCATCTAAGGCAAAGCAGACAGCTTGTTGCTAATATTAATAAGCTGGAAATGCCCATCATTATTGGGCCATTTCCAAATTACAAATATCAACTTGCAGTTGCCCCAGAAGTGGTGCATCATATTTGCATCGCCTCTTCCCAATACAGTTGCCCTGGTGTGGTGGCAATCAGGGTAATTGTTTTTGGGGCCACCTGGGTTGCTGTCTTGGTCTGGACTCATTATGGGAAAGCATGCTAATGGGTGATACAACTTTGCTATGGCCATTTTATATGGGTATTTTCTTATCTCACAACTGACTTTTATATGATACTAGAAATAGGTCAGATGCTATTGCATTGGGACTGCGGTGAAATTAACATCTGTCTATGCTTAGTGGTGCTGACAATGGACATGTCTCACACCGTTTGCGCTTTTCAACATATCTTACAGTTGTGGCTGTTACTGCACATGCGCGGGAATAGAGGTGACGTGAATGTCACTTGCGCAGGCGCAGTTCGTGGCCTTGCGGCCATGAACTGCACTTGCGCAAGTGACAAACACATCACTGCTATTCCCTCGCATGCGTAGTAATGACGTGGCTGTTACTGCGCCTGCGTGGGTTTACCAGAGACGTGTACATCACTTGCGCAGGCGGCCACAAACTGCGCCTGCGCAAGTGGCACTGCCACGATGCCTTATGGGATTCAGGGACAATGGCTGGAAGTCCCAACTGGCGATTATATTATAGGATAGTATGCAGTGTTTTCTCCTCTCCCCAGAAGACATGCCCTTTTACAGCCGGTGATAACCGGAGCCCCACCTCTCACCATCTCCGCTGCTCTTTGCTCCTTACACCTCGGCACTCAGGAGCCTCGAGATCAGCAGCGTGGAGAGCAGCTTCTTCAGGATCCATCTGCCACGCCTGCTCTCATCCATGTGATCGTCGATCCGCACTCTAACCCTAAACAAGCCCAGGGGTTAGTAATGTAGAGGTGTCAATCAGACTCCCCGTTTACTAACCTATTACTAAAAATAAATAAACACACAGCAACAAAAACTTTATTTGAATAAAGACTCCCCCACACTCTCTAGTTTACTCATTTATTAATTAAAAATAAATCCAAGAAGTTTCGACGGTAATCCAATAGTGAAATGTCCCACATCAACCATTGAATCTTATAGAGTTTCGTTGTGAGAAAGTTCTCAGACTGATACTTCATAGTTCACTCCCAGTCAGTAGCAGGCACAGAAATTCTCATGCTCCTGCCTGCCACAGACTGCGAGTAACCCTATTGAGCCTCATTCTCATAACGTTTCCCAAATGAGTCTCAATAGCCTCATGACTCATGGTCAGCGGCAGGCAGAGCATGAGAATTTCCATGCTTGCCACTTACCGCGAGTGAACTATGAAGTCTCTTTCTGAAAACTTTATGACGAGTCTCCAAAGGACTCTATTGGCAATGTGGGATATTTCTTTATCGGATTACCGTCGGAACTTCCTGGATTTATTTTTAATTGATAAATGAGTAAACAAGGGAGTGTGGAGGAGTATTTATTCAAATAAAGTATTTTTTTCCTATAGGTCTGTGTTTTTTTTTAGCTATTCACTTACCGGGTATATAGATAATAGACGCCACTTCATTACTAATTTCTGGGCATGATATCATTGGACATTACACAGCTGACATCAACCCCAGCTTGCCAAAACACCAAGGCAAGCATGAAGAGCTGGGCAAAATGTCAGAATAGGCACATCTAATGAATATGCCTTTTCTGGGCTGGCTTCAGGTTGCTCTTTTTAGGCTGGGGTGGGACAAATATCCATGAACTTTCCCAACCTGAGAATACCTGTCCCAGGTGTCTGCTTTACCTTGGCTAGTTATCTAAGTTGCCATTTTTTTAATTATTTATTTAAATAATTAAAAAAAACACTTGGCGGCCTCTGTACAGTATTTTTGATAACCAGCCAAGATAAAGCTGACAGCTAAGGGCTGCAGCCCACAGCTGTCTGATTTACCTGGACTTATTATTGAAAATACTCTTTTTTTAATTATTTTTCTAACATGGTTGAATATTTGTCATGGCTGACAGTACTTGTCATGGCTGTGATGGTGCTGGAAATGGCCACACTGGAAAAGCTTGTTGATTGGATGCACTGCAGCCTTTCAATAAGCTTTATTGGTCTGCCGAACCTAACAGTTAATCAGATGTACAGTAAGAAGTTGGTGTTTGGGGTTCAGTACCGGACACTAGGTGTCTGGTACAGACCCCGAACTTTACATTTCGGATTCACTCATCCCTACACCATATTCGTTAGTTAAATAATACATGAATCATCATTTATGAATGCATATTGTCCGCATGAATCAGTGGATTCGATCATGCAGCTCTTATTTGCAAACAACCACAATCTCTAGGATCAGTACTTAATGTAGGTACACATTTTACATCCTATTTTGAAACTTTTAAAGGAATTTTCCTAATATTAAAAGTTAAGACATATTACTCGGATATGCCATCACTCGGATTTAGCTTTGTTATCTCTTTCAAGTTTTGTTCTCTGTATCTGATGGAGCTGAAATGTAATTTCATTTTTCATAGTATACTCATCTATGACTAGATAAGAGGAATGCACTTGCTTTAACCCCTTTCTGACCTCGGACGAGATAGTACGTCCGAGGTCAGAAGCCCCACTTTGATGCGGGCTCCGGCGGTGAGCCCGCACCAAAGCCGGGACATGTCAGCTGTTTTGAACAGACGACATGTGCCCGTAATAGGCGCAAGCAGAATCGCGATCTGCCCACGCCTATTAACTAGTTAAATGCCGCTGTCAAACACAGACAGCGGCATTTAACTACTGCATCCGGCCGGGCGGCCGGAAATGACGTCATCGCCGACCCCCGTCACATGATCGGAGGTCAGCGATGCTTCTCCATTGTAACCATAGAGGTCCTTGAGCCCTCTATGGTTACTGATCGCCGGTAGCTGGGAGCGCCACCCTGTGGTCGGCGCTCACAGCACACCTGCAATTCTGCTACATAGCAGCGAACAGCAGATCGCTGCTATGTAGCAGAGGCGATCTTGCTGTGCCTGCTTCTAGCCTCCCATGGAGACTATTGAAGCATGGCAAAAGTAAACAAAAAAGTTTAAAAAAATGTGAAAAAAATAAAAAAATATAAAAGTTTAAATCACCCCCCTTTCGCCCCAATCAAAATAAATCAATAAAAAAAATCAAATCTACACATATTTGGTATCGCCGCGCTCAAAATCGCCCGATCTATCAATTAAAAAAAAGCATTAACCTGATCGCTAAACAGCGTAGCGAGAAAAAAATTCAAAACGCCAGAATTACGTTTTTTTGGCCGCCGCGACATTGCATTAAAATGCAATAACGGGCTATCAAAAGAACATATCTGCACCAAAATCCTATCATTAAAAACGTCAACTTGGCACGCAAAAAATAAGCCCTCAACCGACCCCAGATCGTGAAAAATGGAGACGCTACGAGTATCGGAAAATGTCGCAATTTTTTTTTTTTATTTATTTTTTTAGCAAGGTTTGGAATTTTTTTTCACCACTTAGGTAAAAAATAACCTAGTCATGTTAGGTGTCTATGAACTTGTACTGACCTGGAGAATCATAATGGCAGGTCAGTTTTAGCATTTAGTGAACCTAGCAAAAAAGCCAAACAAAAAACAAGTGTGGGATTGCACTTTTTTTGCAATTTCACCGCACTTGGAATTTTTTCCCGTTTTCTAGTACACGACATGCTAAAACCAATGATGTCGTTCAAAAATACAACTCGTCCCGCAAAAAATAAGCCCTCACATGGCCAAATTGACAGAAAAATAAAAAAGTTATGGCTCTGGGAAGGAGGGGAGTGAAAAACGAACACGGAAAAACGAAAAATTCCAAGGTCATGAAGGGGTTAATACAAGAATTATTCTTATTTTTCGCATAGTCTATTTGAGATATACAGTATGTAAACAAGGAAGCAAAGAAATTCACATGTTAAGTGGTAGCTCATCAAAGTGACATTTAGCAGGGCAACACAAGCATTTCAGTTTTCTGAGCACAAACCCCTTAATCACAAATTGTACTGTTGATATTCAGTTTAAAGAGGCAAGCACTTTCCAATTATCCATTGTGTTCTGTATTATTCCTGAGGAAACATACATTTTATATTGGGTTAAACAAAGTAGTAATGCCGTCCTGGGATTAAGTGAAGTGATATCATTGCCCCCGCTCGGTGGGATCTGCTATTAAACATAACAACAGGATGAGATTGGATTGGAAATCTATGCTGTTGGCTGTGAGGCATTGAGAAATCTCTAGTCAAGAAAATGAATATCACACACACGGTCTAATGGGCTAGATCAGTTTTTCACTTTGCTCTACTACAACTTTGATCTACTCCCTCCCTACAGAGTTTTTGTCTATATAAATATATATCCTGCAGATTAACACAAACATCCTAAATACTGACACATGGTCATATAGAACAAAAAAGAAAGATGTTATAGTTTTTATAACAGGGGTGAACAGCATATTTTGGTCCAAGGGTCACATTGTCATACTGAACCAATCCTAAGGGCAAAAAAAAAAAATTGAAAGTGGTACTTACATCAATACATTATTATTATTATTTATTGTTATAGCGCCATTTATTCCATGGCGCTTTACATGTGAGGAGGGGTATACATAATAAAAACAAGTACAATAATCTTAAACAATACAAGTCATAACTGGTACAGGAGGAATGAGGACCCTGCCCGCGAAGGCTCACAATCTACAAGGGATGGGTGAGGATACAGTAGGCGAGGATAGAGCTGGTCATGCAGCGGTTTGGTCGATCGGTAGTTACTGCAGGTTGTAGGCTTGTCATGACCAGTACCATCATCAATATACTAATACATCACCAGAACCAAGTTTTAAGTATTTGAGGAGGATTTAGTAGCGTTTCTGCTGCAAAAAATTCAGTGTGAACATATGCTAATGTAAACTGAGTTTTTGGAGCAGAATATCACCAAATCCGTCTGATAAAAATCAAACTTAGAGATTTCAGATTAAGCTAAAACAGTACATTAATGCAGCACCAGAACCACTGACACTACATGAAAACAGCACCAGAACCAGTTAGTACATGAATGCAGTGCCAGAACCTTCATCAGTACATTAATGCAGCACCAGAACCACTGTCACTACATGAATACAGCGCCAGAACCAGTCAGTACATCAATGCAGTGCCAGAACCTTTATCAGTACGTTAATGCAGCACCAGAACCACTGTTACTACTTGAATACAGCACCAGAACCAGTCAGTACATGAATGCAGTGACAGATACACCATCTATATGAATGCAGCACCAGAACCATTGTCAGTACATGAATGCTGCACCAGAACCACTGTTAGTACATGTGTGCAGCACTAAGCATAATGCAGTCATCAAATGTCAAATCATGTAATGTCAGGTCAGCCCCATATATAATTGCATTGCTTAAACCTACAATTCTCAGTATGTCCTTTACAATGGTAAGGAGATACTGGGAGCTGTTGTTCAGTCATCAAAATGCAGACCATGCAAGAATCACAGCACTGATGAAACGTAGTCATTATCACAAAAATATTTACACCAAGGTACCTTATAGGTGACATCTTCACTAAGCCTTGATGAGATTTCATGCCCAGACATTGTCTCTGAAGACTTACCTCTTATCCATGTTCAGCAGCACTTCTTGACATGGCACCCTTAAAAATAAAAGTATCATTATACCGCCCCATAAATATAAATATTTTCTATGCTGCACCCTTGAATAAATAATTGACCCTCACTGTGCTTCCTGCACAAAATATACCCCAACACTGCCATTCTTCGTAATATAACCCTCTCAATAATGTCCCCCAATACTGCCGCTTTCGATAAAGTTCCTTCCAACACTGACCCTCTCCATAATATTCCCCCACCTTAAGCTTCTCCACAATATCTCCTCTACCTACAGTGACCCTCTCTATAATATACCCCTCAACACTGAACCTCTCTATAATGTTCCCCACACACAGTGTTCCACTCCATAATATCTCCCCTTCTGCATAAAATCCCCCACCCCTCTAGTCTATGCCTGATGAAGAGACCAATGTAGTCTCGAAAGCTTGCAATTTGTTACCATCTTTTCAGTTAGCCATTAAAAGTTATCAACCACTGAGAACTCTCAATTCTAAATATTTTTCTATCTACAGGCTAACACGGTACCAAGATATTTATCTTTCCTGCTATACTATGGTCACTTTCACAATTTCCCTCCACCCTATAACGCGCCTTGGTAGTAACCCTATACCTCCCCTCCCCTGTTAGGGGTCGAGTTCCTGCCTCTGCACAGGGGGAATCTCGGGCCATCTCCGCTGCAGTCTCCCATTCTTCTCCTGCCGCAGTGGAGCTTGCTCAGCAGAGACGTCGATCCCAGCGTCTCGCTCAGTCTGACTCTGTGCTTAGAGTTACTGCTGCGTTTCCTGCTTCTCCCATTGAAGTCAGTGCTGGGCAGCGGCGAGCGGACGTTTCTGGGGCTAAGTCCTGCTTTTTACATTCTGAGCATGCCCAGAGTAAGATCTCTCAGCGGAGATCGAGGGTCACATGATCAGATACTGCAGCTAAGGTCCTTGTAGCTGCTAGGACTAAATCCTGCTTTGCACTCTGAGCATGCCCAGGGCGAGATCTCTCAGTGGAGATCCAGGGTCACATGCTCAGGTGCTGCAGCACTCCATTGGTCCTTCTTTGGAAGGTCCTAAACATGCTGCAGCTATTTAAGCCTCGCATGGCCGCACGGCCATGCGCTAGTATTGTCTTTTGTAAATGTGTGTGTGTTGTGAGTGAAAGTCGTTCCTTAAAATCCCCTCCATATTGTATGACTGCTCGCGGAAGGTGGGTGATTGCTACCTAGCGCCCGACTTAGCCATCAGCACGGTACACACATTACAGCGTCTTATTGCTGTGACTGCCAGTGCGGCGCCGTGCGCTTTCTCTGCGCTTTCCTAACCCAAGCCTGGGTGGTTAGTGGCGTCCGCCAGTGCGGCACCGCACGCACTCTCGTGCCTCTAAATATATTCTCTTGGTGCGGTACCGCGGCCCTGTGTCTCAACAGGGTTCGCTTCCTTCACACTGGGTGAAGTTAACCCAAGTGTGTATTCATATTGTACCGCTATCTCGTCCGTCTCTACTAGCAGCAGGGTTTTCACCTGCACGGTGGACCTCGGACGGCGAACGCACCTAATACCATTACACCTTATACTTGGTGCGTTCCGCCAGTCCTAACATAATACTAGCGCCAAGGTCTGGCTAGTAATGACGGACGATCAGCGTTCACAGCGGTACATCCAGCAGCTGGAGGGAAGGTTGGCGGCTCTTGAGCGTTCAACCTCAGCTGTGGATGTTACTGCTGTCGCTGTTCAGGCTGCAAGTGTGGCTGCAGCTACCTTGTCCACTGCCGCCCCTGTACCGACGCTATCTCGCCTCCCGCTACCAGAGAAATTTTCTGGTGACAGTAAGTCCTGTAGGGGTTTCGTGAGTCAGTGCTCAATACATCTCGAGCTTCTGGCCTCTCGTTTCCCTACAGAGCGGGCTAAGGTGGGCTTTATCGTATCTTTATTGTCGGACAGGGCGTTGCAGTGGGCTACGCCGCTGTGGGAGCGTGGCGATCATGTGGTGCAGAGTGCTCCGTTATTCCTGAGCTCTCTGAAACAGGTCTTTTTAGGACCTCGTGTCACCCATGATACGGCGCTCCAACTGTTGGCATTGACTCAGGGCTCGTCCTTGGTCAGCCAGTTTGCCGTCCACTTCCGCACCTTAGCATCTGAGCTGGAGTGGTCGGATAAGTCCCTTATTCCTATATTTTGGAGGGGGCTGGCTGACCACGTTAAGGACGCCCTGGCCACTAGGGAGATTCCCGCCACACTGGAGGAATTAATAACAGTATCCACTCGTATTGACCTCCGTTTTCACGAGCGGAGGTTAGAGCGAGCCCAGTGTAGGCAGAGGTTTCGGCTGGCTCCCACCTTCGCCAAACCTTTGGAATCTCCAGTCCAGGCTCCTGAGTCCCATGAGCCTATGGTAGTGTCACGAGCGGGATCTAAGTCCCGGACCGCTCGTGCACTCCAGGTTTGTCATGTTTGCCAACAGTCAGGACATCTTGCCACCAGATGTCTCCAGCGGTCGAGGAAATGTCAGCGTCTAGTGGTAGTAGGTGGAGGTGCACTAGACACGGCGACGTTTGCCTCCAAATTATCCTTTAAGGGGACAATAACATTAGGCTCATCCTCCCACTCGGTAGACCTCTGCGTGGATTCTGGGGCGGAGGGCAATTTTATGTCTTCTGCCTTCGCCCAACGTCACGCAATACCCCTGGTTATGCTACCTCAACTAGTAACGGTACGAGTGGTGAATGGGTCGACACTGCCCGCACAGATAACACATTAGACCATCCCTTTTACTCTGTCCATGTCACCATCCCATCAGGAGATTATATCTCTGCTCATCATTCCTGAGGGGATTGATGAGGTCCTGTTGGGGATACCTTGGTTACGGTACCACTCTCCTCACATCGAGTGGTCCTCAGGCAGAATTCTGGGATGGGGTGAATCATGTGGGGGTAGGTGTCACCGAGAGTGCGTTCAGGTTGCTACTACAGAGGTACCCGCAGATCTATCCTCTCTCCCCAAGCAATATTGGTCGTATGCAGACGTGTTCTCCAAAAAGGCGGCGGAGACCCTTCCGCCCCATCGCCCCTATGACTGTCCTATTGATCTCTTGCCTGGTGCTGAGCCTCCCCGGGGTCGAGTCTATCCATTATCTCTCCCGGAGACGGAGGCAATGTCTCAGTACATTCAAGAGAATCTGGCAAGAGGGTTCATCAGGAAGTCAGTGTCACCTGCTGGGGCAGGGTTCTTTTTCGTGCAGAAGAAGAATGGGGAACTACGTCCATGCATAGACTACAGGGGTCTTAACGCTATCACCGTTAAGAACAAGTATCCTTTGCCCTTGATATCTGAGCTTTTCGATAGGCTTCGGGGAGCAAGGGTGTTTACCAAACTAGATCTGCGGGGTGCTTACAACCTGATTCGCATCCGTGAGGGGGACGAATGGAAAACGGCGTTTAACACCAGAGATGGGCACTATGAGTATCTGGTGATGCCCTTCGGGCTCTGTAATGCCCAGCCGTTTTCCAAGACTTTGTCAACGACATCTTCCGGGATATGCTTTCCACCTCGGTTGTAGTCTATCTGGATGATATTCTCATCTTTTCTCCAGATATTGACCCCCACCGGAGAGATGTTGGCAGAGTCTTCGACCTCCTACAGGCAAACTCTCTTTATGCAAAGTTGGAGAAGTGTATGTTTGAGCAGGAGTCTTTACCGTTCCTGGGCTATATCATCTCCGCCCAGGGATTGGCTATGGATCCTGCCAAACTACAGGCTGTGATGGACTGGCAAGAGCCCCATTCTCTTAAGGCGGTGCAGCGCTTTATGGGGTTCATTAATTATTACCGCCAGTTCATTCCCCACTTCTCAACTCTGGTAGCTCCCTTGGTAGCCCTCACCAAGAAGGGAGCAAATCCCAAAGTGTGGTCTGAAGAGGTCTCCAGGGCCTTTTCTTCTACTAAGTCTCATTTTGCTAGCACTCCCATCCTACATCGTCCCGATGTCAATAAGCCGTTTATAATGGAGGTGGATGCCTCTTCCGTTGGTGCTGGAGCAGTCCTCTTCCAAAAGGATGCTCAAGGTCGGAAGCATCCGTGCTTCTTCTTCTCCAAGACCTTCACACCAGCGGAGAGGAATTATTCCATCGGGGACAGGGAGTTGCTAGCGATGAAATTGGCTTTCTCAGAGTGGAGACATCTCTTGGAGGGGGCTCGTTTTCCCTTTCAAGTTTTCACAGACCACAAAAATTTGCTATATTTGCAAACAGCCCAGCGGCTAAATTCTCGCCAGGCCAGATGGTCCTTATTCTTCTCCCGATTCCACTTCACCCTCCATTATCTCGCTGGGGAGAAAAACATTCGAGCTGATGCCCTTTCTCGCTCTGTTGTGTCATCTGAGGAGGAGGAAGGAGAGCCTCGGCTTATTGTTCCTTCTGAGAGCTTGAGAACCATGGCTCCGGTGTCGCTTGAGTCTGTGCCTCCGGGCAAGACTTTTGTGCCCATAAATTTGCGACCGGAGGTTCTCTCTTGGGCTCATTCCTCCAGGGTGGGTGGACACTTTGGGACAAAAAGGACATCTGAGCTGCTGGCGAGGATGTACTGGTGGCCGCATATGCTCCGAGATGTCAGAGATTATGTTCTGGCATGTGTCTCATGCGCCAAAAATAAGTCTCCTCGACAACGGCCGTCTGGGTTACTCTATCCCTTGCCGGTGGCAGACAGGCCCTGGGAGATGGTCGGGATGGACTTTGTAGTGGGTTTGCCCAAGTCTCGCGGCTGTACCGTCATTTGGGTTATTACCGATCATTTCTCGAAAATGGTGCATTTGGTGCCGCTCCCATGGTTACCTTCTGCACGGGCCTTGGCAGCGTTGTTCATAAGACACATCTTCCGCCTACACGGCATGCCAGACAAAATTGTCAGTGACCGGGGTCCCCAGTTTGCGTCTCGGTTCTGGAGAGAGCTTTGTCGTCTTCTCAGCATTGAGTTAAATCTCTCTTCCGCATATCATCCCGAGACGAATGGGTTGGTAGAGAGGGCCAATCAGACTCTGGTCACATATCTACGACATTTTGTTTCTGCCAGGCAGGATGACTGGGCATCTTTATTACCATGGGCAGAGTTCGCCCTTAATAACGCTGTAGCCGACTCCACTGGTCAGACACCTTTCCTCCTTAATTACGGCCAGCATCCGCGGGTTCCTGTGCCTATGCCCGTGTCCTCTGCTGACTCCAGGGTGGCAGACTGGGCAGTGGAGGCACGGGACATTTGGGACCGCACTCAGGATGCCATTCGGGCCTCAAAGGAGAGAATGAGGTCCTCCTCCGATGCACATCGGCGCCCTGCCCTGACCTTTGCTCCTGGCGATTTAGTGTGGCTCTCCGCCCGTAACATCAGGCTGCGTGTAGAGTCCACTAAGTTTGCACCTCACTACTTGGGTCCCTTCAAGGTCCTCGAACAAGTTAATCCTGTGGTCTACCGTCTGGCCCTTCCTCCACGCCTTGGTATCACCGACACCTTTCATGTGTCCCTCCTTAAGCCCGTATACATGTCCCGGTTTTCTGAGTCATCTGCCAGGACATCGGGTTCGTCTACGGATGATTACGAGGTGAACGCTATTTTGGGGTACAAGGTGGTACGTGGTAAAAAATTCTATTTGATGGATTGGAAGGGTTATGGCCCTGAGGACAGGTCCTGGGAGCCTGCTGAGCACATTCGGGCTCCGCAGCTCATTGCTGCCTTCGAACGTAGCGAGGCCCAAGGAGGGGGGCCCTAGGAGGGGGGTAATGTTAAGGGTTGAGTTCCTGCCTCTGCACAGGGGGAATCTCGGGCCATCTCCGCTGCAGTCTCCCATTCTTCTCCTGCCGCAGTGGAGCTTGCTCAGCAGAGACGTCGATCCCAGCGTCTCGCTCAGTCTGACTCTGTGCTTAGAGTTACTGCTGTGTTTCCTGCTTCTCCCATTGAAGTCAGTGCTGGGCAGCGGCGAGCGGACGTTTTTCTGGGGCTAAGTCCTGCTTTTTACATTCTGAGCTTGCCCAGAGTAAGATCTCTCAGCGGAGATCGAGGGTCACATGATCAGATACTGCAGCTAAGGTCCTTGTAGCTGCTAGGACTAAATCCTGCTTTGCACTCTGAGCATGCCCAGGGCGAGATCTCTCAGTGGAGATCCAGGGTCACATGCTCAGGTGCTGCAGCACTCCATTGGTCCTTCTTTGGAAGGTCCTAAACATGCTGCAGCTATTTAAGCCTCGCATGGCCGCACGGCCATGCGCTAGTATTGTCTTTTGTAAATGTGTGTGTGTTGTGAGTGAAAGTCGTTCTTTAAAATCCCCTCCCTATTGTATGACTGCTCGCGGAAGGTGGGTGATTGCTACCTAGCGCCCAACTTAGCCATCAGCACGGTACACACATTACAGCGTCTTATTGCTGTGACCGCCAGTGCGGAGCCGTGCGCTTTCTCTGCGCTTTCCTAACCCAAGCCTGGGTGGTTAGTGGCGTCCGCCAGTGCGGCACCGCACGCACTCTCGTGCCTCTAAATATATTCTCTTGGTGCGGTACCGCGGCCCTGTGTCTCAACAGTGTTCGCTTCCTTCACACTGGGTGAAGTTAACCCAAGTGTGTATTCATATTGTACCGCCATCTCGTCCGTCTCTACTAGCAGCAGGGTTTTCACCTGCATGGTGGACCTCGGACGGTGAACGCACCTAATACCATTACACCTTATACTTGGTGCGTTCCGCCAGTCCTAACATCCCCTTCATCTAAAATGATCACATATTTAATCTTCAACTCCTCCGTAGATTGATTTCTAGTGCCCGACTTGTCCTCTGGCTATGCGGTTCCAGAGGCGGTGACAGCAGCAGTGTGATGACATCAGCAGCGTGCTGACCTTTTCACATCACTGTACGTCTGGGTCGGGGCTGACGGGTGCTTCTCTTCCCTAGTCCCGGCACCACACCAGTGTTCAAATGTATTTGTGCTTGAAAGACGAAAATGCATTTGAAAATGGGAAGGAGGGAGGAGCGTATCATGTACAGCTCCGCAGGATGCCTTTGGGCTGCTTGTTGTGCAGCAGTGGCTGGCTGAGCCGGGTGGCAGGGGGGCAAATGCCCTGGCCGCTACCCCAGCAGATGTGCAAGGCTGGCCGCCTGATGGCCGCGCACAGCAAACTGCACGCGGCCTTGTCTGCTGTGCTGTGATGCAGCAGACACGGCCACGCGCATCAGTCTGTCTTGTAAGCTGCAGACTGCGGCTTGTGAGACCTCAGCATGCTCATGCAGGGGGTGCGATGACATCTACAGGCCAGAAGAGAAGACGGAGGCTGCGGTGCCAGGAATCAGGATGAGGTGAGTATAAACTTCATTATTTGTTGTATGAACAGGCTGTGGGGCCATCCTACTATATATATGGGGGCTGGGACCATCATACTGTATATGCAGGCTATGGCCATCTTACCTTATATATGGAGGAACTGGGGCCATCATACTGTATATATGGGTCTGGAGCCATTATAATATATATATGGGGGAACGGGGGCCATCATACTATATACAGTATATTGGGGCTGGGGCCATCATACTTTATATATGGAGGAACTGGGGCCATCATAATATATATATGGGGGCTGGGGCCATCATACTATATATATGGGGGAACTGGGGCCATCATACTATATACAGTATATTGGGGCTGGGGCCATCATACTTTATATATGGAGGAACTGGGGTCATCATAATATATATATATATATATATATATATATATATATAGGGGCTGGGGCTATCATACTATACCTATTAGCCATAGGTAAGTGTTTACACTAGGCAGATATGTCAGGGACCCATCCGATTCCTGAGATTACCTTGACGATGGTGAATGGGCTCACATTATTTGGCCAAATTTTGTGTTAATCTTCTTGTGTACTTTTCCTAAATTTCAAAAGCGATTTTGCTATTCACACTTCGTGTATTTCACATTGACATGCTTTAACACTATTGAGTGGCACCATTTTTTGTATTTTAATATATAAGTTCTTTTTTGTTATGCACCTATTCAGACTAGTTCTCGTTGTTTTAGTCAATTTTTCTGTTACTTATATGGGGAGCACTGGGACCATCCTACTATATATATATGGGAGAACTGGGAGAACTAGGACCATCATACTATATGTGTGGTGAAAGCTGGGGCCATATATAGGGGCAGTGGGGAAAATGATACTATATACAGGGGGCAGTAAGTCCATCATACTCTATATACGGGGCAGTGGGGACATCACATTGTATATAAGGTGCTATGTAGCAATTTTACTATATGGGGAGCTATGAGGTCCTCAATGTATAATAAAGGGCTTTGGGGACCACATCTACTGTATAATTGTCTTAGGGTCACTTCCATCTGTCTGTCTGTCTGTCTTTCTGTCTGTCACGGATATTCATTGGTTGCAGCCTCTGTCTGTCATGGAAATCAAAGTCGCTGATTGGTCGTGGCAAAACAGCCATGACCAATCAGCGATGGGCACAGTCCGGCGGCCTCTTCTTTCTCCCCGCAGTCAGTGCCCGCTCCATAATCCCCTCCAGTCAGAGCTCACAGAGGGTTAATGGCAGCGTTGACCGCGGTGTAAGGCACTCGGTTTAAGCTGCTATTAACCCTGTGTGACCAACTAAGATCTAATGTTAAAAATAATATAAAAAAAAAAATAGTTATATACTCACTGTCCGTCGGCCCCCGGATCAGGAAAGGGCCTTTCCCGCTCCTCGCGATGCCCCTGTGACCACTCCATGCATTGTGGTCTCACGAGATGATGACGCGAGACCGCTACGTCATCATCTCGCGAGACCGCAATGCACTCTTCAGGCCGGAGCGCGTGAGGAGCGTCGGTAACCGCTTCGATCCGGGGGCCAACGGAAGATGAGTATATAACTATTTTTTATTTGAATTCTTTTTTTTAACTGGGATATGGTGCCCACATTGCTATATACTACGTGGGCTGTGCAATATATTACGTGGGTTGTGATATATACTACGTGGGCTGGGCAATATACTACGTGGGCTGTGCAATTGCAATATACTGCGTGGGCTGTGCTATATACTATGTGGGCTGTGCAATGTACTGCGCGGGCTGTGCAATGTACTGCGCGGGGTATGCAATGTACTGCGCGGACTGTGCAATGTACTGCGCAGGCTGTGCAATGTACTGCGCGGGCTGTGCAATGTACTGCGCAGGCTGTGCAATGTACTGCGCGGGCTGTGCAATATAGTACACGGGCTGTGCAATGTACTACACGGGCTGTGCAATGTACTGCGCGGGCTATGCAATATACTGCGCGGCCTGTGCTATACACTACGTGGCCTGTGTTATACACTACGTGGCCTGTGTTATACACTACGTGGCCTGTTATACAATACGTGGCCTGTGTTATATACTGCATGCATGGTACTGCGCGTGCTGTGCAATATACTACGCGGGCTGTGCAATATATTACGTGGGCTATGCAATATACTACATGGGCTGTGCAATATACTGCGTGGGCTATGCTATATACTCCATGGGCTGTGCCATATACTCCATGGGCTGTGCTATATACTACCTGGCTGTGCTATATACTATGAGGCTGTGCTATATACTATGTGGCTGTGCTATATACTACGTGGCTGTGCTATGTACTACGTGGCTGTTCTATTTACTATGTGGGCTGTTATATACTGTGTGGCTGTGCTATATACCACATGGCCAGCCATGAACAATCTGCGACAGGTGCATTCTGGCCGCGAATTAGTGCGGGATTTGAACCACGCTTCGCTAATTGGATCGAATCCTGTGGATTCAATGTATTA
Source organism: Ranitomeya imitator (assembly GCF_032444005.1). Taxonomy (NCBI): domain Eukaryota; kingdom Metazoa; phylum Chordata; class Amphibia; order Anura; family Dendrobatidae; genus Ranitomeya; species Ranitomeya imitator. Next base: position 413,252,668 of record NC_091286.1, on the reverse strand, counting down.
TTCTAAAATCTTCATAAATAAACTACATACATATTCTAGAATACCCAATGCATTAGAATCGGGGTACCATCTAGTATTGTATATTGGGGGCTGTAAGACCATCATTCTGTATAGGCAGAGCTGTGTGGGCACCCAGGACATTATCTACTATATAATTGTCTAAGGGTCACTTCCGTCTTTCTGTCCTTCTGTCTGTCTGTCTTTCTGTCTGTCACGGATATTCATTGGTCACGGCCTCTGTCTGTCATGGAATCCAAGTCGCTGATTGGTCTCGCCAGCTGCCTGTCATGGCTGCCGCGACCAATCAGCGACGAGCACAGTCCACATTGCACAGCCCGCTACGTCATCATCTCGCGAGACCACAATGCACTCTTCAGACCGGAGCGCCCGATGAGCATCGGTAACCGGCCGCTTCAATCCGCTCCGGAAGGTGAGTATGTAACTATTTTTTATTTTAATTCTTTTTTTTTTTAACAGGGATATGGTGCATACTACATGACTGGCCAATATACTACGTGATTGGCCAATATACTATGTAACTGGGCAGTATATTACGTGGCTCTGTGTTGTATACTACGTGAATAGGCAATATACTATGTGGCTGGGCAATATACTATGTAACTGGGCAGTATACTACGTGGCTCTGTGTTGTATACTACGTGACTGGGCAATATACTATGTGGCTGGGCAATATACTGTGTGGCTGGGCAATATACTATGTGGCTGGGTGATATACTATTTGGCTGGGCAATATACTATGTGGCTGGGCAATATACTATGTGGCTGGGCAATATACTATGTGGCTGGGCAATATACTATGTGGCTGGGCAATATACTACGTGTCTGTGCTGTATACTATGTGGCCTTGTGCTGTATACTACGTGACTGGGCAATATACTATGTGGCTGGGCAATATACTATGTGGCTGGGCAATATACTATGTGGCTTGGCAATATACTACGTGGCTAGGCAATATACTACGTGTCTGTGCTGTATACTACGTGGCTCTGTGCTGTATACTACGTGGCTGGGCAATATACTATGTGGCTGGGCAATATACTACGTGACTGGGCAATATACTATGTGGCTGGGCAATATACTATGTGACTGGGCAATATACTACGTCGCTGGGCAATATACATGTCTGTGCTGTACACTATGTGGTTCTGTGCTGTATACTACATGACTGGACAATATACTATGTGGCTGGGCAATATACTATGTGACTGGGCAATATACTATGTGGCTGGGTAATATACTATGTGGCTGGGCAATATACTATGTGGCTGGGCAATATACTACGTGGCTGGGCAATATACTACGTGGCTGGGCAATATACTACGTGTCTGTGCTGTATACTATGTGGCTTTGTGCTGTATACTATGTGACTGGGCAATATACTATGTGGCTGGGCAATATACTATGTGGCTGGGCAATATACTATGTGGCTGGGCAATATACTACGTGGCTGGGCAATATACTACGTGGTTGGGCAATATACTACGTGGCTGGGCAATATACTATGTGGCTGGGTAATATACTACGTGGCTGGGCAATATACTACGTGGCTGGGCAATATACTACGTGGGCTGTGCAATATACTTCGTGGACATGCATATTCTAGAATACCCAATGCGTTAGAATCGGGCCACCATCTAGTTTGTTATAAAAGGGGACATTAATAGTTTTGATTGGGGCACTCAGGTTCCAGTATTTTTTTGGGGGGTGGGGACATTGTTAACTTGAAATGGACATTCAAGGGTATTTGTTGCTGGAAGGGGGCACATGGGATATTATATATTTCAAAGGAGCATACAGGCCTTTGCACAGTGAGGGTATTAATACTTTCTATGGGACACTTTAATTTTTTTGGGAGGGAGTAATCATACTAATGACACAGTTTTTTTTAAATATTGGGGTCAGTATTCTATGACTCAGGTGCATGCAGAGTGGGGAGTTTTTGTAGATTGAGTATAGAAGGAGACATCACTAGAAATGTGAGAAGTCAAATGTGTTTTTGTTGTAATCTGTGCAGCTGAGTTGTGGCTGGAGGAGTAGTAATGGAGGTCTGGACGAGATGAAAAAGACGGGAAAAGTGAGCGACCCAAATCAGAAAGATCGTCAGCTGTAAGTCACTATAAATAACTGTACTGTACTCATGTGTATGTTCTGCAGGACTGGTATCTACCAATATACGATTACAGTAAGGTGGTAATGTTGCTCTTTTTAGTAGTCTTTTTTTTTATTTATTAACAGCTTTATTTGTTTCAGTCATTATGTAGTAGAATGTGTATGGTGGAGTCATTGGTCTTTGTATAGTGTTTTGTTATGTAAAGTTAATGGTCATATTATATTATAGTATGTATTCACTGTGTAGTGGTGATGGTGGTGGACATTGAGTAGTTTTATTGTTTTGGTCTTTTATAGTTGTCATTTTGATAATATTGGCCTTTGCATTGTATGTTTTTGGTTAACAGTGGTATACTGTAATTATATATGTATAGATGCTCTTTTAAATGGCTATAGGGGGTTAGATGGCGAGACATGCACTTTGGGTCTTAGACCCGTGATCTTTTAGAACCTTAGCAATGTCCCTGCTGTACTGTGTGTTTACTTGTCATTGTTTCTAGAGATATATGTATGTTTGTCAGTAAGCTCAGTTATGGTGCCATATCTAAGCAGTAAGCTTGGCTCTGGTACTGTATCGATGTAGTAATCTAGATTTTGGCACCATATGCATGCCGTAAGCTTGGTTCTGTTCCGTATCTAGGTAGTAGACTCGGTTTTGCTCCCATATCTCTGTAGTAACCTCGGTTCTTCTCCCACAGCTCTGTAGTAAGCTCTGTTCTGCTCCCATATCACTGTAGTAAGCTCAGCTTTGCTCCCTTACATCTGTAGTAAGCTCTGTTCTTCTCCCTTATCACTGTAGTAAACTCAATTCTTCTCCATTATTTCTGTAGTAAGCTCTGTTCTGCTCCCTTATCTCTGTAGTTAGCTTGGTTCTTCTCCCATATCTCTATAGTAAGCTCTGTTCTGCTCCCTTACATCTGTAGTAAGCTCTGTTCTGCTCCCTTTTCCCTGTAGTAAACTCCGTTCTGCTCACTTACCTCTGTAGTAGTAAGCTCAGTTCCTCTCCAATATCACTGTAGTTAGCTCTGTTCTGCTCCCATATCTTTGTATTAAGCTCGGTTCTGCTCCTATATATCTCTAGTAAGGTCAGTTCTGATCCCTCATCTACGTAGTAATCCATCCTTCTCATGTCTATGTAGTCAGCTTGCTTCTGTTACAGTATCTATGTAGGCAATAAGCTTGGTTCTGCTCCCATATCTATGCCGTAAGCTCCATTCTATTTATATACAGTGGGGCAAAAAAGTATTTAGTCAGTCAGCAATAGTGCAAGTTCCACCACTTAAAAAGATGAGAGGCGTCTGTAATTTACATCATAGGTAGACCTCAACTATGGGAGACAAACTGAGAAAAAAAAATCCAGAAAATCACATTGTCTGTTTTTTTATCATTTTTTTTGCATATTATGGTGGAAAATAAGTATTTGGTCAGAAACAAACAATCAAGATTTCTGGCTCTCACAGACCTGTAACTTCTTCTTTAAGAGTCTCCTCTTTCCTCCACTCATTACCTGTAGTAATGGCACCTGTTTAAACTTGTTATCAGTATAAAAAGACACCTGTGCACACCCTCAAACAGTCTGACTCCAAACTCCACTATGGTGAAGACCAAAGAGCTGTCAAAGGACACCAGAAACAAAATTGTAGCCCTCCAAAAGAAGCGAAAAGAGCTATAACCTTAAAATGTAAATATTTTATTTCAATCAATAGTTAAAATCAAAACATATAACAAAAGGATAAGAAGTTGCGGAGACACTGTGCAAACTGTATACGGACCAGCCTACGGATAAATGGCACTATAGGGTTTATGTGAAAAAAGAGAACATATAGGTATACAGAGAAAAGGTAAATCAATGGTGGAAAAGGAAGCCCCTCCTAAGGTTAACGTATCTGTACCTATATGGATAAATTGAGGGTTGTAAAAAGGCCTGAATGAAGTTACGGCCAAGTTTGGTAACAATATTCAAGTGAAATAAGTAGTTAATAAGGTGCATGTGCAGCTAAATGGGAGATCAAGGGGTTACTAACCCCTTGAAAAAGCTGCACGCGAAACGCGCGTTGGGGAACCGGTCCACACCTACGGAGGTAATGTGCCTACGCCACTGAGCGATTTAACTCTTGGGTCTTTATGTGATTGGGCAATTTAACCCCTTGATCTCCCATTTAGCTGCACATGCACCTTATAAACTACTTATTTCACTTGAATATTGTTACCAAACTTGGCCGTAACTTCATTCAGGCCTTTTTACAACCCTCAATTTATCCATATAGGTACAGATACGTTAACCTTAGGAGGGGCTTCCTTTTCCACCATTGATTTACCTTTTCTCTGTATACCTATATGTTCTCTTTTTTCACATAAACCCTATAGTGCCATTTATCCGTAGGCTGGTCCGTATACAGTTTGCACAGTGTCTCCGCAACTTCTTATCCTTTTGTTATATGTTTTGATTTTAACTATTGATTGAAATAAAATATTTACATTTTAAGGCTATAGCTCTTTTCGCTTCTTTTGGATGTATATATTTTTCATGAGCTGCCTGAACCTAGGCATGACATAATTTTGAGGTTAAAATTGTAGCCCTGCACTAGGCTGGGAAGACTGAATCTGCAATAGCCAACCAGCTTGGAGTGAAGAAATCAACAGTGGGAGCAATAATTAGAAAATGAAAGACATACAAGACCACTGATAATCTCCCTCGATCTGGGGCTCCACGCAAAATCCCACCCCGTGGGGTCAGAATGATCACAAGAACGGTGAGCAAAAATCCCAGAACCATGCGGGGGGACCTAGTGAATGAACTGCAGAGAGCTGGGACCAATGTAACAAGGCCTACCATAAGTAACACACTACGCCACCATGGACTCAGATCCTGCAGTGCCAGACGTGTCCCACTGCTTAAGCCAGTACATGTCCGGGCCCGTCTGAAGTTTGCTAGAGAGCATTTGGATGATCCAGAGGAGTTTTGGGAGAATGTCCTATGGTCTGATGAAACCAAACTGGAACTGTTTGGTAGAAACACAACTTGTCGTGTTTGGAGGAAAAAGAATACTGAGTTGCATCCATCAAACACCATACCTACTGTAAAGCATGGTGGTGGAAACATCATGCTTTGGGGCTGTTTCTCTGCAAAGGGGACAGGACGACTGATCCGGGTACATGAAAGAATGAATGGGGCCATGTATCGTGAGATTTTGAGTGCAAACCTCCTTCCATCAGCAAGGGCATTGAAGATGAAACGTGGCTGGGTCTTTCAACATGACAATGATCCAAAGCACACCGCCAGGGCAACGAAGGAGTGGCTTCGTAAGAAGCATTTCAAGGTCCTGGAGTGGCCTAGCCAGTCTCCAGATCTCAACCCTATAGAAAACCTTTGGAGGGAGTTGAAAGTCCGTGTTGCCAAGCGAAAAGCCAAAAACATCACTGCTCTAGAGGAGATCTGCATGGAGGAATGGGCCAACATACCAACAACAGTGTGTGGCAACCTTGTGAAGACTTACAGAAAACGTTTGACCTCTGTCATTGCCAACAAAGGATATATTACAAAGTATTGAGATGAAATTTTGTTTCTGACCAAATATTTATTTTCCACCATAATATGCAAAAAAAATGATAAAAAAACAGACAATGTGATTTTCTGGATTTTTTTTTCTCATTTTGTCTCCCATAGTTGAGGTCTACCTATGATGTAAATTACAGACGCCTCTCATCTTTTTAAGTGGTGGAACTTGCACTATTGCTGACTGACTAAATACTTTTTTGCCCCACTGTATCTATGTACAAGCCTGTTTTGAAAGCCTGTTATCTCTGTTGCTTTAATGCAGCAGCCATCGATAAGTAGGGCAAAAGTAGGCGACTGCAACTCAAGGGTCACTGCCTTGTAATTGGCCCCCCAGGCTGAAATGTGCCAGCCAGCCCCTGTTGTGCAGGCCTACTTTATAGGGTGCAAACTTAGGTGAACATCTGGATAGTAGTCAGAGAGAGTCTCTATACATAATTGTCTAAGGTCCACTTCCGTCTGTTTGTCTGTTTGTCTGTCACAGAAATCCCACGTCGCTGATTGGTCGCGACAGGCACAGTCCGCGAATTGGACCCTCCTTACTCCCCCTCCATACTTCCCTCCAGTCAGTGCCCACATAGCGTTTTAGCAGTCCGCTAAATGGACTGCGTTACACCGTGGCATAATGTGGTGTAATGTAGTCTGTTAATGCTGCCATTAACCCTGTAAGTGTGACCAACTTTTTACTATTGATGCTGCCTATGCAGCATCAATACTAAAAACATATAATGTTAAAAATAATTTTAAAAAAAATTAATTATATTCTCAGCCTTTCCCGCTCCTCGTGACGCTCCAGTCTCAAGAATGCATTGCGGTAATGACCCCAGATGATGTGGCGGTCTCGCGAGACCGCTACATCATCACGGGTTATTGCAGCAAAGACATTACTGGGAACAGAGCGTCGCGAGGAGCATCGCTAAATGCCTGGGCTGGATCCAGGGGCCGCCGGAAGGTGAGTATATAACTATTTTTTATTTAAATTCTTTTTTTTAACAGGGATATGGTGCCCACATTGCTATATGCTACGTGGGCTGTGTTATATACTACATGGGCTGTGTTATATACTGCGTGGGCTGTGTTATATAAAGCGTGGGCTGTGTTATATACTACGCCGCTGTGCTATATACTATGTTGGCTGTGCTATATACTTCGTGGCTGTGCAATATGGTACATGGCTGTGCTATATACCATGTGGCTGTGTTATATACTACGTGGGCTGTGTTATATACTGCGTGGGGTGTGCTATATGCTATGTGGGCTGTGCTATACTGTATACTACATGGGCTGTGTTATATACTGCATGGGATGTGTTATATACTGCGTGGGCTGTGCTGTATACTACGTCGGCTGTGCTATATACTACGTGGCTGTGCAATATACTACGTGGCTGTGCTATATACTATGTGGCTGTGCAATATACTACGTGGCTGTTCTATATACTATGTGGTTATGTTATATACTATGTGGGCTGTGTTATATACTGCATGGGCTTTCCTATATACTACATGGTCTGTTCTATACTGTATACTACGTGGGCTGTGTTATATACTGTGTGGGCTGTGTTATATACTTCGTGGGCTGTGCTATATACTACATGGGCTGTGCTATATACTATGTGGCTGTGCAATAAACTACATGGCTGTGCAATATACCACGTGGCTGTGCTATATACAAAGATTCAAAGATTCAAGATTCAAAGAAGCTTTATTGACAGGACCAAATACACATCAGTTTTGCCAAAGCAAGTGTATAAAGGCAATAGGGATAGGGACTGTGGGGATGTTGGGTAGGAGCTGTAGGGAAGGTGGATGGGGCAGATCCAGGGTAGGGGCTGTAGTCCATGGCGTAGGGGAGGTGGATGGGGGCAGATCCAGGTTAGGGGCTATAGTCCATGGCATGGGGGGGTGGATAGGGGCAGATCCAGGGTGGGGGCTATAGTCCATGGCATAGGGAAGGTGGATGGGGCAGATCCATTGGGGCTATAGTCCATGGCATCATAGTTCTCTTTCTCGCAGTCTATGACATTCGCTCACATACCGCACTGCTATCTCCACTGCTCTCTCTTCTTCACCCAGCAGGATATATGTTTTCTCTTCCTCCTTCATGGTGATGAAGTCCGGGAAGAGATGTGAGAGTCTCCTGAAGTGAGTGCCCCTCACTGCTGAGTATTTGGAGCAGTGCAGCAGGAAGTGGGTTTCGTCCTCTATGGCCTCCTGATCACAGTGTTGGCATAGTCTTTCCTCCCTGGGCTTGTAGTTCTGCCTGTGTCGGCAACATTCGATGGCCAGACTGTGGGCACTGAGTCTATATCGGCTCAGGATCTTGCGATCTCTGGGGTCCGGGAGTTTCTCCAGATATAGGACCAGTCTGTAGTCTCTCTGTAGACTCCAGTACATGATCAGTTTCTGTGAGCTGATGATATCATTCTTCCAGTCACTGACATACCTCTCTTGGCCTTCGTCTGCCATCTTCCTGATTCTGGCTTTTGTCAGGTTGTTGTGATTGGTGTTCTGGTCCGGTTGGGTTTGGCTGGGCAGTTCCGAGGGTTCGGGTTTTTCTGTTTCATCTACATGTATCAGGGCTTTATGGTGATGTGAGCTTGGATTGCTCCTACGCAGGTGAGCCCGGAATGACAGCGCCTTCTATATACTATGTGGCTGTGCAATATACTCTGTGGGCTGTGCTATATACTACGTGGCTGTGCTATATACTACGTGGCTGTGCTATATATTACGTGGCTGTGGTATATACTACGTGGCTGTGCTATATACTACGTGGCTGTGCTATATACTACGTGGGCTGTGTTATATGCTACGTGGGCTGTGAGACTCTTTCGCCTGGGCCCCTCAAAAACCTGGAGCCGCCCCTGGCTTCACTGATTTGTCGCACCCGGCCAGCTGCAAACAATCAGCGACAGACGCAGTCCAGCCACGAATTGGGGCGGGATTTGAACCACGCTTCGCTAATTGGTCGCGCCCGGCCGGCAGAATCCTGTGTATTCATTGCAATATTCTGAAATCTTCATAAATAAACTGCATACATACTTTAGAATACCCGATGCATTAGAATCGGGCCACCTTCTAGTAGATGATAAATGTGAAATGTTAATGGGGCACTGTGTTGTCACTTTCGTTGAATTTAGACATCAGTTTTTCTTTACTTTTTGCACATAGAAAACATGTATTGATTTTGATCAGTGTTCTTTTAGCCCGGTTGTCATCTTTTTTTAGTTTTAGTACCAGTATATATTTTTAACATCAGTGAGGCATTCATTTTGCTTGTATGCAAAAAATAAACAAAATTCCAAAACCTCCAGCCAATAAATGTTGAAAAATGGACAGTACCTGGGCAATTGTGGGTGTCTGTTTTATTCACTAATTCAGAGACATGATTATGCTATTTTAATCGGTGAAGTGGATCAAAATAGAATATTTCTAATATTTTTGTTTGTGGACACACAGACTGCAAAAAAACATGGATTTGTGAAATCCACAAATAGAACAGTACATGAATCATGGACGTTGAGGCCTTATTATTAGATGATCAGATATCCAACTGTCTGACTTTCTTAAGCAAAAATGTAAAGATAGTAAAGATACAATAAAAAGTCCTTGCTGCCACAAACAAAAATGACAGTATTTTAAATGACAGGGGGAAAGTGGACATTTCTTACAAATTTTGCTTAAAGGGAACGTGTCACCCCCTCCCCCCCAGGCGTTTGAAACTAAAAGAGCCACCTTGTGCAGCAGTAATGCTGCATTCTGACAAGGTGGCTCTTTTAGTTATTGGTGCTGTAACTGCAGAAATAATCCGTTTTGTAATTTGTCCTAAATACCTTTCTTCAGTCCTGGAGGCAGGCCTTTCCCCCCCCCGTGCTGCAGACACCACACAGCCGTCACTCAAGTCTTCGCTCTTTTGTCATGCCTTGGGCAGGCGCAGTGAGCGCTGCCTGTCCTCTGTCCTTATATGCAGTCTAGCTGACTGCACCTGTGTGGCCGCCCGGCCTGTGAATCCCAGCCCCACAGTGTCTTCTGATTTATTCACATTCCTGGGGGGGGGGGGGGGGCGGAGGGTGACAGGTTCCCTTTAAAACCTAGGAGCTTTGACTTTGATACCTCTAGCCATAGCTAATTTCCCAAATATTCAGTCTACCACTAACTAACCCACTTGAATGATGCTGCAAGCAATCAATTGGCCAAAAGCTATCTGTCCCAACTCCTACATATGCAGGAGCACTCGATTTGCTGAGCGTTTCTATGCTCTCTATGAGAGAGACGCTATCAGACTTCTCTGGTGGCAGCCTATCTTCTGAGAACCAAAGGATCAGCAGTCATAAGGTGAAAATGCTGGATCTTATCTCCCCAGACATCATATTTTCGAGGGGAGAGTAGGATGGCACCCATATGCATTAGACTGGCATCTGAGCCCATTGATATTGGCAGGTTTGGCAGACATTGATCTAATGTATATGGAAGCCTTTAGACCGATTTGTTGCAGTGAAGCTGCCCAAACATAGAAGACTAAAGGTGGCCAAACAGTTTATTTTGACCATCAACCATCATTTGTCATTTCTAGTCAATGACAATTTGCAATGGCTGGAGACAGACTATTTCTTGCCAAAAATATGATCCAAGGATCCATCAGGTTGGATTCATTGATAAATTCTGGCGATTGTTTGTCACCTTATGTGAGCTCTCTGTGTTTGTAACCTGCCAATTTATCTGGCACATTGATTGTTGGATAGTTTTCACAAAGAATATGATAAGCCAATGAGTATGACATTCTACTTGAGCCTAGTCTCATGTGTTATTTGCTTTACCCAAATCACAGAAAGGCCATGAAAATTGAATATTTTCAAGTGTGGCTGTTATGTTCACATTTTATTCCTAGTTGTTTCTAAGACTCCTAATTCCCAGTACTGTACAGAGAACATCTAATCCCACCAATCTAAGAAGTAGAAAACAACAAGGCACTCAACAAAAATGACTTGTGGATGGTGCTCAAGTAGGGTATCCAACATTTAATATAAGCAAAAATAAACTTGGCACTCAAATTGATGTAAGATGAGGAAATTTCATTTATTTTGCATCCAGACAAAAAAACAGAAGAAATAACTGAACGTTTTCGGTCTCACATTGGACCTTCATCAGAGTATCTTGCTGCGTGTGTGGAGGTCCCGGATCCTCCTGTCCAGCACCCGGGACCTCCACACACCCACCAGCCTATGATCACAGCATTCTTATACGTGAGAGGGACTGACACACATTTTGGTATCCACAAAGTTTGCTGCTTCATTGTTTTGAAATATATTAGTCGTCACATGTTTCTATGGTTACTGAAGTATAATTATCAGCATCTTATAAGGTTATAAGCTTTTATTGACAAATACATCAAATTTATTCAAAGACTTAATACTTAGTGTTCACCATTATTTTCCAAGACTCCTGCAATTCACCCTAGGATGCTGTATATCAGATTCTTGGCCAAATCCTGACAGATGACAACCCATTTTTTCCTAATTAGTTCTTGGCGTTTATCACAATTTCTGTGTATTTGTTTGTCCACTCGCTTCTTGAAGATCGAGTACATGTTCTCTAAGGGATTCAGATCTGGCGAGTTTTCTGGCCATGAACCCAAAATATTAATGTTTTGTTCACCATGCCACTTAGTTATCATTTTGCTTTGTGACATGGTGCCCCATCATGCTGGAAAAGCATTGTTCTTCTGGGTAATTGCTCCTGGGTAATTGGAAGAAGTTGTTCTTGCAAAATGTTCTTTATTCATGACAGTGTTCTTAGTAAAATTGTGAGTCAGTTGATTTCATTTAATTCACACATGAATGGTCTCAGTATGCGTTGCTGCTGGCATGACACAAGGCTCATGGTAGAACTCACATTTTCTTCTCCGATCAATCATTCTTACAAATGTCCCAAACAGGGGGATTTATCAGATACAATAATACATTTCTTGGAGAGAAGTACGGTAGTTTATTTACTGCCATTCTTGACATCAGACAAGCCTCTAAGCCTCTAAGCCTCTAAGACTTAATACTTAGTGTTCACCATTATTTTCCAAGACTCCTGCAATTCACCCTAGGATGCTGTATATCAGATTCTTGGCCAAATCCTGACAGATGACAACCCATTTTTTCCTAATTAGTTCTTGGCGTTTATCACAATTTCTGTGTATTTGTTTGTCCACTCGCTTCTTGAAGATCGAGTACATGTTCTCTAAGGGATTCAGATCTGGCGAGTTTTCTGGCCATGAACCCAAAATATTAATGTTTTGTTCACCATGCCACTTAGTTATCATTTTGCTTTGTGACATGGTGCCCCATCATGCTGGAAAAGCATTGTTCTTCTGGGTAATTGCTCCTGGGTAATTGGAAGAAGTTGTTCTTGCAAAATGTTCTTTATTCATGACAGTGTTCTTAGTAAAATTGTGAGTCAGTTGATTTCATTTAATTCACACATGAATGGTCTCAGTATGCGTTGCTGCTGGCATGACACAAGGCTCATGGTAGAACTCACATTTTCTTCTCCGATCAATCATTCTTACAAATGTCCCAAACAGGGGGATTTATCAGATACAATAATACATTTCTTGGAGAGAAGTACGGTAGTTTATTTACTGCCATTCTTGACATCAGACAAGCCTCTAAAAACCTTTACTTCTATGTGCATGCAGACGCACTGAGACCTGTCTGCAGCCATTCCTGAGCAACCTCGGCTCAGATGTTGGACCAATTCGATAGCTGCATCCTCTTTTAGGAGACAGTCCTGGAACTTGCTGAACTTTCTCAGACATCTTGTTGCCTTATTTACAGCACTTGAACCTCTCTTTGAAGTTCTTGATGATCTGATAAATGGTTGATTTATATTTGCAGTTTATCTGATCACTCTACATTAGGGTTGAGCGAAACGGATCGGACATTTTCAAAAGTCACCGACTTTCGGAAAAGTCGGGTTCCGTGAAACCTGACCAGATCCTAGTGTGGGATCGGCCATGAGGTCGGCGATCTTCCCGCCAAAGTCGCGTTTCGTATGGCACTTTTAGCGCCATTTCTCATCCAATGAAGGAGGACGCAGAGTGTGGGCAGCGTGATGACATAGGTCTCGGTCCCCACCATCTTAGAGAAGGGCATGACAGTGATTGGCTTGATTTCTGCGGCGTCACAGGGGCTATAAAGGGGCGTGCACGCCGACCGCCATCTTACTTCTGCCGATCTTAGCATAGGGAGAGGTTGCTGCAGCTTCATCAGAAGAAGGGATATAGTTAGGGAGGGAAGATTAACCCCCAAACTGCTTGTGCTGTAGCGATTTCCACTGTCCAACACCACCTTTTCTTTGCAGGGACAGTGGAGGTTTTTTTTTTTGTGCATCAGCTCTGTAGCTTATTAGGCTGCCTTATAAGGCTCCCTGATAGTTGCATTGCTGTTTGTATGTACAGTTCTCTTGTTTCTTTGTCCACACTTTTGTGTGCAGCAGTCCTTTTTATTGCTGCCATACTTGTCCTGAGATCATTTTAGGAAGATTGAAATTGTGCTACAGCCCTTGTATTTTTTGATATATCTTCCAGCCACGTTCTGCCACTTAAATTGTGTAGTGTAATACACTGGGCCTGAGTTTTGTTGCAGTCTCCCCCCCAAAAAAGGGAGATTTAAATTGGCACTAAGTGGATCTACGTCACAGTTCTGTTAGTTTGTCGTACATCTTCCAGCCACGTTCTGCCACTTACATTGTGTAGTGTAATACACTGGGCCTGAGGCCTGAATTTTGTTGCAGTTTCCCCCAAATAAAAGGGAGATTTAAATTGGCACTAAGTGGATCTACGTCACAGTTCTGTTAGTTTGTCGTACATCTTCCAGCCACGTTCTGCCACTTACATTGTGTAGTGTAATACACTGGGCCTGATTTATGTTGCAGTCTCCCCCCCCCAAAAAAAAGGGAGATTTAAATTCTCCACAAGTTTATATACACCTTCTACCTTGTTTCACAGTACCATATAACGGTTGTTATTTTGGTTAGATTTTTCCAAAAATGAGGAAGTCTGGTGGAAGAGGCCGTGGGCGGTCGTTGCCAGCTGGTACTGATGGTGGTGTTGGTGGTGGTGGAGCATCTGGTGGTAGTGGGAAAAGCAAAATAGCACCAAAGGCTCGAGGTGTTGAGCCAGTGTCATCGTCTGGCTACACAAGGCCTCGAAGGCTCCCTTATCTAGGAGTAGGAAAACAGCTTTTAAAGGCGGAGCAGCAGGAAAAAGTTTTGCTTTCCTTGCTGACTCAGCCTCTAGCTCTTTCGCTTCCTCTTCAGAAGGTTCGAAATCTAAAAGCAGCGAGTCGTCAGTGGATGCTCCCGGTCAGGAACAAGTCGCTTCCTTGTGTCCTTCACCCAAACCAAAAGTGAAGGATCCGGCAGGCGAAACTACAGTTTACTCCATGGAGCTCTTTACACATACCGTGCCTGGGTTAGAGAGGGATATTGTTAAAAGCCCATTACAAGATGAATCGGACATGGAGTGCACAGATGCACAGCCACAGCTAGATTATTATGCTGTTCCATTGACTCAGATCACTACATTGCCCTCGCAGTGTACTGAGCCAGAATCTGACCCTGATGAGACTATGGTGCCCCGTCACGAACGCTATTGCCCCTTACACGGTGACACAGAGGAAGGTGCACATGACATTGAAGAGGAGGTGATAGATGACCAAGTTGTTGACCCAGATTGGCAGCCATTGGGGGAAGAGGGTGCCGCTGCCAGTAGCTCCGAAGCGGAGGAGGATGATCCGCAGCAGCCATCTACATCGCAACAGCTTTCATCTGGCAGGCCCGTATCTGGCCAAAAATGTTTGTCAAATCCAAAAACAGTTTTAGGACACCGTGGCCATCCGGTGAAAGTAGCACAGCGTGCAATGCCTGAAAAGGTATTCCATAGTAGGAAGAGTGCAGTGTGGCAATTTTTTAACCAAGATACGAATGATCATTGCTAAGTTATCTGTAAGAAGTGCTCAAAGACCTTTAGCAGAGGGAAGAATCTCCAACGTTAAAATACAATGTGCATTAGAGTTGAGCGACCTTGACCTTTTTAGAGTCGAGCCGGGTTTCGCGAAACCCGACTATCTCAAAAGTCGGGTCGAGTGAAATCGGCCGATTATGACGTAAAGTCGGGATCGACCGAAACACGAAACCCAATGCAAGTCAATGGGGCAGCATAGTCGGCAGTGAGTGGGGGCCAGGAAAACACCTAGAGTGCCCATTTTAATGTCAAAACCATCCATTCTTCTTAATGAAGCTTGTCAAGCGTAATTTACCTTATAATAATTGGAAGGCATTTGAAATTGGGGGTCATTTGGCTAAAGTTGTGTGGGGTAGGGCTGGTTCAAGTAATTAGTGGGCCCAGGAAATCTGGACCACGTCACGGCAGTGGAGCAGGGAGAGGTAAGTATTTCAACTTTGCAAGTGCTGTGATCCTGAGCAAGCAGGGGGGGCCCACTTGTTGGCATTGGCACTGGCACAGGGCCCCTCAAAGTACAGCGGTGTGTTTGCACGGCGGGGGCGCCTCCCACCGGCAGCAACACTTTTGCGTACTATGAGAGGCCCTGTGCCAGTGACGTCGCCAACTAGTATTCCTCCCCCCACCTGATGAAGGAACCTGCACTTTCATCTGCACCTTCCTCTTTGTCCCCGTGTAAGGTGGTATGGTATGCGGGAAGAGCAACCTGACTTTCAGCAGGGTCACAATGTTGTTGTGTAGCATGCACGGGGAATGTTGCATTATGGGTCAATGTACCAGCAGACTCATCTATCACTGGCTGGGCAATGGGCACGATGAAGTGGAAACACAGATATAGGCCCAAAGAATAAAGTGGGCTAAATGCAGTTCAAAATTGGTAACACAGGAATAACCAGGAGGCATTGCAGTGGAGGACAACTGGAATGAGAGGCTGACACAGAGAGTAGGGCCAAATCAGTAGGTAGTCGAAATGCAGTTCAAAATTGGCAACCGTAGTAAACAGGCGGCACAGCTTTGTTCAGTGGAGGAGAACAGCAAGGAGTGGCAGACACCGATAGTAGGCCCCAAACCAACTAGTACGCCAAATGCAGTTGTTCCATTTAACCACAATTTAATGAGAGCCTGAAGATAGAAGCTCAGGAAAGGCAACCTGGGGAACACCTTGGAGTGTAACACACCATCTCTCTCCACCCCATACCCATTTTGTAGGCCTAATGCAGTGTACTTTTCTACAACTACTAAACGAGAGTCGGAAGACCGAAGCAATGGCAAGGAAACCTGGGGAACACCTTGGAGTGTAACACACCATCTCTCTCCACCCCATACCCAATTTGTAGGCCTAATGCAGTGTAGTTTCCAAGAACTACTAAACGAGAGCCGGAAGATCGAAGCTCAGGAAAGGCAACCTGGGGAACACCTTGGAGTGTAACACACCCTCTCTCTACACCCCATACCCAATTTGAAGGCCTAATGCAGTGTAGTTTCCAAGAACTACTAAACGAGAGCCGGAAGATCGAAGCTCAGGAAAGGCAACCTGGGGAACACCTTGGAGTGTAACACACCCTCTCGCTACACCCCATACCCAATTTGAAGGCCTAATGCAGCGTAGTTTCCAACAACTACTAAACGAGAGCCGGAAGATCGAAGCTCAGGAAAGGCAACCTGGGGAACACCTTGGAGTGTAACAAACCCTCTCTCTACACCCCATACCCAATTTGTAGGCCTAATGCAGCGTAGTTTCCGACAACTACTAAACGAGAGCATGAAGATCGAAGCTCAGGAAAGGCAACCTGGGGAACACCTTGGAGTGTAACACACCCTCTCTCTACACCCCATACCCAATTTGAAGGCCTAATGCAGTGTAGTTTCCAAGAACTACTAAACGAGAGCCGGAAGATCGAAGCTCAGGAAAGGCAACCTGGGGAACACCTTGGAGTGGAACACACCATCTCTCTACACCCCATACCCAATTTGAAGGCCTAATGCAGCGTAGTTTCCAACAACTACTAAACGAGAGCCGGAAGATCGAAGCTCAGGAAAGGCAACCTGGGGAACACCTTGGAGTGTAACACAACGTCTCTCTACACCACGGAAGGGCTGATTCTTAGGAAGGAAGGCTGTTGGAAATAAGCATTGCGCGTCCGAGGGTGATTATATTCTTATTAGGTATATACTCACCCTCGGACGCGCCCTGCTTCTTTATTTGGAATGAATGTTTATTTGCAATGTGGTGTTGACTTTCTCTATTATTTTGGTAATTAATGATTTTATTATTTTCATTGTTTTGCATCTTCTCGGCAATAATATAAAGAAGACGCGACAGGACAACACTCGGTGGATGCCATATGTGTGTTTTCAATTTAAAAAACCTTTCAGTTAACTACTTGCAGGAGAAAGTAATTGTAGCTGGTGGCCATTTTTAGTACTGTACCAGATTTTAGTTGTGTGTTTGTTTTTAATGTTAAAATGTCTGCATTTGATATCTCACCAGTATTTTCTTTTTTATAAGCAAAATACTTTTTTTTTTATTTTATGATGTTGGTTCAAGGGGTACACGGGCAGCAGTAGACAGGTCAGTGGAGGCCTAGTGGAAGGAGGGACCGCAGACAGGCTTCGAAGCCCTAACATAATAAATTGGGCTGCCTGTAGGCAATTTAAAATTGGTTCCAGGGGAACACGGGCAGCAGTAGACAGGTCAGTGGAGGCCTAGAGGAAGGAGGGACCGCAGATGCGCCAATGTTTCCCCCATACCAAATTTGTAGGCCTAATGCAGTGTAGTTTCCAACAACTACTAAACGAGAGCTGGAATATCGAAGCTCAGGAAAGGCAACCTGGGGAACACCTTGGAGTGTAACACACCCTCTCTCTACACCCCATACCCAATTTGAAGGCCTAATGCAGTGTAGTTTCCAAGAACTACTAAACGAGAGCCGGAAGATCGAAGCTCAGGAAAGGCAACCTGGGGAACACCTTGGAGTGTAACACACCCTCTCTCTACACCCCATACCCAATTTGAAGGCCTAATGCAGCGTAGTTTCCAACAACTACTAAACGAGAGCCGGAAGATCGAAGCTCAGGAAAGGCAACCTGGGGAACACCTTGGAGTGTAACAAACCCTCTCTCTACACCCCATACCCAATTTGTAGGCCTAATGCAGCGTAGTTTCCGACAACTACTAAACGAGAGCATGAAGATCGAAGCTCAGGAAAGGCAACCTGGGGAACACCTTGGAGTGTAACACACCCTCTCTCTACACCCCATACCCAATTTGAAGGCCTAATGCAGTGTAGTTTCCAAGAACTACTAAACGAGAGCCGGAAGATCGAAGCTCAGGAAAGGCAACCTGGGGAACACCTTGGAGTGGAACACACCATCTCTCTACACCCCATACCCAATTTGAAGGCCTAATGCAGCGTAGTTTCCAACAACTACTAAACGAGAGCCGGAAGATCGAAGCTCAGGAAAGGCAACCTGGGGAACACCTTGGAGTGTAACACAACGTCTCTCTACACCATGGAAGGGCTGATTCTTAGGAAGGAAGGCTGTTGGAAATAAGCATTGCGCGTCCGAGGGTGATTATATTCTTATTAGGTATATACTCACCCTCGGACGCGCCCTGCTTCTTTATTTGGAATGAATGTTTATTTGCAATGTGGTGTTGACTTTCTCTATTATTTTGGTAATTAATGATTTTATTATTTTCATTGTTTTGCATCTTCTCGGCAATAATATAAAGAAGACGCGACAGGACAACACTCGGTGGATGCCATATGTGTGTTTTCAATTTAAAAAACCTTTCAGTTAACTACTTGCAGGAGAAAGTAATTGTAGCTGGTGGCCATTTTTAGTACTGTACCAGATTTTAGTTGTGTGTTTGTTTTTAATGTTAAAATGTCTGCATTTGATATCTCACCAGTATTTTCTTTTTTATAAGCAAAATACTTTTTTTTTTATTTTATGATGTTGGTTCAAGGGGTACACGGGCAGCAGTAGACAGGTCAGTGGAGGCCTAGTGGAAGGAGGGACCGCAGACAGGCTTCGAAGCCCTAACATAATAAATTGGGCTGCCTGTAGGCAATTTAAAATTGGTTCCAGGGGAACACGGGCAGCAGTAGACAGGTCAGTGGAGGCCTAGAGGAAGGAGGGACCGCAGATGCGCCAATGTTTCCCCCATACCAAATTTGTAGGCCTAATGCAGTGTAGTTTCCAACAACTACTAAACGAGAGCCGGAATATCGAAGCTCAGGAAAGGCAACCTGGGGGACACCTTGGAGTGTAACACACCCTCTCTCTACACCCCATACCCAATTTGAAGGCCTAATGCAGTGTAGTTTCCAAGAACTACTAAACGAGAGCCGGAAGATCGAAGCTCAGGAAAGGCAACCTGGGGAACACCTTGGAGTGTAACACACCCTCTCTCTACACCCCATACCCAATTTGAAGGCCTAATGCAGCGTAGTTTCCAACAACTACTAAACGAGAGCCGGAAGATCGAAGCTCAGGAAAGGCAACCTGGGGAACACCTTGGAGTGTAACAAACCCTCTCTCTACACCCCATACCCAATTTGTAGGCCTAATGCAGCGTAGTTTCCGACAACTACTAAACGAGAGCATGAAGATCGAAGCTCAGGAAAGGCAACCTGGGGAACACCTTGGAGTGTAACACACCCTCTCTCTACACCCCATACCCAATTTGAAGGCCTAATGCAGTGTAGTTTCCAAGAACTACTAAATGAGAGCCGGAAGATCGAAGCTCAGGAAAGGCAACCTGGGGAACACCTTGGAGTGGAACACACCATCTCTCTACACCCCATACCCAATTTGAAGGCCTAATGCAGCGTAGTTTCCAACAACTACTAAACGAGAGCCGGAAGATCGAAGCTCAGGAAAGGCAACCTGGGGAACACCTTGGAGTGTAACACAACGTCTCTCTACACCACGGAAGGGCTGATTCTTAGGAAGGAAGGCTGTTGGAAATAAGCATTGCGCGTCCGAGGGTGATTATATTCTTATTAGGTATATACTCACCCTCGGACGCGCCCTGCTTCTTTATTTGGAATGAATGTTTATTTGCAATGTGGTGTTGACTTTCTCTATTATTTTGGTAATTAATGATTTTATTATTTTCATTGTTTTGCATCTTCTCGGCAATAATATAAAGAAGACGCGACAGGACAACACTCGGTGGATGCCATATGTGTGTTTTCAATTTAAAAAACCTTTCAGTTAACTACTTGCAGGAGAAAGTAATTGTAGCTGGTGGCCATTTTTAGTACTGTACCAGATTTTAGTTGTGTGTTTGTTTTTAATGTTAAAATGTCTGCATTTGATATCTCTCCAGTATTTTCTTTTTTGTAAGCAAAATACTTATTTTTATATTTTCTGATGTTGGTTCCAGGGGTACACGGGCAGCAGTGCCCTGGTCAGTGTAGTAGTAGTTGAAAGAATGGACCGCAGACAGGCATCGAAGGCCTAAAATAAAAAAATTGGGCTGGCTGTAGGCAATTTTAAATTGGTTCCAGGGGTACACGGGCAGCAGTGGTGTGGTCAGTGGAGGCCTAGTGGAAGGAGTGACCGCAGACAGGCATCGAAGGCCTAAAATAATAAAACATGGCTGTAGGCAATTTTAAATTGGTTCCAGGGGTACACGGGCAGAAGTGGTGTGGTCAGTGGAGGCCTAGTGGAAGGAGTCACCGCAGACAGGCATCGAAGGCCTAAAATAATAACACATGGCTGTAGGCAATTTTAAATTGGTTCCAGGGGTACACGGGCAGCAGTGCCCTGGTCAGTGTAGTAGTAGTTGAAAGAATGGACCGCAGACAGGCATCGAAGGCCTAAAATAATAACACATGGCTGTAGGCAATTTTAAATTGGTTCCAGGGGTACACGGACAGCAGTGGTGTGGTCAGTGGAGGCCTAGTGCAAGGAGTGACCGCAGACAGGCATCGAAGGCCTAAAATAATAACACATGGCTGTAGGCAATTTTAAATTGGTTCCAGGGGTACACGGGCAGCAGTGGTGTGGTCAGTGGAGGCCTAGTGGAAGGAGTGACCGCAGACAGGCATCGAAGGCCTAAAATAATAACACATGGCTGTAGGCAATTTTAAATTGGTTCCAGGGGTACACGGGCAGCAGTGCCCTGGTCAGTGTAGTAGTAGTTGAAAGAATGGACCGCAGACAGGCATCGAAGGCCTAAAATAAAAAAATTGGGCTGGCTGTAGGCAATTTTAAATTGGTTCCAGGGGTACACGGGCAGCAGTGGTGTGGTCAGTGGAGGCCTAGTGGAAGGAGTGACCGCAGACAGGCATCGAAGGCCTAAAATAATAACACATGGCTGTAGGCAATTTTAAATTGGTTCCAGGGGTACACGGGCAGCAGTGACCTGGTCAGTGTAGTAGTAGTTGAAAGAATGGACCGCAGACAGGCATCGAAGGCCTAAAATAAAAAAAATGGGCTGGCTGTAGGCAATTTTAAATTGGTTCCAGGGGTACACGGGCAGCAGTGGTGTGGTCAGTGGAGGCCTAGTGGAAGGAGTGACCGCAGACAGGCATCGAAGGCCTAAAATAATAACACATGGCTGTAGGCAATTTTAAATTGGTTCCAGGGGTACACGGGCAGCAGTGGTGTGGTCAGTGGAGGCCTAGTGGAAGGAGTGACCGCAGACAGGCATCGAAGGCCTAAAATAATAACACATGGCTGTAGGCAATTTTAAATTGGTTCCAGGGGTACACGGGCAGCAGTGCTGTGGTCAGTGGAGGCCTAGTGGAAGGAGTGACCGCAGACAGGCATCGAAGGCCTAAAATAATAACACATGGCTGTAGGCAATTTTAAATTGGTTCCAGGGGTACACGGGCAGCAGTGGTGTGGTCAGTGGAGGCCTAGTGGAAGGAGTGACCACAGACAGGCATCGAAGGCCTAACATAACAAAAATGTCAATACAATGGTATTGTCAGTGGCAGGCATTGAAGGATGTCAGCGCATAGACTAAACATTGGTGGAGCTGTGAGATAATTTTGCAAGTGGTAGAGCACTGTTTGAGCTGGGGTGGGGGGAAACTGTCTTGTGGCCGGCGGTACAGGCCCAGGGCCCCTCATATTACAACGGTGTGTCTGACGTTGGGTGCGCACCACCACCGCCAGAGACACTTTATTGTACTAGGAGGGACCCAGTGGCAGTGCCGTCGACCAAAAGCGGGCTCACCCACCTCTTCAGACAAACTGCACTCTCACGGGTGCTGTCGCCAAGTGTCGATACCACGGCCCCGTGTGGGGAGTTTGGCCATTTAGTGAGGTGTAAACATGTCGTATGCTGGACAATCAGGTGCTGAAAATTACGAGATTGGAAAAGGCATTCAGAATAGTCCACAGGCAAGACCTTTTCATAGGAAAGCTAGGTGTCAGCCGGGCAAGGTGGGGCAAAAGATTTCGAAATCCAGTTGTGGTTCATTTTAATGAAGGTTACATCATCTACATTTTGGGTAGCCAGACGAGTCCTTTTTTCTGTTAGTATTGAACCTGCAGCACTGAATACTCTTTCTGATAGGACACTAGCTGCCGGGCAAGCAAGCTCCTGCAATGCATATTCTGCCAATTCTGGCCAGGTGTCTAATTTTGATGCCCAGTAATCAAATGGGAATGACGGTTGAGGGAGAACATCGATAAGGGATGAAAAATAGTTTGTAACCATACTGGACAAATGTTGTCTCCTGTCACTTTGAATTGATGCTGCAGTACCTGTCCTGTCTGCGGTCATAGCAAAATCACTCCACAACCTGGTCAGAAAACCCCTCTGGCCAACGCCACTTCTGATTTCTGCCCCTCTAACTCCTCTGGTCTGCTGGCCCCTGCAGCTCGTGTGAGAACGATCACGGGCGCTGTGTGCAGGGAATGCCAGAAGCAAACGGTCAACAAGAGTTGATTGTTTGGTTGCTAATATTAGTTCCAAGTTCTCATGTGGCATTATATTTTGCAATTTGCCTTTATAGCGAGGATCAAGGAGGCAGGCCAACCAGTAATCGTCATCATTCATCATTTTAGTTATGCGTGTGTCCCTTTTGAGGATACGTAAGGCATAATCTGCCATGTGGGCCAAAGTTCCAGTTCTCAAATCTGCGGTTGTGCTTGGTTGAGGGGCAGTTTCAGGCAAATCCACGTCACTTGTGTCCCTCAAAAAACCAGAACCCGGCCTTGCCGCGCCACCAATTTCCAGTGGCCCCGGAAAAGCTTCCTCATTAAAAATATAATAATCCCCATCATCCTCCTCGTCCTCCTCCTCCTCTTCGCCCGCTACCTCGTCCTGTACACTGCCCTGGCCAGACAATGGCTGACTGTCATCAAGGCTTTCCTCTTCCTCAGCTGCAGACGCCTGATCCTTTATGTGCGTCAAACTTTGCATCAGCAGACGCATTAGGGGGATGCTCATGCTTATTATGGCGTTGTCTGCACTAACCAGCCGTGTGCATTCCTCAAAACACTGAAGGACTTGACACATGTCTTGAATCTTCGACCACTGCACACCTGACAACTCCATGTCTGCCATCCTACTGCCTGCCCGTGTATGTGTATCCTCCCACAAAAACATAACAGCCCGCCTCTGTTCACACAGTCTCTGAAGCATGTGCAGTGTTGAGTTCCACCTTGTTGCAACGTCTATGATTAGGCGATGCTGGGGAAGGTTCAAAGAACGCTGATAGGTCTGCATACGGCTGGAGTGTACGGGCGAACGGCGGATATGTGAGCAAAGTCCACGCACTTTGAGGAGCAGGTCGGATAACCCCGGATAACTTTTCAGGAAGCACTGCACCACCAGGTTTAAGGTGTGAGCCAGGCAAGGAATGTGTTTCAGTTGGGAAAGGGAGATGGCAGCCATGAAATTCCTTCCGTTATCACTCACTACCTTGCCTGCCTCAAGATCTACAGTGCCCAGCCACGACTGCGTTTCTTTCTGCAAGAACTCGGACAGAACTTCCGCGGTGTGTCTGTTGTCGCCCAAACACTTCATAGCCAATACAGCCTGCTGACGTTTGCCAGTAGCTGCCCCATAATGGGAGGCCTGGTGTGCAACAGTGGCAGCTGCGGATGGAGTGGTTGTGCGACTGCGGTCTGTGGACGAGCTCTCGCTTCTGCAGGAGGAGGAGGAGGAGGGGGTGCGAACGGCTACAGCCAATTGTTTCCTAGACCGTGGGCTAGGCAGAACTGTCCCAAACTTGCTGTCCCCTGTGGACCCTGCATCCACCACATTTAACCTGTGTGCCGTGATGGACACGTAACGTCCCTGGCCATGCCTACTGGTCCATGCATCTGTTGTCAGGTGCACCTTTGTGCTCACAGATTGCCTGAGTGCATGGACGATGCGCTCTTTAACATGCTGGTGGAGGGCTGGGATGGCTTTTCTGGAAAAAAAGTGTCGACTGGGTAGCTCGTAGCGTGGTACAGCGTAGTCCATCAGGGCTTTGAAAGCTTCGCTTTCAACTAACCGGTAGGGCATCATCTCTAACGAGATTAGTCTAGCTATGTGTGCGTTCAAACCCTGTGTACGCGGATGCGAGGCTAAGTACTTCCTTTTTCTAACCATAGTCTCATGTAGGGTGAGCTGGACTGGAGAGCTGGAGATCGTGGAACTAGCGGGGGTGCCGGTGGACATGGCAGACTGAGAGACGGTGGGAGATGGTATTGTTGCCACCGGTGCCCTAGATGCAGTGTTTCCTACTACGAAACTGGTGATTCCCTGACCCTGACGGCTTTGGCCTGGCAAAGAAACCTGCACAGATACTGCAGGTGGTGCGGAAAATGGTGGCCCTACACTGCCGGAAGGGATGTTGCGTTGCTGACTAGCTTCATTGGCCGAGGGTGCTACAACCTTAAGGGACGTTTGGTAGTTAGTCCAGGCTTGCAAATGCATGGTGGTTAAATGTCTATGCATGCAACTTGTATTGAGACTTTTCAGATTCTGTCCTCTGCTTAAGGTAGTTGAACATTTTTGACAGATGACTTTGCGCTGATCAATTGGATGTTGTTTAAAAAAATGCCAGACTGCACTCTTTCTAGCATCGGATACCTTTTCAGGCATTGCAGACTGAGCTTTAACCGGATGGCCACGCTGTCCTCCAACAGGTTTTAGCTTTGCCACGCGTTTTGGGCAAGATACGGGCCCGGCAGATGGAACCTGTTGCGATGTTGATGCCTGCTGCGGCCCCTCCTCCTCCGCTTCAGAACTGCTGCCGCCTGCACCCTGTTCCCCCAATGGCTGCCAATCGGGGTCAAGAACTGGGTCATCTATTACCTCTTCTTGTAGCTCGTGTGCAACTTCGTCTGTGTCACCGTGGCGGTTGGTGGTATAGCGTTCGTGATGGGGCAACATAGTCTCATCAGGGTCTGATTCTTGATCAGCACCCTGCGATGGCAATGTTGTGGTCTGAGTCAAAGGACCAGGATAGTAGTCTGGCTATGGCTGTGCATCAGTGCACTCCATGTCAGATTCAACTTGTAATGGGCATGGACTGTTAACTGCTTCACTTTCTAAGCCAGGGACGGTATGTGTAAAGAGCTCCATGGAGTAACCCGTTGTGTCGCCTGCTGCATTCTTCTCTGTTGTTGTTTTTGCTGAAGAGGACAAGGAAGCGACTTGTCCCTGACCGTGAACATCCACTAACGACGCGCTGCTTTGACATTTACCAGTTTCACGAGAGGAGGCAAAAGAGCTAGAGGCTGAGTCAGCAAGATAAGCCAAAACTTGCTCTTGCTGCTCCGGCTTTAAAAGCGGTTTTCCTACTCCCAGAAAAGGGAGCGTTCGAGGCCTTGTGTAGCCAGACGACGAACCTGGCTCCACAGCTCCAGACTTAGGTGCAATATTTTTTTTCCCACGACCAGCTGATGCTCCACCACTACCACTACCCTCATTACCAGCTGACAATGAACGCCCCCGGCCACGACCTCTTCCACCAGACTTCCTCATTGTTTTAAAAACGTTAACAAACGAACGGTATTTGTTGCTGTCACACAACTTACACGGTGAGCTATAACTTCAGTATGATTTAGCTACCCCTTTACAGGTGGGTGAGACCACAACGAAAATCAGGCACAATGTTACACACTCTGTTGTTGTTGGCAACAAATGAGATGGCACACACGCAGGACTGTCACTGAAGCGCAAATGTAAATATTTATCTCCCACTGATTTGTGTTTGTTTTTTTTAAAAGGGAGACTTCAGAAAAAAAAAATTAAAAAAAAATTATTTTTTACAGAAGAATTTATAAAACAAATAAAATGAAATGATTGTTTCAGGGAGAATTTAGGAAAAAAAAAAAAAAAAAAGGCTTTGTAGGGCCCACTGAGTGAGAGAGGACGCACACAGGAGTCAGGAGTGGCACACAAGCCCAGAGGCCAATATTAATCTCCCACTGATTGATTTAGTGATTTTTTTTGGTAGATTTTGGAACCCAAATCAAGCAAAAAAATTAATAGGCTTTCTATGGCCCACAATTGGGGAGAGAGAGAGAGATGGCACACCCAGGAGTCAAGACTGGCACACAAGCAGAAGGGGCAATATGAATCTCCCACAGATTTTTTTTTTTTTTTTTTTTTCAGGGAGACTTGAGAGAAAAAAAAATACCAAAAAAATGATTTTTTTCAGGAATAATTTAGAAACCAAAGAAAATAAAATGATTGTTTCAGGGAGAATTTAGAAAACAAATAAAACAAAAAATAGGCTTTCTAGGGCCCACTGAGTGACAGATGACGCACACAGGAGTCAGGAGTGGCACACAAGCCCAGAGGCCAATATTAATCTCCCACTGATTGATTTAGTGATTTTTTTTGGTAGATTTTGGAACCCAAATCCAGCAAAAAAATTAATAGGCTTTCTATGGCCCACAATTGGGGAGAGAGAGAGAGATGGCACACCCAGGAGTCAAGACTGGCACACAAGCAGAAGGGGCAATATGAATCTCCCACAGATTTTTTTTTTTTTTTTTATTTTCAGGGAGACTTGAGAGAAAAAAAAATACCAAAAAAATGATTTTTTTCAGGAATAATTTAGAAACCAAAGAAAATAAAATGATTGTTTCAGGGAGAATTTAGAAAACAAATAAAACAAAAAATAGGCTTTCTAGGGCCCACTGAGTGACAGATGACGCACACAGGAGTCAGGAGTGGCACACAAGCCCAGAGGCCAATATTAATCTCCCACTGATTGATTTAGTGATTTTTTTTGGTAGATTTTGGAACCCAAATCAAGCAAAAAAATTAATAGGCTTTCTATGGCCCACAATTGGGGAGAGAGAGAGAGATGGCACACCCAGGAGTCAAGACTGGCACACAAGCAGAAGGGGCAATATGAATCTCCCACAGATTTTTTTTTTTTTTTTTTTTCAGGGAGACTTGAGAGAAAAAAAAATACCAAAAAAATGATTTTTTTCAGGAATAATTTAGAAACCAAAGAAAATAAAATGATTGTTTCAGGGAGAATTTAGAAAACAAATAAAACAAAAAATAGGCTTTCTAGGGCCCACTGAGTGACAGATGACGCACACAGGAGTCAGGAGTGGCACACAAGCCCAGAGGCCAATATTAATCTCCCACTGATTGATTTAGTGATTTTTTTTGGTAGATTTTGGAACCCAAATCAAGCAAAAAAATTAATAGGCTTTCTATGGCCCACAATTGGGGAGAGAGAGAGAGATGGCACACCCAGGAGTCAAGACTGGCACACAAGCAGAAGGGGCAATATGAATCTCCCACAGATTTTTTTTTTTTTTTTTTTTTTCAGGGAGACTTGAGAGAAAAAAAAATACCAAAAAAATGATTTTTTTCAGGAATAATTTAGAAACCAAAGAAAATAAAATGATTGTTTCAGGGAGAATTTAGAAAACAAATAAAACAAAAAATAGGCTTTCTAGGGCCCACTGAGTGACAGATGACGCACACAGGAGTCAGGAGTGGCACACAAGCCCAGAGGCCAATATTAATCTCCCACTGATTGATTTAGTGATTTTTTTCAGGTAGATTTTGGAACCCAAATCAAGCAAAAAAATTAATAGGCTTTCTATGGCCCACTATTTGTGAGAGAGATGGCACGCTCAGGACTGGCACACAAGCCCAGAGGCCAATATTAATCTCCCACTTTTTTTTTTTTTCGAGGGAAAATTTATAAACCCAATAAAAAAAATAATAATAAATAGGCTTTCTATGGCCCACTATCTGAGAGAGAGAGATGGCACGCTTAGGACTGGCACACAAGCCCAAAGGCCAATATTAATCTCCCACTGATTGATTGATTGATTTTTTCAGGTAGAATTATGAACCCAAATCAACCAAAAAAATAAATAGGCTTTCTATGGCCCACTATTTGTGAGAGAGATGGCACGCTCAGGACTGGCACACAAGCCCAGAGGCCAATATTAATCTCCCACTTTTTTTTTTTTTCCAGGGAAAATTTATAAACCCAATAAAATAATAAAAAAATAGGCTTTCTATGGCCCACTATCTGAGAGAGAGAGAGAGATGGCACGCTTAGGACTGGCACACAAGCCCAAAGGCCAATATTAATCTCCCACTGATTGATTTATTGATTTTTTCAGGTAGAATTTAGAACCCAAATCAAGCAAAAGAATTAATAGGCTTTCTATGGCCCACTGAGTGAGAGATGGCACACACAGGAGTAAGGAGTGGCACACAATCCCTGAGGCCAATATTTTTCTCCCACTGATTGATGTTGTGATTTTTTCTGGTAGATTTTGGAACCCAAATCAAGCAAAAAAATAAATAGGCTTTCTATGGCCCACTGAGTGAGAGATGACACAGACAGAGATGGCACTCTAGCAGAAATGTCAATCTTAATCTCCCACAAAAAAAAAAAAAAAAAAAAAAGGAACTGTCCTTCAATTACTATCTCCCTGCAGTAATCTCAGCCAGGTATGGCAGGCAGCAATAAGGAGTGGACTGATGCACAAATTAAATAAAAAGTGTGGACAAACAAACAAGATAGCTGTGCAGAAAGGAAGGAACAAGAGGATTTGTGCTTTGAAAAAAGCAGTTGGTTTGCACAGCGGCGTACACACAGCAATGCAGCTATCAGGGAGCCTTCTAGGGCAGCCCAATGAGCTACAGCGCTGAGGAAAGAAAAAAAAAAAAAAAGGAGCTTCCACTGTCCCTGCACACCGAAGGTGGTGTTGGGCAGTGGAAATCGCTACAGCACAAGCGGTTTTGTGGTTAATGGACCCTGCCTAACGCCATCCCTGCTTCTGACGAAGCGGCAGCAACCTCTCATTAAGCTCAGATCAGCAGCAGTAACATGGCGGTCGGCGGGAACTCCCCTTTATAGCCCCTGTGACGCTGCAGACAGCAAGCCAATCACTGCAATGCCCTTCTCTAAGATGGTGGGGACCAGGACCTATGTCATCACGCTGCCCACACTCTGCGTTTACCTTCATTGGCTGAGAAATGGCGCTTTTCGCGTCATTGAAACGCGACTTTGGCGCGAAAGTCGCGTACCGCATGGCCGACCACGCACAGGGGTCGGATCGGGTTTCATGAAACTCGACTTCGCCAAAAGTCGGCGACTTTTGAAAATGTTCGACCCGTTTCGCTCAACCCTAATGTGCATGCGTAGACATTTAACCAGCATGCACTTGCAAGCCTGGACTAACAACCTAACGTCCAGTACAATTGGTGCACCTGATCAGAATGAAGGTAGTCAGCAATGCTACATTGCTTCCCTCACAGAAAGCCCACCGGTTAGGACACCACCAGCAGCAAATGTGGAGGTATCGTCGCAAGGCCAAAGCAGTCAGGGAATCACAAGGTTCTTGGTAGGAAACACTGTAGGTAGGCCAACATCAAGAATACCATCACCAACCCTCTCACAATCTGCCATGTTCACCACCCCCAGCGCTAGTTCCACCATATGCAGCTCTCCAGTCCAGCTCACCCTACAAGAGACTCTCGCTAGGAAAAGAAAGTACTCATCCTGTCATCCGCATACACAGGGTTTGAGTGCCCACATTGCTAGACTAATCTCATTAGAGATGATGACCTACAGTTTGGTTGAAAGTGAAGCTTTCAAAGCCCTGATGGACTACGCAGTACCACGCTATCACCTACCCAGTCGACACTTCTTTGCGAGAAAAGCCATCCCAGCCCTCCACCAGCATGTCAAAGACCGCATTGTCCATGCACTGAGGCAATCAGTCAGTACAAAGGTGCACCTCACAACAGATGCATGGAACATATATATATAATCAGAAAAGGAGTCACCAAACTGCCATTAAGGGTATATAAAATCCATCATTTATTAATAACCATAACAGTAAAATAGTCAGATGACATACAGAAAACTCGTAGTCATAATTGGGTAATAATGTGATTAACGGACATAGGTAACAGGCACCAAATACCACACCCAAAGTATACGACTAGAGGTCACAAGTTCGCTAACCAAGTCCTCCTATACGTAAAAACACATAGAAAATCCCTATGAAAAGTGTAACCTTACAGCAGTATATAGGACTGGACCTCACCCATCTTAGTCGTGGTGTGTAGATGGCAGCGCGTAGCGCCAGCCCCTACGCGCGTTTTGCGTGCTAAATGAGGCCGCTAAATGAGTTTGATCGACAATACTGAAGTTGTTCAATGCTTGTTTCCAGGCTTCTTTCCACCAGCTGAGGAATAATGATGGGACAGAACGATCACTAATAGATCACTAACAGATCACCATACAGTATCATGTTATCAACAGCACATCTACAGTTTACACCGGCGATGTGCTGCTGAGAACAATGATTTTTGTTCCAGCAAAAACAATCTGAATATGCAGCATTTTACTTGTTTAGTAAAATACACCCCATAGTCCTCCATATATTATAATGTGCACCACAGTCCTCCATATAGTATAATACACTCCCTACAGTCCTCCATAAATTAAAATACACTGCTCAGTCCTCCATATAGCATAATAGACTCCTCATAGTGCTCCATATAGTATAAAGCACCGCCATAGTCATCCATGTAGTACAATTCACTTCCCATAGTATAATGCACCCCATAGTTCTTCATATAGTATAACATATTCCCCATACTCCTCAATACAGTATAATGCAGCCCACATATAGTAAAATGCAGCCACCCCATAGAATATAATGCAGTCCCCCTCATAGTTTAATGCAGCCCCCTCATAGAGTATGATGCAATCACCTCTCAAAGAATATAAATATAATACAGCCCCCCATGGAATATAATGTAGCCCCAAAAAGAATATAATACAGCCCACCTCCCCACAGAATATAATGCAGCCCCATCAGAGTATGATGCAATCATCCCTCATAAAATCTAATACAGCCCCTCCATAGAATATAATACAGCCCACCTCCCCATAATATATAATGTAGCCTCCCATAGTATATAACACAGCCTCCCCCATAGAATATAATATACCCCCATAGTATATTACACAGCCTCCCCATAGAATATAATATACCCCCACAATAGTATATAACACAGCCACATAGTATATAACACGGCCTCCCCATAGAATACAATATACCCCATAGTATATAGCAAGGCCCGCATAGTATATAGCACAACCCGCATAGTATATAGCAAAGCCCGCATAGTATATAGCAAACCCGCATAGTATATAGCACAACCCGCATAGTATATAGCACAACTTGCATAGCATATAGCACAACCCAAATTGCAGATAACACAGCCCACGTAGTAGTATACAGCATAGCCCACAGTAGTATACAGCACAGCCCACACAGTAGTATACAGCACAGCCCACACAGTAGTATACAGCACAGCCCACATAGTAGTATACAGCACAGCCCACGTACCAGTATACCGCACAGCCCACATAGTAGTATACAGCACTGCCCACACAGTAGTATACAGCTCAGCCCACACAGTAGTATACAGCACAGCCCACAGAGTAGTATGTAGCACAGCCCACATAGTAGTATATAGCACAGCCCACATAGTAGTATACAACACAGCCCACATAGTAGTATAGAGCACAGCCCACACAGTAGTATATAGCACAGCCCACATAGTAGTATACAGCACAGCCCACATAATAGTATATAGCACAGCCCACAAAGTAGTATATAGCACAGCCCACATAGTAGTATACAGCACAGCCCACATAGTAGTATACAGCACAGCCCACATAATAGTATACAGCACAGCCCACACAGTAGTATATAGCACAGCCCACATAGTAGTATACAGCACAGCCCGCATCTCTCTTCCCCTCCCCAAGAATGGCCCCACAGTCCAGTAAAAAAAAAAAACTCTTCACTTCTCCTCCTGCCCGCATTGCTCCCTGCTCCTGTCTTGGCAGCTGCCGCTGCAC
This sequence comes from Ranitomeya imitator, assembly GCF_032444005.1. Classification (NCBI taxonomy): domain Eukaryota; kingdom Metazoa; phylum Chordata; class Amphibia; order Anura; family Dendrobatidae; genus Ranitomeya; species Ranitomeya imitator. The sequence goes on along the minus strand of NC_091286.1, from coordinate 413,220,623 downwards.
TGCCTGGGACACAGTGAGTGCGCACGCACCCGCAGTGTCAGAGGCAGAGCGGGGAACAATGGGAGAGGGAGCGACAGCAGACGCTCTCTCCTCCATCACTGCATTCAACTGTATAGTTGAATGCGGCGGTGGCGCTGGTGGGGGGGGTGAGTCGGCGTGCAGAGGCCTACTACTGGCACCAGCCCATCTGGCATTTGCCAGAACTGCCCAATGGCTAGTCCGGCCCTGACCAGTAGGCATGGCCAGGGACGTTACGTGTCCATCACGGCACACTAGGTTAATGTGGTGGATGCAGGGTCCACAGGGGACAGCCATAGTGGAACAGTTCTGCCTAGCCCACGGTCTAGGAAACAGTTGGCTGTAGGCGTTCGCCACCCCTCCTCCTCCTCATCCAGAAGTGAAAGCTCGTCCACAGAGTGCAGTCGCACGACCACTCCATCCGCAGCTGCCAGTGTTGCACATGAGGTGTCCCAGTATGGAACAGCTAGTGGTAAGCGTCAGCAGGCTGTGCTACAAATGAAGTGTTTGGGCGACAACAGACACACCGCGGAAGTACTGGCCGAGAACTTGCAGCAAGAAACTCAGTCATGGCTGGGCAGTGTACATCTTGAGGCAGGCAAGGTAGTCAGTGATAACGGAAGGAATTTTATGGCTGCCATAGCCCTTTCAGAACTGAAACACATTCCTTGCCTGGCTCACACCTTGAACCTGGTGGTGCAGTGCTTCCTGAAAAATTATCCGGAGTTACCAGCCCTGCTCCTGATGGTGCAAAGACTTTGCTCGCACATCCGCCGGTCGCCCGTACACTCCAGCCGTATGCAGAACCATCAGCGATCGCTGAATCTTCCCCAGCACCTCCTAATAATCGACGTTGCAACAAGGTGAAACTCCACACTGCACATGCTTCAGAGGCTGTGCGAACAGAGATATGCTGTCATTTATTTGTGGGAGGATACACATACACGGGCAGGCAGTTGGATGGCAGACATGAAGTTGTCAGGTGTGCAGTGGTCGAAGCTCCAAGACCTCTGTCAAGTCCTTCAGTGTTTTGAGGAATGCACATGGCTGGTCAGTGCAGACAACGCCATCATAAGCATGAGCATCCCACTAATGCGTCTGCTGATGCAAAGTTTGACACACATCAAGGAGCAGGCATCTGCAGCCGAGGAGGAGGGAAGCCTTGATGACAGTCAGCCATTGTCTGGTCAGGGAACTCTCCTGGACGAGTTGGCGGATGAAGAGGAGGAGGAGGAAGAGGATGATGGGGATGAATATTTATGAGAGGAGGATGCTTCTCAGGGGGCAATAGAAACTGGTGGCGTTGCAAGGTCAGGTACAAGGTTTTTGCGGGCCACAAGTGAAGTTGATTTGCAAGAAAGTGCTCCTCAACCCAGCATAAGCAGTGAATTGACACCTGGAACACTGGCCCACATGGCAGAGTATGTTTTCCGTATCCTAAAAAGGGACCCCTGCATTATCAAAATGCTGACCGATGACGATTACTGGTTGGCCTGCCTCCTGGATCCATGATACAAAGGAAAATTACAAAATATCATGCCACATGAGAACCTGGAGCAAATATTGGCTACCAAACAAGCAACTCTTGTAGACCGTTTGGTTCAGGCATTTCCAGCACAAAGAGGCGGTGATGGTTCTCCCACGAGCTGTAGGGGGCATCAAGGCAGAGGTGTTAGAGGTGCACAAATCTGAAGTGGCGTTGGACAGAGGGGTTTTATGACCAGGTTGTGGCGTGATTTCGCAATGACCGCAGACACGACAGGTACTGCTGCATCAATTCAAAGTGACAGGAGTCAGCATTTGTCCAGTATGGTTACCAACTATTTTTCCTCCCTTATCGATGTTCTCCATCACAGGTCATTCCCCTTTGATTACTGGGCATCTAAAATAGACACCTGGCCTGAATTGGCAGAATATGCATTACAGGAGCTAGCTTGCCCAGCTGCTAGTGTGCTATCAGAAAGAGTCTTCAGTGCTGCTGGTTCAATACTGACCGAAAAAAGGACACGTCTGGCTACCCGAAATGTTGATGATCTAACCTTCATTAATATGAACCAATCATGGATTTCAAATTATTTGGCCCCACCTTCCCCTGCTGACACGTAGCTTGCCTGAAAAATGTCTTGCTTTTGGCCTCCTCTCACTGACTCCTCCAATTCCTCCATTTACAGCTGCTGAATGTCCACCATAGGCCATTTTTATACCTCCCTAAATGGGATGACTCCCCCCACAGGGCCATGGTCACCACTTGGCACAAGCACCCGTGCGAGTGCCGTTTGCCTGGACAGGTGGGTGTGCCCACTCTTGGGCGACGGCACTGGCACAGGGTCCCTCATAGTACAATGAAGTGTCTCTGATGGTGGTGGTGCACAACCAACGTCAGACACACAGTCGTAATATGAGGGGCCCTGTGCCAGTACCGCCGCCCACGAGAGAGTGTTCCCCCAGCTCGAACAGTGCTCTACCACTTGCAAAACTTACTTCTCCCTGCTCCACCACTGTGTAGTCTGTGCTGTTAAATCCTTCAATGGCACTGCCAATACAAAGTTGTTGAAATGGTAGATGATAGTAAAAATATACAGGGGCCTTGGCCTCCATTTGGACCAGTTAATACTTTGCGCTAACTACCACTGTCTGCTACTCAGCAGAGGAGCCCACCCCTGTACCTAGCTATGCCACCAGTTTATTTATGAACATTTTTTTGGCAGACATTTAGCCCACTTTATTATTTTGGCCTACTAACTGTGTCAGTCACTTATTACCGTTGTCCTCCACTGAACAAAGCAATGCCGCCCGTGTACTCCTATTACCAATTTTGAACTGCATTTAGCCTACTTACTTACTTGGGCCTAGTAACTGTGTGAGCCTCTACATATCAAGGCCTCCTGATGATCCGCTGGGGTGAAACGCATAGAGGCGTATGAAATATCAACACTGATAAGTATCGGTCTCACCCTCTGTTTACCATGCATATATCTAAGCACTAGGCTATCTTCGGCTGAAGATAAGGTTTTTTTTTTTTTTTTTTCCTTTTTCCCTGCAGCTATATATGTTTTTGTACCTTGCCATTTTTGTGTATTTACACATGTGTGTCTGATCATTATCAGGCTGGGATTTAATATTAGGGCTTCCTAGGGCCAGTCGTCGCTGAGTGGGGGCGCCATTCCGCTGACCAGTAGGGTGCCAACCTCCACAGCTAGGCAGGCTGCACAGCAGTAGGGTACAGAGGTAGTGAGGCCTATTTTTAATACACGAGCACTTTTTTGTTATGCACATTGTTGGTCTTTAGTCCGTGTATCTCACCCTGTCACAAACCTAGTTTATATATATATTATTCATAAATATATATATATACAATCAGCCAGTTAGTCTGCCTATCTTTTTCCTGTCTAGTGTACGTGCTGGTCTGTATGTGACACCTATATTAGGATCCATACTAGGAGACATAGGGACAGCCGACGGTGAGTGGGGGCCCCAATCTCGTATCTGTGTTTAGGGTGCCAACCTCCACTGATAGGTAGGCAGTACTAAGAGGTATTGTTTGGCAGGGTTATCCCAGAGTGCACGGTTGTGTGTTTTATGTGTTTATCTGGTTGTATTTGCAGCATGGTTTTAATTGGTATATTAATGAAAAGCTATATTTTATCTGTGTTATCTTTAGTACATAAAGGGTTCCTATTGGTATAATATAAACTGTGTGAGCCTCTCATAACAGTTGTCCTCCTCCGCTGAACAAAGCAATGCCGCCTGTGTACTCCTGTTACCAATTGTGAACTGCATTTAGCCTACTTTTTTATTTTAGGCCTACTAAGTCTGTCTGAGCCACTTATTACAGTTGTCCTCCACTGAACAAAGCAATGCCGCCTGTGTACTCCTGTTACCAATTGTGAACTGCATTTAGCCTACTTTTTTATTTTAGGCCTACTAACTGTGTCAGCCACTTATTACAGTTGTCCTCCACTGAACAAAGCAATGCCGCCTGTGTACTCCTGTTACCAATTTTGAACTGCATTTAGCCTACTTACTTACTTGGGCCTAGTAACTGTGTGAGCCTCTCATAACAGTTGTCCTCCTCCTCTGAACAAAGCTATGCCGCCTATGTACTCCTATTACCAATTTTGAACTGCATTTAGCTTACTTACTTACTTGGGCCTAGTAACTGTGTGAGCCTCTCATAACAGTTGTCCTCCTCCTGTGAACAAAGCTATGCCGCCCATGCACTCCTATTACCAATTTTGAACTGCATTTAGCCTACTTACTTACTTGGGCCTAGTAACTGTGTGAGCCTCTCATAACAGTTGTCCTCCTCCACTGAAAAAAACTATGCTGCCTGTGTACTCCTATTACCAAATTTGAACTGCATTTAGCCTACTTACTTACTTGGGCCTAGTAACTGTGTGAGCCTCTCATAACAGTTGTCCTCCTCCGCTGAACAAAGCAATGCTGCCTGTGTACTCCTGTTACCAATTGTGAACTGCATTTAGCTTACTTTTTTATTTTAGGCCTACTAAGTCTGTCTGAGCCACTTATTACAGTTGTCCTCCACTGAACAAAGTAATGCCGCCTGTGTACTCCTATTACCAATTTTGAACTGCATTTAGCCTACTTACTTACTTGGGCCTAGTAACTGTGTGAGCCTCTCATAACAGTTGTCCTCCTCCACTGAAAAAAGCTATGCTGCCTGTGTACTCCTATTACCAAATTTGAACTGCATTTCGCCTACTTACTTACTTGGGCCTAGTAACTGTGTGAGTCTCTCATAACAGTTGTCCTCCTCCTCTGAACAAAGCTATGCCGCCTGTGTACTCCTGTTACCAATTTTGAACTGCATTTAGCCTACTTACTTACTTGGGCCTAGTAACTGTGTGAGCCTCTCATAACAGTTGTCCTCCTCCGCTGAACAAAGCAATGCTGCCTGTGTACTCCTGTTACCAATTGTGAACTGCATTTAGCCTACTTTTTTATTTTAGGCCTACTAAGTCTGTCTGAGCCACTTATTACAGTTGTCCTCCACTGAACAAAGTAATGCCGCCTGTGTACTCCTGTTACCAATTGTGAACTGCATTTAGCCTACTTTTTTATTTTAGGCCTACTAACTGTGTCAGCCACTTATTACAGTTGTCCTCCACTGAACAAAGCAATGCCGCCTGTGTACTCCTATTACCAATTTTGAACTGCATTTAGCCTACTTACTTACTTGGGCCTAGTAACTGTGTGAGCCTCTCATAACAGTTGTCCTCCTCCTCTGAACAAAGCTATGCCGCCTGTGTACTCCCTATTACCAATTTTGAACTGCATTTAGCCTACTTACTTACTTGGGCCTAGTAACTGTGTGAGCCTCTCATAACAGTTGTCCTCCGCTGAACAAAGCAATGCCGCCTGTGTACTCCTGTTACCAATTGTGAACTGCATTTAGCCTACTTTTTTATTTTAGGCCTACTAAGTCTGCCTGAGCCACTTATTACAGCTGTCCTCCACTGAACAAAGCAATGCCGCCTGTGTACTCCTGTTACCAATTTTCAACTGCATTTAGCCTACTTTTTTATTTTAGGCCTAATAAGTCTGTCTGAGCCACTTATTACAGTTGTCCTCCACTGAACAAAGCAATGCCGCCTGTGTACTCCTGTTACCAATTGTGAACTGCATTTAGCCTACTTTTTTATTTTAGGCCTAATAAGTCTGTCTGAGCCACTTATTACAGTTGTCCTCCACTGAACAAAGCAATGCCGCCTGTGTACTCCTGTTACCAATTGTGAACTGCATTTAGCCTACTTTTTTATTTTAGGTCTACTAAGTCTGTCTGAGCCACTTATTACAGTTGTCCTCCACTGAACAAAGCAATGCCACCTGTGTACTCCTGTTACCAATTGTGAACTGCATTTAGCCTACTTTTTAATTTTAGGCCTACTAAGTCTGTCTTAGCCACTTATTACAGTTGTCCTCCATTGAACAAAGCAATGCCGCCTGTGTACTCCTGTTACCAATTTTCAACTGCATTTAGCCTACTTTTTTATTTTAGGCCTACTAAGTCTGTCTGAGCCACTTATTACAGTTGTCCTCCGCTGACCAAAGCAATGTCGCCTGTGTACTCCTGTTACCAATTGTGAACTGCATTTTGCCTACTTACTTATTTGGGCCTAGTAACTGTGTCAGCCTCTCATTACAGTTGTCCTCCACTGAACAAAGCTATGCCGCCTGTTTAGTCCTGTTACCAATTTTGAACTGCATTTAGCCTACTTTCTTTTTGGGGCCTATTAACTGTGTCAGCCTCTCATTACAGTTGTCCTCCGCTGAACAAAGCAATGCCGCATGTTTAGTCATGTTACCAATTTTGAACTGGATTTAGCCTACTTTCTTATCTTATTTGGGCCTATATCTGTGTTTCCTCCTCATCCTGCCCATTGCTCAGCCACTGCTAGATGAGTCTGCTGGTACATTGACCCAGACCACTACATTCCCCTTGCACTCTACACAGCCAGAATCTGACCCTGCTGAAAGTCAGGTTCCCTTTCCCGCATACTATACCACCTTACACGGGGACAAAGAGGAAGGTGCAGATGAAAGTGCAGGTTCCTTCATCAGGTTGGGGGGGCATACTCGTTGGCACTGGCACAGGGCCCTTCATAGTACACAAAAGTGTCTCTGGCAGTGGGAGGCGCCACTCGCTGTCAAACACACCGCCGTACTATGAAGGGCCCTGTGCCAGTGCCTACTAGTGGGCCCCCCTGCTTGCTCATGATCGCAGCACTTGCAAAGTTGAAATACTTACCTCCAGGCCTTCCCCCCCACAACTTTAGCCAAATGAGCCCCTGTTTTCAATGCCTAACTATTATTATAAAGTAAATTAAGATTGACAAGCTTAAGAAATACGAATTGATGTTTTTGGCATTAAAATGGGCACTGTAGGTGTTTTCCTGTCCTCCACTCACTGCCGACTTTGATTCCCCATTGACTTGCATTGGGTTTCGTGTTTTGGCCGACCCCCGACTTTTCGCAATAATTGGCCGATTTCACCCGACCCGACTTTTGAGAAAGTCTGGTTTCGCGAAACCTGACTCGATCCTAAAAAAGTAAAAGTCGCTCAACTCTACTCTTAATAACAATCTTGAGTTATTACAAATTGACACTATAAAGTCAGAATACAGACATCACACAAACTCCATGTAGATTTTTTTTCTAGATTTCAACTAAGGACCTCAGTGCTCAATAGAAACAAACCCATCATCCCTTGTTATATTTTGATCCCTTGTTATATTTTGAGAACATCTGGATTTCCATTAATTCCATGACCTCCATAACATTTATTATTATTATTATTTTTAATAGCTAACTTACTTAAACTATGTTTATTTTCCATAAAGACAAACTTATGCTCTCAACACATTTTCAGAAAGATCATTCAGGGAAGACTGCAGAGTGCGCATCTATAAAGATGACACTGTGACATCATAGATTTTACATTGCTAGTAATTACATTCTATAGATGTTTTTTCAGGCTGCAGTGAGTGGCAGGGTTCTTTTCAAGATAGCTACTCAGAGGTCTAGGTCTTTATAATTAGACACAAATGTCAGAATTGTGCACTTTAATGAGTAATGTCAGAATTTATCATTATTATGTAATTAAAAACAGCTTCCCTGGCCTTTCTTAATAAAAAAAAACCTTAGTATTTTAAGCATGGCTAGCTCCAGGTTTTTGTGGGCTCCAGACAAAAGAGTCTTAGTGGGCCACTTTAACATATACACGATTCATGATGCACAGGTAAGAAATATAGGTATACACTCCCTGACAGAAGTTATGTCGCTTATCCATGTTATGTAAATAAAAGCTTATAACCTGACATTAAATTCATCCATTGGTTGTATAAATTATTCTTTTGAAAGCTGAAATATTGATCAGTTAATGGACACAGAATGGTCAGATTTTGGTCAAAAGTTTTGTCACCTGGTCATATAATGCACCCAATCCTTGTTTACATCCTCACCTGTGCTCAGTAAATAATCTGTTAATTAGTGTGTGTGTGTGTATGTATAAAAAGAAACCCAGCTCCCCAGACCTTCACTTGAACTGTAACTTGAGCTCTGACAACATGCCAAAAATCCACCCTGCGACCAAAGCCAGGTGGCTGGAACCTTTAATGTGTCTCAGCATCAAGTACAAAGAATTAAAAAAAATTTTGAAGAGACTGGAGATGTGTTTGATAAGCCCAGGTCCAGCAGACCCCGCAAGACAACTGCTCAGGAGGAATGTTTGTTGGTTAGAAAATCCAAAGCAAGCCCCTCTTCCACTGCAGCAGAGCTCCAACAGGCCTGGTCACCTCAAGTCCCTGTGTCAACTAGAACAGTTTGTAAGATTCTTTCTCGAAATGGCCTTCATGGTCGAATCAGTGCCCAGAAGCCAGCACTAAACAAAAGGCAAATAAAAAACCATGTGGCATTTGCAAAATCCCACAGCCTGCTAAACAGATGGATGCTGGAAAAGTGGCAGAAGGTGGATTTCTCTGATGAATCTTCAGTAGAATTACTCCACAGCCACCGCAAATACTGCAGAAGACCTATTGGAGCCCATATGGATCCAAAAGACACCCAGAAAGCGGTTACATTTGGTGGTGGATAGATCATGGTCTGGGGATACATTCAGTATGGGGGTGTGCGAAACATTTACAAGGTGGAAGGCAATATCAATAGCCTAAAATATCAAGAAGTATTAGCTACCTCTTATAATCCAAATCATAAAAGGGGTTAAATTCTGCGGCAGGATGGTGCTTTATCTCATACATCCATCTCTACAACAAAGTTCCTCCAGGCAAAAAAAAAAGGTGCTCAATGACCGGCTAGTCCAGTCACCAGACATGAACATCATTGAGCATGTTTGGGGTACGATGAAAGAGGAAGCTTGGAAGACAAAAGCAAAGAATCTAGATGAACTCTGGAAGGACTTCATTAATAAGTTGTATGAATCATTGTTGAACTGCATGGATGCAGTCATTCCAGCTCATGGAAGTCACACAAAATATTAAATATAGCACCACAACTTCATACACCAATGTTATGCAACATATATTTGTATTTTAAGTTAATTATTTGTTTGAATATCACATTACTTTCTGTGGGCGACAAAACTTTTGTCTTGCCAAAATCTGACCATTCTGTGTCCATTAACTGATCAATATTTCTGCATTAATGTCAACTTATTTTCTTAACCTAAACCACATTTTGGAGGGTTTCAGCTTTCAAAAGAATAATTTATACAACCAATGGATGAATTTAACATCAGGATATAAGCTTTTATTTACATAATATGGATAAGCGACATAACTTCTGTCAGGGAGTGTAGTACAAGGCCAAAGATTTCATTTACTTCTTACATCATACAAGTGATGCATATTGTAAATTCTACAATAGCTCATAAACAGGCAAATTCTAGCAGCGCACAGCACACAGATTGACTGCAGACATATAATTTTAGACTAGACAGTATTGTCTTCCATAAAGTATTATGGGTGGGAGCATGGCCTAGCATTAGATGTGAGAGGATGGCTCCTGCGACCCCTCCGCTGCATTTCCTCATTTATCCTTCTCAAAGTCCCTCTGGAGTGCCAATAACGATCTGTGCCGGAGGCAGTGGGGAGCAGAGGCAGACCCCAACACGCAGTGCTGTGGTGACCAGTGGCCATGGTGAGGAGACGGCAGAAGGATGCGAGGACAGGAGCTGGGAGCCAGGCTGAAGATGGCACCGAGAGCATGGAGGCAGTGGAGAAGGCAGAAGCGGCAAATGCCTCCTAGGCATGGAGGCTGGAGATAGCGGCTAAATTGGAGAAGTTTGCAAGGCTGGAAGGAGCAGCAAAGGTGATGGCTGAAGGGGGAGAGGGGGAAACCGGGGAAAAGGAGAAAGAAGAAGACTCAGAGGCTGATTCGGTACAGGAGGGGTTAATGGGTGAGGATGAATGGTGGGAAAAGGAGAATGTGGAGCAGGAAGATACTGAGGAGCCTGTTATAGGGGAGCCCACATTGAAGGATGTATATGACCTGATTAGATTTTGTAAGCCTGCAATAACAACCCTTACAAAGAGAGTTGATGGGGTTAAACAAGAAATGTCCAGTATGAAGGAAGCCATAAATAAAGTTGGTGCCAGGGTGGGGGCATTGGAGGAGAGAGTGAGTGTGTTGGAAGACCAACTTTCTAAAATTCAGAAGTCTCACACACAATGTTTGCAGAGATGTGCTGCCCTGGCTGATAAAAATGATGACTTGGAAAACCGCTCAAGGTGGATTAATGTGAGATTAGTGGGCATCCCCGAGAATGTGGAAGGGACCAATCCTACAGCATTTATTGAGGACTTGCTCCACACTAAAATTGGCAGCGATAACTTGTCCAAACTTTACGCGGTCGAGAAAGCGCACCGTGTCCCCATGAGACCCCTCCCGCCGGGATCCCCCTGTACTATCCCTGCTAAGATCCTTAACTATAGAGACAGAGACATTATACTAAGGAAAGCAAGAATGGCCAACAATCTGTGCTTTAAGGGCCAAAAAAATATAGTTCTTACCGATAACGGTATTTCTCTGAGCCCATGACGGCACCACGGAGAGAGGGGATCCGCCCACCAAGGACAGGAAACCTACGGATAAAAAGGCGGTACCACTCTCCTGCATCAGTTGTTTACATAGATAATGATGGGAGACTACTAAGACATTTGTAAAAATTTTAACTGTTTAGCATAACAAGATACCGCGTGACTTTAAATTATAATGGACTATGGCACTATTCCATGTGTGCACCCATAAGTGAAGGGAGGGAATGTACGGGTGCCGTCATGGGCTCAGAGAAATACCGTTATCGGTAAGAACTATATTTTTCTCTGATCGCCCATGACGGCACCACGGAGAGAATTACATAGATAGTACATTCAGGGAGGGACCACTGCCTCCAGAACCCTTTTACCAAAAGTAAGGTCTGAAGAGGAGATTAGGTCCAATCTATAGTGCCTATAGAATGTGGATGGTGAGGACCAGGTAGCAGCTCTACATATCTGGTCTATGGAAGCTCCGGCCTTCTCCGCCCAGGAAGTTGCTACTGCCCTTGTTGAGTGAGCTTTAACCTCCCCGGGAACGGGCATCCCACTTGCTGAGTATGCTAGGCTGATGGCGTCCGTGATCCATCTTGCTATGGTGGCTTTAGATGCTTTTTTCCCCTTCCGGGGACCCTGGAAACACACAAACAGAGAGGAATCCTCCCTACTCTCTCTAGTGACTTCTAGGTAATGTAAGAGACATCTCCTTACATCTAGTGTATGTAGATTTTGTTCCTCCTTATTTTTAGGATTGGGACAGAAGGAGGGAAGAGATATCTCTTGAGACCTGTGAAATTTTGAAGCCACTTTCGGGAGATATGCTGGGTCTGTTTTTAAAACAACCCTATCCTCTAGAAATTGTGTGTGAGGAGGCCTGGCTGAAAGGGCCTGCAAGTCGCTGACCCTACGGGCAGAAGTAAGGGCGACTAAAAGAGCTGTCTTGAGGGATAGCGTTTTTATTGTAGATTCATGTAATGGTTCAAATGGAGGACTAGTCAGGGCTTTAAGGACCAAATTTAAGTCCCACTGAGGAACCACTTTTACTGGCAGAGGCCTAGATCTTCCTGCCGCCCTAATGAATCTAGAGACCCACCTATTTGAAGCCAAGTCAAAATTAAATAGAGCACCTAATGCTGCCACATGGACTTTTAGGGTACTGGTGGCTAACCCCATTTCCAACCCGTTTTGCAAGAACTCTAAAATGGCATTAATAGGAATTTCTTTCCCTATTTTAGCGCCTGAAACGGACAGGAACTTTTTCCATATTTTGCCGTACTGTTTTGTTGTAACCGGCTTCCTACTTTTCAACAGAGTTGAAATTAACCCTGAAGAGAACCCTCTGCTTTCTAATATTTTCCTCTCAAGAGCCAGGCTGTCAAGTGTAAGTTCTTGACCCGCGGATGATAGATTGGGCCCTGTGACAACAGATCCTGTAGGTCTGGCAATACCCAAGGGTCGGATATCGACATCTTTCTCATCCATGAGAACCAAGGTCTCTTCGGCCAGAACGGGGCAATTAATATGACCAACGCCCCGTCCTCCCGAATCTTCCTCAGCACTGCTGGAATCAAAATGAGAGGAGGAAAGGCATAGACCAGATGGTGACCCCAAGAAATCAGGAAAGCATCCAGGGCTACTGGGTTCCCCATGGGAGATAGAGAGCAAAAGGCGGCTACTTTTTTGTTTAAATGGCTCGCGAAGAGATCTATTTTGGGAACCCCCCATTTCTGAGTGATCTGGGTAAATATGCCTGGATTTAGTTCCCATTCTCCCTGTTTTAGGCTGGAACGACTGAGGAAGTCTGCCTTGTAATTGTCTATCCCTTTTATGTGTAGACTTGTCAGGGATAGAAGGTTGTTTTCGGCTATCTGAAGGATCGAGTTGGCCACTTCCATTAGACTTTTGGAACGGGTACCCCCCTGATGGTTTATATACGATACTACCACCTGATTGTCCGACATCACCCTCACATGGTGAGATTGAAGGACCCCCAGGAATTCCTGAAGGGCAAATTTTACTGCCAGGAGTTCCTTCATATTGGAGGAATTGTTTGCAAGGGACGGGGACCAAATGCCCTGAGCTACAAGGTCGCCCAGATGAGCCCCCCACCCTGAGGGGCTTGCGTCCGTTGTTAGGACCTTTGATATCGGGATTACCCATGGAACTCCCTGGGAAAGATTTTCCTGCAATGTCCACCAAGTTAGAGAGAGATTGGTGCGAGGAGACAATGTTAACCGCCCGTCTAAATGCTCTCCTAGGCGGATTTGCTCGGACAGTAGCTGCCATTGGAGATCCCTGGAATGTAGTTGGGCCCACTGGACTGCCGGGATGCAAGAGGTCATAGAGCCTAACAGTGACATGCCCTGTCGGAGAGTTATAGAGGGGAGAGATTGTACTCTTGATGCTAAGCTTTTTATCTTTTGTAATTTGCCCTCTGGGAGCCGGCATTCCATTTTTCTGGAGTCTAGAGTGAGACCTAGGTACTCCTGAACCTGAGAAGGCACCAGTTTGGATTTCTCTAGGTTTATTAGCCAGCCCAGGTTTTTTAGAGATTGAATCACTAAATCTAGCTGATTCTTGCAATGTTGCTGGGAGGAGCCTATCACCAGGAAATCGTCCAGATATGGAACGATCAGGGTGTTTTGTTCCCTGAGGTGAGCCATTACCTCCGCGACCAGCTTTGTAAAAACCCTCGGGGCTATTGCTAGGCCGAATGGAAGAGCTGTAAACTGGAAGTGTCTTAGGACTCCCTTGATGTGGATTGCCATTCTGAGGAATCTCTGGTGATCCTTGTGTATTGGGACGTGATAATATGCGTCCTTCAAGTCCAGGACCACCATGAAACACTGAGGAAACAGCATTTTGATTGATGACTTTATCGTTTCCATTTTGAATGCTTGAACCTCTAAGTAATTGTTTAGATTCTTCAGATTGATAATGGTCCTGAAGGAACCATCTGGTTTTTTCCTCAGGAATAGAGGGGAATAGTACCCTTGCCCTCTTTCTTGAGGGGGAACTTCTAGGAGTACTCCTTTTTTTACTAACCCCACAATCTCGTTTTCTAGAGTTAACTGTTCTTCTGCTGAGGATCTGGTATATGTTACCTTGAAGGAGGGACGAGGGTACCTCTTGAATGTTAACCTCAGTCCTGATTCTATGATGTTTAGGATCCAATGACTGGAGGTGATCTTTTTCCAGGCTGGGAGAAAGAGAGATAATCTCCCTCCCACCTGGGGTGAACCTTCATTGTGGAGGTTTCTTGCTGTCATTGAGGTTTTTATTGAAGATAAATCCTTTATTTTTATTTTTCTTATCGTCCCACTTCCCCTGGCCTTTCCCTGGGTTCTTACGGAAAAACCTCTTGTTCCGAAAGGGCTTCCGATAAGAGGGGAGACCCAGAGAGGGGAAGGACTTTTTCTTGTCCCCGGCTTTCTCTAAGATGTCGTCTAGAGTCGACCCAAACAGAAACTCCCCTTCACAGGGGATGGTACAGAGTTTCGTTTTCGTTTGTAGGTCGCCTGGCCAATTCTTAAGCCAGAGGGCGCGCCTGGCCGCATTAGCAAACACTGCTGCTCTGGCGGATAGCCTGATGGAGTCGGCCGAGGCATCGGCTAGGAAGGCCGCAGCCCCCCTCATTACGGGTAATGTATCCAGAATTGAGTCTCGGGAAGTTTTCCCCTTTAACTGACCCTCTAGCTGGTTCAGCCAGATCATCAGGGAGCGCGAAGTGCATGCAGCTGCAACTGCCGGCTTCAGGCCTCCTCCCGCTGCCTCCCAAGAGCCCTTGAGAAATGCATCTGCCTTTTTGTCCATTGGGTCCTTCAGAACCCCCATGTCCTCAAACGGGAGGGCGAATTTCTTTGAGGCTTTAGCAATTGCCACGTCTAATTTCGGGGCCTTCTCCCAAACGGAGCACGATTCTTCCTCGAAGGGATATTTCCTTTTTGGAGTTAAGAGAGTCTTCCTCATGGGCTTTTTCCATTCCTTCTTAATTAGGGCTGCAATTGCTTCGTTAAGCGGAAAAGCTCTCCTCTTTTTCTGTTCTAGGCCTCCAAACATAATGTCTTGTACTGTTTTTTTAGGATGGGAGTCTACCAACCCCATGGTGCTTCTTACTGCCTTTATGAGGCCATCAGTATCCTCTAGTGGGAAACAGTTATGTCCCCCCGAGGAAGAAGTAGATGATGAGGATGAGTCGGAGGAGACGGAGGACGCTGAACTCTCACTACCACTTTCGGATTTTGAGGCTGGAGATGGAGACCTATGCCTGGTCTTTCTCCTTTTTTTTCCACTTTTTAGTGACCTAAAAGTGTCCTCTACTTGTTCTTTAATTAGGCTCTTAAGATCTGAAGCAAACCCTGGAAGGTTTTCAGACACAGTTTGTTGAATGCAAGTATTGCATAGTCTTTTATCACATGTAGGTGGAAGGTCCTCTCTACAGATGGCGCAACTTTTGTGTTTAGTTTTAGCTACGCTTTTCCTCCCCTAAAAAGAGACAAATAACAATCTTACTGTCTCTGACATTCACGAAGATCCACTTACCACCTCCAGGACCCATAAATACCGATTGGGGGTTCTCTGCCTCTGGCTTTCTCCCCGACGCCGTACTGGACTCCTTACTGTGTTGAGACCTTTGGCGTTCTTTGCTGGTGTCCTGGTGCACTTTCTGCTGCCGCCTTTTTTGCTGCTGCTGCTGCTGTGGCGATACTGCAGGTGGAGGTGATTCGGGCGGAGGTGATGCTGGGTCACTCATACTGCTGCTGGTCTGCGTGCCTTGAACTCGGCTGAGTTGTCGCTCCTATTCCCCTTGAAGCTCCTGCCTATTACTGCAGAGCCACCAAGAGGATGAGGGTTCTACTATTTGAACCCTCCCGCCGCTTCCCTGCACCTGCGCAGTAGCGACTGATCATATGAGGAGCGGTCGGCGCCTGCGCAGTAATCCGACTCAAAAAACACGCTCTAGCGGTAATCCGCGCCATCCGACCGGAAGACCCGCCGGCGCCTGCGCAGTGCGCATCAAGCGCCCCGCCGAAACATACCGGCGGCTTCAGAAGCACCCCCGGCGCCTGCGCAATGCACACCAAGCGCCCGGCTGGAGCCACGCCGGCGCCTGCGCAGAGCGCGCCCCGGCCAGAAGCCCCGCCGGCGCCCACGCAGTGTACACCAAGCGCCCGGCTGGAGCCACGCCGGCGCCTGCGCAGAGCGCACCAAGCGCCCGGCCGGAAGCACCGCCGGCGCCTGCGCATACCGGCGCTCTGCAGACCTCGCGAGACCCAGCTGGATACCGGGCCTGCGCAAAGCAGCGCCCGGAAGCAGATATGCGCTGCTGACCGGCACCCCCGGTCCTATGCAGCCCCAGTAGCACAATACCTGCACGCCTGATGGCGATGCAGTGTGCAGACTGACGCTTGATTTAGGGAGGGTCGTGCTGCACCTCCCGCAACCACAGAGGGACCCCCCTGGATGTTGCCGCTGCTGCATCTTACCTGGGGAGGTGACCGCGAACTCCTTGTCACCTCCCCCGCACACCCTGTCGGCCCACTGGCTCCCAGCGGTGGCGCTTCGGGTCACCACCCTAGCCGAGGCAGAGGGACCCCAGCTGCCTGAATCGGACTGGTTGGCCCCGGATCCAACGACGAACTGGTAAGTCCGTAGGTCTCCCATCAAGGACAGGAAACCAACTGATGCAGGAGAGTGGTACCGCCTTTTTATCCGTAGGTTTCCTGTCCTTGGTGGGCGGATCCCCTCTCTCCGTGGTGCCGTCATGGGCGATCAGAGAAATTTCCATTTATCCAGATTAGTCAGCCGAGGTGCAAAAGCATAGGATGCAACATGGTGCAGTAAAGAAAAGACTGAGAGATTTGGCTTTGGCTTACTCTACCTTATATCTGACAAAGCTCAGGGTTGTGGCCCTGGGAACAGTGCATTTTTTCCAAACACCGGAAGAGACTGCTAAATGGCTTGACTTAAACAACAAGCGACTTCAGGCGGATACAGAGCGAAGTGAGCGGAATGAAATGCAGCGCTGTCATTTTTTTAAAAGGAGAAACTAAAAGAAGGTGCTGTTATATGGAGGTTTCTGGCTCCTGCATATTAGTTGATATGGACTATGGCGGGACTGATTGTAATAATATTGTTTACGTGCACATGAGGAGGAGAGGTGGAGAAGTTTTAGATAGATAGTGGTTTAGAGGTAACGTTTATTGGGAAGCTAAACATTGGAGTACCCACTTTCTGATAAGAGAGTGAAAAATACAACGGAGAACTGTTATGGTTTGTTGGGTTACTGTATATGGGGGAGGGAGGAGGGTGGGGAGGGGTTAATTGTTCAGTTAAGAGTTTTATTGCATACAGAGAGCTGCAAGATATTTGAGGGGTCGAGAACTTGCGTATATAGGATTGTATGATGGGTGATAGAATTTAAATTCTTAGTTGGAATGTAAGAGGACTGACAAAAGGGACACAAAGAATAACGATCATGGAATATGCTAAGAAGAGGAGACCGGATGTTCTATGCCTCCAGGAGACTCATTTACTTTAGGAAAAGGTGGAGGTGTTGAAGAGGAGGTGGATTGGGAGAGCATATCATTCCACGTATTATTCAATGCTAGAGCGGTCTCTTTATTAATAGGAGCGTCTACACCATTTGAAGAAATTGAAAGCCATGTTGATAGTGAAGGACAGTATATTTTTGTTATTTGTAAACTTTATGGGCAATCATTATGCATAGTAGCTTTGTACATACCACCACTGTACACCGAGAAAAAGTTATGTGAGGTTATGGAATTATTTAAGTGGGGTACAGGATTGCCATTACTGATCATTGGTGATTTCAATAATGTTATAGATGAGCGGTGGGATAGACAAACAGAGTGCAGGTAAAAGTATTAGGAAATTGATGGAATTTGGGAATTATATTAAAGAGATTGGAATGATGGACCTGTGGAGAGTGAGAAATTAGAATGTGGTGTGCTACTCTTGCTATTTTGCGACACATGGGTCTCTCTCACGAATAGATATGGTGTTGGGGAATGAGCTAATGACACAACTAGTCTGTGGAGTGGAACATCTCCCAAGGGTGATTTCAGACCATAAGCCTATAGAATTGTCCTGTCACGGTCAGCTGCTGCCGCAGATGAGGCCCAGCCCATAGACGCCCCCAAGCCGACCAACCTCAGAAGGCATGGGGCGTGCGTCCCCCGGGGACGAAATACGGACACTTTAAACCACAGAGGGGGACCCGGCCTACCCGAACTAGGGGAGGGCAGCGACCGGGGTTCTGTGGCACCTGAGCATGTGGACAAGGAAAGAAACACGTAGGACATGATTACACCGATACTTCAGGTATAGAGAAAGTAAAGTTTACTAAAGTAAAGTCACACAGTACATAAACAAAACATGACGATGTCAGGCTCCCGGTTCCACACTTCAGAAGGGTACCACCCAGTGGACCCCAAGGCACAAACGGATCACTGAGGCACAGATAGGCGGGACATCAAGGTACACGAGGACATCAGGGTACAGGCAAGACATCAGGATACAAACAGGACATCAGGACATCTGGACTCAGGAAAGACCTCAGGACATCAGGACACAGGCAGGGCATCAGGACATCAGGGAACAGACAGGATATCAGGACATCAGGGTCCATGAGGTCATCAAGACACAGGCAGGACATCAGGGTACAGACAGGACATCAGGACATCTGGACCCAGGGTCACCGGCAGACATCAGACAGGAGTCATTCGGCTCCGGACATCCGACACGACCTACAGGCACCACCAGAGACATCAGGCTCCAAGCTCCAGACAGTGATCATCGGGTTCCAGACTGCGGTCATCAGGCTCCGGACATAGGACCTAGGAAGGAACTCAAGCGTGATGGTGCAGACACCGCCATACCGGACATGAGCCAGACGGGGTTAAAACCGCATGGTAGTCAGAGCACAGAGTAGTTGATGCTCAGCAGAAACACCAGTTTCAAGAGACTCAAAGTCACTGGGAGTGAGGCTCCAGATGCAGGGGGATTCCAGGAACATAGTCACAGCAGACACAGTTCAGACAATTTCAGGTACAGGACAGGTACAGGATCAAGGATTCGGGCCTGGATATACCGCCTCCAGTACAAGCGCCAGAACAGGACAAAACAGGAATCAAGGCAAGGACTTTGGTACCAAAACATAGACAGGAGAGGCAGGAACAGAAACACACATAGCAAAGTTCAGGAGCTTTGTGAGTGTAGCTCAGGCCCCGCCCATAGGGCAGGGGAGCATTACATATCAGCTTCCGCTCAGCAATTGGCTGGGGACAGCATTTGAAGTACACACCCTAACCCTGATAAAAGCAGGGGAGGTGTGGCTGTGCACGCCCTAAGCACACTCTGAAACCATTACAGCACCAACAGTGCAGGTTCTGAGACTCAGGGCACCTGACTGAAACTGCATGCACTGAGCCATGTAGAAAGACATGCACCAGCTGCAAATGACCTCAAAACCCGCGGACAGCTTCACAGCAGCAACCAGGGACCGCACATGAGGAAGGTATGCAGCAGGGCAAATACCTAAACACCCATGTACGACTGCAGAAGAGCAGGGAACTGAGAAGGCTCCATTAAGGTAACAGCCAACAGTATCCCAGCTCAAATTAGGGGGAAAAGAGTAAAGGGTTAAAGCAAACATATGCATTGTCATGCCGAAAACCAGAGACAGAACGGCATGAGATGTCCATTAGGCGGAAAGGGGGGAAGATTGGGAAGAGTGTTAGGTTGAAAGCGGTATGGCTGGAATATATTAATATGAATACTATAAATGAAGAATTGGAGGAGTATTGGCAGATTAATGAAGGGAGTACAGATAATTGGGTCATGTGGGATGCTATGAAAACAATGCTAAGGGGTCACTTCTTCCAAGAGCTTTCCAGGTGTAAGTCGAAATCTAGGCTAGAAGACAGGGAAATAATAGAAACCTTGGAGAGGGTGGAGAGGGATATGGTGCTAACCCGTCAGCAGAAAATCAGAGTAGGCTTAGGGGGGCACAGGAAGAGGTTAATAAGGTGTATTTGAGGAAAGCGGAGAGGAGGAGGGCATTCCAGAAAACGCAATTTCATGATGAAGGTGAAAAAGTGGGACATCTGTTGTCAGTCGTGGTAGCAGACCAGAGGGAATCATCTTATGTATATAAATTGAAGACTGATGAGGCAATGGAGCTAGGGGCACAGAGAGTATTTGGGGGGAATTTAGACAATTCTATAATCGGTTATATTCTTCGGGAGCGGGGGACTTATTTGGAGACATAGAGGGTTTTCTTGAGGAAGCAGGACTCCCGAGTATTAAAGAAAGTGATAGGAGGTGCCAATAACAAAAGAAGAGATTGAAATAGCTATTATATCTATTGCAAATAATAAGGCCCAGGGGCAGATAGTATCCCAAGTGAAGTTTACAAACAATTAATTGAGATCGTGACACCCAGATTGCAAAAGGTTTCTGAAGAGGCTCTTCGGTAGGGTGAATTACCGGCGTCCATGAGCGAGACGGTGGTGGTCATTCCGAAAGAGGAAAGAGATCCGGGGTTGGAGGAATCTTATAGGACTATCTCATTGCTGACGTTGGATGTAAAGATTTTAAAAATTCTGGCTAGCCATTTGGCAAGCGTGGTTCAGGATCTTGTTCATTCTGACCAATCCAGGGCTGTTCTGCCCTGTATGCACACATGGATTTTTCCTCTCTGAACCCTGTTCACACAGGTAATATACAGATGATCAGGTTTTTAAATACATCAGATAGGGATTGCATACATTAGTTAGGACTGCTCTGATATGGGTATACCGTGAAGATTGGTAGAGCAGCTTAGTATACATTTTTTGCAAAAAACGTATCAACCAAATACCCTGTTATTTACATCTTTTACTAGCACTTGCGGATTACTGCAAACATTTTTTCAAACTGAGTGTTTTTGGTTTTACCATTCTCTTTTGTGTCTTCAGGTTTCTTGGTGGTGTGTGAACATGCTCTTACAGACTTGTTCACTGTGCAAGTAGCCCATGTGTTCCTGTTTCCATGATTGTTCTCTTGTGTCTACAAGACTGGGGAGTTCCACCACTCCTCTTGGGCTAGCTGCACAAAAGCTGTTCTGCCCTGTATGCACACATGGATTTTTCCTCTCTGAACCCTGTTCACACAGGTAATATACAGATGATCAGGTTTTTAAATACATCAGATAGGGATTGCATACATTAGTTAGGACTGCTCTGATATGGGTATACCGTGAAGATTGGTAGAGCAGCTTAGTATACATTTTTTGCAAAAAACGTATCAACCAAATACCCTGTTATTTACATCTTTTACTAGCACTTGCGGATTACTGCAAACATTTTTTCAAACTGAGTGTTTTTGGTTTTACCATTCTCTTTTGTGTCTTCAGGTTTCTTGGTGGTGTGTGAACATGCTCTTACAGACTTGTTCACTGTGCAAGTAGCCCATGTGTTCCTGTTTCCATGATTGTTCTCTTGTGTCTACAAGACTGGGGAGTTCCACCACTCCTCTTGGGCTAGCTGCACAAAAGCTGTTCTGCCCTGTATGCACACATGGATTTTTCCTCTCTGAACCCTGTTCACACAGGTAATATACAGATGATCAGGTTTTTAAATACATCAGATAGGGATTGCATACATTAGTTAGGACTGCTCTGATATGGGTATACCGTGAAGATTGGTAGAGCAGCTTAGTATACATTTTTTGCAAAAAACGTATCAACCAAATACCCTGTTATTTACATCTTTTACTAGCACTTGCGGATTACTGCAAACATTTTTTCAAACTGAGTGTTTTTGGTTTTACCATTCTCTTTTGTGTCTTCAGGTTTCTTGGTGGTGTGTGAACATGCTCTTACAGACTTGTTCACTGTGCAAGTAGCCCATGTGTTCCTGTTTCCATGATTGTTCTCTTGTGTCTACAAGACTGGGGAGTTCCACCACTCCTCTTGGGCTAGCTGCACAAAAGCTGTTCTGCCCTGTATGCACACATGGATTTTTCCTCTCTGAACCCTGTTCACACAGGTAATATACAGATGATCAGGTTTTTAAATACATCAGATAGGGATTGCATACATTAGTTAGGACTGCTCTGATATGGGTATACCGTGAAGATTGGTAGAGCAGCTTAGTATACATTTTTTGCAAAAAACGTATCAACCAAATACCCTGTTATTTACATCTTTTACTAGCACTTGCGGATTACTGCAAACATTTTTTCAAACTGAGTGTTTTTGGTTTTACCATTCTCTTTTGTGTCTTCAGGTTTCTTGGTGGTGTGTGAACATGCTCTTACAGACTTGTTCACTGTGCAAGTAGCCCATGTGTTCCTGTTTCCATGATTGTTCTCTTGTGTCTACAAGACTGGGGAGTTCCACCACTCCTCTTGGGCTAGCTGCACAAAAGCTGTTCTGCCCTGTATGCACACATGGATTTTTCCTCTCTGAACCCTGTTCACACAGGTAATATACAGATGATCAGGTTTTTAAATACATCAGATAGGGATTGCATACATTAGTTAGGACTGCTCTGATATGGGTATACCATGAAGATTGGTAGAGCAGCTTAGTATACATTTTTTGCAAAAAACGTATCAACCAAATACCCTGTTATTTACATCTTTTACTAGCACTTGCGGATTACTGCAAACATTTTTTCAAACTGAGTGTTTTTGGTTTTACCATTCTCTTTTGTGTCTTCAGGTTTCTTGGTGGTGTATGAACATGCTCTTACAGACTTGTTCACTGTGCAAGTAGCCCATGTGTTCCTGTTTCCATGATTGTTCTCTTGTGTCTACAAGACTGGGGAGTTCCACCACTCCTCTTGGGCTAGCTGCACAAAAGCTGTTCTGCCCTGTATGCACACATGGATTTTTCCTCTCTGAACCCTATTCACACAGGTAATATACAGATGATCAGGTTTTTAAATACATCAGATAGGGATTGCATACATTAGTTAGGACTGCTCTGATATGGGTATACCGTGAAGATTGGTAGAGCAGCTTAGTATACATTTTTTGCAAAAAACGTATCAACCAAATACCCTGTTATTTACATCTTTTACTAGCACTTGTGGATTACTGCAAACATTTTTTCAAACTGAGTGTTTTTGGTTTTACCATTCTCTTTTGTGTCTTCAATCCAGATTTATGCCAAATAATCTAAGGCGATTAATTTAATTGAGACTTTTTCTGAATTTGCAGCTGCCGTTGGACATCAGGGGTAGTAGAGTTGTGGTGTCATTGGATGCACGTAAATCGTTTGATAGTGTTGAGTGGCAGTATCTTTGGAGGGTGTTGGAATGCTTTGGTTTTGGGCCAACCTTTATATCATGGATACAGTTGCTATATACTTCCCCGACCGCTAGGGTCAGAGGTAATAGGCAAATGTCTGAGAGTTTTGCTCTTCATAGGGGGACTAGGCAGGGGTGTCTACTGTCTTCGCTACTTTTTGCTTTGGCAGTGGAGCCCTTGGCGCAGACATTTAGGAGGACGGCCTTGATTAAAGGATTTAGATATGGCTTGGTAGAAGAAAAAGAATCCTTGTATGCCGATAATGTGTTGCTTTTTTTAGAGGAGTCCGGAGAGTCATTGTTGAGAGCAATGGATATTATTAAAACATTTGGATCTATATCGGGATTAGAAATTAACTGTGGAAAATCCACTGTCCTGGCTATAGATGATGGTGTTGTTGATTTGCCAGTGTCAGGGTTGGGTAGTAGGTTGGCAGTGGTGCGACAGTTTAAATACCTGGGCATTCAGGTGGCACTTCCGATTTTGTGCTATGTAGATTTGAATCTGATTCCACTGCTGAGTAAGTTTAGGAGTAAAGTAGGGGCATGGTGTAAACTGTATCTTTCAGTAGTGGGAAGAATTAATTTGATTAAGATGACTTTAATGACCCAACTGCTGTACGTCTTGCAAATTAAAAAGATTAGGGGTTTGGAAGATTTGACAAATTTTTCCCCTGATATGGCAAAATGAGACTCTACCGGAATTTGTTAAAATGGGAGAATTTAAAAATTGGAAGAGATTGGGAATACAGTACATGGCTCAGGTACAGAACATGCAGGGACTGGTGCCCTTTGGAAAGTTGCAGGTGGATTATGGGCTACTAGAGGTATGCAATATGGGCAGTATAGGCATGCTTATGTTATACAGAGCAAGACGATGAATATGGAGATTCACAAGGATATATTGATTGATTATGTCTGCGCAGACGGGGTACAAAAGGGGTAGTGTCGGGCATTTATAAGGATCTAATGCATACATTTTTATTTAATTATCCTATCAGAGCACAGGGGAAATGGGAGGAGGAGTTGGGAAGGATAGAGGTAGAAAATTGGAAAGTGATTATGGAATATATACCCCAATTATCGCTGAGTGAATCGGGCAGACTCTCGCAGATATATATACTCCATAGAGTATATAGGACTCCTGAACAGCTGTATAGAGCAGGTCTGAGACAGACTTCTGAGTGTCCTCAGTGCCAGGTGTAGGTGGCTGGAATTCTCTATATGTTATAGCAGTGTCTAAGTCTGAACCCATATTGGACAGCGGTGCTTAATGCCATAGGAGGAGCGTATGCTTGTAGGATTGAGAGGGATCCCGTGGTGTGTATTCTGGGATATGTGGAGGAGGTCCAGGTACATAATAAGTGTAATCCAGAAAAAAAGAGAGAAGAAAGCAGATGCACTCACCAGATGCAGTTACAAAGCGTCCTTTATTTCAGTGCCAGCCGGCACATAATTCACGGCACGGGGGAGAGGGAAGTGGACAGGGAGAGTGCGACAGGTAAGACGACGGCCGTTTCGCGCTGCCTGAGAGCGCTTCTACGGGTCCATAGTCAGACGGGAAATGACACATAATAAGTGTAAGGTGGCAATAGCTAGATTACTATATATTGCGAGGAAACTAATCGCCAGATACTGGATAAATGTAGATCCGCCGACATAGAGGGAATTTTTCAGACAGTCTGACTCTATTGTGAATAGGGAAAAAAACATTTATGTTAAAAAAAGGGATAAGAACATTTGAGACACTGTGGGCACCTAGGTGTTATGCTAGGCAATTCAGTAACACAATGTACATAGCGATCAGAGCACATACAGTGATCTGACAATAACCCAAAATAATAGAACGAGCTCTGAGACGTGGAAACTCTGTAGACCGCAATTCCTGATCCTCTCCAAACACAACTAGAGGCAGCTGTGGATTGCGCCTAAGGCTCCCTATGCAACTCGGCACAGCCTGAGAAACTAACTAGCCTGAAGATAGAAAAATAAGCCTACCTTGCCTCAGAGAAATACCCCAAAGGAAAAGGCAGCCCCCCACATATAATGACTGTGAGTAAGATGAAAAGACAAACGTAGGGATGAAACAGATTCAGCAAAGTGAGGCCCGATATTCTAGACAGAACGAGGATAGGAAAGATAACTTTGCGGTCTACACAAAACCCTAAAGAAAACCACGCAAAGGGGGCAAAAAGACCCTCCGTACCGAACTAACGGCACGGAGGTACACCCTTTGCGTCCCAGAGCTTCCAGCAAAACAAATAGACAAGCTGGACAGAAAAAATAGCAACAAATAGCAAAGAAGCACTTAGCTATGCAGAGCAGCAGGCCACAGGAATGATCCAGAGAAACACAAGTCCAACACTGGAACATAGACAGGAAGCATGGATCAAAGCATCAGGTGGAGTTAAGTAGAGAAGCAGCTAACGACCTCACCAGATCACCTGAGGGAGGAAACTCAGAAGCTGCAGTACCACTTTCCTCCACAAACGGAAGCTCCCAGAGAGAATCAGCCGAAGTACCATTTGTGACCACAGGAGTGAACTCTGCCACAGAATTCACAACAGTACCCCCCCTTGAGGAGGGGTCACCGAACCCTCACCAGAGCCCCCAGGCCGACCAGGATGAGCCACATGAAAGGCACGAACAAGATCGGGAGCATGGACATCAGAGGCAAAAACCCAGGAATTATCTTCCTGAGCATAACCCTTCCATATAACCAGATACTGGAGTTTCCGTCTTGAAACACGAGAATCCAAAATCTTCTCCACAATATACTCCAATTCCCCCTCCACCAAAACCGGGGCAGGAGGCTCAACAGATGGGACCATAGGTGCCACGTATCTCCGCAACAATGACCTATGGAATACGTTATGTATGGAAAAAGAATCTGGAAGGGTCAGACGAAAAGACACAGGATTAAGAACCTCAGAAATCCTATACGGACCAATAAAATGAGGTTTAAACTTAGGAGAGGAAACCTTCATAGGAATATGACGAGAAGATAACCAAACCAGATCCCCAACACAAAGTCGGGGACCCACAAGGCGTCTGTGATTAGCGAAAAGTTGAGCCTTCTCCTGGGACAAGGTCAAATTGTCCACTACCTGAGTCCAAATCTGCTGCAACCTGTCCACCACAGTATCCACACCAGGACAGTCCGAAGACTCAACCTGTCCTGAAGAGAAACGAGGATGGAACCCAGAATTGCAGAAAAACGGCGAAACCAAGGTAGCCGAGCTGGCCCGATTATTAAGGGCGAACTCAGCCAAAGGCAAAAAGGACACCCAGTCATCCTGATCAGCAGAAACAAAGCATCTCAGATATGTTTCCAAGGTCTGATTGGTTCGTTCGGTCTGGCCATTAGTCTGAGGATGGAAAGCCGAGGAAAAAGAGAAGTCAATGCCCATCCTACCACAAAAGGCTCGCCAAAACCTCGAAACAAACTGGGAACCTCTGTCAGAAACAATATTCTCTGGAATGCCATGCAAACGAACCACATGCTGGAAGAACAAAGGCACCAAATCAGAAGAGGAAGGCAATTTAGACAAGGGTACCAGATGGACCGTCTTAGAAAAGCGATCACAGACCACCCAAATGACTGACATCTTTTGAGAAACGGGAAGGTCAGAAATAAAATCCATAGAGATATGTGTCCAAGGCCTCTTCGGGACCGGCAAGGGCAAAAGCAACCCACTGGCACGAGAACAGCAGGGCTTAGCCCGAGCACAAATCCCACAGGACTGCACAAAAGTACGCACATCCCGCGACAGAGAGGGCCACCAAAAGGATCTAGCCACTAACTCTCTGGTACCAAAGATTCCAGGATGACCAGCCAACACCGAACAATGAAGTTCAGAGATAACTCTATTCGTCCACCTATCAGGGACAAACAGTCTCTCCGCTGGGCAACGATCAGGTTTATTAGCCTGAAATTTTTGCAGCACCCGCCGCAAATCAGGGGAGATGGCAGACACAATTACTCCTTCCTTGAGGATACCCACCGGCTCAGATAAACCCGGAGAGTCGGGCACAAAACTCCTAGACAGAGCATCCGCCTTCACATTTTTAGAGCCCGGAAGGTACGAAATCACAAAGTCAAAACGGGCAAAAAACAATGACCAACGAGCTTGTCTAGGATTCAAGCGCTTGGCAGACTCGAGATAAGTCAAGTTCTTATGATCAGTCAATACCATCACACGATGCTTAGCTCCTTCAAGCCATTGACGCCACTCCTCGAATGCCCACTTCATGGCCAGCAACTCTCGGTTGCCCACATCATAATTTCGCTCAGCAGGCGAAAACTTCCTGGAAAAGAAAGCGTATGGTTTCATCACTGAGCAACCAGAACCTCTCTGTGACAAAACAGCCCCTGCTCCAATCTCAGAAGCATCAACCTCGACCTGGAACGGAAGAGAAACATCTGGTTGACACAACACAGGGGCAGAAGAAAAACGACGCTTCAACTCTTGAAAAGCTTCCACAGCAGCAGAAGACCAATTGACCAAATCAGCACCCTTCTTGGTCAAATCGGTCAATGGTTTGGCAACACTAGAAAAATTGCAGATGAAGCGACGATAAAAATTAGCAAAGCCCAGAAACTTTTGCAGACTTTTCAGAGATGTCGGCTGAGTCCAATCATGGATGGCTTGGACCTTAACCGGATCCATCTCGATAGTAGAAGGGGAAAAGATGAACCCCAAAAATGAAACCTTCTGCACACCAAAGAGACACTTTGATCCCTTCACAAACAAAGAATTAGCACGCAGGACCTGAAAAACCGTTCTGACCTGCTTCACATGAGACTCCCAATCATCCGAGAAGATCAAAATGTCATCCAAGTACACAATCAGGAATTTATCCAGGTACTCACGGAAGATGTCATGCATAAAGGATTGAAACACTGATGGAGCATTGGCAAGTCCGAACGGCATCACTAGATACTCAAAATGACCCTCGGGCGTATTAAATGCAGTTTTCCATTCATCGCCTTGCCTGATTCTCACCAGATTATACGCACCACGAAGATCTATCTTAGTGAACCAACTAGCCTCCTTAATCCGAGCAAACAAATCAGATAACAATGGCAAGGGGTACTGAAATTTAACAGTGATCTTATTAAGAAGGCGGTAATCTATACACGGTCTCAGCGAACCATCCTTCTTGGCCACAAAAAAGAACCCTGCTCCCAATGGCGACGACGACGGGCGAATATGTCCCTTCTCCAGGGATTCCTTCACATAACTGCGCATAGAGGTGTGCTCAGGCACGGATAAATTAAACAGTCGACCTTTTGGGAATTTACTACCAGGAATCAAATTGATAGCACAATCACAATCCCTATGCGGAGGCAGGGCATCGGACTTGGGCTCATCAAATACATCCCGGTAATCAGACAAGAACTCTGGAACCTCAGAAGGGGTGGATGACGAAATTGACAGAAATGGAACATCACCATGTACCCCCTGACAACCCCAGCTGGACACCAACATGGAATTCCAATCCAATACTGGATTATGGGCTTGTAGCCATGGCAACCCCAACACGACCACATCATGCAGATTTTGCAACACCAGAAAGCGAATATCCTCCTGATGTGCAGGAGCCATGCACATGGTCAGCTGGGTCCAGTACTGAGGCTTATTCTTGGCCAAAGGTGTAGCATCAATTCCTCTCAATGGAATAGGACACTGCAAGGGCTCCAATAAAAACCCACAACGTTTAGCATAATCCAAGTCCATCAAATTCAGGGCAGCGCCTGAATCCACAAACGCCATGACAGAATACGACGACAAGGAGCATATCAAGGTAACGGACAGAAGAAATTTTGACTGTACCGTACCAATGGTGGCAGACCTATCGAACCGCTTAGTGCGCTTAGGACAATCAGAGATAGCATGAGCGGAATCACCACAGTAGAAACACAGCCCATTCAGATGTCTGTGTTCTTGCCGTTCAACTCTGGTCATAGTCCTATCGCACTGCATAGGCTCAGGTTTAATCTCAGGTAATACCGCCAAATGGTACACAGATTTACGCTCACGCAAGCGTCGACCGATCTGAATGGCCAAAGACATAGACTCATTCAAACCAGCGGGCAT
This sequence comes from Ranitomeya imitator, assembly GCF_032444005.1. NCBI lineage: Eukaryota > Metazoa > Chordata > Amphibia > Anura > Dendrobatidae > Ranitomeya > Ranitomeya imitator. Next base: position 413,191,616 of record NC_091286.1, on the reverse strand, counting down.
AGGAAATCCCACCATGACATCCTTAATGGCTTCAGAGAGACCCTTTCTGAAAATGGCTGCAAGCGCAGATTCATTCCATTGAGTGAGCACGGACCATTTTCTAAATTTCTGGCAATATAGCTCTATCTCATCCTGAGCCTGACAAAGAGCCAGCAAATCTTTTTCTGCCTGATCTACTGAATTAGGCTCATCGTACAGCAATCCAAGCGCCAGGAAAAACGCATTGATATCACTCAATGCAGGATCTCCTGACGCAAGAGAAAATGCCCAGTCCTGAGGGTCGCCACGCAAAAAAGAAATGACGATCCTAACCTGTTGCGCTGGGTCACCTGAGGAACGAGGTTTCAAAGCCAGAAACAGTTTACAATTATTCTTGAAACTCAGAAATTTAGTTCTATCTCCAAAAAACAAATCTGGAATAGGAATTCTCGGTTCTAACAAAGAATTCTAAACCACAAAATTTTGAATATCTTGAACTCTTGCCGTGAGCTGATCTACACATGAAGACAGACCTTTAATGTCCATTGTAACACCTGTGTCCTGAACCACCCAAATGTCTAGGGGGAAAAAAAGACAAATCACAGTGCAAAGGAAAAAAAATGGTCTCAGAACTTCTTTTTTCCCTCTATTGAGAATCATTAGTACCTTTGGCTTCCTGTACTGTTATGCTAGGCAATTCAGTAACACAATGTACATAGCGATCAGAGCACATACAGTGATCTGACAATAACCCAAAATAATAGAACGAGCTCTGAGACGTGGAAACTCTGTAGACCGCAATTCCTGATCCTCTCCAAACACAACTAGAGGCAGCTGTGGATTGCGCCTAAGGCTCCCTATGCAACTCAGCACAGCCTGAGAAACTAACTAGCCTGAAGATAGAAAAATAAGCCTACCTTGCCTCAGAGAAATACCCCAAAGGAAAAGGCAGCCCCCCACATATAATGGCTGTGAGTAAGATGAAAAGACAAACGTAGGGATGAAATAGATTCAGCAAAGTGAGGCCCGATATTCTAGACAGAACGAGGATAGGAAAGATAACTTTGCGGTCTACACAAAACCCTAAAGAAAACCACGCAAAGGGGGCAAAAAGACCCTCCGTACCGAACTAACGGCACGGAGGTACACCCTTTGCGTCCCAGAGCTTCCAGCAAAACAAATAGACAAGCTGGACAGAAAAAATAGCAACAAATAGCAAAGAAGCACTTAGCTATGCAGAGCAGCAGGCCACAGGAATGATCCAGAGAAACACAAGTCCCACACTGAAACATTGACAGGAAGCATGGATCAAAGCATCAGGTGGAGCTAAGTAGAGAAGCAGCTAACGACCTCACCAGATCACCTGAGGGAGGAAACTCAGAAGCTGCAGTACCACTTTCCTCCACAAACGAAACGGAAGCTCCCAGAGAGAATCAGCCGAAGTACCATTTGTGACCACAGGAGTGAACTCTGCCACAGAATTCACAACACCTAGGGTCCATTCAGTATATAATGGCACCATACAGTATAATGGGCCCCATATAATGCTCCATACAGTATAATGGGCCCCATATAATGTTCCATGCAGTATAATAGGCCCTATATAATGCTCCATACAGTATATAATGGTCCAAAACAGTATAATGGGCCCCATATAATGCTCCATACAGTATATCATGGCCCCATATATTGTTCAATACAGTGTAGTAGACCCCATATAATGCTCCATACAGTATAAGGGCCCAGATAATACTCCATACAGTGTATCAAGGCCTCATATATTACTCATTACAGTATAATGGGTCCCATATATTGTTCCATACAGAATTATGGGCCCCATATAATGCTCCATACAGTATAATGGGTCCCATATAATGCTCCGTACAGTATATAATGGCACCATACAGTATAATGGGCCCCATATAATGCTCCATATAGTATAATGGGCCCCATATAATGTTCCATACAGTATAATGGGCCCTAAGTAATGCTCCACTTCAAAGTCCTTTACAAACATTATTGGCACTGTCCCCATTGGGGCTCACAATCTAGAATCTTTATCAGTATGTCTTTGCAATGTGGGAGGAAACCGGAGTACCCGGAGGAAACTCACGCAAACACGGAGAGAACATACAAACTCCTTGCAGATGCTGTCCTTGGTGGGGTTTGAACCGAGGACCCCAGCGTTGCAGAGCAACAGTGGTAACCACTGAGCCACCGTGCTATCATTTCTTTTTATATTCTACCCATATCAGTAAGAAAAACCTCTGCTGAAGTACAGTTCTTAAATCATGTTTCTGATACACCAGAAAAGTAGCCAAAATCTTTTAGCCTTAAGATTTTTTTGTATACTAAGATATGAATACATTAGTATGAGTATAAAAATCAGTTATATTAATGCAGCTTAATATGACTAATATTACACAAGTAATCGCCATAATTCACATTGCATAGTGAACGTTCACAACTTGTATTTAAGCCTAACAAATGATTTATATAAGGAAGCAGAATTTAGATTTTGCTCAGTAAAACGTGGAGAGTACCAGGGCTCTTTGATAAGATTTGTTCGGTCTTTCTGTAGACAGCTCACCCTTGCTCTGTCCTTGTAGAACTGCTCCATGGGGAGAACTGACAGTGGGAAGTGGGTATATAAAATCCAAGACAGAAAAATGGCTCCCTAACCACACCTGAAATTATACTCAGGTAAAAGGAATGGAGCAGAGAGACAGATAAAATCAACTCCAGAATATTTTCTGTCTCAAGAAGATGCATTGATAGGGTGATAATAAACCTTGAGCACCCGGTGGAAAGCAATTAGCTTCTGCTGCTGTTCTTTAAGGGGTTAAGCCATGCAGACTGCTCCAAGGTCTGAGGATATAAAGGCATATGTCTTGCAATATACAAGCTTTTGGGATAAGATATGGTTTTTCTTACCATTTAATAGAATTATTATCCTACTTTGAAATATAAAAATAATTTGGTGTGGGACGTTAAAGCTCCCAGTCAACTGCTCCCACTGAAACACAAGAGATGACAAACACTGCTATGTGAAGCTTTGTTTGCCACCTCAATGACAAGAATAGTGCTACGTGAGTCTGTTTTTTTTAAATCAAAATGGGATTCATTAGGTACAACACTTGTGTGAACATAGCTTTAGAATCAAGTAGAATATTTAGAGATTATGCCAAGATGTTCTCATGATTAGAGGAATTGTTTTAAGTTGCTGTTATTTGCACCAAATTTATGAAAGTGCCAGTTAAAGTTTGATTAAATTTGGTCCAATATGACATTTCTGTCTAGAGCTGATTTTCTACTTTTTACGCAACTAGTGTTGAGCGATACCGTCCGATATTTGAAAGTATCGGTATCGGATGGTATCAGCCGATATCCGAAAAATATCGGATATCGCCGATACCGATATCCGATACCAATACAAGTCAATGGGACACAAATATCGGAAGGTATCCTCTATGGTTCCCAGGGTCTGAAGGAGAGGAAACTCTCCTTCAGGCCCTGGGATCCATATTCATGTGTAAAATAAAGAATAAAAATAAAAAATATTGATATACTTACCCTCGGGCGCGCCCTGGTTGTAACCGCTGCAACCGCCATGATTCCCTTCCTAAGAATGAGCGCGTAAAGGACCTTCGATGACGTCGCGGCGTGTGATTGGTCGCGTGACCGCTCATGTGACCGCTCACGCGACCAATCACAAGCCGCGACGTCATCGAAGGTCCTTCGTGCGCTCATTCTTAGGAACAGAAGCATGGCGGTTGCAGCGGTTACAACCAGGGCGCGTCCGAGGGTAAGTATATCAATATTTTTTATTTTTATTCTTTATTTTACACATCAATCTTCATCCCGATACCGATTTCCGATATCGCAAAAAATATCGGAACTCGGTATCGGAATTCCGATACCGCAAATATCGGTCGATACCCGATACTTGCGGTATCGGAATGCTCAACACTATACGCAACCTTTGTGCAAATCGATTTGCAGAACCGAATCCATTGGCCACATCAGTAATCTGTTGTCACTTTACGGGAAAAATGACATCTACCTTCTATTTCCCAGTTTCAAAAGCTATGTGAAAATGTTTGATCAGTTGGGGACTGTGTGCTGAGACCCCCACCAATCCCTGCAATGATGAGACAGAAGCTGGTAGCTGAGGCAGGTTTAGTAGAAAGTACCCAGATCACACTAATCCAACCCTGTGACATATTTCATTAAAGCAAACATTTTTAAAGCAATGTATCGGCAGTGCTATTACTAAATAATTTCTGAAAAAAGTAACATGATGCTTACTATAAAATTTTTAAGTAGTTTGGGTTTCGTTACAGAAATTTCCATCATACCAAACTGATGTAAAAATCAGATTCTGAGAGTAAATAAACATAAATGTGGTAGGCATGAAATAAAAGTATGTTGGAACCAATGGTGCCATTATTTGTAACAAATTTATCAAAATATGGAACAATAATTTATACATTTGTCATAGCTTTAAATATGTCTGGACATTGTTATACTAAAGAGCAATACATTTGACCCTCAATGCTCAATTCATGATGAGAATAGCTTGCATAATTGTGTTACTTGTGCCAAATACTAGGCTATGTGCACACGTTGCGGATTTGTTGCGGATCAGCAGCGTTTTTGCCTACACGGAATTGCACCAAATCTGCAAAGGATTGCTCAAGCAATGTTAATCAGTGGGAATCCAGAATTGGTGTGCACATGCTGCGTAAAATTCCGTCCTGATTCGCAGCGTTTTATTTTCTGCAGCATGTCAATTCTTTTTGCCGATCTGCAGCATTTCTGCACCCATTGACTTACATTGAGTCAGTCAAATCCGCAGCCAAACCGCAGGTGTGAAAAGGTTTGTGGATTTGAATGCCAAAAACGCTGCAGAAAGAAAATGCTGTCAGAAGGAGGTAGAGTGTGTGGTCGAAGAATATGTGTGTGGGCAGAGAATAAGTGTGAGCAGAGAATATGTGCATGTTTGTCTGTGGGTGTGTGTGTGTCTGCTGGTGTCTGTGTCTGTCTGCGGTGTGTGTGCGTTTGCAGGTGTCTGTGTGTGTAGTTGTGCGGGTGTCTGTGTCTGTCTTTGGGTGTTTGTGTGTGCATCTGTCTGTGGGTGTCTGTGTCTGTCTGCGGGTGTCTGTGTGCGTCTGCCGGTGTGTGTGTGTGTCTGTGGGTGTCTGTCTGCAGGTGTATGTGTGTTTGTTCCCAGGTGTCGTCTGATAGGACTGCTACTCCCATCCGACTATGTCTGCTGTCACATATAACAGACAGCATGAGCTAATGATGGGAGAGTAGTGCAATCATCCAGCGACTGTGTTCAACTGTAAAAAATAAAACATTTACATAATTACATACAATATACATACTCATCCATCACCTAATCGCCCTCGTCTCCTGCAAGCAATCAAAAATAATAAACCAGCATATATTCCCTGTCCACTGTAGTCCATTTAATAACGAGTGACCCACAACGATCTCATGTGTAGAACAGTCACATCAGGAGATATGACCACTCTACCCAGCCACCGGCGATACACTGACAGGAGGTAATCGCTCCCCCAGTGTATCACGAAAGTTCACCAGAGTTCATCAGCTGATCAGCTCTGGTGCTCTCAGATGCGGCACCGTTGGGTGAGAAAATTCACACACAGCGCTGCTGTAAGTGACAGCACCAGAGCTGATGAACTCCGGTGAACTCTCAGTGGGACATTCGGTAATGGACTACGTCGGACAGGGAGTATTATATGATGGTTTATTATTTTATTTATGTTGCAGTAGATGAGGGCATCGGGGATTAAGTATGGTAAATTAAGATTCAATAAAGGAGTCTGCGTGATTATTTCAAATAAAGGACTTTATTCTGGCTGTGTCTTTATTTACCATGTAACTATGCGGTTAGTAATGGATAGGTGTCTTATAGACGCCTCTTCATTATGAACTTGTGGGCTTGATGTCACCTGACAATACAAAGGTGATATCAACCCAACAAATATGAATCCCACTTGCAACGGCTACAGGGCGAGTGGGAAAAGTGAGGCTAAGTACCAGAATTGGTGCATCTATAAGATGCGCCATTTCTGGGGCAGCTGAGAGCTGATTTTTTAGGCTGGGAGGATGCCAATATACATGGCCCCTTTCTAGGATATTAATGTCAGCCTTCAGCTGTCTGCCTAGCCTTTGCTGGTTCGATTTTATAGGGGGACTGCATGTCAATTTTTTTCTGGAGTTCCCCTGTATACTAGCCAGTAAAGGCTAAGCAAACATCTGGGAGCTGATATAAATAGCCTGGGAACCTTTATGGCTATTGGCTCCTTCCCAGAATATTAAAATCAGCCCTCAGCCATCAGATTTCCCTCTGCTGGTTATGGAAATTACATGGGAGCCCACGCAATTTAAATTTTTTAAAAAAAAATAAACAGATATTACATTTCACTCAAATTTTGTGTGTGTGTCTTTTATTTAACTCTTTATGCACCATTTTATTAATGAGGGCACCTGGCTGACACATACATGTATATATATATATATACTAGAAATAAGCCCGATGCTATCGCATCGGGAGTGCGGTGAAGTTAACATAGATGTCACTGCTATTCCCAACGCAGGTGCAGTAACAGCCACGTCATTACCGTGCATGGGCAGGTAGAGTGGGTAGAGTGCGCAGTTGTGGCTGTTACTGCGCATGCAAGAAATAGCGGAGACGTGTATGTCACTTGCGCAGTTCGTGGCCACGAACTGCGCCTGCGCAAATGACACTGCCGCGGTGCCTTATAGGCCGGAAGTCCAAACTGGCGATTATATGTATATAGATATATATACTGTATATATATTATTGTAACAGCACTGCTCGCCAGCTGACCAATAAACTCAATACGTCACTGGTCCTGCAAGCACACTGCACCACCAATAACAGTACAAGTAAGTACAACCTAGCTTTGGTTAGTGACAATTGTATGTACCTATATTCAAGTATGCTGCACTTTGTCTAATCTCAGTATAGCGCGGAGATTATTTTATTTACATATTATTTTCGCAGATCACTACCAACAGGGGTTTACACAGAACCTGTTTTAAGCACCAGCTGCTTCTGAGTTTTTCGTCTCTTCCTCCTTGGGTATGAAGCGCCAGTGTAGTTTGTTGTTTATTTCCGTAGATTTTAATAGTAACTTTTGATACGCAATAAATGTCTCAGATAATAGGACTTCTTGAAGTGTTATTGCAGCCCTTGCGATTTGTAGGCACCATAGTGAATAGTGTAGGTGCCAAGGACTGCGAAAGGTTAAAGTTTTATAAAAGATGACTGCCTTTTTTTAAATCTTTGCATCACCAGGAATGATTGGTTAGAAGGAAGAGGGAGGGTCATGAAGGGATAAAAGAGAGGGGCAGAAAGAATGGTCCCCTCATTCCTACCTCCAGGTCCGGACTGGGACTAAAATTCAGCCCTGGCATTTGAAGTTACACAGGCCCACTTGTCACATGGTGACTGTATAATATCTTTGTACACTTGTAGGCTACAAGAAGTGAGGGGAGTGTAACACGACTATATAAGATATAATCACAGCTGTATCCAGCATTACAGCTCGGTCCTATTTATTGATTTTAGATGCAGTACCAAGAAAAGCCGCTACTTTACCTACATAACTGGATCTCGTAGATAATGAATGGAATGAGATGAACAAAGGCTGTGGAACCTCATTCTGATGCTCCATAAACTTTGCCTACAGCCACTTTTGGTTCCGCTGCGCAGCACGAGAACCGGTGACACTGAAGAGCGGTGACATCAGTAACGTCACCGCTCTTCAGATATTCCAGGTCTTGCGCTGAGCTCGGCGACTGTGAAGAGCAGTATTGTTACTACCATCACCGCTCTTCAGAGTCGCTGGGTCTCTCCAGGTCTGGGCTAGAAGTGGGGGTGTCTGATAGACACCAGGGATTGATAGCAGCTGACATTATGCAGCTGACATCAACCCTAAAAATCATTACACATACCAGAATTAAATGCTTTGGCGGCTGGGAAAAGCAGTAGAGTTAGCACTATTTCCAGTCGCCGGGTGCTAACTACAACTGTCATCATCCTTGCCTGGCCTCCCTGAGAAGCATTTCTGTTGTATTTACATGCGCTGATCTCAGGCCACTAAATGAGTGTGATCTACAATACTGAAGTCGTTTGCTTGTTTCCCGGCATCTTTACATCAACTGAGAAAGAATGAAGGGAGCAGACCAATCACAATTAGATCAACCTGTCCCCATACAGTATCATGCTATCAGAAGCACAACTACAGTTTACACCGGTGCTGCTGAGAACAAGGATTTCTGTTCCAACATAAACAATCTAATCACTCGATGAACAGGCAGCATTTTGATTGTTTAGTATAATACACCCCATAGTCCTCCATATATTATAATGTGCACCTCAGTCCTCCATATAGTATAATATGCTGCTCAGTCTTCCATATAGTATAATATACTCCTCAGTCCTCCATATAGTATAATACACTCCTCAGTCCTCCATATAGTATAATACACTCCTCAGTCCTCCATATAGTATAATACACTCCTCATAGTGCTCCATATAGTATAATGCACCGCCATAGTCATCCATGTAGTACAATTCACTTCCCATAGTATAATGCACCCCATAGTTCTTCATATAGTATAACATATTCCCCATAGTCCTCGATACAGTATAATGCAGCCCACGTATAGTATAATGATGCCACCCCAGAGTATAATGCAGCCACCCCACAGAATATATTGTAGCCCCGAGTATAATGTAACCCTCCCAGAGAATATAATGCAGCCCCCTCATATAGTATAATGCAGCCCCTGCATATATAATATATGGTAGCCCCTTCATAGAGCATAATGCAGCCCCCCATAGAATATAATGTAGCCCCTCCATAGAATACAATGCAGCCCCCCTCATATAGTATAATGCAGCTCCCCATAGAATATAATGTAGCCTCCTCATAGAGTATGATGCTGCAGCACCCCAGGTGACCGATTGCTGCAGTGATGTTGCTTTTCCTTGGGGGAAGGTAATGTCATGCTCAGAGGCAAAAGAGTTCTCTTCACCAGGTAAGGCACACACATGCAACACATTCTGAATTCAGGCCAGGAGGGGGACCTAAAGACCTGAATTCAGGGGAGCTTCCCTGTATATGTTTCCTGACCTGGAGGAGGAATTAGTTAGTTGTTCAGAGACACCGAAGTAGAAGGAAGTCTGGAACTGAGTGCAGACAGAGAGGCCTGACAGCCACAACGAAGCTGCAGCCTCTGGAAGGACAGATAATCTGGAAGGGTTGGATGTGGAGTAGCCAGAAGGGAAGGAGCACAGGAGAGGAACAGAGCTCCATATATACTACATGTTACCTGCCCGCACCATGCCTGAGATGCAGCAGCACCTGAGGAGCCCGGGGCATGTTAGAGTCCCTGTAAAAAGGCTCAAGCTGTCTGTCGTGCAGGTACCTGTCCCAGGACAGGAGGAAACTGGAGGACCCTGTAGAAAGCTTCAGGCCACAGGGACCTCACCTTGAAAGGCGCTAGTTGGAAAGGCTCACGGACCTCTACTGGTACAGGAGAACTCTCACTCACCTCTGAGCTGGCCGGACCACCATCATCCGTGCCTGGTACCCTGGACTGTGGCCTGTCACCCACAAGTAAACCAGGTAAAGACTTACAACTTGTCTCCTTTCATTTATTTACTGGCTTTACCATCTACGTCACACACCATAGGACCCCTGGGGACCCCGCTTCAGCTGTGGGAAGTGTAACATCTGGGCTTCCGCAACATCCCCAGGGGACCCCTTTAATGCAGCGTCGGTCCCCCTATTGACCGAACTCCACAGGTGGCGTCACGATAAACTTTGAACATTTAACCCCCTTTAACGTTGATGCCCAGGGCTACGGACCAGGTCGCAGCCACCGTGACATCCCCCTTTGCGACCAGACCCGGTACCGAGTACCCCACTGCCCTGTGGGTGCATCAATACAATCACCCCTCATAGAATATAAAAAATTTAATACATGGAATACATTTAATATAGAATATAATACAGCCCCCATAGAATATAATGTAGCCTCATAAAAGAGTATGATGCAATCCTCCCGCATAGAATGTAATACAGGCCCCCATAGAATATAATACAGCCCCCCCATAGAATGTAATACAGTCCCCCCATAGAATGTAATACAGTCCCCACATAGAATGTAATACAGTCCCCCCCATAGAATGTAATACAGTTCCCCCATAGAATGTAATACAACCCCCCATAGAATGTAATACAACCCCCTATAGAATGTAATACAACCCCCATAGAATATAATACAACCCCCATAGAATGTAATACAGCCCCCCAATAGCCCCACAATCCAGTTATCACTCATTGATATATTAAAAAAAAACATACAATCCTCACCTCTCCTCGTGCCCCGCGCTGCTCCTGGCTCCTGTCTCAGCGGCCGCAGTCTGCCCGGCACACAGCAGGTATGCGATGATATGACATCATCGCGCACCCACAGTGTCAGAGGCAGAGCGGGGAATGATGGGAGAGGGAGCATCAGCAGACGCTCCCTCCTTCATCATTGCATTCAACTGTACCGGCATCATAGACGCCGGTATAGTTGAATGCGGCAGCGCTGGTGGGGGGTGAGTCGGCGCTGGCGCCTCTGACAGCGGCACAATGTGCATGGATCGAGCGGCCCACAACTGGCACCGGCCCTTCTGGCATTTGCCAGAAGTGCCCGATGGCCAGTCCGGCCCTTCATACCTCTACCTGAGGAACATCACCCACCCTCTCACCTTGATTTGTTTGATTGTATGGCTCACAATAAGGTTACAAAGTTTGGAGGTTTTATTCATGTCACAGCTGTCAGGAGTTTTTGGACCTGAAAGCAACATCCTCACTGCTTTGCACAGTGACTCGGCATTGTGGAATGTTTTTAGAATCAGGGGCCAAAAGTTTTGTATGGGAATGTACAAAAATTATAAAGCTGGGCCTTTTGCTCACCGAAGACCATAGTATTGGGTTTTTATTTGTCTGTTTATGTTTTTAAAGTAAGTCATCTATAGCTATGTGTAGGAGGAAGACTGGACTGCGGGTACCTGGGCTGTGCCCAGTCTGGAACTTTCAAGGCTGCATCCAGTGTTCCCTGGGGAAAGAAGGAGGGACCGGACAAGTCTCATGACCTGGGGAGAGGGTGCATGGCTGAGCCAGGCAGTGAGCAGGAAGCACGGGAAAGAGCTTTCAGTTTCCCGCCGGTGGTGGACGCAGAAAGAAGTGTGCGGCTTGCTCCGCGGTTACAGAGGCAGAGCGGAGACGTGCCCCAGCAGAACTTAGGCAAACTCTTCAGTGAGCCAGTGAGTGTTGTGATGCAGCGGTAGGACCATACACAGTGAAATGGCAATGACCCAAGCAAGTTCAAACAAAAGGTTTCTTTACTGTGTTACTTCACAAAGTCATTTAGCAATGCATAGCAAACGGCTTCTTCATCCAGGCCAAAGGAAAATATACAGTACACGGCTTCGTCACATAGTCCATCAGAAATACACAGTAATCGGCTTTACCTTTGCAGTCCCTACACAGGCCAGACTTCCCTTTGTCCAGTTTCCCTGGGGCGACCACCCGTCGATGCCAAGTCTCTACTCACGCTGTGCACATCAAACTATCCTCCAGATTACAGCCTGGCAACATAAGACAGCCCGGGATGCAGGGTGTCAGTTCCTTTTGCCCCGTGTTGCTCCACTGTTGTGAATTCTGTGGCCAAGCTCCCTCCTGTGGTCGTGAGTGGTACTTCGGCTGGTTCTGTCTATGAGCTTCCTTTGGTGGATGAGAGTGGTACTGCGGCTTCTGAGTTTCCTTCCTCAGGTGATGAGGTTAAGTCGTTAGGTGCTGCTCTATTTAACTCCACCTAGTGCTTTGATCCTGGCCTCCAGTCAATGTTCCAGTATTGGTCTTGCTTTCTCCTGGATCGTTCCTGTGGCCTGTCTATCCTGCATAAACTAAGTTTTGCTTGTGTTATTTTTGTTTGCTATTTTTTCTGTCCAGCTTGCTATATTGGTTTTTCTTGCTTGCTGGAAGCTCTGGGACGCAGAGGGAGCACCTCCGTACCGTTAGTTGATGCGGAGGGTCTTTTTGCCCCCTCTGCGTGGTTGTTTGTAGGGTTTTGTGTTGATCGCAAAGCAATCTTTCCTATCTTCGGTCTGTTCAGTAAGTTGGGCCTCACTTTGCTAAATCTATTTCATCTCTGCGTTTGTATTTTCATCTCAACTCACAGTCATTATAGGTGGGGGGCTGCCTTTTCCTTTGGGGTATTTCTCTGAGGCAAGGTAGGCTTATTTTTCTTTCTTAGGGCTAGCTAGTTTCTCAGGCTGTGCTCGAGGCGCATAGGACTGGTCAGGAGTGCTCCACGGCTACCTTTAGTGTGGTTGGATAGGATCAGGGATTGCGGTCAGCAGAGTTCCCACGTCTCAGAGCTCGTCCTATGTTTTTGGTAATTATCAGGTCACTTTGTGTGCTCTGAACTACAAGGTCCATTGTGGTTCTGAATCACCTGTTCATAACAGTACTGGAGGCCCAAAGTACTAATGCTTCTCAATAGAAGGAACAGAGAAGTTCTGAGACCATTTTTTTTTCTTTGCACTGTGTTCTGTCTTTCTTTTCCTCTTTACATCAGGGTGGTTCAGGACATGGACATTCAGGGTCTGTTCTCTTTGATGGATAATCTCGCTATAAATGTACAGAACATTCAAGATTTAGTGGTTCAGAATCCTATGTTAGAACCTAAAATTCCTATTCCTGAGTTATTTTCTGGAGATAGAGCTAAGTTTTTGAATTTTAAAAATAATTGTAAACTATTTCTGGCTTTGAAACCCCGCTCCTCTGGTGACCCAGTTCAACAAGTTAAGATCATTATTTCTTTATTACGTGGCGACCCTCAAGACTGGGCATTTTCCCTTGCGCCAGGAGATCCTGCATTATGTAATATTGATGCGTTTTTTCTGGCGCTCGGATTGCTGTATGAAGAACCTAATTCAGTGGATCTGGCAGAGAAAAATTTGCTGGCTCTGTGTCAGGGTCAGGATGAGATAGAGATTTATTGTCAGAAGTATAGAAAGTGGTCCGTGCTCACTCAATGGAATGAATGTGCGCTGGCAGCTATTTTCAGAAAGGGTCTCTCTGAAGCCCTTAAGGATGTCATGGTGGGATTTCCTATGCCTGCTGGTCTGAATGAGTCTATGTCTTTGGCCATTCAGATCGGTCGACGCTTGCATGAGCGTAAATCTGTGCACCATTTGGCGGTATTATCTGAGCATAAACCTGAGCCTATGCAGTGCGATAGGACTTTGACCAGAGCTGAAAGGCAAGAACACAGACGTCAGAATGGGCTGTGTTTCTACTGTGGTGATTCCACTCATGCTATCTCCGATTGTCCTAAGCGCACTAAGTGGTTCGCTAGGTCTGCCACCATTGGTACGGTACAGTCGAAATTTCTTTTGTCCGTTACTTTGATCTGCTCTTTGTCTTCCTATTCTGTCATGGCATTTCTGGATTCAGGCGCTGCCCTGAATTTGATGGACTTGGAGTATGCTAGGCGCTGTGGGTTTGTCTTGGAGCACTTGCAGTGTCCTATTCCATTGAGAGGAATTGATGTTACGCCTTTGGCCAAGAATAAGCCTCAGTATTGGACCAGCTGACCATGTGCATGGCTCCTGCGCACCAGGAGGATATTCGCTTTCTGGTGTTGCATAATCTGCATGATGTGGTCGTGTTGGGGTTGCCATGGCTACAAGTCCATAACCCAGTATTAGATTGGAAATCTATGTCTGTGTCCAGCTGGGGTTGTCAGGGGGTACATGGTGATGTTCCATTTCTGTCTATCTCATCATCCACCCCTTCTGAGGTCCCAGAGTTCTTGTCTGATTACCGGGATGTATTCGATGAGCCCAAGTCCAATGCCCTACCTCCGCATAGGGATTGTGATTGTGCTGTTGTGATAGACAATTCAGTAACACAATGTACATAGCGATCAGAGCACATACAGTGATCTGACAATAACCCAAAAATAATAGAACGAGCTCTGAGACGTGGAAACTCTGTAAACCGCAATTCCTGATCCTCTCCAAACACAACTAGAGTCAGCTGTGGATTGCGCCTAACGCTCCCTATGCAACTCGGCACAGCCTGAGAAACTAATTAGCCTGAAGATAGAAAAATAAGCCTACCTTGCCTCAGAGAAATACCCCAAAGGAAAAGGCAGCCCCCCACATATAATGACTGTGAGTAAGATGAAAATACAAACGTAGGGATGAAATAGATTCAGCAAAGTGAGGCCCGATATTCTAGACAGAACGAGGATAGGAAAGATAACTTTGCGGTCTACACAAAACCCTAAAGAAAACCACGCAAAGGGGGCAAAAAGACCCTCCGTACCGAACTAACGGCACGGAGGTACACCCTTTGGGTCCCAGAGCTTCCAGCAAAACAAATAGACAAGCTGGACAGAAAAAATAGCAACAAATAGCAAAGAAGCACTTAGCTATGCAGAGCAGCAGGCCACAGGAATGATCCAGAGAAACACAAGTCCAACACTGGAACATTGACAGGAAGCATGGATCAAAGCATCAGGTGGAGTTAAGTAGAGAAGCAGCTAACGACCTCACCAGATCACCTGAGGGAGGAAACTCAGAAGCTGCAGTTTCCTCCACAAACGGAAGCTCCCAGAGAGAATCAGCCGAAGTACCACTTGTGATCACCAGAGCCCCCAGGCCGACCAGGATGAGCCACATGAAAGGCATGAACAAGATCGGGAGCATGGACATCAGAGGCAAAAACCCAGGAATTATCTTCCTGAGCATAACCCTTCCATTTAACCAGATACTGGAGTTTCCGTCTTGAAAGACGAGAATCCAAAATCTTCTCCACAATATACTCCAATTCCCCCTCCACCAAAACCGGGGCAGGAGGCTCAACAGATGGGACCATAGGTGCCACGTATCTCCGCAACAATGACCTATGGAATACGTTATGTATGGAAAAAGAATCTGGAAGGGTCAGACGAAAAGACACAGGATTAAGAACCTCAGAAATCCTATACGGACCAATAAAACGAGGTTTAAACTTAGGAGAGGAAACCTTCATAGGAATATGACGAGAAGATAACCAAACCAGATCCCCAACACGAAGTCGGGGACCCACACGGCGTCTGCGATTAGCGAAAAGTTGAGCCTTCTCCTGGGACAAGGTCAAATTGTCCACTACCTGAGTCCAAATCTGCTGCAACCTGTCCACCACAGTATCCACACCAGGACAGTCCGAAGACTCAACCTGTCCTGAAGAGAAACGAGGATGGAACCCAGAATTGCAGAAAAACGGCGAAACCAAGGTAGCCGAGCTGGCCCGATTATTAAGGGCGAACTCAGCCAAAGGCAAAAAGGACACCCAGTCATCCTGATCAGCAGAAACAAAGCATCTCAGATATGTTTCCAAGGTTTGATTGGTTCGTTCGGTCTGGCCATTAGTCTGAGGATGGAAAGCCGAGGAAAAAGAGAAGTCAATGCCCATCCTACCACAAAAGGCTCGCCAAAACCTCGAAACAAACTGGGAACCTCTGTCAGAAACAATATTCTCTGGAATGCCATGCAAACGAACCACATGCTGGAAGAACAAAGGCACCTAATCAGAGGAGGAAGGCAATTTAGACAAGGGTACCAGATGGACCATCTTAGAAAAGCGATCACAGACCACCCAAATGACTGACATCTTTTGAGAAACGGGAAGGTCAGAAATAAAATCCATAGAGATATGTGTCCAAGGCCTCTTCGGGACCGGCAAGGGCAAAAGCAACCCACTGGCACGAGAACAGCAGGGCTTAGCCCGAGCACAAATCCCACAGGACTGCACAAAAGTACGCACATCCCGCGACAGAGAGGGCCACCAAAAGGATCTAGCCACTAACTCTCTGGTACCAAAGATTCCAGGATGACCAGCCAACACCGAACAATGAAGTTCAAAGATAACTCTATTCGTCCACCTATCAGGGACAAACAGTTTCTCCGCTGGGCAACGATCAGGTTTATTAGCCTGAAATTTTTGCAGCACCCGCCGCAAATCAGGGGAGATGGCAGACACAATTACTCCTTCCTTGAGGATACCCGCCGGCTCAGATAAACCCGGAGAGTCGGGCACAAAACTCCTAGACAGAGCATCCGCCTTCACATTTTTAGAGCCCGGAAGGTACGAAATCAAAAAGTCAAAACGGGCAAAAAACAACGACCAACGAGCTTGTCTAGGATTCAAGCGCTTGGCAGACTCGAGATAAGTCAAGTTCTTATGATCAGTCAATACCACCACGCGATGCTTAGCTCCTTCAAGCCAATGACGCCACTCCTCGAATGCCCACTACATGGCCAGCAACTCTCGGTTGCCCACATCATAATTTTGCTCAGCAGGCGAAAACTTCCTGGAAAAGAAAGCGCATGGTTTCATCACTGAGCAACCAGAACCTCTCTGTGACAAAACAGCACCTGCTCCAATCTCAGAAGCATCAACCTCGACCTGGAACGGAAGAGAAACATCTGGTTGACACAACACAGGGGCAGAAGAAAAACGACGCTTCAACTCTTGAAAAGCTTCCACAGCAGCAGAAGACCAATTGACCAAATCAGCACCCTTCTTGGTCAAATCGGTCAATGGTTTGGCAACACTAGAAAAATTACAGATGAAGCGACGATAAAAATTAGAAAAGCCCAGGAACTTTTGCAGACTTTTCAGAGATGTCGGCTGAGTCCAATCATGGATGGCTTGGACCTTAACCGGATCCATCTCGATAGTAGCAGGGGAAAAGATGAACCCCAAAAATGAAACCTTCTGCACACCAAAGACTGATTACCGGGATGTATTTGATGAGCCCAAGTCCGATGCCCTGCCTCCACATAGGGATTGTGATTGTGCTATCAATTTGATTCCTGGTAGTACATTCCCAAAAGGTCGACTGTTTAATTTATCCGTGCCTGAGCACACCACTATGCGCAGTTATGTGAAGGAATCCCTGGAGAAGGGGCATATTCGCCCGTCATCGTCGCCATTAGGAGCAGGGTTCTTTTTTGTAGCCAAGAAGGATGGTTCGCTGAGACCGTGTATAGATTACCGCCTTCTTAATAAGATCACTGTTAAATTTCAGTACCCCTTGCCATTGTTATCTGATTTGTTTGCTCGGATTAAGGGGTTCACTAAGATAGATCTTCGTGGTGCGTATAATCTGGTGAGAATCAGGCAAGGCGATGAATGGAAAACTGCATTTAATACGCCCGAGGGTCATTTTGAGTATCTATCTAGTGATGCCATTCGGACTTGCCAATGCTCCATCAGTGTTTCAATCCTTTATGCATGACATCTTCCGTGAGTACCTGGATAAATTCCTGATTGTATACTTGGATGATATTTTGGTCTTCTCGGATGATTGGGAGTCTCATGTGAAGCAGGTCAGAACGGTTTTTCAGGTCCTGCGTGCTAATTCTTTGTTTGTGAAGGGATCAAAGTGTCTCTTTGGTGTTCAGAAGGTTTCATTTTTGGGGTTCATTTTTTCTCCTTCTACTATCGAGATGGACCCTGTTAAAGTTCAGGCCATTTATGATTGGACTCAGCCAACATCTCTGAAGAGTCTGCAGAAGTTCCTGGGCTTTGCTAATTTTTATCGTCGCTTCATCAATAATTTTTCTAGTATTGCTAAACCGTTGACTGATTTAACCAAGAAGGGTGCTCATGTGGTCAATTGGTCTTCTGCTGCTGTGGAAGCTTTTCAGGAGTTGAAGCGTCGTTTTTCTTCTGCCCCTGTGTTGTGCCAACCAGATGTTTCGCTTCCGTTCCAGGTCGAGGTTGATGCTTCTGAAATTGGAGCAGGGACGGTTTTGTCGCAGAGAAGTTCTGATTGCTCGGTGATGAAACCATGCGCCTTCTTTTCCAGGAAGTTTTCGCCTGCTGAGCGAAATTTTGATGTTGGCAATCGAGAGTTGCTAACCATGAAGTGGGCATTCGAGGAGTGGCGTCATTGGCTTGAAGGAGCTAAGCATCGCGTGGTGGTCTTGACTGATCACAAGAACTTGACTTATCTCGAGTCTGCCAAACGGTTGAATCCTAGACAGGCTCGTTGGTCGCTGTTTTTCTCCCGTTTTGACTTTGTGGTTTCATACCTTCCGGGCTCTAAAAATGTGAAGGCGGATGCCCTGTCTAGGAGTTTTGTGCCCGATTCTCCGGGTTTGCCTGAGCCGGCGGGTATTCTCAAAGAGGGGGTAATTTTGTCTGCCATCTCCCCTGATTTGCGGCGGGTGCTGCAAAAATTTCAGGCCAATAGACCTGACCGTTGCCCAGCGGAGAAACTGTTTGTCCCTGATAGGTGGACGAATAAAGTTATCTCTGAGGTTCATTGTTCGGTGTTGGCTGGTCATCCTGGAATCTTTGGTACCAGAGATTTGGTGGCTAGATCCTTTTGGTGGCCGTCTCTGTCGCGGGATGTGCGTTCTTTTGTGCAGTCCTGTGGGATTTGTGCTTGGGCTAAGCCCTGCTGTTCTCGTGCCAGTGGGTTGCTTTTGCCCTTGCCGGTCCCGAAGAGGCCTTGGACACATATCTCTATGGATTTTATTTTGGATCTCCCCGTCTCTCAAAGAATGTCGGTCATTTGGGTGGTTTGTGATCGCTTCTCTAAGATGGTCCATTTGGTGCCCTTGTCTAAATTGCCTTCCTCCTCTGATTTGGTGCCATTGTTTTTCCAGCATCTGATTCGTTTACATGGCATTCCAGAGAACATCGTTTCTGACAGAGGTTCCCAGTTTGTTTCGAGGTTTTGGCGAGCCTTTTGTGCTAGGATGGGCATTGATTTGTCTTTTTCCTCGGCTTTCCATCCTCAGACAAATGGCCAGACTGAACGAACCAATCAGACCTTGGAAACATATCTGAGATGTTTTGTTTCTGCTGATCAGGATGATTGGGTGTCCTTTTTGCCTTTGGCTGAGTTCGCCCTTAATAATCGGGCCAGCTCGGCTACTTTGGTTTCGCCGTTTTTCTGCAATTCTGGGTTCCACCCTCGTTTCTCTTCAGGGCAGGTTGAGTCTTCGGACTGTCCTGGTGTGGATACTGTGGTGGATAGGTTGCAGCAGATTTGGACTCATGTAGTGGACAATTTGACTTTGTCCCAGGAGAAGGCTCAATGTTTCGCTAACCGCAGGCGCTGTGTGGGTCCCCGACTTCGTGTTGGGGATTTGGTTTGGTTGTCATCTCGTTATATTCCTATGAAGGTTTCCTCTCCTAAGTTTAAGCCTTGTTTCATTGGTCCGTATAGGATTTCTGAGGTTCTTAATCCTGTGTCTTTTCGTTTGACTCTTCCAGCTTCTTTTTCCATCCATAACGTGTTCAATAGGTCATTGTTGCGGAGATACGTGGCACCTGTGGTTCCATCTATTGATCCTCCTGCTCCGGTTTTGGTTGAAGGGGAGTTGGAGTATATAGTGGAGAAGATTTTGGATTCTCGTGTTTCGAGACGGAAACTCCAGTATCTGGTTAAGTGGAAAGGTTATGGTCAGGAAGATAATTATAATTCCTGGGTCTTTGCCTCTGATGTCCATGCTGCCGATCTGGTTCGTGCCTTTCATGTGGCTCATCCTGGTCGGCCTGGGGGCTCTGGTGAGGGTTCGGTGACCCCTCCTCAAGGGGGGGGTACTGTTGTGAATTCTGTGGCCAAGCTCCCTCCTGTGGTCGTGAGTGGTACTTCGGCTGGTTCTGTCTATGAGCTTCCTTTGGTGGATGAGTGTGGTACTGCGGCTTCTGAGTTTCCTTCCTCAGGTGATGAGGTTAAGTCGTTAGGTGCTGCTCTATTTAACTCCACCTAGTGCTTTGATCCTGGCCTCCAGTCAATGTTCCAGTATTGGTCTTGCTTTCTCCTGGATCGTTCCTGTGGCCTGTCTATCCTGCATAAACTAAGTTTTGCTTGTGTTATTTTTGTTTGCTATTTTTTCTGTCCAGCTTGCTATATTGGTTTTTCTTGCTTGCTGGAAGCTCTGGGACGCAGAGGGAGCACCTCCGTACCGTTAGTCGGTGCGGAGGGTCTTTTTGCCCCCTCTGCGTGGTGGTTTGTAGGGTTTTGTGTTGACCGCAAAGCAATCTTTCCTATCTTCGGTCTGTTCAGTAAGTTGGGCCTCACTTTGCTAAATCTATTTCATCTCTGCGTTTGTATTTTCATCTCAACTCACAGTCATTATATGTGGGGGGCTGCCTTTTCCTTTGGGGTATTTCTCTGAGGCAAGGTAGGCTTATTTTTCTTTCTTAGGGCTAGCTAGTTTCTCAGGCTGTGCTCGAGGCGCATAGGACTGGTCAGGAGCGCTCCACGGCTACCTTTAGTGGGGTTGGATAGGATCAGGGATTGCGGTCAGCAGAGTTCCCACGTCTCAGAGCTCGTCCTATGTTTTTGGTAATTATCAGGTCACTTTGTGTGCTCTGAACTACAAGGTCCATTGTGGTTCTGAATCACCTGTTCATAACACTCCACACACAAAGAGCTCTGCAGACAATGGCTCTGTCTGCTTCCAAACCAACACTGACACACCTCCCCCTCTACCACAGGGCTTTTAATTAGTCACTGCTTCAGTATTCAAATTACAGCCACACCTATGTCTGCAGTATGCCCTCATGGACTTACTACACTTCCATGCGTATTCTGGAGAGCGCCTACAGCGCCCCCTAGCTGTAACAGGGGTCACTGCCTCACAGTGTTCAGAGCGCCATGCTCCTGGCTAAGCAGAGTGCAGTGCTCACGTGGAGGAGCGGGTGCTAGTGGCAGGATCCCGAGGTGCTTTCTCCATTGCTGACAGACTCACGGCAGCACACTTGTTTTCCAATACTACTGCAGCGCTACCCACTTTGGCTGCATAGGTTTATGGACTAGGGGCTCAACGGGTAGAAATGGTGACCGCCCATTGCAGCCAGATGCTGGACCATGCTTTGTTAAAATTCTTCTGAGGACACCAAGCCGGCCGTTGCCGGTACTACAACTCCCTTCAGACTGTATGTGGATCAGGACCAGAGAAGACTATAAGTGCCATTTCAATATCAGACTGTCAAGTTAACCCTTTACTACCCTTGTTTATTGTTCACTGCTCTTTGTTCATTAACTCCCTGCGAGGAGACCATTGCCATCCCTTTTGTTGAGGAATTAAATAACACTGTTACACAGCTTTGTTCTGCAATCCCTGTGTTACTGCATTCCCGCATCTGCTTACAATGGTGTAGAGGTAAACCAGCTCACTCTACCAATATGTCCCTGGAACATAAAATGTTGTGTACCTTTGTATTGGAGGCATCCAGATTAGAACCATTTATCTGCTTGAGTTACATTTACATTTTTGATGCATCTCATTTTACACGATGTTATGCCTTGTCGTTGCTCATCTTACCCCTGTATATATATCTCATTCTTCTCGGGATTAATGATACCCTGACAGTTTATACTTTATGCTAAGTGCTTGTTTGGGAGGAATGAGTGTTCAGTATATTAATTGTAATATTAGCTATTTTTGCATCCAGATTTTTCATTGTGAACAGGAGGTTAATTTTCCTCAGAACAATCTCAATTATCTTTTATTAGAGGTTTGGGTCATGCTTATATACTTTTATTGTTCCACCTGCTTGGATCATCCTCATCATGGGGATTCTTACACCACTTGATATTTTTAAATGATTTTAAGCTTGTTAATGGCATTGGATGCTTCAATAAAAATGTGACAAAATGAATTTTGTACTTGTACTGATTCTCCTGAGGACCCTTTCACACATCCATCTAAAAAACGTATGCTTGAGAAGGTCCTTTTTTACTGTCCGTATGGTTTTCTTTTGGCTGTGTGTAGCATCCATATGTACTTATTATGCACCATCCATGCAGCGCCGGTTTTAGAGAAAGTGGGGCCCTGGGCAAAAGTTTAAAGTGGGGCCCCAAATGCTCACATATTCCACATCACACAAACATTTCAGCTGTATTTACAGATGCAGAGTTCAGGCCGTTAAACAAGCGTGATTGAACTTGTTAGACACCTGTTCCCGAGTTTCTTTACACCGGTTGAGGAAGAATGATGGTGACAGATAGTCCTCGATATAGTATAATGCATCTCCCATACAGTATAATGCACTCCCCATGGTCCTTGATAGAGTATAATGTAGCCCCCCTCACAGTATACTGCAGCTCACTCTCATAGTATACTGCAGCCCCACATACACAAAGTATACTGCATCCCTCCCTCAGAGTATACTGCAGCCCCCCTCAGAGTATACTGCAGTCGCCCTCAGAGCATACTGCAGCCGCCCTCAGAGTATACTACAGCCGCCCTCAGAGCATACTGCAGCCCCCCTCAGAGTATAACACAGCCCCCCTACACACAGTATAGTGCATCTCTCCCACACACAGTATAATGGAGCCCCCTCCACAGACATAGAGCATTTCCCTTCCAAACACATAGTATCGTGCAGCTCCCTCCCCAACACACAGTATAGTGCAGCTCTACTCCAACAAACAGTACAGTGCAACTCCCTCCCAGCACACAGTACAGTGGACTCCCCAAACACAAAGTACAGTGCAGCTCCCCCAGCACACAGTACAGTGCAGCTCCCTCCCAGCACACCGTACAGTGCAGTCTCCCTGCACACAGTACAGTGCAGTTCCTCTCCAGCACGCAGTACAGTGTAGCTCCCCAACACACAGTATAGTGCAGCTCTGCCAGCACACAGTACAGTGCAGCTCCCTCCTAGCACAGAGTATAGTGCAGCTCCCCCAGCACACAGTACAGTGCAGCTCCCTCCCAGCACACAGTATAGTGAAGCTCCCTGTTATGGCTGGCAATCAGGCAACACAGCGTGCAGTAATCAGCGCACATACAGAGATCTGGCAATAACCAAAAACAATAGGACGAGCTCTGAGACGTGGAATCTCTGTAGACTGCAGTACCTGATCTATCCTCACACAACTATAAGCAGCAGTGGATTGCGCCTAACAACTACCTATGCAACTCGGCACTGCCTGAGGAGCTGACTAGCCTGAAGATAGAAATACAAGCCTGACTTACCTCAGAGAAATACCCCAAAGGAATAGGCAGCCCCCCACATATAATGACTGTTAGCAAGATGAAAAGACAAACGTAGGAATGAAATAGATTCAGCAAAGTGAGGCCCGATATTCTAGACAGAGCGAGGATAGCAAAGAGAACTATGCAGTCTACAAAAAACCCTAAAACGAAAACCACGCAAAGGGGCAAAAAGACCCACCGTGCCGAACTAACAGCACGGCGGTGCACCCCTCTGCTTCTCAGAGCTTCCAGCAAAAGACAATAGCAAGCTGGACAGAAAAAAACAGAAAACACACTAGAAGCACTTATCTAGCAGAGCAGCAGGCCCAAGGAAAGATGCAGTAGCTCAGATCCAACACTGGAACATTGACAAGGAGCAAGGAAGACAGACTCAGGTGGAGCTAAATAGCAAGGCAGCCAACGAGCTCACCAAAACACCTGAGGGAGGAAGCCCAGAGACTGCAATACCACTTGTGACCACAGAAGTGAACTCAGCCACAGAATTCGCAACAGTACCCCCCCCTTGAGGAGGGGTCACCGAACCCTCACCAGAACCCCCAGGCCGACCAGGATGAGCCACATGAAAGGCACGAACAAGATCTGGGGCATGGACATCAGAGGCAAAAACCCAGGAATTATCTTCCTGAGCATAACCCTTCCATTTGACCAGATACTGGAGTTTCCGTCTAGAGACACGAGAATCCAAAATCTTCTCCACAATATACTCCAATTCCCCCTCCACCAAAACAGGGGCAGGAGGCTCCACAGATGGAACCATAGGTGCCATGTATCTCCTCAACAACGACCTATGGAATACATTATGTATGGAAAAGGAGTCTGGGAGGGTCAGACGAAAAGACACCGGATTGAGAATCTCAGAAATCCTATACGGACCAATAAAACGAGGTTTAAATTTAGGAGAGGAAACCTTCATAGGAATATGACGAGAAGATAACCAAACCAAATCCCCAACACGAAGTCGGGGTCCCACACGGCGTCTGCGATTAGCGAAAAGCTGAGCCTTCTCCTGGGACAAGGTCAAATTGTCCACTACCTGAGTCCAGATCTGCTGCAACCTGTCCACCACAGAATCCACACCAGGACAGTCCGAAGACTCAACCTGTCCTGAAGAGAAACGAGGATGGAACCCAGAATTGCAGAAAAATGGAGAGACCAAGGTAGCCGAGCTGGCCCGATTATTAAGGGCGAACTCAGCCAACGGCAAAAATGACACCCAATCATCCTGGTCAGCGGAAACAAAACATCTCAGATATGTTTCCAAGGTCTGATTGGTTCGTTCGGTCTGGCCATTAGTCTGAGGATGGAAGGCCGAGGAGAAAGATAGGTCAATGCCCATCCTACCACAAAAGGCTCGCCAGAACCTCGAGACAAACTGGGAACCTCTGTCAGAAACAATATTCTCAGGAATGCCATGTAAACGAACCACATGCTGGAAGAACAAAGGCACCAAATCAGAGGAGGAAGGCAATTTAACCAAGGGCACCAGATGGACCATTTTAGAAAAGCGATCACAGACCACCCAAATGACCGACATTTTTTGAGAAACGGGAAGGTCAGAAATTAAATCCATCGAAATATGTGTCCAAGGCCTCTTCGGGACCGGCAAGGGCAAAAGCAACCCACTGGCACGTGAACAGCAGGGCTTAGCCCTAGCACAAATTCCACAGGACTGCACAAAAGCACGCACATCCCGTGACAGAGATGGCCACCAGAAGGATCTAGCAACCAACTCCCTGGTACCAAAGATTCCTGGATGACCGGCCAGCACCGAACAATGAAGTTCAGAGATAACTTTACTAGTCCACCTATCAGGGACGAACAGTTTCTCGGCCGGACAACGATCAGGTTTATTAGCCTGAAATTTCTGCAACACTCTCCGCAAATCAGGGGAGATGGCAGACACAATGACTCCTTCCTTGAGGATACTCGCCGGCTCAGATAACCCCGGAGAGTCGGGCACAAAACTCCTAGACAGAGCATCCGCCTTCACATTTTTAGAGCCCGGAAGGTATGAAATCACAAAATCAAAACGAGCAAAAAATAACGACCAACGGGCCTGTCTAGGATTCAAGCGCTTGGCAGACTCGAGATAAGTCAAGTTCTTATGATCAGTCAATACCACCACGCGATGCTTAGCACCCTCAAGCCAATGACGCCACTCCTCGAATGCCCACTTCATGGCCAGCAACTCTCGGTTGCCCACATCATAATTACGCTCAGCAGCAGAAAATTTCCTGGAAAAGAAAGCACATGGTTTGAACACTGAGCAACCAGAACCTCTCTGTGACAAAACCGCCCCTGCACCAATCTCAGAAGCATCAACCTCGACCTGGAACGGAAGAGAAACATCAGGTTGACACAACACAGGGGCACAGCAAAAACGACGCTTCAACTCCTGAAAAGCTTCCACGGCAGCAGAAGACCAATTAACCAAATCAGCACCCTTCTTGGTCAAATCGGTCAATGGTCTGGCAATGCTAGAAAAATTACAGATGAAGCGACGATAAAAATTAGCAAAGCCCAGGAATTTCTGCAGACTTTTTAGAGATGTCGGCTGAGTCCAATCCTGGATGGCCTGAACCTTAACCGGATCCATCTCGATAGTAGAAGGGGAAAAGATGAACCCCAAAAATGAAACTTTCTGCACACCGAAGAGACACTTTGATCCCTTCACGAACAAGGAATTAGCACGCAGTACCTGGAAAACCATTCTGACTTGCTTCACATGAGACTCCCAATCATCTGAGAAGATCAAAATGTCATCCAAGTAAACAATCAAGAATTTATCCAGATACTCACGGAAAATGTCATGCATAAAAGACTGAAAAACAGATGGAGCATTGGCAAGTCCGAACGGCATCACCAGATACTCAAAATGACCCTCGGGCGTATTAAATGCCGTTTTCCATTCATCTCCCTGCCTGATTCTCACCAGATTATACGCACCACGAAGATCAATCTTAGTAAACCAACTAGCCCCCTTAATCCGAGCAAACAAGTCAGAAATCAATGGCAAGGGATACTGAAACTTAACAGTGATCTTATTAAGAAGGCGGTAATCAATACACGGTCTTAGCGAACCATCCTTCTTGGCTACAAAAAAGAACCCTGCTCCCAATGGTGACGACGATGGGCGAATATGTCCCTTCTCCAGGGACTCCTTCACATAACTGCGCATAGCGGTGTGTTCAGGTACGGACAAATTAAATAAACGACCCTTAGGGAATTTACTACCAGGAATCAAATCGATAGCACAATCACAATTCCTATGCGGAGGTAGGGCATCAGACTTGGACTCTTCAAATCATCCTGACCCTGGCATAAAGCCAGCAGATTTTTCTCAGCCTGATCCACTGAATTAGGCTCATCGTAAAGCAATCCGAGCGCCAGGAAAAATGCATCAACATTACTCAATGCAGAATCTCCTGGTGCAAGAGAAAACGCCCAGTCCTGTGGGTCGCCGCGCAAAAAAGAAATAATAATCAAAACCTGTTGAATAGGATTACCAGAAGAATGAGGTTTCAAGGCCAAAAATAGCTTACAATTATTTCTGAAGCTCAGGAACTTAGTTCTGTCACCAAAAAACAAATCAGGAATCGGAATTCTTGGTTCTAGCATCGATTTCTGATCAATAGTATCTTGAATCTTTTGTACATTTACAACGAGATTATCCATTGAGGAGCACAGAGCCTGAATATCCATGTCCACAGCTGTGTCCTGAAGCACTCTAATGTCTAGGGGAAAAAAAAGACTGAAGACAGAGCTAAGAAAAAAAAATGATGTCAGGATTTCTTTTTTCCCTCTATTGGGAATCATTGGTGTGGCTCCTTGTACTGTTATGGCGGGCAATCAGGCAACACAGCGTGCAGTAATCAGCGCACATACAGAGATCTGGCAATAACCAAAAACAATAGGACGAGCTCTGAGACGTGGAATCTCTGTAGACTGCAGTACCTGATCTATCCTCACACAACTATAAGCAGCAGTGGATTGCGCCTAACAACTACCTATGCAACTCGGCACTGCCTGAGGAGCTGACTAGCCTGAAGATAGAAATACAAGCCTGACTTACCTCAGAGAAATACCCCAAAGGAATAGGCAGCCCCCCACATATAATGACTGTTAGCAAGATGAAAAGACAAACGTAGGAATGAAATAGATTCAGCAAAGTGAGGCCCGATATTCTAGACAGAGCGAGGATAGCAAAGAGAACTATGCAGTCTACAAAAAACCCTAAAACGAAAACCACGCAAAGGGGCAAAAAGACCCACCGTGCCGAACTAACAGCACGGCGGTGCACCCCTCTGCTTCTCAGAGCTTCCAGCAAAAGACAATAGCAAGCTGGACAGAAAAAAACAGAAAACAAACTAGAAGCACTTATCTAGCAGAGCAGCAGGCCCAAGGAAAGATGCAGTAGCTCAGATCCAACACTGGAACATTGACAAGGAGCAAGGAAGACAGACTCAGGTGGAGCTAAATAGCAAGGCAGCCAACGAGCTCACCAAAACACCTGAGGGAGGAAGCCCAGAGACTGCAATACCACTTGTGACCACAGAAGTGAACTCAGCCACAGAATTCACAACAGCTCCCCAGCACACAGTATAGTGCAGCTCCCCAGCACACAGTATAGTGCAGCTCCCCAACACACAGTATAGTGCAGCTCCCCCAAGACACAGTAAAGTGCAGCTCCTCTAAGACACATTAAAGTGCAGCTCTCCCAACACACAGTATAGCGCAGCTCCCCAACACGCAGTATAGTGCAGCTCCCCAACACGCAGTACAGTGAAGCTCCCAACATACAGTACAGTGCAGCTCCCCCAACACAGTGCAGTGCAGCTCCCCCAACACAGTGCAGTACAGCTTCCTCCCCAACACATAGTACAGTGCACCTCCCTCCCCAACACATAGTACAGTGCAGCTCTCTCCCCAACACATAATATAGTGCAGCTCCCTCCCCAACACATAGTACAGTGTAGCTCCCTCCCCCAACACATAATACAGTGTAGCTCCCTCCCCCAACACATAGTACAGTGTAGCTCCCTTCCCCAACACATAGTACAGTGTAGCTCCCTCCCCCAACACATAGTACAGTACAGCTCCCTCCCTCAACACATAGTACAGAGCAGCTCCCTCCCCCAACACAAAGTATAGTGCAGATGCACACACACGCAACACACTCGCACAATACTCACCCCTCCTCCTTACTTGTTCTCCGCACTGCTCCAGGCTCTGCTGTTCCGGTCTCATCGCCTCTACTGCTGTCACAGTGTGGCGCATGATGAAGTGATGTCATCACACACCTGCTGAGTTACAGGCAGGGGGAGTGATGGGAGAAGGAGTGTCAGCAGATGCTCTCTCCTCCATCACTGCTTTCAACTGTATCGGCGTCTATGATGAAGATAAGTTGAATCAGTGATGGGGGTGGCGCCGGGCCCCTCAGCGGCCGTATGGTGTGCCACTATTAGTGGCATGCCACTGGATCAGCTGGGGGCCCTGGAGGAGTGGGGCCCGAGGAAGCTGCCTGGCCTGCCTGCCCCTAATGGAAGCCCTGCATCCATGTGACATCCATGAGTACGTGTGAACCATCCATGTTCCGTTTGTTTGACACGTACCAGAACAGAATGCAGAATAGAAATTACAGATTTTTAGATGTTGAAGATGAGCAAAGATATAGTTAGATAGATGCATAGATATCCATGAGATATTTAATTAATGCCTAGTGTGTGTAACTTGCCATACGTGTATTAACCTGATGATTAAATAAATGGAAAAAATTATGTGCGGTTCCCCCCATTTTTGGTAACCAGGCTGTGAAGGTCCATGGTTATTTGGCCCTTCCCAGCCTAAAAATACCAGCCCGCAGTAGCCCCAGAAGTGGAACATCACATGAGATGCTACTATCGCTTTGCCTTTGCTCTTCCTGATTGCCCTGGTACTGTGGCAATGGGGGTAATGGGGCCTGGGGTTGACATCAGCTATGTGCTTGGACAATTCACAGCTGACATCAAGCCCTGGTGTTAGTAATGGAGAAGTGTCTATCAGACACTCCCATTACTAACCCACTGATAAACAAACACACACACCAAAAATAATAATAATAAATATTTGTTTATATAGCGCCAACATAGTCAGCAGCACTTTACATTATAGAGGGGATTTGTACAGACAATAAACATTACAGCATAACAATAAACACAGATCAAAACAGATAACAAGAGGAATGAGGGCCCTGCTCGCAAGCAAGCTTACAAACCATGAGGAAAAAGGGGAGACATGAGAGGTGGATGGTAACAATTGCAAATAAGTTTTTTTCAAATAAATTATACAAATAGTTTCCCCTATACTATTTGTACATACTGTGGCTTTGACTATCTGCTGTGTAATGGATTTTTACAGACTCCATTTGTGTATAACAGCTCAGTTAGAATTCCTCTTTTTTATAATAACTAGATGGTGGCCCGATTCTAACGCATTGGGTATTCTAGAATATGTATGTAGTTTATTTATGAAGATTTAAGAATAATGCAACGAATACATAGGATTCGGCCGGCCGGCCGGGCACGGCCGATCAGCGAAGCGTGGTTCAAATCCTGCACCAATTCACGGCTGGACTGCGCCTGTCGCTGATTGGTCACGCCCAGCTGGGCGCGACCAATCAGTGAAGCCAGGGCCTGCTCCAGGTTTTTCAGGGCTCCAGGCAAAAGAGTCTCAGTGGGCCCCCCTTTAACACATACCACGATTCATGATGCAGTATATAACACAGCCCACATAGTATATAACACAGCCCACGTAGTATAAAACACAGCCCACGTAGTATATAGCACAACCCACGCAGTATATAACACAGCCCACGAGTATATTTCAAAAAACCTGATCTGCACATCCAAACATAGACACAGTGTGAACAGGTGCTGAACCCAGAGTCGCCAACTCGTATATATTTAAGTAAATAGGGCAGCACACTGCAGCGCCAAAACATGCAAACTTGAAAACACAAAATTTGAACTGCATTACTGCACTGAAAATATGAAAAATGAGAGCTTTTAGCGCATAAAAATGGCCAATTTTATGTGTACCTCGTAGCCACGATAAGGCATCTCTCTTATACGAGGCCCTACGCTTGACCTACCTCTCTGAGAATAAACGTCTCCATCTGAATGGGTACATGTGAAACC
This sequence comes from Ranitomeya imitator, assembly GCF_032444005.1. Classification (NCBI taxonomy): domain Eukaryota; kingdom Metazoa; phylum Chordata; class Amphibia; order Anura; family Dendrobatidae; genus Ranitomeya; species Ranitomeya imitator. The sequence continues at coordinate 413,161,316 of NC_091286.1, read as the reverse complement.
TCTCCTTGGACTCAAATTCTCTCTCACTGTGGAGGGGTATTGGACCTATTATAATTAAAACACCTGAAGCTAGGAGGCGGGGAGTGCACGATCAGAAGGCTAGAGAATACATTTCAAAAAACCTGATCTGCACATCCAAACATAGACACAGTGTGAACAGGTGCTGAACCCAGAGTCGCCAACTCGTATATGTTTAAGTAAATAGGGCAGCACACTGCAGCGCCAAAACATGCAAACTTGAAAACACAAAATTTGAACTGCATTACTGCACTGAAAATATGAAAAATGAGAGCTTTTAGCGCATAAAAATGGCCAATTTTATGTGTACCTCGTAGCCACGATAAGGCATCTCTCTTATACGAGGCCCTACGCTTGACCTACCTCTCTGAGAATAAACGTCTCCATCTGAATGGGTACATGTGAAACCTCTCCTTGGACTCAAATTCTCTCTCACTGTGGAGGGGTATTGGACCTATTATAATTAAAACACCTGAAGCTAGGAGGCGGGGAGTGCACGATCAGAAGGCTAGAGAATACATTTCAAAAAACCTGATCTGCACATCCAAACATAGACACAGTGTGAACAGGTGCTGAACCCAGAGTCGCCAACTCGTATATATTTAAGTAAATAGGGCAGCACACTGCAGCGCCAAAACATGCAAACTTGAAAACACAAAATTTGAACTGCATTACTGCACTGAAAATATGAAAAATGAGAGCTTTTAGCGCATAAAAATGGCCAATTTTATGTGTACCTCGTAGCCACGATAAGGCATCTCTCTTATACGAGGCCCTACGCTTGACCTACCTCTCTGAGAATAAACGTCTCCATCTGAATGGGTACATGTGAAACCTCTCCTTGGACTCAAATTCTCTCTCACTGTGGAGGGGTATTGGACCTATTATAATTAAAACACCTGAAGCTAGGAGGCGGGGAGTGCACGATCAGAAGGCTAGAGAATACATTTCAAAAAACCTGATCTGCACATCCAAACATAGACACAGTGTGAACAGGTGCTGAACCCAGAGTCGCCAACTCGTATATATTTAAGTAAATAGGGCAGCACACTGCAGCGCCAAAACATGCAAACTTGAAAACACAAAATTTGAACTGCATTACTGCACTGAAAATATGAAAAATGAGAGCTTTTAGCGCATAAAAATGGCCAATTTTATGTGTACCTCGTAGCCACGATAAGGCATCTCTCTTATACGAGGCCCTACGCTTGACCTACCTCTCTGAGAATAAACGTCTCCATCTGAATGGGTACATGTGAAACCTCTCCTTGGACTCAAATTCTCTCTCACTGTGGAGGGGTATTGGACCTATTATAATTAAAACACCTGAAGCTAGGAGGCGGGGAGTGCACGATCAGAAGGCTAGAGAATACATTTCAAAAAACCTGATCTGCACATCCAAACATAGACACAGTGTGAACAGGTGCTGAACCCAGAGTCGCCAACTCGTATATGTTTAAGTAAATAGGGCAGCACACTGCAGCGCCAAAACATGCAAACTTGAAAACACAAAATTTGAACTGCATTACTGCACTGAAAATATGAAAAATGAGAGCTTTTAGCGCATAAAAATGGCCAATTTTATGTGTACCTCGTAGCCACGATAAGGCATCTCTCTTATACGAGGCCCTACGCTTGACCTACCTCTCTGAGAATAAACGTCTCCATCTGAATGGGTACATGTGAAACCTCTCCTTGGACTCAAATTCTCTCTCACTGTGGAGGGGTATTGGACCTATTATAATTAAAACACCTGAAGCTAGGAGGCGGGGAGTGCACGATCAGAAGGCTAGAGAATACATTTCAAAAAACCTGATCTGCACATCCAAACATAGACACAGTGTGAACAGGTGCTGAACCCAGAGTCGCCAACTCGTATATATTTAAGTAAATAGGGCAGCACACCAATACCCCTCCACAGTGAGAGAGAATTTGAGTCCAAGGAGAGGTTTCACATGTACCCATTCAGATGGAGACGTTTATTCTCAGAGAGGTAGGTCAAGCGTAGGGCCTCGTATAAGAGAGATGCCTTATCGTGGCTACGAGGTACACATAAAATTGGCCATTTTTATGCGCTAAAAGCTCTCATTTTTCATATTTTCAGTGCAGTAATGCAGTTCAAATTTTGTGTTTTCAAGTTTGCATGTTTTGGCGCTGCAGTGTGCTGCCCTATTTACTTAAATATATACGAGTTGGCGACTCTGGGTTCAGCACCTGTTCACACTGTGTCTATGTTTGGATGTGCAGATCAGGTTTTTTGAAATGTATTCTCTAGCCTTCTGATCGTGCACTCCCCGCCTCCTAGCTTCAGGTGTTTTAATTATAATAGGTCCAATACCCCTCCACAGTGAGAGAGAATTTGAGTCCAAGGAGAGGTTTCACATGTACCCATTCAGATGGAGACGTTTATTCTCAGAGAGGTAGGTCAAGCGTAGGGCCTCGTATAAGAGAGATGCCTTATCGTGGCTACGAGGTACACATAAAATTGGCCATTTTTATGCGCTAAAAGCTCTCATTTTTCATATTTTCAGTGCAGTAATGCAGTTCAAATTTTGTGTTTTCAAGTTTGCATGTTTTGGCGCTGCAGTGTGCTGCCCTATTTACTTAAATATATACGAGTTGGCGACTCTGGGTTCAGCACCTGTTCACACTGTGTCTATGTTTGGATGTGCAGATCAGGTTTTTTGAAATGTATTCTCTAGCCTTCTGATCGTGCACTCCCCGCCTCCTAGCTTCAGGTGTTTTAATTATAATAGGTCCAATACCCCTCCACAGTGAGAGAGAATTTGAGTCCAAGGAGAGGTTTCACATGTACCCATTCAGATGGAGACGTTTATTCTCAGAGAGGTAGGTCAAGCGTAGGGCCTCGTATAAGAGAGATGCCTTATCGTGGCTACGAGGTACACATAAAATTGGCCATTTTTATGCGCTAAAAGCTCTCATTTTTCATATTTTCAGTGCAGTAATGCAGTTCAAATTTTGTGTTTTCAAGTTTGCATGTTTTGGCGCTGCAGTGTGCTGCCCTATTTACTTAAATATATACGAGTTGGCGACTCTGGGTTCAGCACCTGTTCACACTGTGTCTATGTTTGGATGTGCAGATCAGGTTTTTTGAAATGTATTCTCTAGCCTTCTGATCGTGCACTCCCCGCCTCCTAGCTTCAGGTGTTTTAATTATAATAGGTCCAATACCCCTCCACAGTGAGAGAGAATTTGAGTCCAAGGAGAGGTTTCACATGTACCCATTCAGATGGAGACGTTTATTCTCAGAGAGGTAGGTCAAGCGTAGGGCCTCGTATAAGAGAGATGCCTTATCGTGGCTACGAGGTACACATAAAATTGGCCATTTTTATGCGCTAAAAGCTCTCATTTTTCATATTTTCAGTGCAGTAATGCAGTTCAAATTTTGTGTTTTCAAGTTTGCATGTTTTGGCGCTGCAGTGTGCTGCCCTATTTGCTTAAATATATACGAGTTGGCGACTCTGGGTTCAGCACCTGTTCACACTGTGTCTATGTTTGGATGTGCAGATCAGGTTTTTTGAAATGTATTCTCTAGCCTTCTGATCGTGCACTCCCCGCCTCCTAGCTTCAGGTGTTTTAATTATAATAGGTCCAATACCCCTCCACAGTGAGAGAGAATTTGAGTCCAAGGAGAGGTTTCACATGTACCCATTCAGATGGAGACGTTTATTCTCAGAGAGGTAGGTCAAGCGTAGGGCCTCGTATAAGAGAGATGCCTTATCGTGGCTACGAGGTACACATAAAATTGGCCATTTTTATGCGCTAAAAGCTCTCATTTTTCATATTTTCAGTGCAGTAATGCAGTTCAAATTTTGTGTTTTCAAGTTTGCATGTTTTGGCGCTGCAGTGTGCTGCCCTATTTACTTAAATATATACGAGTTGGCGACTCTGGGTTCAGCACCTGTTCACACTGTGTCTATGTTTGGATGTGCAGATCAGGTTTTTTGAAATGTATTCTCTAGCCTTCTGATCGTGCACTCCCCGCCTCCTAGCTTCAGGTGTTTTAATTATAATAGGTCCAATACCCCTCCACAGTGAGAGAGAATTTGAGTCCAAGGAGAGGTTTCACATGTACCCATTCAGATGGAGACGTTTATTCTCAGAGAGGTAGGTCAAGCGTAGGGCCTCGTATAAGAGAGATGCCTTATCGTGGCTACGAGGTACACATAAAATTGGCCATTTTTATGCGCTAAAAGCTCTCATTTTTCATATTTTCAGTGCAGTAATGCAGTTCAAATTTTGTGTTTTCAAGTTTGCATGTTTTGGCGCTGCAGTGTGCTGCCCTATTTACTTAAACATATACGAGTTGGCGACTCTGGGTTCAGCACCTGTTCACACTGTGTCTATGTTTGGATGTGCAGATCAGGTTTTTTGAAATGTATTTTCTAGCCTTCTGATCGTGCACTCCCCGCCTCCTAGCTTCAGGTGTTTTAATTATAATAGGTCCAATACCCCTCCACAGTGAGAGAGAATTTGAGTCCAAGGAGAGGTTTCACATGTACCCATTCAGATGGAGACGTTTATTCTCAGAGAGGTAGGTCAAGCGTAGGGCCTCGTATAAGAGAGATGCCTTATCGTGGCTACGAGGTACACATAAAATTGGCCATTTTTATGCGCTAAAAGCTCTCATTTTTCATATTTTCAGTGCAGTAATGCAGTTCAAATTTTGTGTTTTCAAGTTTGCATGTTTTGGCGCTGCAGTGTGCTGCCCTATTTACTTAAATATATACGAGTTGGCGACTCTGGGTTCAGCACCTGTTCACACTGTGTCTATGTTTGGATGTGCAGATCAGGTTTTTTGAAATGTATTCTCTAGCCTTCTGATCGTGCACTCCCCGCCTCCTAGCTTCAGGTGTTTTAATTATAATAGGTCCAATACCCCTCCACAGTGAGAGAGAATTTGAGTCCAAGGAGAGGTTTCACATGTACCCATTCAGATGGAGACGTTTATTCTCAGAGAGGTAGGTCAAGCGTAGGGCCTCGTATAAGAGAGATGCCTTATCGTGGCTACGAGGTACACATAAAATTGGCCATTTTTATGCGCTAAAAGCTCTCATTTTTCATATTTTCAGTGCAGTAATGCAGTTCAAATTTTGTGTTTTCAAGTTTGCATGTTTTGGCGCTGCAGTGTGCTGCCCTATTTACTTAAATATATACGAGTTGGCGACTCTGGGTTCAGCACCTGTTCACACTGTGTCTATGTTTGGATGTGCAGATCAGGTTTTTTGAAATGTATTCTCTAGCCTTCTGATCGTGCACTCCCCGCCTCCTAGCTTCAGGTGTTTTAATTATAATAGGTCCAATACCCCTCCACAGTGAGAGAGAATTTGAGTCCAAGGAGAGGTTTCACATGTACCCATTCAGATGGAGACGTTTATTCTCAGAGAGGTAGGTCAAGCCTAGGGCCTCGTATAAGAGAGATGCCTTATCGTGGCTACGAGGTACACATAAAATTGGCCATTTTTATGCGCTAAAAGCTCTCATTTTTCATATTTTCAGTGCAGTAATGCAGTTCAAATTTTGTGTTTTCAAGTTTGCATGTTTTGGCGCTGCAGTGTGCTGCCCTATTTACTTAAATATATACGAGTTGGCGACTCTGGGTTCAGCACCTGTTCACACTGTGTCTATGTTTGGATGTGCAGATCAGGTTTTTTGAAATGTATTCTCTAGCCTTCTGATCGTGCACTCCCCGCCTCCTAGCTTCAGGTGTTTTAATTATAATAGGTCCAATACCCCTCCACAGTGAGAGAGAATTTGAGTCCAAGGAGAGGTTTCACATGTACCCATTCAGATGGAGACGTTTATTCTCAGAGAGGTAGGTCAAGCGTAGGGCCTCGTATAAGAGAGATGCCTTATCGTGGCTACGAGGTACACATAAAATTGGCCATTTTTATGCGCTAAAAGCTCTCATTTTTCAGATTTTCAGTGCAGTAATGCAGTTCAAATTTTGTGTTTTCAAGTTTGCATGTTTTGGCGCTGCAGTGTGCTGCCCTATTTACTTAAATATATACGAGTTGGCGACTCTGGGTTCAGCACCTGTTCACACTGTGTCTATGTTTGGATGTGCAGATCAGGTTTTTTGAAATGTATTCTCTAGCCTTCTGATCGTGCACTCCCCGCCTCCTAGCTTCAGGTGTTTTAATTATAATAGGTCCAATACCCCTCCACAGTGAGAGAGAATTTGAGTCCAAGGAGAGGTTTCACATGTACCCATTCAGATGGAGACGTTTATTCTCAGAGAGGTAGGTCAAGCGTAGGGCCTCGTATAAGAGAGATGCCTTATCGTGGCTACGAGGTACACATAAAATTGGCCATTTTTATGCGCTAAAAGCTCTCATTTTTCATATTTTCAGTGCAGTAATGCAGTTCAAATTTTGTGTTTTCAAGTTTGCATGTTTTGGCGCTGCAGTGTGCTGCCCTATTTACTTAAAGCCCACGAGTATATAGCATAGCCAAGTAGTATATATCACAGCCACGTAGTATATTGCACAGCCACATATTATATAGCACAGCCCACGTAGTATATAACACAGCCCACGTAGTATATAGCACAGCCCACGTAGTATATAGCAGAGCCCACATAGTATATAACACAGCCCACGTAGTATATAGCAGTGTGGGCACCATATCCCTGTTAAAAAAAGAATTAAAATAAAAAATAGTTATAAACTCACCTTCCAGCGACCCCGGATCTAGCCCAGCGATGTTCCCGCCAGGTCCGTTCCCAGTGATGCTTTGTGTCAATAACCCATAACGATGTAGCGGTCTCGTGAGACCGCTACGTCATCTGGGGTCATTACCGCAAAGCATTGCAGGGACCGGAGCATAGCAAGGCGTGGGAAAAGCTGCCGGGGACGCCGGAAGGTGAGAATATCACGATTTTTAAAAAAATTATTTTTAACATTATATCTTTTTACTGCCTATGCAGCATCAATAGTAAAAAGTTTGTCACATTGGGTTAATAGCAGTGTTAACAGACTGCGTTACACTGCGTTATGCCACGGTGTAACGCAGTCGGTTTAACGGACTGCTACGACGCTATGTGGGTGGTGGTCGCTGACTGAGGGGAGTATGGAAGGGGCACTGAGTGCAGGGGAGTAGGGAGCAGCCATTTTGCGGCTGGACTGTGCCCGTCGCTGATTGGTCGTGGCCAGCTGGCCGCGACCAATCTGCGACTTGGGATTTCCGTGACAGACAGACAGACAAAAAGACAGCAGAAAGACAGACAGTAATATAGTAAATGCATGTATAAGGGATGGGGGCAGTGTTTTGGATCACTGCGTTGAGAAACACGTGATGGTGTCTCCGCGGTGTTGGATGTCCTTTTACCAGGCACTGCTCCTAATAGCCAGTTTCCTACTCCACACTGATGAGGGGCAAATACCCCGAAACAGCTGTCTGTGGATGCAGGGCCGGCTCCAGGTTTTTGAGGGCCCCAGGCGAAAGAGTCTCAGTGGGCCCCCCCCCCCTTTAACACATACCACGATTCATGATGCCCAGATACAGCAGAGAAATATAGGTATAGTCCAATGCCATAATTCACTTCTTACATGAGTGATAGCTATTGTAAATTCTGCAGTGTATATATACAGGACAGGAGGAGTGGTACTGTGCGGTGTATATATACAGGGGAGAGGTACTGTGCGGAGTATATATAGAGGGGAGTGGTACTGTGCGGTGTATATATACAGGGAAGAGGTACTGTGCGGTGTATATATACAGGGGAGAGGTACTGTGCGGAGTATATATAGAGGGGAGTGGTACTGTGCAGTGTATATATACAGGGGAGAGGTACTGTGCGGTGTATATATACAGGACAGGAGGAGTGGTACTGTGCGGTGTATATATAGAGGGGAGTGGTACTGTGCAGTGTATATATACAGGGGAGAGGTACTGTGCGGTGTATATATACAGGACAGGAGGAGTGGTACTGTGCGGAGTATATATAGAGGGGAGTGGTACTGTGCAGTGTATATATACAGGGCAGAGGTACTGTGCGGTGTATATATACAGGGGAGAGGTACTGTGCGGTGTATATATAGAGGGGAGTGGTACTGTGCAGTGTATATATACAGGGGAGAGGTACTGTGCAGTGTATATATACAGGGGAGAGGTACTGTGCAGTGTATATATACAGGGGAGAGGTACTGTGCAGTGTATATACAGGGCAGGAGGAGTGGTACTGTGCGGTGTATATATACAGGACAGGAGGAGTGGTACTGTGCGGTGTATATATACAGGACAGGAGGAGTGGTACTGTGCGGAGTATATATTGAGGGGAGTGGTACTGTGCAGTGTATATATACAGGGGAGAGGTACTGTGCGGTGTATATATACAGGGGAGAGGTACTGTGCAGTGTATATATACAGGGAAGAGGTACTGTGCAGTGTATATATACAGGGGAGGGGAGAGGTACTGTGCGGTGTATATATACAGGGGAGAGGTACTGTGCAGTGTATATATACAGGGGAGAGGTACTGTGCAGTGTATAGATACAGGGGAGAGGTACTGTGCGGAGTATATATAGAGGGGAGTGGTACTGTGCAGTGTATATATACAGGGGAGAGGTACTGTGCGGTGTATATATACAGGACAGGAGGAGTGGTACTGTGCGGTGTATATATAGAGGGGAGTGGTACTGTGCAGTGTATATATACAGGGGAGAGGTACTGTGCGGTGTATATATACAGGACAGGAGGAGTGGTACTGTGCGGAGTATATATAGAGGGGAGTGGTACTGTGCAGTGTATATATACAGGGGAGAGGTACTGTGCGGTGTATATATACAGGGGAGAGGTACTGTGCGGTGTATATATAGAGGGGAGTGGTACTGTGCAGTGTATATATACAGGGCAGAGGTACTGTGCGGTGTATATATACAGGGGAGAGGTACTGTGCGGTGTATATATAGAGGGGAGTGGTACTGTGCAGTGTATATATACAGGGGAGAGGTACTGTGCAGTGTATATATACAGGGGAGAGGTACTGTGCAGTGTATATATACAGGGGAGAGGTACTGTGCAGTATATATATATACAGGGGAGAGGTACTGTGCGGTATATATATACAGGGGAGAGGTACTGTGCGGTGTATATATACAGGGGAGAGGTACTGTGCGGTGTATATATACAGGGGAGAGGTACTGTGCAGTGTATATATACAGGGGAGAGGTACTGTGCAGTGTATATACAGGGCAGGAGGAGTGGTACTGTGCGGTGTATATATACAGGACAGGAGGAGTGGTACTGTGCGGTGTATATATACAGGACAGGAGGAGTGGTACTGTGCGGAGTATATATTGAGGGGAGTGGTACTGTGCAGTGTATATATACAGGGGAGAGGTACTGTGCGGTGTATATATACAGGGGAGAGGTACTGTGCAGTGTATATATACAGGGAAGAGGTACTGTGCAGTGTATATATACAGGGGAGGGGAGAGGTACTGTGCGGTGTATATATACAGGGGAGAGGTACTGTGCAGTGTATATATACAGGGGAGAGGTACTGTGCAGTGTATATATACAGGGGAGAGGTACTGTGCGGTGTATATATACAGGGGAGAGGTACTGTGCGGAGTATATATAGAGGGGAGTGGTACTGTGCAGTGTATATATACAGGGGAGAGGTACTGTGCGGTGTATATATACAGGACAGGAGGAGTGGTACTGTGCGGTGTATATATAGAGGGGAGTGGTACTGTGCAGTGTATATATACAGGGGAGAGGTACTGTGCGGTGTATATATACAGGACAGGAGGAGTGGTACTGTGCGGAGTATATATAGAGGGGAGTGGTACTGTGCAGTGTATATATACAGGGCAGAGGTACTGTGCGGTGTATATATACAGGGGAGAGGTACTGTGCGGTGTATATATAGAGGGGAGTGGTACTGTGCAGTGTATATATACAGGGGAGAGGTACTGTGCAGTGTATATATACAGGGGAGAGGTACTGTGCAGTGTATATATACAGGGGAGAGGTACTGTGCAGTATATATATATACAGGGGAGAGGTACTGTGCGGTATATATATACAGGGGAGAGGTACTGTGCGGTGTATATATACAGGGGAGAGGTACTGTGCGGTGTATATATACAGGGGAGAGGTACTGTGCAGTGTATATATACAGGGGAGAGGTACTGTGCAGTGTATATACAGGGCAGGAGGAGTGGTACTGTGCGGTGTATATATACAGGACAGGAGGAGTGGTACTGTGCGGTGTATATATACAGGACAGGAGGAGTGGTACTGTGCGGAGTATATATTGAGGGGAGTGGTACTGTGCAGTGTATATATACAGGGGAGAGGTACTGTGCGGTGTATATATACAGGGGAGAGGTACTGTGCAGTGTATATATACAGGGGAGAGGTACTATGCAGTATATATATACAGGGGAGAGGTACTGTGCGGTGTATATACTTCAACAGCCGCCCAGCCCAGGCCCCCAGCACCTGTCCTGTATACATATTATATACACTGTATCTATACAGGCTGTGCTGGGGGCCTGGGCTGGGCGGCTGCTGTAGCGGCTGCTGGCCGCCCCCCCAGGTCACCCAGACTGTCAGAACATACAGCGATATAGCATAGCACTCACTCAGGTGCTGGTAGCAGCTCCTCCAGTCCGGAATCTGCCTGTGCCTGATTAGTTCAGCACTGCACACAGCCAGGAGAGCAGAGCAGGAGAACTCTCCGCCCACAATGTCATGCTGGCTGTGTCCTTAACCCCTATGTGCCTGGCCCTGCACTGACTGAGAAGATGCTTGTGCCAGGCAGGGCAAATTGAAAGGGTAGAAAGCGTTAAAGCGGCCAGATGGATGTATGACTGCGTGAGTGGGCCCCCCTGTCTTGTCAGGGCCCCGGCACTTGCCCGGGTGCGCCGGGTGCTGACGCCGGCCCTGTGTGGATGGATACCATGTTTTGGCATAGGTGGTTTTCCTTTTGGATACTGCCCTTCCCGTGGTTGTTCCTTCCCGGTGAAAGACCTGGCTATTTATTGCTTGCGTTGAGAAACATGTGATGGTGTCTCCGCGGCTTTTCTACAGGCATTTGCATATTTCCCATAAGGGATGGGAGCAGTGTTTTGGATCACTGCGTTGAGAAACACGTGATGGTGTCTCCGCGGTGTTGGATGTTTTGATCTCCCCGAGGTCATTCATCCTTATGTTTATAGTAATATAGTAAAGACAGACAGCAATATTAAAAAGTGAAGCAGCTGGGACCAATCAGCGACGCAGGATTTCCGTTACAAACAGACAAACAGACGGATGTGGACCTTAGACCAGAGGTCCCCAACTCCAGTCCTCAAGGCCCACCAACAGGTCATGTTTTCAGGATTTCCTTTGCATTGCACAGGTGATGCAATTATTACCTGGGCAAGACTAAGGAAATCCTGAAAACATGACATGTTGGTGGGCCTTGAGGACAGGAGTTGGGGACCCCTGCCTTAGACAATTATAAATATATATAGATAATAGCACTGTGATAGCTTACAGAATGTAATGATAATCACATAGTTATCACATGGGAATCACAGCAGTACAAAAGCCTTGTACAGTGGCATGCAAAAGTTTGGGCACCCCTGGTCAAAAAACTACTGGTATTGTGAACAATTAAGCAAGTTCAAGATGAAATGATCTCTAAAAGGCCTAAAGTTAAAGATGTCACGTATTTACTCTGGATTGCTTATCAGTGCTGAGCACCGTATACCCAGAACATACGTGCCACCTGCGCATTTTTCGGATGTTCTTTAAGGAGTGAATGTCCATATTGATTTGTGCTTCTCTAGTGCCGTCCATTGCTCATTCTGTGTGTTGGACATACATATCTATATATACACTGCTCACAAAAATAAAGGGAACACTAAAATACCACATCCTAGAATCCTAGATATCAGTGAATGAAATATTTCTATTTCAGTTGCAAATATTTATTCATTACATAGTGGAATGTGTTGCGAACAATAAAACATAAAAATGATCAATGTAAATCAAAATGAATATCCCATGGAGGTCTGGATTTGGAATGATACTCAAAATCAAAGGGGAATATCAAATTACAGGCTGATCCAACTTCAGTGGAAATGCCTCAAGACAAGGAAATGATGTTCAGTTGTTTGTGTGGCCTCCACGTACCTCTATGACCTCCCTACAATGCCTGGGCATGCTCCTGAGGGATCTCCTCCCCGACCTAGACTAAAGCATCCACCAACTCCTGGACAGTCCATTGGTGGATGGTGCGAGATATGATGTCCCGGATGTGTTCAATCGGATTCAGGTCTGGGGAACAGGCGGGCCAGTCCATAGCTTCAATGCCTTCATCTTGCAGGAACTGCTGACACACTCCAGCCACACGAGGTCTGGTATTGTCCTGCATTAGGAGGAACCCTGGGCCAACCGCACCAGCATATGGTCTCACAAGGGGTCTGAGGATCACATCTCGGTACCTAATGGCAGTCAGGCTACCTCTGGCGAGCACATGGAGGACTGTGCGGCCCTCCAAAGAAATGCCACCCCACACCATTACTAACCCACTGCCAAACTGGTCATGCTGAAGGATGTTGCAGGCAGCAGATCGCTCTCCACCGTGTCTCCATACTCTGTGGCATGTGCTCAGTGTGAACCTGCTTTCATCTATGAAGAGCACAGGGCGCCGGGGAGAATTTGCCAATCCTAGTGTTCTGTGGCACATGCCAAGAGTCCTGCATGGTGTTGAGCTGTGAGCACAACCCCCATCTGTGGACGTCGGGCACTCAGACCATCCTCATGGAGTCAGTTTCTAACCATTTGTGCAGACACATGCACATTTGTGACCTGCTGGAGGTCATTTTGCAGGGCTCTGGCAGTGCTCCTCCTGTTCCTCTTTGCACAGAGGCTGAGGTAGCGGTCCCGCTGCTGGGTTGTTGCCCTCCTACGGCCCCCTCCACGACTCCTGGTGTACTGTCCTGTCTCCTGGTAGCGCCTCCAGCCTCTGGACACTATGCTGACAGACACAGCAAACCTTCTTGCCACAGCTCACAATGATGTGCCATCCTGGATGAGCTGCACTACCTGAGCCTCTTGTTTGGGTTGCAGAGTCCGTCTCATGCTACCAGGAGTGTGAAAGCACAACCAACATTCAAAAGTGACCAAAACATCAGCTAGAAAGCATTGGTACTGAGATGTGGTCTGTGGTCCCCACCTGCAGAACCACTCCTTTATTGAGTGTGTCTTATTAATTGCACAGCAGCATGTCAAATTGATTGTCAAACAGTGTTGCTTCCTAAGTGGACAGTTTGATTTCACAGAAGTTTGATCTACTTTCAGTTATATTCTGTTGTTTAACTGTTCCCTTTATTTTTTGAGCAGTGTATATATAAATCAAATTGTTTTTTAAATTCATTTAATTTGGATATTTCGTATCCAGATGCAATATCCAAAAGGCTTCCCTGATTATTCAATTTCTCTGCCAATTGATACCGTTTCTGGGGTATCTGACTTTTTTCTAAACCAAAAAACGCTAAGTTTGTAAGTTCCCCTTTATGAGCACACACAAAATGTTTTCTTTCTCCTGAATAGGAGCTATTGTTCCCATTTATATTGGATACTAGATGGTGGCCCGATTCTAACGCATCGGGTATTCTAGAATATGTATGTATGTATGTATGTATATAGCAGCCACATAGTATATAACACAGCCCACATAACACAGACAGCCATGTAGTATATGGCACAGTCACGTAGTATATGAAAGCCATGTAATATATAGCAGCCACGTAGTATATAATACAGCCCACATAGTATATAGCACAGCCACGTAGTATATAGCACAGCCACATAGTATATAACACAGCCCATGTAGTATATAGCACAGCCACGTAGTATATAGTCCAACCACGTGGTATATAGCACAGTAACGTAGTATATAGCAGCCACGTAGTATATAACACAGCCTCGTAGTATATAATATAGCCACGTAGTATATAACACAGCCATGTAGTATATAGGAGCCACGTAGTATATAGCACAGTCACATAGTATATAACACAGCCCACGCAGTATATAGCACAGCCCACGAAGTAACAGCCCACGTAACACAGACAGCCACGTAGTATATAGCACAGCCACACGTAGTATATAACACTGCCCACGTAGTATGTAGCAAAGCCCACGCAGTATATAACACTGCCCACAATAATATGTATATTATGCCATGGTGTAATGCAGTCGGTTTCACGGACTGCTACAACGCTATGTGGGTGGCAGGCGCTGACTGGGTTGGAGTATGGAGTGGGCACTGAGTGCAGGGGAGTAGGGAGCGGCCATTTCACGGCTGGACTGTGCCCGTCGCTGATTGTTCGCTACCAGCTGGCCGCGACCAATCAGTGATTTGGGATTTCCATGACAGACAGACAGACAGAAAGACAGACAGAAAGACAGACAGAAAGACAGACAGAAAGACAGAAGTGACCCTTAGACAATTATATAGTAGACTAGATTGTGGCCCAATTCTAACGCATCTGGTATTCTAGAATATGCATGTCCCCGTAGTATATGGACAATGATGATTCCAGAATTCGCTGCAGACTGTGCCCGTCGCTGATTGGTCGAGGCAACCTTTATGACATCATCGTCGCCATGGAAACCATTATGACATCTACGTTGATACTGTGCCCGTTGCTGATTGGTCGAGGCCTGGCTACATCCTTTATGACATCATCGTCGCTGTGCCGGTCGCTAATTGGTCGAGGCCTGGTGGCCTCGACCAATCAGAGATGCGGGATTTCTACTCGATACTGTGCCCGTCGCTGATTCTAACGCATCAGTATTCTAGAATATACATGTCCCTGTAGTATATGGACAATGATGATTCCAGAATTTGCGGCAGACTGTGCCCGTTGCTGATTGGTCGAGGCAACCTTTATGACATCATCTTCGCCATGGCAACCATTATGACATCTACGTCGATACTGTGCCTGTCACTGATTGGTCGAGGCGAATTCGCGGCAAACTGTGCCCGTCGCTGATTGGTCGAGGCAACCTTTATGACATCATCGTCGCCATGCTGTGCTCGTCGCTGATTGGTCGAGGCCTGGCGGCCTCGACCAATCAGAGACGCGGGATTTCCAGGACAGACAGACAGAAAAACCCTTAGACAATTATATATATAGATATGTTCAGCAATCTTTTGTATCAAGTGTTTATTATGTCAAATTAGTTACATTGGTTGCACAACCTGCAAATTAAAGAAAAGGATTGCTTAACATATATCGCAGTAAGGCTCAGCGCACATTTATCCAGTGCTCTGTGCTGACCTCCTACAACGGGCTTTCCGTATAAATCTCTGAAATATATGATTCATTAGGAAGCACCGACAGAAGATTCCCTGCCATTAGGCAAATGGAGGCACTGTGGACACCGTCTGACCTGGGATTCGGCGGTGTCTGTCTTTTTAGGCATACAAAAATGTGCAGTCGACCTCAGTTTTGTGCACTTCTGAAAAGATGGACAACCCTGAACAGAGGCTAGAGGGAGTCCAGAGTAACTCTGTTTCCTCATTATAGTGAATGGATCCCTTGGGGGTTTCATCTGTCACGTAATTCGGAAATTTAGATGGAAATCCCTAAGTAAGTGCTCAGCGTAGAGCGCTGGATAAATATGATCCTAAATGCTATGGAAAATGTTCCCAATAAAAGCTTTAACTCAATCCACAATAAAAGAAAGTCCGTCACCTGTTAACGGAAATATAACAGATGACTGTTACTGGTAGCACAAAGGCTCTGGAAAAGCAAAGTGACTCCTCGCTCCTCAAAAGAAATTCAGCAAATTCTGTGCTACCAAACCCAAATGCACTCTCCCTTTTGAGCCCCAGTGTGTCTAAACCACATATAGCACCCACATGTTTGGCATTTCATAGTGATGAGAGCCCGCCTAATTTTATGGGTGCGTGTCTCTAGAAGCATGAGCTGGGCATAATGTACTGGTCAGTCACAATAGCGTACTAATCACTACAATGGCAGTTAGTAATTTTCATTCAGCAACATCCACTACTTCTTGTTTCCGGAAAATACCCATGTAGTCAAAATCATCACTACACCTGTAGATAACTTCCCAAAGGGGAATCATTTCCAAAATGGGGTCACTTGAGTGGGGATTCTGCTCTTCTAGCAATTAGGGGCTCTGTATATGGAGTCCACAAACTATTTTAGGAAAATCTGCACTTCATGAGGCAAATAGCGCACCGTCCCTCCCGAGTCTCTCTGTATGGCTGAGCAGTACTGTACAGCCACATATGGGGTATTTCTACATTCAGCAGAAATTGAGGGACAAATTTTGGTGGCATTTTTACCCATTTCCCAGTATAAAAATGTAAAATTTGGGGCTAACACACAATTTTGTTTGTAAAAATGTAAATTATTGTTCTTCACTGCCCAATGGCATAAAATTTTGCGACCCACCTGTGGTGTCAATATGATCACTGCACTCCTATATAAATTCATTGAGAGGTGTAGTTTGTAAAATGGGGTCAATTATTTGGGAGTTCTGCTGTTCTGGCACCTCAGGGGTTCTGCCAATGTGATATGGCACTGTCAAACCAATGCAGCAAAATCTGTATTGTAATATGGCGCTGCTTCCCTTCTGAGCTTTGCATTGTGCCTCAAAAGTAGTTTTCGACCATATGTTGGGTATCGGTGAATTCAGGAGAAATAGCCCAACAAATTTTGCGGTACATTTTCCCCTGTTACTCTTGTGAAAATGCAAATTTTTGGGCTAAAAACATTTCTGTGAGAAAAATATGATTTTTTTTATTTTTAAAGCTCAATGTTATAAACTTTTGCGAAGCACCTGGTGTGTCAAGGTGCTCACCACACATCTAGATAAGTTCACTGAGGGGTCTAGTTTCCAAAATGATGTCACTTATGGAGGGTCTCTACAGGACATTGTGTCAGCTAATTATTCCAGCTTTCTTTAAATCTAAAAGTCAAATGACACTTCTCTTCCTAGCCATGCCGTGCGCACAAACAGTAGTTTTCCTCCACATATTGGGTATCGGCATACTCAGGATAAATTGTACAACAATGTCTCCTGTTACACTTGTGAAAATGCAAAATTTGGAGCTAAAAACATTTTTGTGGGAAAGATGTGATTTTTTTTTATCTTCACAGCTCAATGTTTTAAACTTTTGTAAAGCACCTTGGGTGTCAAGGTGCTCACCACACATCTAGCTAAGTTCCCTGAGTTTTAGTTTCCAAAATGGTGTCACTTGTAGAGGTTTTCCACTGTTTAGTCATATCAGGGACTCTCCAAATGTGACATGGCGTCCGCTTATTATTCCAGCAAATTTTGCATTCAAAAATCGAATAGTGCTCCTTCCCTTCTTAGCCCTGCCATGCTCCCAATAAGTGGTTTCCCATCACATATGGGGTATCAGAATGCTCCGGAGAAATTGCACAGCAAATTGTATGGTCCATTTTTGTGAAAAAAAGTTAAATGTTAAATGTAAAGTTTTTCCTTCCACATTCCATTAATTCATATGAAACACCTGAATGGTTAATAAACTTCTTGAATGTGGTTTTGAGCACCTTGACGGGTGCAGTTTTTAGAATGGTGTCAATTTTGGGCATTTTCTGTCATATAGGCCCCTTAAAGTCACTTCAAATGTGATGTGGTCCCTTCAAAAAATGGTTTTGTAAATTTTGTTGTAAAAATTAGAAATTGCTGGTCAACTTTTAACCCTTATAACTTCGTAATAAAAAAAATTATGTTTCAAATATTGTGGTCATGCAAAGTAAACATGTGAAAAATGATATTTATTAACTATTTTGTGTGAAATAACTCTCTGATTTAAGGGCATAAAATTTTAAAACTTGAAAATTGAAAAATTGTGGCAAAATTTTCAATTTTTTTCACAAATAAACGCAAGTCATATCAAAGAAATTTTGCCAGAATCATCAGTAGGATCCATTGACTTATGGACTTACAAAGCAGAAGTTGTCAGAATTCAAAGAAATGGCCAGGTCAGGAAGGTGAAAACAGGCTTTGAGGTGAAGAGGTTAACTTGTCTTTTTTGGTTTTCATCAGCTGCTGTGTCCATATGTATTTATTTCCTGTGTTTTGATTGGATATTTTCCTCTACGTATGCTAGCCTGTATTCACTTAATGACATCATATGACTAAGGTTGCCTACAGTGCCAGAAATGTGTCAGGTTGTTTTAACCTCCCTGTTTTAAAATTATTGAATTACAAATTTTTGCATTTTACCTGTACCTGAAAACAAATCCTCCTTCTCCCTGTATTGTTGCTGTCACCCTCCAGTGATATTTCGTCAACCTCAATTGGATTCAAGTTGCATACATGGAGCCAGTTCACCAACTGGTTTGCGACTGCCCACCCTCTGGAACTCGACATTAAATATGTACTTGGTAAGGCTTTGTGAACAATAGTGGGCAGTAGTTAAACCCCAGCTCCAACATGCCCGTTGGTATTCTGCTCAGCCTCCGAACATAAGTGATCAGTGGCCATGGATGTATGACATCTGTGTGCAATCAACCAAGATGGTGAGCACCTATGTCACCATAATCAACGTAACATTCGATTTCTGTGTCCACTCAAGCGCTCCCTGCTTAAAATTAAAGAGGACGGTTTGAATCTGGACTAGGTGGAAATGAAGGGAGAAAGTACACAGGGTGCTACGTGCTTGCCAATCCCCTTGTCCAGGATGCAGGTGCAGATGTGTAAAACCCAGCAACTGTCGTTGCACATTCGAAAGCACCATCAGCAACCACGTTATGTTACATGCGATGTTTATACGATTCCACGTCACACTTTTTCAGCACCATGCACTTCACAATATGTATGTCGTTGTTATTGTCTGTTCTGTTTATGCCCTTATTTCTTTTGGATCAACTTGATCATGATCTTTTTTCTGCAATTTTTTATTTATATCTTTTTGGAGCATATTCACGTGCACATTTTTTGTTCACAAAGGTCCTTATAAAATAAAGTCCCCTTCCTTTTTTCTTCTCAAATCCTGGTTGACTCATTGGCATATTAACTATATAGACTTACCTGCCTAATTTAACAATTTTACTGACAGATTAAAATACCACATGACTGCTCACCACTTTGATTGACAGGGCAGATGTTTTGGGTATACCTTAAGCTTTTATAATTGCTCACTTGCACGTTGTATTAGCTCACAGTGATTGAACTGAGCATTTGTTTTAATTAGTGACTCTCATTGAACACATTTTCCGCATCACCTAGAACGCTTGCCTCACTTCCGGTCTATCTATACCCAGGTGGAACACATTGATGAGACGCACACATCACTTCCTGTCTGACGCATGCTGGACTGTTCAAACAGAACTGCTTTAATATATGCGATACACCTGTTTCTAACCTCTATTGCGGCTTCTATTTAAACTTGGCCTCTTCATAGGCAGAGTAACTTTGACTAAGCTGCCAGAAGGCAGTGATACAAGTGGGTACTCGCCCTTTCAGGTTATCACTGTCACCCTGGTATGTATTAACTCATGCTTGCACTCTTGTGTGTATCTGTTTCATATCCCTATTGTTCCTAATAGCTATTGGGCATTCTATTTCTATGTATTATGTCTTTTATATCCCAGAGTTATATAAATTAATTATTTTGACTATTTATCTATTTACATATAGATATTGGATCATTATCATTATTCCCCATGCTCTGGGTGCATGACTGCTATCATGTCACTTAAATTGTTATAGGATTGATATTGTATTCTTTCGTAATTGCCTGAGGGAGAAGAACTTATGGGATTATCATTTCCCACCCCCTCCAGCTGTTAAATTCCTTCTAATTATTTTTAATACAATTTTTTTCTGTCTATGATGTCATTTTTTGTGCTGTTTTGAATAAAATTGATATTTGACTAAATAATGAGTGTACACATTCTATTTTCCTTACTCACTTTTCCCTCTCTTTTTCCTGCTGGTGCTGCTCATTACTTGCATCAAGCATGTTGTACTGCTTCAATGCTAGTCTTCAATAATAAACACCCCAAAAGACTACCTTCACGTCAGGGCCAGTAGATAAAATATAACTTTTATTGATGAACAAGAAAATATATTAAAAATACATTGGTGAGAAAACACCTAAAGCACAGGACAAAAGGTGGGTAGCCCAGAAAGGCTCCAAAAGTAGCAATTAATAAGCCATAAATTTAATGTAGCCAGACATGTGCCAATGTGCAAATAATCATGTACCAATATACAGCGGATTATAAGAAGATAAACAGTGAGTACAGCATAATAAATAAATCAAGGTATAGTTGCAAAATGGAGCGCTCCTGGGGACCCACCACACCCGACACGCATTTCGCTCACCCCCAGACGAAGCATTTCAGAGTGAAACGCGCGTTAGGTGTGGTGGGTCCCCAGGAGCGCTCCATTTGGTAACTATACCTTGATTTATTTATTATGCTGTACTCACTGTTTATCTTCTTATAATCTGCTGTATATTGGTACATGATTATTTGCACATTGGCACATGTCTGGCTACATTAAATTTATGGCTTATTAATTGCTACTTTTGGAGCCTTTCTGGGCTACCCACCTTTTGTCCTGTGCTTTAGGTGTTTTCTCACCAATGTATTTTTAATATATTTTCTTGTTCATCAATAAAAGTTATATTTTATCTACTGGCCTTGAACTGAAGGTAGTCTTTTGGTGTGTTTACAATTTTTCTTCATGGCCGTTTATTGGGGATATTATTAGGTGTTGTCTTCAATAATAAGTTTAATGAAAGTCTATAGAAAATTGGAGCATTTTTCTGGTGGAAGGTATGGGGGGTAGGGTTGAGCGAAACGGGTCGAACATTTTCAAAAGTCGCCGACTTTTGGCTAAGTCGGGGTTTCATGAAACCCGATCCGACCCCTGTGCGGGGTCGGCCATGCGGTACGCGACTTTCGCGCCAAAGTCGCGTTTCAATGACGCGAAAAGCGCCATTTCTCAGCCAATGAAGGTAAACGCAGAGTGTGGGCAGCGTGATGACATAGGTCCTGGTCCCCACCATCTTAGAGAAGGGCATTGCAGTGATTGGCTTGCTGTCTGCGACGTCACAGGGGCTATAAAGAGGCGTTCCCACCGACCGCCATCTTACTGCTGCTGATCTGAGCTTAGGGAGAGGTTGCTGCCGCTTTGTCAGAAGCAGGGATAGCGTTAGGCAGGGTCCATTAACCACAAAACCGCTTGTGCTGCAGCGATTTGCACTGTCCAACACCACCCTCGGTGTGCAGGGACAGTGGAAGTTTTTTTTTTTTTTTTTTTCCCCTCAGCGCTGTAGCTCATTGGGCTGCCCTAGAAGGCTCCCTGATAGCTGCATTGCTGTGTGTACGCCGCTGTGCAAACCAACTGCTTTTTTCAAAGCACAAATCCTCTTGTTCCTTCCTTTCTGCACAGCTATCTTTTTTGTTTGTCCACACTTTTTATTTCATTTGTGCATCAGTCCACTCCTTATTGCTGCCTGCCATACCTGGCTGAGATTACTGCAGGCAGGGAGATAGTAGCTGCCTGCCATACCTGGCTGAGATTACTGCAGGCAGGGAGATAGTAGCTGCCTGCCATACCTGGCTGAGATTACTGCAGGCAGGGAGATAGTAATTGTAGGACATTCCCTGTTTTTTTTTTTGTTTTTTTTTTGGTGGGAGATTAAGATTGGCAATTTGGCATTTCTGCTAGAGTGCCATCCCTGTGTGTGCCATCTCTCTCACATAGTGGGCCATAGAAAGCCTTTTCATTTTTCTGTATTTTTTTTTGTGGGGTGTATAAATTCTCCCTGATAAAAATACAGTGGGAGATTAATATTGGCCTTTGGGCTTGTGTGCCAGTCCTGAGTGTGCCATCTCTCTCACAAATAGTGGGCCATAGAAAGCCTATTTTATTTTTTTTGGGGTTTTATAAATTCTCCCTGAAAAAAAGGGAGATTAATATTGGCCTCTGGGCTTGTGTGCCAGTCCTGAGCGTGCCATCTGTGCCAGCCCTGAGCGTGCCATCTCTCTCACAAATAGTGGGCCATAGAAAGCCTATTTATTTTTTTTTTTTGTTTTATAAATTTTCCCTGAAAAAAGGGAGATTAATATTGGCCTCTGGGCTTGTGTGCCAGTTGTGAGCGTGCCATCTGTGCCAGTCCTGAGCGTGCCATCTCTCTCACAAATAGTGGGCCATAGAAAGCCTATTTATTTTTTTTTTTTGTTTTATAAATTTTCCCTGAAAAAAGGGAGATTAATATTGGCCTCTGGGCTTGTGTGCCAGTTGTGAGCGTGCCATCTGTGCCAGTCCTGAGCGTGCCATCTCTCTCACAAATAGTGGGCCATAGAAAGCCTATTTAAATTTTTTTTTGGTTTTATAAATTCTCCCAGAAAAAAAGGGAGATTAATATTGGCCTCTGGGCTTCTGTGCCAGTCCTGAGCGTGCCATCTGTGCCAGTCCTGAGCGTCCCATCTCTCTCACAAATAGTGGGCCATAGAAAGCCTATTTTATTTTTTTTGGGGGTTTTATAAATTCTCCCTGAAAAAAAGGGAGATTAATATTGGCCTCTGGGCTTGTGTGCCAGTCCTGAGCGTGCCATCTGTGCCAGCCCTGAGCGTGCCATCTCTCTCACAAATAGTGGGCCATAGAAAGCCTATTTATTTATTTTTTTTGTTTTATAAATTTTCCCTGAAAAAAGGGAGATTAATATTGGCCTCTGGGCTTGTGTGCCAGTTGTGAGCGTGCCATCTGTGCCAGTCCTGAGCGTGCCATCTCTCTCACAAATAGTGGGCCATAGAAAGCCTATTTAAATTTTTTTTTGGTTTTATAAATTCTCCCAGAAAAAAAGGGAGATTAATATTGGCCTCTGGGCTTCTGTGCCAGTCCTGAGCGTGCCATCTGTGCCAGTCCTGAGCGTCCCATCTCTCTCACAAATAGTGGGCCATAGAAAGCCTATTTTATTTTTTTGGGGGGTTTTATAAATTCTCCCTGAAAAAAAGGGAGATTAATATTGGCCTCTGGGCTTGTGTGCCAGTCCTGAGCGTGCCATCTGTGCCAGCCCTGAGCGTGCCATCTCTCTCACAAATAGTGGGCCATAGAAAGCCTATTTATTTTTTTTTTTTGTTTTATAAATTTTCCCTGAAAAAAGGGAGATTAATATTGGCCTCTGGGCTTGTGTGCCAGTTGTGAGCGTGCCATCTGTGCCAGTCCTGAGCGTGCCATCTCTCTCACAAATAGTGGGCCATAGAAAGCCTATTTAAATTTTTTTTTGGTTTTATAAATTCTACCAGAAAAAAAGGGAGATTAATATTGGCCTCTGGGCTTCTGTGCCAGTCCTGAGCGTGCCATCTGTGCCAGTCCTGAGCGTCCCATCTCTCTCACAAATAGTGGGCCATAGAAAGCCTATTTTTTTTTTTTTTTGGGTTTTAGAAATTCTCCCTGGAAAAAAAAAGGGAGATTAATATTGCCCTTTGGGCTTGTGTGCCAGTACTAAGCGTTCCATCTCTCTCTCTCTCTCTCTCAGTCAGTGGGCCATAGAACGCCTATTTTTGGTTTTATTTGTTTTCTAAATTCTCCCTGAAAAAATCATTTTATTTTATTTGGTTTCTAAATTCTTCCTGATAAAATCACATTTTTTTTATTATTTTTTTTTCTAAAGTCTCCCTGAAAAAAAAAAAAAAAAACAGTGGGAGATTAATATTGGCCTTTCTGCTTGTGTGCCAGTCTTGACTCCTGGGTGCGTCATCTCTCAGTCAGTGGGCCATAGAACGCCTATTTTTGGTTTTATTTGTTTTATAAATTCTCCCAGAAAAAATCATTTTATTTTATTTGGTTTCTAAATTCTTCCTGATAAAATCACATTTTTTTTATTATTTTTTTTTCTAAAGTCTCCCTGAAAAAAAAAAAAAAAAACAGTGGGAGATTAATATTGGCCTTTCTGCTTGTGTGCCAGTCTTGACTCCTGGGTGCGTCATCTCTCAGTCAGTGGGCTATAGAACGCCTATTTTTGGTTTTATTTGTTTTCTAAATTCTCCCTGAAAAAATCATTTTATTTTATTTGGTTTCTAAATTCTTCCTGATAAAATCATATTTTTTTTATTATTTTTTTTTCTAAAGTCTCCCTGAAAAAAAAAAAAAAAAAACAACCAAAAAAAACAGTGGGAGATTAATATTGGCCTTTCTGCTTGTGTGCCAGTCTTGACTCCTGGGTGTGCCATCTCTCTCTCTCTCTCTCTCTCTCTCTCTCTCCAATTGTGGTCCATAGAAAGCCTACATTTTTTTTCCTTGATTTGGGTTCCAAAATCTACCAGAGAAAATAACTCCATCAATCATTGGTAGAAAAATATTGGCCTCTGGGCTTGTGTGCCACTCCTGATTCCTGTGTGCGTCATCTCTCACTCAGTGGCCCATAGAAAGCATATAGTTTGTTACATTTGTTTTCTAAATTCTCCCTGCAAAAATCAATTTTTTTTTTTTGGGGGGGTTTCTAAAGTGTTCCTGAAAAAAATAAAAATAAAAAAAAAATAATAGTGTGACATTAATATTAACATTTGTGCTTCAGTGACAGTCCTGCGTGTGGGGCATCTCTCTAATTTGCAGCCACCAAAAAAAGAGTGTGTAACATTGGGCCTGATTTTCGCTGTGGTCTCACCAACCTGTAAAGGGGTAGCTAAATCATACTGAAGTTATAGCTCACCGTGTAAGTTGTGTGACTGCAACAAATAACGTTAGTTTGGTTACGTTTTTAAAACAATGAGGAAGTCTAGTGGAAGAGGTCGTGGCCGGGGGCGTTCATTGTCAGCTGGTAATGAGGGTAGTGGTAGTGGTGGAGCATCAGGTGGTCGTGGGGGAAAAAATATTGCACCTAAGTCTGGAGCTGTGGAGCCAGGTTCGTCGTCCGGCTACACAAGGCCTCGAACGCTCCCTTTTCTGGGATTAGGAAAACCGCTTTTAAAGCCGGAGCAGCAAGAGCAAGTTTTGGCTTATCTTGCTGACTCAGCCTCTAGCTCTTTTGCCTCATCTCGTGAAACTGGTAAAAGTAAAAGCAGCGCGTCGTTAGTGGATGTTCACGGTCAGGGACAAGTCACTTCCTTGTCCTCTTCAGCAAAAACAACAACAGAGAAGAATGCAGCAGGCGACACAACGGGTTACTCCATGGAGCTCTTTACACATACCGTCCCTGGCTTAGAAAGTGAAGCAGTTAACAGTCCATGCCCATTACAAATTGAATCTGACATGGAGTGCACTGACGCACAGCCACAGCCAGACTACTATGCTGGTCCTTTGACTCAGACCACAACATTGCCCTCGCAGGGTGCTGATCAAGAATCAGACCCTGATGAGACTATGTTGCCCCATCACGAACGCTATACCACCGAACGACACGGTGACACAGACGAAGTTGCGCAGGAGGTACAAGAAGAGTTATTAGATGACCCAGTTCTTGACCCCGATTGGCAGCCATTGGGGGAACAGGGTGCAGGCGGCAGCAGTTCTGAAGCAGAGGAGGAGGAGGGGCCGCAGCAGGCATCAACATCGCCACAGGTTCCATCTGCCGGGCCCGTATCTTGCCCAAAACGCGTGGCAAAGCCAAAACCTGGTGGAGGACAGCGTGGCCATCCGGTTAAAGCTCAGTCTGCAATGCCTGAAAAGGTATCCGATGCTAGAAAGAGTGCAGTCTGGCATTTTTTTAAACAACATCCAATTGATCAGCGCAAAGTCATCTGTCAAAAATGTTCTACTTCCTTAAGCAGAGGTCAGAATCTGAAAAGTCTCAATACTAGTTGCATGCATAGACATTTAACCACCATGCATTTGAAAGCTTGGACTAACTACCAAACGTCCCTTAAGGTTGTTGCACCCTCGGCCAATGAAGCTAGTCATCAACGCAACATCCCTTCCGGCAGTGTAGGACCACCATTTAGCGCACCACCTGCTGTATCTGTGCAGGTATCTTTGCCAGGCCAAAGCAGTCAGGGTCAGGGAATCACCAGTTTCGTAGTAGGAAACACTGCATCTAGGGCACCGGCGGCAACAATACCATCTCCCACCGTCTCTCAGTCTGCCATGTCCACCGGCACCCCCGCTAGTTCCACGATCTCCAGCTCTCCAGTCCAGCTCACCCTACATGAGACTATGGTTAGAAAAAGGAAATACTTAGCCTCGCATCCGCGTACACAGGGTTTGAACGCCCACATAGCTAGACTAATCTCGTTAGAGATGATGCCCTACCGGTTAGTTGAAAGCGAAGCTTTCAAAGACCTGATGGACTACGCTGTACCACGCTACGAGCTACCCAGTCGACACTTTTTTTCCAGAAAAGCCATCCCAGCCCTCCACCAGCATGTTAAAGAGCGCATCGTCCATGCACTCAGGCAATCTGTGAGCACAAAGGTGCACCTGACAACAGATGCATGGACCAGTAGGCATGGCCAGGGACGTTACGTGTCCATCACGGCACACTGGGTAAATGTGGTGGATTCAGGGTCCACAGGGGACAGCAAGTTTGGGACAGTTCTGCCTAGCCCACGGTCTAGTAAACAGTTGTCTGTAGCCGTTCGCACCCCCTCCTCCTCCTCCTCCTCGTCCTCCTGCAGAAGCAAGAGCTCGTCCACAGACCGCAGTCGCACAAACACTCCATCCGCACCTGCCACTGTTGCACACCAGGTCTCCCATTATGGGGCAGCTACTGGCATACGTCAGCAGGCTGTATTGGCTATGAAGTGTTTGGGCGACAATAGACACACCGCGGAAGTTCTGTCCGAGTTCTTGCAGCAAGAAACGCAGTCGTGGCTGGGCACTGTAGATCTTGAGGCAGGCAAGGTAGTGAGTAGTGTTGAGCGATACCGTCCGATACTTGAAAGTATCGGTATCGGATAGTATCGGCCGATACCCGAAAAATATCGGATATCGCCGATACCGATATCCGATACCAATACAAGTCAATGGGACATCAAGTATCGGAAGGTATCCTCATGGATCCCAGGGTCTGAAGGAGAGGAAACTCTCCTTCAGGCCCTGGGATCCATATTAAAGTGTAAAATAAAGAATTAAAATAAAAAATATTGTTATATTCACCTCTCCGGCGGCCCCTGGACATCAGCGGGAGGATCCGGCGTCCGGCACGGCTTCTTTCTTCAAAATGCGCGCCTTCAGGACCTGTGGAATGACGTCCCGGCTTCTGATTGGTCGCGTGCCGCCCATGTGACCGCCACGCGACCAATCAGAAGCCGCGACGTCATTCCTCAGGTCCTAGAAGGCGCTCATTCTAGGACTTTAGCTGAGGAATGACGTCGCGGCTTCTGATTGGTCGCGTGGCGGTCACATGGGCGGCACGCGACCAATCAGAAGCCGGGACGTCATTCCACAGGTCCTGAAGGCGCGCATTTTGAAGAAAGAAGCCGTGCCGGACGCCGGATCCTCCCGCTGATGTCCAGGGGCCGCCGGAGAGGTGAATATAACAATATTTTTTATTTTAATTCTTTATTTTACACTTCCGATACCGATACCCGATATCACAAAAATATCGGATCTCGGTATCGGAATTCCGATACCGCAAGTATCGGCCGATACCCGATACTTGCGGTATCGGAATGCTCAACACTAGTAGTGAGTGATAACGGAAGGAATTTCATGGCTGCCATCTCCCTTTCCCAACTGAAACACATTCCTTGCCTGGCTCACACCTTAAACCTGGTGGTGCAGTGCTTCCTGAAAAGTTATCCGGGGTTATCCGACCTGCTCCTCAAAGTGCGTGGACTTTGCGCACATATCCGCCGTTCGCCTGTACACTCCAGCCGTATGCAGACCTATCAGCGTTCTTTGAACCTTCCCCAGCATCGCCTAATCATAGACGTTGCAACAAGGTGGAACTCAACACTGCACATGCTTCAGAGACTGTGCGAACAGAGGCGGGCTGTTATGTTTTTGTGGGAGGATACACATACACGGGCAGGCAGTAGGATGGCAGACATGGAGTTGTCAGGTGTGCAGTGGTCGAAGATTCAAGACATGTGTCAAGTCCTTCAGTGTTTTGAGGAATGCACACGGCTGGTTAGTGCAGACAACGCCATAATAAGCATGAGCATCCCCCTAATGCGTCTGCTGATGCAAAGTTTGACGCACATAAAGGATCAGGCGTCTGCACCAGAGGAAGAGGAAAGCCTTGATGACAGTCAGCGATTGTCTGGTCAGGGCAGTGTACATGACGAGGTACCGGGCGAAGAGGAGGTGGAGGATGAGGAGGATGATGGGGATGAGTATATTTTTAATGAGGAAGCTTTCCCGGGGGCACGGGAAATTGGTGGCGTGGCAAGGCCGGGTTCTGGTTTTTTGAGGGACACAAGTGACGTAGATTTGCCTGCAACTGCCCCTCAACCAAGCACAACCGCAGATTTGACAACGGGAACTTTGGCCCACATGGCGGATTATGCCTTGCGTATCCTCAAAAGGGACACACGCATTACAAAAATGATGAACGATGACGATTACTGGTTGGCCTGCCTCCTTGATCCTTGCTATAAAGGCAAATTGCAAAATATTATGCCACATGAGAACTTGGAACTAATATTAGCAACAAAACAATCAACTCTTGTTGACCGTTTGCTTCTGGCATTCCCTGCACACAGCGCCCGTGATCGTTCTCACACGAGCTCCAGGGGCCAGCAGACCAGAGGTGTTAGAGGGGCAGAAATCAGAAGTGGCGTTGGCCAGAGGGGTTTTCTGACCAGGTTGTGGAGTGATTTTGCTATGACCGCAGACAGGACAGGTACTGCAGCATCAATTCAAAGTGACAGGAGACAACATTTGTCCAGTATGGTTACAAACTATTTTTCATCCCTTATCGACGTTCTCCCTCAACCGTCATTCCCATTTGATTACTGGGCATCCAAATTAGACACCTGGCCAGAATTGGCAGAATATGCATTGCAGGAGCTTGCTTGCCCGGCAGCTAGTGTCCTATCAGAAAGAGTATTCAGTGCTGCAGGTTCAATACTAACAGAAAAAAGGACTCGTCTGGCTACCCAAAATGTAGATGATCTAACCTTCATTAAAATGAACCACAACTGGATTTCAAAATCTTTTGCCCCACCCTGCCCGGCTGACACCTAGCTTTCCTATGAAAAGGTCTTGCCTGTGGACTATTCTGAATGACTTTTCCAATCTCGTAATTTTCTTCACCTGATTGTCCAGCATACGACATGTTTCCACCTCACGAAATGGCCAAACTCCCCACACGGGGCCGTGCTATCGCCACTTTGCGCTTGGACCCTTGAGAGTGCTGTTTGTCTGAAGAGGTGGGTGTGGCCGCTTTTGGTCGACGGCACTGCCACTGGGTCCCTCATAGTACAATAAAGTGTCTCTGGCGGTGGTGGTGCGCACCCAACGTCAGACACACCGTTGTAATATGAGGGGCCCTGTGCCTGTAACGCCGGCCACAAGACAGTTCCCCCCCCCAGCTCAAACAGTGCTCTACCACTAGCAAAATTATCTCTCACAGCTTCACCAATGTGTAGTCTAGGCGCTGACATCCTTCAATGCCTGGCACTGACAATACCATTGTTTTGACATTTTTGTTATGTTAGGCCTTCGAAGCCTGTCTGCGGTCCCTTCTTTCTACAACTACTACACTGACCAGGCCACTGCTGGCCGTGTTACCCTGGAACCAATTTAAAAGTGCCTACAGTCAGCCCAATTTTGTTATGTTAGGCCTTAGAAGACTGTCTGCCGTCACTCCTTCCACTAGACTTCCACTGACCATACACTGCTGCCCATGTACCCCTGGAACCAATTTAAAGTGCCTACAGCCAGCCCAATTTTGTTATGTTAGGCCTTGGAAGCCTGTCTGCGGTCACTCCTTCCACTAGACTTCCACTGACCAGACCACTGCTGCCCGTGTACCCCTGGAACCAATTTAAAAGTGCCTACAGCCAGCCCAAGTTTGTTATGTTAGGCCTTGGAAGCCTGTCTGCGGTCACTCCTTCCACTAGGCCTCCACTGACCACACCACTGCTGTCCGTGTACCCCTGGAACCAATTTAAAATTGCCTACAGCCATGTGTTATTATTTTAGGCCTTCGATGCCTGTCTGCGGTCACTCCTTCCACTAGGCCTCCACTGACCACACCACTGCTGTCCGTGTACCCCTGGAACCAATTTAAAATTGCCTACAGCCAGCCCAATTTTTTTATTTTAGGCCTTCGATGCCTGTCTGCGGTCCATTCTTTCAACTACTACTACACTGACCAGGTCACTGCTGCCCGTGTACCCCTGGAACCAATTTAAAATTGCCTACAGCCATGTGTTATTATTTTAGGCCTTCGATGCCTGTCTGCGGTCACTCCTTCCACTAGGCCTCCACTGACCACACCACTGCTGTCCGTGTACCCCTGGAACCAATTTAAAATTGCCTACAGCCAGCCCAATTTTTTTATTTTAGGCCTTCGATGCCTGTCTGCGGTCCATTCTTTCAACTACTACTACACTGACCAGGTCACTGCTGCCCGTGTACCCCTGGAACCAATGTAAAATTGCCTACAGCCATGTGTTATTATTTTAGGCCTTCGATGCCTGTCTGCGGTCACTCCTTCCACTAGGCCTCCACTGACCACACCACTGCTGCCCGTGTACCCCTGTAACCAATTTAAAATTGCCTACAGCCAGCCCAATTTTTTTATTTTAGGCCTTCGATGCCTGTCTGCGGTCCATTCTTTCAACTACTACTACACTGACCAGGTCACTGCTGCCCGTGTACCCCTGGAACCAATTTAAAATTGCCTACAGCCAGCCCAATTTTTTTATTTTAGGCCTTCGATGCCTGTCTGCGGTCCATTCTTTCAACTACTACTACACTGACCAGGTCACTGCTGCCCGTGTACCCCTGGAACCAATTTAAAAGTGCCTACAGCCAGCCCAAGTTTGTTATGTTAGGCCTTGGAAGCCTGTCTGCGGTCACTCCTTCCACTAGACTTCCACTGACCAGACCACTGCTGCCCGTGTACCCCTGGAACCAATTTAAAAGTGCCTACAGCCAGCCCAAGTTTGTTATGTTAGGCCTTGGAAGCCTGTCTGCGGTCACTCCTTCCACTAGGCCTCCACTGACCACACCACTGCTGTCCGTGTACCCCTGGAACCAATTTAAAATTGCCTACAGCCATGTGTTATTATTTTAGGCCTTCGATGCCTGTCTGCGGTCACTCCTTCCACTAGGCCTCCACTGACCACACCACTGCTGCCCGTGTACCCCTGGAACCAATTTAAAATTGCCTACAGCCAGCCCAATTTTTTTATTTTAGGCCTTCGATGCCTGTCTGCGGTCCATTCTTTCAACTACTACTACACTGACCAGGTCACTGCTGCCCGTGTACCCCTGGAACCAATTTAAAATTGCCTACAGCCATGTGTTATTATTTTAGGCCTTCGATGCCTGTCTGCGGTCACTCCTTCCACTAGGCCTCCACTGACCACACCACTGCTGTCCGTGTACCCCTGGAACCAATTTAAAATTGCCTACAGCCATGTGTTTTTATTTTAGGCCTTCGATGCCTGTCTGCGGTCCATTCTTTCAACTACTACTACACTGACCAGGGCACTGCTGGCCGTGTTACCCTGGAACCAATTTAAAAGTGCCTACAGTCAGCCCAATTTTGTTATGTTAGGCCTTCGAAGACTGTCTGCCGTCACTCCTTCCACTAGACTTCCACTGACCATACACTGCTGCCCATGTACCCCTGGAACCAATTTAAAGTGCCTACAGCCAGCCCAATTTTGTTATGTTAGGCCTTCGAAGCCTGTCTGCGGTCACTCCTTCCACTAGACTTCCACTGACCAGACCACTGCTGCCCGTGTACCCCTGGAACCAATTTAAAAGTGCCTACAGCCAGCCCAAGTTTGTTATGTTAGGCCTTGGAAGCCTGTCTGCGGTCACTCCTTCCACTAGACTTCCACTGACCAGACCACTGCTGCCCGTGTACCCCTGGAACCAATTTAAAAGTGCCTACAGCCAGCCCAAGTTTGTTATGTTAGGCCTTGGAAGCCTGTCTGCGGTCACTCCTTCCACTAGGCCTCCACTGACCACACCACTGCTGTCCGTGTACCCCTGGAACCAATTTAAAATTGCCTACAGCCATGTGTTATTATTTTAGGCCTTCGATGCCTGTCTGCGGTCACTCCTTCCACTAGGCCTCCACTGACCACACCACTGCTGCCCGTGTACCCCTGGAACCAATTTAAAATTGCCTACAGCCAGCCCAATTTTTTCATTTTAGGCCTTCGATGCCTGTCTGCGGTCCATTCTTTCAACTACTACTACACTGACCAGGTCACTGCTGCCCGTGTACCCCTGGAACCAATTTAAAATTGCCTACAGCCATGTGTTATTATTTTAGGCCTTCGATGCCTGTCTGCGGTCACTCCTTCCACTAGGCCTCCACTGACCACACCACTGCTGTCCGTGTACCCCTGGAACCAATTTAAAATTGCCTACAGCCATGTGTTATTATTTTAGGCCTTCGATGCCTGTCTGCGGTCCATTCTTTCAACTACTACTACACTGACCAGGGCACTGCTGGCCGTGTTACCCTGGAACCAATTTAAAAGTGCCTACAGTCAGCCCAATTTTGTTATGTTAGGCCTTGGAAGCCTGTCTGCGGTCACTCCTTCCACTAGGCCTCCACTGACCACACCACTGCTGTCCGTGTACCCCTGGAACCAATTTAAAATTGCCTACAGCCATGTGTTATTATTTTAGGCCTTCGATGCCTGTCTGCGGTCCATTCTTTCAACTACTACTACACTGACCAGGGCACTGCTGGCCGTGTTACCCTGGAACCAATTTAAAAGTGCCTACAGTCAGCCCAATTTTGTTATGTTAGGCCTTCGAAGACTGTCTGCCGTCACTCCTTCCACTAGACTTCCACTGACCATACACTGCTGCCCATGTACCCCTGGAACCAATTTAAAGTGCCTACAGCCAGCCCAATTTTGTTATGTTAGGCCTTCGAAGCCTGTCTGCGGTCACTCCTTCCACTAGACTTCCACTGACCAGACCACTGCTGCCCGTGTACCCCTGGAACCGATTTAAAAGTGCCTACAGCCAGCCCAAGTTTGTTATGTTAGGCCTTGGAAGCCTGTCTGCGGTCACTCCTTCCACTAGACTTCCACTGACCAGACCACTGCTGCCCGTGTACCCCTGGAACCAATTTAAAAGTGCCTACAGCCAGCCCAAGTTTGTTATGTTAGGCCTTCGAAGCCTGTCTGCGGTCCATTCTTTCAACTACTACTACACTGACCAGGTCACTGCTGCCCGTGTACCCCTGGAACCAATTTAAAAGTGCCTACAGCCAGCCCAAGTTTGTTATGTTAGGCCTTGGAAGCCTGTCTGCGGTCACTCCTTCCACTAGACTTCCACTGACCAGACCACTGCTGCCCGTGTACCCCTGGAACCAATTTAAAAGTGCCTACAGCCAGCCCAAGTTTGTTATGTTAGGCCTTGGAAGCCTGTCTGCGGTCACTCCTTCCACTAGGCCTCCACTGACCACACCACTGCTGTCCGTGTACCCCTGGAACCAATTTAAAATTGCCTACAGCCATGTGTTATTATTTTAGGCCTTCGATGCCTGTCTGCGGTCACTCCTTCCACTAGGCCTCCACTGACCACACCACTGCTGCCCGTGTACCCCTGGAACCAATTTAAAATTGCCTACAGCCAGCCCAATTTTTTTATTTTAGGCCTTCGATGCCTGTCTGCGGTCCATTCTTTCAACTACTACTACACTGACCAGGTCACTGCTGCCCGTGTACCCCTGGAACCAATTTAAAATTGCCTACAGCCATGTGTTATTATTTTAGGCCTTCGATGCCTGTCTGCGGTCACTCCTTCCACTAGGCCTCCACTGACCACACCACTGCTGTCCGTGTACCCCTGGAACCAATTTAAAATTGCCTACAGCCATGTGTTTTTATTTTAGGCCTTCGATGCCTGTCTGCGGTCCATTCTTTCAACTACTACTACACTGACCAGGGCACTGCTGGCCGTGTTACCCTGGAACCAATTTAAAAGTGCCTACAGTCAGCCCAATTTTGTTATGTTAGGCCTTCGAAGACTGTCTGCCGTCACTCCTTCCACTAGACTTCCACTGACCATACACTGCTGCCCATGTACCCCTGGAACCAATTTAAAGTGCCTACAGCCAGCCCAATTTTGTTATGTTAGGCCTTCGAAGCCTGTCTGCGGTCACTCCTTCCACTAGACTTCCACTGACCAGACCACTGCTGCCCGTGTACCCCTGGAACCAATTTAAAAGTGCCTACAGCCAGCCCAAGTTTGTTATGTTAGGCCTTGGAAGCCTGTCTGCGGTCACTCCTTCCACTAGACTTCCACTGACCAGACCACTGCTGCCCGTGTACCCCTGGAACCAATTTAAAAGTGCCTACAGCCAGCCCAAGTTTGTTATGTTAGGCCTTGGAAGCCTGTCTGCGGTCACTCCTTCCACTAGGCCTCCACTGACCACACCACTGCTGTCCGTGTACCCCTGGAACCAATTTAAAATTGCCTACAGCCATGTGTTATTATTTTAGGCCTTCGATGCCTGTCTGCGGTCACTCCTTCCACTAGGCCTCCACTGACCACACCACTGCTGCCCGTGTACCCCTGGAACCAATTTAAAATTGCCTACAGCCAGCCCAATTTTTTCATTTTAGGCCTTCGATGCCTGTCTGCGGTCCATTCTTTCAACTACTACTACACTGACCAGGTCACTGCTGCCCGTGTACCCCTGGAACCAATTTAAAATTGCCTACAGCCATGTGTTATTATTTTAGGCCTTCGATGCCTGTCTGCGGTCACTCCTTCCACTAGGCCTCCACTGACCACACCACTGCTGTCCGTGTACCCCTGGAACCAATTTAAAATTGCCTACAGCCATGTGTTATTATTTTAGGCCTTCGATGCCTGTCTGCGGTCCATTCTTTCAACTACTACTACACTGACCAGGGCACTGCTGGCCGTGTTACCCTGGAACCAATTTAAAAGTGCCTACAGTCAGCCCAATTTTGTTATGTTAGGCCTTGGAAGCCTGTCTGCGGTCACTCCTTCCACTAGGCCTCCACTGACCACACCACTGCTGTCCGTGTACCCCTGGAACCAATTTAAAATTGCCTACAGCCATGTGTTATTATTTTAGGCCTTCGATGCCTGTCTGCGGTCCATTCTTTCAACTACTACTACACTGACCAGGGCACTGCTGGCCGTGTTACCCTGGAACCAATTTAAAAGTGCCTACAGTCAGCCCAATTTTGTTATGTTAGGCCTTCGAAGACTGTCTGCCGTCACTCCTTCCACTAGACTTCCACTGACCATACACTGCTGCCCATGTACCCCTGGAACCAATTTAAAGTGCCTACAGCCAGCCCAATTTTGTTATGTTAGGCCTTCGAAGCCTGTCTGCGGTCACTCCTTCCACTAGACTTCCACTGACCAGACCACTGCTGCCCGTGTACCCCTGGAACCAATTTAAAAGTGCCTACAGCCAGCCCAAGTTTGTTATGTTAGGCCTTGGAAGCCTGTCTGCGGTCACTCCTTCCACTAGACTTCCACTGACCAGACCACTGCTGCCCGTGTACCCCTGGAACCAATTTAAAAGTGCCTACAGCCAGCCCAAGTTTGTTATGTTAGGCCTTCGAAGCCTGTCTGCGGTCCATTCTTTCAACTACTACTACACTGACCAGGTCACTGCTGCCCGTGTACCCCTGGAACCAATTTAAAAGTGCCTACAGCCAGCCCAAGTTTGTTATGTTAGGCCTTGGAAGCCTGTCTGCGGTCACTCCTTCCACTAGACTTCCACTGACCAGACCACTGCTGCCCGTGTACCCCTGGAACCAATTTAAAAGTGCCTACAGCCAGCCCAATTTTTTTATTTTAGGCCTTCGATGCCTGTCTGCGGTCCATTCTTTCAACTACTACTACACTGACCAGGTCACTGCTGCCCGTGTACCCCTGGAACCAATTTAAAATTGCCTACAGCCATGTGTTATTATTTTAGGCCTTCGATGCCTGTCTGCGGTCACTCCTTCCACTAGGCCTCCACTGACCACACCACTGCTGTCCGTGTACCCCTGGAACCAATTTAAAATTGCCTACAGCCATGTGTTTTTATTTTAGGCCTTCGATGCCTGTCTGCGGTCCATTCTTTCAACTACTACTACACTGACCAGGGCACTGCTGGCCGTGTACCCCTGGAACCAACATCAGAAAATATAAAAATAAGTATTTTGCTTATAAAAAAGAAAATACTGGTGAGATATCAAATGCAGACATTTTAACATTAAAAACAAACACACAACTAAAATCTGGTACAGTACTAAAAATGGCCACCAGCTACAATTACTTTCTCCTGCAAGTAGTTAACTGAAAGTTTTTTTAAATTGAAAACACACATATGGCATCCACCGAGTGTTGTCCTGTCGCGTCTTCTTTATATTATTGCCGAGAAGATGCAAAATAATGAAAATAATAAAATCATTAATTACCAAAATAATAGAGAAAGTCAACACCACATTGCAAATAAACATTCATTCCAAATAAAGAAGCAGGGCGCGTCCGAGGGTGAGTATATACCTAATAAGAATCTAATCACCCTCGGACGCGCAATGCTTATTTCCAACAGCCTTCCTTCCTAAGAATCAGCCCTTCCGTCGTGTAGAGAGACGTTGTGTTACACTCCAAGGTGTTCCCCAGGTTGCCTTTCCTGAGCTTCGATCTTCCGGCTCTCGTTTAGTAGTTCTTGGAAACTACACTGCATTAGGCCTTCAAATTGGGTATGGGGTGTAGAGAGAGGGTGTGTTACACTCCAAGGTGTTCCCCAGGTTGCCTTTCCTGAGCTTCGATATTCCGGCTCTCGTTTAGTAGTTGTCGGAAACTACGCTGCATTAGGCCTACAAATTGGGTATGGGGTGTAGAGAGAGGGTTTGTTACACTCCAAGGTGTTCCCCAGGTTGCCTTTCCTGAGCTTCGATCTTCCGGCTCTCGTTTAGTAGTTGTTGGAAACTACGCTGCATTAGGCCTTCAAATTGGGTATGGGGTGTAGCGAGAGGGTGTGTTACACTCCAAGGTGTTCCCCAGGTTGCCTTTCCTGAGCTTCGATCTTCCGGCTCTCGTTTAGTAGTTCTTGGAAACTACACTGCATTAGACCTTCAAATTGGGTATGGGGTGTAGAGAGAGGGTGTGTTACACTCCAACGTGTTCCCCAGGTTGCCTTTCCTGAGCTTCGAAATTCCGGCTCTCGTTTAGTAGTTGTTGGAAACTACACTGCATTAGGCCTACAAATTTGGTATGGGGGAAACATTGGCGCATCTGCGGTCCCTCCTTCCTCTAGGCCTCCACTGACCTGTCTACTGCTGCCCGTGTTCCCCTGGAACCAATTTTAAATTGCCTACAGGCAGCCCAATTTATTATGTTAGGGCTTCGAAGCCTGTCTGCGGTCCCTCCTTCCACTAGGCCTCCACTGACCTGTCTACTGCTGCCCGTGTACCCCTTGAACCAACATCATAAAATAAAAAAAAAAGGATTTTGCTTATAAAAAAGAAAATACTGGTGAGATATCAAATGCAGACATTTTGACATTAAAAACAAACAAACAGCTAAAATCTGGTACAGTACTAAAAATGGCCACCAGCTACAATTACTTTCTCCTGCAAGTAGTTAACTGAAAGGTTTTTTAAATTGAAAACACACATATGGCATCCACCGAGTGTTGTCCTGTCGCGTCTTCTTTATATTATTGCCGAGAAGATGCAAAATAATGAAAATAATAAAATCATTAATTACCAAAATAATAGAGAAAGTCAACACCACATTGCAAATAAACATTCATTCCAAATAAAGAAGCAGGGCGCGTCCGAGGGTGAGTATATACCTAATAAGAATCTAATCACCCTCGGACGCGCAATGCTTATTTCCAACAGCCTTCCTTCCTAAGAATCATCCCTTCCGTGGTGTAGAGAGACGTTGTGTTACACTCCAAGGTGTTCCCCAGGTTGCCTTTCCTGAGCTTCGATCTACCGGCTCTCGTTTAGTAGTTGTTGGATACTACGCTGCATTAGGCCTTCAAATTGGGTATGGGGTGTAGAGAGATGGTGTGTTCCACTCCAAGGTGTTCCCCAGGTTGCCTTTCCTGAGCTTCGATCTTCCGGCTCTCGTTTAGTAGTTCTTGGAAACTACACTGCATTAGGCCTTCAAATTGGGTATGGGGTGTAGAGAGAGGGTGTGTTACACTCCAAGGTGTTCCCCAGGTTGCCTTTCCTGAGCTTCGATATTCCGGCTCTCGTTTAGTAGTTATCGGAAACTACGCTGCATTAGGCCTACAAATTGGGTATGGGGTGTAGAGAGAGGGTGTGTTACACTCCAAGGTGTTCCCCAGGTTGCCTTTCCTGAGCTTCGATATTCCGGCTCTCGTTTAGTAGTTGTCGGAAACTACGCTGCATTAGGCCTACAAATTGGGTATGGGGTGTAGAGAGAGGGTTTGTTACACTCCAAGGTGTTCCCCAGGTTGCCTTTCCTGAGCTTCGATCTTCCGGCTCTCGTTTAGTAGTTGTTGGAAACTACGCTGCATTAGGCCTTCAAATTGGGTATGGGGTGTAGCGAGAGGGTGTGTTACACTCCAAGGTGTTCCCCAGGTTGCCTTTCCTGAGCTTCGATCTTCCGGCTCTCGTTTAGTAGTTCTTGGAAACTACACTGCATTAGACCTTCAAATTGGGTATGGGGTGTAGAGAGAGGGTGTGTTACACTCCAAGGTGTTCCCCAGGTTGCCTTTCCTGAGCTTCGAAATTCCGGCTCTCGTTTAGTAGTTGTTGGAAACTACACTGCATTAGGCCTTCAAATTGGGTATGGGGTGTAGAGAGAGGGTGTGTTACACTCCAAGGTGTTCCCCAGGTTGCCTTTCCTGAGCTTCGATATTCCGGCTCTCGTTTAGTAGTTATCGGAAACTACGCTGCATTAGGCCTACAAATTGGGTATGGGGTGTAGAGAGAGGGTGTGTTACACTCCAAGGTGTTCCCCAGGTTGCCTTTCCTGAGCTTCGATATTCCGGCTCTCGTTTAGTAGTTGTCGGAAACTACGCTGCATTAGGCCTACAAATTGGGTATGGGGTGTAGAGAGAGGGTTTGTTACACTCCAAGGTGTTCCCCAGGTTGCCTTTCCTGAGCTTCGATCTTCCGGCTCTCGTTTAGTAGTTGTTGGAAACTACGCTGCATTAGGCCTTCAAATTGGGTATGGGGTGTAGCGAGAGGGTGTGTTACACTCCAAGGTGTTCCCCAGGTTGCCTTTCCTGAGCTTCGATCTTCCGGCTCTCGTTTAGTAGTTCTTGGAAACTACACTGCATTAGACCTTCAAATTGGGTATGGGGTGTAGAGAGAGGGTGTGTTACACTCCAAGGTGTTCCCCAGGTTGCCTTTCCTGAGCTTCGAAATTCCGGCTCTCGTTTAGTAGTTGTTGGAAACTACACTGCATTAGGCCTACAAATTTGGTATGGGGGAAACATTGGCGCATCTGCGGTCCCTCCTTCCTCTAGGCCTCCACTGACCTGTCTACTGCTGCCCGTGTTCCCCTGGAACCAATTTTAAATTGCCTACAGGCAGCCCAATTTATTATGTTAGGGCTTCGAAGCCTGTCTGCGGTCCCTCCTTCCACTAGGCCTCCACTGACCTGTCTACTGCTGCCCGTGTACCCCTTGAACCAACATCATAAAATAAAAAAAAAAGGATTTTGCTTATAAAAAAGAAAATACTGGTGAGATATCAAATGCAGACATTTTGACATTAAAAACAAACAAACAGCTAAAATCTGGTACAGTACTAAAAATGGCCACCAGCTACAATTACTTTCTCCTGCAAGTAGTTAACTGAAAGGTTTTTTAAATTGAAAACACACATATGGCATCCACCGAGTGTTGTCCTGTCGCGTCTTCTTTATATTATTGCCGAGAAGATGCAAAATAATGAAAATAATAAAATCATTAATTACCAAAATAATAGAGAAAGTCAACACCACATTGCAAATAAACATTCATTCCAAATAAAGAAGCAGGGCGCGTCCGAGGGTGAGTATATACCTAATAAGAATCTAATCACCCTCGGACGCGCAATGCTTATTTCCAACAGCCTTCCTTCCTAAGAATCAGCCCTTCCGTCGTGTAGAGAGACGTTGTGTTACACTCCAAGGTGTTCCCCAGGTTGCCTTTCCTGAGCTTCGATCTTCCGGCTCTCGTTTAGTAGTTCTTGGAAACTACACTGCATTAGACCTTCAAATTGGGTATGGGGTGTAGAGAGAGGGTGTGTTACACTCTAAGGTGTTCCCCAGGTTTCCTTGCCATTGCTTCGGTCTTCCGACTCTCGTTTAGTAGTTGTAGAAAAGTACACTGCATTAGGCCATACAAAATGGGTATGGGGTGGAGAGAGATGGTGTGTTACACTCCAAGGTGTTCCCCAGGTTGCCTTTCCTGAGCTTCTATCTTCAGGCTCTCATTAAATTGTGGTTAAATGGAACAACTGCATTTGGCGTACTAGTTGGTTTGGGGCCTACTATCGGTGTCTGCCACTCCTTGCTGTTCTCCTCCACTGAACAAAGCTGTGCCGCCTGTTTACTACGGTTGCCAATTTTGAACTGCATTTCGACTACTTACTGATTTGGCCCTACTCTCTGTGTCAGCCTCTCATTCCAGTTGTCCTCCACTGCAATGCCCCCTGGTTATTCCTGTGTTACCAATTTTGAACTGCATTTAGCCCACTTTCTTCTTTGGGCCTATATCTGTGTTTCCACTTCATCGTGCCCATTGCCCAGCCAGTGATAGATGAGTCTGCTGGTACATTGACCCATAACGCAACATTCCCCGTGCACGCTACACAACAACATTGTGACCCTGCTGAAAGTCAGGTTGCTCTTCCCGCATACCATACCACCTTACACGGGGACAAAGAGGAAGGTGCAGATGAAAGTGCAGGTTCCTTCATCAGGTGGGGGGAGGAATATTAGTTGGCGACGTCACTGGCACAGGGCCTCTCATAGTACGCAAAAGTGTTGCTGCCGGTGGGAGGCGCCCCCGCCGTGCAAACACACCGCTGTACTTTGAGGGGCCCTGTGCCAGTGCCAATGCCAACGAGTGGGCCCCCCCTGCTTGCTCAGGTTCACAGCACTTGCAAAGTTGAAATACTTACCTCTCCCTGCTCCACTGCCGTGACGTGGTCCAGATTTCCTGGGCCCACTAATTACTTGAACCAGCCCTACCCCCCACAACTTTAGCCAAATGACCCCCAATTTCAAATGCCTTCCAATTATTATAAGGTAAATTACGCTTGACAAGCTTCATTAAGAAGAATGGATGGTTTTGACATTAAAATGGGCACTCTAGGTGTTTTCCTGGCCCCCACTCACTGCCGACTATGCTGCCCCATTGACTTGCATTGGGTTTCGTGTTTCGGTCGATCCCGACTTTACGTCATAATCGGCCGATTTCACTCGACCCGACTTTGGACATAGTCGGGTTTCGCAAAACCCGGCTCGACTCTAAAAAGGTCAAGGTCGCTCAACTCTAATGGGGGGCATTAAAATTGCTGAAATGGATGGAAAAATGCTCAAATGGAATGGCAACAGCATGGGGAAGACGTCTGTAAAGATCTCGGACTCCTAGGTCGCTTCTGGTAACAATGTTTTCAGAGTATTATACCACTTGTACAGACTGACAATTCAAACCCAAAGCAAATATGGATTTTACAGGAAAAAAATGTTAGGAAGCATTCTTTCCTGCATAGTGACTTGCATATAGGCCAAAATAAAAAAAGAGAAAAAAAAACGCCTCTTTCATCCCTTTATAGCATTTTTGCTGAATTTTTGCACCCAGAAAAACCCATATACAGGTAAATGTTATTTTTCATTTTACTATCTTATCTGAGTATGTGGTATGTGCGACATGGTGAGACACATCCTGTTTAATTTATGAAGGAAGGATTGTGATGCGCTACCACGACC
Organism: Ranitomeya imitator; assembly: GCF_032444005.1. NCBI lineage: Eukaryota > Metazoa > Chordata > Amphibia > Anura > Dendrobatidae > Ranitomeya > Ranitomeya imitator. The sequence goes on along the minus strand of NC_091286.1, from coordinate 413,119,274 downwards.
ATGCAGACAATGCAAGAACTGTCAAAAATTAGTAGGACGAGGAACTCTGATACATCCTGTATAAAGCACAAAGGGGGCTTTGCACACATTCTGTTAAAATTGTTAGGTACTGTAACTCCTGTACTCATAAACCCTTCATGACCTTGGGATTTTTCATTTTTCCGTGTTCGTTTTTCACTCCCCTCCTTCCCAGAGCCATAACTTTTTTATTTTTCCGTCAATTTGGCCATGTGAGGGCTTATTTTTTGTGGGACGAGTTGTACTTTTGAACGACATCATTGGTTTTAGCATGCCGTGTACTAGAAAATGGGAAAAAAATTCCAAGTGCGGTGAAATTGCAAAAAAAGTGCAATCCCACACTTGTTTTTTGTTTGGCTTTTTTGCTAGGTTCACTAAATGCTAAAATTGACCTGCTCTTATGATTCTCCAGGTCAGTACGAGTTCATAGACACCAAACATGCCTAGGTTATTTTTTATCTAAGTGGTGAAAAAAAATTCCAAACTTTGCTAAAAAAAAAAAAAAAAATTGCGCCATTTTCCGATACTTGTAGCGTCTCCATTTTTCGTGATCTGGGGTCAGTTCAGGGCTTATTTTTTGCGTGCCGAGATGACCTTTTTAATGATAGCATTTTGGTGCAGATATGTTCTTTTGATCGCCCGTTATTGCATTTTAATGCAATGTTGCGGCGACCTAAAAAACGTAATTCTGCCGTTTCAAATTTTTTTCTTGCTACGCCGTTTAGCGATCAGGTTAATGCTTTTTTTTAATTGATAGATCGGGGGATTCTGAGCGCGGCGATACCAAATATGTGTAGATTTGATTTTTTTATTGATTTATTTTGATTGGGGCGAAAGGGGGGTGATTTAAACTTTTATATTTTTTTTATTTTTTTCACATTTTTTTTCACATTTTTTTTAACTTTTGCCATGCTTCAATAGCCTCCATGGGAGGCTAGAAGCAGGCACAACTCGATCGCCTCTGCTACATAGCAGCGATCTGCTGATCGCTGCTATGTAGCAGAAATGGAGGTGTGCTGTGAGCGCCGACCACAGGGTGGCGCTCACAGCCTCCGGTGATCAGTAACCATAGAGGTCTCTAGGACCTCTATGGTTACCATCCTGATGCATCGCCGACCCCCGATCATGTGACGGGGGTCGGCGATGATGTCATTTCCGGCCGCCCGGCCGAAAGCGGTAGTTAAATGCCGCTGTCTGCGTTTGACAGCGGCATTTAACTAGTTAATAGGTGCGGGCAGATCACTATTCTGCCCACGCCTATGAGGCCGCCGTCACACTTGCGAGTTTTACGTACGTAAGAGCGCAGAAACTACGTGCGTAAAACTCGCATAACATACGGCACAATGATTCTCAATGGGTCTAGTCCTATCAGCCGTATATTACGGATCCGTAATATACGGCGTTCTACGGCCGCACAAAATCGCAGCATGCTGCGTTTGTCAGCGTATTGCGCAAAAAATACGCCAATGCAAGTCTATGGGAGAGCGTATAATACGGAATGCATATGGACCATGCGTGTGACTTGCGAGAAATACGCAACTCACTGGCAGATGTCCGGAATTGTCCTAAGGCCTCAATCAGGCAGGTGAGACATGCTAATTAGCTGAAAAAGCCGGGCAGTGAACCCGGAAGTCTGCTGCACGCCTCCACGGAGTGAGATTCAGCATGGCCAGCATAATAAATGTCGACATGCTGATCTTTTTGGTCCAAGAGAGGCCTGTGATCTGGGACCAAAGAGACCCCAACTATGCTAACAGGGCCCAAAAAGAGGCAGCATGGAGGAGCGTGTGTGGGTCCCTCTTCCCACATTATGACCAGCAGCCACGTGAGGCACAGCGACAAATAAGTAAGTACACCCATGTTTGAAATGTAATGTTCTTGTTAAACAGCAGGCCCATACCTTTGAATTTCTAAACAAGAATTTATAAATTATTCCTGAAAGAAATAGAAAGCACACCAGTAGATACATGGTGTTGTACAGTACATGATAAACGGATTTCAGTAATGTTTTGAATAGGTGTCCCTTACTAACAGTGTTTCCCAGTAATTGTGCTTTCTGGGATAGAGGGTAGCGGACTCTGTCCTTGTGGCCTTGCTTCATAATTGTGTGAGTTTTTCAAATTTAAGACTAAATGTGCTCCACAAATGCCTATTTCTATGCTACACTTAAATCTGTGTAGTCAATTACACCTTGTGTGAGCACTCTGCATAATGGGCTAATCAATGTGTTTAAAGGGACACTGTCACCTGAATTTGGAGGGAACAATCTTCAGCCATGGAGGCGGGGTTTTTGGGTGTTTGATTCACCCTTTCCTTACCCGCTGGCTGCAATATTGGATTGAAGTTCATTCTCTGTCCTCCGTAGTACATGCCTGCACAAGGCAATCTTGCCTTGCGCAGGCGTGTACTATGGAGGACAGAGAATGAACTTCAATCCAATATTGCAGCCAGCATGCAGCCAGCGGGTAAGGAAAGGGTGAATCAAACACCCAAAAACCCCGCCTCCATGGCTGAAGATTGTTCCCTCCAAATTCAGGTGACAGTGTCCCTTTAATTTTTGTTGTTTCAGTGGGTGATGTTACAACAAGGTGGCGGAGTATCCGTGACTAGGGTTGAGCGAAACGGATCGTTCATTTTCATAAGTCGCCGACTTTTGGCACAGTCGGGTTTCACGAAACCCGACCCGATCCCTGTGTGGGGTCGGCCATGCGGTACGCGACTTTCGCGCCAAAGTCGCGTTTCAATGACGTGAAAAGCGCCATTTCTCAGCCAATGAAGGTGGACGCAGAGTGTGGGCAGCATGAAGACATAGGTCCTGGTCCCCACCATCTTAGAGAAGGGCATTGCAGTGATTGGCTTGCTGTCTGCGGCGTCACAGGGCCTATAAAGAGGCGTTCCCGCCGACCGCCATCTTACTGCTGCCGCTGATCTGAGCATAGGGAGAGGTTGCTGCTGCTTCGTCAGAAGCAGGGATAGCGTTAGGCAGGGTCCATTAACCACCAAACCGCTTGTGCTGTAGCGATTTCCACTGTCCAACACCACCTTTTGTTTGCAGGGACAGTGGAAGCTATATTTTTTTTCCTCAGCGCTGTAGCTCATTGGGCTGCCCTAGAAGGCTCCCTGATAGCTGCATTGCTGTGTGTACGCCGCTGTGCAAACCAACTGCTTTTTTCAAAGCACAAATCCTGTTGTTCCTTCCTTTCTGCACAGCTATCTTGTTTGTTTGTCCACACTCTTGATGTAATTTGTGCAGCAGTCCACTCCTTCTTATTGCTGCCTGCCATACCTGGCTGAGATTACTGCAGGGAGATAGTAATTGTAGGACAGTCCCTTTTTTTTTTTTTTTTTTAATTCTCCCTAAAAAAATAAGTTGTGGGAAATTAAGATTGGCATTTCTGTTAGAGTGCCAGTCCTGTGCGTGCCATCTCTCTTAAATAGTGGGCCATAGAAAGCCTGTTATTTTTTTTTTTTTTTAATTTGGTATCTAAATTCTCCCTGAAAAAATAAAAAAAAACGTGGGAGATTAATATTTGCCTTTCTGCTTGTCTGCCAGTCCTGAGTGTGCCATCTCTCTTAAATAGTGGGCCATAGAATGCCTAGTTTAAAAAAAAAAAAAAAAAAAAAATTTGGTATCTAAATTCTCCCTGAAAAAAAAAAAAAAAACAGTGGGAGATTAATATTGGCCTTTCTGCTTGTCTGCCAGTCCTGATTGTGCCATCTCTCTTAAATAGTGGGCCATAGAAAGCCTAGTTTTTTTTTTTAAATTTGGTATCTAAATTCTCCCTGAAAAAATAAAAAAAAACCTGTGGGAGATTAATATTGGCCTTTCTGCTTGTGTGCCAGTCTTGACTCCTGGGTGTGCCCTCTCTCTCTCTCTCTCTCTCTCTCTCCAATTGTGGTCCATAGAAAGCCTATATTTTTTTTCCTTGATTTGGGTTCCAAAATCTACCAGAGAAAATAACTCCATCAATCATTGGTAGAAAAATATTGGCCTCTGGGCTTGTGTGCCACTCCTGATTCCTGTGTGCGTCATCTCTCACTCAGTGGCCCATAGAAAGCATATAGTTTGTTACATTTGTTTTCTAAATTCTCCCTGCAAAAATCTATTTTTTTTTTGGGGGGGGGTTTCTAAAGTGTTCCTGAAAAAAATAAAAATAAAAAAAAAATAATAGTGTGACATTAATATTAACATTTGTGCTTCAGTGACAGTCCTGCGTGTGTGGCATCTCTCTCATTTGGTGCCACAGAAAACAGTGTGTAACATCGTGCCTGATTTTCCTTGCGGTCTCACCCACCTATAAAGGGATATCTAAATCATACAGAAGTTAGAGTTCACCTTGTAAGTTGTTTGACAGTAACAAATACCGTTAGTTTGGTGACGTTTTTAAAACAATGAGGAAGTCTGGTGGAAGAGGTCGTGGCCGTGGGCGTTCATTGCCAGCTGGTAATGATGGTAGTGGTAGTGGAGCATCGGGTGGTCGTGGGAAAAACAATATAGCACCTAAGTCTCGAGCTGTGGAGCCAGGTTCGTCGTCTGGCTACACAAGGCCTCGAACGCTCCCTTTTCTGGGAGTAGGAAAACCGCTTTTAAAGCCGGAGCAGCAAGAGCAAGTTTTGGCTTACCTTGCTGACTCAGCCTCTAGCTCTTTTGCCTCCTCTTCTGAAACTGGTAAATGTAAAAGCAGCGCGTCATTAGTGGATGTTCACGGTCAGGGAAAAGTCGCTTCCTTGTCCTCTTCAGCAAAAACAGCAACAGAGAAGGATGCAGCAGGCGACACAACGGGTTACTCCATGGAGCTCTTTACACATACCGTCCCTGGCTTAGAAAGTGAAACAGTTAACAGGCCAGGCCCATTACAAGTTGAATCTGACATGGAGTGCACTGATGCACAGCCACAGCCAGACTACTATGCTGGTCCTTTGACTCAGACCACAACATTGCCCTCGCAGGGTACTGATCCAGAATCAGACCCTGATGAGACTATGTTGCCCCGTCACGAACGCTATACCACCAACTTACACGGTGACACAGGCGAAGTTGCACACGAGCTAGAAGAGGAGGTTATAGATGACCCAGTTGTTGACCCCGATTGGCAGCCATTGGGGGAACAGAGTGCAGGCGGCAGTAGTTCTGAAGCGGAGGAGGAGGGGCCGCAGCAGGCATCAACATCGCAACAGGTTCCATCTGCCGGGCCCATAGATGGCACAAAACGCGTGGCAAAGCCAAAACCTGTTGGAGGACAGCGTGGCCATCCGGTTAAAGCTCAGTTTGCAATGCCTGAAAAGGGATCCGATGCTAGAAAGAGTGCAGTCTGGCATTTTTTTAAACAACATCCAATTGATCAGCGCAAAGTCATCTGTCAAAAATGTTCAACTATCTTAAGCAGAGGTCAGAATCTGAAAAGTCTAAATACAAGTTGCATGCATAGACATTTAACCACCATGCATTTGCAAGCCTGGACTAACTACCAAACGTCCCTTAAGGTTGTAGCACCCTCGGCCAATGAAGCTAGTCAGCAACGCTACATCCCTTCCGTCAGTGTAAGGCCACCATTTTCCGCACCACCTGCAGTATCTGTGCAGGTTTCTTTGCCAGGCCAAAGCAGTCAGGGTCAGGGAATCACCAGTTTCGTAGTAGGAAACACTGCATCTAGGGCACCGGCGGCAACAATACCGTCTCCAACCGTCTCTCAGTCTGCCATGTCCACCGGCACCCCCGCTAGTTCCACGATCTCCAGCTCTCCAGTCCAGCTCACCCTACATGAGACTCTGGTTAGAAAAAGGAAGTACTTAGCCTCGCATCCGCGTACACAGGGTTTGAACGCCCACATAGCTAGACTAATCTCGTTAGAGATGATGCCCTACCGGTTAGTTGAAAGCGAAGCTTTCAAAGCCCTGATGGACTACGCTGTACCACGCTACGAGCTACCCAGTCTACACTTCTTTTCGCGAAAAGCCATCCCAGCCCTCCACCAGCATGTTAAAGAGCGCATCGTCCATGCACTCAAGCAATCTGTGAGTACAAAGGTGCACCTGACAACAGATGCATGGACTAGTAGGCATGGCCAGGGATGTTACGTGTCCATCACGGCACACTGGGTGAATGTTGTGGATGCAGGGTCCACAGGGGACAGCAATTTTGGGACAGTTCTGCCTAGCCCACAGTCTAGGAAACAGTTGGCTGTAGCCGTTCGCACCCCCTCTTCCTCCTCCTCGTCCTCCTGCAGAAGCGAGAGCTCGTCCACAGACCGCAGTCGCCCAACCACTCCATCCGCAGCTGCCACAGTTGCACACCAGTTGTCCCATTATGTGGCAGCTACTGGCAAGCGTCAGCAGGCTGTATTGGCTATGAAGTGTTTGGGCGACAACAGACATACCGCGGAAGTTCTGTCCGAGTTCTTGCAGAAAGAAACGCAGTCGTGGCTGGGCACTGTAGATCTTGAGGGAGGCAAGGTAGTGAGTGATAACGGAAGGAATTTCATGGCTGCCATCTCCCTTTCCCAACTGAAACACATTCCTTGCCTGGCTCACACCTTGAAGGGACACTGTCACCTGAATTTGGAGGGAACAATCTTCAGCCATGGAGGCGGGGTTTTTGGGTGTTTGATTCACCCTTTCCTTACCCGCTGGCTGCAATATTGGATTGAAGTTCATTCTCTGTCCTCCATAGTACACGCCTGCGCAAGGCAAGATTGCCCGTGAGAGTGCCGTTTGTCTGAAGAGGTGGGTGTGCTCGCTTTTGGTCGACGGCACTGCCACTGGGTCCCTCATAGTACAATAAAGTGTCTCTGGCGGTGGTGGTGCGCACCCAACGTCAGACACACTGTTGTAACATGAGGGGCCCTGGGCCTGTACCACCGGTCACAAGAGAGTTCCCCCCCCCAACATTGCTCTACCACTTGCACAATTATCTCTCACAGTTCCACCGATGTTTAGTCTATGCGCTGACATCATTCAATGCCTGGCACTGACAATACCAATGTGTTGACATGTATGATGGTACTTAACATAGTCAGGGGCAGTGTCCTATATTTACACCAGTAAATAATTAGCACCAAATTACTAGGTCTAAAACTCAGTAGAGGAGCCCACCCCTGTACCTAAGTATTCCACCCTTTTGTGTTTTGGTTTTGTTGTAATGCGAGACATTAACATCTATTTATTTTTTTGGAGTACTAACTGGCAGACGCTCATTACAATCGGCCTCCGCTGACAACACCAATGCTGCAGAGAATTGCAAGTGCCTACAGCCAAATTTTGTTATGTTAGGCCTACTACGCCTGTCTGCGGTCCCTCCTGCCACTAGTCCTCGAGTGACCTGTCTACTGCTGCCCGTGTACCCCTGGAACCAATTTAAAAGTGCCTACAGCCAAATTTTGCTATGTTAGGCCTACTACACCTGTCTGCGGTCCCTCCTGCCACTAGTCCTCAAGTGACCTGTCTACTGCTGCCCGTGTACCCCTGGAACCAATTTAAAAGTGCCTACAGCCAAATTTTGTTATGTTAGGCTTACTACGCCTGTCTGCGGTCCCTCCTTCCACTAGTCCTCCACTGACCAGACCACTGCTGCCCGTGTACCCCTGGAACCTATTTTAAATTGCATAGAGCATCCTTTTTTTAATAGTAGTCATACAAACTCTGTCTGTGGCCCATAATTGAAATTGTCCTCCACTGAACAGACCAATGCTGCCTGTGTACCCCTGTAACCTTTTTTAAACTGCATTGAGCCAAATGTTGTGTTTAAGGCCTACTACCTGTGTCTATCTGTGCCACTCAATACAGCTGTCCTCCTTTTAAAAAAGCTGAGCGTCAATAGTCTGGTTTTCAGCCTATAGGAATTTGAAAACTGCATTGGGGCTACTACTACTACTTCGGTAGGGCCTACTAACGGTGTCTGCCGCTCCAAGGTGTTCCCCAGGTTTCCTCTCCATAGCTTAGAGCTTCTAGCTCTCGTTTAGTAGTTGTTGAAAACAACACTGCATTCGGCCTACAAGTTGGGTCTGGGGTGTAGAGACGGTGTCTTCCGCTCCAAGGTGTTCCCCAGGTTGCCTCTCCATTGCTTCAATCTTAAAGCTCTTGTTTAGTAGTTGTTGAAAACAACACTGCATTCGGCCTACAAGTTGGGTCTGGGTTGTAGAGACAGTGTCTTCCGCTCCAAGGTGTTCTCCAGGTTTCCTCTCCATTGCTTCAATCTTAAAGCTCTTCTTAAGTAGTTGTTGAAAACAATACTGCATTCGGCCTACAAGTTGGGTCTGGGGTGTAGAGACGGTGTGTTCCACTCCAAGGTGTTCCCCAGGTTGCCTCTCCATTGCTTCAATCTTAAAGCTCTTGTTTAGTAGTTGTTGAAAACAACACTGCATTCGGTCTACAAGTTGGGTCTGGGGTGTAGAGACGGTGTGTTCCACTCCAAGGTGTTCCCCAGGTTGCCTCTCCATTGCTTCGATCTTCTGGCTCTTCTTAAGTAGTTGTTGAAAACAACACTGCATTCGGCCTACAAGTTGGGTCTGGGTTGTAGAGACGGTGTCTTCCGCTCCAAGGTGTTCTCCAGGTTTCCTCTCCATTGCTTCAATCTTAAAGCTCTTGTTTAGTAGTTGTTGAAAACAACACTGCATTCGGCCTACAAGTTGGGTCTGGGGTGTAGAGACGGTGTGTTCCACTCCAAGGTGTTCCCCGGGTTGCCTCGCCATTCCTTCAATCTTAAAGCTCTTGTTTAGTAGTTGTTGAAAACAACACTGCATTCGGCCTACAAGTTGGGTCTGGGGTGTAGAGACGGTGTGTTCCACTCCAAGGTGTTCCCCAGGTTGCCTCTCCATTGCTTCAATCTTAAAGCTCTTGTTTAGTAGTTGTTGAAAACAACACTGCATTCGGCCTACAAGTTGGGTCTGGGTTGTAGAGACGGTGTCTTTTGCTCCAAGATGTTCTCCAGGTTTCCTCTCCATTGCTTCAATCTTAAAGCTCTTCTTAAGTAGTTGTTGAAAACAACACTGCATTCGGCCTACAAGTTGGGTCTGGGGTGTAGAGACGGTGTGTTCCACTCCAAGGTGTTCCCCAGGTTGCCTCTCCATTGCTTCAATCTTAAAGCTCTTGTTTAGTAGTTGTTGAAAACAACACTGCATTCGGCCTACAAGTTGGGTCTGGGGTGTAGAGACGGTGTGTTCCACTCCAAGGTGTTCCCCAGGTTGCCTCTCCATTGCTTCGATCTTCTGGCTCTTCTTAAGTAGTTGTTGAAAACAACACTGCATTCGGCCTACAAGTTGGGTCTGGGGTGTAGAGATGGTGTCTTCCGCTCCAAGGTGTTCTCCAGGTTGCCTCTCCATTGCTTCAATCTTAAAGCTCTTGTTTAGTAGTTGTTGAAAACAACACTGCATTCGGCCTACAAGTTGGGTCTGGGGTGTAGAGACGGTGTCTTCCGCTCCTAGGTGTTCCCCAGGTTGCCTCTCCATTGCTTCAATCTTCTGGCTCTCGTTTAGTAGTTGTTGAAAGCAACACTGCATTCGGCCCACAAGTTGGGTCTGGGGTGTAGAGACGGTGTGTTCCACTCCAAGGTGTTCCCCAGGTTGCCTCTCCATTGCTTCGATCTTCTGGCTCTTCTTAAGTAGTTGTTGAAAACAACACTGTATTCGGCCTACAAGTTGGGTCTGGGGTGTAGAGACGGTGTCTTCCGCTCCACGGTGTTCTCCAGGTTGCCTCTCCATTGCTTCAATCTTAAAGCTCTTCTTAAGTAGTTGTTGAAAACAACACTGCATTCGGCCTACAAGTTGGGTCTGGGGTGTAGAGACGGTGTGTTCCACTCCAAGGTGTTCCCCAGGTTGCCTCTCCATTGCTTCAATCTTAAAGCTCTTGTTTAGTAGTTGTTGAAAACAACACTGCATTCGGCCTACAAGTTGGGTCTGGGATGTAGAGACGGTGTCTTCTGCTCCAAGGTGTTCCCCAGGTTGCCTCTCCATTGCTTCAATCTTCTGGCTCTCGTTTAGTAGTTGTTGAAAACAACACTGCATTCGGCCTACAAGTTGGGTCTGGGGTGTAGAGATGGTGTCTTCTGCTCCAAGGTGTTCCCCAGGTTTCCTCTCCATTGGTTCGATCTTCTGGCTCTCGTTTAGTAGTTGTTGAAAACAACACTGCATTAGGCCTACAAGTTGGGTTGGGGCCTTCTATCTGTGTCTGCCACTCCTTGCTGTTCTCCTACAGTGAACAAAGCTGTGCCGCCGGTTTACTACTGTTGCCAATTTTGAACTGCATTTAGAATACTTACTGATTTGGGCCTACTCTCTGTGTCAGCCTCTCATTCCAGTTGTCCTCCACTGAACAAAACAATGCCCCCTGGTTAGTCCTGTTACCAATTTTGAACTGCATTTAGCCCACTTTATTCTTTGGGCCCATATCTGTTTCCCCCTCATCCTGCCCATTGCCCAGCCAGTGATAGATGAGTCTGCTGGTACATTGACCCATAATGCAACATTCCCCGTGCACGCTACACTGCAAGATTGTGACCCTGCTGAAAGTCAGGTCCCCCTTCCCGCATACCATACCACCTTACATGGGGACAAAGAGGAAGGTGCAGATGAAGGTGTAGGTTCCTTCATCAGGTGGGGGGAGGAATACTCGTTGGCGACGTCACTGGCACAGGGCCCCTCATAGTACGCAAAAGTGTTGCTGCCGGTGGGAGGCGCCCCCGCCATGCAAACACACCGCTGTACTTTGAGGGGCCCTGTGGCAGTGCCAATGCCAACGAGTGGGCCCCCCCCTGCTTGCTCAGGATCACAGCACTTGCAAAGTTGAAATACTTTCCTCTCCCTGCTCCACTGCCGTGACGTGGTCCAGATTTACTGGGCACACTAATTACTTGAACCAGCCCTACCCCCCACAACTTTAGCCAAATGACCCCCAATTTCAAATGCCTTACAATTATTATAAGCTAAATTAAGATTGACAAGCTTCTGTAACAAGAATGGATGTTTTTGCCATTAACATGGGCTCTGTACATGTTTTCCTGGCCTCTACTCACTGCCGACTATGCTCCCCCATTGACTTGCATTTGGTTTCGTGTTTCGGTCGATCCCCGACTTTTCGCGATAATCGGCCGATTCCACTCGACTCGACTTTTGAGATAGTGGGGTTTCGCGAAACCCGACTCGACTCTAAAAAGGTCAAGGTCGCTCAACCCTATCCGTGACCAGTATAGAAGGGAGAGGCAGCAGCGGGAGAGAAGTGGAGCTGGGGCACCTCCTAAAAAATGGAAATACATCTATTTCGACCGCCTAACCTTTCTGAACCCCAGCATGGACCTCAGGCCGTAAGTAAAAACATCACAAACTCTTTAAATTTTTTAAGTTGGAGAAATGATTTCAAATAAAATTGAAACTAAATAAAGTTTTCTTTTTCAGAACTCAGTCTAACCTCACTGACAGGGAGACAGGGTCTGACTCTGAACTGGCCATTGACCCAGTTGGTAAAGGTGAAGAGGTGGCTGGTCCATCTGCTGCTCCCTCAGGCTCCATCCCTCCAGGATCCTCCTCATCTGGCCAGCCAGCTCCAGCTGCAGCAGAACAACACCAAGAGGCCCCACAGTTCGCATCTGCAGCATCATCAGCAGCAGCAGCACCACCACCTAGCCAGGATGACCCTGGAAATAGCAGCAGCCCAACTGTTGCCCTGGAGCGATCACCACAGGCTGCAGTCAGACCACAGCGTTCACGCCGCAGGAGAGAGCTTCTCCAAAGCAGGAGAAACGTGGATGCTGGGGTCATGAACTATTTGGCACGGGTTCGAGAGGATGATGGGGAGGAGGGATTTACACGTAGCCTTGCCCAGTACTTACGGTCCATAGAGTGGGAGTTGAGGCTTCGTGTGAGAGGGTGTTTTCAGATCCTTATTGATGCATGCACCCCCCAAAATAACCCATACAATCTCTTGCAGATGATTGAACAGTGGCAGATGTCACCAGAAAATATTCTGCGGCCTCAGAGATTACAAGGCATGCATGCTCAACAAGGATCTGAAGCACCCCCTCCACGTCAGCCAACACCTCAACCCCAACCCACAACGAACCCACAATGGCAACCTCAGCACCATATGGCGGGATATCAGCAACCATCCCAATATGGCCACTTGTCCACACTGTTGTGAATTCTGTTGTCGGGCTCCCTCCTGTGGTCATGAATGGTACTTCGGCTGGTTCTGTCCATGGACTTCCTCTGGTGGGTGTTTCTGAGTTTCCTTCCACAGGTGACGAGGTTAATTCGTTAGCTGGCTGCTCTATTTAACTCCACTTAGATCTTTGCTCCATGCCACCTGTCAATGTTCCAGTATTGGTCTAGTTCACTCCTGGATCGTTCTTGTGACCTGTCTTCCCAGCAGAAGCTAAGTTCCAGCTTGTATTTCTTTGGTTTGCTATTTTTCTGTCCAGCTTGCTATTTTTATTGTTGTCTTGCTTGCTGGAAGCTCTGAGACGCAGAGGGAGCGCCTCTGCACCGTGAGTCGGTGCGGAGGGTCTTTTTTGCGCCCTCTGCGTGGTCTTTTTGTAGGTTTTTGTGCTGACCGCAAAGTAACCTTTCCTATCCTCGGTCTGTTCAGTAAGTCGGGCCTCACTTTGCTACATCTATTTCATCTCTGTGTTTGTATTTTCATCTTTACTCACAGTCATTATATGTGGGGGGCTGCCTTTTCCTTTGGGGAATTTCTCTGAGGCAAGGTAGGCTTAATTTTTCTATCTTCAGGGCTAGCTAGTTCCTTAGGCTGTGCCAAGTTGCATAGGGAGCGTTAGGCGCAATCCACGGCTATTTCTAGTGTGTTTGATAGGATTAGGGATTGCGGTCAGCAGAGTTCCCACGTCCCAGAGCTCGTCCTTTATTATCAGTAACTATCAGGTCATTCTGTGTGCTCTTAACCACCAGGTCCATTATTGTCCTGACCACCAGGTCATAACAGTACAGGTGGCCCAAAGAACTAATGCATCTCAATAGAGGGATAAGAGAAGTTCTGAGACCATTTTTTTTTCTTTGCAGTGTGTTTTGTCTCTCTTTTCCCCTTTACCTCTGGGTGGTTCAGGACACTGGTGTAAACATGGACATTCAAGGTCTGTCCTCTTGGATGGATAATCTCACTACAAGGGTACAAAACATTCAAGATTTTGTGGTTCAGAATCCGATGTCAGAGCCTAGGATTCCAATTCCTGATTTGTTTTTTGGTGATAGATCTAAGTTCTTGAATTTCAAAAATAATTGTAAATTGTTTCTTGCCTTGAAACCTCGCTCCTCAGGTGACCCTGTTCAACAAGTAAAGATCATTATTTCTTTGTTACGTGGTGACCCTCAAGACTGGGCATTTTCCCTTGCGCCAGGAGATCCGGCATTGCGTGATGTTGATGCGTTTTTCCTGGCGCTTGGATTGCTTTATGACGAACCTAATTCAGTGGATCAGGCAGAGAAAATCTTGCTGGCTCTGTGTCAGGGTCAGGATGAAGCGGAGATATATTGTCAAAGTTTAGAAAGTGGTCTGTGCTCACTCAGTGGAATGAATGTGCCCCGGCAGCAATCTTCAGAAAGGGTCTCTCTGAAGCCCTTAAGGATGTCATGGTGGGATTTCCCATGCCTGCTGGTCTGAATGAGTCTATGTCCTTGGCCATTCAGATCGATCGACGCTTGCGTGAGCGTAAAGCTGTGCACCATTTGGCGGTACTATCTGAGCATGGGCCTGAGCCTATGCAATGTGATAGGACTTTGACCAGAGCTGAACACCAAGAACACAGACGTCGGAATGGGCTATGTTTTTACTGTGGTGATTCCACTCATGCTATCTCCGATTGTTCTAAGCGCACTAAGCGGTTCGCTAGGTCTGCCACCATTGGTACGGTACAGTCTAAATTTCTATTGTCTGTTACTCTGATTTGCTCTTTGTCATCCTATTCTGTTATGGCATTTGTGGATTCAGGTGCTGGAATAGGATACTGAGCTCTTGCAGTATCCTATTCCATTGAGAGGAATTGATGCTACGCCTTTGGCCAAGAATAAGCCTCAGTACTGGACCCAATTGACCATGTGCATGGCTCCTGCACATCAGGAGGATATCCGCTTTCTGGTGTTGCATAATCTGCATGATGTGGTCGTTTTGTGGTTGCCATGGCTACAGGTTCATAATCCAGTATTGGACTGGAAATCTATGTCTGTGTCCAGCTGGGGTTGCCAGGGGGTACATGGTGATGTTCCATTTTTGTCTATTTCGTCTTCCACTCCTTCTGAAGTTCCAGAGATTTTGTCGGATTATCGGGATGTATTTGATGAGCCCAAAGCCAGTGCCCTACCTCCTCATAGGGATTGCGATTGTGCAATTAATTTGATTCCTGGTAGTAAGTTTCCTAAGGGCCGATTGTTCAATTTATCTGTGCCAGAACACGCCGCTCTGCGGAGTTATATAAAGGAATCCTTGGAGAAAGGCCATATTCGCCCGTCGTCATCACCGTTAGGAGCAGGGTTCTTTTTTTTGGCCAAGAAGGATGGTTCTTTGAGACCTTGTAATGATTACCGCCTTCTTAATAAAATTACAGTCAAATTTCAGTATCCTTTGCAGTTGCTGTCTGATTTGTTTGCTTGTATTAAAGGGGCTAGTTGGTTCACCAAGATAGATCTTCGAGGGGCGTATAATCTTGTGCGTATTAAACAAGGCGATGAATGGAAAACAGCATTTAATACGCCCGAGGGCCACTTTGAGTACATGGTTATGCCATTCGGGCTTTCCAATGCTCCATCAGTATTTCAGTCCTTTATGCATGACATCTTCCGAGAGTACCTGGATAAATTCCTGATTGTGTATTTGGATGATATTTTGGTCTTTTCGGATGATTGGGAGTCTCATGTGAAGCAGGTCAGAATGGTGTTCCAGGTCCTTCGTGCAAATTCCTTGTTTGTGAAGGGGTCAAAGTGTCTCTTTGGAGTTCAGAAGGTTTCATTTTTGGGGTTCATTTTTTCCCCTTCTACTATCGAGATGGACCCTGTTAAAGTCCAGGCCATTTACGATTGGACTCACCCGACATCTGTGAAGAGCCTGCAAAAGTTCCTGGGCTTTGCTAATTTTTATCGGCGCTTCATCGCTAATTTTTCTACTGTTGCTAAACCGTTGACTGATTTGACCAAGAAGGGTGCTGATGTGGTCAATTGGTCTTCTGCTACTGTGGAAGCTTTTCAAGAGTTGAAGCGTCGTTTTTCTTCTGCCCCTGTGTTGTGCCAGCCAGATGTTTTGCTCCCGTTTCAGGTTGAGGTTGATGCTTCTGAGATTGGAACAGGGGCTGTTTTGTCGCAAAGAAGTTCTGATGGCTCGGTGATGAAGCCATGTGCTTTCTTTTCTAGAAAGTTTTCGCCTGCTGAGCGTAATTATGATGTTGGTAATCGTGAGTTGTTGGCCATGAAGTGGGCATTCGAGGAGTGGCGTCATTGGCTTGAAGGAGCCAAGCATCGCGTGGTGGTCTTGACAGATCACAAGAATTTGACTTATCTTGAGTCTGCCAAACGGTTGAATCCGAGACAGGCTCGATGGTCGTTATTTTTCTCCCGTTTTGATTTTGTGGTTTCGTACCTTCCGGGCACTAAGAATGTGAAGGCTGATGCCCTGTCAAGGAGTTTTGTGCCTGACTCTCCGGGTGTTCCTGAGCCGGCGGGTATTCTCAAAGAGGGGGTAATTTTGTCTGCCATCTCCCCTGATTTGCGGCGGGTGCTGCAAAAATTTCAGGCTGATAAACCTGACCGTTGCCCAGCGGAGAAACTGTTTGTCCCTGATAGATGGACTAGTAGAGTTATCTCTGAGATTCATTGTTCAGTGTTGGCTGGGCATCCTGGAATCTTTGGTACCAGAGATTTGGTGGCTAGATCCTTTTGGTGGCCGTCTTTGTCACGGGATGTGCGTTCTTTTGTGCAGTCCTGTGGGACTTGTGCTCGGGCTAAGCCCTGCTGTTCTCGTGCCAGTGGGTTGCTTTTGCCCTTGCCGGTCCCGAAGAGGCCCTGGACGCATATTTCTATGGATTTTATTTCGGATCTCCCCGTCTCTCAAAAGATGTCGGTCATTTGGGTGGTTTGTGATCGCTTTTCTAAGATGGTCCATTTGGTACCCTTGTCTAAATTGCCTTCCTCCTCTGATTTGGTGTCATTATTTTTCCAGCATGTGGTTCATTTACATGGTATCCCGGAGAACATCGTTTCTGACAGAGGTTCCCAGTTTGTTTCGAGGTTTTGGCGATCCTTTTGTGCTAGGATGGGCATTGATTTGTCTTTTTCCTCGGCTTTCCATCCTCAGACAAATGGCCAAACCGAACGAACTAATCAAACTTTGGAAACATATCTGAGATGCTTTGTTTCTGCTGATCAGGATGATTGGGTGTCCTTTTTGCCGTTGGCTGAGTTCGCCCTTAATAATCGGGCCAGCTCGGCTACTTTGGTTTCGCCGTTTTTCTGCAATTCTGGTTTCCATCCTCGTTTCTCTTCAGGGCAGGTCCTGGTGTAGATACTGTGGTGGATAGGTTGCAGCACATTTGGACTCATGTGGTGGACAATTTGACATTGTCCCAGGAGAAGGCTCAACGTTTCGCTAACCGCCGGCGCTGTGTGGGTCCCCGACTTCGTGTTGGGGATTTGGTTTGGTTGTCGTCTCGTTATGTTCCTATGAAGGTTTCCTCTCCTAAGTTTAAGCCTCGTTTCATTGGTCCGTATAAGATTTCTGAGGTTATCAATCCTGTGTCATTTCGTTTGGCCCTTCCTGCTTCTTTTGCCATCCATAATGTGTTCAATAGGTCGTTATTGCAGAGATACGTGGTGCCTGTGGTTCCATCCGTTGATCCTCCTGCCCCGGTGTTGGTTGAGGGGGAGTTGGAGTATGTGGTGGAGAATATTTTGGATTCTCGTGTTTCGAGACGGAAACTCCAGTACCTCGTCAAGTGGAAGGGTTATGGTCAGGAAGATAATTCCTGGGTTTTTGCCTCTAATGTTCATGCTGCCGATCTGGTTCGGGCCTTTCATTTGGCTCATCCTGGTCGGCCTGGGGGCTCTGGTGAGGGTTCGGTGATCCCTCCTCAAGGGGGGGGTACTGTTGTGAATTCTGTTGTCGGGCTCCCTCCTGTAGTCATGAATGGTACTTCGGCTGGTTCTGTCCATGGACTTCCTCTGGTGGGTGTTTCTGAGTTTCCTTCCACAGGTGACGAGGTTAATTCGTTAGCTGGCTGCTCTATTTAACTCCACTTAGATCTTTGCTCCATGCCACCTGTCAATGTTCCAGTATTGGTCTAGTTCACTCCTGGATCGTTCTTGTGACCTGTCTTCCCAGCAGAAGCTAAGTTCCAGCTTGTATTTCTTTGGTTTGCTATTTTTCTGTCCAGCTTGCTATTTTTATTGTTGTCTTGCTTGCTGGAAGCTCTGGGACGCAGAGAGAGCGCCTCCGCACCGTGAGTCGGTGCGGAGGGTCTTTCTTGCGCCCTCTGCGTGGTCTTTTTGTAGGTTTTTGTGCTGACTGCAAAGTAACCTTTCCTATCCTCGGTCTGTTCAGTAAGTCGGGCCTCACTTTGCTAAATCTATTTCATCTCTGTGTTTGTATTTTCATCTTTACTCACAGTCATTATATGTGGGGGGCTGCCTTTTCCTTTGGGGAATTTCTCTGAGGCAAGGTAGGCTTTATTTTTCTATCTTCAGGGCTAGCTAGTTCCTTAGGCTGTGCCGAGTTGCATAGGGAGCGTTAGGCGCAATCCACGGCTATTTCTAGTGTGTTTGATAGGATTAGGGATTGCGGTCAGCAGAGTTCCCACGTACAAGAGCTCGTCCTTTATTATCAGTTATTATCAGGTCATTCCGTGTGCTCTTAACCACCAGGTCCATTATTGTCCTGACCACCAGGTCATAACTCCACACCCAGTGCTGGAGGCTGGTCCCAACCTGGGTTTGGACAATATGGTCATTTTGGGTTGGGGTATGATTCCCGCCCATATGGTCATCAACATCAGGGGTATCTCCAAAATCCTCTCCCCACTCTTCAAAGTGCCCAGCATCATAGCAGGTCTAATGTCCCTCAGGCCACTACAACATCCGCACAGGGTGCTGGACAATTGGGCCTACAAAGGCCACCTGATGCTGACCCTGAGCAATCTACATCTCCAGCACCTACCTACCAGGACTTGTAAATTTTTTTGTTTTCTTTTTGTTTGGTTGTTTAATTTTAATTTAACCATTTTGGTTTTTTTTATTTTTGATTTGTATAGACAATATTGTTTTTGCTTGTGCTTACATAGCAATCTTGAATGTGGATGTTGTTACTAATTTGTTTGGCCACAAAAAAATGTGGAATTTAGATTAAAAAAAATGGTTATGCCAAAACAATAACCAACCACAAAAAAAAATTACATAAGTAAAATTTTTGTTAATAACAATCAAACTCTGGATGCGCTCTATTCATTCTTACATCACACACACATGATATGCTGATAACCATATGTGAAATAATTAAATACAACAGACCTAGTTTCAAAATTGGTTAACACAAACTTTATATATCTAACTAATTACATAATATCTACAAAATTGCATAGTCTTGCCAGGGAGTAGCACCTTGAGGAGTCAAAAAATAATTTGTCAAGACATCACGAACTTTGAGACCAGAAAGTGGACGACGCGGAGGAGGGACATATGGGGTAGGCCTACTAACATTGCTCATGAGGTGATCTTCAAAATTTGGAGATGAACAATCATGTATTCTGGTGAAATTATGTAGAATTACACAGGCTTTGATCACTTCATTGATTGTAGCCTCACTCAGCTGGATGGCAGACTGAAGAACCCGCCATTTGGCAACAGAATCCCAAAGGCGCACTCAACCAGTCTCCGTGCCCTGGCAAGTCTCAAATTAAACACCCTCTGCCGGTGGTCAATGTTGCGCCTGGGGTAAGGCCTCATGAGGTGCCTCGTCAGTTGGAAGGCCTCATCTCCAACCAAAACAAAAGGCACTGCTTCCGCATTGGAGCCTGGGAGTTGTTGTGGTGGTGGGAGGTTCAACTGGTTGTCACGTAGCCGCCGACCTATTATGGACGAATTGAAGACCCTAGAGTCTCCAGTTCGCCCATAGGCCCCAATGTCTACAATTATAAACCTGTAGTTACTGTCAGCAACTGCTAACAGAACTACAGAGAAAAAATGCTTATAATTGTAGAATTGGGAACCAGAGTTCGGCGGCTTACGCACCCTGATATGTTTCCCATCCACAGCTCCAATGCAGTTAGGGAAGTCACAAGTATTTTTGAAACCAGTGGCGATTTTGAGCCAATCCTCCTGTTTGGGCTCAGGCATCACAACTACCTGAAGTTTCTGCCATATTTGGGAACAAGTTGTCCTAACAATGCCTGAAATTGTCGACCGCCCAATCAGAAACTCCAGGTGTAGACCCGCATAGGACAAGCCTGTGGACAGGAAGCTGAAATACAAGAAAAATTTAAAAAAAACATTTACATGAGGACTAAGAAAACATGAATAAGCACAAGTGTATTTCATTTACTATGACATTATTTACAATATAAAAAGGTTCATTTAACATTCTTACTATACTAGAATATTAACACCATTTTTTTTATGTGCTTGTGGCTTCATGTCTAAGTAAAGTTACTGAAACATAGTAGGACACAACACATTTAAAAAAAAAACAAAAAAAACATACAGTATGTGCGAATGTTGAATACATACCGTAAGGTTAGGAGCAGACGCTCCTCAGCAGAGATGGCTTTTCTCATCCAGGTGTCCTGATAGGTGAGCCCAGGACGTAAGATCTCCAACAACATGTCAAAAGTCCTGATGGACATGCGACTATACAGGTAAAACTTGTCAGGATGTGCCCTCAAAGCTGAATATAGTCTCTGGAAATGTCCTTTACTCTGGCGTTGGGTCAATAGAGGATGTACCCACAATCTTCGTCTCCTCCTTCGCGGATCAACATTGACCGGATATGGCTGGCCAAAGCGACGAGACAACACCCAGTGAAGCAACACCCGCTGAGTTGTGCTTAAATACACATGGTCAGACATGTTTGTAAGGTCAAAGCAACACAGCCAAAATATGCTAGAGAACACATAGGGCAGATGGGAGGGGTCCACCTGTTGTAGAGGGCTTAAATAGTGTGGTTAATGATGGTTTAAATGATTTGCAGGCCTGAAAACCGTTAAATGTCCATTTTGTGATGGAGCGTGAAAAATACGCCATACGGATCACATACGGATTACACACGCACAAGCACATGTGCAAAATACGCGACCACACATAAGCAACGCATTAACTACGGAAGTAGATTTCGGGGACATTTTGGCGTATTGAACGCGTAGTACAGACGTATAATACGTTCCGTATTGTCTTACGCCAAGTGTGACGCCGGCCTTACGGGCACATGTCAGCTGTTCAAAACAGCTGACATGTCCCGGCTTTGATGCGGGCTCACCGCGGAGCCCTGCATCAAAGCAGGGGATCTGACCTCGGACGTACTATCCCGTCCGAGGTCAGAAAGGGGTTAAGCTTATGCACTAAGTGCAAGGGCTGCAAAAATTAGAAAGCGGCTTTCCAATGTACCTTGCAGTGAGGGCCTCAGACGCATAGACATGTAGAGGAGGGACTCTGATTCAATACTGGCACAATTTTAAAAAGATTCCGACTACAAAGCTGGCAAAGCTATGCAGTCACTGAGAAGTCTAGCTAAATTTATAAGGAGGCATTTCAATATAGGCATTTCAACAAGACACGTAGATGGGGAACACTAAATATTTTGTTTAACAATTTTAAAAAGATTGTCGATTGGATAAAAAATACATTTTTTGACAATTTTAAAAATATTGTCAATTGGTTTAGATGAATAATACATGTTTGTGATGATTTGAAAAAGGTTGTGAGCCCCATCGGGGACAGAGATGATAATGTGTGCAAAAACTGTAAAGCACTGCGGAATATGTTGGCGCTTTATAAATAAATAGATTACTATTATTATTATTGTGAATTGGATTGCATTCTTTAGGGAACTTTTGTCTACACGTGGCCATAAAGAGACAAAATTGGGCAATGAATGCATGGATTATGGATGAGTCCAAAACAAAGAAGGTGGTACAAAACAACAAAAAATTCAACAACAAAAAAAGATTTGTGATGTAATTTCTTGTCCAACCTCCTCTTTTACATTTGTCCAACCCACACTCCATTACACACATAGATAGATAGAAAGATAGATGATAGATAATAGATAGATATAAGTATAGATAGAAAATAGATAGAAGGAATTAGATACAGTTAGGGCCAGAAATATTTGGACAGTGACACAATTTTCGCGAGTTGGGCTCTGCATGCCACCACATTGGATTTGAAATGAAACCTCTACAACAGAATTCAAGTGCAGATTGTAACGTTTAATTTGAAGGGTTGAACAAAAATATCTGATAGAAAATGTAGGAATTGTACACATTTCTTTACAAACACTCCACATTTTAGGAGGTCAAAAGTAATTGGACAAATAAACATAACCCAAACAAAATATTTTTATTTTCAATATTTTGTTGCAAATCCTTTGGAGGCAATCACTGCCTTAAGTCTGGAACCCATGGACATCACCAAACGCTGGGTTTCCTCCTTCTTAATGCTTTGCCAGGCCTTTACAGCCGCAGCCTTCAGGTCTTGCTTGTTTGTGGGTCTTTCCGTCTGAAGTCTGGATTTGAGCAAGTGAAATGCATGCTCAATTGGGTTTAGATCTGGAGATTGACTTGGCCATTGCAGAATGTTCCACTTTTTGGCACTCATGAACTCCTGGGTAGCTTTGGCTGTATGCTTGGGGTCATTGTCCATCTGTACTATGAAGCGCCGTCCAATCAACTTTGCAGCATTTGGCTGAATCTGGGCTGAAAGTATATCCCGGTACACTTCAGAATTCATCCGGCTACTCTTGTCTGCTCTTATGTCATCAATAAACACAAGTGACCCAGTGCCATTGAAAGCCATGCATGCCCATGCCATCACGTTGCCTCCACCATGTTTTGCAGAGGATGTGGTGTGCCTTGGATCATGTGCCGTTCCCTTTCTTCTCCAAACTTTTTTCTTCCCATCATTCTGGTACAGGTTGATCTTTGTCTCATCTGTCCATAGAATACTTTTCCAGAACTGAGCTGGCTTCTTGAGGTGTTTTTCTGCAAATTTAACTCTGGCCTGTCTATTTTTGGTATTGATGAATGGTTTGCATCTAGATGTGAACCCTTTGTATTTACTGTCATGGAGTCTTCTCTTTACTGTTGACTTAGAGACAGATACACCTACTTTTGCTACTCCAAGCATGTCGATCTATCTGTCATCTATCTATCACGCTCATTCCTACTATCTATCTATCTACAGTTAGGGCCAGAAATATTTGGACAGTGACACAAGTTTTGTTATTTTAGCTGTTTACAAAAACATGTTCAGAAATACAATTATATATGTAATATGGGCTGAAAGTGCACACTCCCAGCTGCAATATGATAGTTTCCACATCCAAATCAGAGAAAGGGTTTAGGAATCATAGCTCTGTAATGCATAGCGTCCTCTTTTTCAAGGGACCAAAAGTAATTGGACAATGGACTCTAACGGCTGCAATTAACTCTGAAGGCGTCTCCCTCGTTAACCTGTAATCAATGAAGTAGTTAAAAGGTCAGGCGTGGATTCCAGGTGTGTGGTTTTGCATTTGGAAGCTGTTGCTGTGAGCAGACAACATGCGGTCAAAGGAACTCTCAATTGAGGTGAAGCAGAACATCCTGAGGCTGAAAAAAAAGAAAAAAATCCATCAGAGAGATAGCAGACATGCTTGGAGTAGCAAAATCAACAGTTGGGTACATTCTGAGAAAAAAGGAATTGACTGGTGAGCTTGGGAACTCAAAAAGGCCTGGGCGTCCACGGATGACAACAGTGGTGGATGATCGCCGCATACTTAATTTGGTGAAGAAGAACCCGTTCACAACATCAACTGAAGTCCAGAACACTCTCAGTGAAGTAGGTGTATCTGTCTCTAAGTCAACAGTAAAGAGAAGACTCCATGACAGTAAATACAAAGGGTTCACATCTAGATGCAAACCATTCATCAATACCAAAAATAGACAGGCCAGAGTTAAATTTGCAGAAAAACACCTCAAGAAGCCAGCTCAGTTCTGGAAAAGTATTCTATGGACAGATGAGACAAAGATCAACCTGTACCAGAATGATGGGAAGAAAAAAGTTTGGAGAAGAAAGGGAACGGCACATGATCCAAGGCACACCACATCCTCTGTAAAACATGGTGGAGGCAACGTGATGGCATGGGCATGCATGGCTTTCAATGGCACTGGGTCACTTGTGTTTATTGATGACATAAGAGCAGACAAGAGTAGCCGGATGAATTCTGAAGTGTACCGGGATATACTTTCAGCCCAGATTCAGCCAAATGCTGCAAAGTTGATTGGACGGCGCTTCATAGTACAGATGGACAATGACCCCAAGCATACAGCCAAAGCTACCCAGGAGTTCATGAGTGCCAAAAAGTGGAACATTCTGCAATGGCCAAGTCAATCTCCAGATCTAAACCCAATTGAGCATGCATTTCACTTGCTCAAATCCAGACTTCAGACGGAAAGACCCACAAGCAAGCAAGACCTGAAGGCTGCGGCTGTAAAGGCCTGGCAAAGCATTAAGAAGGAGGAAACCCAGCGTTTGGTGATGTCCATGGGTTCCAGACTTAAGGCAGTGATTGCCTCCAAAGGATTTGCAACAAAATATTGAAAATAAAAATATTTTGTTTGGGTTATGTTTATTTGTCCAATTACTTTTGACCTCCTAAAATGTGGAGTGTTTGTAAAGAAATGTGTACAATTCCTACATTTTCTATCAGATATTTTTGTTCAACCCTTCAAATTAAACGTTACAATCTGCACTTGAATTCTGTTGTAGAGGTTTCATTTCAAATCCAATGTGGTGGCATGCAGAGCCGAACTCGCGAAAATTGTGCCACTGTCCAAATATTTCTGGCCCTAACTGTAGATAGATAGATAGATAGATAGATAGATAGATGATTGTAAAAGGACAGGTTCTTTCCTCCAAAAATTACTAACCAAATAGTATCAAAAGAGGATTACTCTCCCCGCACGTCTAATGAGGTCCGATATCAACTATTAATGCCAAAATTGACTACTAATAATAAATATCCACTTAATACCACAACGTTATCTTTACCTTATAATATACACTAACTGTTATCTATTCCTTATACTATATACTAACTGAGACAAAACCGTGTATCAATAAAGGGTATTTATTACACACACACAAGTCTGCAGTCTATAACATACATATATATTTATACCCAAGCTGGCGACTATAAATATATATATATATATATATATATATACACAATATACGGATCTTACAACTCGAATACAGTAATACCACTACAGTATACAATAATATAACAATATCACACAGTAAAAACCCACCCTGAATTACCTGTCTAAATTACCCAATCACACATGCAATATCAGCCCTCCCACCTATGTCTCAGCTATCCCTGAGGCCTAGTATTCTCAGCCATGTGTGTAAGTCCATCCTTGTCCCAGGAATCCATCAAGGCAAGAGAGAGAACCACCTGGTTTTGTCCCTTATATGTGACCAACTAAAAGATTGGTGTCCAGCCCCAGGTGTGGGGGATGAGGTCACGGTCTATTGTCCACTAAAATACATCCCCCCAGTCCTAAATGAAACTTGTTTTTCTAGCTCATGGCAGCTTTGTTTTGCAGCAGGCTGGAAGGGGAGCTTTGCTCCTTGTGGAATATATGTATACTAGCTATTGAACCCGTTCTACGCCCGGGTGGCGAGCATTTATATTGGTATATTGTCTCCATCCTGGTATGTGCTGCTTCATCCTGCGTCCCCATCCTGTCATGTGCTGCACCCATCCTGCGTCCCCATCCTGTCATGTGCTGCTCCATCCTGCGTCCCCATCCTGTCATGCGCTGCTCCATCCTGCGTCCCCATCCTGTCATGTGCTGCTCCATCCTGCATCCCCATCCTGTCATGCGCTGCTCCATCCTGCGTCCCCATCCTGTCATGTGCTGCTCCATCCTGCGTCCCCATCCTGTCATGCGCTGCTCCATCCTGCGTCCCCATCCTGTCATGTGCTGCTCCATCCTGCGTCCCCATCCTGTCATGCGCTGCTCCCATCCTGCGTCCCCATCCTGTGATGCGCTGCTCCCATCCTGTGATGCGCTGCTCCCATCCTGCGTCCCCATCCTGTCATGTGCTGCTCCATCCTGCGTCCCCATCCTGTCATGCGCTGCTCCATCCTGCGTCCCCATCCTGTCATGTGCTGCTCCATCCTGCGTCCCCATCCTGTCATGCGCTGCTCCCATCCTGCGTCCCCATCCTGTCATGCGCTGCTCCCATCCTGCGTCCCCATCCTGTGATGCGCTGCTCCCATCCTGTGATGCGCTGCTCCCATCCTGCGTCCCCATCCTGTCATGTGCTGCTCCATCCTGCGTCCCCATCCTGTCATGTGCTGCTCCATCATGCGTCCCCATCCTGTCATGCGCTGCTCCATCCTGCGTCCCCATCCTGTTATGCGCTGCTCCCATCCTGCGTCCCCATCCTGTCATGTGCTGCTCCATCCTGCGTCCCCATCCTTATGTGCTGCTCCATCCTGCGTCCCCATCCTTATGTGCTGCTGCATCCTGCGTCCCCATCCTTATGTGCTGCTGCATCCTGCGTCCCCATCCTTATGTGCTGCTGCATCCTGCATCCCCATCCTTATGTGCTGCTCCATCCTGCGTCCCCATCCTTATGTGCTGCTCCCATCCTGCGTCCCCATCCTTATGTGCTGCTCCATCCTGCGTCCTTATGTGCTGCTCCATCCTGCTTCCCCATCCTTATGTGCTGCTGCATCCTGCGTCCCCATCCTTATGTGCTGCTGCATCCTGCGTCCCCATCCTTATGTGCTGCTGCATCCTGCGTCCCCATCCTTATGTGCTGCTGCATCCTGCGTCCCCATCCTTATGTGCTGCTCCATCCTGCGTCCCCATCCTTATGTGCTGCTCCCATCCTGCGTCCCCATCCTTATGTGCTGCTCCATCCTGCGTCCCCATCCTTATGTGCTGCTGCATCCTGCGTCCCCATCCTTATGTGCTGCTCCATCCTGCGTCCCCATCCTTATGTGCTGCTGCATCCTGCGTCCCCATCCTTATGTGCTGCTCCATCCTGCGTCCCCATCCTTATGTGCTGCTCCCCTCCTGCGTCCCCATCCTTATGTGCTGCTCCATCCTGCGTCCCCATCCTTATGTGCTGTTGCATCCTGCGTCCCCATCCTTATGTGCTGCTGCATCCTGCGTCCCCATCCTTATGTGCTGCTGCATCCTGCGTCCCCATCCTTATGTGCTGCTCCATCCTGCGTCCCCATCCTTATGTGCTGCTCCATCCTGCGTCCCCATCCTTATGTGCTGCTCCATCCTGCGTCCCCATCCTTATGTGCTGCTCCATCCTGCGTCCCCATCCTTATGTGCTGCTCCATCCTGCGTCCCCATCCTTATGTGCTGCTCCATCCTGCGTCCCCATCCTTATGTGCTGCTCCATCCTGCGTCCCCATCCTTATGTGCTGCTCCATCCTGCGTCCCCATGCTTATGTGCTGCTCCATCCTGCGTCCCCATCCTTATGTGCTGCTCCCATCCTGCGTCCCCATCCTTATGTGCTGCTGCATCCTGCGTCCCCATCCTTATGTGCTGCTGCATCCTGCGTCCCCATCCTTATGTGTTGCTCCATCCTGCGTCCCCATCCTTATGTGCTGCTCCCATCCTGCGTCCCCATCCTTATGTGCTGCTGCATCCTGCGTCCCCATCCTTATGTGCTGCTGCATCCTGCGTCCCCATCCTTATGTGCTGCTGCATCCTGCGTCCCCATCCTTATGTGCTGCTCCATCCTGCATCCCCATACTGCCTCTGACCCGCTCGGCGCCAAGTGCTGGGGGGCCTGAGCAGGCGGGGACACCGGCGCGCTGTGGGGGTCAGGTGCCGGTATCGCCGCCAGCTCAGGCCCCCAGCACTTACTATATTCACCTGTCCTGCGTTCCAGCGCTGGGCGCCGCCATCTTCCCGGTCTCCTGGCCGTGACTGTTCAGTCAGAGGGCGGCGCCGGCGCGCATTAAGCGCGTCATCGCGCCCTCTGAACTGAAGGTTACAGGCCGAAGACCGGGAAGATGGCGGCGCTCAGCGATGGAACGCAGGACAGGTGAATATAGGCGATACTCACCCTCCTGGCGGTCCCTGCTTCTCTGTTGGAGATCGCGGTGTGCGTTCAGTGTGAACGCATACCGCGATCTCCCGGGAGCGTCACTCTGTGAGGCCCAGACTGCGCCGGCGCTTGCGCCTGCGCAGTCTATAAACGCTTCGGACAGAGTGACGCTCCCAGCGTTATATTATAGACTAGCTATTGAACCCGTTCTACGCCCGGGTGGCGAGCATTTATATTGGTATATGGTCTCCATCCTGGTATGTGCTGCTCCATCCTGCGCCCCCATCCTGTCATGTGCTGCTCCCATCCTGCGCCCCCGTTCTGTCATGTGCTGCTCCCATCCTGCGCCTCCATTCTGTCATTTGCTGCTCCCATCCTGTCATTTGCTGCTCCCATCCTGCGCCCGTTCTGTCATTTGCTGCTCCCATCCTGCGTCCCCGTTCTGTCATTTGCTGCTGCCATCCTGCGCCCGTTCTGTCATGTGCTGCTGCCATCCTGCGCCCGTTCTGTCATGTGCTGCTGCCATCCTGCGCCCGTTCTGTCATGTGCTGCTGCCATCCTGCGCCCGTTCTGTCATGTGCTGCTGCTATCCTGCGCCCGTTCTGTCATGTGCTGCTGCCATCCTGCGCCCGTTCTGTCATGTGCTGCTGCCATCCTGCGCCCGTTCTGTCATGTGCTGCTCCCATCCTGCGCCCGTTCTGTCATGTGCTGCTGCCATCCTGCGCCCGTTCTGTCATGTGCTGCTGCCATCCTGCGCCCGTTCTGTCATGTGCTGCTGCCATCCTTCGCCCGTTCTGTCATGTGCTGCTGCCATCCTTCGCCCATTCTGTCATGTGCTGCTGCCATCCTGCGCCCGTTCTGTCATGTGCTGCGGCCATCCTGCGCCCGTTCTGTCATGTGCTGCTGCCATCCTGCGCCCGTTCTGTCATGTGTTGCGGCCATCCTGCGCCCGTTCTGTCATGTGCTGCTGCCATCCTGCGCCCGTTCTGTCATGTGCTGCGGCCATCCTGCGCCCGTTCTGACATGTGCTGCTGCCATCCTGCGCCCGTTCTGTCATGTGCTGCTGCCATCCTGCGCCCGTTCTGTCATGTGCTGCTGCCATCCTGCGCCCGTTCTGTCATGTGCTGCTGCCATCCTGCGCCCGTTCTGTCATGTGCTGCTGCCATCCTGCGCCCGTTCTGTCATGTGCTGCTGCCATCCTGCGCCCGTTCTGTCATGTGCTGCGGCCATCCTGCGCCCGTTCTGTCATGTGCTGCTGCCATCCTGTGCCCGTTCTGTCATGTGCTGCTGCCATCCTGCGCCACCATTGTATTATATGCCCCCCGCTCCAGTGTGTATGCCCCCGAATGCTGCTGCCATATAAAAAAAAAAAATACCATACTCACCTATCGTCCGGCTCCACTGCAGGTATGTCTTCAAGAAAATGGCGCCGGAAAGCGGGGACTGCGCAGGCGCCGATTCCGGCAGCAGGAATCGGCGCCTGCGCAGTCCGCGCTTTCCGGCGCCATTTTCTTGAAGACACACCTGCAGTGGAGCCGGAGTGTGTCTTCAAGAAAATGGCGCCGGAAAGCGCGGACTGCGCAGGCGCCGATTCCGGCAGCAGGAATCGGCGCCTGCGCAGTCCGCGCCCTCCGGAGCCGGGAGCAGAGGAGCCGGGAGACGGAGCCGCAAGCAGCGCTGGAACCGGGAAAGGTGAGTATACTTACCCTCCCTCCTGGCGGTCCCTGACTCTCCGGTGGAGATCGCGGTATGCGTTCAGTGCTTACGCATACTGCGATCTCCCGGGAGCGTCGCTCTGTGAGGCCCAGACTGCGCCGGCGCTTGCACTTGCGCAGTCTATAGAGGCTTCGGACAGAGTGACGCTCCCAGCGTTATATTATAGATATAAATGTGTATATACATAAAACATGCACTAAACACATCTCTATATAGAGATATACATTTTGGGGCATTTCCCTTCTTCTATATTCCCCCTCTTGTCCAGAACACGACAATGACATTTGAGGGAAGTGTTGTGCTGGGATTTATTTGCCTATTTAACCCCAAATATAAATTGTGACAATTCAGGATGGAATGAAGTATAATACTGCACTTAGGTACCTAGACATCATCCACACGGCCATCAGCTCTACCCTGCCATTCACCTTAACCCACATCTCTATCCACAGAGTACACCTTCTTCTTCTTTCTTGAGTCTTTTGTTATCAAAGTCTTTTTGCTGTGTCTTTTCTCTGTGGTCGTTACCGGTCTTCAGGTGTCGGTCTATCCCAATGTCATCTTTCTCCAGTTGTGACTGGTGAGACTCTGAAACGGCTTCACCCTCACAGTCCATAGGTCAGTTAACATCATCCTGTGTGCACCCGTCACCCTGCCAGACTTCACGTTACTCTCCTATAGCTTGATTCAGCAGGATTTTGAGTATGTCTGGCAAGATGAGACAGTTGGATGTCACAGGTTTTTCTTTTTTTCTTTTTTCACGGACTCAGGCACTGGAAACGACTGATCTCAGGCACTTGAAACGACTTTCATCAGACATGCATCAGACATGACTTCCATCAGGCTCTTCTGTATTGAAGATTGTTGATGAGGTTCCTCCATGGACAGATACGCAGATCTTTACTAGGCAGGTCAGAATTTCTTAAGTAGGGAGTGATGTTACAATACCTAAGTGGACTGCGGAAAAATTACACCGTCTATTTCTAACCGACATTCAATCCATGCCTTACGAATTTCACCATTGCTAGGGTTAAAGTGGCAAATGCCTTAGATGAGGGGACCTGTCCCTAGGGAACCTTACTCTTTTCTCCATTCACACCCCATTCACACAAAATACATATTACAATTCCATAATGCAAATAGAGCTCTATTGGCTGTAAATGCATGGACACCTTCACATGAACACACTTACTGAGTATGTCCATGTACAGATAGTCCTGCACTTCCACCTAAAGTGTCTATATGCACACATATGGAATTTACTACACAGTAACACGACAATGAATAAAACATCATTATTATATACAATATATATTGGATTAGGGGTAAAAGACTGGATTTTTTTTATGTCCTTAACCCCCTTCACCGGCTGAGTTAATGGTGCTCAGCCTGACTTCCGTGCAGTTGGGTGTCCAGTCTTTTGGTCCTTCATAAACAGTCCAATATATATAAAATAATGACCGGGAGGAAAATGACAGGACGAAGTGGCATTGGGTTTTATTACAGTCTCCTCCTCATGGCTGAAATCTGAGAGGAGATGTTTCAGCTCGGCACCAAACATAAGAGGGGTGTTCTGGAGTCTCTTAGGGGCATCTGGGCAAAGGTCAAGATTTCTTCTCTGGAGTGATAGGTGCTCTTCTACATAGATACCTAAAAATGGACAAAGGGAACAATACGCTCTGGGAAATCTCCCAGTGCAGTTAATAAACATTGTTATTTGATGCTTCCCTGTCCCCCCAAACTCACTCATTCTTTATACTTTTACGTCAGGGTGACCTCCCCCTGTTAACTTTTTTTTGAGCTGCCCAGTAATTAGCTAATGCCTCAACTCTCCTGAACCCCACAAAATGAATGCAATTTTCTTATAGTTTGATCCTAGTCAATTGCCTCTGTTTCCTATACAGACACCCCTACCAGTTTTCCACAATTCAAAAGAGTAACATACAACCCTTGCAGCTACTTAACACCCTAGGAAAACTAATCGTTAAACTAAGGTACACTGACTCTAGTTGTATCCTGCATCAGGTCTTAAACAAATCCGTCCAAACTTCAAGGTCAGCACACAGTATAACACGACATTCCATCGTGTACATTCGTTATCTCTCCATGCTTCTTCGCCTATCTTAGTTCATGTAACAACAACCTTTATCCAATCTAAGATGCACAGGAAAACAAACAAACAAAGTCAATTTTACATCTGAACTTCAAAGCCTAGGTGAACACACACCTCCCTACCTATAGCAAGCAACAAATCAGAGCATCCATGGATGTGTATTATCCTGCAATCTGTGTTACTCCTATCATTATGAATTCTATAGAAAACTGGAGCTACAAAAAAACAAGTACCTTAGGCTATGTTCACATTTGCGGTGTGTCGGACGCAACCGCGGTGACGCATGCGCCATGCACCCCTATATTTAACATGGGGGGCGCATGGACATGCGTTTTGTTGCATTTGGTGACACATGCGTTTTTTGGGCGCAAGCATCAGGGCGCAGAGGACGCTGCTTGTTGCTTTTTTTGCACTATAAAAATGAACGCATGCGTCACAAAACACAGCGTTTTGCATGTGCTTTTGCGTGCGTTGTGCGTTGCGTCGCCGACGCAGCACACAACAACGCAAATGTGAACGTAGCCTAAATAAACCTCATTTACTTCACAGGGGGTCTGATAGAAAACAGCAAACAACCAACAACTAACAAATCCTGTTATCATTGCAATCACAATGAACCTCAGATAAGACCCTCCTGCCTCCTGTCTGGTCCTCACTGGTCTAAAGATACCGTCACACTCAGCGACTCTGCAGCGATATAGACAACGAGCCGATCGCTGCAGCATCGCTGTTTAGGTCGCTGTAGAGACGTCAAACACAGCAGCTCCAGAACGATGCAGGAGCGATCCTGTGACGTAACGACGACTCACTTATCGTTGTAGCTGGTTGTTAGCTCCATGTAAAACATTGCTGGCATCATTGCTTTTGCTGTCAAACACGACGATACACGCCGACCTGACAACCAAATAAAGTTCTGGACTTCTAGCTACGACCAGCGATGGCACAGCGGGATCCAGATCGCTGCTGCGTGTCAAACACAACGAGATCGCTATCCAGGACGCTGCAACGTCACGGATCGTTGTCGTTCTCGTTGTAAAGTTGCTGAGTGTGAAGGTACCTTAACAATACATTTCACTTACAAAAGAGCAAACTTAGCAAATAGAAGAAAAGTAAAAGAAACTAAAACAAAACAGACAATCAGAAAGACCAGAGGCCAGACTGAAACTCTGAAAACTGAGTTTACATCAAGTCCTCACTAGCCTCCCTGGTTGTAATCAGCCATTTTGAGGAGTCTGCCCATGGCTGGGCACAGACTGAGAGAAAATGCCATTATGTCTGTGAAAATGCCTGTGCTCCTTGACAATATTGGTAGGCCCCTCACAATTACTTGTGCAGTAACAGTTCCTTGCAATATGTCCAAAGTGACCACATTTAAAACATTTCACAGAATAATATTTCCTCTCCTTCATTGTACCCGGCCAATTGCAGTACCTGCCAATATGGCCGGAGCCAGCACAGGTATAACATCTAACACATGCCATGCCTAATTTAGGGGCCCGGACAGAACATACTTCCTTCTGTCTGGAACTTTTAAACTCTTCCATTACTAAGGATGCACTCTTAACAATGTCACGTTTGAACTTTCTTTGTAATTTAGACGGCACTTACCTGTCATTACATTTCTTTATTTGATCAAAATTTGATAAAATATTTGATCCCTCACCTGTTCCATCATTCCGCCCTTTTTGCCCTGCACAGGGCACAATTGGTCGGGGATCAGACCTTGTTTTCAGAGACAAAGAGAAGACCGGCACCACATTTGAAAAATCATTGATGATATTTTTCAGACTAGTAATCAGTTTGGAACTAATATCCAGCTCCACACTGCACTGACTAATAAAGGCATCACTAGCTGCTGCCATTTTCTTCACAGCTTTGATCTCAGCCCCAGACTGAATCAGCTGGGCTTCCATATCAACACAATGATTTTTTTCATTTTCAGCAGTTGTGATTCAAGGCTAGCAATCTGCTTTTCTCTGTCCACATTATACTGATTGTTCTCTGCCAGTTGTGTCTGTAAGGCGCACACTCTCTGCACATTAGTCACACAACACTGGCAGTGGAAATTTGGGGAATCTGCATTGCACAGGGATTCCTCATACACACAGATCAGTTTAGCTAACATTAAAGGGTATTAGTTACACACACACAAGTCTGCAATCTATAACATACATATATATTTATACCCAAGCTGGCGACTATAAATATATATATATATATATATATATATATATATACACACAATATGCGGATATTAAAACTCTAATACAGTAATACCACTACAGTATACAATAATATAACAATATCACACAGTAAAAACCCACCCTAAATTACCTGTTACCCTATCACACGTACAATATCAGCCCTCCCACCTATGTCTCAGCCATCCCTGAGGCCTAGTGTTCTCAGCCATGTGTGTAAGTCCATCCTTGTCCCAGGAATCCAGCAATGCAAGAGAGAGAACCACCTGGTCTTGTCCCTTATATGTGACCAACTAAAAGAGAGGTGTGTCTCCATAGATAGATCTATACATAGATCGATAGATATTATCTATCTATAGATCTGTCATTTATCTATCTAATTCCTTCTATCTGTCTATCCATCTCATTCCTTCTATCTAACTATCATATCTATTATCTATCTATCTCTCATTCCTTCTATCTATTACCGTATTTTCTGGCGTATAAGACGACCCCCAACTTTTCCATATAAAATATAGAATTTGGGATATGCCCGCCGTATAAGACGGGGGTCATCTTATACGCCCAGTCATCTTATACGGCGTGTGGTTCCCAGGGTCTGGAGGAGAGGAGACTCTCCTTCAGGCCCTGGGATCCATATTCATGTTAAAAATAAAGAATAAAAATAAAAAACATGGATATACTCACCCTCGGACGGGCCCTGGATCACAGTGCTGCAAGCGGCTCCCTCTGTTCCTTAGAATGCGGTGAGTGAAGGACCTTCGATGACGTCGCGGTCACATGAGCGGTCAGGTGAACAGGGTAATACCTGGGAAGAGGGTAATAGAAAAGCCCCCAATGTAACCTGAAAGGTAAGAAAGGTAAGAAAAACAGGTTATATTATACTCAGCTGTCCCCCTGCGGTTCGTGTGCGGCACCTCCTATCTTCATACGATGACGTCCTCTTCTTGTCTTCTTGCTGCAGCTCCTGCGCAGGCGTACTTTGTCTGCCCTGTTGATACATACAGTGCCGCACACCCCAGGACAGCCCACAGACCCCCCCGCACAGCCCACAGACCCTGCCCGCACACACATACAAGCACACAGTCACTGCCCACACTCCGCCCACACACTTCCCTCCTCCCGATCTGCAGCATTTCCGCCGCAGCTAAAGCACAGATCTTTTTTATATCTGTGGTTTTGCTGCGGATGTGCCTGACTCAATGCAAGTCTATGGGTGCAGAAACGCTGCAGATCCGCAAAAAGAATTGACATGCTGTGGAAAAAACAACGCTGCTTTCCCGCACGTTTTTTCCGCAGCATGTACACAGCGGATTTGGTTTTCCATAGGTTAATATGCTACTGTTAAATGCATGGAAAACTGCTGCACATCCGCAGAGTCAAAAACGCTGTGGATCCGCGGGAAAATCCGCAATGTACATAGCCTTACAACCAGTACCAGTAAAGGTGCTGCTAACACTTTAGGTTTTCTGATGAAAAAAAATTTTTGCAAAAGCCTGTGAAACAGATTCCTTAAAATCCTTGCAAGAATGTAAATGTAATGTAATGTGTCAGAAGCAACACTGTGTTTTAAAAATGTCACCCACACAGCCTGCACGCTTTCCACACAGAGGCTGTTTTACATTTTACATTTAGGCTGCCGTCACACTATCAGTATTTGGTCAGTATTTTACATCAGTATTTGTAAGCCAAAACCAGGAGTGGAACAAATAGAGGAAAAGTATAATAGAAACATATGCACCACTTCTGTATTTATCACCCACTCCTGGTTTTGGCTTACACATACTGAGGTAAAATACTGACCAAATACTGCTAGTGTGACGGCAGCCTTACCCCTTAGTAGTACACATATATATGTATATGTAAGGTAGTTTTACAGGTATGCCTTTAAAAATGGTATAATAGGGCTTCAGAAACACTCTTGAAAAATTAGGAGCAAGAGTTGGATCATGATCCTCATGATATGGTGGAGAAGGAGGAATAGGACACTAAAAATTACAAAACAAGAAATGTATATCTTTGCTTGGGTGGGAAGGAAGTGCATGGGAGTACACCCTTAAAAAAGGAACATATTATTTGACTTTATGTCAAATGTCAAACCAGGGATTCAAGCTTCAGGAGGCTAATTTGCATATTCCAGGTGCCTTCTGGGAGAAGCGAAGTCTCCCTAAGCTAGAAGATCGTTGGGTACAGCCGGGACCAGCTGCTTCGAAAGCATCACCAAACCAGGGATTCAAGCTTCAGGAGGCTAATTTGCATATTCCAGGTGCCTTCTGGGAGAAGCGAAGTCTCCCTAAGCTAGAAGATCGTTGGGTACAGCCGGGACCAGCTGCTTCGAAAGCATCACCAAACCAGGGATTCAAGCTTCAGGAGGCTAATTTGCATATTCCAGGTGCCTTCTGGGAGAAGCGAAGTCTCCCTAAGCTAGAAGATCATTGGGTACAGCCGGGACCAGCTGCTTCGAAAGCATCACCAAACCAGGGATTCAAGCTTCAGGAGGCTAATTTGCATATTCCAGGTGCCTTCTGGGAGAAGCGAAGTCTCCCTAAGCTAGAAGATCGTTGGGTACAGCCGGGACCAGCTGCTTCGAAAGCATCACCAAACCAGGGATTCAAGCTTCAGGAGGCTAATTTGCATATTCCAGGTGCCTTCTGGGAGAAGCGAAGTCTCCCTAAGCTAGAAGATCGTTGGGTACAGGCGGGACCAGCTGCTTCGAAAGCATCACCAAACCAGGGATTCAAGCTTCAGGAGGCTAATTTGCATATTCCAGGTGCCTTCTGGGAGAAGCGAAGTCTCCCTAAGCTAGAAGATCGTTGGGTACAGCCGGGACCAGCTGCTTCGAAAGCATCACCAAACCAGGGATTCAAGCTTCAGGAGGCTAATTTGCATATTCCAGGTGCCTTCTGGGAGAAGCGAAGTCTCCCTAAGCTAGAAGATCGTTGGGTACAGCCGGGACCAGCTGCTTCGAAAGCATCACCAAACCAGGGATTCAAGCTTCAGGAGGCTAATTTGCATATTCCAGGTGCCTTCTGGGAGAAGCGAAGTCTCCCTAAGCTAGAAGATCGTTGGGTACAGCCGGGACCAGCTGCTTCGAAAGCATCACCAAACCAGGGATTTAAGCTTCAGGAGGCTAATTTGCATATTCCAGGTGCCTTCTGGGAGAAGCGAAGTCTCCCTAAGCTAGAAGATCGTTGGGTACAGCCGGGACCAGCTGCTTCGAAAGCATCACCAAACCAGGGATTTAAGCTTCAGGAGGCTAATTTGCATATTCCAGGTGCCTTCTGGGAGAAGCGAAGTCTCCCTAAGCTAGAAGATCGTTGGGTACAGCCGGGACCAGCTGCTTCGAAAGCATCACCAAACCAGGGATTCAAGCTTCAGGAGGCTAATTTGCATATTCCAGGTGCCTTCTGGGAGAAGCGAAGTCTCCCTAAGCTAGAAGATCGTTGGGTACAGCCGGGACCAGCTGCTTCGAAAGCATCACCAAACCAGGGATTTAAGCTTCAGGAGGCTAATTTGCATATTCCAGGTGCCTTCTGGGAGAAGCGAAGTCTCCCTAAGCTAGAAGATCGTTGGGTACAGCCGGGACCAGCTGCTTCGAAAGCATCACCAAACCAGGGATTTAAGCTTCAGGAGGCTAATTTGCATATTCCAGGTGCCTTCTGGGAGAAGCGAAGTCTCCCTAAGCTAGAAGATCGTTGGGTACAGCCGGGACCAGCTGCTTCGAAAGCATCACCAAACCAGGGATTCAAGCTTCAGGAGGCTAATTTGCATATTCCAGGTGCCTTCTGGGAGAAGCGAAGTCTCCCTAAGCTAGAAGATCGTTGGGTACAGCCGGGACCAGCTGCTTCGAAAGCATCACCAAACCAGGGATTCAAGCTTCAGGAGGCTAATTTGCATATTCCAGGTGCCTTCTGGGAGAAGCGAAGTCTCCCTAAGCTAGAAGATCGTTGGGTACAGCCGGGACCAGCTGCTTCGAAAGCATCACCAAACCAGGGATTCAGGCTTCAGGAGGCTAATTTGCATATTCCAGGTGCCTTCTGGGAGAAGCGAAGTCTCCCTAAGCTAGAAGATCGTTGGGTACAGCCGGGACCAGCTGCTTCGAAAGCATCACCAAACCAGGGATTCAAGCTTCAGGAGGCTAATTTGCATATTCCAGGTGCCTTCTGGGAGAAGCGAAGTCTCCCTAAGCTAGAAGATCGTTGGGTACAGCCGGGACCAGCTGCTTCGAAAGCATCACCAAACCAGGGATTCAAGCTTCAGGAGGCTAATTTGCATATTCCAGGTGCCTTCTGGGAGAAGCGAAGTCTCCCTAAGCTAGAAGATCGTTGGGTACAGCCGGGACCAGCTGCTTCGAAAGCATCACCAAACCAGGGATTCAAGCTTCAGGAGGCTAATTTGCATATTCCAGGTGCCTTCTGGGAGAAGCGAAGTCTCCCTAAGCTAGAAGATCGTTGGGTACAGCCGGGACCAGCTGCTTCGAAAGCATCACCAAACCAGGGATTCAAGCTTCAGGAGGCTAATTTGCATATTCCAGGTGCCTTCTGGGAGAAGCGAAGTCTCCCTAAGCTAGAAGATCGTTGGGTACAGCCGGGACCAGCTGCTTCGAAAGCATCACCAAACCAGGGATTCAAGCTTCAGGAGGCTAATTTGCATATTCCAGGTGCCTTCTGGGAGAAGCGAAGTCTCCCTAAGCTAGAAGATCGTTGGGTACAGCCGGGACCAGCTGCTTCGAAAGCATCACCAAACCAGGGATTTAAGCTTCAGGAGGCTAATTTGCATATTCCAGGTGCCTTCTGGGAGAAGCGAAGTCTCCCTAAGCTAGAAGATCGTTGGGTACAGCCGGGACCAGCTGCTTCGAAAGCATCACCAAACCAGGGATTTAAGCTTCAGGAGGCTAATTTGCATATTCCAGGTGCCTTCTGGGAGAAGCGAAGTCTCCCTAAGCTAGAAGATCGTTGGGTACAGCCGGGACCAGCTGCTTCGAAAGCATCACCAAACCAGGGATTCAAGCTTCAGGAGGCTAATTTGCATATTCCAGGTGCCTTCTGGGAGAAGCGAAGTCTCCCTAAGCTAGAAGATCGTTGGGTACAGCCGGGACCAGCTGCTTCGAAAGCATCACCAAACCAGGGATTTAAGCTTCAGGAGGCTAATTTGCATATTCCAGGTGCCTTCTGGGAGAAGCGAAGTCTCCCTAAGCTAGAAGATCGTTGGGTACAGCCGGGACCAGCTGCTTCGAAAGCATCACCAAACCAGGGATTTAAGCTTCAGGAGGCTAATTTGCATATTCCAGGTGCCTTCTGGGAGAAGCGAAGTCTCCCTAAGCTAGAAGATCGTTGGGTACAGCCGGGACCAGCTGCTTCGAAAGCATCACCAAACCAGGGATTCAAGCTTCAGGAGGCTAATTTGCATATTCCAGGTGCCTTCTGGGAGAAGCGAAGTCTCCCTAAGCTAGAAGATCGTTGGGTACAGCCGGGACCAGCTGCTTCGAAAGCATCACCAAACCAGGGATTCAAGCTTCAGGAGGCTAATTTGCATATTCCAGGTGCCTTCTGGGAGAAGCGAAGTCTCCCTAAGCTAGAAGATCGTTGGGTACAGCCGGGACCAGCTGCTTCGAAAGCATCACCAAACCAGGGATTCAAGCTTCAGGAGGCTAATTTGCATATTCCAGGTGCCTTCTGGGAGAAGCGAAGTCTCCCTAAGCTAGAAGATCGTTGGGTACAGCCGGGACCAGCTGCTTCGAAAGCATCACCAAACCAGGGATTCAAGCTTCAGGAGGCTAATTTGCATATTCCAGGTGCCTTCTGGGAGAAGCGAAGTCTCCCTAAGCTAGAAGATCGTTGGGTACAGCCGGGACCAGCTGCTTCGAAAGCATCACCAAACCAGGGATTCAAGCTTCAGGAGGCTAATTTGCATATTCCAGGTGCCTTCTGGGAGAAGCGAAGTCTCCCTAAGCTAGAAGATCGTTGGGTACAGCCGGGACCAGCTGCTTCGAAAGCATCACCAAACCAGGGATTCAAGCTTCAGGAGGCTAATTTGCATATTCCAGGTGCCTTCTGGGAGAAGCGAAGTTTTCCTAAGCTAGAAGATCGTTGGGTACAGCCGGGACCAGCTGCTTCGAAAGCATCACCAAACCAGGGATTCAAGCTTCAGGAGGCTAATTTGCATATTCCAGGTGCCTTCTGGGAGAAGCGAAGTCTCCCTAAGCTAGAAGATCGTTGGGTACAGCCGGGACCAGCTGCTTCGAAAGCATCACCAAACCAGGGATTCAAGCTTCAGGAGGCTAATTTGCATATTCCAGGTGCCTTCTGGGAGAAGCGAAGTTTCCCTAAGCTAGAAGATCGTTGGGTACAGCCGGGACCAGCTGCTTCGAAAGCATCACCAAACCAGGGATTTAAGCTTCAGGAGGCTAATTTGCATATTCCAGGTGCCTTCTGGGAGAAGCGAAGTCTCCCTAAGCTAGAAGATCGTTGGGTACAGCCGGGACCAGCTGCTTCGAAAGCATCACCAAACCAGGGATTTAAGCTTCAGGAGGCTAATTTGCATATTCCAGGTGCCTTCTGGGAGAAGCGAAGAATTTTTGCCTGTAGGACATTATTGCAAGAGAGCTTGGCTGAGTAGATTACACAAGAAGGAAAACACACAGCAAGTCAGCAGGATCTAGGAGCAACATGGCAGATGTGACAACCTACATGGTGAGCTGCAGCATGTGCTACATGTTCACAGATCGACCAGAAGAAGAATCCAATTTCACCTGTCAGAAGTGTAGACTAGTGGCCCTTTTAGAAGAAAAGGTGCGGGGTCTGGAAGAAAGAATAGCAACTTTGAAACTCATCAAAGAGAATGAAGACTTTCTAGACAGAACAGAAGCATCTCTACTGGTCACAGAAGGTGCAAAAAGTGTCAGAGAACCTCCAAAAGCAGATGAGTGGAAGCATATGACCAAAAGAAGCAAGAAGACCATGGAGAAATCACCAACCACACAACTGAAGAACCGATATCAAATCTTTGTAGAGGATGAAGATGGCACACCTAAGAATGAAGCAATACCAGCAAGCAAAAAAGAAAAGGGCACACAGCAACAAGTGACAGCAAAAAGTACAGCCAAGAAGCAACGAAGAGTGGTGGTGGTGGGAGACTCACTACTGAGAGGCACAGAAGCAGCCATCTGCAGACCGGACATAACTGCAAGAGAAGTATGCTGCCTTCCAGGTGCGATGATCAAGGATGTGACCGATAGGATACCAAAGCTCTTCAGCTCCAAGGACGTCCACCCATTTCTTCTGATACATGTTGGCACCAATGACACGGCAAGGAAGGACCTACCGACAATCTGCAAGGACTTTGAAGAGTTGGGGAAGAAAGTAAAGGAACTGGATGCACAGGTAGTTTTTTCTTCTATCCTTCCAGTAGATGGGCATGGCACCAGGAGATGGAACAGGATCCTTGATGCAAACAACTGGCTAAGACGATGGTGCAGACAACAAGGATTTGGATTCCTGGACCACGGTGTGAATTACTGGTATGATGGACTCCTCGCCAGAGACGGACTACACCTCAACAAACCTGGGAAACACACATTCGCCAGAAGACTCGCTACACTCATCAGGAGGGCGTTAAACTAGAAGAAGAGGGGACGGGAAGAAAAACATTAGACTCGAACAAAGACGACCCAGGAAAACATACTCAGAAGGGAGGTAAGAACATTTCTAAAACAATCCACAGTGAGGAGATTGGAACAAAACAAAATCCTCTAAACTGCATGCTCGCAAACGCCAGAAGCCTGACAAACAAGATGGAAGAACTAGAAGCAGAAATATCTACAGGTAACTTTGACATAGTGGGAATAACCGAGACATGGTTAGATGAAAGCTATGACTGGGCAGTTAACTTACAGGGTTACAGTCTGTTTAGAAAGGATCGTAAAAATCGGAGAGGAGGAGGGGTTTGTCTCTATGTAAAGTCTTGTCTAAAGTCCACTTTAAGGGAGGATATTAGCGAAGGGAATGAGGATGTCGAGTCCATATGGGTTGAAATTCATGGAGGGAAAAATGGTAACAAAATTCTCATTGGGGTCTGTTACAAACCCCCAAATATAACAGAAAGCATGGAAAGTCTACTTCTAAAGCAGATAGATGAAGCTGCAACCCATAATGAGGTCCTGGTTATGGGGGACTTTAACTACCCGGATATTAACTGGGAAACAGAAACCTGTGAAACCCATAAAGGCAACAGGTTTCTGCTAATAACCAAGAAAAATTATCTTTCACAATTGGTGCAGAATCCAACCAGAGGAGCAGCACTTTTAGACCTAATACTATCTAATAGACCTGACAGAATAACAAATCTGCAGGTGGTTGGGCATTTAGGAAATAGCGACCACAATATTGTGCAGTTTCACCTGTCTTTCACTAGGGGGACTTGTCAGGGAGTCACAAAAACATTGAACTTTAGGAAGGCAAAGTTTGAACAGCTTAGAGATGCCCTTAATCTGGTAGACTGGGACAATATCCTCAGAAATGAGAATACAGATAATAAATGGGAAATGTTTAAGAACATCCTAAATAGGCAGTGTAAGCGGTTTATACCTTGT
Organism: Ranitomeya imitator; assembly: GCF_032444005.1. Lineage (NCBI taxonomy): Eukaryota > Metazoa > Chordata > Amphibia > Anura > Dendrobatidae > Ranitomeya > Ranitomeya imitator. Next base: position 413,077,381 of record NC_091286.1, on the reverse strand, counting down.
GGGAATAAAAGGACTAGAAATAGGAAAAACCCAATGTGGCTAAACAAAGAATTAAGACAGGCAATTAACAGTAAAAAGAAAGCATTTGCACTACTAAAGCAGGATGGCACCATTGAAGCTCTAAAAAACTATAGGGAGAAAAATACTTTATCTAAAAAACTAATTAAAGCTGCCAAAAAGGAAACAGAGAAGCACATTGCTAAGGAGAGTAAAACTAATCCCAAACTGTTCTTCAACTATATCAATAGTAAAAGAATAAAAACTGAAAATGTAGGCCCCTTAAAAAATAGTGAGGAAAGAATGGTTGTAGATGACGAGGAAAAAGCTAACATATTAAACACCTTCTTCTCCACGGTATTCACGGTGGAAAATGAAATGCTAGGTGAAATCCCAAGAAACAATGAAAACCCTATATTAAGAGTCACCAATCTAACCCAAGAAGAGGTGCGAAACCAGCTAAATAAGATTAAAATAGATAAATCTCCGGGTCCGGATGGCATACACCCACGAGTACTAAGAGAACTAAGTAATGTAATAGATAAACCATTATTTCTTATTTTTAGTGACTCTATAGCGACAGGGTCTGTTCCGCAGGACTGGCGCATAGCAAATGTGGTGCCAATATTCAAAAAGGGCTCTAAAAGTGAACCTGGAAATTATAGGCCAGTAAGTCTAACCTCTATTGTTGGTAAAATATTTGAAGGGTTTCTGAGGGATGTTATTCTGGATTATCTCAATGAGAATAACTGTTTAACTCCATATCAGCATGGGTTTATGAGAAATCGCTCCTGTCAAACCAATCTAATCAGTTTTTATGAAGAGGTAAGCTATAGGCTGGACCACGGTGAGTCATTGGACGTGGTATATCTCGATTTTTCCAAAGCGTTTGATACCGTGCCGCACAAGAGGTTGGTACACAAAATGAGAATGCTTGGTCTGGGGGAAAATGTGTGTAAATGGGTTAGTAACTGGCTTAGTGATAGAAAGCAGAGGGTGGTTATAAATGGTATAGTCTCTAACTGGGTCGCTGTGACCAGTGGGGTACCGCAGGGGTCAGTATTGGGACCTGTTCTCTTCAACATATTCATTAATGATCTGGTAGAAGGTTTACACAGTAAAATATCGATATTTGCAGATGATACAAAACTATGTAAAGCAGTTAATACAAGAGAAGATAGTATTCTGCTACAGATGGATCTGGATAAGTTGGAAACTTGGGCTGAAAGGTGGCAGATGAGGTTTAACAATGATAAATGTAAGGTTATACACATGGGAAGAGGGAATCAATATCACCATTACACACTGAACGGGAAACCACTGGGTAAATCTGACAGGGAGAAGGACTTGGGGATCCTAGTTAATGATAAACTTACCTGGAGCAGCCAGTGCCAGGCAGCAGCTGCCAAGGCAAACAGGATCATGGGGTGCATTAAAAGAGGTCTGGATACACATGATGAGAGCATTATACTGCCTCTGTACAAATCCCTAGTTAGACCGCACATGGAGTACTGTGTCCAGTTTTGGGCACCGGTGCTCAGGAAGGATATAATGGAACTAGAGAGAGTACAAAGGAGGGCAACAAAATTAATAAAGGGGATGGGAGAACTACAATACCCAGATAGATTAGCGAAATTAGGATTATTTAGTCTAGAAAAAAGACGACTGAGGGGCGATCTAATAACCATGTATAAGTATATAAGGGGACAATACAAATATCTCGCTGAGGATCTGTTTATACCAAGGAAGGTGACGGGCACAAGGGGGCATTCTTTGCGTCTGGAGGAGAAAAGGTTTTTCCACCAACATAGAAGAGGATTCTTTACTGTTAGGGCAGTGAGAATCTGGAATTGCTTGCCTGAGGAGGTGGTGATGGCGAACTCAGTCGAGGGGTTCAAGAGAGGCCTGGATGTCTTCCTGGAGCAGAACAATATTGTATCATACAATTATTAGGTTCTGTAGAAGGACATAGATCTGGGGATTTATTATGATGGAATATAGGCTGAACTGGATGGACAAATGTCTTTTTTCGGCCTTACTAACTATGTTACTATGTATGTTACTATGTATGCTGTTCTCATCCCATGGTGTTGCAAAGTCTTGGCCAATCCAGGCCTTATTCATTTTGATTAGAGTCAGCCTGTCAGCATTTTCATTTCACAGACAGATGCGCCTATCAGTTATTATACCCCCGGCAGCACTAAAAACCCGCTCTGACAAAACGCTAGCAGCAGAGAAGGTCAGCATGTCTAAGGTGTAGAAGGACAGTTCATACCACGTGTCCAGTTTGGACAATTAATAGTTGTTTGGCACAGAGGAATCATGGAGAATGCTGGTATGGTCTCCTAGGATCTCCACCATCTTCATTAACTTTTCCCTCCTTGTCAGAGTACCATGCAAATCATGGCCTGGGCACTGGGCAGATCTATTGAAACTGTCCCAGACCTTTGACAGTGTTCATCTGTTTCTGTTGAACCTGTTGTGTGTCTAACTTGTCTCTACTCCTTGGTTGTCTAAAGAATTCCGAACTCTTCACCAGCATTGTCAGATGGGAATTTTTTGACCAATTCTTCTACTAAGGCCTTCTGGTATTGCACCATTTTATTAGCACTCTCCACCACTGAAAACAGGGATGGAAAGTTCTCCTTGTAGGTCAAAATCCAAGAAGGGTAAACCAGGGCGGGATTTAGGAGGTGGGTGGCCCGGGGCCCATTTTGGAGGGAGGTCCATTTTTCAAGGTGCTGCAATATGTAATGCAAAAATAGAAAATGAAATGTAATGCAAGTTTATTTACAAAAATCATTTACGCAGAGTAATTCAAGTAAAATCATTCATTTTTTACAATCCGGGCACTTTCCATGATTTTTGTGCTGAAAAATCACTAATGATGTCACTAAAGTTTAATTTGCGCAGTATATCTGACCTTGTCAGCCCCTGAAGTCCTGAAAGGGCGTTAAAGATTAAAATATGTACATATGTATGTATGTATATTGTAAAAATTTGGGCTATCTATATCAAAGACTGCTGCTGGGCTCTATATTTCAGAGGCTTCTGTTGGGCTGTATATACAGTTAGGGCCAGAAATATTTGGACAGTGACACAAGTTTTGTTATTTTAGCTGTTTACAAAAACATGTTCAGAAATACAATTATATATATAATATGGGCTGAAAGTGCACACTCCCAGCTGCAATATGATAGTTTCCACATCCAAATCGGAGAAAGGGTTTAGGAATCATAGCTCTGTAATGCATAGCGTCCTCTTTTTCAAGGGACCAAAAGTAATTGGACAATGGACTCTAAGGGCTGCAATTAACTCTGAAGGCGTCTCCCTCGTTAACCTGTAATCAATGAAGTAGTTAAAAGGTCAGGGGTGGATTCCAGGTGTGTGGTTTTGCATTTGGAAGCTGTTGCTGTGAGCAGACAACATGCGGTCAAAGGAACTCTCAATTGAGGTGAAGCAGAACATCCTGAGGCTGAAAAAAAAGAAAAAATCCATCAGAGAGATAGCAGACATGCTTGGAGTAGCAAAATCAACAGTTGGGTACATTCTGAGAAAAAAGGAATTGACTGGTGAGCTTGGGAACTCAAAAAGGCCTGGGCATCCACGGATGACAACAGTGGTGGATGATCGCCGCATACTTAATTTTGTGAAGAAGAACCCGTTCACAACATCAACTGAAGTCCAGAACACTCTCAGTGAAGTAGGTGTATCTGTCTCTAAGTCAACAGTAAAGAGAAGACTCCATGACAGTAAATACAAAGGGTTCACATCTAGATGCAAACCATTCATCAATAACAAAAATAGACAGGCCAGAGTTAAATTTGCAGAAAAACACCTCAAGAAGCCAGCTCAGTTCTGGAAAAGTATTCTATGGACAGATGAGACAAGGATCAACCTGTACCAGAATGATGGGAAGAAAAAAGTTTGGAGAAGAAAGGGAGCGGCACATGATCCAAGGCACACCACATCCTCTGTAAAACATGGTGGAGGCAACGTGATGGCATGGGCATGCATGGCTTTCAATGGCATTGGGTCACTTGTGTTTATTGATGACATAAGAGCAGACAAGAGTAGCCGGATGAATTCTGAAGTGTACCGGGATATACTTTCAGCCCAGATTCAGCCAAATGCTGCAAAGTTGATTGGACGGCGCTTCATAGTACAGATGGACAATGACCCCAAGCATACAGCCAAAGCTACCCAGGAGTTCATGAGTGCCAAAAAGTGGAACATTCTGCAATGGCCAAGTCAATCTCCAGATCTAAACCCAATTGAGCATGCATTTCACTTGCTCAAATCTAGACTTCAGACGGAAAGACCCACAAACAAGCAAGACCTGAAGGCTGCGGCTGTAAAGGCCTGGCAAAGCATTAAGAAGGAGGAAACCCAGCGTTTGGTGATGTCCATGGGTTCCAGACTTAAGGCAGTGATTGCCTCCAAAGGATTTGCAACAAAATATTGAAAATAAAAATATTTTGTTTGGGTTATGTTTATTTGTCCAATTACTTTTGACCTCCTAAAATGTGGAGTGTTTGTAAAGAAATGTGTACAATTCCTACATTTTCTATCAGATATTTTTGTTCAACCCTTCAAATTAAACGTTACAATCGGCTTCTGCTGGGCTGTATATATATGAGGGGCGTCTGCTGGGCTGTATATGTATGAGAGGCTTCTGCTGGGCTGTATATGTATAAGAGGCTTCTGCAGGGCTGTATATGTATGAGAGGCTTCTGCTGGGCTGTATATGTATGAGAGGCTTCTGCTGGGCTGTATATATATATATATATATATATATATGAGGGGCTTCTGCTGGGCTCTATATGTCAGAGGTTTCTGCTGGGCTGTATATGTATGAGAGGTTTCTGCTGGGCTGTATATGTATGAGTGGCTTCTGCTGGGCTGTATATATTAGAAGCTGCTGTTGGGCTGTATACATATTAGGGGCTGCTTCCGGGCAGTATATATCAGAGGCTGTTGCTGTGCTGGCTGTATATAGAATAGAGGCTGAGGGGCTATATAAAGTGTATACACAGCAATATACTGTAAACAGGTTTCACACTGTATACATACAGTATACAGAGACACACTGTAATGCAGGATATAGTGTGGACCTGTATATACAGTATGGTACTGTGTAGGACAGGAGCTGCAAGAAAGATACACAGATAGACAGACACACACACAGACAGAGATCATACTCACCCACCGCGACACTGTGAAGATTGAACCACTTCACCTCTTGATCTTCAGTGACTGAAGATACAGAGTGAAGTCCTGCCGCTCTCCGCGGTGGAGAATCCTCTTCTCGCGCTGATATCGTGGCTCCACCTCCTTCCTCAAAGGTCGCTGAACAAATTCTCATCTGATTAAATCCGAGGGAGCGATCATATAGCTGAATAGGTAGCGCCTAGAAGCTTCTGTTGGGATTGGAGAAGGCTGCCGCATGCCATAAGCTAAGCATTAGGTACAGGGAGGGTACTAAGGAAGTCTGGCTAGGCTAGCCAGGTCAGTGGATGCTGACGCAGGTCAGGTGCCATGACTCTGCCGCTCTGCGCCAGCCACTGAGATGTAGGAATGTAGCCAGGTCCCTACACCTTCAATAGTTTCTCTTTTGTTAAATATTCCTTATCTTTAGAAATGGTTCACAGCAAAGTGACATGTATTTTTCATGTTTTGAGATATTTATCCCTATATTGGTGGGAGGCCCCCGCTTGGTGGGTGGCCCAGGGCCCGAGCCCCTTGGGGCCACCCCTAAATCCGGGCCTGGGGTAAACAACCAGTGACAGGTGGTGCCCAAAATGCATATAATGCGAGGGTCATGTGAAAGGCAACGGGATATTAAGTCTGGCATGTGTGCCAAATTCCAACAGTCAAGAGTTCACTGTGCTCACAGGAGGACAACTCTGCTTCTCCTCATCTTCCCTCTAATCCTCTTGAGACCATCCAGGCTAAACAGACGAGAAGTTGGTATTAATAGCACTCTCTGTAGCGCACGTAACCATCTCTTGTTCATCTTGCTACTCAGTCTCCTCATTATCAAACAACCTGTGCTGAGAAGATGAAATGAAGCAGGGCAATACATGGTTTTAAGAAATGGGGTATGTAAACTTTTTATCAGGGTCATTTGGATGTTTTGGGTTGTCATTATTTTAAAGAGAGAAAACACAGTAATTTGACAATAAATGGTTTCACCCAACCGCTAACCATAAGTGGAGAAAACGTTTTGGTGTTATCATTCATATTCTCTGAAAAAAGGCCAATAAAACAAAAATTCTGCCGGGGTATGTAAACTTTTAAGCACAAGTGTACCACCACACCACTGTAAAAATAATATAAAACACAACATTGCAGTAAGCATGACACCCTCTTTAACTACAGACGATTATGATGAAGGCAACCCGCACCAGTGTCCGAGATTGAAACTTTCAGGTGAAAGCCCATGCCCCAAAAGTAATTGCCTAATTTTAAGCTAAATGTCAAAGCAAGGAACCAATGGCTTCCTATAACACAGCTATCTAGTATATACAGTTATATCTTACTAATACATAAATAGGATTATTGCAGTGTCATTGGTTTTTATGAATAGCACTGTTTTTTATTATATGGTATTCTCCTTTATTACATATAGTGTCATATTTTATTGCATAGCGTCATCCCTTAGTATGTATAGTAATATGCCTTATTAGATAATGTTTTCCATTATTATGCATATCACCACCCATTATTACATAGTGTCCTCACTTATTCTGCTTTGTCTATTGTTAAATAGTATTCTCACTGAATATTTATTATGCTGTACATTATTACATAGTGTCCTCCCTTATGATGTATAGCCCTGTGCTATATTACATTGTGTTTTCTCTTATGTATAGCACTGTCCAATATTACATAATGTCATCACTTATGTACAGTACAGTCCATTGTTGTATAATGTCCTCACTTATTATGAAAAGTTTCATCCATTATTACATTATACTACTTTATTTTTTATAGTACCATGCTTTTTTACATTCTATCTTCCTTTATTATGCATAGTGCTGCCCTTGATGTCTTTGCTTATTTCAACATGTCATCCATTGTTGAATGGTATCCTCCCTTCATTACATAGTGTCCACCCTTATTTTGTACAGCCCTGTCCCTTATGACATAGTGTTCTCACTTATTATGCATAGCAACGTCCATTAGAACAGGGTCCTTGCTGATTATGTATAGCACTGTCATTGTTACACTATTCTCTGTTATATATAGCACCATATATTATTAAATAGTGTCCTCTGTTACTTTGTATAGTGTTATTCTTTTTTATATAGTATTCTCGCTTATTAATATATAAATTGTCTTCCCTCATTATCTACACTAACTGATCTAAGTCTACCCACTAAGTCTACCCGTAGTTTTGGGTGAATAGCAGGTTCATAGTCTTAACGGCCCAAGGCCCTAGCTATCTTTCTGTGTCCCTGAATTACAGTAATTCAGTACTCAAATAATATTAACATACAGAAACCAAATAAGTTGTAAATAAACTCTCCCCCTCTTCTATCTCCATGTACAGTCTGAGACCTATTCATGCTCCCACAGATTAGTACACAAGGGATTACAGTGTTTCACTGATGGGTATTTACAGGACTTGAAAGTCAACATTGTATTCTAACTCATTCATTTTGGTAGAAGGCATGGGAATATAATATGGCGTAGTGTGTCATAAATATACAGTTTGTTAGTGATTCCATCTCTTTCTACAAGCAAAATTTGAACAAATAACCTGAAAATGTTCTATAAAAATGAAAACTATATGATAGTAAATCGATATTATTAAAGCATTTTTCTTGTCTACATAGTTGCAATTAAAAATGTATATGTAACACATCCCTTCTTATTGAATATTTCATACTAAAATACACCATGGACCCCAAATAATTGTTATAATTGACGGATGCTTCTTGGCTGAACTCTAACTATAAGGCTAATAATACCATCTTCCATCAGGCGTCTAGAGCACTTAAATATTTGGCTGGAGGAGCTTGTCTAGCTAATTTTCTTGATCATATTTTGGGGTCACCTTGTTGTAAGTGATTTTAAAGCCTTTTGAAAAGAATACTTAAAAAAAGAATACTTATGTTATTATTATGGTCTCTATTGTCTGAATTAAAATATTTTTTCCTCATGCACCCAGTAAAAAAATAGCATTACTACTAGTGATGAGCGAGTATGCTCGTTGCCTGTTTGTTAAGCAATCCCCACATGTATTCAAGCTGTGTAGCAGATGTAAACCATGCAGCTGCGTCAACAAACTAAATCTCCGAGCATGCCGAAATACTCGGAGACCACCCGAGCATGCTTGGAGAAACTCAAGTAACGAGCATACTCGCTCATCACTAATTACTACAGCATGATCCCAAAAATATGTCAATAACTAAATCGTCTTGTGATTGTACTAAATACAATCTACCCTAAAGCATACCTCACTGTTCACTCACAAGGGGATGAACAAACCCAGGGAGATGTTAAATCTGCACACCATGGGTTGGTATACAGACTAGGCAATTCCTAGCCTGACCCTGACTTGTACTTACCTAACCGTGGAGGTTGGCACCCTAAAAGTACACAATGACGCCCCCAAACAACGTCAGCTGACCCTGAATGTCCTTAACTGCACCCTCAACTGCACACAGAGTTTAACCCAAAACCATAAAAACAGACCGGAGTGTAGACAGAGGGTGAGAAGCAGGACTAAAGACGTGTTCACACAGTCATGAATGAAGAATGGAAGGAAAAGAAAGGAACCCAAAAAGACTTTTGGTATACGTGAAAACCCCCATACCCTGAATGGGATAAAATGGAATAAGCGCTAACAAGGGGAAGACGCACACAAACCACAGGAGAAGCAATAGAGAAAACTCCACTAGGAAGCTGGGACTCCAAATATCCATCTAACTTGGAATTTAGCCAATGGCTTGAGAAAGGCTCAACGAGAGCTGAAACATCGCCTGCCATGTAGGTCTGAATTAAAACACAGATTTTCACTTGAAGAAAAGGAGTGCTGCCTTATTTTTTCTCTTTTTTCTTCTTTTTGGAATATAGCCAGTAAAGACTGCATTTGGGAAGAGAGTAAAAATAGCGCCCCCAAGATGTGATAGGGCAAACCAAAATGAAGAAGTGAAAACACCTGCGTAGAATCAACACAGCAAAGTAAAGACAAGAGTATTATCAGCAGATGGACAGATACAAAATAGACTGTGGTCAAATGAGGGGCAAACCAACCCACAGCCAGAGATCACTGGATGGAGTCATAGAATTGAAAGTATTTGATCCCTCTGGCAAACAAGACTTAGTACTTGGTGGCTAATCTCTTGTTGACAAGCACAGCAGTCAGATTTTTTTTGTAGTTGATGATGAGGTTTGCAAACATGTCAGGAGGAATTTTGGTTCACTCGTCTTTGCAGATCATCTTTAAATCATTAATATTTTGAGGCTGTCGCTTGACAACTTGGAACTTCAATTCCCTCCATACGTTTTCTATGGGGTTAAGGTCTGGAGACTGGCTAGGCCACTCCATGACCTTAATGTGCTTCTTTTTGAGCCACTCCTTTGTTGCTTTGGCTGTATGTTTTGGGTCATTGTCTTGCTGGAAGACTCAGCCACAACCCATTTTTAATGTCCTGGCCAAGGGAAGGAGGTTGTCACTCAGGATTTTACGGTACATGGCTCCATCCATTCTCCCATTGATTTAGCAAAGTAGTCCTGTGCCCTTATCAGAGAAACACCAGCAAAACATAATGCTTCCACCTCCATGCTTGACAGTGGGGATGGTGCTCTTTGTGTCATAGGCAGCATTTCTCTTCCTTCAAACACGGCGAGTTGAGTTAATCGCAAAGACCTCAATATTTGTCTCATCTGACCACAGCACCTTCTCCCAATCACTCACAGAATCATCCAGGTATTCATTGGCAAACTTCAGATGAGCCAGCATATGTGCATTCTTGAGCAGGGGGACCTTGCGGGCACTGCAGGATTTTAAACCTTTACCTTGAGATCATTAACATGTTTTCCTCGTGTCATTTTAGGCTGATATCTCACCTTCCTCATGATGGATACCCCACAAGATGAGATTTTGCATGGTGCCCCAGATCGATGTTGATTGACAGTAATTTTGTATTTCTTCCATTTTCTTACTATTAGAGTTGAGAGACTTTTACTTTTTTAGGATCGAGTCGGGTTTCGCGAAACCCGACCTTGTCAAAAGTCGGGTCGGTGAAATCGGCCGATTATTTCAAAAAGTCAGGGGCCGACCGAAACGCGAAACCCAATGCAAGTCAATGGGGAATCAAAGTCGGCAGTGAGTGGAGGACAGGAAAACACCTACAGTGCCCATTTTAATGCCAAAAACATCAATTCTTATTTCTTAAGCTTGTCAATCTTAATTTACTTTATAATAATAGTTAGGCATTGAAAACATGGGGTCATTTGGCTAAAGTTTTGGGGGAGTAGGGCTGGCTCAAGATTTTCGTGGGCCCAGGAAACACGGAATACGTCATGGCGGTGGGGCAGGGAGAGGTAAGTATTTCAACTTTGCAAGTTCTGTGATCCTGAGCAAGCAGGGGGGCCCACTCGTTGGCACTTGGCACTGTCACAGGGCCCCTCATAGTATGGCGGTGTGTTTGACAGCGGGTGGCACCTCCCACTGCCAGAGGCACTTTTATATACTATGAGGGGCCCTGTGCCAGTGACGTGGCCAGCAAGTATGCCCCCATCTTATGAAGGAACCTGCACTTTCATCTGCACCTTCCTCTTTGTCCCCGTGTAAGGTGGTATAGTATGTGGGAAGGGGAACCTGACCTTCAGCAGGGTCAGATACAGGCTGTGTAGAGTGCAAGGGGAATGTAGTGGTCTGGGTCAATGTACCAGCAGACTCATCTAGCAGTGGCTGGGCAATGGGCAGAATTAGGAGGAAACACAGATATAGGCCCAAATAATAAAGTAGGCTAAATGTAGTTCAAAATTGGTAACAGGACTAAACAGGCGGCATAGCTTTGCTCATTGGAGGACAACTGTAATGAGTGGCGCGGACACGGTTAGTAGACCCCAAAAAAAGTAGGCTAAAAGCAGTTTAAAATTGGTAACAGGACTAAACAAGCTGCCTAGCTTTGTTCAGTGGAGGACAACTGTAATGAGTGGCGCAGACACAGTTAGTAGGCCCAAAATAAAAAAGTAGGCTAAAAGCAGTTCAAAATTGGTAACAGGAATAAACAGGCGGCATTGTTTTGTTCAATGGAGGACAACTGTAATGAGTGGCGCAGACATAGTTTGTAGGCCCAAAATAAAAAAGTAGGCTAAATGCAGTTCAAAATTGGTAACAGGACTAAACAGGCAGCCTAGCTTTGTCAGTGGAGGACAACTGTAATGAGTGGCGCAGACACAGTTTGTAAGCCCACAATACAAAAGTAGGCTAAATGCAGTTCAAAATTGGTAACAGGACTAAATAGGTGGCATTGCTTTGTTCAGTGGAGGACAACTGTAATGAGTGGCGCAGACACGGTTAGTAGGCCCAAATACAAAAGTAGGCTAAATGCAGTCCAAAATTGGTAACAGGACTAAACAGGCGGCATTGCTTTGTTCAGTGGAGGACAACTGTAATGAGTGGCGCAGACACAATTAGCAGGCCCAAAATAAAAAAGTAGGCTAAATGCAGTTCAAAATTGAGTAAAAGCTCACCGACACAAAATGCTGGTGCATTTGGTTGGAGGCTTCTGCAGGTAAACATCTCTGCTTTTTTCTCTGTGACTTTTTTGAATTTTTTGGAGGATTTTTAAATCCTCTTTTTGTGTCGGTGAGCTTTTACTCAATGTTTAGCGTTAGGACTGGCAAATTGTAAGGACCCTTGACGTGGGTTGCCAGCTTACGTATTGAGGCCCCAATATAAACTAATACCTTACATACATTGATATGTGGTTTTCTTTTTGCACTTTATCTTGCAGGGCGCAGTCGGACCAAGATGGCTCTGTAAACCATTGGCCTCTGTTCGCACAGCATGCATTTTGTAACACTGGGCAGCCCGCCTGTAAGTGCCTTACTAATAGGCTGTAAACCAGATGCTCTGCATTGCTTGTGTGAATTATGCCATATACAGACTATACGTTAGGAAACACAGATGCACCAATAGAAAAATATATAAATATATGTAATAATAAATATAGATCTAAAATGAACAATACCAGTGCTCTGTGGAAATATAGTGACTAAACACTAAGATGAGGATCAACCACAACAACCATACCATGGAACGCCAAAGGAGTGAACCCACACAGAGGATAAATATCAAATAGCCTTTATTAAAGTGAAGTGGCAACAATGTATAAAAAAAGATCAGATTTAAAAAAAAAAAAATATATAAACAAGTACGCGAATTTTATGACAGGACAATTAAAAAATTATTATACAATTATAATAGATATAAGTAGGTGACCTCCAATATAAGCTGATACAGATAATAAAAATTATTAAAAAATAAAAACCAGTGTATATAGAAAAATGTATATAAAAAAATGAAGTGTAAAGAAACTTTACCAATAATTACTTGTGCAAAAAAACAATGTATATGTGCAAAGCTCCATAATAAACAGCACACAGTTGCGGGCTAAAAAAAAGCACGAATAAAATGCACAGTTCAAAAATATACCTTGTGCCAAAATATAAATGTGCAGAGCCACAGCATAAAAAAACACAAAGCTGCAGGCTCAAAAAAATCAATAAAGTGCAGTGTGCAAGAAATATAACTTGTGCAGAGAAATAGGCGATATGTAAATGCAGAGCCACAGATTAGGATAGTAATATATATGTGCAAAACTGCATAATCAAACAACACACAGTTGCGGGCTCAAAAACGCATGAATAAAGTGCAAAGTACAAAAACTATACCTTGTGCCAAAGTATCAGTGTATGGAGCCACAGAATAAAAAGGCACACAGCTGTAGGCTGAAAAGCAATAAAGTGCAGTGTGCAAAAAAATATAATTTGTGCAGAGAGATGAACAATATATGAGTGCGGAGCCACAGATTAAAACAGCACACTGCTGCAGGCTCAGAAAAACACACCGATAAAGTGCGAGGTGCAAAAGGACAAATGTCTGAAAATGGAGATTATATCTGCAGAATACCTGTGTGGAGGGTCACCGAGTCCCGTCACTGCGCACCCCGACGTGCGTTTTGGAAACACTTCCTTCGTCAGGGGGTGGCATTTGCTAATCTCCTTTTTCGGACATTTGTCCTTTTGCACCTCGCACTTTATCGGTGTGTTTTTCTGAGCCTGCAGCAGTGTGCTGCTTTAATCTGTGGCTCCGCACTCATATGTTGTTCATCTCTCTGCACAAATTATATTTTTTTGCACACTGCACTTTATTGCTTTTCAGCCTACAACTGTGTGCCTTTTTATTCTGTGGCTCCGTACACTGATACTTTGGCACAAGGTATAGTTTTTGTACTTTGCACTTTATTCATGCGTTTTTGAGCCCCCAACTGTGTGTTGTTTGATTATGCAGTTTTGCACATATATATTACTATCCTAATCTGTGGCTCAGCATTTATATATCGCCTATTTCTCTGCACAAGTTATATTTCTTGCACACTGCACTTTATTGATTTTTTTGAGCCTGCAGCTTTGTGCTTTTTTATGCTGTGGCTCTGCACATTTATATTTTGGCACAAGGTATATTTTTGAACTGTGCACTTTATTCGTGCTTTTTTTGAGCCCGCAACTGTGTGCTGTTTTATTATGGAGCTTTGCACATACAGTGGGGCAAAAAAGTATTTAGTCAGTCAGCAATAGTGCAAGTTCCACCACTTAAAAAGATGAGAGGCGTCTGTAATTTACATCATAGGTAGACCTCAACTATGGGAGACAAACTGAGAAAAAAAAATACAGAAAATCACATTGTCTGTTTTTTTAACATTTTATTTGCATATTATGGTGGAAAAAAAGTATTTGGTCAGAAACAAAATTTCATCTCAATACTTTGTAATATATCCTTTGTTGGCAATGACAGAGGTCAAACGTTTTCTGTAAGTCTTCACAAGGTTGCCACACACTGTTGTTGGTATGTTGGCCCATTCCTCCATGCAGATCTCCTCTAGAGCAGTGATGTTTTTGGCTTTTCGCTTGACAACACGGACTTTCAACTCCCTCCAAAGGTTTTCTATAGGGTTGAGATCTGGAGACTGGCTAGGCCACTCCAGGGCCTTGAAATGCTTCTTACGAAGCCACTCCTTCGTTGCCCTGGCAGTGTGCTTTGGATCATTGTCATGTTGAAAGACCCAGCCACGTTTCATCTTCAATGCCCTTGCTGATGGAAGGAGGTTTGCACTCAAAATCTCACGATACATGGCCCCATTCATTCTTTCATGTACCCGGATCAGTCGTCCTGGCCCCTTTGCAGAGAAACAGCCCCAAAGCATGATGTTTCCACAACCATGCTTTACAGTAGGTATGGTGTTTGATGGATGCAACTCAGTATTCTTTTTCCTCCAAACACGACAAGTTGTGTTTCTACCAAACAGTTCCAGTTTGGTTTCATCAGACCATAGGACATTCTCCCAAAACTCCTCTGGATCATCCAAATGCTCTCTAGCAAACTTCAGACGGGCCCGGACATGTACTGGCTTAAGCAGTGGGACACGTCTGGCACTGCAGGATCTGAGTCCATGGTGGTGTAGTGTGTTACTTATGGTAGGCCTTGTTACATTGGTCCCAGCTCTCTGCAGTTCATTCACTAGGTCCCCCCGCGTGGTTCTGGGATTTTTGCTCACCGTTCTTGTGATCATTCTGACCCCACGGGGTGGGATTTTGCGTGGAGCCCCAGATCGAGGGAGATTATCAGTGGTCTTGTATGTCTTCCATTTTCTAATTATTGCTCCCACTGTTGATTTCTTCACTCCAAGCTGGTTGGCTATTGCAGATTCAGTCTTCCCAGCCTGGTGCAGGGCTACAATTTTGTTTCTGGTGTCCTTTGACAGCTCTTTGGTCTTCACCATAGTGGAGTTTGGAGTCAGATTGTTTGAGGGTGTGCACAGGTGTCTTTTTATATTGATAACAAGTTTAAACAGGTGCCATTACTTCAGGTAATGAGTGGAGGAAAGAGGAGACTCTTAAAGAAGAAGTTACAGGTCTGTGAGAGCCAGAAATCTTGATTGTTTGTTTCTGACCAAATACTTATTTTCCACCACAATATGCAAATAAATTGTTAAAAAACAGACAATGTGATTTTCTGGATTTTATTTTCTCAGTTTGTCTCCCATAGTTGAGGTCTACCTATGATGTAAATTACAGACGCCTCTCATCTTTTTAAGTGGTGGAACTTGCACTATTGCTGACTGACTAAATACTTTTTTGCCCCACTGTATATATTGTTTTTTTGCACAAGTAATTATTGGTAAAGTTTCTTTACACTTCATTTTTTTATATACATTTTTCTATATACACTGGTTTTTATTTTTTAATAATTTTTATTATCTGTATCAGCTTATATTGGAGGTCACCTACTTATATCTATTATAATTGTATAATAATTTTTTAATTGTCCTGTCATAAAATTCGCGTACTTGTTTATATATATATATTTTTTAAAATCTGATCTTTTTTTATACATTGTTGCCACTTCACTTTAATAAAGGCTATTTGATATTTATCCTCTGTGTGGGTTCACTCCTTTGGCGTTCCATGGTATGGTTGTTGTGGTTGATCCATATACAGACTAGTATCTTTTATCTTTTTGTGCACTAATGCCAAACAGCCAACACTGGATTGAAAGTGGTTGTTTCATCGGTATTTTTTGCACCTGTATGTTTGCCATTATTTATCGGGTCCGCTGCGCCCTGCTGGTGCATTTGGTTGGAGGCTTCTGCAGGTAAACATCTCTGCTTTTTTCTCTGTGACTTTTTTTCAGTTCAAAATTGGTAACAAGACTAAACAGGTGGCATTGCTTTGTTCAGTGGAGGACAACTGTAATGAGTGGCATAGACACAGTTTGTAGGCCCAAAATAAAAAAGTAGGCTTAATGCAGTTCAAAATTGGTAACAGGACTAAACAGGCGGCATAGCTTTGTTCAGTGGAGGACAACTGTAATGAGTGGCGCAGACACAGTTTGTAGGCCCACAATAAAAAAGTAGGCTTAATGCAGTTCAAAATTGGTAACAGGACTAAACAGGCGACATTGCTTTGTTCAGTGGAGGACAACTGTAATGAGTGGCGCAGACACAGTTAGTAGGCCCAAAATAAAAAAGTAGGCTAAATGCAGTTCAAAACTGGTAACAGGACTAAACAGGCTGCCTAGCTTTGTTCAGTGGAGGACAACTGTAATGAGTGATGCAGACACAGTTAGAAGGCCCAAAATAAAAAAGTTGGCTAAAAGCAGTTCAAAATTGGTAACAGGAATAAACAGGCGGCATTGTTTTGTTCAAGGGAGGACAACTGTAATGAGTGGCGCAGACACAGTTTGTAGGCCCAAATACAAAAGTAGGCTAAATGCAGTTCAAAATTGGTAACAGGACTAAACAGGCGGCATTGCTTTGTTCAGTGGAGGACAACTGTAATGAGTGGCACAGACACAGTTTGTAGGCCCACAATAAAAAAGTAGGCTAAATGCAGTTCACAATTGGTAACAGGACTAAACAGGCGGCATTGCTTTGTTCAGTGGAGGACAACTGTAATGAGTAGCGCAGACACAGTTTGTAGGCCCACAATAGAAAAGTAGGCTAAATGCAGTTCACAATTGGTAACAGAACTAAACAGGCAGCCTAGCTTTGTTCAGTGGAGGACAACTGTAATGAGTGGCGCAGACACGGTTGGTAGGCCCAAATACAAAAGTAGGTTAAAAGCAGTTCAAAATTGGTAACAGGACTAAACAGGCGGCATAGATAGGTACTGGGGTGGGCTCCTCTGCTGAGTAGCAGACAGTGGTAATAGGCGCAAAGTATTAACTGGTCTAAATGGAGGCCAGGGCCCCTGTATATTTTAACTATCATCTATCATTTCAACAAATTTGTTTTGGCAGTGCCATTGAATGATTTAACAGCACAGACTACACAGTGGTGGAGCAGGGAGAGATAAGTATTATAAGTGGTAGAGCACTGTTCAAGCTGGGGGGAACACTCTCTCGTGGGCGGCGGTACTGGCACAGGGCCCCTCATATTACGACGGTGTGTCTGACGTTGGTTGTGCGCCACCACCGTCAGAGACACTTCATTGTACTATGAGGCACCCTGTGCCAGTGCCGTGACCCAAGAGTGGGCGCACCCACCTGTCCAGGCAAACAGCACTCGCACGGGTGCTTGCGCCTTGTGGTGACCACAGCCCTGTTGGGGGAGTCAGCCCATTTAGGGAGGTATAAAAATGGCCTATGGTGGACATTCAGCAGCTGCAAATGGCGTAATTGGAGAAGTCAGTAAGAGGAGGCGAAAAGCAAGACATTTTTCAGGCAAGCTACGTGTCAGCAGGAGAAGGTGGGGCAAAATAATTTGAAATCCATGATTGGTTCATTTTAATGAAGGTTAGATCACCAACCTTCTGGATAGCCAGACGTATCCTTTTTTCGGTCAGTATTGAACCAGCAGCACTGAAGACTCTTTCTGATAGCACACTAGAAGCAGGGCAAGCAAGCTCCTGCAATGCATATTCTGCCAATTCAGGCCAGGTGTCTATTTTTGATGCCCAGTAATCAAAGGGGAATGACCTGTGAGGGAGAACATCGATAAGGGAGGAAAAGTAGTTCGTAACCATACTGGACAAATGCTGTCTCCTGTCACTTTGATTCGGTGCAGCATTACCTGTCGTGTCAGCGGTCATTGCGAAATCACTCCACAACCTGGTCATAAAACCCCTCTGTCCAACCCCACTTTGGATTTGTGCACCTCTAACACATGTGCCATGTTGCCCCCTATGGCTCGTGTGAGAACCATCACCGCCACTGTGTGCTGGGAATGCCTGAACCAAACGGTCTATAAGTTTTGCTTGTTTGGTAGCCAATATTTGCTCAAGGTTCTCATGTGGCATGATATTTTGTAATTTTCCATTATATCGTGGATCCAGGAGGCAGGCCAACCAGTAATCGTCATCGGTCATTATTTTCATAATGCGGGGGTCCCTTTTTAGGATACGCAAGGCATACTCAGTCATGTGGGCCAATGTTCCAGGTGTCAATTCACTGCTTGTGCTGGGTTGAGGAGCACTTTCTTGCAAATCAACATCACTTGTGTCCCGCAAAAACCCTGTACCTGACCTTGCAACGCCACCAGTTTCTACTGCCCCTGTGAGGCATCCTCCTCCCATAAATATTCATCCCCATCTTCCTCCTCCTCCTCTTCATCTGCCACCTCGTCGAAGAGATTTCCCTGAGCAGACAATGGCTGACTGTCAACAAGGCTTCCTTCCTCCTCTGCTGCAGACGCCAGCTCCATAATGTGCGTCAAACTTTGCATCAGCAGATGCATTAGTGGGATGCTCATGCTTATGATGGCGTCGTCTGCACTTACCAGCCGTGTGCATTCCTCAAATCACTGAAGGACTTGACAGAGGTCTTGGAGCTTCGACCACTGCACACCAGACAACTCCATGTCTGCCATCCAACTGTCTGCCCGTGTATGTGTATCCTCCCACAAATTAATTACAGCATGCCTCTGTTCGCACAGCCTCTGAACCATGTGAAATGTGGAGATCCACCTTGTTGCAACGTCGATTATTAGGCGGTGCTGGGGAAGATTCAGCGATCGCTGATGGTTCTGCATACGGCTGGACTGTACGGGCGACCGACGGATGTGCGAGCAAAGTCTTCGCACCTTCAGGAGCAGGGCTGGTAACTCCGGATAATTTTTCAGGAAGCACTGCACCACCAGGTTCAAGGTGTGAGCCAGGTAAGGTATGTGTTTAAGTTCTGAAAGGGCTATGGCAGCCATAAAATTCCTTCCGTTATCACTGACTACCTTGCCTGCCTCAAGATGTACACTGACCAGCCATGACTGAGTTTGTTGCTGCAAGTACTCGGCCAGTACTTCCGCGGTGTGTCTGTTGTCGCCCAAACACTTCATTTCTAACACAGCCTGCTGACACTTACCAGTAGCTGTTCGATAATGGGACACCTCATGTGCAACACTGGCAGCTGCAGATTGAGTGGTCGTGCGACTGCGCTCTGTGGATGAGCTTTCACTTCTGGAGGAGGAGGGGTGGCGAACGCCTACAGCCAACTGTTTCCTAGACCGTGGGCTAGGCAGAACTGTCCCACTATGGCTGTCCCCTGTGGACCCTGCATCCACCACATTAACCCAGTGTGCCGTGATGGACACGTAACGTTCCTGGCCATGCCTACTGGTCCATGCATCTGTTGTGAGGTGCACCTTTCTACTGACTGATTGCCTCAGTGCATGGACAATGCGGTCTTTGACATGCTGGTGGACGGCTGGGATGGCTTTTCTCGCAAAGAAGTGTCGACTGAGTAGGTCATAGCATGGTACTGCGTAGGCCATCAGGGCTTTGAAAGCTTTGCTTTCAACCAACTGGTAGGGCATCATCTCAAACGGGATTAGTCTGGCAATGTGGGTGTTCAGACCCTGTGTACGCGAATGAGAGGATGAGTACTTTCTTTTCCTAACGAGAGTCTCTTGTAGGGTGAGCTGGACTGGAGAGGTGCATATGGTGGAACTAGCGGTGGTGGTGGACATGGCGGATTGAGAGAGGGTTGGTGATGGTATTCTCGATGTTGGCCTACATACAGTGTTTCCTACCAATAACCTTGTGATTCCCTGACTGCTTTGGCCTTGCGACCATACCTCCACATTTGCTGCTGGTGGTGTCCTAACCAGTGGGCTTACAGTGAGGGAAGCAATGTAACGTTGCTGACTACCTTCATTCTGAGCCGGTGCACCAACGGTACGGACGTTTGGTAGTTAGTCCAGGCTTGCAAGTGCATGCTGGTTAAATGTCTCAGCATGCACGTTGTATTTAAATTTTGAAGATTCTTCCCTCTGCTAAAGGACTTTGAGCATTTCTTACAGATAACTTTTGACTGATCATTCGGATCTTGGTTTAAAAATTGCCACACTGCACTCTTCCTACTATGGAATACCTTGTCAGGCACAAGGTGCCACACATGGTGGTGTTAGACAGTGGAAATCACTACAGCACAAGCAGTTTCGGGGCTTAATCTTCCCTCCTTAACTACTGTATATCCCTTCTTCTGATGAAGTTGTGGCAACCTTTCCCTATGCTACGATTGGCAGAAGTAAGATGGCGGTCAGCGTGCATGCCCCTTTATAGCCCCTGTGACGCCGTGGAAAGCAAGCCAATCACTGTCATGCCCTTCTCTAAGATGGTGGGGACCGAGACCTATGTCACCACGCTGCCCACACTCTGCGTCCTCCTTCATTAGCTACGAAACGCGACTTTGGTATGAAGATTGCTAACCTCATGGCCGATCCCACACTAGGATCAGGTCGGGTTTCATGAAACATGACTTTGCCGAAAGTCGGCGATTTTTGAATTTGTCCGATCCGTTTCGCTCAACCCTACCCCATACCACTTATATTCTGAACTTTTTTGGCAGAGCTGGCTAGGACTTATGTTAAATTCTCAAAAGTTGCAGCATTTTTGCGCAAAAATAGTGTGGCTTTTCAATGAATTTTGAGCTAGAAATTTGGTGTGAACACATTGATGAATCAGCCCCTGAAACTTTTCTGTCAAAGTGGCTTATGATGAGCGGACCCATGGATGTTCGGGTCCATTGGACACAGCCGAACTTCATAAAAAAGTTAGCTTCAGGTACCAGAATGGTACCCAAACTTGATCCCCAACCCGAACCCCATTCAAGTGAATGGAGGGTCTGATCATCCAGCGGTTCCCACACTGTCATCTGTGTGACAGTGAAGGAAGCACCAGTTCTGACCAACAGTAACCTTACTTACCTCACCACCAGTCACAGCCACTGAGAATCGCAGTTCCCACACTGTCACAGAGAGGAAAGTGTGTAAGCCCACAGCTGTGACTGACTGTGAAAAGGTTAACACTGGTCAGGTGTCAGCTGATAACTAATACTCTCGTCATCCTGTGCCTGGTCTCACTAATAGCAGGAAGAGCAGGTAACAGTGATGAGAGTATTCACCAGCAGATGCCTGTGCATAGTAAGAAATATGTCACTAAGATATATAATTAGTGCAGTGCATGTGTAGCTTACTGTACATGGATTTAGCTATTATTTTTAATACCCAGCTGAGGGAAAGCAGACAGCTTGGGGTTGGTGTTATTATTTTTGGAATAGGCCAATATTCATGAAGCTTTCCAGGCTACTAATATTAGCCCACAGATGTCTACGTAGCACTTACTGTTTATTAAAATTGGGAGACCCCAGAAAAAATGGTGCAAAGTCTCCCCTATTTTTTTTTAAAAACAGCAAAGGCTAAGCTGACTGCTGCAAGCTGATATTATCAGGCTGGGAAGGGGCCATGGATATTTCCCCCCTCACAGACCAAAAGCACCAGCCCTTAGCCTGCCCAGAAATGGCACATCCATTTGTCTCTGCTCTTCCAGCTTGCCCTGGTGCATTGGCAAGCTGGGTAATGGTTTTGGGGTTGATGTCAGCTGTGTAATATCTGCTGACATCAAGCCCAGGGGTTAATAATGGAGAGGCATCTATAAGACATCCCCATTACTAACCCCATAGTCAAAAGCAATAAAAAAGCACAGAGAAAAGTCCTTTATTTGTACAAAGCAGTCTTCGAACCTCTTTTACCCATTTATTACCTTTAAAAATAAAAAAATCCAAATATCCACTATAAATTCATCTCGTGTACCATGACGATCCCTGACCCTGCTACATCTGGATGCTGTAGTGAGCATCACATCAGTAATGTGACCCTCACACAATAACAGTAGCATGTGAATCTGGCTGCTGCAACAAACGCTGACATCACTAAAGGTACCGTTACACTAAACGATTTACCAACGATCACGACCAGCGATACGACCTGGCCGTGATCGTTGGTAAGTCGTTGTGTGGTCAAACAGACAGCTCTCTCCAGCGACCAACGATCCAGGGAAAGACTTCGGCATCATTGAAACTGTCTTCAACGATGCCGAAGTCCCCCTGCAGCACCCGGGTAGCCAGGGTAAACATCGGGTTACTAAGTGCAGGGCCGCGCTTAGTAACCCGATATTTACCCTGGTTACCATTGTAAAAGTAAAAAACAAAACACTACATACTTACATTCCGATGTCTGTCACGTCCCCCGGCGTCAGCTTCCCTGCACTGTGTAAGCGCCGGCCGTAAAGCAGAGCGGTGACGTCACCGCTGTGCTCTGCTTTACGGCCGGCCGGCGCTGACACAGTGCAGGGAAGCTGACGCCGGGGGATGTGACAGACATCAGAATGTAAGTATGTAGTGTTTTTTTTACTTTTACAATGGTAAGGGTAAATATCGGGTTACTAAGCGCGGCCCTGCACTTAGTAACCCGATGTTTACCCTGGTTACAGGTGAACACATCGCTAGATCGGCGTCACACATGCCAATCTAGCGATGACAGCGGGGTGATCAGCAAACAAAAAAAGGTCCTGATCATTCCCCACGGCCAACGATCACCCAGCAGGGGCCTGATCGTTGGTCGCTGTCACACATAAAGATATCGTTAGCGGGATCGTTGCTACGTCACAAAAAAGCGTGACGTTGCAACGATATCCTTAATGATATCGTTATGTGTGAAGGTACCTTAAGGTTATTGCAGTTCATACCAGATGAAGTGCCGGACTAATGAGTGCTGGAGTGCTGAGTGCCACACTCGCAGTCCGGGCTGCCACTAGGAATTTCGGGGCCCTATACTGGCAAAATATGCGGGGCTAGGAATTTTGGGGCCCCAACCTCCAAAATTTGCAGGGCCCTCTTGAAACTCCACCCAAGCCCCTCCTCCACCCCTCGAACCTTCCACAGTCCCACCACCCTCTCGGAAAAACTTCTCTTCTGCATCATGTGCTCCCCAATCACACATCAACACTTCCCATCACCAGATCACATATATAGCCAGCAGCTTTTGTTTTGACCAAAAGATTTTTTAATCCGCCACCAAAACAAGGTAGACTCTTTTGGCCGGGCTGCACTCTACTGTAACTTATTAAACATTTGATAAAATAGCCAATAAAATGACCAGTTATTTCACATACGAGGGACAAATACCACCGCACCATGACCAAATCTCATATTACCACCACATGGTGACCAATAACATATACAAGGAACAAATACCACCACACCATAGCCAGACCACATATTGCCACCACATAGTGACCGAATAATACCACATTCAAGGAACAAATACCACCACACCATGACCAGATCACATATTACCATGACATAGTGACCAAATTCTACAATACTGATCATTAATAGAAAAACACAACACTAATGCCATTATACACAGGAGATCTGTACTTAGTATACAGTGTCCATGTACAGGTAATACAGTGATCACCATTGACATTATACACAGGAGCTCCGTATATAGTGTCAGTGCATACAGCATATAATGCATAGCGTCATTTGCCGGTGACATGCCCGCTGACATCAGCTGTCGGCCTGTGATTGTTTGGCAGCTGAGCAGTTACTGAGCCTGTGGAATCCTGTTGCTGGGGCCGCTGAACAGAGGAGAGTGGGACCGCCGTGGACCTCCCCTGCTCATCGAGCCCCATACGCCAGTAAGGCCAGTAATGCCCTGATGGCGGCTTTGCTCACAGTCGCTCGTTAGTACAGTTGCCCACATAAGGACTGGCCATCATGAACTGAAATGACATCAGTAAGATCACCACAGTTCATAGCGTCTGGTTTTCTTACTACGCAGCACCAGTGTCGGACTGATGAACAACCGCGACTCCAGTACCCAACACTCTGGCACTCAAGCTGCCATAAGACCAGGTGGCTCTGAACTCAAGTAACCTTAAAGGTACCTGAGTTCACAGCCACAGGGTCTTCCAGCAGCTGCAATATCCAGAAACCTTAAGGTTGCCTTTAGGGGAGACTTTAAGGTTACTGGATTTTCCAACTGTGAACTAAGGTTACCTTGAGTGTGCGTTTTACTGTGCTTGTTAATAAATAAATACATTTTTAATAACCAACCAAGGGAAAGCAGACAACTGTGAGCTAGAGTTATTATTCTGGAAAGGGGCTAATATCCATAAAGGTTCCCAGCCTAAGAATAACAGTTCACAGCTGGCTGTGTAGCCTTTATTGGTTATTAAAAAGGGGGAGAACCTCCCCCAAAAATGATGTGGGATCCTCCCTATTTGTAATACCAACAAAGGCTAAATTGACAGCTGCAGGCTGAATTTAATAGGTTGGAAAGGGGCCACGGATATTGGTCCCTTCCCAGACTAATAACACCACCTCTCAGCCACCCCAAAAATGCATCCATTACATGCCCTGGTGCAGTGGCAATATGGGTAATTGTTTTGGGGGTTGATGTCAGATTTGTAATGCCAGCTGACATCAAGTTCATAGGTTAGTATTGGAAAGGAGTCTATCAGATGACCCCCATTACTAACCCAGTAAGTAAAAAAAAAAAAAAAAATGTCTTTTGAATCAAGACTCCCCTACACATTTCCTGGTTTACCCATTTATTAATAAAAATAAAAATTCTCCACACATCCAACGACATCCAACTATGTCCCACATCAACCAATTTTCTCAAGGGTATCACACCAGTAATGTTGCGAGAACGAGACTACGGAGGTTACTCTTGATCATTTCTCATAGGCAGGAGAAATTACCTCGATTTACCTCTACTGTCTTGTTCTTGCTGTCATGGCTCATGGGCGATGACGTTACTGACTTGATCGCCAGTGAATAAATCAGTTGACTGCATGAGTTTGATGTCGTCATATCTGCAGATATTTTTTTTTTATTGATAAATGGATAAACCAGGGAATGTGTGGGGGAGTCTTTATTCAATTAAAAATGTTTTTTTCCTATGAATGTGCAACTTACTAGGTTAGTAATGGGGGCATCTAATAGATGCCTCTCCATTACTAACCTATGGGCTTGATGTCAGCTGACATTAGAAAGCTGGCATCAACCTCATAAACTATAACCCAGATTGCCGCCACACCAGGACAATCAGGAAGAGAGGAGGCTAAGCTTCAGAATTGGCATATCTAATAGATGCGTCATTTCTGGGGTGTATGAGGGCTGCTATTTTCAGGCTGGGAAGGGGCAAAAATCTATGGAACCTCCCAGCCTATTAACATCAGCCTACAGTTGTCTGCTTTGCCTTAGCTGGTAATTAAGAAAAAAGGTAACCTATGTCATTTTTGTAGAGTCCCCCTATTTTTAATAACTAGCTATGGTAAATCAGACACCTGCGGTCTAATATTAATAGGCTGAGAAGCTGCATGAATATTGGCCCATCCCAGTCTAAAAATCTTAGCTCACAGCTGTCTGTTTTCCCTCGACTAGTTTTAAAAATGAAGGGGACCGAACATCGTTTTTTTTTATTATTTTTTTTTTCCTGTCAGGCTGGGTCACGTATTGCACCTATCAATCACAGCCATGCCATTACTTGACATGACTGTAATGGAGATGGAAGTATTCACAGCCTTTCAAAAAGGTTTATTAGATTTCGGGACCCGAGCAGGACACTGGACATACAGTAAGTAGTCCATGCTCCGTATGTCAATACTTTGGAAAAGCACAAAAGCATCACCACCACCAAAAATACCTCACATCTTTATACATTTCTCTTCCATATTTAAAACACATTCAATCTTAGAAAAGCCTTTAATGGTTTTTGGTATTTTACATAACTGCCATTACCCGAACAGATTTTACAGGAAGGAAGCTTTCTCGATGAAGCATTTTGTTAACTCATTCTTTGCTTGCTTCTATATGTGAATATATAGACAAGACTCAGATCACCGTTGTCTTTTCAGGTTTCTTGTGTCAACATATTTATTATAATAACAGGTTGAGTCAGAAATAGACAAAAAAATTGTATCCTGATTGACCCAGGCCTAGATGGTTATTCACGTGTTAGTAAGTACTTAGGAAGTGGAAGCAATTTAAAACCGGCAGAGAAAGTAGTTGCGTCCACTATGTTATGGCTTCTTCCCCACCGCTAGCTAAGGGGTCATTCATACGTCAGTTTCTCACGTACGAGTGCTATTTGTTTTTTTTTCGGATAGCAATCGTACCTATGATTGTCTACTGGGCTATTCACGCCAGATTTTTTTCCTTGGGCCAAGTGGTCCAGCAAAATCATAGAGACATGTCTGATATTGATCTAATTGTTGGATAAAAATCAGCAATGCAATTCTATTTGTCAGTGAAAAAATCTGATAACATTTGGATGCCATATGTTTTTTTGTCCGTTTTTCACTGACTGATAGGAGAATGTGGGAAAACTTTTTTTTCTAATTAGTGAAAAAAACGATGAAACTCTGACCAAACTCTGATGAAAATGTGATTCAAATGCCTTATGAAACTCAGTTTGTTTTTCCAGTAATATCTGATGTCTGAATGAGATCTTAGTCTGGTGTGTTAACATGAGCTCCTGTTTCAGACATAAAATATACCCCTTCAACTGAAGAGAGTGGGCACTTTGGCTAGTAGGGGTGGTATTGTGGTTGGCATGGAGGGCATGTACACCTTCCAAATTATTATGCAAATTGGATTTAAGTGTCATAAAGATTTAATTGTTTTGTTTTTCAAATAAACTCGTGGATGGTATTGTGTTTCAAGGCTCAATGGATCACTGAAATAAAACTTAAACACATGTGATAATTAGTTTTCCAGGTGATTCTAATTAAAGGAAAACTACATAAGAATGATGTTCCACATTATTAAGCAGGCCACATGTTTCAAGCAATATGGGAAATAAAAAGGATCTCACTGCTGCTGAAAAGTGATAAATAGTGTAATGCCTTGGACAAGGTATGAAAACATTAGATTTTCCATGAAAACTTAAGAGTGATCATTATACTGTGAAGAGATTTGTGACTGAAACAGAGCACAGACAGAGTTCATGCAGATAAAGGCATAATGAGGAAGGTTTCTGCCAGACAAATTCATTGGATTAAGAGAGTAGCTGCCAAAATACCATAACAAAGCAACAAACAGTTATTTGAAGCTGCTGGTGCCTCTGGAGTCCCTCGAACCTCAAGGTGTAGGATCCTTCAAAGGCTTGCTGTGGTGCATAAACCTATTATTCGGCCACCCCTAAGCAGTGTTCACAAGCAGAAATGGTTGCAGTGGGCCCAGACATACATGAAGACTAATTTTCAAACAGTCTTGTTTACTGATGAGTGTCGAGCAACCCTGGATGGTCCAGATGGATGGAGTAGTGGATGGTTGGTGGATGGCCACCATGTCCCAACAAGGCTGTGATGTCAGCAAGGAGTTTCTGACTGACAACTTTCTTCCATGGTATAAAAAGCAGAAACGTGCTTTCAGGAGCAAAATCATCTTCATGCATGACAATGCAACATCTCATGCTGCAAAGGATACCTCTGAGTCATTGGCTGCTATGGGCATAAAAGGAGATAAACTCATGATGTGGCCACCATCTTCCCCTGACCTCAACCCTATAGAGAACCTTTGGAGTATCATCAAGCAAAAGATCTATGAGGGTGGGAGGCAGTTCACATCAAAACAGCAGCTCTGGGAGGCTATTCTGACTTCATGCAAAGAAATACAAGCAGAAACTCTCCAAAAACTCACAAGTTCAATGGATGCAAGAATTGTGAAGGTGATATCAAAGAAGGGTTCCTATGTTAGGAGGTTTTGGAGTTAAATAGCTGTTTTGTTCAGTGAATGTGACCTCCTAATACTGCAAATTCAACAAATGAGCATTTTCATTTCTTTAAAACATATCAAATGTTTAGAAATTCTAATGTGCCTAATAATTTGGAACAGTGCATTTTGAGTTTTTATTCATTTTGGAGATTATACTGTTATCATTGGAGGTTTCTTCAATAAAATTTGATGTATACTCTAACGGGTGATGATGACATTTATTAGACTGACTGTCATTTGCACCGACCATTTAGGAAAATCAGAGAAAAATGTAATTTGCATAATAATTTGGAACATGGTGTAGACTGTCATGGAAAATTGTGATTGTCATGTAGGTATTGTGGTTGGCACATGTTGGTCTCGGGTGGGTGTGTACATGATTATGGAATAATCATATAAAATATTAACAGGATAATTTGTAGGATATGTGTAAAATACAGGTTTCTTTTGTTGGCATATGCAACAGATTAGGACTTATTATAAGTGAAAGGAGGACTTTATACTAACCAGACAGCAGATGGAGATAGTATGTAAAGTCATATACTTGCTGTAATGTGGGGAGGGAAGCTCTCAGTGGTTGGTTGTTTTCTTACTTTCGGTTTTGCTTTTCTTCATGAATGTGTTGTCTTCAGAGCACGGACTGTGTGACACTGAATTGTATCTCATGTTTATCCAGTATGAAGTAAATACTGTTTATTCAAGATATCTTGCTGATTGAAGCTCTCCTAAGTACAGCGGTGACTGCAAGAAGACGCACTCTGCAACAGGTTATGGGCCCAGGCACCCCAGATAACCCCAGGCACCCCAGATAACCCCAGATAACCCCAGGCACCCCAGATAACTCCAGGCAACCCAGGCACCCCAGACACTACAGGTCTGCACTACAAGCTCAGGCAGAAGGATCCTGGTTTATAGCCCAGATAACGGAGCACACAGATAAGCTCTGTAAACAGAAGGAACTAAATCCAGATACAGAGTGACAGGAATTCACCATCCCAGGAGCTGGATATAATTGCAGAGAATTCACAGGACATACAGGAGAATATCTTCAGTACAACTCTCTAAACAAGTAAGACTATATAAAGATGATGAGTAACACAGAACTGAAATTTACAGTAGCTAAACTGAATAGTGAAAATTATCAGTTATGGAAATTCAAAGTAGAGATGTTGTTATCTAAGGATGATCTATGGGAAGTAATTGTTACAGCAAGACCAGATCAAGATAATCAGACATGGGATAAGAAGGATATAAAAGCTAGAGCCACCATTAGCTTATTAGTGGATGATGCTCAATTAATACATATAAGAAATGAAGAAACAGCTAAGGGAATGTGGGAAGCATTAAGAAAACTGTATGAAAGACCTAGCTTGAATCACAAGTTGTTTTTATTAAGAAAGCTGTACAGTATGAGATTGAGTGCAAATGACGATATGCAGAAGCACATATTCTCAATGATGGAAGTGATATCACAGCTAAGATCTATTGGTGAAGATTTTAAAGAAAGTCATGTAGCAGCTATATTGTTGTGCAGTTTACCAGATTCGTATACAGCCTTGATAAATGCCCTTGAGACGAGACCAGAAACTGACATTACATTAGATTTTGTGAAAACAAGACTAATAGATGAATATCAGAGAAGAAAAGAACAAAGAAATGATTCTTCTACTGAAAAGGACAGTGAAAACGCTCTTAAAGCTACAGAATTCCAAAAACCCTATAATAAAGAGACAAGAGAATGCTTCACATGTAAGAAAAAAGGTCATTTAAAGAAAGACTGTACCATATGGAAAGCAGAACAACAAAAATTACAACATAAAAAGCATACAGAGAAAGTAAAAAACACAATTTCTGATTCATGTGAGAATAATTGGAATGGCACATTTAAAGTAACAGACAAGAAATCATCACTTGGTTGGTTTATTGATTCAGGAGCAACGAGTCATATGACAAGTGACAAGAATTTCTTTACTGATCTTGATTTAGATAAGAAAGAAGCCATTTATCTCGCAGATGGAAGCAAAATAACCGCAGAAGGTATCGGACAAGGTATGCTAAATTGTTCAAACAAGTTCGGACAAGATTCAAAGATACTTGTACAAGATATGTTGTATGTTCCAAAATTGGAAGGT
This sequence comes from Ranitomeya imitator, assembly GCF_032444005.1. Taxonomy (NCBI): domain Eukaryota; kingdom Metazoa; phylum Chordata; class Amphibia; order Anura; family Dendrobatidae; genus Ranitomeya; species Ranitomeya imitator. The sequence goes on along the minus strand of NC_091286.1, from coordinate 413,047,447 downwards.
GGATTATTATCTGTGAAACGTTTAACAGCAAAAGGACTTACAGTGAAATTCAAAGACAATGAGTGTGCAATTATTGCAGGAAACAAGGTGATAACCAAAGTCAAGGCAGATGAACAATTATATCATTTTGACACACCAAAGGAACAGATGAAGGTATGTACACATGATCACAAAAACTGTATTCACATGTGGCATAGACGTCTAGGACATAGACACCCTGACAGTATAAGGGAACTACAGAGAAAAGAATTGACAAAAGATTTAAAGATATCAGATTGCTCAATTACCATAAGATGTGATTGTTGTATAAAATCCAAAGCCACAAGGATATCTATTCCAAAAGAAAGTGAGATGAAAAGCGAAAGACCACTTGATTTGGTGCATACTGACGTATGTGGACCCATGAAAGTGACTACATCAGGAGGCAATAGATACATGTTGACTTTTATAGACGATTACTCAAGATACACAGTCACATACTTAATTAAAAACAAAAGTGAAGTTTTTGATAAACTTGTAGACTATGTAACAAGATCAAGTAACAAATTTCAAAGGAAGCCAATTGTCATCAGAAGTGATAATGGAGGTGAATTTACAGGTCACAGCATAGAAGACTACTTAAGACAAAATGGAATAGAACACCAGAAAACGGTTCCATACACACCTGAACAAAATGGAGTAGCAGAAAGGAAAAACAGAAATCTAACAGAGATGATAAGATGTATGCTGACGGATTCCAAACTACCAGAGAAATATTGGGGTGAGGCAGCAATGACAGCTACTTATCTACAGAACAGACTTTTTTCCAGAAAACTGACGAAAACTCCATATGAACTGTGGCAAGGTATGAAACCAAGTGTCAATCATTTAAAAGCTTTTGGATGTAAAGTTTTCATATTCATTCCAACAGAAAAACGTTCCAAACTTCAAAACAGATCCAAGGAAGGAATATTTGTTGGATATAGTGAAAATTGCAAAGGATACAGAATCCTAGATCACAAAACAGACAGAGTTACGGTGAGTAACAGTGTGACATTCATTGAAGATTTGAATGAAGACATTATGATTTCAGTTGAAACAAAAAATGAGAAAACCAATAATGACACAACTGAAGAAATATCTGATGAGAAAGAAGCAGAAGAACAAAATACTGAAAGTGAAGAATCACAACTACAAACAGACACAGAACCAAGACGTTCAATGAGAGAGAACAAAGGAAAACCACCAAAACGTCTCTCATACAAGACAAGCACAAGAAAAATCTATGAGCCTACTTCTTGGGAAGAAATATCTAAACTTCCAGTGGAAGAAGCTAATAAATGGATAGAAGCAACAGAAACAGAAATTAAATCCATGCAAGATTCAAATACATGGACACTGACAGATTTACCAGAAGGAAGAAAAACCATAGGATGTAAATGGATTTTTAAAGTTAAATACCAAACAGATGGCACAGCTGAAAGATACCGAGCAAGACTCGTAGCTAAAGGGTATTCTCAAAAATATGGAGAAGACTATGATGAAACATTTGCTCCAGTTGTCAAACACACTACAATAAGAACTTTACTTACAGTTGCAGCAATGAAACAGATGCAACTGAGACATCTGGATGTAAAGACAGCTTTTCTGAATGGAGATTTAACAGAAGACATTTATATGGAACAACCTCCAGGATTCAAAGATGAAAGAAATCCAAACAAAGTTTGTAAACTACAGAAAAGCATATATGGTTTAAAGCAAGCAGCTAAAGCGTGGAATGACAAAATCACGGAAGTACTTACAAATGAAAAATTTCAAAGAAGCAAAGCTGATCCATGCTTATACACAAAAAGGCTGATTAATAGATGGATTTACATACTCATATATGTAGACGACATTTTGATTTGTTTTGAACAAGAAAGGGATAATGAAAACATTCTAAAAATCCTGAAGCAACATTTCGAAATCAAAGACTTGGGAAATGTAAAACAATACCTAGCAATACAAGTAGAAAGAGAAGAAGATGGAAGTTTCCTACTGAATCAAAATCACATGATTCAAGACATAACAGAAAAATTTGGATTAAAAGATGCAAAAACAGTAAAGTCTCCAATGGAAACTAATTATCTCAAAGAGATGAACAGTGAACAAAATATGCTACCAAATAATGAAGAATACAGAACAGCAATAGGAAAACTACTGTATCTAGCAACCGTTACAAGACCAGACATCGCAGCAGCAGTAGGAATCCTGAGTAGAAAGGTATCAAAACCAAATAAAGCTGATTGGAATGCCGTGAAGAGAGTAATACGTTATTTGAAAGGAACTAGCAATGTTAAGCTGAAATTACCCACAAGCGATGATTGCATTTTAACAGGATATGTTGATGCAGATTGGGCTGGAGATCCAACTGACAGAAGATCTACCAGTGGACATATTTTTTTCCTCTCAGGTGGACCAATAAGTTGGACAAGTAAGAAACAGTCAATTGTAACACTATCTTCAACAGAAGCAGAATATGTTGCCGCAGCACACGCGAGTCAAGAAGTACTGTGGTTAAGACAATTGTTGACAGAATTAGGACAACCACAGTTGGCACCAACAAAACTAAAAGAGGACAATCAAGGATGTCTTGTTCTTGCTCAGATGGAAAGAGTCAATCCAAGAACCAAGCATATTGATGTGAAATATCATTTCTTGAGAGATCATCAGGAACAAGGAGTCTTGAAGTTAGAGTACTGTCCTACTGAAGAAATGACAGCAGACATTTTCACGAAGGCGTTGAATGCTGATAAACATCAGAGACTAATAAAAAAGTTGGGTTTGATTGAATAAGTCCTTACTGTTGAGAAAGGGTGTTGGCATATGCAACAGATTAGGACTTATTATAAGTGAAAGGAGGACTTTATACTAACCAGACAGCAGATGGCGATAGTGTGTAAAGTCATATACTTGCTGTAATGTGGGGAGGGAAGCTCTCAGTGGTTGGTTGTTTTCTTACTTTCGGTTTTGCTTTTCTTCATGAATGTGTTGTCTTCAGTGCACGGACTGTGTGACACTGAATTGTATCTCATGTTTATCCAGTATGAAGTAAATACTGTTTATTCAAGATATCTTGCTGATTGAAGCCCTCCTAAGTACAGTGGTGACTGCAAGAAGACGCACTCTGCAACATCTTTGTGATTTGTGAGACATCTGGCCTTTGTTCCTGAATTCCTAGACAGATGCCTTTCTACTTGTGGCTGAAACCAAACACCAATACCCAACTGATAAAAGATTGTGTAGAATTTGTACTAAAAAAGGCACCAAGAGCATTTTTTCTACTATAACATCATTTTCTGACAGATAAATTGATAACAGATTAGAAAGTAATTAGCTGCACTGGCATATATTTGCAGGAAATTGGAATTAAACATGTAGAGGTTGCAGCAGGTGTTCACGGGACAGACACATAGGAGAGATGTGAGGCGGTGCAATGTCAGCATAATCACATCAATAAATACATCCCATTAAAAAGTCTCTGGGAAGCGGAAATATATTTACATTTGAAATATAAATTTACACACTAATTTCCATCTTACATTAATTACAAACATATTTCTCTTGTATATTGAATGCGTATGTATCTAAATATTAGATTATAGTAAAGACCACTAGAAATGAAAAGATAGCAAGACCAATGTAAGGAGATGTACCATGCAGAATATAAGGAATATTATAGAAAGTGAATATGAAAAGCAAATTTGAGAAAGAAGTAATGTAAATGTTATTGTTTGTATAATACCATTAAGGGTATGTGCACACACGCTGCGGATTACTCTGCGGATTTTTCCGGACTGACTTTTGTAAATCCGCAGGTAAACCGCACTGCGGATTTCCTGCGGAATTTCCGCGGATTTACCACAATTTTTTTGCGGATTTTGTGCGGCTTCCACCTGCGGTTTTAAACCTGCGGATTTCTATTATGGAGCAGGTGTAAACCGCTGCGGAATCCACACAAAGAATTGACATGCTGCGAAATAAACCCTACGTTTCCGTGCGTTTTTTCTGCAGCATGTGCACTGCGGATTTTGTTTTCCATAGGTTTACATGGTACTGTAAACGCATGGAAAACTATTACGAATCCGCAGTGGCCAATCTGCTGTGGATCCGCAGCAAAATCCACAACGCAGCACATACCTTAAGTGAGATGTCCAGATAATAATGACCTATACTTAAAATAGTCCTTCACTAATAGATCACTTGGGGTCTGACACTTAGCACCCCCACAGATTGGCTGTTTGCAGGACGTGTAGTTGCTGGATTAAAACAGTGTAGAGAGCCAAAACAGCACAGTTCTGTACACTGAGTAGAGCCCAGAGGCCGTTCTCTGGTACACTCAGCTCCTATTGAAGGGAATAAAAGATGAGCTGCAGTACTCAAAACTGATCACTACACAATAGCCGTGATGTAGCGCCATAAACTATTTACATCCACAACAGGTACTGCAAAAGACTGATCTGTGTGGGTACAAATAGCACAAATTTTTGCCATTTTGCAGTCTCTGTGCAGTGCTATACAGCTGTAAGACTGACGCAGGAGGAAGAGGATGAAGCTGGAGATAAATTCCCTGTACATGTCCATTGTACTTGGGGAGGAGAAAATATGTTTTGTCACATATCACAGCCTTGCTCCCAGTCAACTGAAGTATGTGTGATACAGCTCTTGCCAGTTGAGACACAAATCTGGAGAGCTGCATGCTTTTAATCTGGAGTCTGAACTCACACGTAACAAAGATAGTCTGCAATTTGCATCACATTAAGGATGCCATTTTATCTAAATATGCTCCAAATATTGAATGTATGCATTTATCATTAGTCTGTTAGTTAAGTGTCACATGTACAATTACAGTCTACAGTATAACACAGACTTTCCACTGACTTGGCCTCTCTAAAGGGCTAATTTGATGCGTTCTGTAGTCTGCTTTTATATGCCTTGTTTAGCTCACTGTTGTTCCTTTTATGCACTTGAATAAGTATACCTTCACACTGAACAACATTACAACGATAACGATAGCGATCCGGGACGTTGCAGCGTCCTGGATAGCGATTTCGTTGTGTTTGACACGCAGCAGCGATCTGGATCCTGCTGTGACATCGCTGGTCGGAGCTAGAAGGCCAGAACATTATTTCGTCGCTGGATCACCCGCTGACATCGCTGAATCGGCATGTGTGATGCCGATCCAGCGATGTGTTCACTGGTAACAAGGGTAAATATCGGGTTACTAAGCGCAGGGCCGCGCTTAGTAACCCGATGTTTACCCTGGTTACCATTGTAACTGTGTCAGCGCCGGCCGGCCGTAAAGCAGAGCACAGCGGTGACGTCACCGCTCTGCTTTACGGCCGGCGCTTACACAGGATGCAGGAGGAGTGCAGGGAAGCGGACGTGACAGGCACCGGAATGTGAGTATGTGTTGTTTTTTTTACATTTACAATGGTAACCAGGGTAAACATCGGGTTACTAAGCGCGGCCCTGTGCTTAGTAACCCAATGTTTACCCTGGTTACCCGGGGACTTCGGCATCGTTTGTCGCTGGAGAGCTGTCTGTGTGACAGCTCTCCAGCGACCACACAAGGACTTTCCAATGATCACGGCCAGGTCGCTGGTCGTAATCGTTGGAAAGTTGCTGAGTGTGACGGTACCTTAAGGAGCGGGTACCTGCATGCTGGGTCCAGAACTGAAAGGGCTGCATCCTCTGTTCCCAGGGGGAAGTCTGAGGGAGGCAGACCTTCCCTTGCTGCAGGAGGAAAGGAGGGGGGAGAGAGAGCTTCCAGCTCACACAGGAGAGCTGGGAAACTGCGCAGCAGCTGACAGATAAAAGGGAAAAGCATGCCAAAAGAGTCAGTCTGGCACCGGCACAGAGCAGTGGCAAGGGCAGCGCAGGAAGCAGCGTGCAGAGCAGTGAGCGGTGTGCTCTACATTCCCTGCCTGAGAGGACTGACTTGGCAATGGGCAATATAGAAGTAGCCCCCATTGCCAGCAGAGAGAGATGTACAGAGCAGAGCCTTGCAGAGCCAAGTCATGCAGAACAGAGCCTTGCGGAGCCAATCCGTGCAGAGCAGAGCCTTCCGGAGCTAAGCCGTGTAGAGCAGAGCCAGGGGTTGCAGCAGTCACAGAGAGTAGTGCTCTGGCCGAGAGCACCTGCACTAAACAGACCAGCGTCACCCACCGCCAACAGCGGGGACCAGGGAGAGCAGGACAAGTGGTGTGTGTCCAGTGACAGCCAAAGAATATCAGGTGCCGTACACGACATGACCGTGAGTACCGCACACATGCTGCTCAAATAAGACCACATATAGGATTGTCACCTGCACCCTGACGTGGACCCACTATAGTTGTTCTGACCCTTGTGACCTTACTACGTTAGTTAAGACAGTTTTTCGGAGCCATGTTGGGCTTGTACAGGTCTGTGGCTCATGCCTTTAATAGCCACATCTGTATATGGACAAGGGGCAGTTGAAGGTGCCAGAGACCGACCACTGTCGCCAGAAGACTGACCATCGGTCCACAGTGTTGAAAAGAAACTGGAAAAGACACCGTGCCAGCTCTTGCCAGCGTTATTGAGTTCGCAGTAGGTGCTGCAGTTTAAGGACTTCCTGACACAACTGTTAACAAACTGCCTTTTTGAACCGTTGTTCTTCACCTCAAGAATATCCTCTGACTTAATGTACTGTTTGTCTCCCCTGTATAACCCTTTGTCTCCCAACATCCTTTTCTCTTATGCTGTCTAACGATTTACCTCCCTGCATGGAGTAACGCTGTTAAATTAAATTCCTCTGCTAACCCTTGCTCTGCCTCCTGTCCGTCACTGCATCCCGCATTCCTGCTAACATCTTACAGGTCATCCAATAAACTATGCTCTTCTTTGGTGGAGTTCACATTATCTCCCCGACTCATTCAGCACATTACCGAATTCTACCAGGGCGATCCCTCTTTGTTAAAGTTTGGAGGACTGGAGAGTGTTTCCCCCGTATTACAGATGAAGGGAGGACAGAAATAAACTCTTTTTACAAAATAGAGCTAAATTAATTATACGGACTGGTGCCCAGGAACCTACGTGGTTTACGGAATTCCTTAGTGTAGTTTTAAAAGACAATCATTCAAACAAGTGTTACAATTGATTTTATATGCCTCTATTTTGTATATGTTTGTAGTTTGTTATGGAAATGTTTATGGTCACCATGGTGACTTTAGGTTTATTAGAGAGTAGGTGACAGAACTATGTCCCTAGAAAGGCCAAACTATGCTTTTACTGGACTGTTGAGAAAGCATAATGTTTTCTACATTTGGTGAGTGTCACGTTTCTCCATTGATGTACATGATGTCGTCTCGACCGATAAGGTATAGTCCAGCGGACGACACAACTTATACCTTCAACGGGATGGAATGGGGTGAGGAAGGCCCTAACCGTAGGGAAGAAGGGATGGGGACACCTCCTGAACTCCACCCTGAGCCTGTCCCTAAATGCCTGCCGTCTTCACGTGCCTAGTCCCTGATTGTCACCTCACTAATCCCTGGCTAGTGCACTAGCCAGCAAGGACGCTAGCCTCACCACTGCAGATAATAAACAATACAGGGAAAGTGACAAAACACAAGCAGACAGATAGAAGGGAACTTATACTTAACTACTGTCTCTGCTGCAAAGCACCACATAGCAAAGGGTAAGGCACCAGAGCCACGAACTCCATGAAAACAGCAGACTCAATACTACAACCAGTGAGCTCTTTACTCGAAATAGATTACTCTGTCACCAACAGTCAGCAAATGGGTCATGTTACTTTTTAAAGGATGGTGGAAATGGTCACCTCCCACATCAGCTGACTAGCAACAAAACAGCTGCTAGCAAGAGAAACTGACATTTAAATTATATCGGAACCAGAGCTGCCACAAATCCAAAACTGAATCATGAAAGATGTCCTCAACCTTGAAATTGCAACACCAATAAGGAAAAGTTGTGAAATTATGTAAGTCTCTAAACTGATAGACACAGGTAAGTCTAATTACTCATTAAACAGTTGTCAAGCAGCTGAATATGCAGCTATCTCAAAGAGAAGTCCAGGCAGACCACAGGAGTTACATAATTTTCAGATTTATATCTTTAAAATAATTAGAAAACCATCTATTGTCATTAGTGTTGAGCAATACCTTCCCATATTTGGAAGTATCGGTATCAGATTGGATCGGCCGATATCGAAAAAATATCGGATCTCGCCGATACTGATACCCGATACCAATGCAAGTCAATGGGACAAAAATATCGGAATTAAAATAAAACCCTTTCTTTCCTTGTAGGTTAATTCCACATGAAGGAAAACAACTAAGAATAACGTAGAATGTATCAGAGGAGGTGGAGGAGACATTAAAGGCATAGAGGTTTAGCCCATTCAAATGGAATAGCAGGAATTACATTTTTTTTAACACGTTCAGAGTTACAAAGATTTTGACTATGTTTAGATTTTTTAGATTTTGTCAGATATTTATGTTTCTCTACTTCCATGCTCTGCACCTTTTTTTTACTTCTACCACACTTTCTTCTTCATCATCCTCAGCAGCAGCATCTTTTTCATCAACTTCTTCATCTTATTCATCTTCTTCTTCACCTTCTTCCTATTATTTTTTTTTTAAATTCTTCATATTCTTCTCATTCAACTCTTCTTCTTCTTCTTCTTCATCATCTCCTTCATTTTCCTCTTCTTCATCAAAATCTTATGTGTGACAGGCATTCCTGTAGTTGTTATCTATCAAAGTTTGAAGATTACACCTTCCATTCTGCCTGTCACAAAAGATTTAAAACAGGATTTGTCCACGTTCAGTATGGCCTGCAGCAGCAGGTTTTTTCCAGGGGCACCATGCGGAGGAACGGACTCACCCCCATACACTGCTTAGTCTTCTTCTGCTTATAATTTAGATAATATCTTTTGCTCTGATTTTTAGTCTTATGCTTAATGTTCTTCTGCTTTTTGTTCTGCAGCTTCTTGTTCTTTTGCTTCTCGGTCTTCAGGGTCGTCATGCTTAGGGTCTTGAACTTGGAAGTGTAGCAGGTGGTACAAGAAGGCTGAGGAACTGCCGAGAACCAGCTGACGGTACTGGAACGCGGATGGCTACCCGAAGGTGCAAGAGCCAATGGCACGACCGAGGACCAGCTGACGGTACTGGAACCCGGTTACTAAGCAGGAGGTACCCGTGCTATAAAGCACTACCGAGGACCGCCTGACGTTGGTGGAACTCGGATACCCAGGAGGAGGCACATAAGCCAAAGGCTCTGCCCGGAACCAGCTGACGGTGCTGGAACCAGGGGGACCTAGTCAAGATTGTGTTCCCAAGAACCAGCTAACAGTGCTGGAACTCAGGCAGCAGAAGGTCCACAGTAAAAGAAAAAATAGGTAGGTCGCGAGCCGGCCGCAGTTACCGAAAACCAACAGTCCTACAGGGGGAGCTTGTCCTATTGGCACTACTGAATCAGCCTTGATTGCCACTTCCCGCAGCCCACATAGGAAGCACCTAAACTGCAGGCACCATGGAGTCAGCTAACCTGACTGCAACACCACAGGACAACGTTTTTCTAGGATAAGTGACCTTGACACTACCCGGAAACAGCTGGCGTGCTGGAACCAGGCTGGGCAGGAGGGAGTACCTGTGCCAAAGACGCTGCCGAGAACCAGCTGACGGTGCTGGAACCCGGATGCATTGCCCAAGGTGCAAGAGCCAATGGCATGATCAAGGACCAGCTGACAGTACTGGAACCCGGTTATTAAGCAGGAGGTACCCGTGCGCCTTTGCCGGGCGCCTCCTCCTCAGCGTTGTTTGAATCTGTCACAGAGCCCATGCTGTTGTGTTAAACCTTGGCCATGCGGAATTAGCGCTGCCCGTCTTCTGACATCATTTGGTGTCAGGCTGACTGTGCCTGTGCGGTCGCGCTGCCCGAGATCCAGCCCCACAGTGTCTTCTGATTTAGTCACACTGTGGGCCCGGGATTCATGGGCATGCGCTGTGCATATCTTCGCCTCTCACTCCTCTCCATCCGCCTTCTTCAGAGTGTGTGGCATCAGCTGATCCCTAATCACATGCCACGGCCGTGACGCCGCACAGTCAGAGGAAGGCGGAAGGAGATGAGGAAGAGGCGAAGATATGCACTGCGCATGCCCATGAATCCCAGCCCCGCAGTGTGACTAAATCAGAAGACACTGTGGGGCTGGGATTCATGGCCTTACACAGTGCATATATTTGCCTCTCACTCATCTCCTTCCGCCTTCCTCAGAGTGTGCGGCGTCAGCTGATCCCTAATCACATGCCACGGCCGTGATGCCGCACAGTCTGAGGAAGGCTGAAGGAGATGAGTGAGAGGCGAAGATATGCACTGTGCATGCCCATGAATCCCAGCCCCGCAGTGTGACTAAATCAGAAGACACTGTGGGGCGGGATATCGGGCACCGCATCCGCACAGGCGCAGTCAGCCGGACATCAAATGCTGTCAGAAGATGGGCAGCGCTAACTGCGCATGCCCAAGGTTAAACATAACAGCGCAGGCTCCGTGACAGATTCAAACAACGCTGAGGAGACGTCGTCCGGCGACAAGGGGGTCTGAATGCCGGCTGTGCTGCGTCTCATAACAAAGGAAAGTACCACCTCCTGGACGGTTTCACGGTATGAGGGGACACATATTTTATAAGTGTTAAGTGCCGCGTTTGCAAGGAGCATAACTAAAAGAGGCACCTGTTCCTTGTGCAGCATTAGTGCTGCACAAGGTGGCTCTTTCAGTTACAAACGCCTGGGGGGGACAGGTTCACTTTAATTGCTGTTGTAGTGTCAGCATGACGGTCGCAGGATACATTGCCGGATACACAGCTGGGGATCAGCTGACGTTACTGAACCCCAATAACACGGCAGCAAGTGTTGATTGTGCATACAGCACTTCCAGGCAGCAACTGGCGGTGTTGGAGCCCAGGGTCAATGCTAAAAGCATAGTGTAGGCCGAGGCCTAATTGAAGCAAGTTTAATATCTGTTATCATCTTACTCTGGAGGGAGCAGGCAAATTTGCCAGATACACAGCTGGGGATCAGCTGACATTACTGAACCCCAATAACACGGCAGCAAGTGTTGACTGTGCAGACAGCACTTCCGAGCACGAACTGGCGGTGTAAGTGCCCAGGGACAGCAGGAGGAGCAGAATGTAGGCTGAAGCCTGCACTGGAGGCAGTTTAATATCTGATGTTGTGCCAGCATGACGGTTGCATGACACATTGCCGGATACACAGCTAGGGATCAGCTGACGTTACTGAACCCCAATAACAGAGGAGCAGCTGTTAACTGTGCAGACAGCACTTCCGAGCACGAACTGACGGTGTAAGTGCCCAGGGACAGCAGGAGGAGCAGAGTAAAGGCACTGGAGGCAGGTTTATGTCTGTTATTGTGCCAGCGTGGCGGTCGCTGGACACGTTGCTGGCTGCACAGCAAGGGAGCAGCAAGCGTTACTGAACCCCAAATAAAACATGAGCGAGTGTTTCTCTCTGTGCAGCCAGCACTTTGGAGCACCAACTGGCGGTATTGGAGCCCAGGGACAGCAGGAGGAGCAGTGTGTAGGCTGAAGCCTGCACTGAAGGCATTTTATTGACGGTATATCAGAAGAGAAAATATGGCACTCACCCCTAGAAATGCTGTGATGAAGTCCTTTATTTGCTACAAACAGCAATCAGGTACACATGGAGAGGCGGCAGGACGTGAACAGGAGAGGGTGCGGCGTCACGGCCGTGGCATGTGATTTGGGATCAGCTGACGCCACACAGTCTGTAGAAGGCGGAGGGAGGAGAGTGAGAGGCGAAGATATGCACTGCGCATGCCCATGAATCCCAGCCCCACAGAAGACACTGCGGGGCGTGATCTCTGGCAGCGCGGCCGCACAGGCACAGTCAACATGACATCAAATGATGTCAGAAGATGGGCAGCGCTAACTGCGCATGCCCAAGGTTAAAAATAACAGCGCAGGCTCCGGGACAGATGCAAACAACGCTGAGGAGGTGGCGCTCGGCGCCATGGGGGAATGAATGCCGGCTGTGCTGCGTCTCATTGCGAAGGAAAGTCCCACCTCCAGGACGGTTTCACGGTATGAGGGGACACATATTTTATAAGTGTTAAGTGCAGCGTGTGCAAGAAGCATAACTAAGAGAGCCACCTGTTCCTTGTGCAGCATTAGTGCTACACAAGGTGGCTCTTTTAGTTACAAACACCTGGGGGGACAGGTTCCCTTTAATTGCTGTTGTAGTGCCAGCGTGGCGGTCGCTGGACACATTGCGGGATACACAGCAGGGGATCAACTGACGTTACTGAAACCCAATAACACTGGGTCATGTGTTGACTGTGCAGCCGGCACTTCTGGGTAGCAACTGGCGGTGTTGGAGCCCAGGGATTAAAGGTCAGGTGGTTGAAACATGAACACAGCTGGAGACCTGGATACTGTTGGAAACCAATTATTTAATCGGTAAGAGGAGTGGAAAATTCCTGTGAGATCCAGGCCTTGTTCTTTTTTTAATAAAGTAAGCCGGTCAATGTTATCAGAGGATAATCGCGTGCGACGGTCTGTTAGTACACCACCTGCGGCACTAAAGACGCGTTCCGATAATACACTGGCAGCAGGGCAAGCCAGCATCTCCAATGCATACTGGCTAAGCTCTGGCCATGTATCCAGCTTAGAGACCCAAAACTTGAAGGGGGAAGAGCCGTCTGGGAGTACACTGAGAGGGCAAGACATGTAGTCTGTCACCATCTGACGGAAACGTGGCCTCCTGCTGACTGGATCCGTCTGTGATGATGTAGACATTTGTGGCGGGCACACAAAACTTTGCCACTGTTGGGCCAGACTGGTCTTGCCTTGTGCTGAGGCGCTGCTTCTTCTCCCTCTTTGTGCAGAGATTCCTCCACTGCCTTGACGCACAGAGCTGCTTTGTAAAGCACTAGCAGTAGTAGGCACAGCACTTCTCTCGATTGGACTGGAAAAGATGATGGACTGCACCAGTGTGTCTTGGTACAGCTGCATTTTACGCTCCCGCTGCGATGGTGGTATGAGGGTTTGTAAATTGTCCCTGTAGCACGGATCGAGGAGGGTGTACACCCAATAATCAGCCGTGGTAAGAATGTGGACGATGCGGCAGTCGTTTCTCAGGCACTGCAGCATGAAATCAACCATGTGCTGCAGATGGCTTGTGACTCCTCATCCTCCACCTCTTCCATGACCTCATCCCTTAGCGCTTGCAATGTTTTTTCAAGCAGGCAGATAAGGGGGACACTCATGCTGACTAGTGCATCATCTGCACACGCCATCCGCGTGGAATCATCGAAGGAACGCAAAACCTGGCAGATGTCCTTCATAGTGGCCCACTCAGTGGTTGTGAAGTCTGAATGGCGCGCAGTGCAACTTTTTTTGCTGTGGGTGGAATTACACTGGGTCTCTGGACAACGGTGCCAGAGGTTCTTTCATGGCGATCCTGTGAGGAAGCCGAACCAGCAGTGTGTGAGCTGGAGGAAGAGGCTCCAACACGAGTTGAAGAGGTGGTAGGTGCCACTGTAGGGTGGCCTAGGTCTTCAGTGTGTTTTTGTAACTCCACCGCGTGCTTGGACCGCACATGTTTCCACATATTTGAGGTATTGACGTTGCTGACATTTCTCCCTCGTTTGATTTTCTGACGACACAGCTTGCATTTGGCAAAGCAAATGTCATCTGCAACTGTGTCAAAAAAGGACCAGGCACTGCAAGTCTTGGGAGCGCCCGCTTTGGCTTTTGGAAGAGGCATGCTCCTAATGGGTGCCGATGTGGAGGCTACAGGCACCGCAGTCTTCCCCCTCCCTCTCCCGGCCATTCAGGGAATCTCTTCCTCAGAGCTGCTCCCACCACCTTCCTGTTCCTCATGCCATGATGGGTCGAGGACCTCATCATCTACGCTACCCTCTTCCACCAACTGCTTCTCCTGGGTAGTCTCAGCAGCACAGTATGCACCAGAAAGTGGCACCTGAGTCTCATCATCAGATGGCTCCTGTCCTGGGCTCTCTGACTGCCTGGGCAATTTGGCAGGTGGTGAAGAGACAGATGGTTGCTCTTCAGTGCTCTGTGCCTGAAAGGATGTGGCACTAATTGAAGTCGATGTGTTAGCTGCCATCCATCCGACAACGGCTTCAATTTCTTCGTCCCGCAGCAGCGAGGTACGGCGAGCTCCTACAAAGCTGCGCATGAAGGTCTGTTCCCTGCTAAAACTGGGGGATGATGAGTCACCGGTGCCCGCAGCAGGCACAGAATCCCCACGTCCTCTCCCTGCTCCACGCCCACGCCCACGTGCCTTACTCCCTGCCTTCTTCATCTTGATAGACTGATAAAGATAGGCAGAAAAGTACTAAGGGCTTAGTGTGCTTATTCCTGTACAGCTGCTAACAGGTATAAGAAACACTAATTTTATGAAGTGTGGACTACACTTTGTTATCAGCTTATGTGGCCTACACAACGGTAAAGTGGAGTGTTTGGTGAACTTTATAAACTTTGGGTTTGTTTCGCAGAACAGACACTACAGAGTGAGCGCAGTACTCACACACAGACCGTGCAGACAGCCGTGAACGACTGCAACAGCAACGACTGCAATCAAGTGTTTGCAATAACCGGCAATAAGTCATTTTTACAATGCTCTGGAGGAATTTTGGCTCACTCATCTTTGAAGAATTGTTGTAATTCAGCCACATAGGATGGCTTACAAGCATGAACCAACTTTTTAAAGTCATGTCACAGCATCTCAATCAGATTAAAGTCATGACTTTGACTAGGCCACTCCAAAGTCTTAGTTTTGTTTTTCTTAAGCTATTCAGAGGTGGACTTGCTGGTGTGTTTTGTGTGTATGTTTGTGTTTTCAGCTGTATAACCCAAGTGCGTTTCCTCTTGAGATCACAAACAGATGGCTTGACATTCTCCTTCAGGATTTTGAGGTAGACAGCATAAGTCATGGCTCCATTTACTACAGCAAGTCTTCTACAGGTCCTTCTCAAAAAATTAGCATATAGTGTTAAATTTCATTATTTACCATAATGTAATGATTACAATTAAACTTTCATATATTATAGATTCATTATCCACCAACTGAAATTTGTCAGGTCTTTTATTGTTTTAATACTGATGATTTTGGCATACAACTCCTGATAACCCAAAAAACCTGTCTCAATAAATTAGCATATTTCACCCATCCAATCAAATAAAAGTGTTTTTTAATAACAAACAAAAAAAAACAACAAATAATAATGTTCAGTTATGCACTCAATACTTGGTCGGGAATCCTTTGACAGAAATGACTGCTTCAATGCGGCGTGGCATGGAGGCAATCAGCCTGTGACACTGCTGAGATGTTATGGAGGCCCAGGATGCTTCAATAGCGGCCTTAAGCTCATCCAGAGTGTTGGGTCTTGCGTCTCTCAACTTTCTCTTCACAATATCCCACAGATTCTCTATGGGGTTCAGGTCAGGAGAGTTGGCAGGCCAATTGAGCACAGTAATACCATGGTCAGTAAACCATTTACCAGTGGTTTTGGCACTGTGAGCAGGTGCCAGGTCGTGCTGAAAAATGAAATCTTCATCTCCATAAAGCATTTCAGCCAATGGAAGCATGAAGTGCTCCAAAATCTCCTGATAGCTAGCTGCATTGACCCTGCCCTTGATGAAACACAGTGGACCAACACCAGCAGCTGACATGGCACCCCACACCATCACTGACTGTGGGTACTTGACACTGGACTTCAGGCATTTTGGCATTTCCTTCTCCCCAGTCTTCCTCCAGACTCTGGCACCTTGATTTCCGAATGACATGCAAAATTTGCTTTCATCAGAAAAAAGTACTTGGGACCACTTAGCAACAGTCCAGTGCTGCTTCTCTGTAGCCCAGGTCAGGCGCCTCTGCCGCTGTTTATGGTTCAAAAGTGGCTTTACCTGGGGAATGCGGCACCTGTAGCCCATTTCCTGCACACGCCTGTGCACGGTGGCTCTGGATGTTTCCACACCAGACTCAGTCCACTGCTTCCTCAGGTTCCCCAAGGTCTGGAATCGGTCCTTCTCCACAATCTTCCTCAGGGTCCGGTCTCCTCTTCTCGTTGTACAGCGTTTTCTGCCACATTGTTTCCTTCCAACAGACTTACCATTGAGGTGCCTTGATACAGCACTCTGGGAACAGCCTATTTGTTGAGAAATTTCTTTCTGGGTCTTACCCTCTTGCTTGAGGGTGTCAATGATGGCCTTCTTGACATCTGTCAGGTCGCTAGTCTTACCCATGATGGGGGTTTTGAGTAATGAACTAGGCAGGGAGTTTATAAAAGCCTCAGGTATCTTTTGCATGTGTTTAGAGTTAATTAGTTGATTCAGAAGATTAGGGTAATAGGTCGTTTAGAGAACCTTTTCTTGATATGCTAATTTATTGAGACAGGTTTTTTGGGTTATCAGGAGTTGTATGCCAAAATCATCAGTATTAAAACAATAAAAGACCTGACAAATTTCAGTTGGTGGATAATGAATCTATAATATATGAAAGTTTAATTGTAATCATTACATTATGGTAAATAATGAAATTTAACACTATATGCTAATTTTTTGAGAAGGACCTGTAGGTCATGAAGCAGCAAAACAGACCGAGACCATCACACTACCACCACCATTTTTTACTGTTGGTATTAATGTCCCTTTTCTAAAATGCTGTTACTTCTACACAAGATGTAATGGGACATACACCTTCCAATAGCTCACCATTTGTCTCATCAGTCCACAGAGTATTCTCTCAAAAGTCTTGTGGATCATCATGTTTTTTGGCAAAACTGACACAAGCATTTTATGTTCTTATTACTCACCAGTGGTTTTCATCTTGGAGCTCTGCCATGCAGGCCATTTTTGCCCAGTCTATTTCTTATGGTGAAGCTATGAACACTGATCTTAACTGAGGCAAGTGAGGCCTGCAGTTCCTTGGACATTGCTGTGTGGTCTCTTGTGACTTCTTAGATGAGTCATCATAGCGCTCTTGGTGTAGTTTTAGTTGGCCAGCCACTCCTGTGAAGGTTCACCACTGTTCCATGTTTTCGTAGTTTGTGGATAATGGCCCTCACTGTGGGCCTGCATGTGGCTTGGGAATTTGAGCTCAAATGAGCTTCTCAAAGATATGTTAATAAACCACAGTTAGTTTATGTTTTAAAGGTTGGGGAGGGCAATCACTTTTTCACACAGGGCCTCGTAGGTTTGGATTTATTTTTCCCTTAATAATAAAGACCTTAATTTAAAAACTGCAGCTTGTATGTACTTGTGCTCTCCTTGTCTAATATTTAAATTTGTTTGAAACATTTAAGTGTGACAAATATGCAAAAGAATAGGAAATCAGAAAGGAGGCAAACATTTTTTCGCACAACTGTATATATATATATATATACAGTGGGGCAAAAAAGTATTTAGTCAGTCAGCAATAGTGTAAGTTCCACCACTTAAAAAGATGAGAGGCGTCTGTAATTTACATCATAGGTAGACCTCAACTATGGGAGACAAACTGAGTAAAAAAAATCCAGAAAATCACATTTTCTGTTTTTTTAACATTTTATTTGCATATTATGGTGGAAAATAAGTATTTGGTCAGAAACAAACAATCAAGATTTCTGGCTCCCACAGACCTGTAACTTCTTCTTTAAGAGTCTCCTCTTTCCTCCACTCATTAGCTGTAGTAATGGCACCTGTTTAAACTTGTTATCAGTATAAAAAGACACCTGTGCACACCCTCAAACAGTCTGACTCCAAACTCCACTATGGTGAAGACCAAAGAGCTGTCAAAGGACACCAGAAACAAAATTGTAGCCCTGCACCAGGCTGGGAAGACTGAATCTGCAATAACCAACCAGCTTGGAGTGAAGAAATCAACAGTGGGAGCAATAATTAGAAAATGGAAGACATACAAGACCACTGATAATCTCCCTCGATCTGGGGCTCCACGCAAAATCCCACCCCGTGGGGTCAGAATGATCACAAGAACGGTGAGCAAAAATCCCAGAACCACGCGGGGGGACCTAGTGAATGAACTGCAGAGAGCTGGGACCAATGTAACAAGGCCTACCATAAGTAACACACTACGCCACCATGGACTCAGATCCTGCAGTGCCAGACTTGTCCCACTGCTTAAGCCAGTACATGTCCGGGCCCGTCTGAAGTTTGCTAGAGAGCATTTGGATGATCCAGGGGAGTTTTGGGAGAATGTCCTATGGTCTGATGAAACCAAACTGGAACTGTTTGGTAGAAACACAACTTGTCGTGTTAGGAGGAAAAAGAATACTGAGTTGCATCCATCAAACACCATACCTACTGTAAAGCATGGTGGTGGAAACATCATGCTTTGGGGCTGTTTCTCTGCAAAGGGGCCAGGACGACTGATCCGGATACATGAAAGAATGAATGGGGCCATATATCGTGAGATTTTGAGTGCAAACCTCCTTCCATCAGCAAGGGCATTAAAGATGAAACGTGGCTGGGTCTTTCAACATGACAATGATCCAAAGCACACCGCCAGGGCAACGAAGGAGTGGCTTCGTAAGAAGCATTTCAAGGTCCTGGAGTGGCCTAGCCAGTCTCCAAATCTCCAAATCTCAACCCTATAGAAAACCTTTGGAGGGAGTTGAAAGTCCGTGTTGCCAAGCGAAAAGCCAAAAACATCACTGCTCTAGAGGAGATCTGCATGGAGGAATGGGCCAACATACCAACAACAGTGTGTGGCAACCTTGTGAAGACTTACAGAAAACGTTTGACCTCTGTCATTGCCAACAAAGGATATATTACAAAGTATTGAGATGAAATTTTGTTTCTGACCAAATACTTATTTTCCTCCATAATATGCAAATAAAATGTTAAAAAAACAGACAATGTGATTTTCTGGATTTTTTTTTCTCAGTTTGTCTCCCATAGCTGAGGTCTACCTATGATGTAAATTACAGACACATCTCATCTTTTTAAGTGGTGGAACTTGCACTATTGCTGACTGACTAAATACTTTTTTGCCCCACTGTATATATATATATATATTATGTCTATGTACAGTATATGCATTATAGTAATATATGTGCACTATTTGTCTGCACAGCAGTGAGTAATGAGTTTGCTTTTTTAACATTTTGTGTAGACAATTCTTTTCTTGGCCCTTAACTGTGGAAAACCAAGTGGTTGATTACATTTTAATTTGGAGGGTATTATGTCTCTGTAATTGCAGAAAACATTCCTAGCATCTTCTTAATGCAGAACAAATTGTGTTGTCTTCACGGAGCTGCTCCCATGCGAGGGCGAGATTACTTCCTATGGCACACTAAACGCTTCATAGTTACGTGTAGACATTACTACATAGTCCAGTATGGTTACTAACAACAGTTAGAAGGGATCATCTTCAGGTCCCCTGACTATAACTTAATTCCCCTTTAAATATGCGTTAAATTATATTTTAAAGGAGAAAAGCAAACATGCAAAGTTCACTATTCATCCTTCATACATTGGAGATTCAACCCAGACTAAATTAGTGTGCCTTCAAGTTTACTTACAATTATCAATGGAACATGAACATATTTTCACATAATTCAAAACCGTCTATGGGGTTTTACTAATCTAGGTAAAATTATAAATGTCATATAAGTACAGCATATGAGCTGATTTTATAAAAAAAAAAGTCCTAAACCCTTTGATTTACTACTCCAGTTGCCTGACTTCCATTTAGCATTTTCCTTACAATTATCTTAATTTTCTGATCCATGATAGAAGTAAAGTAATTTTTTGAAAATCAATATATTCATAAAGTAATATAAATTAATATAATTGGTGCAGGATAACCGAACGTGCTCATCTTTCTTGTAATCCTCATTGTACACATCCTTGGTGTTTTTCTAGGTCCTAATGGTCACTTAGCAGCGTGACAACCTAATTTATGTCTTCTGTTGTATTCTGGGCTGCATAGATGTATTAGCTTCCGTTTCTGATCCTATTTGGATGGAAGTCCTAGTGTTCTGCTCCTGACCTAACCTTTGACTTATCCACCAGAAATGAACCTGTACTGTTGCCGGGACCTGACCTTTGGCTTGTATATATTTGTGCTTTTTATACTTACCATTTCTACCAAATGCTTACTATGTCTGTGTTATCCTAGATGCTCTGCTCTGTAAATTACAAAGAATTATGACTGTGATGTTGAATAGCTACAAATCCTGGTAAACAGCAAATTTGTGCTGCTAAAATTTGTTTCTTTTAATACCTCTTCCCACATTTTAAATGTAGTAAGGTAAAGTGGACAGGGTTATCCTTGAAAGGACAGAGCAGCCATTGTTCTTACAAATTTAATTACTGGTTAGAGAAAAATTTGGGAGGAAAGTAATTTGCCAATTTCTATAGTTGCAATCTCTCAAATTTATTATCCGGCATGAAAAATGTAAGCTAATAGAATGTATTTTATTTAGAATGGTCGTCCCACGAACAAAGTACATTTTAACTAATAGATCTTGGAATAAGTTCAACAATTGATTGTGTTAAAAGAATATATTCCTTTGCTGATATATACTTTTAATTGTGCCCCTGCTGCGTACTGTGCAATGGCTGTGTCTGACTGTACAGGGACATGAAGCAAAGGTAAGTATACAGACAGGATAGCACGGAATAACAGCTGATTCTTTCGGTCAAGTAAAACATGCTTTTAAACAATTAGGGAAATGTTTTAACTTACAGAAACCAGCGGCTATGATCCCGAACAACAATTTTTGTATACTCTTTTTTGCGTCCTCCCCTGGTCAGGAGCAGGAGATTTTTTTTTAAACAGAATCTGTCACCTAATTTTTCACATATAAGCTGTGGCCACCGCCATTAGGGGCTTATCTACAGTATTCTGTGATGCTGTAAATAAGCCCCCGATGTAACCTGAAAGATAAGAAAAACAGGTTATACTATACTGACCCAGGTGCGGTCCGGTGGGGTCCGGGTCCGATGGGCGTCGCAGGTCTGGGTCCGGCGCCTCCTATCTTCATACGATATTGTCATCCTCCTTGCTTAGTGTCATGGCTCCTGCACAGGCATACTGATTTGCCCAGTTGAGGGCAGAGTAAAGTACTGCAGTGCGCAGGCACTGGGCCTATCTGAGCTTTCCCGACACCTGCGCACTGCAGTACTTCGATCTGTTCTCAAGAGGGCAGAGAATTACGCCTGCTCATGAGCCGCGACAGAAGCAAGGAAGAGGACGTCATCGCATGAAGATTGGAGGCGCCGGACCCGGACCTGTGACACCCATCGGACCCTGACCGCACCAGGACTGCCCCTGGGTGAGTATAATCTAGCTTGATTTTCTTATCTTTCAGGTTACATCAGGGGCTTATTTACAGCATTACAGAATGCTGTAGATAAGCCCCTAATTGCGGTGGCCGCAGCTTATATGCGAGAAATGAGGTGACAGATTCCCTTTAAAAACATCGTATTGGGGAACTTATCATTATTCAAAGAACTGTTGAGTAAAATGTAATTTGTTTGTGGGAAAACCCCTTTAAATAGTAGTCAATCATACAAAAATAGTGAAAGGAATGTGTAAATTGATTATGTGGGTATTTATATGGTTTCATATTGTTCCTGTATGTACTGTAGTTTGTAAAATTGGATAAAGTAATAGGATTTCTATGGCCGTGCAGTGTATTTTACTCTATAAAATTTATAAATCTATAAAATTACTGTACCCTAATGTGCATAGGTGAGCGATCAAATGTAGACCACTGTTTGTGATAAAGAATGAAGAGAATAATGGAAATATCTGTAAAATGCTGCTGAATAAATGGGCGCTGAGCAAGCAGTAAGAAATTAAGTATGTAAAACTAACAGTAGTTAGTACTAAACTTATAGAGCCACTTACTTTTACCGTCTCCTTTCCAACAGTTAGGGCGACATGGTGGCTCAGTAGTTAGCACTGCAGCCTTGCAGCACTGGGATCCGAGGTTCAAATCCAACCAAGGACATCACCTGCAAGGAGTTTGTATGTTCTCCCCATGTTTGCATGGGTTTCCTACCATACTCCATACAACATATTGGTAGAGAATTTAGATTGTGAGCCCCAATGGGGACAGTGGTGATAATGTCTGTAAAGCTCTGCAGAATAAGATAGCGCTATATAAGCAAACCATAATAAGAGTTCCATGACTTTAACCGAAGGACAAAAAATTGCATGTTTTAACAAGTGATATTTGAACTTGCTTTGTTATCCTGTTACTTTATCTCAACGGCAACATCCTAAAATTATTTTATGTATTCCAAGATGTGTCTGGGAAAACATAATTTAATGTGACAACATCAGCAACGCTATCACATTTCTGTATAAGTGACTTCAGACACATTGATGTTCACAGTCCTCACAATACTCCAAAAACAGAAATTCTAAAATATTCTGTTGACAGCAATTCAATGTAGTTGTGAACTGTAAAACTAAGGATATCATTGTGCTATCAGTGGGTGAGGAAGAGTGAAAGACTGCTTGTGAATGAATGCATGAATTTTCATGGCTCATTCAGAAGTAAGTCTTCTGTATTTGCTTGCCTGACTTCCCTGAATCATAATTCATCTGTAAAGCCACCTACCAGCCGCATACACACATGTATCTGTGTCTGGACAGTGCTGTCTTTCTGACATTTGAGAAAATCAGTTGTTGCTCCTTAATAAACATTATAACTGTTACAACTATAAAAGTGTAGCTTACGCTCCTCGCATCCATGTTCTTCATTTTTATGAAATAAATAACATTTTTTTCCGAGACGCAGAGTGCCATCTCTTCACTACTTCTTTTGGATTCTTCTTGGTTTTTCTATCTTCTGTCTGAACATTCAAATAAGAACAATGAAAAGAACAAAGAAAACCACAACATGGACAGGTGTGTCCAGACTTATATACATATACAGTGAGGAAAATAAGTATTTGATACACTACAGATTTTGCAAGTTTTTTCACCTACAAAGAATGGAGAGGTCTGTAATTTTATCATAGGTACACTTCAGCTGTGATAGATAGAATTTAAAAATAAAAAACTGAAAATCACATTGTATGATTTTTACATACAGTAATTAAATTGCATTTTATTGCATGAGATAAGTATTTCATCACCTACCAACCAGTAAGAGTTTTGGCTCTCACAGACCTGTTTTTAAAGAAAAAACTTTAAGAAGCCCTCCTACTCTGCACTCATTACCTGTATTAATTGCACCTGTTGTAATTTGTTACCTGAATAAGAGACACCTGTCCCTTCACTGAATCAATCACAATCCAAACTCTCCACCTTGTCCAAGACCAAAGAGCTGTCTAAGGACAACAGGGACAAAGTTGTAGACCTGCACATGGCTGAGATACAGTACCTGCATGACAATAGGTAAGCAGCTTGATGAGAATGTAATGACCAGAGGTCCGAATAAGATCCAGTGGGTCACAAACCGATACTGAGGCAGAAATAACAATACTTTCTTTACTAAAATGACAATTGTAGTGAGTTTTAGTATTGAAGGAAACAGACTGAATTTCCCTTTCAATTACACTCATTCATTACACTCATTCAGAGCTGAAATCAATATGCCAATCCCAATGTCCCTCTTTGAGTGTGTTACACTGAGGTTTAGAATAAATTTACCTATCCAAAAGGTCAAACAAGGTACTAAGAAAACAGGTATAAATAGGATGAGGTGGTATTATGGGACCCCCTGGGATGGCACACTGAGTATAAACCATTCAAAACCCACAATTGCAATACATATAAATATAATAGAAGTCCTTAAAAACTTAATCTGGGATACCCGGGTATTAATAACTATGGTACCATTAATCTGAGGTGAGTCTCTACTAAGGCATATAATTTGCATTGGCTGCAGCCAGTCCCAAAATCTTTGGCGCCAAAAACAACCACATGAAAACAAGGCTCAGCGTCTTGTTGGCCGATGCCGAGCCAACACGTTGGGGACTCACAGTTCGAAGCCTCAAGATACGGTCCGGGATAGCACTTCAATGGGGATTGTCGGGATCCCTCTCAATATGAATGGTACAGGATACTGTCTCTCCTCCAGCAGTCAATCACAAATTCTCCTGAGTGCAAACTGCCTGAATCTGCACAGGATAAATGTTTTCTGTTGCTTTTCAGCTTAGCGCAGCAGGGACTCCACAGAGTTCCAAAGTCATACAGCTCTCATGAATGCTCTGTAATTGTTCCACAACAGAACCACAGGTTCACCAGAGGAAGGGGTTAACACCCTCACTAACACGCTGGGAGCAGGACAGTCTTTACAGAATCCAAACTTCTAACTTCACATCAGCGGCCACATGCTGCTTCTAAGTTCTCACACAGCAGTTTCTCTTTGCCCCCTCCCTTCCTCTCTCATGAGCTTCCTCACCCACACAGTTTTCGGGGTCTTTTCACTCAGCTCAGACATACAGAAAAAGCAGGGTCCTAATGCTTCTCAAGGTGGGAACATCATGGTGTGGGGATGTTTTTCAGTATGCAGTACTGACAAACTTCATGTAATAGAATGAAGGATGAACGGACAAATGTACCGATACATTCT
The DNA here is from genome assembly GCF_032444005.1 of Ranitomeya imitator. Classification (NCBI taxonomy): domain Eukaryota; kingdom Metazoa; phylum Chordata; class Amphibia; order Anura; family Dendrobatidae; genus Ranitomeya; species Ranitomeya imitator. The sequence continues at coordinate 413,022,850 of NC_091286.1, read as the reverse complement.
TGATTAAACTCTGCTGCCATCTACCAGGTTGATGAGGATGAAACGAGGGTGGACATTTCAGCAAGATAATGATCCCAAACACGCAGCCAAGGAAACTAAATTTGTTTTAGAGAGAAATTAAAGCTGCTAGAATGGCCCAGCCAATTACCTGACCTGAGTCCAATAGAAAATTTATGAAAAGAACAAAAGCTCAGAGTTCATAGAAGGAGACTGCAGAACCTTTTTGAAAAATGTTTGTGTGGAATAATGGGCCAAAATCACACCAATGAGCAATGTATGTCACTAGTTTCTCAATACAGGACATGTATTGAAGCTGTTATCACCAGCAAAGGCTTTTGTATGAAGTACTAAATAAATTTCAGTAAGCGCATTCCATACTTTTTCCATCTGTCATTTCTCATTATTACACATATCTTAATTTATGCACATCTATGATTTGATTTCTTTGCCCCTATGGATTGGATGGGTTGCTACTAACATCTGGTGAGAATTTCACATCAATAGCACCTTTAGAGGTATATGTGGTGATAACTAGTGATGATTGAAGAGTGAAATATTGGGATTCGGGAAAATCGGCATGAATAATTTCTAACATCCATGAATTCGTACTGTATAACGAATCCAATGCAAGTCAATGGGAAAGTCGAATATTTTTCATCTGTACCAAACAAACAAGTCTGGGGGCATGGGAAAAATCTGAAATTGATGGGAAAGAGCTAAAACTAAATGGGAACAGCATGGAGAAGATGCCTGCATGCCTTTCAGAGCTACCTATGGTGTCTGGGAATAATGTTGTCAGACTATTGTGTCTGTTTTACAGATTTTTAAAAAGACCTACCAACCCAAACCCAAAAAATTCCTTCATGATTACATGTATAAAATGCAAAATAAAAAAATTATATATATACAGTATATATATATATATATATATATATATATATATATATATATATATATATATATATATACCTTCACTATAGCATATATTCACACGGAGCATGCCAAATAGTTAGCAAGATAGTGGAATACACATTCCCCAATCCTTTACAATACCATTTCAAACATGCCCATTTGAATTTTCGGCTTGGCCCGCCACCACGACCGACCGTGTCCATCACCATGTCATTATGCGGCCATAGCTGACGATTAGCAAAGTGCCAGCAGGTGTCATGAAACCTTAGTTTGGAAAGGGCCCTCAGGTAGCCCTTTATCATTAATTTGGGAGGTCCCTCCCTTATGCCAAATATGCCAGGTAATGGAATACATATTTCCCATCATTTTACAATGCCAGCTAAAACATGCACGTTTCAATTTTGGGCTTTGCCCACCACCACCACCACCATGTCCACTGCCATGTCATTATGCGACCCTTGCTGACAATTAGCAGAGTGCCAGCAGGTGCCATGAAACCTGAGTTTGTTAAGGGGCCTCAGATGGCCCTGTATCATACATTTGGGAGAGCTCTCACTTCTAAATTTGGGAGGACCTCCCTCATGCCAAATAGCCAGATAGTGGAATACATATTCCCCATCCCTTTGCAATGCCATTTCAAACATTTCCATTTGCTGCTCGCCACCACCACCATGTCCACTATCATGTCATTATGCAGCCCTCAGTTTTCATTTTCAGAGAGGCACCATGTGCTGTGAAACCTGCATTTGTAAGGTCCACAGTTCATTTTTGCCACTGGATCTCAATGGAACCACTGTCATAGCAGGTGAAGCCGCTGTAAGGTGAATATAATACAGGAGTTGGGTGAGCTGTATGATCAATGTCAGTAAATTGGATGCTAGCAGACACCAAAAGCATTAGAATTCAATTTGGAATACAGTGTATGCAAGCAAGGGCCTGTATTGTGGTCAGTCTGTCAGGCCTGAAACCCAGGCCTGAAACACGTACAAGCCTCATTTTACTTGGAAGCAGCCTCCTCAAGGGAAAGAGGCAGGAGTGCCATTGACCAATCTGCACAAGCCTGCGAATTTCTTCTGGAAGCTACCCAACCAGGCAGAATGTATCTTTTGCATGGTTTTGATCAACAATGGAGTAATTGCAGTATATGTCCCAGAGATTGTCGAGGTCTGTGGAGTGTATTACTCAGCTGACAGGCAATGCAACAGAGCTCAGGTAAAGGCCTTAGCGTGGCAATGACCATGTTCCAATATGTGTATGGCTGCGGCCTGAATAGGTCTGCGGAGCGTATTAACCCAGTCTCTTACGCATGCTTAAAATATACAAAAACTAGCCAATACACCACCACCATTTTTTGTAAGGACCCAAATGTAGAAAATGCAAGGGAAGCAACAGTTTAATAATAAGACACAAAACTCATTTAGGAGCCTGGAAAAGTCAGCAATGGTCTTTGTCCAACACCGGACAATGTAAATTGCTATGCCCTATCTAACTAACAATTTGTGAACAGACATACATGCTGATAAGGGACAACTGATCGCTGCGCTGGGACAAGGAACTGGACGTGGTTTCTGACTGTTGTGTCTGTGCAACTGCAGGTTGTGGACAGGAGGCCTCAGCACCTCCTTCCTGGACAGCAGAGTGGGAATGATGTAACACAGGGGAACGGCTATTGGTTTCATCGTCAGACACATATTTTGTATACAGGCGTTTCGCCCACCTACCTATATGAGCAGTAAATTGCGTATGCTAACAGAGGTATTATGTCAAATTTCCCTTTATAAAGGTGTGGGTAAGATTTTTGAACTAGCAGCATATATAGAGCATATTTCATTACTCATATTATTCTGTGTAAGGCTGAAATCTGAAGAATTGTGGGAGCATATTAATGCATTTATGTTCCAAAATGTCCAAGTGCAGACCCAAAAAACAACATCAGGCTACCAGATACATGCTTAAATAGACCGTGAGAAGGGCAACACAATAAAAAAAATTCTAATTAAAGAATATATAGAAATTGAGAGTAGAAATCTGACCATTGCAGAACGTACAAAGGTTTCCAAAAATTACCTCAAGAGGGCTGTATCATACACGCTGAAAGAGGCCGTGATGGGGACCTCACAATACATTTAGCAGTTATTACAAGGGGTAGAGATAGAGAGTACAAGTTTCACCATTGCACAATGTGCAAAGGTTTTAAAAAAAAATAGCCAAGGAGTCTCTTTCAGACCAGCTGAAAGACGCCGTGATGGGGACATCACATTACACTTAGCAGCTATTCCAAGAGGTAGAGATAGAGAGTACAAATTTCACCATTGCACAATGTGCAAAGGTTTCAAAAAGTACAAAACAATACCTATGTGGATTATACATAGATGAACACTAAGTACTTGTTGCAGAAGCAGGAGGAGGAGTTGATTTCCTGAACAAAATGGTTTGGGATGGTAAGGGATGGATGTTAAAACAACTTCCAAAACATACATTTGGCCTGCATTTACATAAAGTTGCTGTCATGCATAGGGCTTACAAAGTTGAAGGAAATCCAGCCCTTGTTCAATTTTAGAAAAGTCAGCCTGTATGCATTTTCCGTTGACAGCCGTGTGCGCTTAGCATGTATGATTACACGTGCCAAACGAAAAAAATACTCATACAACATACTCGTGGCAGGGCTTAGCAGCACCTCCAAGGTGTACAAGGAGAGGTCGGGCCAAGTATGCAGCTTGGACAACCAATAAAGGGCACTGAAGAATCAGGAAGGACCCAGATATGGTAACTTAAGTAGTTCTTCACCATCTTGGTCAACTTCTCCCTCCTCGTCATAGTTATACCCACAGATAGCCCTTGCTGATGGGACGTTCTCATGAAAATGGCCCAGTTGGTGGACATCCCCCCCTGAGTTGCACCTAGTGTTTGTGGCCCTCTCCTGTAATACTTGTGGGCAAAAAGAGCCTGTAAATCTGCCACCAGTATTGTCTGAGGGTAATATTTTGATTAAGTCTTCCACTACGGCCCTCTGGCATGCATGAACTGAAAATGGAACGTCTGTGCCTGACATTAGAGAAGCAAATTTCTCCTTGTACCGTGGATGTAGAAAGGTGCACAGCCAGTATTTCATGGTGGAGAAAATGTGTTTCACGTAAGTGTCTTGGGAAAGGCATCTGGACATGAACTCTGCCATGTGTGGCAGACTACAAAGAGTCAAACGTTCAGTGTTCTCACCATGAAGAACACTAACCATCCTCTCCTCCTCACTATGCATAGCCTCATCCTCCTCCTCTTCAGGCCATCCATGCTGGACAGTCATGAAGCTGGGATTGGGAGAGCCCTCTGTAGCGCAGGGCAAAAAATCATGTTCCTCCTCATCCTCCTCCTCCTGTTCCTCATCATCACCCAATGTAACCTGAGAATACTATGTGAGGTTTGGCTGAGTGGTATCAACCACTGTAAAATCTTGCTCTATAGCCACCTGCTTGGCATTCAAAGCTTCCTCTTTCAGATTCTGCAGCGAACGTTTTAATAGACAGTGCAATAGGATGGTTAGGCTCATAATAGTGTCATCAAGGCTCACCATCTTGGTGCAGTACTCAAAGTTTTGAAGAAATTCACATATGTCAGCGATCCACACCAACTCGGCAGTGTGGGGGCTGAGTGTTACTCTGACGGACATTGAGAAGCTGGAATTCAGAGACTGCCCTCTGCTGCTCACTAAGCCTTGCCACTATATGGAATTCCAGCATTTGAGCAGGTCACAAATCAGTTGGTGACGAGGCAAATTATAGCCTTTTGCAGTGAAGCTAGACCAGTGAAAGCCTGAGATGACTTTCGGAAATGTGCGCTTACACGGTGTACCTTGTCAAGTAGGTCAGGCAAGTCAGGGTATGTTTTTAAAAACTACTGTACAACCAAGTTCAACACGTGGACCATGCATGGAACGTGTACCAGCTTGCCGAGCTTTAAAGCTGCCACCAAGTTACTCCCATTATCGCACACAACCAGACCTTTTTGGAGGTTCAGAGGGGAGAGCCACTGATCGTTCTGTACTCTTGTCCCTTTCAAGAGCTTGGCTGCATTGTGAGCTTTATCATCTAAACAGATGAGGTTCAGCAGCGCATGCTGCCACTTCGCCAAGACAGTGCTGCAGATTTCCCAGCTGGGTGTAACAATTATGAAGGTACTATGGAATCTGATTGCGTAGGATAAAATGAATCTGAGACCAAAGTTGAGACAAATAAATTGTAACATAGTAACATAGTAACATAGTTAGTAAGGCCGAAAAAAGACATTTGTCCATCCAGTTCAGCCTATATTCCATCATAATAAATCCCCAGATCTACGTCCTTCTACAGAACCTAATAATTGTATGATACAATATTGTTCTGCTCCAGGAAGACATCGAGGCCTCTCTTGAACCCCTCGACTGAGTTCGCCATCACCACCTCCTCAGGCAAGCAATTCCAGATTCTCACTGCCCTAACAGTAAAGAATCCTCTTCTATGTTGGTGGAAAAACCTTCTCTCCTCCAGACGCAAAGAATGCCCCCTTGTACCCGTAAACAGATCCTCAGCGAGATATTTGTATTGTCTCCTTATATACTTATACATGGTTATTAGATCGCCCCTCAGTCGTCTTTTTTCTAGACTAAATAATCCTAATTTCACTAATCTATCTGGGTATTGGAGTTCTCCCATTAAATTGTATTTAACAAAGCAAGGAGTATAACATAAACTAACAGAGACAATCCTGAAATTACAGCAAAGTGCAAATCACAAAACTGAAATGTCCAGCAACTATGATAGCGGGGCACTACAGCCAATACAAGCAAGTCCAGCAGTTTTATGAAGCAAGAGTGCTACCGACACTCCTACGTGATAGCCAGAAATAGGTAGACAGTGGAGCCAACATCTTTCATGGAAGTCCAGAAATATGCAGGTGGAGCACAACAAGGAGAAGGTTTTTCAGTGTACCTCTTTTTGGGCTGAAAAGTCCCACTCAAGCTCAGCGCAGCAGTCCACACAGAACAGTCCAAGAATTAGTACATAGATAATAGAAATGTCAGAAATTCTTAAGGAACACAGCAGAACCAGAAATGGATAGCTCCTCTCTTTAGAAGTTAGGACAAATGGCAACCACCACCAGGATCAGGAAGCAGCACAGAGGACTAAAGGCAGCTGGAAGTGATGAGGCAGAGCACAGAGTAAAAGAGCAGCAGCAGGAACTCCAGAAGCAAGCCAGAAGGAAGATCAGAAGCTAAGAGCAACAAAATACTCAGGCAAGGGGTATTTCCCGACCCGGACTTAAAACACAGAACTGACAGGAAGTTCAAGGACAGGGCAAAGTACCAGACTTCATTTTGCTCCATAGAACATCTGGAAACCTTACACTGGGGAGTGATGGGGAGGCTAGTTCAGCTGAAGATAAGGAGGAGAAGGAGAGACAGGAAGTGGAATATGATGAGACTGAAATGCTTATGGAAGTTGCATACCTCCCAACTTTTGAAGCTGGGAAAGAGGGACAAAGTTAGCGGCGCACAAGGCGCGCCGCGGCAAATTTTAGGCCACGCCTCTGACCACACCCATTCACTAGTCCCACCCATATCCACATCTCAACCACACCCATTTAGCACTGCTGATCACACTGTTCATAAAGAATAATTATAAACAAAAAAAATATGGCCACACAGTGCTCCATACTGTATAATGGCCACACAGTGCTCCATACTGTATAATGGCCCCACAATGCTCCATACTGTATAACGACCACACATGATGCTCAATATTGTATAATGGCCACACATGATGCTCAATACTGTATAATGGCCACACATGATGCTCAATACTGTATAATGGCCCCACATGATGCTGAATACTGTATAATGACCCCACATGATGCTCAATACTGTATAATGGCCACACATGATGCTCAATACTGTGTAATGACCGCACATGATGCTCAATACTGTATAATGGCCCCACATGATGCTCCGTACTGTATAATGGCCCCACATGATGCTCAATACTGTATAATAGCCCCACATGATGCTCAATACTGTATAATGGCCCCACATGATGCTCAATACTGTATAATGGCCACACATGATGCTCCATACTATATAATGGCCACACATAATGCTCCATACTGTATAATGGCCCCACATGATGCTCAATACTGTATAATGGCCCCACATGATGCTCAATACTGTATAATGGCCCCACATGATGCTCAATACTGTATAATGTGTTGTGAATTCTGTTATCGAACTCCCTCCTGTGGTCATGAATGGTACTTCGGCGAGTTCTGTCCATGGACTCCCTCTGGTGGCTGTGAGTGGAGCTGCTGGTTCTGAGGTTCCTTCCACAGATGACCTAGTTTAGTCTTAGGCTGGCTGCTCTATTTAACTCCACTCTGATCGTTACTCCATGCCAGCTGTCAATGTTCTTGTACTGGTTCTGTTCGCTCTTGGATCTTTCTGGTGACCTGTCTACTCCAGCAGAAGCTAAGTCCCTGCTAGTTAATTATTTGTTCATTGTTTCCTTGTCCAGCTTGCTATCATGATTTTGCCTTGCTAGCTGGAAGCTCTGGGATGCAGAGTGGCACCTCCGCACCGTGAGTCGGTGTGGAGGTCTTTTTGCACACTCTGCGTGGTCTTTTTGTAGTTTTTTGTGCTGACCGCAAAGATACCTTTCCTATCCTCAGTCTGTTTAGTAAGTCTGGCCTCCCTTTGCTGAAACCTGTTTCATTTCTGTGTTTGTGACTTTCATCTTTACTCACAGTCAATATATGTGGGGGGCTGCCTTTTCCTTTGGGGAATTTCTCTGAGGCAAGGTAGGCTTTATTGTCTATCTCTAGGGCTAGTTAGCTCTTAGGCTGTGAAGAGGCATCTAGGTAGAGTTAGGTACGCTCCACGGCTATTTCTAGTTGTGTGATAGGATTAGGGGTTGCGGTCAGCAGAGCTCCCACTTCCCAGAGCTTGTCCTGTGTGAGTTTAACCATCAGGTCGTTCCGGGTGCTCCTAACCACCAGGTCCATAACAATAATGGCCCCACATGATGCTCAATACTGTATAATGGCCACACATGATGCTCCATACTATATAATGGCCACACATGATGCTCTATACTGTATAATGGTCCCACATGATGCTCAATACTGTATAATGGCCCCACATGATGCTCAATACTGTATAATGGCCCCACATGATGCTCAATACTGTATTATGGCCACACATGATGCTCCATACTATATAATGGCCACACATGATGCTCCATACTGTATAATGGCCCCACATGATGCTCAATACTGTATAATGACCGCACATGATGCTCCATAGTGTATAATGACCGCACATGATGCTCCATACTGTATAATGACCGCACATGCTGCTCCATACTGTATAATGACCGCACATGATGCTCCATACTGTATAATGGCCCCACATGATGCTCCATACTGTATAATGACCGCACATGATGCTCCATACTGTATACTGGTCGCACATGATACTTCGTACCGTATAATGGCCACACATAGCTACTCCTACACACGCGGCTGCGCTCCGTACACTTTGCACACACGGCTCCGCTCCGTTCGCACGGCTCCAGTCCATACATCTCATACACACACGGCTCCGCTCCGTACACCTCGTACACATTCAGCTCCGCTCCATACACCTCATACACGGCTCCGCTCCATACACCTTATACACACACGGCTCCGCTCCATACATCTCGTACACATGGCACTACTCCGTACACCTCATACACACACTGCTCCGCTCCATACACATTGCACAAGCTGCTCCGCTCCGTATACCTTGCACACACACGGCTCCACTGCGTACACCTCATACACATACGGCTCCTCTCCATACATCTCGTACACACGGCACTACTCCGTACACCTCGTACACACATGGCTCCGCTCTATACACATTGCACACACTGCTCCGCTCCGTATACCTTGCACACACACAGCTCCGCTGCGTACACCTAATATACATACGGCTCCTCTCCATACATCTCGTACACACACGGCACTACTCCGTACACCTCGTACACACACGGCTCCGCTCTATACACATTACACACGCTGCTCCGCACACCTTGTACACACATGGCTCTGCTCCGCACACCTCGTACACACGTGGCTCTGCTCTGTACACCTCATACACACGTGGCTCTGCTCTGTACACCTCGTACACACGTGGCTCCACTCCATACACCTTTCACACTCTGCTCTCATCCGCGCACCTCTAACACACGACTCCGCTCCATACACCTTTCACACGCTGCTCCGCTCCGTACACCTCGTACACATGCGGCTGTGCTCCGTACACCTCGTACACACGCGGCTGTGCTCCGTACACACGCGCTGTGCTCTGTACACCTCGTACACATGCGGCTGTGCTCCGTACACCTCGTACACACGGCTCCGTACACCTCTTACACACGACTCCGCTCCGTACACACGACTATGCTCCGTACACCTCGTACACACGCGGCTGTGCTCCAAACACCTCGTACACACGCGGCTGTGCTCCGTACACCTCGTACATGTTGCAGAGTGCGTCTTCTTGCAGTCACCGCTGTACTTAGGAGAGCTTCAATCAGCAAGATATCTTGAGTAAACAGTATTTACTTCATACTGGATAAACATGAGATACAATTCAGTGTCACACAGTCCGTGCACTGAAGACAACACATTCATGAAGAAAAGCAAAACCGAAAGTAAAAAAACAACCAACCATTGAGAGCTTCCCTCCCCACATTACAGCAAGTATATGACTTTACACACTATCGCCATCTGCTGTCTGGTTAGTATAAAGTCCTCCTTTCACTTATAATAAGTCCCAATCTGTTGCATATGCCAACACCCTTTCTCAACAGTAAGGACTTATTCAATCAAACCCAACTTTTTTATTAGTCTCTGATGTTTATCAGCATTCAACGCCTTCGTGAAAATGTCTGCTGTCATTTCTTCAGTAGGACAGTACTCTAACTTCAAGACTCCTTGTTCCTGATGATCTCTCAAGAAATGATATTTCACATCAATATGTTTGGTTCTTGGATTGACTCTTTCCATCTGAGCAAGAACAAGACATCCTTGATTGTCCTCTTTCAGTTTTGTTGGTGCCAACTGTGGTTGTCCTAATTCTGTCAACAATTGTCTTAACCACAGTACTTCTTGACTCGCGTGTGCTGCGGCAACATATTCTGCTTCTGTTGAAGAAAGTGTCACAATTGACTGTTTCTTACTTGTCCAACTTATTGGTCCACCTGAGAGGAAAAAAATATGTCCACTGGTAGATCTTCTGTCAGTTGGATGTCCAGCCCAATCTGCATCAACATATCCTGTTAAAATGCAATCATCGCTTGTGGGTAATTTCAGCTTAACATTGCTAGTTCCTTTCAAATAACGCATTACTCTCTTCACGGCATTCCATTCAGCTTTATTTGGTTTTGATACCTTTCTACTAAGGATTCCTACTGCTGCTGCGATGTCTGGTCTTGTAACGGTTGCTGGATACAGTAGTTTTCCTATTGCTGTTCTGTATTCTTCATTATTTGGTAGCATATTTTGTTCACTGTTCATCTCTTTGAGATAGTTAGTTTCCATTGGAGACTTTACTGTTTTTGCATCTTTTAATCCAAATTTTTCTGTTATGTCTTGAATCATGTGATTTTGATTCAGTAGGAAACTTCCATCTTCTTCTCTTTCTACTTGTATTCCTAGGTATTGTTTTACATTTCCCAAGTCTTTGATTTCGAAATGTTGCTTCAGGAATTTTAGAATGTTTTTTTGTTATCCCTTTCTTGTTCAAAACAAATCAAAATGTCGTCTACATATATGAGTATGTAAATCCATCTATTAATCAGCCTTTATGTGTATAAGCATGGATCAGCTTTGCTTCTTTGAAATTTTTCATTTGTAAGTACTTCCGTGATTTTGTCATTCCACGCTTTAGCTGCTTGCTTTAAACCATATATGCTTTTCTGTAGTTTACAAACTTTGTTTGGATTTCTTTCATCTTTGAATCCTGGAGGTTGTTCCATATAAATGTCTTCTGTTAAATCTCCATTCAGAAAAGCTGTCTTTACATCCAGATGTCTCAGTTGCATCTGTTTCATTGCTGCAACTGTAAGTAAAGTTCTTATTGTAGTGTGTTTGACAACTGGAGCAAATGTCTCATCATAGTCTTCTCCATATTTTTGAGAATACCCTTTAGCTACGAGTCTTGCTCGGTATCTGTCAGCTGTGCCATCTGTTTGGTATTTAACTTTAAAAATTCATTTACATCCTATGGTTTTTCTTCCTTCTGGTAAATCTGTCAGTGTCCATGTATTTGAATCTTGCATGGATTTAATTTCTGTTTCTGTTGCTTCTATCCATTTATTAGCTTCTTCTACAGGCAGTTTAGATATTTCTTCCCAAGAAGTAGGCTCATAGATTTTTCTTGTGCTTGTCTTGTATGAGAGACGTTTTGGTGGTTTTCCTTTGTTCTCTCTCATTGAACGTCTTGGTTCTGTGTCTGTTTGTAGTTGTGATTCTTCACTTTCAGTATTTTGTTCTTCATTAACTTCTACTTCTTTCTCATCAGATATTTCTTCAGTTGTGTCATTATTGGTTTTCTCATTTTTTGTTTCAACTGAAATCATAATGTCTTCATTCAAATCTTCAATGAATGCCACACTGTTACTCACTGTAATTCTGTCTGTTTTGGGATCTAGGATTCTGTATCCTTTGCAATTTTCACTATATCCAACAAATATTCCTTCCATGGATCTGTTTTGAAGTTTGGAACGTTTTTCTGTTGGAATGAATATGAAAACTTTACATCCAAAAACTTTTAAATGATTGACACTTGGTTTCATACCTTGCCACAGTTCATATGGAGTTTTCGTCAGTTTTCTGGAAAAAAGTCGGTTCTGTAGATAAGTAGCTGTCATTGCTGCCTCACCCCAATATTTCTCTGGTAGTTTGGAATCAGTCAGCATACATCTTATCATCTCTGTTAGAGTTCTGTTTTTCCTTTCTGCTACTCCATTTTGTTCAGGTGTGTATGGAACCGTTTTCTGGTGTTCTATCCCATTTTGTCTTAAGTAGTCTTCTATTCTGTGACTTGTAAATTCACCTCCATTATCACTTCTGATGACAATTGGCTTCCTTTGAAATTTGTTACTTTATCTTGTTACATAGTCTACAAGTTTATCAAAAACTTCACTTTTGTTTTTAATTAAGTATGTGACTGTGTATCTTGAGTAATCGTCTATAAAAGTCAACATGTATCTATTGCCTCCTGATGTAGTCACTTTCATGGGTCCACATACGTCAGTATGCACCAAATCAAGTGGTCTTTCGCTTTTCATCTCACTTTCTTTTGGAATAGATATCCTTGTGGCTTTGGATTTTATACAACAATCACATCTTATGGTAATTGAGCAATCTGATATCTTTAAATCTTTTGTCAATTCTTTTCTCTGTAGTTCCCTTATACTGTCAGGGTGTCTATGTCCTAGATGTCTATGCCACATGTGAATACAGTTTTTGTGATCATGTGTACATACCTTCATCTGTTCCTTTGGTGTGTCAAAATGATATAATTGTTCATCTGCCTTGACTTTGGTTATCACCTTGTTTCCTGCAATAATTGCACACTCATTGTCTTTGAATTTCACTGTAAGTCCTTTTGCTGTTAAACGTTTCACAGATAATAATCCGCCTTCCAATTTTGGAACATACAACACATCTTGTACAAGTATCTTTGAATCTTGTCCGAACTTGTTTGAACAATTTAGCATACCTTGTCCGATACCTTCTGCGGTTATTTTGCTTCCATCTGCGAGATAAATAGCTTCTTTCTTATCTAAATCAAGATCAGTAAAGAAATTCTTGTCACTTGTCATATGACTCGTTGCTCCTGAATCAATAAACCAACCAAGTGATGATTTCTTGTCTGTTACTTTAAATGTGCCATTCCAATTATTCTCACATGAATCGGAAATTGTGTTTTTTACTTTTTCTGTATGCTTTTTATGTTGTAATTTTTGTTGTTCTGCTTTCCATATGGTACAGTCTTTCTTTAAATGACCTTTTTTCTTACATCTGAGGCATTCTCTTGTCTCTTTATTATAGGGTTTTTGGAATTCTGTAGCTTTAAGAGTGTTTTCACTGTCCTTTTCAGTAGAAGAATCATTTCTTTGTTCTTTTCTTCTCTGATATTCATCTATTAGTCTTGTTTTCACAAAATCTAATGTAATGTCAGTTTCTGGTCTCGTCTCAAGGGCATTTATCAAGGCTGTATACGAATCTGGTAAACTGCACAACAATATAGCTGCTACATGACTTTCTTTAACATCTTCACCAATAGATCTTAGCTGTGATATCACTTCCATCATTGAGAATATGTGCTTCTGCATATCGTCATTTGCACTCAATCTCATACTGTACAGCTTTCTTAATAAAAACAACTTGTGATTCAAGCTAGGTCTTTCATACAGTTTTCTTAATGCTTCCCACATTCCCTTAGCTGTTTCTTCATTTCTTATATGTATTAATTGAGCATCATCCACTAATAAGCTAATGGTGGCTCTAGCTTTTATATCCTTCTTATCCCATGTCTGATTATCTTGATCTGGTCTTGCTGTAACAATTACTTCCCATAGATCATCCTTAGATAACAACATCTCTACTTTGAATTTCCATGACTGATAATTTTCACTATTCAGTTTAGCTACTGTAAATTTCAGTTCTGTGTTACTCATCATCTTTATATAGTCTTACTTGTTTAGAGAGTTGTACTGAAGATATTCTCCTGTATGTCCTGTGAATTCTCTGCAATTATATCCAGCTCCTGGGATGCTGAATTCCTCTGTCACTCTGTATCTGGATTTAGTTCCTTCTGTTTACAGAGCTTATCTGTGTGCTCCGTTATCTGGGCTATAAACCAGGATCCTTCTGCCTGAGCTTGTAGTGCAGACCTGTAGTGTCTGGGGTGCCTGGGTTTATCTGGGGTGCCTGGGGTGCCTGGGGTTATCTGGGTCCATAACCTGTTGCAGAGTGCATCTTCTTGCAGTCACCGCTGTACTTAGGAGAGCTTCAATCAGCAAGATATCTTGAGTAAACAGTATTTACTTCATACTGGATAACCATGAGATACAATTCAGTGTCACACAGTCCGTGCACTGAAGACAACACATTCATGAAGAAAAGCAAAACCGAAAGTAAAAAAACAACCAACCACTGAGAGCTTCCCTCCCCACATTACAGCAAGTATATGACTTTACACACTATCGCCATCTGCTGTCTGGTTAGTATAAAGTCCTCCTTTCACTTATAATAAGTCCCAATCTGTTGCATATGCCAACAGTACACACACGGCTGTGCTCCGTACACCTCGTACACACGCAGCTGTGCTCCGTACACCTCGTACACACGCGGCTGTGCTCCGTACACCTCGTACACACGTGGCTGTGCTCCGTACACCTCATACACACGCGGCTGTGCTCCGTACACCTCATACACACGCGGCTGTGCTCCGTACACCTCGTACACACGCGGCTATGCTCCGTACACCTCATACACACGGCTCTGTACACCTCTTACACACGACTCCGCTCCGTACACCTTTCACATGCTGCTCCGCTCCGTACACCTCGTACACACGCGGCTGTGCTCCGTACACCTCGTACACACGCGGCTGTGCTCCGTACACCTCATACACACGCGGCTGTGCTCCGTACACCTCGTACACACGCGGCTGTGCTCCGTACACATCGTACACATGCGTCTGTGCTCCGTACACATCGTACACACGCGTCTGTGCTCCGTACACCTCGTACACGCGGCTGTGCTCCGTACACCTCGTACACCAGCGGCTGGGCTCCGTACACCTCGTACACACGCGGCTGTGCTCCGCACACCTCGTACACACGCGGCTGTGCTCCGTACACACGCAGCACCTCGTACACACGCGGCTGTGCTCCGTACACCTCGTACACACGCGGCTGTGCTCCGTACACCTCGTACACACGCGGCTGTGCTCCGCACACCTCGTACACAGGCGGCTGTGCTCCGTACACCTCGTACACACGCGGCTGTGCTCCGTACACCTCGTACACACGCGGCTGTGCTCCGTATACGACTTACACACGCGGCTGTGCTCCGCACACCTCGTACACACGCGGCTGTGCTCCGTACACACGCGGCTGTGATCCGTACACCTCTTACACACGCGGCTGTGCTCCGCACACCTCGTACACACGTGGCTGTGCTCCGTACACACGCGGCTGTGCTCCGTACACACGCGGCTGTGCTCCGTACACCTCGTACACACGCGGCTGTGCTCCGTACACCTCGTACACACGCGGCTGTGCTCCGTACACCTCGTACACACGCGGCTGTGCTCCGTACACCTCTTACACACGCGGCTGTGCTCCGCACACCTCGTAAACATGCGGCTGTGCTCCGCACACCTCATACACACGCGGCTGTGCTCCGTACACCTCGTACACACACAGCTGTGCTCCGCACACCTCGTACACACACGGCTGTGCTCCGTACACCTCGTACACACGCGGCTGTGCTCCGTACACCTCGTACACACGCGGCTGTGCTCCGCTCCATACACCTTTCACACGCTGCTCCGCTCCGTACACCTCGTACACCCGTGGCTGCGCTCCGTACACCTCATGCACACGGCTCCGTACACGTCTTACACACACGACTCCGCTCCATACACCTTTCACACGCTGCTCCACTCCGTACACCTCGTACACACGCGGCTGCGCTCCGTACACCTCATGCATACGGCTCCGCTCCGTACACATCTTACACACACGACTCCACTCCATACACCTTTCACACGCTGCCCTGATCCAGCTATGCTCCGTACACCTCATACACACGGCTCTGTACACCTCTTACACACGACTCCGCTACGTACACCTTTCACATGCTGCTCCGCTCCGTACACCTCGTACACACGCGGCTGTGCTCCGTACACCTCGTACACACGCGGCTGTGCTCCGTACACCTCGTACACACGCGGCTGTGCTCCGTACACCTCGTACACACGCGGCTGTGCTCCGTACACATCGTACACACGCGGCTGTGCTCCGTACACCTCGTACACCAGCGGCTGGGCTCCGTACACCTCGTACACACGCGGCTGTGCTCCGCACACCTCGTACACACGCGGCTGTGCTCCGTACACACGCGGCACCTCGTACACACGCGGCTGTGCTCCGTACACCTCGTACACACGCGGCTGTGCTCCGTACACCTCGTACACACGCAGCTGTGCTCCGCACACCTCGTACACACGCGGCTGTGCTCCGTACACCTCGTACACACGCGGCTGTGCTCCGTACACCTCGTACACACGCGGCTGTGCTCCGCACACCTCGTACACACGCGGCTGTGCTCCGTACACACGCGGCTGTGCTCCGTACACCTCTTACACACGCGGCTGTGCTCCGCACACCTCGTACACACGTGGCTGTGCTCCGTACACATGCGGCTGTGCTCCGTACACACGCGGCTGTGCTCCGTACACCTCGTACATACGCGGCTGTGCTCCATACAACTCGTACACACGCGGCTGTGCTCCGCACACCTCGTACACACGTGGCTGTGCTCCGTACACATGCGGCTGTGCTCCGTACACACGCGGCTGTGCTCCGCACACCTCGTACACACGCGGCTGTGCTCCGTACACCTCGTACACACGCGGCTGTGCTCCGTACACGACTTACACACGCGGCTGTGCTCCGCACACCTCGTACACACGCGGCTGTGCTCCGTACACCTCTTACACACGCGGCTGTGCTCCGCACACCTCGTACACACGTGGCTGTGCTCCGTACACATGCGGCTGTGCTCCGTACACCTCGTACACACGCGGCTGTGCTCCGTACACCTCGTACACACGCGGCTGTGCTCCGCACACCTCGTACACACGCGGCTGTGCTCCGTACACCTCGTACACACGCGGCTGTGCTCCGTACACCTTGTACACACGCGGCTGTCCTCCGCACACCTCGTACACAAGCGGCTGTGCTCCGTACACCTCGTACACACGCGGCTGTGCTCTGTACACCTCGTACACACGCGGCTGTGCTCCGTACACGACTTACACACGCGGCTGTGCTCCGCACACCTCGTACACACGCGGCTGTGCTCCGTACACACGCGGCTGTGCTCCGTACACCTCTTACACACGCGGCTGTGCTCCGCACACCTCGTACACATGTGGCTGTGCTCCGTACATGTGCGGCTGTGCTCCGTACACACGCGGCTGTGCTCCGTACACCTCGTACACACGCGGCTGTGCTCCGTACACCTCGTACACACGCGGCTGTGCTCCGTACACCTCGTACACACGCGGCTGTGCTCCGTACACCTCGTACACACGCGGCTGTGCTCCGTACACCTCGTACACACGCGGCTGTGCTCCGCTCCATACACCTTTCACACGCTGCTCCGCTCCGTACACCTCGTACACCCGTGGCTGCGCTCCGTACACCTCATGCACACGGCTCTGTACACGTCTTACACACACGACTCCGCTCCATACACCTTTCACACGCTGCTCCACTCCGTACACCTCGTACACACGCGGCTGCGCTCCGTACACCTCATGCATACGGCTCTGCTCCGTACACATCTTACACACACGACTCCACTCCATACACCTTTCACACGCTGCCCTGATCCATACACCTCGTACACACACGGCTCTGCTACATCCACACTGTAAACACCTCCTGACCTCACACATACGCTGCTTTACCCTCCTCCGGCGCCATGGCAACCAGCAAAGTCCTGTACACGGAGGTCCTCCTCCCGATCATGTGACCCCCTGACTCCTCCCATCCTGTGACCTCATCACAGGTCCTGTGCACAGAGCAGCCATTATGTGGTGTGCTTCTGTGCGGGCCGGGTGCAGGGACTCAGGGAGCTCTCAGCTGACTGGGTGATATCACATACCTCCCAACCAGTGTGGGACAATTAATGTCCCGCCCGGGATCACGGGGCTGACTGTCAAAATCAGGACAGTCCTGCTGGATCCGGGACGGTTGGTAGGTATGAAGTTGGGCCTGCTATTCTTGGTGTGGGTAAGATGTGTGATGTTCCAGTCCCAGACTCCACCAGGTTAACTCAGTATGCCATCAGGGAAATGTATCGTCTCTGTCCACATGTGGGTGGTTAGTTGTAACTTCCCAGTGACTGCGTTGGTCAGAGCACGGCTGATATTGTGTAACACGTGCTTACGTAACGCCAGGGCGGCACACCGGGAAAAATAGTGTTGGCTGGGAATCGAGTACCCATGGGGCTAAAATCGCCAAGTCGAAATAGCAACATTTTCAGTACTAACAATCTGACAATGTGGATGTTTAGCATTTGGGCTTGTGGATGGGTGGGTGGCTGGATATTTCTGCTTTCTAGTAAATGTCTGGGGCAGGGACAACTGAACGCTGCGCTGGGACAATGAAGTGCATGTAGTTGCTGACTGTTTTGTGTGTGCAACCTCTGGTTTTGGGCAGGAGGCATCAGCTCCTGCTTCTTGGTCAGCAGATTGGGAAGGATGTAACACATGGGAAGGGGCAGTGGTTTGACCCTCAGACACTGATTTGGTACCCAGCCATTCTGCCCACCTACTGGGGTGTTTGGCTGCTACGTGCTTTTGCATGCTGGTGGTGCTCAGGTTGACAGTGTTCTTGCTTCTTCTAAGCTTGGTTTGGCAGATGCTGCAAATGCTTCTTTATCTGAAGGACTTTCAGAAAACAACTGCCATACAGGGGAGCAACGCACCCTTGGACTGTTATCTAGCCGAGTGGGGGGGCTCTGTGGAACAGTTGACCAAGTTCTACCTCTGGGCAAACCACTACCTCTTCTTGCCTCTTTTCTAGCTACAAATGCATCCCCCTCTGCACTGCATTGCTGTGCACTGTGTGCTACCTTGCCAAGTTAGATCAGTGACTTCATCATCAACCACGTCGCCTTCCAATTCCTAAGTTTGATCCTCCTTGTGAGCTTCAATTTGAGGCTGACCTGATGGCAACTGTGGCTCATGATTATCCTCCACCTCTTCAAACATCAATTGACCTTCTCCAACGTGCCTTTCTCCTGGCCATGGATGCTCAAATATTTGGGCATCACTGCACTCCACCCCCTCATGACCCTCTTGAATGGTGCACTTTGAGAGGCCTGACAATTTACAAGGCAACATAAACAGTTCCTCAGAGTTGGGGTCATATGTCTCCTGAGACTCTTGATGGAGGGAGGAAGAAGGACCAGCTTGAGGCTTCAGGTGCCCAGCCTCTCGACTACTGAGACTGGACCATGTGGAAGACTTTGTGGTGCTGCTTGTCAACACACTGGAGCTTTTGTCTGCCATCCAACATCCTCGCACTTGTCTGGGTTCGTTAGTGGTATAGCGCGCTGATCAATTTTTGACAGGAACCTAAATACAGTCACCTTTGGATGTCACATGGCCTTGGCGTGCACCACCACATCCACGTCCCTTAACGTCACCCTTTCTAATCTTGAATGCGTTATGCTTATGAAACCAAAAAACACTGGCATTATTTTTCACAAGTATTCTTACAAAGGTCTTGTGTACAAATTCACTGTATCTAGCAATGTGTGGCTATTTGTTTGGAGATCGTCTTGCTGACCCACTCCAAATGCGGAGTAATGCAGATTATTGCCTCTGCTAAATTGTCACGTACTGTAACACTATCTCCACCTGGATTGTGCCAGTCGCACAACTGCTAGATAGAGATACGCTATTTTTAAACCAATAGGAAATTATGATTTTTTTCAATCGTCTTGCTGACACAATATGGAGTAATGAAGCTTATTGCCCCTGCTAAATTGTCACATACGATTATCTGTACCCAGATTGCGCCAGTTAAACAACTGCTAGACAAATATTAGGTATTTTAAGTGGAAAAAAGCAAAGATCTGCCACATGTACTTGCAATGATGAGAACATCCAGCTGCCTGCCTTTCACCCTCGCTACTATTAGCTCTCTCCTTACTTAAATCCCCACCTAACAAACAAGTAATCTCTTGACAATCTTCAGCTCTTAAAAGTGCTTTTTGGAATAAATAATGAACACTATAACCTCCTATCACTCTCCCTACGCTCCTTTCACTCTCCCTACACTGAAACCATGATCTCCCTACGCTGTTTCCAGCTGCAATGTGCGCAAGATGGCACCGGCAGCCTTTAAATGGTTCCTGTGATGCTGGAAGGCCAGCCAATCACAGTAATGCCACACCAAAGATGGCGCCAGCATTACTCTGATTGGCAAGCCAGCCTAGCATGTTCATTGGCTGCAAATAAAGTGGCAAACATGCTGGGCGGGTCACTCAAATATACCAAGGTGAATACCTAATTACTTGCCGATTAACGAATAGCCTGAGTAGCGTACTATTCATGCGAGTAACAAATAGTGCCGAATGTATTTGCTCATCACTAGTGACAAAGTGTGCAATACTTATTTCACATGCTGTATATATTGCAGTAGATCGACTCACTCGACTGCATAAGGACGAAGATTCAGGAATGCTGTCTCTTTAAACTTCTCAGTGGTTTATTAAGGATACTGCATAACCGAGAGCAGAGTTGACAAAAACAAAACACAGCTTTTCTGGCCTAAGGAAAAGCAAAAATATAACACAAAGCACAGTCCTTGTTGTTGTTGGGATCTGCCAGCTCAGGGTTACAAAACACAGGGTTCAGGTTAGCTCAAACAAGAACCTCTATCTAGAGTTAACCTCTACAGACACACTGAAAACTGAATGCTTCAGAAGGCCGACTATTTAAATCCCAGTCCACACTCTGGATGGAAATACGGAGAACAATCTCCCACCCGCTCTATGGTTGTTCTCAAAAACTCAGCCCTTTTAAAATGGCTGCTTAACCTCTCTCAACACTTATTGTGCTGGAGCAAAACTTCTGGGTTTCACATCACTGAAGCTTATAGCTTCAGGGAAATATATGTCCCCTCCAGTACCTTGCCAGTGGCTTTGTCACTATATATATATATAATATAACCGGAGATGTGTCCTTTTGTCTGAAGCACTGACGCCTGTGCAGTGTGGCCTAGAGTCAGCACATGTGCATACCGCACTATGACACCATTTTATTGAAGATTGTCTTCAACAAAATGGTACCGTAGTGCAAACGCAACCAATGCCATCCCCTACCTCAGCTGGATGTGCGTCTTCAGATGTGGCTAAAGTGTATTGCAGCTCGCGAACTTGCCGGTCCGTGCACTGCAATGCACGCTGCCGGCCAATCAGAGGCCAGCAATTGACATTGGCATGCATGTGACTGGGACCATGACAGTGACGTCATGCCACTCCATCACTTGGACTCTGTTTACCAAGAGCTCAAATTTGGAGGTCAGCTCCCCACCAGAGTATACAGAGCACTGAATCATTCTAAAGGAGATATAGTGAACAGTCTCACACGCACTCTTCAACTGTTCACAAAAACCCAGTCCATAACACGGCCAATTAACCCCTCTAAGCACATACAGCTCTGGCAAAAATTAAGAGACTACCACATCAAAGCCCTGTCATGGGCAGCCCAATCTCCAGACCTGAACCCCATTGTAAACCTCTGAAATGTG
Source organism: Ranitomeya imitator (assembly GCF_032444005.1). Classification (NCBI taxonomy): domain Eukaryota; kingdom Metazoa; phylum Chordata; class Amphibia; order Anura; family Dendrobatidae; genus Ranitomeya; species Ranitomeya imitator. The sequence continues at coordinate 413,001,299 of NC_091286.1, read as the reverse complement.
ATGGATAGTCACAAGCCATGAAACAAAGAAGAACTGCTTACATTTTTGCACCAGAATCAGTGTGAAAGACTGGTGGAAAGCATGCCAAGACGCAGGAAAGCTGTGAATAAAAATCATGGTTATTCCACAAAATATTGATTTCTGAACTCTTCTTGAGGTAAAACATTAGTATTGTTGTTTCAAAATAATTATAAACTTGTTTTCCTTGCATTATTTGAAGTCTGAAAGCCCTTGTTTTTTTTTTATTTTGACCATTTTTCTTTGTCAGAAAAAAAATATAAAATGTATTGCTAAGAAATTCAGAGACATGTCGTCAGAAGTTTATAGCCTAAAAGAACAATTTACATTTTACTCAAAAATATACCTATAAAGAGTAAAATCAGACAAACTGAACATTTTGCAGTGGTCTCTTAATATTTGTCAGAGCTGTATATGTACAGTATATATATATATATATATATATATATATATATATAGTGAGGCAGTGACAGGTATTACATGTGAGGGTCGCTATGTATCTCCCAGGATGCGCATAGATGAGTATTAAACCAGCTGCAGTGCATTGCAGTCACATGCATAGCTGTGGCTGCAGTGCAAAAGAAAAGTAAGTGTGGACCTGGTCAAGTTATTTAACCAAGGCAATGTTTAGAAAAACTGGTTAAGGGCTTTTATTTTTGGAGGGAACTACATTAAGGTAGTGGTACAGTTCGCACCCTCCAGGCCGGGTTTTACAAGTGGCCCATGACCACAGATTCCATTTAAAAACCCTGCAGCAAAGGGTTGGGGATGTCAGAGTTTGTTTGTAAATGGCAGAGCAGTTGGCTCTGCAACGTACAGTTTGTGTGAGGCAACACAGAGCCAAGAGCAGCGAATGCCTGGCACGTGATTCGGTGGTGCAGTCACCCTCGGCAACCAGTCTCGGATATGGACTGTCGTGACACCCCAGCTGTGATTATGGAGGATACTGTGGGCTGTTTATTATGTGAGTTGTTTGGACATTAAATATGCTTGCTGTGAACTTTCCAGGGTCACTACCTCATGACTGCAACGTGTGAACACCGCGGCACTACAATATATAATATACTCGTACATATGTAAATTTGAACAAGGGGATTGTGGAACAGCATCATTTAACAAATAACATGGGTGCTAAGCCTCCAATCAAATGTACTATTTGTTCTATAACATATATCATAAAGAAGGCAGCGCTCTAGTCAAAAAATATCAACTTGAAAAAAAAGAGGACTTTATTAAGCCCAGATAGCAATGTTTCGATTTTGAGAATGGTTCTACGAACCGAAACCTTACCATCTGGGCTTAATAAAGTCCTTTTTTTCAATTTGATTATTTTTCATTCTAGTGCCACCTTCTTTATGATCTATACACAGTGGGCACAGAAAGTATTCTGACCCCTTTAAAGTTTTCACTCTTTGTTTCATTGCAGCCATTTGGTAAATTCAAAAAAGTTCATTTTTTCACATTAATGTACACTCTGAACTCCATCTTGAAAGAAAAAAAGCAGAAATGTAGTAATTTTTGCAAATTTAATAAAAAAGAAAAACTGAAATATCACATGGTGATAAGTATTCAGCCCGTTTGCTCAGTATTGAGTAGGAGCACCCTTTTGAGCTAGTACAGCCATGAGTCTTCTTAGGAATGATGCAACAAGTTTTTAACACCTGGATTTGGGGATCCTCTGCCATTCTTCTTTGCAGATCCTCTCTAGTTCAGTCAGGTTGGATGATGAAGGTTGGTGGACAGCCATTTTCAGGTCTCTCCAGAGATGGTCAATTGGGTTTAGTTCAGGGCTCTGGCTTGGCCAGTCAAGAATGCTCACAGAGTTGTTCTGATGTCACTACTTTGTTATTTTAGCTGTGTGCTTAGGGTCATTGTCTTGTTGGAAGGTGAACCTTTGGCCAAGTCTAAGGTCCAGAGCACTCTAGAAGACGTTTTTATCCAGGATATCTCTGTACTTGGCCGCATTCATGTTTCCCTCAATTGCAACCAGTTATCCTGTCCCTGCAGCTGAAAAACACCCCCATAGCATGATGCTGCTACCACCATGTTTCACTGTTGGGATTGTATTGGGCAGGTGATGAGCAGTGCCTAGTTTTCTCCACACATACCACTTAGAATTATCACCAATAAGGTCTATCTTCATCTCATCAGACCAGAGAATCTTATTTCTCATAGTCTGGGAGTCCTTCATGTGTTTTCATATGTCTTGCGCTGAGGAGAGGCTTCCGTCTGGCCCAACTGTTGGAAGGCTGCAGTGATAGTTGACTTTGTGGAACTTTCTCCCATCTCCCTACTGCATATCTGGAGCTCAACCACAGTGATCTTGGGGTTCTTCTTTACCTCTCCCACCAAGGCTCTTCTCCCATGATTGCTCAGTTTGGCTGGATGGCCAGGTCTAGGAAGACTTCTGGTGGTCCCAAATTTATTCCATTTATTCCACTGTGCTCTTGGGAACCTTGAGTACTGCAGAAATTCTGTTGTAACCTTGGCTAGATCTGTGCCCTGCCGCAATTCTGTCTCTGAGCTCCTTGGACAGTTCCTTTTACCTCTTGATTCTCATATGGTCTGACATGCACTGTGAGCTGTGAGGTCTTGTTTAGACAGGTGTGTGCCTTTCCGAATAAAGTCCTATCAGTTTAATTAAACACAGCTGGCCTCCAATGAAGGAGTAGAACCATCTCAGGAAGGATCACAAGGAAATTTGACAGCATGTGACTTAAATATGAGTGTCTGAGCAAAGGGTCAGAATACTTATGACCATGTGATACTTCAGGTTTTTTTTAATTAAATTTGCAAAAATTTCTAAATTTTTTTTCAGTCAAGATGGGGTGCAGAGTATACATTAATGTGAAAAAATGAACCTTTTTGAATTTACCAAATGGCTGCAATGGAACAAAGAGTGAAAAATGTAAAGGGGTCTGAATACTTTCCGTACCAACTGTATATAAATTGTACATATAAATATTTCTGTTGTAATAAACGGATGCAAAACCTGGACGATAAAGACACAAGAGAGAAGAATTGATGTCTTCACAATGCGGTGCTGAAGATGGATGTTATCAATACCATGAACGAAAAAAGAGCAAACAAATGAATTTTGGAACAAATCAAGCCAGACATGCCACTGAAAGCAAGGATCACCAAGCTACGACTTCCCTACTTTAGACACATCATACAAAGAGAGCATTCACTGTGGAGGGACATAATGGTCGGAAAAATAGAAGAACAAGGCAAAGAGGAACCCCAGAAACCTGATGGCTTGATACAAGATAATGGCAAAGTAGACCCTGGTGGAAATATCTAGGCTTGGACAAGATTGATCTTCCTACAGATCATTCATTCGTCAAGCCACCATGGCCCAAAATCGACCCGAAGGCTGTAAAAAATATATATATATACCGTATATATTCGAGTATAAGCCGAGAGTTTCAGCCCAAATTTTTGGGCTGAAAGTGCCCCTCTCGGCTTAAACTCGAGTCACGGTCGGCGGTGGGGTCGGCGGGTGAGGGGGAGAGAGTGTGTCAGGGGAAGGAGCCAGGGACGCCGGGAGCAGGTAAGTATCTCATAGTTACCTGTCCGCATTCCACACGCCGGTCCATCTTCGCATCCTCGTGCAGTGACTGTTCAGGTCAGAGGGCGCGATGACGTACTAGTGTGCGCTCCACGCTCTGCCTGAACTGTCAGTGCGGAGAGACGCCGAGACGGGACGCTGAGGAGCTGCAAGCAAGAGAGGTGAGTATGTCTTTTTTTTTTTTATTGCAGCAGCAGCATTATATTTTGCACAGATTTATATGGAACGTCTATGGGGCCATACTGAACGGTGCATAGCATTCTATATGGGGCAGCTTTATGTGGAGCATCTATGGGGCCATACTGAACGGTGCAGAGCATTCTATATGGGGCAGCTTTATATGGAGGCTCTATGGGGCCATACTGAACGGTGCAGAGCATTCTATATGGCACAGTTTTATGTGGAGCATCTATGGGGCCATACTGAACGGTGCAGAGCATTCTATATGGCACAGCTTTATGTGGAGCATCTATGGGGCCATACTGAACGGTGCAGAGCATTATATATAGGGCAGCTTTATTGTTGTGAGTTCCGTTCTGGAGCTCCCTCCTGTGGTTGCTAATGGTATGTGTGAGAGTTCTGCCCTTGGGCTCCCTCTGGTGGTTTCGAGTGGAACTCCTGCTCCGTTAGGTAGCTGTAGCAGCTGCTTTCACTAATCGCCTTGCCTGGGTTTGTTATTTAAACCTGCTCTGGGCTTTAGTCTATGCCTGCTGTCAATGTTCTTGGTTGGATTTGATTCTTCCCTTGGATTTCTCATATGGCCAGATAAGTTTTGCTAGTTTTGTTTGTCCATTTATTTGGACTCTATTGCTTTGCATTTTGTCTCTTTTGTCCAGCTTGTCACTATGTCTTATTTAGGCTAGCTGGAAGCTCTGGGAAAGCAGATTTGCCCCTCCACACCGTGAGTCGGTGTGGAGTTCATTTTTGTAAACTCTGCATGGATTTTGTAGTTTTTAATGCTGACCGCACAGTATCCTTTGCTCTCTGTCTATCTAGTTTAGTATTGGCCTCCCCTTTGCTGAATTCTAATTTCATTTCTGTGTTCGTCATTTCCCTCTCCTTCCACAGTCAATATTTGTGGGGAGCTGTCTTTCCTTTTGGGGGTTTCTCTGAGGCAAGATAGCTTTCTATTTCCTTCTTTAGGGGTAGTTATATCTTAGGCTGTGACGAGGTGTCTAGGGAGTGTCAGGAACATCCCACGGCTATTTCTAGTTGTGTTGTTAGGATTAGGGACTGCGGTCAGTAGAGATACCACCTTCTCAGAGCTCGTTCCATGTTGCGTTTTAGCCACCAGGTCATTTCAGTGTGGCCTCTTAACCACCAGGTCATAACACTTTATGTGGAGCATCTATGGGGCCATACTGAACGGTGCAGAGCATTATATATTGCACAGCTTTATGTGGAGCATCTATGGGGCCATACTGAACGGTGCAGAGCATTCTATATTGCACAGCTTTATGTGGAGCATCTATGGGGTCATAATGAACGGTGCAGAGCATTATATATGCATTCTATATGGCACAGCTTTATGTGGAGCATCTATGGGGCCATACTGAACGGTGCAGAGCATTATATGTGGCACAGATTTATATGGAGCATCTATCGGGCCATACTGAATGGTGCAGAGCATTATATATGGCACAGCTTTATGTGGAGCATCTATGGGGTCATAATGAACGGTATGGAGCATCTATTTTTATTTTTGAAATTCACCAGTAGCTGCTGCATTTTCCACCCTAGGCTTATACTTGAGTCAATAAGTTTTCCCAGTTTTTTGTGGCAAAATTAGGGGGGTCGGCTTATACTTGGGCGGCTTATACTCGAGTATATACGGTATATATATACAGTATGTGTACTGTGTGAAGTTCCCATTAATTCTATGTCTTTGTAGTGTACTGCAATATGTTATCTGTTGCCTTTTTGCAGATTAGGGACAGAAGTGGTTACTAAAAGCGGGCTGGACTAGCAGCCTCAAAGAAGCAGGAAGCTCCTGTTTCTGCAGCAGTGCCTGGGAAGGCTTTCCCAGGGACAGAGGTTCTGTAGTGTTGGGAGTCTGATACTCCCTTGGAGGGGAGAAGGTGCTGCCCAGGACTCCCGGGCTGTGGAAACGGGCACCAGGACTGAGGAGGTGCCCACCAAGGGACTGTTAGCTCTGAGGAGCCGAATGGGAGCTGTGATGTGATAGACTTTGCTAACGAAAGCACAGGATATCATATCTCCTTCATTTCATCTTTAATAAACAAGTTTTATACTGTTGGAACCAGAGAGTGCGTGAGATGCATATGGAGAACGCCGTACCTGTGTAGAGAGAAAACGAGTGCTGAAGGTAACTTGACTGTTTTACAGGACTGGGGCTGCATCCGTCTGTTTATGTGCAAGTGGCTGGGGTGCTCACTGACTGTGTCTTAGAGGACTCGCCACATGATTACTACCCCATGCCACCTTGTTACATTTGTCTAATATTTAAATTTGTTTGGTGATCTCTAACATTTAAGTGTGACAAACATGCAAAAGAATAGGAAATCAAGAATGGGCAAACACTTTTTCACATAACTATTTATGCCATATTTTGAGCACTATAAGACACACCAGACCATAAGATGCACCCCAAATTTTGGGATGAACAATAGGAAAAATTATATATATGTATTGTAAGATTTGTCTGTAGCTTACTGGAAAGGGGAGTGGCTGCAGTTTAGCGGGGTGCTAGGAGGTCACTGCTGCAGGAAGCAGCGGAAGAAATGAGAGGATGCCGCAGGCCCAGGGCAAGTACTAGCGGGTGTTTAGTGGGCTTTAAGAAAATATCGCTGGAGTTCACTGCAGTGGAGTGCAGTTTTCACTGCAGTGGACTTTAGGAAAATGGCTGCCGAAGGCGGCGCATGTGCATATTGAGATCTCAGCTCCTGTGAGCCGCCCTGCTCCCGGTAAGCTACATTCGGATTATAAGACACTCCTCTATTGTTCCATAGAATTAAGAATTAAGTATTTCTCCCAGACAATTATTGCAATTCGACATGTTTTGTTATACACATATTTAATTCTTGCGTTTGTGGATCGCCCCCATGGAGCCGTGGGGTACTCGGTACCGGGTCTGTTATGATCCGGTGACCTTGGAGCCGTATGGAACTTTCTCTGGAGTTGGTGTAAACTGTACTGACCGCAAATCCGGAACTTAACACTGCAACTAGAAGTAGCCATGGGGTGTGCCTAACAAATCCTAGACACCTCGACACAGGCGGAGGACTAAATACTCCTATAGATGGAAATAGGAATTCTACCTTGCCTCAGAGCAGAACCCCAAAGGATAAGCAGCCCCCCACAAATATTGACTGTGAGTAGTAGAGGAAAAGACACACGCAGGTAGGAAACAGGATTTAGCAAAAGAGGCCACTCTAGCTAAATAGGAAAGGATAGGACAGAATACTAAGCGGTCAGTATTAAAATCCTTCCAAAAATATCCACAGCAGAAAATACAAAAAATTCCCCCATCTAACTAAAGATGTGGAGCGTATATCTGCAACTCCAGATAATCCAACAAGACTGAGAAAACACTGACACAGTCTAAGCTGGACAAGAGAAAACAAATGAATAGCACAGAATTATTAAGCACACAGCATTTGTGCCACAGAAACAAAAACCAGACACTTATCTTTGCTGAATTGGCAGCAAGGCAGGAGGAACCAGACAAAGATCCAAAACCTCCCAGAACCATGGACAACTGGCAAGGACTAATGAATCCTGCACACCTAAATACCCCAGTCAGAACTGCAATCAGCAGAAACACCTGACCAGGACTGCAACTCAGGGACAACTGCATTACCACCTACAACCACTGGAGGGAACCCAAAAGCAGAATTCACAACAGTACCCCCCTTGAGGAGGGGTCACCGAACCCTCACCAGGGCCCCCAGGACGATCAGGACGAGCCAGATGAAAGGCACGGACCAAATAAGCAGCATGGACATCAGAGGCAAAAACCCAAGAATTATCCTCCTGGCCATAACCCTTCCATTTGACAAGGTACTGAAGCCTCCGCCTCGAAAAACGAGAATCCAAAATCTTCTCACATACTCCAACTCCCCATCAACCAACACAGGGGCCAGAGGATCAACAGAGGGAACAACGGGCACCACATATTTCCGCAATAAAGATCTATGGAAGACATTATGGATAGCAAAAGAAGCCGGAAGCGCCAATCGAAAAGACACCGGATTAATAATCTCAGAAATCCTATAAGGACCAATAAACCGAGGTTTAAACTTAGGGGAAGAAACCTTCATAGGAACATGACGGGAAGACAACCAGACCAGATCCCCAACCCGAAGCCGGGAACCAACACACCGACGACAGTTAGCAAAACGTTGAGCCTCCTCCTGAGACAACACCAAATTGTCCACCTCATGAGCCCAAATCTGCTGCAACCTGTCAACCACAGAATCCACACCAGGACAGTAAGAAGGCTCAACCTGCCCAGAAGAAAAACGAGGATGAAAACCAAAATTACAAAAGAAAGGCGAAACCAAAGTAGCCGAACTAGCCCGATTATTAAGGGCAAACTCGGCCAATGGCAAGAAGGCCACCCAATCATCCTGATCAGCAGACACAAAGCATCTCAAATAAGTCTCCAAAGTCTGATTAGTTCGCTCGGTCTGGCCATTTGTCTGAAGATGAAATGCAAAAGAAAAAGACAAATCAATGCCCAGCATAGCACAAAAGGCCCGCGAAAACCTAGAAACAAACTGGGAACCTCTGTCGGACACAATATTCTCCGGAATACCATGCATACGAACCACATGCTGAAAAAACAATGGAACCAAATCTGAAGAGGAAGGCAATTTAAGCAAAGGCACCAAATGAACCATCTTAGAGAACCGGTCACAAACAACCCAGATAACAGACATCTCCTGGGAAACCGGAAGATCAGAAATAAAATCCATAGAAATATGCGTCCAGGGCCTCTCAGGGACTGGCAATGGCAAAAGCAACCCACTAGCACGGGAACAACAAGGCTTGGCCCGCGCACAAGTCCCACAGGACTGCACAAAAGAACGCACATCACGTGACAAAGAAGGCCACCAAAACGACCTACCAACCAAATCTCTGGTACCAAAAATACCAGGATGACCAGCCAACACAGAAAAGTGAACCTCAGAAATCACTCTACTAGTCCATCTGTCAGGAACAAACAGTTTCCCCACTGGACAGCGGTCAGGTCTGTCAGCCTGAAATTCCTGAAGAACCCGTTGTAAATCAGGGGAAAGGGCAGAAAGGACCACCCCTTCTTTCAGAATGCCGACCGGTTCAAGGACCTCAGAGGAATCAGGCAAAAAACTCCTAGAGAGGGCATCAGCCTTAATATTCTTAGAACCCGGAAGATACGAAACTACGAAATCAAAACGGGAAAAAAACAAGGACCATCGAGCCTGTCTAGCATTCAGCCGTTTGGCAGACTCGAGGTAAATCAGATTCTTACGATCGGTCAAGACCACAATACGGTGCTCAGCTCCCTCAAGCCAATGTCGCCATTCCTCAAACGCCCACTTCATAGCCAACAACTCCCGATTGCCGACATCATAATTGCGTTCAGCAGGCAAAAACTTCCGGGAAAAGAAGTCACACGGTTTCATCAAGGAACCAACAGGATCCCTCTGAGACAAAACGGCCCCTGCCCCAATCTCAGAAGCGTCAATCTCAACCTGAAACGGAAGAGAAACATCCGGTTGGCGCAACACCGGATCAGAAGTAAATCGGCGTTTAAGCTCCTGAAAGGCAGCGACAGCCGCAGAGGACCAATTCGCCACATCAGCGCCTTTCTTCGTCATATCGGTCAAGGGTTTAACCACGCTAGAGAAGTTAGCAATGAAACGGCGATAAAAATTTGCAAAACCCCAAAATTTATGAAGGCTCTTCACGGATGTGGGTTGAATCCAATCATGAATGGCCTGAACCTTAACCGGATCCTTCTCCATAGATGAGGGAGAAAAAATGAAGCCCAAAAAAGAAACCTTCTGCACCCCAAAGAGACACTTAGACCCCTTCACAAACAAAGCATTGTCACGAAGGATCTGAAATACCATCCTGACCTGTTGCACATGAGACTCCCAATCATCGGAACAAATCAAAATATCGTCCAAATACACAATCAAGAATTTATCAAGATAAGTCCGGAAGATATCATGCATGAAGGACTGAAAAACAGATGGAGCATTAGTGAGCCCGAATGGCATCACAAGATATTCAAAATGACCTTCAGGCGTATTAAACGCAGTTTTCCATTCATCACCCTGCTTAATACGAACAAGATTATATGCCCCCCGAAGGTCAATCTTAGTAAACCAACTAACCCCCTTAATCCTAGCAAACAAATCAGAAAGCAAAGGTAAAGGGTATTGAAACTTGACCGTGATCTTATTCAAGAGGCAATAATCAATACAGGGTCTCAAGGAGCCATCCTTCTTAGCAGCAAAAAAAAATCCTGCTCCCAACGGTGAAGAAGATGGCCGAATATGCCCTTTCGCCAAAGACTCCTTAATATAATTCCGCATGGCGGTATGTTCAGGCACAGACAGGTTGAAAAGTCGGCCCTTAGGAAACTTACAGCCTGGAATCAAGTCAATAGCACAATCACAGTCCCTGTGCGGTGGAAGGGAACTGGACTTGGGCTCATCGAATACATCCTGAAAATCAGACAAAAACTTAGGAATTTCAGAAGAGGAAGAAGAGGAGATTGACATCAAAGGAACATCATTATGAATCCCCTAACAACCCCAACTAGTCACAGACATAGACTTCCAGTCCAACACAGGATTATGTACCTGCAACCATGGAAAACCCAGCACGATAGCATCATGCAAATTATGCAACACCAGAAATCGACAATCTTCCTGATGGGCTGGCGCCATGCACATGATCACCTGTGTCCAAAACTGGGGCTTATTTTTAGCTAAGGGTGTAGCATCAATGCCCCTTAAAGGAATAGGGTTTTGCAAAGGCTGCAAGGGAAAACCACAACCCCTGGCAAAGTCAAAGTCCATTAAGTTCAAGGCAGCGCCTGAATCCACAAACGCCATGACAGAAAATGTTGACAATGAGCAGATCAAGGACACAGATAACAGAAATTTAGGTTGTACATTACTGATGGTAAATGAACTGGCGATCCTCTTTGTCCGCTTAGGGCAGACAGAAATGACATGAGAAGCGTCGCCACAATAATAACACAACCAATTCTGACGTCTGAAACCTTGTCGTTCCGTTCTAGACAGAATCCTATCACACTGCATTCGCTCAGGAATTTGCTCTGAGGACAACGCAACAGCGCGCACAGTTCTGCGCTCCCACAAGCGCCGATCAATCTGAAAGGCCAGAGACATAGAATCACTCAGACCGAAAGGCGTAGGAAACCCCACCATAACATCTTTAACGGATTCAGAAAGACCCTTTCTGAAAATTGCCGCCAAAGCATCATCATTCCATTTAGTCAACACAGACCATTTTCTAAATTTCTGACAATACAATTCTGCCGCCTCTTGACCCTGAGACAGGGCCAACAAGGTCTTCTCCGCTTGATCCACAGAATTAGGTTCATCATATAATAAACTTAAGGCCTGAAAAAAGGAGTCTACATTAAGCAAAGCCGGATTCCCAGATTCCAGGGAAAATGCCCAATCCTGTGGATCGCCACGCAGCAGTGAAATGATGATTTTCACCTGCTGAATGGAATCACCGGAGGATCGAGGTCTCAGAGCAAAAAACAGTTTACAGTTGTTTTTAAAACTCAAAAATTTAGACCTGTCACCAAAAAACAAATCAGGAGTAGGAATTTTCGGCTCTAAAACAGGAGTCTGAACAATATAATCAGAAATACCCTGTACCCTAGCAGCAAGCTGGTCCACACGAGAAGCTAATTCCTGAATATCCATGCTAGCACAAGACTCCTCAGCCACCCAGAGATAAAGAGGGAAGAGAAGACAAAACAGAATGTAAAAAAAAAAAATGGCTCAACACCTTTCTTCCCTTCTTCTGAGATGCATTTAACTCATTATTGGCCAGTTGTACTGTTATGATCCAGTGACCTTGGAGCCACATGGAACTTTCTCTGGAGTTGGTGTAAACTGTACTGACCGCAAATCCTGAACTTAACACCGCAACTAGAAGTAGCCATGGGGTGTGCCTAACAAATCCTAGACACCTCGACACAGCCGGAGGACTAAATACCCCTATAGATGGAAATAGGAATTCTACCTTGCCTCAGAGCAGAACCCCAAAGGATAGGCAGCCCCCCACAAATATTGACTGTGAGTAGTAGAGGAAAAGACACACTCAGGTAGGAAATAGGATTTAGCAAAAGAGGCCAATCTAGCTAAATAGGAAAGGATAGGACAGAATACTAAGCGGTCAGTATTAAAATCATTCCAAAATTATCCACAGCAGAAAATACAAAAAATTCCACCATCTAACTAAAGATGTGGAGCATATATCTGCAACTCCAGAGAATCCAACAAGACTGAGAAAACACTGACACAGTCTAAGCTGGACAAGAGAAAACAAATGAATAGCACAGAATTATTAAGCACACAGCATGTGTGCCACAGAAACAAAAACCAGACACTTATCTTTGCTGAATTGGCAGCAAGGCAGGAGGAACCAGACAAAGATCCAAAACCTCCCAGAACCATGGACAACTGGCAAGGACTAATGAATCCTGCACACCTAAATACCCCAGTCAGAACAGCAATCAGCAGATACACCTGACCAGGACTGCAACTCAGGGACAACTGCATTACCACCTACAACCACTGGAGGGAACCCAAAAGCAGAATTTACAACACGGGTCCTGCGGTTCACAGGGGGATGTCACGGTGGCTGACCCAGTCCGTGGCCCTGGAACATCCGTGTAAATGGGAAACATCTTTAAGGGGAATGTTCGTGATGCCACCTGTGGTATTTGGTCAGGGTGACTGACGCTGCTTTAAGGGGTCCGCTGGGGAAATGTTATGGCCGCTAGATGGTATACCTTCCCACAGGTGAAGTATGTCCCCAGGACTTCCCGGTGTGTAGATGATGGATAGTGAGAGGCGCAGAGAAAAACGAGGACACAAGGTTGCAGTCTCTTTACCTTTACTGAAGACTTCAGCATCCACAGTGCAGGGCACCAGATCACAGGGCAGGCAGAGTCTGGCCGGTTTGGAGGCAAGTCCAGAGTCCCCTTTGTCAAGGTGGAAATCAGTAGCCTTCCTTTGCGCTGCAGTGTTGTAGTCCCTTACTGCTAAGCTTCTCATAAGGTCCTCAAAACTGTTGTAGATGTTATTAGAGTTGAGCGACCTTGACCTTTTTAGAGTCGAGCCGGGTTTCGCGAAACCCGACTATCTCAAAAGTCGGGTCGAGTGAAATCGGCCGATTATGACGTAAAGTCGGGATCGACCGAAACACGAAACCCAATGCAAATCAATGGGGCAGCATAGTCGGCAGTGAGTGGGGGCCAGGAAAACACCTAGAGTGCCCATTTTAATGTCAAAACCATCCATTCTTCTTAATGAAGCTTGTCAAGCGTAATTTACCTTATAATAATTGGAAGGCATTTGAAATTGGGGGTCATTTGGCTAAAGTTGTGGTGGGTAGGGCTGGTTCAAGTAATTAGTGGGCCCAGGAGATCTGGACCACGTCACGGCAGTGGAGCAGGGAGAGGTAAGTATTTCAACTTTGCAAGTGCTGTGAACCTGAGCAAGCAGGGGGGGCCCACTTGTTGGCATTGGCACTGGCACAGGGCCCCTCAAAGTACAGCGGTGTGTTTGCACGGCGGGGGCGCCTCCACCGGCAGCAACACTTTTGCGTACCATGAGAGGCCCTGTGTCAGTGACGTCGCCAACTAGTATTCCTCCCCCCACCTGATGAAGGAACCTGCACTTTCATCTGCACCTTCCTGTTTGTCCCCGTGTAAGGTGGTATGGTATGCGGGAAGGGGGACCTGACTTTCAGCAGGGTCACAATCTTGCAGTGTAGCGTGCACGGGAAATGTTGCGTTATGGGTCAATGTACCAGCAGACTCATCTATCACTGGCTGGGCAATGGGCAGGATGAGGAGGAAACACAGATATAGGCCCAAAGAATAAAGTGGGCTAAATGCAGTTCAAAATTGGTAACACAGGACTAATCAGGGGGCATTGCAGTGGAGGACAACTGGAATGAGAGGCTGACACAGAGAGTAGGCCCAAATCAGTAAGTAGTCGAAATGCAGTTCAAAATTGGCAACAGTAGTATACAGGCGGCACAGCTTTGTTCAGTGGAGGAGAACAGCAAGGAGTGGCAGACACCGATAGTAGGCCCCAACCCAACTAGTAGGCCAAATGCAGTCTAACATTAACAACTACTTAACGAGCGCCTGAAAACGGAATTTCAGGACAGGAAACCAGGAGAACAGCAAGGAGCGGCAGACACCGATAGTAGGCCCCAAACCAACTAGTACGCCAAATGCAGTTGTTCCGTTTAACCACAATTTAATGAGAGCCTGAAGATAGAAGTTCAGGAAAGGCAACCTGGAGAACACCTTGGAGTGGAACACACCATCTCTCTACACCCCATACCCAATTTGTAGGTCTAATGCAGCGTAGTTTCCAACAACTACTAAACGAGAGCATGATGATAGAAGCATTGGCGAGGAAACCTGGGGAACACCTTGGAGTGGAACACACCATCTCTCTACACCCCATACCCAATTTGTAGGCCTAATGCAGCGTAGTTTCCAACAACTACTAAACGAGAGCATGATGATCGAAGCATTGGCGAGGAAACCTGGGAAACACCTTGGAGTGGAACACACCATCTCTCTACAGTGGAACACACCATCTCTCTACACCCCATACCCAATTTGTAGGCCTAATGCAGCGTAGTTTCCAACAACTACTAAACGAGAGCCGGAAGATCGAAGCTCAGGAAAGGCAACCTGGAGAACACCTTGGAGTGGAACACACCATCTCTCTACACCCCATACCCAATTTGTAGGCCCAATGCAGCGTAGTTTCCAACAACTACTAAACGAGAGCCGGAAGATCGAAGCAATGGAGAGGAAACCTGGGGAACACCTTGGAGTGTAACACACCATCTCTCTACACCCCATACCCAATTTGTAGGCCTAATGCAGCGTAGTTTCCAACAACTACTAAACGAGAGCCGGAAGATCGAAGCAATGGAGAGGAAACCTGGGGAACACCTTGGAGTGTAACACACCATCTCTCTACACCCCATACCCAATTTGTAGGCCTAATGCAGCATAGTTTCCAACAACTACTAAACGAGAGCCAGAAGATCGAAGCAATGGAGAGGAAACCTGGGGAACACCTTGGAGTGTAACACACCATCTCTCTACACCCCATACCCAATTTGTAGGCCTAATGCAGCGTAGTTTCCAACAACTTCTAAACGAGAGCATGAAGATCGAAGCAATGGAGAGGAAACCTGGGGAACACCTTGGAGTGGAACACACCATCTCTCTACAGTGGAACACACCATCTCTCTACACCCCATACCCAATTTGTAGGCCTAATGCAGCGTAGTTTCCAACAACTACTAAACGAGAGCCGGAAGATCGAAGCTCAGGAAAGGCAACCTGGAGAACACCTTGGAGTGTAACACACCATCTGTCTACACCCCATACCCAATTTGTAGGCTAATGCAGCGTAGTTTTCAACAACTACTAAACGAGAGCATGAAGATCGAAGCAATGGAGAGGAAACCTGGGGAACACCTTGGAGTGGAACACACCATCTCTCTACACCCCATACCCAATTTGTAGGCCTAATGCAGCGTAGTTTCCAACAACTACTAAACGAGAGCATGATGATCGAAGCATTGGCGAGGAAACCTGGGGAACACCTTGGAGTGGAACACACCATCTCTCTACAGTGGAACACACCATCTCTCTACACCCCATACCCAATTTGTAGGCCTAATGCAGCGTAGTTTCCAACAACTACTAAACGAGAGCCGGAAGATCGAAGCAATGGAGAGGAAACCTGGGGAACACCTTGGAGTGTAACACACCATCTCTCTACACCCCATACCCAATTTGTAGGCCTAATGCAGTGTAGTTTCCAACAACTACTAAACGAGAGCATGAAGATCGAAGCAATGGAGAGGAAACCTGGGGAACACCTTGGAGTGGAACACACCATCTCTCTACACCCCATACCCAATTTGTAGGCCTAATGCAGCGTAGTTTCCATCAACTACTAAACGAGAGCATGATGATCGAAGCATTGGCGAGGACACCTGGGGAACACCTTGGAGTGGAACACACCATCTCTCTACAGTGGAACACACCATCTCTCTACACCCCATACCCAATTTGTAGGCCTAATGCAGCGTAGTTTCCAACAACTACTAAACGAGAGCCGGAAGATCGAAGCTCAGGAAAGGCAACCTGGAGAACACCTTGGAGTGGAACACACCATCTATCTACACCCCATACCCAATTTGTAGGCCCAATGCAGCGTAGTTTCCAACAACTACTAAACGAGAGCCGGAAGATCGAAGCAATGGAGAGGAAACCTGGGGAACACCTTGGAGTGTAACACACCATCTCTCTACACCCCATACCCAATTTGTAGGCCTAATGCAGCATAGTTTCCAACAACTACTAAACGAGAGCCGGAAGATCGAAGCAATGGAGAGGAAACCTGGGGAACACCTTGGAGTGTAACACACCATCTGTCTACACCCCATACCCAATTTGTAGGCTAATGCAGCGTAGTTTCCAACAACTACTAAACGAGAGCCGGAAGATCGAAGCAATGGAGAGGAAACCTGGGGAACACCTTGGAGTGTAACACACCATCTCTCTACACCCCATACCCAATTTGTAGGCCTAATGCAGCATAGTTTCCAACAACTACTAAACGAGAGCATGAAGATCGAAGCAATGGAGAGGAAACCTGGGGAACACCTTGGAGTGGAACACACCATCTCTCTACACCCCATACCCAATTTGTAGGCCTAATGCAGCGTAGTTTCCAACAACTACTAAACGAGAGCATGATGATCGAAGCATTGGCGAGGAAACCTGGGGAACACCTTGGAGTGGAACACACCATCTCTCTACAGTGGAACACACCATCTCTCTACACCCCATACCCAATTTGTAGGCTAATGCAGCGTAGTTTCCAACAACTACTAAACGAGAGCCGGAAGATCGAAGCAATGGAGAGGAAACCTGGGGAACACCTTGGAGTGTAACACACCATCTCTCTACACCCCATACCCAATTTGTAGGCCTAATGCAGCATAGTTTCCAACAACTACTAAACGAGAGCATGAAGATCGAAGCAATGGAGAGGAAACCTGGGGAACACCTTGGAGTGGAACACACCATCACTCTACACCCCATACCCAATTTGTAGGCCTAATGCAGCGTAGTTTCCAACAACTACTAAACGAGAGCATGATGATCGAAGCATTGGCGAGGAAACCTGGGGAACACCTTGGAGTGGAACACACCATCTCTCTACAGTGGAACACACCATCTCTCTACACCCCATACCCAATTTGTAGGCCTAATGCAGCGTAGTTTCCAACAACTACTAAACGAGAGCCGGAAGATCGAAGCTCAGGAAAGGCAACCTGGGGAACACCTTGGAGTGGAACACACCATCTCTCTACACCCCATACCCAATTTGTAGGCCTAATGCAGCGTAGTTTCCAACAACTACTAAACGAGAGCCGGAAGATCGAAGCAATGGAGAGGAAACCTGGGGAACACCTTGGAGTGTAACACACCATCTCTCTACACCCCATACCCAATTTGTAGGCCTAATGCAGCGTAGTTTCCAACAACTACTAAACGAGAGCAGGAAGATCGAAGCAATGGAGAGGAAACCTGGGGAACACCTTGGAGTGTAACACACCATCTCTCTACACCCCATACCCAATTTGTAGGCCTAATGCAGCGTAGTTTCCAACAACTACTAAACGAGAGCCAGAAGATCGAAGCAATGGAGAGGAAACCTGGGGAACACCTTGGAGTGTAACACACCATCTCTCTACACCCCATACCCAATTTGTAGGCCTAATGCAGCGTAGTTTCCAACAACTACTAAACGAGAGCATGAAGATCGAAGCAATGGAGAGGAAACCTGGGGAACACCTTGGAGTGGAACACACCATCTCTCTACAGTGGAACACACCATCTCTCTACACCCCATACCCAATTTGTAGGCCTAATGCAGCGTAGTTTCCAACAACTACTAAACGAGAGCCGGAAGATCGAAGCTCAGGAAAGGCAACCTGGAGAACACCTTGGAGTGGAACACACCATCTATCTACACCCCATACCCAATTTGTAGGCCCAATGCAGCGTAGTTTCCAACAACTACTAAACGAGAGCCGGAAGATCGAAGCAATGGAGAGGAAACCTGGGGAACACCTTGGAGTGTAACACACCATCTCTCTACACCCCATACCCAATTTGTAGGCCTAATGCAGCGTAGTTTCCAACAACTACTAAACGAGAGCCGGAAGATCGAAGCAATGGAGAGGAAACCTGGGGAACACCTTGGAGTGTAACACACCATCTGTCTACACCCCATACCCAATTTGAAGGCTAATGCAGCGTAGTTTCCAACAACTACTAAACGAGAGCCGGAAGATCGAAGCAATGGAGAGGAAACCTGGGGAACACCTTGGAGTGTAACACACCATCTCTCTACACCCCATACCCAATTTGTAGGCCTAATGCAGCATAGTTTCCAACAACTACTAAACGAGAGCATGGAGATCGAAGCAATGGAGAGGAAACCTGGGGAACACCTTGGAGTGGAACACACCATCTCTCTACACCCCATACCCAATTTGTAGGCCTAATGCAGCGTAGTTTCCATCAACTACTAAACGAGAGCATGATGATCGAAGCATTGGCGAGGAAACCTGGGGAACACCTTGGAGTGGAACACACCATCTCTCTACAGTGGAACACACCATCTCTCTACACCCCATACCCAATTTGTAGGCCTAATGCAGCGTAGTTTCCAACAACTACTAAACGAGAGCCGGAAGATCGAAGCTCAGGAAAGGCAACCTGGAGAACACCTTGGAGTGGAACACACCATCCATCTACACCCCATACCCAATTTGTAGGCCCAATGCAGCGTAGTTTCCAACAACTACTAAACGAGAGCCGGAAGATCGAAGCAATGGAGAGGAAACCTGGGGAACACCTTGGAGTGTAACACACCATCTCTCTACACCCCATACCCAATTTGTAGGCCTAATGCAGCGTAGTTTCCAACAACTACTAAACGAGAGCCGGAAGATCGAAGCAATGGAGAGGAAACCTGGGGAACACCTTGGAGTGTAACACACCATCTGTCTACACCCCATACCCAATTTGTAGGCTAATGCAGCGTAGTTTTCAACAACTACTAAACGAGAGCATGAAGATCGAAGCAATGGAGAGGAAACCTGGGGAACACCTTGGAGTGGAACACACCATCTCTCTACACCCCATACACAATTTGTAGGCCTAATGCAGCGTAGTTTCCAACAACTACTAAACGAGAGCCGGAAGATCGAAGCTCAGGAAAGGCAACCTGGAGAACACCTTGGAGTGGAACACACCATCCATGAACACCCCATACCCAATTTGTAGGCCCAATGCAGCGTAGTTTCCAACAACTACTAAACGAGAGCCGGAAGATCGAAGCAATGGAGAGGAAACCTGGGGAACACCTTGGAGTGTAACACACCATCTCTCTACACCCCATACCCAATTTGTAGGCCTAATGCAGCGTAGTTTCCAACAACTACTAAACGAGAGCATGATGATCGAAGCATTGGCGAGGAAACCTGGGGAACACCTTGGAGTGGAACACACCATCTCTCTACAGTGGAACACACCATCTCTCTACACCCCATACCCAATTTGTAGGCCTAATGCAGCGTAGTTTCCAACAACTACTAAACGAGAGCCGGAAGATCGAAGCTCAGGAAAGGCAACCTGGGGAACACCTTGGAGTGGAACACACCATCTCTCTACACCCCATACCCAATTTGTAGGCCTAATGCAGCGTAGTTTCCAACAACTACTAAACGAGAGCCGGAAGATCGAAGCAATGGAGAGGAAACCTGGGGAACACCTTGGAGTGTAACACACCATCTCTCTACACCCCATACCCAATTTGTAGGCCTAATGCAGCGTAGTTTCCAACAACTACTAAACGAGAGCCGGAAGATCGAAGCAATGGAGAGGAAACCTGGGAAACACCTTGGAGTGTAACACACCATCTCTCTACACCCCATACCCAATTTGTAGGCCTAATGCAGCGTAGTTTCCAACAACTACTAAACGAGAGCATGAAGATCGAAGCAATGGAGAGGAAACCTGGGGAACACCTTGGAGTGGAACACACCATCTCTCTACACCCCATACCCAATTTGTAGGCCTAATGCAGCGTAGTTTCCAACAACTACTAAACGAGAGCATGATGATCGAAGCATTGGCGAGGAAACCTGGGGAACACCTTGGAGTGGAACACACCATCTCTCTACAGTGGAACACACCATCTCTCTACACCCCATACCCAATTTGTAGGCCTAATGCAGCGTAGTTTCCAACAACTACTAAACGAGAGCCGGAAGATCGAAGCAATGGAGAGGAAACCTGGGGAACACCTTGGAGTGTAACACACCATCTCTCTACACCCCATACCCAATTTGTAGGCCTAATGCAGTGTAGTTTCCAACAACTACTAAACGAGAGCATGAAGATCGAAGCAATGGAGAGGAAACCTGGGGAACACCTTGGAGTGGAACACACCATCTCTCTACACCCCATACCCAATTTGTAGGCCTAATGCAGCGTAGTTTCCATCAACTACTAAACGAGAGCATGATGATCGAAGCATTGGCGAGGACACCTGGGGAACACCTTGGAGTGGAACACACCATCTCTCTACAGTGGAACACACCATCTCTCTACACCCCATACCCAATTTGTAGGCCTAATGCAGCGTAGTTTCCAACAACTACTAAACGAGAGCCGGAAGATCGAAGCTCAGGAAAGGCAACCTGGAGAACACCTTGGAGTGGAACACACCATCTATCTACACCCCATACCCAATTTGTAGGCCCAATGCAGCGTAGTTTCCAACAACTACTAAACGAGAGCCGGAAGATCGAAGCAATGGAGAGGAAACCTGGGGAACACCTTGGAGTGTAACACACCATCTCTCTACACCCCATACCCAATTTGTAGGCCTAATGCAGCGTAGTTTCCAACAACTACTAAACGAGAGCCGGAAGATCGAAGCAATGGAGAGGAAACCTGGGGAACACCTTGGAGTGTAACACACCATCTGTCTACACCCCATACCCAATTTGTAGGCTAATGCAGCGTAGTTTCCAACAACTACTAAACGAGAGCCGGAAGATCGAAGCAATGGAGAGGAAACCTGGGGAACACCTTGGAGTGTAACACACCATCTCTCTACACCCCATACCCAATTTGTAGGCCTAATGCAGCATAGTTTCCAACAACTACTAAACGAGAGCATGAAGATCGAAGCAATGGAGAGGAAACCTGGGGAACACCTTGGAGTGGAACACACCATCTCTCTACACCCCATACCCAATTTGTAGGCCTAATGCAGCGTAGTTTCCAACAACTACTAAACGAGAGCATGATGATCGAAGCATTGGCGAGGAAACCTGGGGAACACCTTGGAGTGGAACACACCATCTCTCTACAGTGGAACACACCATCTCTCTACACCCCATACCCAATTTGTAGGCTAATGCAGCGTAGTTTCCAACAACTACTAAACGAGAGCCGGAAGATCGAAGCAATGGAGAGGAAACCTGGGGAACACCTTGGAGTGTAACACACCATCTCTCTACACCCCATACCCAATTTGTAGGCCTAATGCAGCATAGTTTCCAACAACTACTAAACGAGAGCATGAAGATCGAAGCAATGGAGAGGAAACCTGGGGAACACCTTGGAGTGGAACACACATCTCTCTACACCCCATACCCAATTTGTAGGCCTAATGCAGCGTAGTTTCCAACAACTACTAAACGAGAGCATGATGATCGAAGCATTGGCGAGGAAACCTGGGGAACACCTTGGAGTGGAACACACCATCTCTCTACAGTGGAACACACCATCTCTCTACACCCCATACCCAATTTGTAGGCCTAATGCAGCGTAGTTTCCAACAACTACTAAACGAGAGCCGGAAGATCGAAGCTCAGGAAAGGCAACCTGGGGAACACCTTGGAGTGGAACACACCATCTCTCTACACCCCATACCCAATTTGTAGGCCTAATGCAGCGTAGTTTCCAACAACTACTAAACGAGAGCCGGAAGATCGAAGCAATGGAGAGGAAACCTGGGGAACACCTTGGAGTGGAACACACCATCTCTCTACACCCCATACCCAATTTGTAGGCCTAATGCAGCGTAGTTTCCAACAACTACTAAACGAGAGCAGGAAGATCGAAGCAATGGAGAGGAAACCTGGGGAACACCTTGGAGTGTAACACACCATCTCTCTACACCCCATACCCAATTTGTAGGCCTAATGCAGCGTAGTTTCCAACAACTACTAAACGAGAGCATGAAGATCGAAGCAATGGAGAGGAAACCTGGGGAACACCTTGGAGTGGAACACACCATCTCTCTACACCCCATACCCAATTTGTAGGCCTAATGCAGCGTAGTTTCCAACAACTACTAAACGAGAGCATGATGATCGAAGCATTGGCGAGGAAACCTGGGGAACACCTTGGAGTGGAACACACCATCTCTCTACAGTGGAACACACCATCTCTCTACACCCCATACCCAATTTGTAGGCCTAATGCAGCGTAGTTTCCAACAACTACTAAACGAGAGCCGGAAGATCGAAGCTCAGGAAAGGCAACCTGGGGAACACCTTGGAGTGGAACACACCATCTCTCTACACCCCATACCCAATTTGTAGGCCTAATGCAGCGTAGTTTCCAACAACTACTAAACGAGAGCATGATGATCGAAGCATTGGCGAGGAAACCTGGGGAGCACCTTGGAGTGGAACACACCATCTCTCTACAGTGGAACACACCATCTCTCTACACCCCATACCCAATTTGTAGGCCTAATGCAGCGTAGTTTCCAACAACTACTTAACGAGAGCCGGAAGATCGAAGCTCAGGAAAGGCAACCTGGGGAACACCTTGGAGTGGAACAAACCCTCTCTCTACACCACGGAAGGGCTGATTCTTAGGAAGGAAGGCTGTCTGAAAGAAGCAGGGCGCGTCCGAGGGTGATTATATTCTTATTAGGTATATGCTCACCCTCGGACGCGCCCTGCTTCTTTATTTGTAATGAATGTTTATTTGCAATGTGGTTTTGACTTACTCTATTTTTTTGGTAAATAATGATTTTATTATTTTCATTGTTTTGCATCTTCTTGGTAATAATATAAAGAAGACGCGACAGGACAGCACTCGGTGGATGCCATATCTGTGTTTAAAATTGAAAAAACCTTTCAGTTAACTACTTGCAGGAGAAAGTTATTGTAGCTGGTGGCCATTTTTAGTACTGTACCAGATTTTTGTTGTATGTGTTTGTTTTTAATGTTAAAATGTCTGCATTTGATATCTCTCCAGTATTTTCTTTTTTATAAGCAAAATACTTATTTTTATATTTTCTGATGTTGGTTCCAGGGGTACACGGGCAGCAGTGGTGTGGTCAGTGGAGGCCTAGTGGAAGGAGTGACCGCAGACAGGCATCGAAGGCCTAAAATAATAACACATGGCTGTAGGCAATTTTAAATTGGTTCCAGGGGTACACGGGCAGCAGTGGTGTGGTCAGTGGAGGCCTAGTGGAAGGAGTGACCGCAGACAGGCATCGAAGGCCTAAAATAATAACACATGGCTGTAGGCAATTTTAAATTGGTTCCAGGGGTACACGGGCAGCAGTGGTGTGGTCAGTGGAGGCCTAGTGGAAGGAGTGACCGCAGACAGGCATCGAAGGCCTAAAATAATAACACATGGCTGTAGGCAATTTTAAATTGGTTCCAGGGGTACACGGGCAGCAGTGGTGTGGTCAGTGGAGGCCTAGTGGAAGGAGTCACCGCAGACAGGCATCGAAGGCCTAAAATAATAACACATGGCTGTAGGCAATTTTAAATTGGTTCCAGGGGTACACGGGCAGCAGTGGTGTGGTCAGTGGAGGCCTAGTGGAAGGAGTGACCGCAGACAGGCATCGAAGGCCTAAAATAATAACACATGGCTGTAGGCAATTTTAAATTGGTTCCAGGGGTACACGGGCAGCAGTGGTGTGGTCAGTGGAGGCCTAGTGGAAGGAGTGACCGCAGACAGGCATCGAAGGCCTAAAATAATAACACATGGCTGTAGGCAATTTTAAATTGGTTCCAGGGGTACACGGGCAGCAGTGGTGTGGTCAGTGGAGGCCTAGTGGAAGGAGTGACCGCAGACAGGCATCGAAGGCCTAAAATAATAACACATGGCTGTAGGCAATTTTAAATTGGTTCCAGGGGTACACGGGCAGCAGTGGTGTGGTCAGTGGAGGCCTAGTGGAAGGAGTGACCGCAAACAGGCATCGAAGGCCTAAAATAATAACACATGGCTGTAGGCAATTTTAAATTGGTTCCAGGGGTACACGGGCAGCAGTGGTGTGGTCAGTGGAGGCCTAGTGGAAGGAGTGACCGCAGACAGGCATCGGAGGCCTAAAATAATAACACATGGCTGTAGGCAATTTTAAATTGGTTCCAGGGGTACACGGGCAGCAGTGGTGTGGTCAGTGGAGGCCTAGTGGAAGGAGTGACCGCAGACAGGCATCGAAGGCCTAAAATAATAACACATGGCTGTAGGCAATTTTAAATTGGTTCCAGGGGTACACGGGCAGCAGTGGTGTGGTCAGTGGAGGCCTAGTGGAAGGAGTGACCGCAGACAGGCATCGAAGGCCTAAAATAATAACACATGGCTGTAGGCAATTTTAAATTGGTTCCAGGGGTACACGGGCAGCAGTGGTGTGGTCAGTGGAGGCCTAGTGGAAGGAGTGACCGCAGACAGGCATCGGAGGCCTAAAATAATAACACATGGCTGTAGGCAATTTTAAATTGGTTCCAGGGGTACACGGGCAGCAGTGGTGTGGTCAGTGGAGGCCTAGTGGAAGGAGTCACCGCAGACAGGCATCGAAGGCCTAACATAACAAAAATGTCAATACAATGGTATTGTCAGTGGCAGGCATTGAAGGATGTCAGCGCATAGACTAAACATTGGTGGAGCTGTGAGATAATTTTGCAAGTGGTAGAGCACTGTTTGAGCTGGGGTGGGGGGAAACTGTCTTGTGGCCGGCGGTACAGGCCCAGGGCCCCTCATATTACAACGGTGTGTCTGACGTTGGGTGCGCACCACCACCGCCAGAGACACTTTATTGTACTAGGAGGGACCCAGTGGCAGTGCCGTCGACCAAAAGCGGGCTCACCCACCTCTTCAGACAAACTGCACTCTCACGGGTGCTGTCGCCAAGTGTCGATACCACGGCCCCGTGTGGGGAGTTTGGCCATTTAGTGAGGTGTAAACATGTCGTATGCTGGACAATCAGGTGCAGAAAATTACGAGATTGGAAAAGGCATTCAGAATAGTCCACAGGCAAGACCTTTTCATAGGAAAGCTAGGTGTCAGCCGGGCAAGGTGGGGCAAAAGATTTCGAAATCCAGTTGTGGTTCATTTTAATGAAGGTTAGATCATCTACATTTTGGGTAGCCAGACGAGTCCTTTTTTCTGTTAGTATTGAACCTGCAGCACTGAATACTGTTTCTGATAGGACACTAGCTGCCGGGCAAGCAAGCTCCTGCAATGCATATTCTGCCAATTCTGGCCAGGTGTCTAATTTTGATGCCCAGTAATCAAATGGGAATGACGGTTGAGGGAGAACATCGATAAGGGATGAAAAATAGTTTGTAACCATACTGGACAAATGTTGTCTCCTGTCACTTTGAATTGATGCTGCAGTACCTGTCCTGTCTGCGGTCATAGCAAAATCACTCCACAACCTGGTCAGAAAACCCCTCTGGCCAATGCCACTTCTGATTTCTGCCCCTCTAACTCCTCTGGTCTGCTGGCCCCTGCAGCTCGTGTGAGAACGATCACGGGCGCTGTGTGCAGGGAATGCCAGAAGCAAACGGTCAACAAGAGTTGATTGTTTGGTTGCTAATATTAGTTCCAAGTTCTCATGTGGCATTATATTTTGCAATTTGCCTTTATAACGAGGATCAAGGAGGCAGGCCAACCAGTAATCGTCATCATTCATCATTTTAGTTATGCGTGTGTCCCTTTTGAGGATACGTAAGGCATAATCCGCCATGTGGGCCAAAGTTCCAGTTCTCAAATCTGCGGTTGTGCTTGGTTGAGGGGCAGTTTCAGGCAAATCCACGTCACTTGTGTCCCTCAAAAAACCAGAACCCGGCCTTGCCACGCCACCAATTTCCAGTGGCCCCGGAAAAGCTTCCTCATTAAAAATATAATCATCCCCATCATCCTCCTCGTCCTCCTTTTCCTCTTCGCCCGCTACCTCGTCCTGTACACTGCCCTGGCCAGACAATGGCTGACTGTCATCAAGGCTTTCCTCTTCCTCAGCTGCAGACGCCTGATCCTTTATGTGCGTCAAACTTTGCATCAGCAGACGCATTAGGGGGATGCTCATGCTTATTATGGCGTTGTCTGCACTAACCAGCCGTGTGCATTCCTCAAAACACTGAAGGACTTGACACATGTCTTGAATCTTCGACCACTGCACACCTGACAACTCCATGTCTGCCATCCTACTGCCTGCCCGTGTATGTGTATCCTCCCACAAAAACATAACAGCCCGCCTCTGTTCACACAGTCTCTGAAGCATGTGCAGTGTTGAGTTCCACCTTGTTGCAACGTCTATGATTAGGCGATGCTGGGGAAGGTTCAAAGAACGCTGATAGGTCTGCATACGGCTGGAGTGTACGGGCGAACGGCGGATATGTGAGCAAAGTCCACGCACTTTGAGGAGCAGGTCGGATAACCCCGGATAACTTTTCAGGAAGCACTGCACCACCAGGTTTAAGGTGTGAGCCAGGCAAGGAATGTGTTTCAGTTGGGAAAGGGAGATGGCAGCCATGAAATTCCTTCCGTTATCACTCACTACCTTGCCTGCCTCAAGATCTACAGTGCCCAGCCACGACTGCGTTTCTTTCTGCAAGAACTCGGACAGAACTTCCGCGGTGTGTCTGTTGTCGCCCAAACACTTCATAGCCAATACAGCCTGCTGACGTTTGCCAGTAGCTGCCCCATAATGGGAGACCTGGTGTGCAACAGTGGCAGCTGCGGATGGAGTGGTTGTGCGACTGCGGTCTGTGGACGAGCTCTCGCTTCTGCAGGAGGACGAGGAGGAGGAGGAGGGGGTGCGAACGGCTACAGCCAATTGTTCCCTAGACCGTGGGCTAGGCAGAACTGTCCCAAACTTGCTGTCCCCTGTGGACCCTGCATCCACCACATTTACCCAGTGTGCCGTGATGGACACGTAACGTCCCTGGCCATGCCTACTGGTCCATGCATCTGTTGTCAGGTGCACCTTTGTGCTCACAGATTGCCTGAGTGCATGGACGATGCGCTCTTTAACATGCTGGTGGAGGGCTGGGATGGCTTTTCTGGAAAAAAAAGTGTCGACTGGGTAGCTCGTAGCGTGGTACAGCGTAGTCCATCAGGGCTTTGAAAGCTTCGCTTTCAACTAACCGGTAGGGCAT
The DNA here is from genome assembly GCF_032444005.1 of Ranitomeya imitator. NCBI lineage: Eukaryota > Metazoa > Chordata > Amphibia > Anura > Dendrobatidae > Ranitomeya > Ranitomeya imitator. The sequence goes on along the minus strand of NC_091286.1, from coordinate 412,973,938 downwards.
CATCTCTAACGAGATTAGTCTAGCTATGTGTGCGTTCAAACCCTGTGTACGCGGATGCGAGGCTAAGTACTTCCTTTTTCTAACCATAGTCTCATGTAGGGTGAGCTGGACTGGAGAGCTGGAGATCGTGGAACTAGCGGGGGTGCCGGTGGACATGGCAGACTGAGAGACGGTGGGAGATGGTATTGTTGCCGCCGGTGCCCTAGATGCAGTGTTTCCTACTACGAAACTGGTGATTCCCTGACCCTGACTGCTTTGGCCTGGCAAAGAAACCTGCACAGATACTGCAGGTGGTGCGGAAAATGGTGGCCCTACACTGCTGGAAGGGATGTTGCGTTGCTGACTAGCTTCATTGGCCGAGGGTGCTACAACCTTAAGGGACGTTTGGTAGTTAGTCCAGGCTTGCAAATGCATGGTGGTTAAATGTCTATGCATGCAACTTGTATTGAGACTTTTCAGATTCTGTCCTCTGCTTAAGGTAGTTGAACATTTTTGACAGATGACTTTGCGCTGATCAATTGGATGTTGTTTAAAAAAATGCCAGACTGCACTCTTTCTAGCATCGGATACCTTTTCAGGCATTGCAGACTGAGCTTTAACCGGATGGCCACGCTGTCCTCCAACAGGTTTTGGCTTTGCCACGCGTTTTGGGCAAGATACGGGCCCGGCAGATGGAACCTGTTGCGATGTTGATGCCTGCTGCGGCCCCTCCTCCTCCGCTTCAGAACTGCTGCCGCCTGCACCCTGTTCCCCCAATGGCTGCCAATCGGGGTCAAGAACTGGGTCATCTATTACCTCTTCTTGTAGCTCGTGTGCAACTTCGTCTGTGTCACCGTGTCGGTCGGTGGTATAGCGTTCGTGATGGGGCAACATAGTCTCATCAGGGTCTGATTCTTGATCATTACCCTGCGAGGGCAATGTTGTGGTCTGAGTCAAAGGACCAGCATAGTAGTCTGGCTGTGGCTGTGCATCAGTGCACTCCATGTCAGATTCAACTTGTAATGGGCATGGACTGTTAACTGCTTCACTTTCTAAGCCAGGGACGGTATGTGTAAAGAGCTCCATGGAGTAACCCGTTGTGTCGCCTGCTGCATTCTTCTCTGTTGTTGTTTTTGCTGAAGAGGACAAGGAAGCGACTTGTCCCTGACCGTGAACATCCACTAACGACGCGCTGCTTTGACATTTACCAGTTTCACGAGAGGAGGCAAAAGAGCTAGAGGCTGAGTCAGCAAGATAAGCCAAAACTTGCTCTTGCTGCTCCGGCTTTAAAAGCGGTTTTCCTACTCCCAGAAAAGGGAGCGTTCGAGGCCTTGTGTAGCCAGACGACGAACCTGGCTCCACAGCTCCAGACTTAGGTGCAATATTTTTTTTCCGACGACCAGCTGATGCTCCACCACTACCACTACCCTCATTACCAGCTGACAATGAACGCCCCCGGCCACGACCTCTTCCACCATACTTCCTCATTGTTTTAAAAACGTAAACAAACTAACGGTATTTGTTGCTGTCACACAAATTACACGGTGAGCTATAACTTCAGTATGATTTAGCTACCCCTTTACAGGTGAGTGAGACCACAACGAAAATCAGGCACAGTGTTACACACTCTGTTGTTGGTGGCAACAAATGAGAGAGATGCCACACACGCAGGACTGTCACTGAAGCACAAATGTAAATATTAATCTCCCACTGATTTGATTTTTTTTTTTTTTTAAGGGAGACTTTAGGAAAAAAAAATAATAGAATAAAATGATTTTTTCAGGAAGAATTTAGAAACCAAATAAAATAAAATGATTTTTTCAGGGAGAATTTAGAAAACAAATAAAACAAAAAAAGGCTTTCTATGGCCCACTGAGTGAGAGATGACGCACACAGGAGTCAGGAGTGGCACACAAGCCCAGAGGCCAATATTTATCTCCCACTGATTGATGTAGTGATTTTTTCAGGTAGATTTTGGAACCCAAATCAAGCTAAAAAAAATAATAGGCTTTTTATGGCCCACAATTGGAGAGAGAGAGAGAGATGGCACACCCAGGAGTCAAGACTGGCACACAAGCAGAAAGGGCAATATTAATCTCCCACTGATTTGTTTTTTTTTTTGTTTTTTTTCAGGGAGACTTTAGGAAAAAAAAAAATAGAATAAAATGATTTTTTCAGGAAGAATTTAGAAACCAAAGAAAATAAAATGATTTTTTCAGGGAGAATTTAGAAAACAAATAAAACAAAAAAAGGCTTTCTATGGCCCACTGAGTGAGAGATGACGCACACAGGAGTCAGGAGTGGCACACAAGCCCAGAGGCCAATATTTATCTCCCACTTTTTTTTTTTTGTTCCAGGGAAAATTTATAAACCCAATAAAAAAAATAATAAATAGGCTTTCTATGGCCCACTATCTGAGAGACAGAGAGAGATGGCACGCTTAGGACTGGCACACAAGCCCAAAGGCCAATATTAATCTCCCTTTTTTTTTTAAGGGAGAATTTATAAAACCAAAAAAAAATAAATAAATAGGCTTTCTATGGCCCACTATTTGTGAGAGAGATGGCACGCTCAGGACTGGCACACAAGCCCAGAGGCCAATATTAATCTCCCACTTTTTTTTTTTTTTTCCAGGGAAAATTTATAAACCCAATAAAAAAAATAAAATAAATAGGCTTTCTATGGCCCACTATCTGAGAGAGAGAGATGGCACGCTTAGGACTGGCACACAAGCCCAAAGGCCAATATTAATCTCCCACTGATTGATTTATTGATTTTTTCAGGTAGAATTTAGAACCCAAATAAAGCAAAAAAAAAAAAAAAATGGGCTTTCTATGGCCCACTGAGTGAGTGATGATGCACACAGGAGTCAGGAGTGGCACACAAGCCCTGAGGCCAATGTTTTTCTCCCACTGATTGATGTAGTGATTTTTTCAGGTAGATTTTAGAACCAAAATCAAGCAAAAAAATAAATAGGCTTTCTATGGCCCACTGAGTGAGTGATGATGCACACAGGAGTCAAGAGTGGCACACAAGCCCTGAGGCCAATATTTTTCTCCCACTGATTGATGTAGTGATTTTTTCAGGTAGATTTTATAACCCAAATCAAGCAAAAAAATAAATAGGCTTTCTATGGCCCACTGAGTGAGAGATGACACAGACAGGGATGGCACTCTAGCAGAAATGTCAATCTTAATCTCCCACAAATAAAAAAAAAAAAACAGGGAGTGTCCTTCAATTACTATCTCCCTGCAGTAATCTCAGCCAGGTATGGCAGACAGCAATAAGGAGTGGACTGATGCACAAATTAAATAAAAAGTATGTACAAACCAAAAAGATAGCTGTGCAGAAAGGAAGGAACAAGAGGATTTGTGCTTTGAAAAAAGCAGTTGGTTTGCACAGCGGCGTACACACAGCAATGCAGCTATCAGGGAGCCTTCTAGGGCAGCCCAATGAGCTACAGCGCTGAGGGGGAAAAAAAAAAAATGTAGCTTCCACTGTCCCTGCACACCGGAAGTGGTGTTGGGCAGTGGAAATCGCTACAGCACAAGCGGTTTGGTGGTTAATGGACCCTGCCTAACGCTATCCCTGCTTCTGACGAAGCGGCAGCAACCTCTCCCTAAGCTCAGATCAGCAGCAGTAACATGGCGGTCGGCGGGAACTCCCCTTTATAGCCCCTGTGACGCCGCAGACAGCAAGCCAATCACTGCAATGCCCTTCTCTAAGATGGTGGGGACCAGGACCTATGTCATCACGCTGCCCACACTCTGCGTTTACCTTCATTGGCTGAGAAATGGCGCTTTTCGCGTCATTGAAACGCGACTTTGGCGCGAAAGTCGCGTACCGCATGGCCGACCCCGCACAGGGGTCGGATTGGGTTTCATGAAACCCGACTTTGCCAAAAGTCGGTGAGTTTTGAAAATGAACGACCCGTTTCGCTCAACCCTAGATGTTATGTCTCTCTCTCTGTCCCCCGGATAGGATAAGACAAACCCGTATGACTGGTGGCTTGAGGCGGTTTATAGAGACTCTATCATGCCCCAGCCTCTAAGGGGTGCCCCGTGCCTCCTGGGTGTAGGGAGGACAGGAAATGTGAAATTAGCTGTCCTGCCAGTCTCTGGAGCAAGGCATAAAGGTCGCTACTCCCTCGGTGTTCTGGCTACCGGGCTTCTGCGCCTCAGAAGGAGGCAGCCTGTGTAGGGCTGGTCCCCTTCTGATATCCACTCCTTTGCTATGACTTCTTTGCACACTCGCTGCAATACGGTTCTGCCTTCAATGTCTCTTTCTAGGAGCTGCAGCTCTGAGGGCATGCAAGCTCTGTGTCCATCTCCCTTGCTCTCTGACAGGATCCCACCCCTGCCAGGGACCAACTAACTGAGCTGAGCTCAGCCAGCAACTAACTAACTTTCCCTACAGACCACCAGTTTTACCAATGTGGGGAGTGACCTAATAAATAGGAGCAAGAGCTCCGGGGGGGGTGGTCTGGAGTGTGAAATGTGTTGTATGTTTGTGATACCTGGATGCAGTTTTCCTTCTTTGCCTCCAAACGTAACACCACCCTCCCCTAGAGGAGAGTGATATTACCGCAAGGACCAGGACCCTGGGGCGCTGCATTTGTATTGGAGCAACAAAAAAAGGCAAATTTGATATGCCTTCACATTAAACCCTGAAAATCGCCCGAACAAAATTGCTGGCATCCTCAGCTTAAAATTTGGTTGTGCACCCTTTGGAATAAATATCTTCAATCAGTCGCTTCCTAGTGGAGCGCCCAACAGGGCCGTGGGATACTCAGGCCGGATCGGATGGTTCTTTAGGAGGTTGTCACAGCAGCAGTGACCCGTTCCGTGGCCCTGGGTGTCCAATAAAAAAAATTATGTAAAAGGGGAACAAAGTTTATAGGGGATTAGCTTGTGACGCCACCCGTGGTGTTCGGCAATGAATGACTGACACTGCTTAAGGGGACTGCTGGGGCTGATGGTGATGCAGTAGAGTTGTTACTGCTCTCCACGGGTGAAGCTGGGCCCCAGGGCAATTACAGTGTTAAAGCTGTTGGTGATGGTTGCATGTGGATGACACAGTAAATAACTCCGAGGAAACAGCAGGATGCAGTTTTCACACTTTACCCATTGTTTCCAGATGACATTCCCCGGCAGGAATGCTGTGTCCTCTGGATCAGAGGTCAGCCAGCTCTTAGGTAGGTTGGGATGCACTTTACCAGAACCCCCTCCTTATGTTCCTTCCCTGGCCATCTCTCAGCGCTGGCTCCCACCTCTCCTGCCCTGTGCCTTCACACACAGTGACCAGAGCCAGCAGCCTTGGATCCTGACAGGTGACATCCTCTTGGTCCCCTCAACTCTATATGGCTGCTTTTTCAGCAATTATGTGTGGAATTGGCTGTAGCACATGCAGTTACTTCAGCCTCCAGTTTGCTAGCTGAGTCCTCAGTTTCTCCACTAGTCTAGGTCCAGTCCCCTACTGCTACCTGGTCACTCCATGCAACTATGGTCGATGTGGATTTGGGCTCCATAGGTGGATTCCTCACTACCCATGCCCCTAGGACCCCTTCTTCCTTGATCACTCTCTGGAACTTCTCTCTATCTTCCTTGCTCTCTCTTTCTCCATCCTCTGATGCTGGGGTGAGCTCCTCACTCCTCAAGTCCCCAGCTCCAACTCCCTCTGCTTGTCACTGTCCACTCCTCTTGTCACTGATTCCTACCCCTTCTCTTCTTCCCCCACCCATACCCTCTACCTAGTTCCCTCCAGTTCTATAGAGGTCTAGGGTGCTGGGTAGCGCCCCCTCCTTACCTGAGAGCACGGTACCCCACCTCTGGTTGAAGTGCAGTACCTCTGTGGCAACTGGACCCGCAGGCGCACCTCACTATAACCATCAAAAAGTTTCTTATACTCTTCATCTGGAATTTTGTGCCACTCATCCTTTGCAAACTGCTCCAGGTCTCTCATATTTGAAAGGTGCCTTCTCCCAACAGCAATGTAAAGAATTCTCCACAGCAGTTCAATGGCATTTAGATCCAGACTCATTGGTTTCCACTTCAGAACTCTGTAGCACTTTGTTTCCATCCATTTCTGGATGCTTCTTGAAGTATGTTTGGGGTCATTGTCCTGCTGGAAGACATATGACCTTGGACACAAACCCAGCTTTCTGACAATGTGCACTACATTGTGACCTAAAATCTTCAGATTTCATGATGCCTTGCACACAGTCAAGGCACCCAGTGTCAGAGAAAGCAAACAACTCCAAAACATCATTGAACTTACACCATATTTAACTGTAGGTACTGTGCTCCTTTCTTTGTAGGCTTCATTCACTTTACGGTAAACAGTAGAATGATGTGCTTTTCTAAACAGTTCTATTTTGGTCTCATCTGTCCACAAGATGCTTTCCCAGAAGGATTTTGGCTTACTCACTCTAGATTTTTGGCAAACTGCACTCTCGATTTTTTTTATGCTTCTACATCAGCAGTGGGGTCCTCCTGGATCTCCTGTCAGAGCATTTCATATCATTCAAATGTCGAGGGATAGTTCGCTCTAACACTGATGCATCCTGAGCCTGCAGGACAGCTTGAATTTCTTTGGAACTTGGTTGAGGATGCCCATCCACCATCCAGACTATCCTGCTTTGCAACCTTTCATCAATTTTTTTTTTACTTCCACATCTAGGGAGATTAACTGACGTGCCATGGGTTGTAAACTTCTTCATTATGTTGCACACTGTGGATAAAGGAACACCAAGATCTCTGGAGATGGACTTGTAACGTTGAGATTGTTGATATTTTTCAACAATTTTCGTTCTCTTTTCCTCTTTCAGGTATGACTTTCATATTGCCCGCACCTTTTATTTGCAGAGGTTATTTTGTGTACGTGCATCACATGCTTAAAAAGTCAATTACTCAAAATTTGTTGGGAGCTTTATGTGAAATTATGTCCAATTTGTTTTTTATTCTTAGATTTTTTTCCTCTATTATTTTGTATTGTTCCAATACACATAAAGGAATTAAACATGTGTATAACAAAACATATATAACGTATATACTCGAGTATAAGCCGACCCGAGTATAAGCTGACCCCCCTAATTTTGCCACAAAAAACTGGGAAAACTTATTGACTCGAGTATAAGCCTAGGGGGGTGGAAATGCAGCATTTACCGGTGAATTTCAAAAATAAAAATAGATCATTATTTCCCCATAGCTGTGCCATATAGTGCTCTGCACCGTTCATTATTTCCCCATAGCTGTGCCATATAGTGCTCTGCACCGTTCATACTGCCCCATAGCTGTACCATATAGTGCTCTGCACCGTTCATACTGCCCCATAGCTGTGCCATATAGTGCTCTGCACCGTTCATACTGCCCCATAGCTGTGCCATATAGTGCTCTGCACCGTTCATTATTGCCCCATAGCTGTGCCATATAGTGCTCTGCACCGTTCATACTGCCCCATAGCTGTGCCATATAGTGCTCTGCACCATTCATACTGCCCCATAGCTGTGCTATATAGTGCTCTGCACCAATCATACTGCCCCATAGCTGTGCCATATAGTGCTCTGCACCAATCATACTGCCCCATAGCTGTGCCCTATATGCTCTGCACCGTTCATATTTCCCCATAGATGCTCCACATAAATCTGTGCCGCTGCTGCCGCTGCAAAAAAAAAAAAAAGAGCCATACTCACCTCTCTTGCTTGCAGCTCCCGTCGTCCGGTCCCGGCGTCTCTGTGCACTGACTGATCAGGCAGAGGGCGGCGCGCACACTATATGCGTCATCGCGCCCTCTGACCTGCACAGTCAGAGAGGAGTGACGCCGGGATGATGGAGCGGCGCCGGGAAGATTGAGCGGCGCCCGACGGCTGGAACGGGGACAGGTAAATATGACATACTTACTTACCTAGAAATAGGAAAAACCCAATGTGGCTAAACAAAGAAGTAAGACAGGCAATTAACAGTAAAAAGAATGCATTTGCACTACTAAAGCAGGATGGCACCATTGAAGCTCTAAAAAACTATAGGGAGAAAAATACTTTATCTAAAAAACTAATTAAAGCTGCCAAAAAGGAAACAGAGAAGCACATTGCTAAGGAGAGTAAAACTAATCCCAAACTGTTCTTCAACTATATCAATAGTAAAAGAATAAAAACTGAAAATGTAGGCCCCTTAAAAAATAGTGAGGAAAGAATGGTTGTAGATGACGAGGAAAAAGCTAACATATTAAACACCTTCTTCTCCACGGTATTCACGGTGGAAAATGAAATGCTAGGTGAAATCCCAAGAAACAATGAAAACCCTATATTAACCCCTTCCTGACCCATGACGCCACGTAGGCGTCATGAAAGTCGGTGCCAATCCGACCCATGACGCCTATTCGGCGTCATGGAAAGATCGCGTCCCTGCAGGCCGGGTGAAAGGGTTAACTCCCATTTCACCCGATCTGCAGGGACAGGGGGAGTGGTAGTTTAGCCCAGGGGGGGTGGCTTCACCTCCTCGTGGCTACGATCGCTCTGATTGGCTGTTGAAAGTGAAACTGCCAATCAGAGCGATTTGTAATATTTCACCTATTATAACGGGTGAAATATTACAATCCAGCCATGGCCGATGCTGAAATATCATCGGCCATGGCTGGAAATACTAATGTGCCCCCACCCCACCCCACCGATCGCCCCCGCAGCCCCCCGATCTGGCCGGTACACTGCTCCGGCTCCCCTCCGTCCAGTGCTCCGCTCCCCCCCGTGCTCTTGTCCGCTCCCCCCGTGCTCCAATCACCCCCCCTGCACTCCGATCCACCCCCCCCCCGGTGCTCCGTTCCACCCCCCCGTGCTCCATTCCAGCCAAAGTGCATTTTGATCACTGAGATATAATCTATCTCAGTGATCAAAATAAAAAAAATAATAAATGACCCCCCCCCTTTGTCACCCCCATAGGTAGGGACAATAAAAAAATAAAGAAATTTTTTTTTTCCACTAATGTTAGAATAGGGTTAGGGTTAGGGGTAGGGTTAGGGGTAGGGTTAGGGGTAGGGTTAGGGCTAGGGTTAGGGCTAGGGGTAGGGTTAGGGGTAGGGTTAGGGTTAGGGCTAGGGTTAGGGCTAGGGGTAGGGTTAGGGCTAGGGTTTCGGTATGTGCACACGTATTCTGGTCCTCTGCGGATTTTTCCGCTGCGGATTTGATAAATCCGCAGTGCTAAACCGCTGCGGATTTATGGCGGATTTACCGCGTTTTTTTCTGCGCATTTCACTGCGGTTTTACAACTGCGATTTTCTATTGGACCAGTTGTAAAACCGCTGCGGAATCCGCACAAAAGAAGTGACATGCTGCGGAATGTAAACCGCTGCGTTTCCGTGCAGTTTTTCCGCAGCATGTGTACAGCGATTTTTGTTTCCCATAGGTTTACATTGAACTGTAAACTCATGGGAAACTGCTGCGGATCCGCAGCGTTTTCCGCAGCGTGTGCACATACCTTTAGAATTAGGCTATGTGCACACGGTGCGGATTTGGCTGCGGATTCGCAGCAGTGTTCCATCAGGTTTACAGTACCATGTAAACATATGAAAAACCAAATCCGCTGTGCCCATGGTGCGGAAAATACCGCGCGGAAACGCTGCGTTGTATTTTCCGCAGCATGTCAATTCTTTGTGCGGATTCCGCAGCGTTTTACACCTGTTCCTCAATAGGAATCCGCAGGTGAAATCCGCACAAAAAACACTGGAAATCCGCGGAAAATCCGCAGGTAAAACGCAGTGCCTTTTACCCGCGGATTTTTCAAAAATGGTGCGGAAATATCTCACACGAATCCGCAACGTGGGCACATAGCCTTAGGGTTAGGGTTGGAATTAGGGTTGTGGTTAGGTTTAGGGGTGTGTTGGGGTTAGGGTTGTGGTTAGGGGTGTGTTGCGGTTAGGGTTGTGATTAGGGTTATGGCTACAGTTGGGATTAGAGTTAGGGGTGTGTTGGGGTTAGTGTTGGAGGTAGAATTGAGGGGTTACCACTGTTTAGGCACATCAGGGGTCTCCAAACGCAACATGGCGCCACCATTGATTCCAGCCAATCTCGTATTCAAAAAGTCAAATAGTGCTCCCTCACTTCCGAGCCCTGAAGTGTGCCCAAACAGTGGTTTACCCCCACATATGGGGTACCAGCATACTCAGGACAAACTGCGCAACAATTACTGGGGTCCAATTTCTCCTGTTACCCTTGTGAATCTAAAAAAATGCTTGCTAAAACATAATTTTTGAGGAAAGAAAAATGATTTTTTATTTTCACGGCTCTGCGTTGTAAACGTCTGTGAAGCACTTGGGGGTTCAAAGTGCTCACCACATATCTAGATAAGTTCCTTGGGGGGTCTAGTTTCTAAAATGGGGTCACTTGTGGGGGTTTCTACTGTTTAGGCACACCAGGGGCTCTGCAAACGCAACGTGACACCCGTAGACCATTCCATCAAAGTCTGCATTTCAAAAGTCACTACTTCCCTTCTGAGCCCCGACGTGTGCCCAAACAGTGGTTTACCCCCACTCATGGGGTATCAGCGTATTCAGGAGAAACTGGACAACAACTTTTGGGGTCCAATTTCTCCTGTAACCCTTGGGAAAATAAAAAATTCTGGGCTAAATAATTATTTTTGAGGAAAGAAAACGTATTTATTATTTTCACGGCTCTGCATTATAAACTTCTATGAAGCGCTTGGGTGTTCAAAGTGCTCACCACACATCTAGATAAGTTCCTTTCGGGGTCTAGTTTCCAAAATGGGGTCACTTGTGGGGGGTTTCTACTGTTAAGCCACATCAGGGGCTCTGCAAACGCAACGTGACGCCCACAGAGCATTCCATCAAAGTCTGCATTTCAAAACGTCACTACTTCACTTCCGAGCCCCGGCATGTGCCCAAACAGTGATTTACCCCCACATATGGGGTATCAGCGTACTCAGGAGAAACTGGACAACAACTTTTGGGGTCCAATTTCTCCTGTTACCCTTGGGAAAATAAAAAATTGCAGGCTAAAAATCATTTTTGAGAAAATAATTTTTTTTTTTTATTTTCATGGCTCTGCGTTATAAACTTCTGTGAAGCACTTGGGGGTTCAAAGTCCTCACCACACATCTAGATTAGTTCCTTTGGGGGTCTAGTTTCCAAAATGGTGTCATTTCTGGGGGATCTCCAATGTTTAGGCACACAGGGGCTCTCCAAACGTGACATGGTGTCCGCTAATGATTGGAGCTAATTTTCCATTTAAAAAGCCAAATGGCGTGCCATCCCTTCCGAGCCCTGCCGTGCGCCCAAACAGTGGTTTACCCCCACATATGGGGTATCAGCATACTCAGGACAAACTGGACAACAATATTTGGGGTCCAATTTCTCCTATTATCCTTGGCAAAATAGGAAATTCCAGGCTAAAATATCATTTTTGAGGAAAGAAAAATTATTTTTTATTTTCATGGCTCTGCGTTATAAACTTCTGTGAAGCACCTGGGGGTTTAAAGTGCTCAATATGCATCTAGATAAGTTCCTTGGGGGGTCTAGTTTCCAAAATGGGGTCACTTGTGGGGGAGCTCCAATGTTTAGGCACACAGGGGCTCTCCAAACGCGACATGGTGTCCGCTAACAATTGGAGCTAATTTTCCATTCAAAAAGTCAAATGGCGCGCCTTCCCTTCCGAGCCCTGCCGAGTGCCCAAACAGTGGTTTACCCCCACATATGAGGTATCGGCGTACTCGGGAGAAATTGCCCAACAAATTTTATGATCCATTTTATCCTACTGCCCATGTGAAAATGAAAAAATTGAGGCGAAAATAATTTTTTTGTGAAAAAAAAGTACTTTTTCATTTTTACAGATCAATTTGTGAAGCACCTGAGGGTTTAAAGTGCTCACTAGGCATCTAAATAAGTTCCTTGGGGGGTCTAGTTTCCAAAATGGGGTCACTTGTGGGGGAGCGCCAATGTTTAGGCACACAGGAGCTATCCAAACGCGACATGGTGTCCGCTAACGATGGAAATAATTTTTCATTCAAAAAGTCAAATGGCGCTCCTTCCCTTCCGAGCCTTACCATGTGCCCAAACAGTGGTTTACCCCCACATGTGAGGTATTGGTGTACTCAGGAGAAATTGCCCAACACATTTTAGGATCCATTTTATCCTGTTGCCCATGTGAAAATGAAAAAATTGAGGCTAAAAGAATTTTTTTGTGAAAAAAAAGTACTTTTTCATTTTTACGGATCAATTTGTGAAGCACCTGGGGGTTCAAAGTGCTCACTATGCATCTAGATAAGTTCCTTGGGATGTCTAGTTTCCAAAATGGGGTCACTTGTGGGGGAGCTCCAATTTTTAGGCACACGGGGGCTTTCCAAACGTGACATGGTGTCCGCTAAAGAGTGGAGCCAATTTTTGATTCAAAAAGTCAAATGGCGCTCCTTCCCTTCCAAGCCCTGCCGTGCACCCAAACAGTGGTTTACCCCCACATATGAGGTATCAGCGTACTCAGGACAAATTGGACAACAACTTTCGTGGTTCAGTTTCTCCTTTTACCATTGGGAAAATAAAAAAATTGTTGCTAAAAGATAATTTTTGTGACTAAAAAGTTAAATGTTCATTTTTTCCTTCCATGTTGCTTCTGCTGCTGTGAAGCACCTGAAGGGTTAATAAACTTCTTGAATGTGGTTTTGAGTACCTTGAGGGGTGCAGTTTTTAGAATGGTGTCACTTTTGGGTATTTTCAGCCATATAGACCCCTCAAACTGACTTCAAATGTGAGGTGGTCCCTAAAAAAAATGGTTTTGTAAATTTCGTTGTAAAAATGACAAATCGCTGGTCAAATTTTAACCCTTATAACTTCCTAACAAAAATAATTTTGTTTCCAAAATTGTGCTGATGTAAAGTAAACATGTGGGAAATGTTATTTATTAACTATTTTGTGTCACATATCTCTCTGGTTTAACAGAATAAAAATTCAAAATGTGAAAATTGCAAAATTTTCAACATTTTCGCCAAATTTCCGTTTTTATCACAAATAAACGCAGAATTTATTGACCTAAATTTACCACTAACATGAAGCCCAATATGTCACGAAAAAACAATCTCAGAACCGCTAGGATCTGTTGAAGCGTTCCTGAGTTATTACCTCATAAAGGGACACTGGTCAGAATTGCAAAAAACGGCAAGGTCTTTAAGGTCAAAATAGGCTGGGTCATGAAGGGGTTAAGGGTCACCAATTTAACCCAAGAAGAGGTGCGAAACCGGCTAAATAAGATTAAAATAGATAAATCTCCGGGTCCGGATGGCATACACCCACGAGTACTAAGAGAACTAAGTAATGTAATAGATAAACCATTATTTCTTATTTTTATGGACTCTATAGCGACAGGGTCTGTTCCGCAGGATTGGCGCATAGCAAATGTGGTGCCAATATTCAAAAAGGGCTCTAAAAGTGAACCTGGAAAGTATAGGCCAGTAAGTCTAACCTCTATTGTTGGTAAAATATTTGAAGGGTTTCTGAGGGATGTTATTCTGGATTATCTCAATGAGAATAAATGTTTAACTCCATATCAGCATGGGTTTATGAGAAATCGCTCCTGTCAAACCAATCTAATCAGTTTTTATGAAGAGGTAAGCTATAGGCTAGACCACGGTGAGTCATTGGACGTGGTATATCTCGATTTTTCCAAAGCGTTTGATACCGTGCCGCACAAGAGGTTGGTACACAAAATGAGAATGCTTGGTCTGGGGGAAAATGTGTGTAAATGGGTTAGTAACTGGCTTAGTGATAGAAAGCAGAGGGTGGTTATAAATGGTATAGTCTCTAACTGGGTCGCTGTGACCAGTGGGGTACCGCAGGGGTCGGTATTGGGACCTGTTCTCTTCAACATATTCATTAATGATCTGGTAGAAGGTTTACACAGTAAAATATCGATATTTGCAGATGATACAAAACTATGTAAAGCAGTTAATACAAGAGAAGATAGTATTCTGCTACAGATGGATCTGGATAAGTTGGAAACTTGGGCTGAAAGGTGGCAGATGAGGTTTAACAATGATAAATGTAAGGTTATACACATGGGAAGAAGGAATCAATATCACCATTACACACTGAACGGGAAACCACTGGGTAAATCTGACAGGGAGAAGGACTTGGGGATCCTAGTTAATGATAAACTTACCTGGAGCAGCCAGTGCCAGGCAGCAGCTGCCAAGGCAAACAGGATCATGGGGTGCATTAAAAGAGGTCTGGATACACATGATGAGAGCATTATACTGCCTCTGTACAAATCCCTAGTTAGACCGCACATGGAGTACTGTGTCCAGTTTTGGGCACCGTTGCTCAGGAAGGATATAATGGAACTAGAGAGAGTACAAAGGAGGGCAACAAAATTAATAAAGGGGATGGGAGAACTACAATACCCAGATAGATTAGCGAAATTAGGATTATTTAGTCTAGAAAAAAGACGACTGAGGGGCGATCTAATAACCATGTATAAGTATATAAGGGGACAATACAAATATCTCGCTGAGGATCTGTTTATACCAAGGAAGGTGACGGGCACAAGGGGGCATTCTTTGCGTCTGGAGGAGAGAAGGTTTTTCCACCAACATAGAAGAGGATTCTTTACTGTTAGGGCAGTGAGAATCTGGAATTGCTTGCCTGAGGAGGTGGTGATGGCGAACTCAGTCGAGGGGTTCAAGAGAGGCCTGGATGTCTTCCTGGAGCAGAACAATATTGTATCATACAATTATTAGGTTCTGTAGAAGGACGTAGATCTGGGGATTTATTATGATGGAATATAGGCTGAACTGGATGGACAAATGTCTTTTTTCGGCCTTACTAACTATGTTACTATGTTACCTGGTCCCAGCATCCGGCTCCTTCTCCCGGACAGCTGTCTTCGGTGCCGCAGCTTCTTCCTCTATCAGCGGTCACCGGCACCGCTGATTAGAGAAATGAATACGCGGCTCCACCCCTATGGGAGGTGGAGCCGCTTATTCATTTCTCTAATGAGCGGTCCCACGTGACCGCTGAAGAGGGGAAGAGCTGCAGCACAGAAGACCGTGGGACGGCAGGGGGAGCGCCAGGATCGCTGGAAGCAGGTAAGTATGCCTCAGCGCCCTCACCCCCTCACCCGCCGACCCTGCCACCCACCTTGACTCGAGTATAAGCCGAGAGGGGCACTTTCAGCCCAAAAATTTGGGCTGAAAATCTCAGCTTATACTCGAGTATATACGGTAATTGCAATAGTTTTCTGGGAGAAATTTTCCGGTGCAATTTCAAGGGAGCCAACACTTTTGGCCATGACTATATATATAATTGCCTTCTAATGTTTTCATTTCCTGTTCTGTCCAGATGTCACCATATCCCAGAATTCCAAGCGGAGGAAGTTCAGCGACCGCCATATTAGAACACCCAAGTGATGGGTGTCTCAATATGTAAACTCCTGCTGATACCAACCTATTGTGTGGTACCACCAGCAGAACACCGTCGCACCACACACACACACTCTATATGCCGTATGCACCACACACACACTCACACACATACACACACACTCACACTCTCACACTCACCCATACTCACACACTCACACACACTCAAACAGCCTCTTGCGTGGTACCACCAGCGGAACACCGTCGCGAACACGCCGCCAGGAGCAGCTGAATGATTCACTGACTGCCGCCATCTTTGTACAGGAGGAGAACATGCGCAGTATTAATGTGACCACCGCTATCTGTCTGCACAAAGATGGCGGCAGTCTGATTTACTGCGCCTGCGCAAATTACGCCCAGGTGCAGTGAATTATTCGGCTGATGCCAGTGGCAGATGTGCAACGTGTCTACAGACAGAGGAAGCTGGTCATATTAACCCCTTAGTGACAGAGCCAATTTGGTACTTAATGACCAGGCCAATTTTTGCAATTCTGACCACTGTCACTTTATGAGGTTATAACTCTGGAACGCTTCAACGGATCCCGCTGATTCTGAGACTGTTTTTTCGTGACATATTGTACTTCATGTTAGTGGTAACATTTCTTCGATATTACTTGCGATTATTTATGAAAAAAACGGAAATATGGCGAAAATGTTTAAAATTTTGCAATTTTCAAACTTTGTATTTTTATGCCCTTAAATCAGAGAGATATGTCACAAAAAATAGTTAATAAATAACATTTCCCACATGTCTACTTTACATCAGCACAATTTTGGAAACAAAATTTTTTTTTGTTAGGGAGTTATAAGGGTTAAAAGTTGACCAGCAATTTCTCATTTTTACAACACCATTTTTTTTTAGGGACCACATCACATTTGAAGTCATTTTGAGGGGTCTATATGATAGAAAATAACGAAGTGTGACACCATTCTAAAAACTACACCCCTCAAGGTTCTCAAAAACACATTCAAGAAGTTTATTAACCCTTTACGTGCTTCACAGGAACTGAAACAATGTGGAAGGAAAAAATGAACATTTAACTTTTTTTTGCAAACATCTTAATTCAGAACCATTTTTTTTATTTTCACAAGTGTAAAAACAGAAATGTAACCATACATTTTGTTATGCAATTTCTCCTGAATACGCCAATACCCCATATGTGGGGGTAAACCACTGTTTGGGCGCACCGCAGAGCTTGGAAGTGAAGGAGCGCCGTTTGACTTTTTCAATGCAGAATTGGCTGGAATTGAGATCGGACGCCATGTCACGTTTAGAGAGCCCCTGATGTGCCTAAACAGTGGAAACTCCCCACAAGTGACACCATTTTGGAAACTAGACCCCTTAAGGAACTTATCTAGATGTGTGGCGAGCACTTTGAACCCCCATGTACTTCACAGCAGTTTATAACGTAGAGCCGTGAAAAAAAAAATTGCATTTTTTCTACAAAAATGATCTTTTTGCCCACAAATTTTTATTTTCACAAGGGTAACAGGAGAAATTAGACCACTAAAGTTGTTGTGCAATTTCTCCTGAGTACGTCGATACCCAATATGTGGGGGTAAACCACTGTTTGGGCGCACCGCAGAGCTTGGAAGAGAAAGAGTGCCGTTTTACTTTTTCAATGTAGAATTGGCTGGAATTGAGATCGGACGCCATGTCGTGTTTGGAGAGCCCCTGATGTGCCTAAACAGTAGAAATCCCCCACAAGTAACCCCATTTTGGAAACTAGACCCCCCATGGAACTTATCTAGATGTGTGGTGAGAACCTTGAATGCCCAAGTGCTTCACAGAAGTTTATAATGCAGAGCCGTGAAAATAAAAAAATTTTTTTTTTACACAAAAAAGATTTTTTAGCCCCCAAGTTTTTCTTTTCACAAGGGTAACAAGAGAAATTGGACTGCAATAGTTATTGTCCAATTTATCCCGAGTACGCTGATGCACCATATGTGGGGGTAAACCACTGTTTGGGCGCACGGCAGAGCTCGCAAGGGAAGGAGCGCCTTTTTGGAATGCAGACTTTGATAGAATGGTCTGTGGGCATTATGTTGCGTTTGCAGAGCCCCTGATGTACCTAACCAGTAGAACCCCTCCACAAGTAACCCCATTTTGGAAACTAGACCCCCCAAGGAACTTATCTAGATGTGTGGTGAGAACTTTGAATGCCCAAGTGCTTCACAGAAGTTTAGAATGCAGAGTCGTGAAAATAAAAAATATTATTTTTTCCACAAAAAAGATATTGTAGCCCCCAAGTTTTTATTTTCACAAGGGAACAGGAGAAATTGGACTGCAATAGTTATTGTCCAATTTATCCCGAGTACGCTGATGCGCCATATGTGGGGGTAAACCACTGTTTGGGCGCACGGCAGAGCTCGCAAGGGAAGGAGCGCCTTTTTGGAATGCAGACTTTGATAGAATGGTCTGTGGGCATTATGTTGCGATTGCAGAGCCCCTGATGTACCTAAACTGTAGTAACCCCCCACAAGTGACCCCATTTTGGAAACTAGACCCCCCAAGGAACTTATCTAGATGTGTGGTGAGAACTTTGAATGCCCAAGTGCTTCACAGAAGTTTAGAATGCAGAGTCGTGAAAATAAAAAATATTTTTTTTTCCACAAAAAAAGATATTGTAGCCCCCAAGTTTTTATTTTCACAAGGGTAACAAGAGAAATTGGACCCCAGAAGTTGTTGTCCAATTTATCCCGAGTACGCTGATGCCCCATATGTGGGGGTAACCCACTTTTTGGGCGCACGGCAGAGCTCAGAAGGGAGGGAGCACCATTTGACTTTTTGAGAGCAAAATTGGCTGTCGTGTTTGGAGACCCCCTGATGTACCTAAACAGTGGAAACCCCCCAATTCTAGCTCCAACCCTAACCCCAACACACCCCTAACCCTAATCCCAACCTGATCCATAATCCTAATCACTAACCCTAACCATAATCACAACCCTTACCCCAAAACAACACTAATGTCAACCCTAACCATAACCCTAATCAAAACCCTAAATCCAACACACCCCTAATCCTAATCTCAACCCTAACCTCAAACCTAACCCTAATCCCAATACACCCCTAATCACAACCCTAACCTTAACCCTAATCCCAAACCTAACCCTAATCCCAAGCGTAACCCTAATGCCAACCCTAACCCTAATACCAACCCTAATCCAAACCCTAACCCTAATCCCAGCTCTAACCCTAACTTTAGCCCCAACCCTAGCCCTAACTTTAGCCCCAACCCTAACCCTAGCCCTAAGGCTACTTTCACACTTGCGTTGTTTGGCATTACGTCGCAATCTGTCGTTTTGGACAAGAAACAGATCCTGCAAATGTGCCCGCAGGATGCGTTTTTTGCCCATAGACTTGTATTGCCGACGGATCGTGACGGATGGCCACACGTCGCGTCCGTCGTGCACTGGATCAGTTGTGTTTTGGCGGAGCGTCGGCACAAAAAAACGTTCAATGAAACGTTTTTTTGTACGTCGCATCCGCCATTTCTGACCGCGCATGCGTGGCCGTAACTCCGCCCCCTCCTCCCCAGGACATAGATTGGGCAGCGGATGCTTTGAAAAACTACAGCCGCTGCCCACGTTGTGCACAATTTTCACAACGTGCGTCGGTATGTCGGGCCGACGCATTGCGACGGCCCCGTACCGACGTAAGTGTGAAAGAAGTCTAACCCTAAATTTAGCCCCAACCCTAACCCTAAATTTAGCCCCAACCCTAACCCTAAATTTAGCCCCAACCCTAGCCCTAACCCTAGCCCTAACCCTAACCCTACCCCTAACCCTACCCCTAACCCTAACCCTACCCCTAACCCTAACCCTACCCCTAACCCTACCCATAACCCTAACCCTACCCCTAACCCTACCCCTAACCCTACCCCTAACCCTACCCCTAACCCTAACCCTAACCCTACCCCTAACCCTAACCTTAATTTTAGCCCCAACTGCTGTTCTCCTGCCAGCCGGCAGATGGAGACAGATGGCGGGCGCACTGGGCATGCGCCCGCCATTTTCTTCTGCCGGCGGCCATGAGGAGCAGCAAGAGGATCCAGGGACCTAGGTGAGTATGCTAGGGTCGCCGAATCCCCCTATTTCTCTGTCCTCTGATGTGCGATCACATCAGAGGACAGAAAATTACACTTTACTTTTTTTTTTTTTTTTTTTGCGGTCGCCGGTAAACAGTTAATTACCGGCGATCGCAAAACAGGGGTCGGTAATACCGACCCCGATCATGCTCTTTGGGGTCTCGGCTACCCCCAGCAGCCGAGACCCCAAAGATTCTCCCGGTGCCGGCCGGCGGGCGCACTGCGCATGCGCCCGCCATTTTGAAGATGGCGGCGCCCACCGGGAGACACGAGGAGCATCGGGGGAGCTAGGTGAGTATTGGGGGGCCACCTGGGACCCCTTTTCTCTGTCCTCCGATGTGCGATCACATCGGAGGACAGAGAAATTAAAAAGAGATCGCGTTTTTTTTTTTTTTGCGATCGCCGGTAAACGGTTAATTACCGGCGATCGCAAATGCGGGGAGGGTAAAAAAAAACCCCGAATCATGTTCTCTGGGGTCTCGGCTACCCCCGGCAGCCGAGACCACGGAGAAAATCGGCCTCTGGGGGGCGCTATGTACTTTTTCCACAGCGCCGTTAATTAACGGCGCTGTGGTTTAAGTACCCTTAGCGGCCGCCGTTAAAAGGCGTATCGGCGGTCGCTAAGGGGTTAAAGGGGTTTTCTCACAAACGAAAGTTAATTTTAAAAATTGACTGTGTCTGACCATGTACGGAACATACCACATCTCCTGGGCAGGGGAGGAAAAAGAAGACAATACTGATATTACATCAGGGGATCACAGTGGATTCATTTTGTGAGGTAAAATATTTCACTGACTGTTTTAAAAAAATATTTTACCTCACAAAATGTATCCTTTGCGATCTCCTGCTGTAATGTCAGTATTGTCTTTGAGGGGAGAAAACAGCACAGGAAGGAGAGTGACAGGGGGGATAGCACATGATGTAGACAGGTCAAAGAAGAGAGAACAGACGGGAGAAGTCAGCACATGGGGAAAGAGAGAGTGGATAGGTGGGTGAGCACATGGGGGAGAGAGATTCTCAACGCTGCAAAGCCTGCCCCCATCGTGACATTACCTCCCTCCCGATCATCGGGCCCCATCTAGTGTATATATATATATATATATATATATATATATATATAATATATATACATGCACACACACATTCGCACCAATGTAGTCACTGCTCTTTACAGCAGATGAAAGTCGTGAGGGTCGTGTAGCTTATTCAAGAGACAAATTTCAAAAAGAGATGCTGTCCAACATTTCTCAGTACATGTTTGCCCACGCTCTGGCCATGTCTTGTACAGATGTTACATTTGCATAGCTGAAGAAAGGGCATCAAATGTAAAATGAGTGCTTTTCATTCCTTATGGTGAGTACATGACAGGCCTGATCATACGGGGGATGTCTTCTTTATTTCCATATTGCTGACCTTTTCAACCCTTCTATTCATTGTTGCTGTTATTTCATTTCAGATCCTTCTAGCATTGAATTATCCACTCACTGTCTTAAGATTCAAAAGAAAATAAGCCTGCCTCACCAATCACTATGTCAGTGTACTGACATGAGGGGAGATTAGTGGGGGCCTAGTATTGAAAAAAAGTGGCTCCTTCTTTTTCAAGCCTGGTTTGACACTGTACACTTCCATAAAATACACAGTTATTCCAGTAATGAAACATAATTAAGGGTCACCTGACATAAAACAATTGAAGCCTCAAAGTGGATCTTTCATAATTCTAATATGGACCTATTAACATCTTCCCCATGGATTTTTTTTACCTTTCTCTGGTGCAACAAGTTGAGCTACAGTTGGGAAAAAAGTATTTAGTCAGCCACCAATTGTGCAAGTTCTCCCACTTAAAAAGATGAGAGAGGCACCTTGACATCATAGGTAAACCACAACTATGAGAGTCAAAATGAGAAAACAAATCCAGAAAATCACCTTGTCTGATTTGGCAAGATTTATTTTGCAAATTATGGTGGGAAATAAGTATTTGGTCACATAAAAGCATGCAAGATTTCTGGCTCTCATAGACCTGTAACTTCTTCTTTAAGAGGCTCATCTGTCCTCCACTCATTACCTGTAGTAATGGCACCTGTTTGAACTTGTTATCAGTATAAAAGACACCTGTCCACAACCTCAAACAGTCACACTCCAAACTCCACTATAGTGAAGACCAAAAAGCTGTCGAAGGACACCAGAAACAAAATTCTAGCCCTGCACCAGGCTGGGAAGACTGAATCTGAAATAGGCAAGGAGCTTGGTGTGATTAAATCAAGTGTGGGAGCAATTATAAGAAAATGGAACACATACCAGACCACTGATAATCTCATAATTGTGGTGTTTCTTATAGTCCATTTTAACTGCAGCTTACTGGGGGGTGGCAGTAGCAGACCCGGGGAGCAGGATACAGGGTTGCTACTTCAGGAGGCTGATAGCGGCAGGATTGGGGCGAGATCGCAGGTCCCGCGCTGGGAGGAATGGGGTGTGAGACTGTGGGCCCTGAGCTCCCATAAGATCTCGGCGCAGGTGTGTGGAGTCTCCTTTCCCATTGATTTCCCTGCAGTGCGCTTCGGGAAAATGGCCCCAAGAGGTGGTGCATGTGCAGATTGAGATCTCGGGAGACAAGATCTTACAAGAAGACTCCCGGGCCCGCAGCATTGCTCCACTCCTGACGCCGCCAGCCTGCCTCCTGAAGCAGCAACTTTGTATCCTGTGATCCCGCTACACTGCAGCCGACTCCCATAGTAAACTACCTTTGGATTATAAGAAGCACCCCCATTATCCTCCTAAATTTGTGAAAAATAGTGCGTCTTATAATCTGAAAAATACAGTGCTTGCATTCCCAATAAATAACTATGTAGAACATCTTTATATTGAGCTTTTCATAGTTGTGAGTGATAGTTTTCATATCATACATTTGTCCTTATAAATGACATCTTGCTACATTCCTAATTCAGATTCATGTATGGAATAGCGGATGTACAAAGGTACTCCATTTGTTATTTAGAGTACCACTAATCCCATGGACCAAATTTGAACACACTTTTGGAATAGCTCGCCTCTACTTAGGTCTATGGACCAATTTGGGGTATGCATCATTTCCTGCCATATACACTAATGTGAAGAAATATATTCTTTAATGCTGGCAATTTTTACATAACCAATGATAACACTGAATATCTAAAAGATGTCACAATATTCATAGAACTGCTTGGAAGCAAGTGCATAATAGATATACAGTGGGTACGGAAAGTATTCAAACCCTTTTACATTTTTCACTCTTTGTTTCATTGGAGCCAGTTGGTAAATTCAAAAAAGTTCTCTGCACCTCATCTTGACTGAAAAAAATCAGAAATGCAGACATTTTTGCAAATTTAGTAAAAAGGAAAAACTGAAATATCACATAGTCGTAAGTATTCAGACCCTTTCCTCAGACACTCATATTTAAAGGGAACCTGTCACCTGAATTTGGCGGGACTGGTTTTCGGTCATATGGGCGGAGTTTTCGGGTGTTTAATTCACCCTTTCCTTACCCGCTGGCTGCATGCTGGCCGCAATATTGGATTGAAGTTCATTCTCTGTCCTCCGTAGTACATGCCTGCGCAAGGCAATCTTGCCTTGCGCAGGTGTGTACTACAGAGGAGAGAGAATGAACTTCAATCAAATATTGCAGCCAGCGGGTAAGGAAAGGGTGAATCAAACACCTGAAAACTCTGTCCATATGACCGAAAACTGGTCCCGCCAAATTCAGGTGACAGGTTCCCTTTAAGTCCATTTCCTTGTGAGCCTCCTTGAGATGATTGTACTCTTTCATTTGAGTCCAGCTGTGCTTGTTTAAGCTGATAGGACTTGATTTAGAAAGGCACACATCTATCTATATAAGACAGTGCATATCAGACCAAATGAGAATCATGAAGTCAAAGGAACTGGTCAATGAGCTCAGAGACAGAATTGTGGCAACGCACAAATCTGGCCAAGGTTATAACAGAATTTCTGTAGTCAAGGTTCCTAAGAGCACAGTGGCCTCCATAATCCTTAAATGGAAGAAGTTTCGGACCACTAGAAGACTTCCTAGACCTGGCCGTCCAGCCAAACTGAGCAATCGTGGCAGAAGAGCCTTCTTTAGAGAGGTAAAGAAGAACCCCAAGATCACTGTGGCTGAGCTCCAGAGATGCAGTAGGGAGATGGGAGAAAGTTCCACAAAGTTAACTATCACTGCAGCCCTCCATCAGTCAGGCCTTTATGGCTGAGTGGCCCTACAGAAGCCTCTCCTCAGTGCGAGACATATGAAAGCCTGCATAGAGTTTGCTAAAAAAAAAAAAAACACATGAAGGACTCCCAGACTATGAGAAATAAGACTCTCTGGTCTGATGAGATGAAGATGGACCTTTTTGGTGCTAATTCTAAGCGGTATGTGTGGTGAAAACCAGGCACTACTCATCACCTGCCCAGTTCCATCCCAACAGTGAAGCATGGTGGCGGTAGCAGCATGCTATGGAGGTGTTTTTCAACTGCAGGGTAGTCATTGAAGGAAACGTGAATGCAGCCAACAGAGATATCCTGGATGAAAACCTCTTCCAGAGTGCTCTAGACCTCAGACTTGGCCGAAGGTTCACCTTCCAACAAGACTATGACCCTAAGCACACAGCTAAAATAACAAAGGAGTGGCTTCAGAACAATTCAGTTTTTCTTTTTGAATAAATCTGCAAAAATTTCTGTTTTTTTTCAGCCAAGATGGGATGCAGATTGTACATTAATGAGAAAAAATAAGAACTTTTTTGAATTTACCAAATGGCTGCAATGAAACAAAGAGTGAAAAATGTAAAGGGGTATGAATACTTTCCGTACTGTATATAAAAGATAATGCAATAGTGGTACTCTCAGGGCGAGATATATACAACCGTGTGTCGTAGGCAGTGCCCTGCAGAAGCAATGACTAGAACATGCATCCATGTAATGCGATCTTCTCAATGCTGCATGGCTCATCAGATCTCTGATTAAAACATCCAGTGCCGCTGTTTATTTTCTAGGAGAGGGGGTGAGACAGCCACCAGAACTGACCTCTAGTTGTTTATCCTGGCGATGTATTGCGCCTTTTAATGCAATACAGCTATTACTCATTTAATGCTGAGTGTAAAGTGAAGGAATGATATATTTCTACTGCCCCCTCCAGAATGGTGTCTGAATCCCTGGGCCGTGATGTACATTTCACAAACTGAGATAGAGATGCTTGGTCTGATTTATGCGGATTTTAACTCTGAACTGTCGAAGGCCACAGTAGGATTCCTATTTTGCTTATTCTTTGCTGTCTGTATATACAGAACTGCATAGGTTTTACAAGCAAAACACAGGTACAATAATGACATTTTCATACAGGAAAGATATATATCTTGGTACCGTGTTAGCCAGTAGATAGAAAAATATTTAGTAACATAGTAACATAGTAACATAGTTAGTAAGGCCGAAAAAAGACATTTGTCCATCCAGTTCAGCCTATATTCCATCATAATAAATCCCCAGATCTACGTCCTTCTACAGAACCTAATAATTGTATGATACAATATTGTTCTGCTCCAGGAAGACATCCAGGCCTCTCTTGAACCCCTCGACTGAGTTCGCCATCACAACCTCCTCAGGCAAGCAATTCCAGATTCTCACTGCCCTAACAGTAAAGAATCCTCTTCTATGTTGGTGGAAAAACCTTCTCTCCTCCAGACGCAAAGAATGCCCCCTTGTGCCCGTCACCTTCCTTGGTATAAACAGATCCTCAGCGAGATATTTGTATTGTCCCCTTATATACTTATACATGGTTATTAGATCGCCCCTCAGTCGTCTTTTTTCTAGACTAAATAATCCTAATTTCGCTAATCTATCTGGGTATTGTAGTTCTCCCATCCCCTTTATTAATTTTGTTGCCCTCCTTTGTACTCTCTCTAGTTCCATTATATCCTTCCTGAGCACCGGTGCCCAAAACTGGACACAGTACTCCATGTGCGGTCTAACTAGGGATTTGTACAGAGGCAGTATAATGCTCTCATCATGTGTATCCAGACCTCTTTTAATGCACCCCATGATCCTGTTTGCCTTGGCAGCTGCTGCCTGGCACTGGCTGCTCCAGGTAAGTTTATCATTAACTAGGATCCCCAAGTCCTTCTCCCTGTCAGATTTACCCAGTGGTTTCCCGTTCAGTGTGTAAGGGTGATATTGATTCCCTCTTCCCATGTGTATAACCTTACATTTATCATTGTTAAACCTCATCTGCCACCTTTCAGCCCAAGTTTCCAACTTATCCAGATCCATCTGTAGCAGAATACTATCTTCTCTTGTATTAACTGCTTTACATAGTTTTGTATCATCTGCAAATATCGATATTTTACTGTGTAAACCTTCTACCAGATCATTAATGAATATGTTGAAGAGAACAGGTCCCAATACTGACCCCTGCGGTACCCCACTGGTCACAGCGACCCAGTTAGAGACTATACCATTTATAACCACCCTCTGCTTTCTATCACTAAGCCAGTTACTAACCCATTTACACACATTTTCCCCCAGACCAAGTATTCTCATTTTGTGTACCAACCTCTTGTGCGGCACGGTATCAAACGCTTTGGAAAAATCGAGATATACCACGTCCAATGACTCACCGTGGTCCAGTCTATAGCTTACCTCTTCATAAAAACTGATTAGATTGGTTTGACAGGAGCGATTTCTCATAAACCCATGCTGATATGGAGTTAAACAGTTATTCTCATTGAGATAATCCAGAATAACATCCCTCAGAAACCCTTCAAATATTTTACCAACAATAGAGGTTAGACTTACTGGCCTATAATTTCCAGGTTCACTTTTAGAGCCCTTTTTGAATATTGGCACCACATTTGCTATGCGCCAGTCCTGCGGAACAGACCCTGTCGCTATAGAGTCCCTAAAAATAAGAAATAATGGTTTATCTATTACATTACTTAGTTCCCTTAGTACTCGTGGGTGTATGCCATCCGGACCCGGAGATTTATCTATTTTAATCTTATTTAGCCGGTTTCGCACCTCTTCTTGGGTTAGATTGGTGACCCTTAATATAGGGTTTTCATTGTTTCTTGGGATTTCACCTAGCATTTCATTTTCCACCGTGAATACCGTGGAGAAGAAGGTGTTTAATATGTTAGCTTTTTCCTCGTCATCTACAACCATTCTTTCCTCACTATTTTTTAAGGGGCCTACATTTTCAGTTTTTATTCTTTTACTATTGATATAGTTGAAGAACAGTTTGGGATTAGTTTTACTCTCCTTAGCAATGTGCTTCTCTGTTTCCTTTTTGGCAGCTTTAATTAGTTTTTTAGCTAAAGTATTTTTCTCCCTATAGTTTTTTAGAGCTTCAATGGTGCCATCCTGCTTTAGTAGTGCAAATGCTTTCTTTTTACTGTTAATTGCCTGTCTTACCTCTTTGTTTAGCCACATTGGGTTTTTCCTATTTCTAGTCCTTTTATTCCCACAAGGTATAAACCGCTTACACTGCCTATTTAGGATGTTCTTAAACATTTCCCATTTATTATCTGTATTCTTATTTCTGAGGATATTGTCCCAGTCTACCAGATTAAGGGCATCTCTAAGCTGGTCAAACTTTGCCTTCCTAAAGTTCAGTGTTTTTGTGACTCCCTGACAAGTCTCCCTAGTGAAAGACAGGTGAAACTGCACAATATTGTGGTCGCTATTTCCTAAATGCCCAACCACCTGCAGATTTGTTATTCTGTCAGGTCTATTAGATAGTATTAGGTCTAAAAGTGCTGCTCCTCTGGTTGGATTCTGCACCAATTGTGAAAGATAATTTTTCTTGGTTATTAGCAGAAACCTGTTGCCTTTATGGGTTTCACAGGTTTCTGTTTCCCAGTTAATATCCGGGTAGTTAAAGTCCCCCATAACCAGGACCTCATTATGGGTTGCAGCTTCATCTATCTGCTTTAGAAGTAGACTTTCCATGCTTTCTGTTATATTTGGGGGTTTGTAACAGACCCCAATGAGAATTTTGTTACCATTTTTCCCTCCATGAATTTCAACCCATATGGACTCGACATCCTCATTCCCTTCGCTAATATCCTCCCTTAAAGTGGACTTTAGACAAGACTTTACATAGAGACAAACCCCTCCTCCTCTCCGATTTTTACGATCCTTTCTAAACAGACTGTAACCCTGTAAGTTAACTGCCCAGTCATAGCTTTCATCTAACCATGTCTCGGTTATTCCCACTATGTCAAAGTTACCTGTAGATATTTCTGCTTCTAGTTCTTCCATCTTGTTTGTCAGGCTTCTGGCGTTTGCGAGCATGCAGTTTAGAGGATTTTGTTTTGTTCCAATCTCCTCACTGTGGATTGTTTTAGAAATGTTCTTACCTCCCTTCTGAGTATGTTTTCCTGGGTCGTCTTTGTTCGAGTCTAATGTTTTTCTTCCCGTCCCCTCTTCTTCTAGTTTAACGCCCTCCTGATGAGTGTAGCGAGTCTTCTGGCGAATGTGTGTTTCCCAGGTTTGTTGAGGTGTAGTCCGTCTCTGGCGAGGAGTCCATCATACCAGTAATTCACACCGTGGTCCAGGAATCCAAATCCTTGTTGTCTGCACCATCGTCTTAGCCAGTTGTTTGCATCAAGGATCCTGTTCCATCTCCTGGTGCCATGCCCGTCTACTGGAAGGATAGAAGAAAAAACTACCTGTGCATCCAGTTCCTTTACTTTCTTCCCCAACTCTTCAAAGTCCTTGCAGATTGTCGGTAGGTCCTTCCTTGCCGTGTCATTGGTGCCAACATGTATCAGAAGAAATGGGTGGACGTCCTTGGAGCTGAAGAGCTTTGGTATCCTATCGGTCACATCCTTGATCATCGCACCTGGAAGGCAGCATACTTCTCTTGCAGTTATGTCCGGTCTGCAGATGGCTGCTTCGGTGCCTCTCAGTAGTGAGTCTCCCACCACCACCACTCTTCGTTGCTTCTTGGCTGTACTTTTTGCTGTCACTTGTTGCTGTGTGCCCTTTTCTTTTTTGCTTGCTGGTATTGCTTCATTCTTAGGTGTGCCATCTTCATCCTCTACAAAGATTTGATATCGGTTCTTCAGTTGTGTGGTTGGTGATTTCTCCATGGTCTTCTTGCTTCTTTTGGTCACATGTTTCCACTCATCTGCTTTTGGAGGTTCTCTGACACTTTTTGCACCTTCTGTGACCAGTAGAGATGCTTCTGTTCTGTCTAGAAAGTCTTCATTCTCTTTGATGAGTTTCAAAGTTGCTATTCTTTCTTCCAGACCCCGCACCTTTTCTTCTAAAAGGGCCACTAGTCTACACTTCTGACAGGTGAAATTGGATTCTTCTTCTGGTCGATCTGTGAACATGTAGCACATGCTGCAGCTCACCATGTAGGTTGTCTAAAAAATATTTAGAGTTGAGAGTCCTCAGTGGTTGATACCTTTTAATGGCTAACTGAAAAGATGGTAACAAATTGCAAGCTTTCAAGACTTGAGAGTCATAAAATGGTTCACAAATATAAGCAAGGATGAAAAGGCAAAAGGATTATGAGTATTAGGGCTCTTTTCCACTTGAGAGAAAAAATGGTCCCATTTACGGACCGAAAAAACGGAGGTAAATCATGCGATTGTCATGCGAGTGTCATGCGAGTGTCATGCGATTTTTTTATCGCAACATCCGTATGACATCCGTATGACATTCAGTATTGCTGTCCGATTATTACGATTATACTGCAAAGAGTTTGTATGTTCTCTCCGTGTTTGCGTGGGTTTCCTCCGGGCACTCCGGTTTCCTCCCACATTCCAAAGACATACTGATAGGGATTCTAGATTGTGAGCCCCATCGGGGACAGTGATGATAATGTGTGCAAAACTGTAAAGCGCTGCGGAATATGTTAGCGCTATATAAAAATAAAGATTATTATTATTATATTATTACGCACCGGTGTCCTTTGAAAAGCCGGCAAATCAGTGCTATGTACAGTAACATCACACTGAAAGATTAGAATGGAAAAGATAGAATAGATATATACACATAGAATAGGTATATATACAGTACAGACCAAAAGTTTGGACACACCTTCTCATTTAAAGATTTTTCTGTATTTTCATGACTATGAAAATTGTAAATTCACACTGAAGGCATCAAAACTATGAATTAACACATATGGAATTATATACTTAACAAAAAAATGTGAAACAACTGAAAATATGTCTTATATTCTAGGTTCTTCAAAGTAGCCACCTTTTGCTTTGATGACTGCTTTGCACACTCTTATTTTTTTTACATATCCCTCACTACTAATGTTAGAAGTGTCTGTGTGCAAAATTTGGGGGCTCTAGCGGTTAAAAAAAACTGGCGTGGGCTCCCGCACAATTTTCTCCGCCAGAGTGGTAAAGCCAGTTACTGAGGGCAGATATTAATAGCCTAGAGAGGGACCATGGTTATTGGCCCCCTGGCTAAAAACATCTGCCCCCAGCCACCCCAGAAAAGGCGCATCTGTAAGATGTGCCTATTCTGGCACTTGGCCACTCTCTTCCCACTCCCCTATAGCAGTGGGATATGGGGTAATAAAGGGTTAATGTCATCTTGCTATTGTAAGGTGACATTAAGCCAGGTTAATAATGGAGAGGCATCAATAAGACACCTATCCATTATTAATCCAATAGTAGTAAATGGTTAATAAAACACACACACATTAGGAAAAAAGTATTTTAATGAAATATAGACACAGGGTGTTGTAATAGTTTATTATACTCTCAATCCAATTGAAGACCCTTGTCACCTGAAGCAAAGTTAAAATAAAAAAAACAACAGTATCCCATACCTCTCCGGCATTACAGTCCCACGATGTAAATCCATCAGAAGGGGTTAAATAGTTTTACAAGCATTAGCCTGCTAATGCAGCCGCCCCTGCCTGTAAAAACTGGGGAATGAATGGGAAGCAGGGGAACGTAGCTACCTAGACTTGCGGTGCTGCACCCCCTGCTGGTATAAACTCATATGAACTCGAGCGTGAGAAAAGATTCAGAAAAATTCCCACGCTGGAATTTACACTGGTGCATATTTCTCGCAAGACACACTGATGGTCCGTGTGTAATCCGATTTTTCTCACCCCATAGACTTTCATTGGCGATTCTCCGCCGAGATACGCTGACAATTGCAGCATGCTGTGATTTCACTCAGATCCTGAATACGGCCGAGAAAACAACGGATAATAGGAGCTGCCCCATAGATTAACATTGAGCTGAGTGCTATGCGATTTTTTTATCGCATTGCACTCGGCCGTATTACGATATCGGCACATCACTCTGCGGGCCAGACCCCGTACACCTTGCGCAGGCGCCATTCGGGCATAGCTTACTGCGCACGCTCCGGCGCTTTCATACTTTACTCATAGCTGCGGTACTTGACTCTACTGCGCAAGCGCCGTTCTTTGCGGGCCAGACCTCGTTCCCACGCCAGCTGGTACCGGATGTAACCGCTACTGCGGTGTACTTATAGCGCCTACAGCGCTCACATGAGCCACTACACCACCTATGTGACGGACAACTTACCTGTATACTCTGCCTGGTGCTGGTAAATATTGGGCTGTTATCTCCTTCACTTTATCCTGATCTCCAGTTCACCATACTTAACCATGTCCTTTCTGTTTCTTTTTAGTCCTTGGGGACTCTCATCCTACTTTTTCCTTTACTACTCCTCCTCCTAAAGGTTAGTCTATATGGCGTCTTATACAATACTGACTACATCTCTGTGGGTATACTTCAATATAGCTATGTTCTTGTGAGTCTATATTTTGGAATAGTCCGTTCATGCAACACAATCCCAGTGCAATGCTACACTATCCCAGAGGACTACTACCTACTCTCATATACTACGGTTTTTGCCCTACATTTTTTGCCCTGGGAGTTTATTTAGTCCGTGGTTTATATTCTGCTATCTATATATCTAATAGCGTGTATGTATATTCACGCACGTATGCATATAACTTTGTATATATGTATATATGTATATAGATTGTTGTAGCTTTACTATATTGTTATTTTGTATGTTCTACAGTTTTGCATAGGGTGTTAGTTTTTTATCTGTATGTATGTATGTATTATTAGTTTTTTTCTTTTTACATGTATATCTGTACAGCACTCTTATATATCGCATTTATCTTTGCAGTGAGGTTTTGAGAAAGACCATACCTGGTCGAAACGTCACCTCGTTGTCCGCTATCATTTATTACTTTCTTCTCAAAAAAATTATTTGGTGGTGCATGTACACTTGAATAAAAGCAAAGAAGTTTCTTTTTGCATTGAAATCAAGACTTTGAGTGCGGCTGTTTTTCTTGTATATTTGACGTTTGATGTCCAGCCAGCACCTCCCTCATTGGGTTTTACAGTGTGCCCATCTTTCTTCTGGATACAATTACGATCTAGTGTGACTCTGGCCCAATACGCAACATGCTGCCATTTTTTTCTCAGTCCGATTTCAACTGAGAAAAAAATCGCAGATGAGATGTCACCCATTGAATAACATTGGTCCGAGTGCAATCCGATTTTTTATCGGATTGCACTCGTCCGTTTTTCTTGCAAGTGGAAATGAGCCCTTAAAAAAGACTTCACTTCTTTTCCAAACTGCAGAATTTGGGTCATTTATAACTCCATTGGGTCTGTAAAGAAACCAACCTCTCATTAGTAATATGAAGATTTCGGTCAACAATTGTTGATCCTTTGCCTGGTAGTAAAGTAACATTGCATCACTGGGCAACTGTTTGACAAATCCCAGACATTACTAATTAATTATTCTATATAAATTGTATGTGTGAAATATTTTGAAAAGTTACAACATTTTGGAGAAAAAGAATTTGTGTCTTTTAACATTTTCACAATAGTCCTGGCCAGATCTACCAAAATGGGAAGAGCATGAATGGGGCAGGGTGTGGTGAAGCTTGCAGGGAAATTCTTCAAAAGATGCACAACAGTAATATCATAACTTACTCCAGAAATGTACTATTCCCTGACTAAAGTAACATCTATGGCAACAGGAGGCACAGTGATAAGATATGCCTAATTCTTTAAGAGCCATGTGTCTATTAATGAATTGAGCGCATCTTACTTCTGCACGCCAGTCTTATGGAATGGGGCCCTATATCGGTTCACGAAATGCATTTGGTTCTACTGGACAAGAGGAATAAGAATAAGGCTAAGTTCACATGTTGTGTTTTTACTGCTTTTCTACACATATTAACCCCTTAATCCCATATGACGTACTATCCCATCAAGGTGACCTGGGACTTAATACCCAGGGACGGGATAGTACGTCATAGCGATCGACCGCGCTCACGGGGAAAGTGCGGCCGATCGCGGCCGGGTGTCAGCTGACTATCGCAGCTGACATCCGGCACTATGTGCCAGGAGCAGTAACGGACCGCCCCCAGCACATTAACCCCTGGCACACTGTGATCAAACATGATTGCAGCGTTCCGGGGGCATAGGGAAGCATCACGCAGGGAGGGGGCTCCCTGCGTGCTTCCCTGAGACCCTCGGTACAAGGCGATGTGCTCACCTTGTACCGAGCATCTCCTCCCTGCAGGCCCCGGATCCAAAATGGCCACGGGGCTACTTCCGGGTCCTGCAGGGAGGTGACTTACCAAGAGCCTGCTCAGAGTAGGCGCTGGTAAGCCAGAAGCAGTGCACGTCAGATCGCTGATCTGACATAGTGCATTGCAAAGTGTCAGATCAGTGAACTGACCTTATAACATGATGCCCCCCTCCCCCCCTGGGGCAATGTTATAAAGTTAAAAAAAAATATTTAGATGTGTAAAAAAAAAAAAAATATTCCTAAATAAAGAAAAAAAAATATTTTGTTCCCATAAATACATTTCTTTATCTAAATAAAAAAAAATAAAATCACACATATTTAGTATCGCCGCGTCCGTAACTACCAGTCCTATAAAACTGTCCCACTAGTTAACCCCTTCAGTGAACACCGTAAAAAAAAAAAGAGGCCTAAAACAACGCTTTATTATCATACCACCGAACACGCAATCAAAAAGACGGATATAAATAAGCATAGGACCGCTGAAAACGTCATCTTGTCCCACAAAAAACAAGCTGCCATACAGCATAATCAGCGAAAAAATCAAAAAGTTATAGTCCTCAGAATAAAGCGATGCAAAAATGATTATTTTTTCTATAAAATAGTTTTTATCGTATAAATGTGCCAAAACATAAAAAAAATATAAAAGAGGTATCACTGTAATTGTACTGACCCGAAGAATAAAACTACTTAATCCATTTTACTAAACGCGGAATGGTATAAACGCCAAAAGAAATTTATGAATAGCTGGTTTTTGGTCATACTGCCTCACAAAAAACGGAATAAAAAGCGATCAAAAAATGTCACATGCCCGAAAATGTTACAACTAAAAACGTCAACTCGTCCCGCAAAAAACAAGACCTCACATGACTGTGTGGACCAAAATATGGAAAAATTATAGCTCTCAAAATGTGGTAACGCAAAAAATATTTTTTGCAAAAAAAAGCGTCTTTTAGTGTGTGACGGCTGCCAATCATAAAAATCCGCTAAAAAACCTGCTATAAAAGTAAATCAAACCCCCCTTCATCACCCCCTTAGTTAGGGAAAAATTAAATGTATTTATTTCCATTTTCACATTAGGGTTAGGGCTAGGTTTAGAGTTAGGGTTAGGGCTAGGGTTAGGGTTAGGGCTAGTGTTAGGGCTAGGGTTAGGGTTAGGGCTAGGGTAAGGGTTGGGGCTAGGGTTAGGGCAACAGTTAGGGTTGGGGCTAAAGTTAGGGTTAGGGTTGGGGCTAAAGTTAGGGATAGGGCTAAAGTCACGGTTAGGGTTTGGATTACATTTACGGTTGGGAATAGGGTTGGGATTAGGGTTAGGGGTGTGTCAGGGTTAGGGGTGTGGTTAGGGTTACCGTTGGGATTTGGGTTAGGGGTGTGTTTGGATTAGGGTTTCAGTTATAATTGGGCGTTTCCACTGTTTAAGCACATCAGGGGCTCGCCAAACGTGACATGGCGCCCGATCACAATTCCAGCCAATTCTACCTT
The DNA here is from genome assembly GCF_032444005.1 of Ranitomeya imitator. Classification (NCBI taxonomy): domain Eukaryota; kingdom Metazoa; phylum Chordata; class Amphibia; order Anura; family Dendrobatidae; genus Ranitomeya; species Ranitomeya imitator. The sequence continues at coordinate 412,939,401 of NC_091286.1, read as the reverse complement.
AAAAAAGTAAAACAGTGCTCCTTCCCTTCCGAGCTCTCCCGTGCACCCAAACAGGGGTTTACCTCAACATATGGGGTATCAGCGTACTCAAGACACATTGGACAACAACTTTTAGGGTCCAATTTCTCCTTTTACCCTTGGGAACATACAAAACTGGGAGCTAAAAAATAATTTTTGTGGAAAAAAAAGATTTTTTATTTTCATGGCTCTGCGTTATAAACTGTTGTGAAACACTTGGGGGTTCAAAGTTCTCACAACACATCTAGATAAGTTCCTTTGGGGGTCTAGTTTCCAATATGGGGTCACTTGTGGAGGGTTTCTACTGTTTAGGTACATTAGGGGCTCTGCAAACGCAATGTGACGGCTGCAGACCATTCTATCTATCTATCTAGTCTTCATTCCAAATGGCGCTCCTTCCCTTCCGAGCTCTCGCATGCGCTCAAACGGTGGTTCCCCCCACATATGGGGTATCAGCATACTCAGAACAAATTGCACAACAACATTTTGTGTCCAATTTCATCTTTTACCCTTGGAAAATACAAAACTTGGGGCTAAAAATAATTTTTGTGGAAAAAAAAACGAATTTTTATTTTCACGGCTCTGCGTTATAAACTGTAGTGAAACACTTGGGGGTTCAAAGCTCTCACAACACATCTAGATGAGTTCCTTAGGGGGTCTACTTTCCAAAATGGTGTCTCTTGTGGTGGGTTTCAATGTTTAGGCACATCAGTGGCTCTCCAAACGCAACATGGCGTCCCATCTCAATTCCAGTCAATTTTGCATTGAAAAGTCAAATGGCGCTCCTTCCCTTCCGAGCTCTGCCATGCGCCAAAGCAGTGGTTTACCCCCCCATATGGGGTATCAGCGTACTCAGGACAAACTGTACAACTACTTTAGGGGTCCATTTTCTTCTCTTACCCTTGGGAAAATAAAAAATTGGGGGCGAATTATCATTTTTGTGAAAAAATATGATTTTTTATTTTTACAGCTCTCCATTATAAACTTCTGTGAAGCACTTGGTGTGTCAAAGTGCTCACCACACATCTAGATAAGTTCCTTAGGGGGTCTACTTTCCAAAATGGTGTCACTTGTAGGGGGTTTCAATGTTTAGGTACATAAGTGGCTCTCCAAACGCAACATGGCGTCCCATCTCAATTCCAGTCAATTTTACATTGAAAACTCAAATAGCGCTCCTTCGCTTCCGAACTCAGCCATGCGCCCAAATAGTGGTTTACCCCCACATATGGGGTATCGGCGTACTCAGAACAAATTGTACAACAACTTTTGGGGTCCATTTTCTCCTGTTACACTTGGTGAAATAAAACAAATTGGAGCTCAAGTAATTTTTTTGTGAAAAAAAGTTAAATGTTCATTTTTATTTAAACATTCTAAAAATTCCTGTGAAACACCTGAAGTGTTAATAAACTTCTTGAATGGTTTTGAGCACCTTGAGGGGTGCAGTTTTTAGAATGGTGTCACACTTGGTTATTTTCTATCATATAGACTCCTCAAAATGACTTCAAATGAGATGTGGTCCCTAAAAAAAAAATGGTGTTGTAAAAATGAGAAATTGCTGGTCAACTTTTAACCCTTATAACTCCCTATCAAAAAAAAAATTTGTTTCCAAAATTGTGCTGATGTAAAGTAGACATGTGGGAAATGTTACTTATTAAGTATTTTGTGTGACATATCTCTGTGATTTAATTGCATAAAAATTAAAAGTTGGAAAATTGCAAAGTTTTCAAAATTTTCGCCAAATTTCTGTTTTTTCACAAATAAACACAGGTAATATCAAAGAAATTTTACCAATATCATGAAGTACATTATGTCATGAGAAACCTTTGTCAGAATCATCGGGATCCATTAAAGTGTTCCAGAGTCATAACCTCATAAAGGGACAGTGGTCAGAATTGTAAAAATTGGCCCGGTCATTAACGTGCAAACCACCCTTGGGGTAAAGGGTTTAAGGCTGGGGACACACATACAAGAAATTTGCACGAGTCTCGCATCTCAATACCTGGCACTGCCGCCGGCACTCGGGACCGGAATGTGCGGTTGCATATATTTCTATGCAGCTGAACGCTCCGGATCCAGTGCCGGTGGCAGTGTCGGGTACTGCGGTGCACGACTCGTACGAGTTTCTCGAAAATGTGATCTCGGCTTAACGCAGATTTTGTGTGTGTGTGTGTCTTTATTTAACTCTTTATGTACCATTTTATTATGTTTATTAATAAACATCGGTCTTGGTATTATCTATCTATAGATATAGCTATCTAATATCTATTTATCTATAGATATATCTATCCATCTATCTATAGATAGATAAATGCATGTATATTTCTATATATCTATAGAAAACCAAAAATCAGAGGCAGCACACCTGTTATGATCTGGTGGTTTAGGAACAACATGAGACAAGCTCTGAAGGAGGTGGTATCTGTACTGACCGCAGACCCTGAACCTAGCAGCGCAACTAGAAATAGCTGTGGGGGGTACCTGACGCTCCCTAGACCCCTCGGCACAGCCTAAGATCTAACTTCCTCTAAAGATGGCAACAGGAAACATATCTTGCCTCAGAGAAAATCCCCAAAGGAAAGATAGCCCCCCACAAATATTGACGGTGAGAGGAGGGGAAAATAACATACGCAGAGATGAAATCAGATTTTAGCATAGGAGGCCAGTCTAGCTTGATAGATAGGACAGGAAAGGATACTGTGCGGTCAGTATAAAAACTACAAAACAATCCACACAGAGTTTACAAAATCTCCACACCTGACTAAAGGTGTGGAGGGTAAATCTGCTTCCCAGAGCTTCCAGCTAACAGAAAAAATCCATAATGACAAGCTGGACAAAAATAGAATGCACAGAACAATAAGTCCACAACATGTGGACTGAAATGAGCAAAGCCAGAACTTATCTTTGCAGAACTGGTCAGGAAACCAGGAGAATCCAAGCAGAGATGTGAATCCAGCCAGAGAACATTGACAAGTGGCATAGGCTGAAGACTAGAGCCAGGTTAAATAGCAGAGCCAAGAGAGACGATTAGTGAAAGCAGCTGCTAAAGCTAAACCCAAGGAGCGGCAGTTCCACTCAAAACCACCAGAGGGAGCCCAAGGGCAGAATTCACAAAAGTGCCATTTACAACCACCGGAGGGAGCCCAAGAACGGAATTCACAACAGTACCCCCCTTGAGGAGGGGTCACCGAACCCTCACCAGAGCCCCCAGGCCGATCAGGACGAGCCAAGTGAAAAGCACGAACCAAATCGGTAGCATGGACATCGGAGGCAACAACCCAAGAATTATCCTCCTGGCCATAACCCTTCCACTTGACAAGATACTGGAGCCTCCGCCTCGAAAAACGAGAATCCAAAATCTTCTCAACCTCATATTCCAACTCTCCCTCAACCAACACCGGGGCAGGAGGGTCAACCGAGCGAACAACGGGCACCACATATCTCCGCAACAAAGATCTATGGAAAACATTATGAATGGCAAAAGAGGCTGGAAGAGCCAAACGAAAAGAGACCGGATTAATAATTTCAGAAATTTTATAAGGACCAATAAACCGAGGCTTAAACTTAGGAGAAGAAACCATCATAGGAACATGATGAGAAGACAACCAAACCAAATCCCCCACAAGAAGCCGGGGACCAAGACGCCGACGGCGGTTAGCAAAACGTTGAGCCCTTTCCTGAGACAACGTCAAATTGTCCACCACATGAGTCCAAATCTGCTGCAGCCTGTCCACCACAGAATCAACACCAGGACAATCAGAAGGCTCAGCCTGTCCAGAAGAGAAACTAGGATGAAAACCAAAATTACAAAAGAAAGGTGAAACCAAAGTAGCCGAACTAGCCCGATTATTAAGGGCAAACTCGGCCAACGGCAAGAAAGACACCCAATCATCCTGATCAGCAGACACAAAGCATCTCAAATAGGTCTCCAAGGTCTGATTAGTTCGCTCAGTTTGGCCATTAGTCTGAGGATGAAACGCCGAAGAAAAAGACAAATCAATGCCCATCCTAGCACAAAAGGCCCGCCAAAATCAAGAGACAATAAAGGCACAGATGATTGGCCTCGGGGAGACCAAAACATCCAACACCGCGGAGACACCATCACGTGTTTCTCAACGCAGTGATTCCAGAACACTGCCCCCATCCCTTATGGGAAATATGCAGATGCATGAAAAGAAGCTGCGGAGACACCATCACGTGTTTCTCGACGCAAGCAGTGAATAGCCAGGCCTTTCCCCGGGAAGGAACAACCACGGGAAGGGCAGCATCCTATGAAGGAAAGCCACCTATGCCAAGCATGGTATCCATCCACAGACAGCTGTTTCGGGGTTTTTGCCCCTCATCAGTGTGGAGTAGGAATCTGGCTATTAGGAGCAGTGCCTAGTAAAAAGGCTATAAAGGCACAGATGATTGGCCTCGGGGAGACCAAAACATCCAACACCGCGGAGACACCATCACGTGTTTCTCAACGCAGTGATTCCAGAACACTGCCCCCATCTCTTATGGGAAATATGCAGATGCATGAAAAGAAGCTGCGGAGACACCATCACGTGTTTCTCGACGCAAGTAGTGAATAGCCAGGCCTTTCCCCGGGAAGGAACAACCACGGGAAGGGCAGCATCCTATGAAGGAAAGCCACCTATGCCAAGCATGGTATCCATCCACAGACAGCTGTTTCGGGGTTTTTGACCCTCATCAGTGTGGAGTAGGAATCTGGCTATTAGGAGCAGTTCCTAGTAAAAAGGCTATAAAGGCACAGATGATTGGCCTCGGGGAGACCAAAACATCCAACACCGCGGAGACACCATCACGTGTTTCTCAACGCAGTGATTCCAGAACACTGCCCCCATCCCTTATGGGAAATATGCAGATGCATGAAATGAAGCTGCGGAGACACCATCACGTGTTTCTCGACGCAAGCAGTGAATAGCCAGGCCTTTCCCCGGGAAGGAACAACCACGGGAAGGGCAGCATCCTATGAAGGAAAGCCACCTATGCCAAGCATGGTATCCATCCACAGACAGCTGTTTCGGGGTTTTTGCCCCTCATCAGTGTGGAGTAGGAATCTGGCTATTAGGAGCAGTGCCTAGTAAAAAGGCTATAAAGGCACAGATGATTGGACTCGGGGAGACCAAAACATCCAACACCGCGGAGACACCATCACGTGTTTCTCAACGCAGTGATTCCAGAACACTGCCCCCATCCCTTATGGGAAATATGCAGATGCATGAAATGAAGCTGCGGAGACACCATCACGTGTTTCTCGACGCAAGCAGTGAATAGCCAGGCCTTTCCCCGGGCCTTTATAGCCTTTTTACTAGGCACTGCTCCTAATAGCCAGATTCCTACTCCACACTGATGAGGGGCAAAAACCCCGAAACAGCTGTCTGTGGATGGATACCATGCTTGGCATAGGTGGCTTTCCTTCATAGGATGCTGCCCTTCCCGTGGTTGTTCCTTCCCGGGGAAAGGCCTGGCTATTCACTGCTTGCGTCGAGAAACACGTGATGGTGTCTCCGCAGCTTCTTTTCATGCATCTGCATATTTCCCATAAGGGATGGGGGCAATGTTCTGGAATCACTGCGTTGAGAAACACGTGATGGTGTCTCCGCGGTGTTGGATGTTTTGGTCTCCCCGAGGCCAATCATCTGTGCCTTTATAGCCTTTTTACTAGGCACTGCTCCTAATAGCCAGATTCCTACTCCACACTGATGAGGGGCAAAAACCCCGAAACAGCTGTCAGGAGTGAGGTTTTCTGGAGCAATCCAGACCCTTTTGCAGAGAATTCTGTTTTTTTCTGTGGTCATTTGTACCGACAGCTTTGAAGATGAGTTATGTGAAGAACACCATCCAAGTGACGTTGGAGCCATCTATCCGGGCAAGGAACAGCATGGTCTTTATTGTACGTGACCTTATTGAGGAAAAGGCTGGAGGAAAGCGGGAGAACATCTATAGCATCAATGAGTTCCCTAATCAAGGTAACTACGATGTTACTTTTATGTCGGAGCATTATTGCCTGAATGTCTATGAGTGGTTTCGGAATCATGCCGGAGATCCCTGTTTGAAGGGAGTCAAATGTGAACCACTGTTTGGTCTTCAGGAAAGGCAGGTGACTATCACTGTCTATAACCCCTTTACTGAACCTGCATTGTTGAAGAGCTTCCTCTCACAGTATTGTGACTTTGTTTCAAAGGGAGAGAAGCAAGTGAACTGTTTAGGAATCTTCAATTGTCGATACAAATATCGTGTAAAGTTCAGAAGAGATCCTGGCAGTGTGGGTGGGTTCAGACACCCTCCGGCGAACTTCTCTGTGGCAGGGCATAGGGGTTTCCTCATGTACCCTGGGCAGCCTCTGTTTTGCAGGAGATGTTTCTCTTTTGGACATGTCCAGGCAGACTGCCAGAAGGGGCAGTGTTGCCGAAACTGCAAGAAGGAGGGGCATATGGCTGGTGATTGGCCGATGGCTAAGACCTGTGACGTGTGTGGTAGTAGTGACCACATGTATAAGGATTGTCCATGGAGGGCGCCTAGACGCTCAGAGAGTGAATGGAGAGAGGAGGAGGAGAGAAGGAGGAGGTTGGCGACTATCAGGAAGGAAACTGAAAGAATGGAGAGAGAGGAAAGGAGGGAGAGGGAGAGGGAAAGACGCTCTGTGACTCCAGATGACATTGTGCTAGAACCCCGTGGTACTATGAGTGATGCACAGAAGGAAGATAAGGAGTTTTGGTTGGCGGCAAAAAAAGTAGAGAAGGGGTTTAATAAGGAAGATCAGGAAGAAGATGAGGAAGAGGATGATGACTCTACTGTGCCTGAAATGTTTTCTCTTGAGGAAGCAATGGATACAACGGAGGAAGACGTGCATATTTCTGAAGCTGAGAGCCCTGTGCACCCCTCAGATCCTCAGAATATTAGAGGGCTTTCTTCAGATCAGGACAGGGGTGCGAATAAGTGTCAGAGGGAGGAGGATGGGGAAAGTGATGAGGCATGCAGTAGTATGCCTAAGAGGAAAATTGGGCCAGCTAAAAAAAAATGGAGTGAGCACGAAGGGGTTAGTGGTTCAGAGACTTGCTGTTCAGTCCAAATGGCAGAGGAGGACAATGGTGATACTGGGTAAAATGAAAGCTCAGTGGATCTGTTTTTTTTTTCTCTCCTTTCTGTGAGTCTTGACCTTTGTCAAGGGCTTTTTGTGTAATGTGTGTAGTTTTGTGGTAATTTTTGCATTGTTTTTTTGTTTTTATAGTATGGGTTTTTCTATAGTTTCTCAAAATGTGAGCGTTTTTAAGAAAGCGAGGAGGAGAGCAGCAATTTTGGATTTTTTAGCTATGCAGAGTGCATCTATTTTTTGTTTGCAAGAATGTGGGATTGTGGATGGTGTGAAAGGGGATGAGTGGTCTTATGGTGCGTCTGTGTGGTCTGGTAGTGCAAATAATAGAAATGATGGTGTGGGTATTTTAGTTAAGGGGCAGGAGGTTGTTTTGAATAATTATTTGGTGGTGGAGGTGGGGAGGTGTATCTTAGCAAATTTTGAATATAAAAATGCTAAGTTTTGTGTTATCAATATTTATGCGCCAGTAGAAAAAAATGAGCGTAAGTTATTATTTGAAAAAGTGAAGCTTTTTGTTCCAGGAAGAGTGCCTGTGGTGATTGTGGGTGATATGAATTGTGATGTGGGGGGAGTGAATGTGGATGTGTCTGGAAAAGTTTTGCTGGAGTTAGTTACTGACTTTGATTTGAGTGATATGCAGCGTGTGTGTAAGGTTAACCCTTTGTTAGATACCTTTTTTTCTGATAGTGGAAGAGCACAGTCCAGGTTGGATTATTGTTTTATTTCTAAAAATATTATTCCTGTTGGATATAAGCAGGATAGGGTCGTTTTTTCGGACCATGTTTGTGTGTTGTGCGAGTTAGATATTAATGTTAGTGGTGTGTTTGGAAAGGGTTTGTGGAAATTAAATGTGAAATTGTTGGAAAATGAAGCTGTGAGGAAGGAGTATGTGAGAAAGTATGAACAGTGGTGTAAAAGTAAGGAAAGTTTTGGGAATGTTTGTGAGTGGTGGGATTGGGTTAAGAGGCAGACAAAAAAGTTTTTTAAAAGTGTGGGGTATGAATTTGCGGCAATTAAGAGGGAAAAGTTTGTTAAGTTGAATGCCCGTTTATGTTTATTGTATAAATTGAGGGAAGGAGGAATGGAGGTGGAGGAGGGGATAAAAAAGGTTAAAAAAGAAATTAAAGAGTTTTTGGAAGAGAAAGGGAAGAGTATTATTTTTAGGGCAAAAATTGATAGAATGGAGCAAGATGAAAGGTGTTCGAGGTTTTTCTTTAAAAAGGTTTTTGGGAAAAAGCAGAGTATGGGTGTTTTGAATGCAGAGGATGGAACAGAGGTAAGTGGGGAGGATATGTGTGAACATGTGGCTAAGTTTTATGAGGAGCTGTATGCAGTGAAGTGGAGGGATTAGGCTTTGGAGGAGGATGTACTAAGTGTATTAGAAAATAAATTGAGTGAGATGGAGAGAGAGAGAGTGATGGGTGAGGTGACAGGTGATGAGGTATGGAAGGTAATGAATAGCATGGCGTTAAATAAGACTCCAGGAGAGGATGGACTTCCTATAGAGTTTTATAGGGTGATGTGGCATGTGATTGGTAAGGATTTTGTGGATATGTGTAAGTATATGTGGTCTAGTATGGAGGTGGCTGAGAGTATGCGTGCAGGGATGGTTGTGTTAATACCTAAAAAAGGAGATTTGAAGAGTTTAAAAAATTGGAGACCGATAACGTTGTTGAATTGCGATTATAAGATCTATGCGAAAGTAATGGCGAATAGGATGCGTGATGTGATAGAGAGTGTGATTGGGGATGAACAGTGTTGTGCAGTGCCTGGGAGACGTATACATGAGTGTGTGTGTATGTTGAGAGATTGTTTGTGGGACTGTATGAGTCGGAAGAAGAGTGTATTTGTTTTGAGTTTGGACTTTGAAAAGGCGTATGATCGGTTATCACATAGTTTTTTGTTCCGGGTATTATTGAGAATGGGGTTTCCGCCTGATTTTGTTTGGAGGGTGAGGAGCTTATATAAAGACATTTATAGTTGTGTTTTGATGAATGGTTCTGTGGGTAGAAGAGTGAATGTTTTTTCAGGTGTGCGACAAGGTTGTCCTTTGTCTACTGTGGTTTTTATTTGTGCGATTGAACCGTTGCTTTGTATGTTGAGGAAAGATAAAGTGATTAGAGGAGTACAAGTGCCAGGAGGTGGAGGGAGGGAATGGAAGGTTAGTGCTTATATGGATGACGTGTGTGTGTTATGTGATTCAGAGTATTCTGTGAGGCGGGTGAAGTTATTAGCGTCTATTTTTTGTGGTGCGTCAGCATTTAAGGTGAATTGGGAGAAGAGTGAGTGTAAGGTTTTTGGGGGAGGGGTTTTAAGTAAGGATGTAGGAGTGAATGAGGTGACTGGGTCTATTAAGGTTTTGGGGGTGAAATTTTCAGAGAGTTTGGATGGGAAAGAAAGTTGGGATGATGCGAAAGGAAAGGTTGAGCGGAAGTTATGTTTTTGGAAGATGAGAAGTCTTTCGTTTTTTGGAAAAATCTTAGTTATTAAAAGTGTGATTTTGCCTATTTTCTTATATATTGCAGTGGTCTTTCCACCGGGGTATATGTGTATGAGGGGGTTAAATAGGATTCTGTTTGTGTTTTTGTGGAATTCTAGAATGGAGAGGGCTAGGAGGGAGGTTTTGGTGAAAAGTTTAGAAAAAGGTGGGTTGGGTTTTCCAAACCTTGAGGTGTTTTTTGGTGTAAATATTGTGGTTTTTGTGTTGAGGGTGATTAGGATGGATGGCAAGTTTTCTTGTCTGTGTAGGTTTTTGTTTGGGGCGTATTTATTTCGTTTGAAGTGGCGAGAGAGGGATCTGAGGTATCTGGTTGCTTTTGACGTGCCTAGATGGTATGTGTGGGTTTATAAATTTTTGGTGAAGTATGAGTTATGTGATGTGGATGTTAGGTTGTTGAGTAATAAGAAGGCTGTATATAGGATGATTGAATGTAGAGAGACAGAGTGTGGAATAAACATGGTAAGAGGGAATGATATAGAAAAAGTATGGAAGAAAGTGCGGTTAGACGGTATGACGAATAGGCAGAGTGAGATTGTGTGGCAGTCTTTGCATGGAGTGTTACCAGTTAGGGAATTTCAGAAGAATCGTGGGTTGGGGAGAAATGATATGTGTCCGAGAGGTGGGTGTGGTGGAAGGGAAAGTGTAATACATGTGTTTTGGAATTGTCATTATGCTAGGGAGGTGATTGGAAGAATGGGACCGTTGTGTAAAGAATTGTGTGGTGTGAGCTTGTTATCATTCGAGTTGTTCATGTTTGGCTTGGGAATGTGTGATGGAGTGAAGGAGAGAGTGTTGTGGTTAATAGTTGCATGTATAAAGGAAGTATTATGGGATGTGAGGAATGTGTATGTTTTTAAGAGAAAGGAAATTGTAGTAAAGAATAGTCTAAAAGTGATTTTGGGGAAGATGTATGTGTGTTTTCTATGGGATAAAAGAAGAAGGGGGGAGGTGGATGCCGAAGGGATTTGGAAGGTGAAGAAGTGGAGATACCTTGTAAATATGTCTTGACTTGTTTTTTCTGATGTTGTAGTTAACTGAAATTTTGATGATGGGAACAGCTTTTGTGTTTTGGATTTGACGCAGCTGTTTGGGATTTTTCTTTGGTCTTGGATTTCTGGACCGTGGATTTTCCCATCTGAGGGAAGAAGGAAAAAAAAAAAAAAGAAACAGCTGTCTGTGGATGGATACCATGCTTGGCATAGGTGGCTTTCCTTCATAGAATGCTGCTCTTCCCGTGGTTGTTCCTTCCTGGGGAAAGGCCTGGCTATTCACTGCTTGCGTCGAGAAACACGTGATGGTGTCTCCGCAGCTTCTTTTCATGCATCTGCATATTTCCCATAAGGGATGGGGGCAGTGTTCTGGAATCACTGCGTTGAGAAACACGTGATGGTGTCTCCGCGGTGTTGGATGTGATGGTCTCCCCGAGGCCAATCATCTGTGCCTTTATAGCCTTTTTACTAGGCACTGCTCCTAATAGCCAGATTCCTACTCCACACTGATGAGGGGCAAAAACCCCGAAACAGCTGTCTGTGGATGGATACCATGCTTGGCATAGGTGGCTTTCCTTCATAGGATGCTGCCCTTCCCGTGGTTGTTCCTTCCCGGGGAAAGGCCTGGCTATTCACTGCTTGCGTCGAGAAACACGTGATGGTGTCTCCGCAGCTTCTTTTCAAAAATCTAGAGACAAACTGAGAACCTCTGTCAGACACACTATTCTCCGGAATGCCATGCAAACGAACCACATGCTGAAAAAACAATGGAACCAGATCTGAGGAGGGAGGCAACTTAAGCAAAGGTACCAAATGGACCATTTTAGAGAACCGGTCACAAACAACCCAGATAACAGACATCTTCTGGGAAACAGGAAGATCCGAAATAAAATCCATGGAAATATGCTTCCAGGGCCTCTCAGGGACCGGCAAAGTCAAAAGCAACCCACTGGCGCGGGAACAGCAAGGCTTGGCCCGGGCGCAAGTCCCACAGGACTGCACAAAAGCACGCACATCGCGAGACAAGGAAGGCCACCAAAAGGACCTAGCAACCAAATCTCTGGTACAAAAAATCCCAGGATGACCAGCCAACACTGAACAATAAACCTCAGAAATTACCTTACTTGTCCATCTATCAGGAACAAACAGCTTCCCCACAGGACAGCGGTCAGGCCTATCAGCCTAAAATTCCTGAAGCACCCGGCGCAAATCAGGGGAGATAGCAGAAAGAATCACCCCCTCCTTAAGAATGCCAACCGGCTCAAGGACTCCAGGAAAATCAGGCGAAAAACTCCTAGAGAGGGCATCAGCCTTAACATTCTTAAATCCCAGAAGATACGAGACCACAAAATCAAAACGGGAGAAAAACAGGGACCATCGAGCCTGTCTAGGATTCAGCCGCTTGGCCGACTCGAGGTAAATCAGATTCTTATGATCGGTCAGGACCACAACACGGTGTTTAGCTCCCTCAAGCCAATGTCGCCACTCCTCAAACGCCCACTTCATAGCCAACAACTCCCGATTGCCGACATCATAATTGCGTTCCGCAGGCGACAACTTTCTGGAAAAAAAAGCACACGGTTTCATCAAAAAACCATCAGACTCCCTCTGAGACAAGACAGGCCGTGCCCCAATCTCAGAAGCGTCGACCTCAACCTGAAAAGGAAGAGAAACATCCGGTTGATGCAACACAGGGGCAGAAGTAAATCGGCGTTTAAGCTCTTGAAAGGCCTCAACAGCCTCAGAGGACCAATTCGTCACATCAGCGCCCTTCTTCGTCAAATCAGTAAGGGGCTTAACCACACTGGAAAAGTTGGCAATGAAACGGCGATAGAAATTAGCAAAGCCCAAAAATTTTTGAAGACCCTTCACAGATGTGGGTTGGATCCAGTCATGAATAGCTTGGACCTTAACAGGATCTATTTCTATAGACGAGGGAGAAAAAACAAAACCCAAAAAAGAGACCTTCTGAACGCCGAATAGGCACTTAGACCCCTTCACAAATAAAGCATTATCACGAAGGATCTGGAACACCATCCTGACCTGCTTCACATGAGACTCCCAATCATTGGAAAAAATCAAAATATCATCCAAATATACGACCATGAATTTATCAAGATAATTGCGGAAAATATCATGCATGAAAGACTGGAACACAGATGGAGCATTAGAGAGCCCAAATGGCATCACAAGGTATTCAAAATGGCCTTCGGGCGTATTAAATGCAGCTTCCAATTCGTCACCCTGTTTAATACGAACAAGATTATATGCCCCTCGGAGGTCAATCTTAGTAAACCAACTAGCCCCCTTAATCTGAGCAAACAAATCAGTAAGCAAAGGCAAGGGGTATTGGAATTTGACCGTGATCTTATTAAGAAGACGATAATCAATACAGGGTCTCAAGGAGCCATCCTTCTTAGCAATAAAAAAGAAACCCGCTCCCAATGGTGACGAAGAGGGCCGAATATGCCCTTTCTCCAAAGATTCCTTAACATAGCTCCGCATGGCGGCATGCTCTGGCACAGACAGATTGAAAAGTCGGCCCTTAGGGAACTTACAACCAGGAATCAAGTTAATAGCACAATCACAGTCCCTATGTGGAGGAAGGGAACTGGACTTGGGCTCATCAAATACATCCTGGAAATCCGACAAAAACTCAGGGACCTCAGAAGAGGGGGAAGAGGAAATTGACATCAAAGGAACGTCACTATGTACCCCTTGACAACCCCAACTAGTCACAGACATAGTTTTCTGTTGTGAATTCTGTTGTCAAGCTCCCTCCTGTGGTCGTGAATGGTACTTTGGCTGGTTCTGTCCATGGGCTTCCTCTGGTGGTTGTGAGTGGGGCTGCGGCTTTTGAGTTTCCTTCCACAGGTGACGAGGTTAATTCGTTAACTGGCTGCTCTATTTAACTCCACTTAGATCTTTGCTCCATGCCACCTGTCAATGTTCCAGTATTGGTCTTGTTCTCTCCTGGATCGTTCTTGTGACCTGTCTTCCCAGCAGAAGCTAAGTTACTGCTTGTTTTTCTGTTTGCTGTTTTTCTGTCCAGCTTCCTATTTTGATTTTTGTCTTGCTTGCTGGAAGCTCTGGGACGCAGAGGGAGCGCCTCCGCACCGTGGTCTTTTTGTAGTTTTTTGTATTGACCGCAAAGTTGCCTTTCCTATCCTCAGTCTGTTCAGTAAGTCGGGCCTCACTTTGCTAAATCTATTTCATCTCTGTGTTTGTAATTTTCATCTTTACTCACAGTCATTATATGTGGGGGGCTGCCTTTTTCTTTGGGGAATTTCTCTGAGGCAAGGTAGGCGTATTTTTCTATCTTCAGGGCTAGCTAGTTTCTGAGGCTGTGACGAGTTGCATAGGGAGCGTTAGGAGCAATCCACGGCTATTTCTAGTGTGTGTGATAGGATTAGGGATTGCGGTCAGCAGAGTTTCCACGTCTCAGAGCTCGTCCTATATGATTAATAACCATCAGGTCATTCCGTGTGCTCTTAACCACCAGGTCCATTATTGTCCTAACCACCAGGTCATAACAGTACAGGTGGCCCAAAGTACTAATGCATCTCAATAGAGGTATAAGAGAAGTTCTGAGACCATTTTTTGTTCTCTGCAGTGTGTTTTGTCTCTCTTTTCCCCTTTACCTCTGGGTGGTTCAGGACACAGGTGTAGCTATGGACATTCAAGGTCTGTCCTCTTGTATGGATAATCTCTCTGCAAGGGTACAAAACATTCAAGATTTTGTGGTTCAGAATCCGATGTTAGAGCCTAGGATTCCTATTCCTGATTTGTTTTTTGGGGATAGATCTAAGTTTCTGAATTTCAAAAATAATTGTAAATTGTGTCTTGCTTTGAAACCTCGCTCCTCAGGTGACCCTGTTCAACAAGTGAAAATCATTATTTCTTTGTTACGTGGCGACCCTCAAGACTGGGCATTTTCCCTTGCGCCAGGAGATCCGGCATTGTGTGATGTTGATGCGTTTTTTCTGGCGCTCGGATTGCTTTATGATTAACCTAATTTAGTGGATCCGGCAGAGAAAATCTTGCTGGCTCTGTGTCAGGGTCAGGACGAGGTAGAGATATATTGTCAGAAGTTTAGGAAGTGGTCTGTACTCACTCAGTGGAATGAATGTGCCCTGGCAGCAATTTTCAGAAAAGGTCTCTCTGAAGCCCTTAAGGATGTCATGGTGGGATTTCCCATGCCTGCTGGTCTGAATGAGTCTATGTCTTTGGCCATTCAGATCGATCGACGCTTGCATGAGCGTAAAGCTGTGCACCATTTGGCGGTATTATCTGAGCATAGACCTGAGCCTATGCAGTGTGATAGGACTTTGACCAGAGCTGAACGGCAAGAACACAGACGTCGGAATGGGCTGTGTTTTTACTGTGGTGATTCCACTCATGCTATCTCCGATTGTCCTAAGCGCATCAAGCGTTTCGCTAGGTCTGCCACCATTGGTACGGTACAGTCGAAATTTCTTTTGTCCATTACTCTGATTTGCTCTTTCTCATCCTATTCTGTTATGGCATTTGTGGATTCAGGCGCTGCCCTGAATTTGATGGACTTGGAGTTTGCTAGGCGCTGTGGTTTTTTCTTGGAGCCCTTGCAGCATCCTATTCCATTGAGAGGAATTGATGCTACACCTTTGGCCAAGAATAAGCCTCAGTACTGGACCCAATTGACCATGTGCATGGCTCCTGCACATCAGGAGGATATTCGTTTTTTGGTGTTGCATAATCTGCATGATGTGGTCGTTTTGGGGTTGCCATGGCTACAGGTCCATAATCCAGTATTGGATTGGAAATCTATGTCTGTGTCCAGCTGGGGTTGTCAGGGGGTACATGGTGATGTTCCATTTTTGTCTATTTCGTCATCCACCCCTTCTGAAGTCCCGGAGTTTTTGTCGGATTACCGTGATGTATTTGATGAGCCTAAATCCAGTGCCCTACCTCCTCAGAGGGATTGCGATTGTGCTATCAATTTGATTCCTGGTAGTAAGTTTCCTAAGGGCCGACTGTTCAATTTATCTGTGCCAGAGCACGCCGCTATGTGGAGTTATGTAAAGGAATCCTTGGAGAAGGGTCATATTCGCCCGTCGTCGTCACCATTGGGGGCAGGGTTCTTTTTTGTGGCCAAGAAGGATGGTTCTTTGAGACCTTGTATTGATTACCGCCTTCTTAATAAGATCACAGTCAAATTTCAGTACCCTTTGCCGCTGCTGTCTGATCTATTTGCTCGGATTAAGGGGGCTAGTTGGTTCACCAAGATAGATCTTCGTGGTGCGTATAATCTTGTGCGTATTAAACAGGGCGATGAATGGAAAACAGCATTTAATACGGGCTTTCCAATGCTCCATCAGTATTTCAGTCCTTTATGCATGACATCTTCCGAGAGTACCTGGATAAATTCCTGATTGTATATTTGGATGATATTTTGGTCTTCTCGGATGATTGGGAGTCTCACGTGAAGCAGGTCAGAATGGTGTTCCAGGTCCTTCGTGCGAATTCTTTGTTTGTGAAGGGGTCAAAGTGTCTCTTTGGAGTTCAGAAGGTTTCATTTTTGGGTTTCATTTTTTCCCCTTCTACTATCGAGATGGACCCTGTTAAGGTCCAGGCCATTTATGATTGGACTCAGCCGACATCTGTGAAGAGTCTGCAAAAGTTCCTGGGCTTTGCTAATTTTTATCGTCGCTTCATCAGTAATTTTTCTAGTGTTGCTAAACCGTTGACTGATTTGACCAGGAAGGGTGCTGATGTGGTCAATTGGTCTTCTGCGGCTGTGGAAGCTTTTCAGGAATTGAAGCGTCGTTTTTCTTCTGCCCCTGTGTTGTGCCAGCCAGATGTTTCGCTCCCGTTTCAGGTAGAAGTTGATGCTTCTGAGATTGGAGCAGGGGCTGTTTTGTCGCAAAGAAGTTCTGATGGCTCGGTGATGAAACCATGTGCCATCTTTTCTAGAAAGTTTTCGCCTGCTGAGCGCAATTATGATGTTGGCAATCGAGAGTTGTTGGCCATGAAGTGGGCATTCGAGGAGTGGCGTCATTGGCTTGAAGGAGCCAAGCATCGCGTGGTGGTCTTGACGGATCACAAGAATTTGACTTATCTCGAGTCTGCCAAACGGTTGAATCCTAGACAGGCTCGTTGGTCGTTATTTTTCTCCCGTTTTGATTTTGTGGTTTCGTACCTTCCAGGCTCTAAGAATGTGAAGGCTGATGCCCTGTCAAGGAGTTTTGTGCCCGACTCTCTGAGTGTTTCTGAGCCGGCGGGTATTCTCAAAGAGGGGGTAATTTTGTCTGCCATCTCCCCTGATTTGCGGCGGGTGCTGCAAAAATTTCAGGCTGATAGACCTGACCGTTGCCCAGCGGAAAAACTGTTTGTCCCTGATAAATGGACTAGTAGAGTTATCTCTGAGGTTCATTGTTCGGTGTTGGCTGGTCATCCTGGAATCTTTGGTACCAGAGATTTGGTGGCTAGATCCTTTTGGTGGCCTTCTTTGTCACGGGATGTGCGTTCTTTTGTGCAGTCCTGTGGGACTTGTGCTCGGGCTAAGCCCTGCTGTTCTCGTGCCAGTGGGTTGCTTTTGCCCTTGCCGGTCCCGAAGAGGCCCTGGACGCATATCTCCATGGATTTTATTTCGGATCTCCCTGTCTCTCAAAAGATGTCGGTCATTTGGGTGGTTTGTGATCGCTTCTCTAAGATGGTCCATTTGGTACCCTTGTCTAAATTGCCTTCCTCCTCTGATTTGGTGCCACTGTTTTTCCAGCATGTGGTTCGTTTACATGGCATTCCGGAGAACATCGTTTGGGACAGAGGTTTCCAGTTTGTTTCAAGGTTTTGGCGAGCCTTTTGTGCTAGGATGGGCATTGATTTGTCTTTTTCCTCGGCTTTCCATTCTCAGACAAATGGCCAAACCGAACGAACTAATCAGACTTTGGAAACATATCTGAGATGCTTTGTTTCTGCTGATCAGGATGATTGGGTGTCCTTTTTGCCTTTGGCTGAGTTCGCCCTTAATAATCGGGCCAGCTCGGCTACTTTGGTTTTGCCGTTTTTCTGCAATTCTGGTTTCCATCCTCGTTTCTCTTCAGGGCAGGTTGAGTCTTCGGACTGTCCTGGTGTAGATACTGTGGTGGATAGGTTGCAGCAGATTTGGACTCATGTGGTGGACAATTTGACATTGTCCCAGGAGAAGGCTCAACGTTTCGCTAACCGCTGGTGCTGTGTGGGTCCCCGACTTCGTGTTGGGGATTTAGTTTGGTTGTCGTCTCGTTATGTTCCTATGAAGGTTTCCTCTCCTAAGTTTAAGCCTTGTTTCATTGGTCCGTATAAGATTTCTGAGGTTCTCAATCCTGTGTCGTTTCGTTTGACCCTTCCAGCCTCTTTTGCCATCCATAATGTGTTCCATAGGTCGTTGTTGCGGAGGTACGTGGCGCCTGTGGTTCCATCCGTTGATCCTCCTGCCCCGGTGTTGGTTGAGGGGGAGTTGGAGTATGTGGTGGAGAAGATTTTAGATTCTCGTATTTCGAGACGGAAACTCCAGTACCTGGTCAAGTGGAAGGGTTATGGTCAGGAAGATAATTCCTGGGTCTTTGCCTCGTCCTGGTCGGCCTGAGGGCTCTGGTGAGGGTTCGGTGACCCCTCCTCAAGGGGGGGGTACTGTTGTGAATTCTGTTGTCAAGCTCCCTCCTGTGGTCGTGAATGGTACTTTGGCTGGTTCTGTCCATGGGCTTCCTCTGGTGGTTGTGAGTGGGGCTGCGGCTTTTGAGTTTCCTTCCACAGGTGACGAGGTTAATTCGTTAACTGGCTGCTCTATTTAACTCCACTTAGATCTTTGCTCCATGCCACCTGTCAATGTTCCAGTATTGGTCTTGTTCTCTCCTGGATCGTTCTTGTGACCTGTCTTCCCAGCAGAAGCTAAGTTACTGCTTGTTTTTCTGTTTGCTGTTTTTCTGTCCAGCTTGCTATTTTGATTTTTGTCTTGCTTGCTGGAAGCTCTGGTACGCAGAGGGAGCGCCTCCACACCGTGAGTCGGTGCAGAGGGTCTTTTTGCGCCCTCTGCGTGGTCTTTTTGTAGTTATTTGTGTTGACCGCAAAGTTGCCTTTCCTATCCTCAGTCTGTTCAGTAAGTCGGGCCTCACTTTGCTAAATCTATTTCATCTCTGTGTTTGTAATTTTCATCTTTACTCACAGTCATTATATGTGGGGGCTGCCTTTTTCTTTGGGGAATTTCTCTGAGGCAAGGTAGGCTTATTTTTCTATCTTCAGGGCTAGCTAGTTTCTGAGGCTGTGACGAGTTGCATAGGGAGCGTTAGGAGCAATCCACGGCTATTTCTAGTGTGTGTGATAGGATTAGGGATTGCGGTCAGCAGAGTTTCCACGTCTCAGAGCTCATCCTATATGATTAATAACTATCAGGTCATTCCGTTTGCTCTTAACCACCAGGTCCATTATTGTCCTAACCACCAGGTCATAACAGTTTTCCAATCCAGCACCGGATTATGTTCCTGTAACCATGGAAATCCCAGCACAACAACATCATGCAGGTTATGCAACACAAGAAAATGGCAATCTTCCTGATGTGCAGGAGCCATGTACATAGTCATCTGTGTCCATTACTGAGGTTTATCCTTAGCCAAAGGTGTAGCATCAATGCCCCTCAAAGGAATAGGGCTCTGCAAAGGCTGCAAGGAAAAACCACAGCGCCTGGCGAATTCTAAGTCCATTAAGTTCAGGGCAGCGCCTGAATCCACAAATGCCATGACAGAAAAGGACGACAATGAGCAAATCAGGGTCACAGATAAGAGAAATTTAGGCTGTATCGTACTAATGGTAACAGACCTAGCGACTCTCTTAGTACGCTTAGGGCAATGAGAGATAACATGAGCCGAATCACCACAGTAAAAACACAGCCTATTCTGACGTCTGAATTCCTGCCGTTCTATTCTAGTCAAAATCCTATCACATTGCATAGGTTCAGGACTATGCTCAGAGGATACTGCCATATGGTGCACAGCTTTGCGCCCGCGCAGACACCGATCAATCTGAATGGCTAGAGACATAGATTCGTTCAATGCGGCAGGCATAGGAAAGCCCACCATAACATCTTTAAGGGTTTCAGAAAGACCTTTTTTTAAAATAGCGGCCAGAGCCTCTTCATTCCATTTAGTGAGCACAGACCATTTTCTAAATTTCTGGCAGTATAACTCTGCCGCTTCCTGACCTTGACACAGGGCCAACAGTGTTTTCTCAGCATGCTCTACAGAGTTAGGTTCATCATACAATAATCCGAGCGCTTGAAAAAATGCGTCTACATTCAATAATGCCGGATTCCCTGTTTCACGAGAAAAAGCCCAGTCTTGCGGATCACCACGCAGTAAGGATATGATGATTTTCACCTGCTGAATGGGATCACCAGAAGAACGGGGTTTCAAAGCAAAAAACAATTTGCAGTTATTTTTAAAGTTCAAAAACTTGGATCTGTCCCCAAAGAACAAATCCGGAGTAGGAATTCTGGGCTCTAAAGCCGGAGTCTGGACAACATAGTCCTGGATACTCTGTACTCTTGCAGCCAGTTGATCCACACGAGAAAACAAACCCTGAACATCCATGCCAGAGCATATATCCTGCACCACCCAGATATCAAGAGGAAAAAAGAGGCAAACCAGAGCACAGAAAAAAAAATGGTTCAGAACTTTCTTTTCCTTCTTTTGAATTCATTTAATTCATTTTTGGCCACTTTTACTGTTATGATCTGGTGGTTTAGGAACAACATGAGACAAGCTCTGAAGGAGGTGGTATCTGTACTGACCGCAGACCCTGAACCTAGCAGCGCAACTAGAAATAGCCGTGGGGGGTACTTGATGCTCCCTAGACCCCTCGGCACAGCCTAAGATCTAACTTCCCCTAAAGATGGAAACAGGAAACCTATCTTGCCTCAGAGAAAATCCCCAAAGGAAAGATAGCCCCCCACAAATATTGACGGTGAGAGGAGGGGAAAATAACATACGCAGAGATGAAATCAGATTTTAGCATAGGAGGCCAGTCTAGCTTGATAGATAGGACAGGAAAGGATACTGTGCGGTCAGTATAAAAACTACAAAACAATCCACACAGAGTTTACAAAATCTCCACACCTGACTAAAGGTGTGGAGGGTAAATCTGCTTCCCAGAGCTTCCAGCTAACAGAAAAAATCCATAATGACAAGCTGGACAAAAATAGAATGCACAGAACAATAAGTCCACAACATGTGGACTGAAATGAGCAAAGCCAGAACTTATCTTTGCAGAACTGGTCAGGAAACCAGGAGAATCCAAGCAGAGATGTGAATCCAGCCAGAGAACATTGACAAGTGGCATAGGCTGAAGACTAGAGCCAGGTTAAATAGCAGAGCCAAGAGAGACGATTAGTGAAAGCAGCTGCTAAAGCTAAACCCAAGGAGCGGCAGTTCCACTCAAAACCACCAGAGGGAGCCCAAGGGCAGAATTCACAAAAGTGCCATTTACAACCACCGGAGGGAGCCCAAGAACGGAATTCACAACACACACCATTGTAGATTAGATTTTGAAGGTGTTCAAATTTAATAGCCCATCATGACAACGTTTCGGCCCGTGGAGAGCCTTTCCAAGTTCTCCACAGGCCGAAACGTTGCCATGATGGGCTATTAAATTTGAACACCTTCAAAATCTAATCTACAATGGTGTGCTGCCTCTGATTTTTGGACTTCTGTTACAAGGTTTGGTACATAAACAACTCAGAGAAGAACCAGTATAAAGTGCCAGTATCAATAAACTTTTATTAAATAATTAATAAAGATAAAATAGCAAAAATTCATTAGTAATCCCGAAACCTATTCTTTGTCCACCTCACATCAGCTGGTATATCGCTACACACCTCCGCAATACTGTAAGCAGATTGGCCGGCCACACTTTAAAACCAGGTCCACCCCTCCCCAACACACGCCTCCTGACGAAGAAGTGAAACATGCGTTGGGGCGGCAAGGACGCCACATACACAGACAGATCTGATGTAAGTGCTGCTCATTATTGCTTTTGTTTCACTGCCATCATTAATTCCTTAGGGCGTTTCTCTTTGCCCCTACACTGAGTAGTTGATGTGCATTGTGTTCACTAGTTTTCTTTTGTTAAATATTTATGCAGGCACTCTGTCGGATCTTTATTCATATATACACTTATAGTGGATGTCCCTGCTTCTTAGCAGTTACCTTGGATTTTTGCTATTTTATCTTTATTAATTATTTACCGCCTCAATGCATTAACCTAACGATCCCTGTGTGGCCTATATTAAAAAAAAAAAAAAAAAAAAAAAAAAATGAATTAACTGGTTCATGCAGCTTTACATGAACACCCAAGCCTTACACTATGGCTGGTCCGAATAACTATAGCAATTGTTACCATCCACCTCTCGTGTCTCCCCTTTTCCTCATAGTTTGTAAGCTTACGAGCAGGGCCCTCACTCCTCTTGGTATCTGTTTTGAACTGTATTTCTGTTATGCTGTAATGTCTATTGTATGTACAAGTCCCCTCTATAATTTGTAAAGCGCTGCGGAATATGTTGGCGCTATATAAATAAAAATTATTATTATTATTATTATTATAATAAAAGTTTATTGATACTGGCAGTTTATACTGGTTCTTCTCTGAGTTGTTTTAGTATTATTCAGTTTTTTGTGCTCCTATGATATGGTTTGGGTTTAGTGCTGTAGTTAAGGTTTGTTACATGCCTGAGGGGCCTTGCACCCTAATTTTGTTGTTTTTTCTTTGCGCTTCTCTTACTTTTTTGCAACTAGATATATCTATAGATAGATCGATCTGTCTAGCTAATATCTATCTATAGATCTAGCTATCACTCATCTATCTATCTCATATCTACCTATATATCTCTCTATCTATCTATCTAGCTGTGTGTAAACATTATTTTTAATTGGAGTATGTAAATGAAGAGGTTGGACAAGAAATGATATAAGCAGGTTGCAGGATGCAGTGATGGACAGGAGGCAGACCAAGGGTTAACAAGGGGTTTAATAAACAGTAGTTACTTCTCGCAGGGTGATATGTTCACAAGGAGCAAGGTTATACCTAATACAGAGAGAACTAATACCTAATACCTAATACAGAGGTTTAACAATGATAAATGTAAGGTTATACACATGGGAAGAAGGAATCAATATCACCATTACACACTGAATGGGAAACCACTGGGTAAATCTGACAGGGAGAAGGACTTGCGGATCCTAGTTAATGATAAACTTACCTGGAGCAGCCAGTGCCAGGCAGCAGCTGCCAAGGCAAACAGGATCATGGGGTGCATTAAAAGAGGTCTGGATACACATGATGAGAGCATTATACTGCCTCTGTACAAATCCCTAGTTAGACCGCACATGGAGTACTGTGTCCAGTTTTGGGCACCGGTGCTCAGGAAGGATATAATGGAACTAGAGAGAGTACAAAGGAGGGCAACAAAATTAATAAAGGGGATGGGAGAACTACAATACAGTCTGTTTAGAAAGGATCGTAAAAATCGGAGAGGAGGAGGGGTTTGTCTCTATGTAAAGTATTGTCTAAAGTCCACTTTAAGGGAGGATATTAGTGAAGGGAATGAAGATGTCGAGTCCATATGGGTTGAAATTCATGGAGGGAAAAATGGTAACAAAATTCTCATTGGGGTCTGTTACAAACCCCCAAATATAACAGAAAGCATGGAAAGTCTACTTCTAAAGCAGATAGATGAAGCTGCAACCCATAATGAGGTCCTGGTTATGGGGGACTTTAACTACCCGGATATTAACTGGGAAACAGAAACCTGTGAAACCCATAAAGGCAACAGGTTTCTGCTAATAACCAAGAAAAATTATCTTTCACAATTGGTGCAGAATCCAACCAGAGGAGCAGCACTTTTAGACCTAATACTATCTAATAGACCTGACAGAATAACAAATCTGCAGGTGGTTGGGCATTTAGGAAATAGCGACCACAATATTGTGCAGTTTCACCTGTCTTTCACTAGGGGGACTTGTCAGGGAGTCACAAAAACATTGAACTTTAGGAAGGCAAAGTTTGAACAGCTTAGAGATGCCCTTAATCTGGTAGACTGGGACAATATCCTCAGAAATGAGAATACAGATAATAAATGGGAAATGTTTAAGAACATCCTAAATAGGCAGTGTAAGCGGTTTATACCTTGTGGGAATAAAAGGACTAGAAATAGGAAAAACCCAATGTGGCTAAACAAAGAAGTAAGACAGGCAATTAACAGTAAAAAGAAAGCATTTGCACTACTAAAGCAGGATGGCACCATTGAAGCTCTAAAAAACTATAGGGAGAAAAATACTTTATCTAAAAAACTAATTAAAGCTGCCAAAAAGGAAACAGAGAAGCACATTGCTAAGGAGAGTAAAACTAATCCCAAACTGGGAATGCACAAGGGGGCATTCTTTGCGTCTGGAGGAGAGAAGGTTTTTCCACCAACATAGAAGAGGATTCTTTACTGTTAGGGCAGTGAGAATCTGGAATTGCTTGCCTGAGGAGGTGGTGATGGCGAACTCAGTCGAGGGGTTCAAGAGAGGCCTGGATGTCTTCCTGGAGCAGAACAATATTGTATCATACAATTATTAGGTTCTGTAAAAGGACGTAGATCTGGGGATTTATTATGACGGAATATAGGCTGAACTGGATGGACAAATGTCTTTTTTCGGCCTTACTAACTATGTTACTATGTTACTATGTTAATACCCAGATAGATTAGCGAAATTAGGATTATTTAGTCTAGAAAAAAGATGACTGAGGGGCGATCTAATAACCATGTATAAGTATATAAGGGGACAATACAAATATCTCGCTGAGGATCTGTTTATACCAAGGAAGGTGACGGGCACAAGGGGGCATTCTTTGCGTCTGGAGGAGAGAAGGTTTTTCCACCAACATAGAAGAGGATTCTTTACTGTTAGGGCAGTGAGAATCTGAAATTGCTTGCCTGAGGAGGTGGTGATGGCGAACTCAGTCGAGGGGTTCAAGAGAGGCCTGGATGTCTTCCTGGAGCAGAACAATATTGTATCATACAATTATTAGGTTCTGTAGAAGGACGTAGATCTGGGGATTTATTATGATGGAATATAGGCTGAACTGGATGGACAAATGTCTTTTTTCGGCCTTACTTACTAACTAACTAGCTAACTATTAGGGAAAGGTTTTTTAGCGAACAGGGAAGAATAATACAAATAATACTCTTAACACTTTGGGCATCAGCCACGGGTGTGTTCCTGCTCGTGACTGAGGAAGTTTAGATTACGTGACAAAAAAAAGGATCTGTCACAGTTCTGTGAAAAGAACAGGGGAAACTTCTCTGGCGCTAACGGTGTCCTCCTGTGGTCCTTATGATGGCGTTGTCCTCTGGCGGTCCTGGCGGTGGCGATGTCCTCTGGTGAACCTGGCAATGGCGATCATAGTCTGTGGTATTATCACGGGCACTAGCCCCAATGGATAAAGGGAGGAAGGAGGAATAGTCTCTTCCCTCAGCAGTGAGAGTCCCTACACTGCCTGACCCTGTGACACTGTCCTGACACACTGTATAATGGCCAGCTCGGTCCGCTGTGCCGTACCGATGAGTGCCTGTATCCCGTACACAGACCTTGCCTCTCACGGTCAGTACTTCCGGCCGGGGCGGTTTTGTCAATGTCGTCGGCTGAGTCAGCAGTCTCTTAAACGTCCGTGATGTAAGCATGGACAGCGGTGTTAGCAAGGACAGCGTTATCTGTGGTGTCTCAGCGGGTCCCCATGAGTCGTTTCCTGTCAGCGCATCCGCACATCCCCACCCCAAGTCAGCGCCACTCCGTCGCCTCAAAGCTGATCTACTGTGGGTTCACTCTGCCCTGGAATTTCTGCCTGTTCTGGTTCCCTCGTAGCTGCCAATGTCCTGGCAGTTTTGTGGAACTTTGGCACTTCATCAGCCTCCAGCTCTTCATCCCGGTTAGGTCCAGGTTGCCAATAGGGGACTCTGGATAATGCGTCTGCATGGGTTTTTTCAGCCCCCCCATTTATAGGCTATTCTGTACCGGTATTTGGCCATTCGAGCGACCCAACGTTGTTCCAAGGCCCCTAATTTTGCATTTTCTAAATGGCCAGTAGGTTGTTATCCGTGCACACCTCTTCTTTTGATCCGGATAGGTACTCCGCAAACTTTTCTGTCATGGCCCAGACTAGTGCTAACAGTTCTAGTTTGAATGAGCTGTATTTGTCTCGGTTCCATTCAGAGTCATGAAGGGAGTGACTCGCATAGGCAATCACCCTCTCTTTTCCATCTTGAATCTGCGAAAGCACTGCTCCAAGCCCATGTAAGCTTCCATCTGTATGAAGAATGAAGGGTTGAGAGAAATTGGCATAGGCCAGGACTGGGGCCTCTGTCAGAGTCATTTTCAAGGTATGGAATGCTTTCTCCTGGCGCTCTCCCTACTGAATCTTTTGATTCTTCGGTCCTGCAGGTACTCCTTTCAACAGTTCCAATAACGGATTCACAATCTGGGTGATGTTTTTCACGAACCATCGGTAATACACAGTCAGTCCTAAGGACATCTTTTATGGTTCTCGGGGTTCTGCCAGCCTCACACTGCTGTAGTCTTTTCACGAGACAAATGTATACCTTCTGCAGAGACCACATGCCCCAGGTACTTAATCTGGGTGTGGAACAGGTGACATTTGGATAGTTTCACTCGAAGCCTATGTTTCTGTAGCCGGCTGAGTACTTGTTGCAGATGATGTAAGTGTTCTTTGAAAGTGGGGGCAAATACCATTACGTCATCCAGATAGATGAGGGTGGCTTCAAAGTTCAGATCCCGCAAACACAATTGAAAAGTACCAGGAGCATTAGCCAAACCAAATGGCATTCTGTTGAACTCGTACAGGCCCATGGGTAGTATAAAGGCAGTCTGTGCTCGGTCGTGTTCTGACATTGGAACTTGCCTGTACCCACTAACCAAGTCTTGAGTGGAGAAGTATTTTGAGCTACCCAGAGCAGACAACGATTCTTCAATCTAGGGCAGTAGGTATGAATCTCGCACTGTACAGGCTTTTAACTTGCGATAGTCCACACAGAACCGTAGGGTGCCATCTTTTTTACATACAAGGACAATGGGCGCCCCCACGGGCTCTGACTCTCTTGGATGACTCCATTATTTAACATTTGTGCTAACATGCTTTTTACCTCCTGGTACATTTGCAGGTGAATCTGTCTGTAACGTTCTCTCACAGGTGCAGAGTTACCCGTTGGGATCTCATGGGTGATAGCAGTCGTGCAACTGAAGTCATCCTCATGTCTAGCGAACACTGCTTGATAATGACCCAACACAGTCTCCACTTGTTTCACCTGTTGTGGTGTAAACTCTGCCAACTCAGCCCGGGTTTGTTCTAAGAAGTGATGCCCCCGCTTTTGTAATTGAGGTTCGAACACAGGGGTTGTCTCTAAAGCTACATTCCAAGGAACTTTCTTGTTTGCCTTCAATTGAATGGCCTGTGTTGGTATAAGTTCTTCTGGCATGCCTACAATTTTTCTGATTTCGCTTCTGGGGGTAAGTGTCAGATTATCTTCTCTTAGGTTTACACACCGCATGGGTATCTCTCCATCACACACAGTAGCTAATGTCGTGGCTATTAAGAGCCCCGATGGTAAACTTTCCACAGTTGCTGGTTCCAGTTGAACTTCAACCCCTTCCAACGCAATGCACACTCGAACAGGTAGTGAAATCACACTTTGACCAGGAGGTAAGTCAAGATTGGTGGTGGCCAGTATGATTACCTTCCCTAACACCTTTCCTTCACAGGAGACCTTTTGTGCCTGGGCCGTCCGGATCAATTGCTTGAACACCTTCCTTTGTGGGGTATGCGGGCTCCATTGTTTCAGGAATGTTTTCGGAGATTCGCTAATCAGAAGACTTCCAAACTTTCTGAGTACATTCATTGCAAGCGTAACAGTATGTCCCTGCACGTGGTCATCTGCGATGAACACCACTCCCTTATGGCCAATGTCTTTGCCACAGACTTTAATCTGCATCCACGCCACCCCTGCCACCGGGATGGGCAGTTGATTGGCAGCTGTCAACTTGATCACTAGCCCCCACTCTTGGACACTTAGAAAGTGTCTCTTAAAATATGTCTCAGGCATCGTGGTTACTTGAGAGCCTGTATCTACAAGGCAATGTATGGCTGGTCCATCTATTTTGGCCCATACCAAGGGACTCACTGACACTTAATTGGTGGGACTATCAGTATTCCTTTCAGGCTGTTCTGGCTCCGGGCGGTGTCCCCCAGCCTCGGAGCCCTTTAGTTTAACGGGTGATGTCGTGGAGGCTGTCCACATTGTGGGCAGACCCAGGCCATATGTCCTAATTCTCCACATAGATAAAAGTTAAGGGTTCTCTCCGACAAGACTCTCTTTCATCACTGAGAGGGTTTTGTTTCTGGGTGTTCTTATTAAAGTCACTTTTCAGATCCTCCCTCATCGATTGGATCTCTTTTTGTAAATCTTCCACCCATCCTGGTTCAGCAGTTGCATTCGTGGCCGCCTCCCAGCTCCAGACCGGGACTGTCACACCCTGTTCCTGTTCGCGCCTCGCTTCCCACCTCTGCAAAGGTCATATGTGGGTTCATGTTCAAGAACTCTTGCAGTGCCTGTTTAAGCAATGTGTCTCTCATCCCAGTCACTAATTGGTCGCGCAACACCACATCAGTCGTCCCTACTCCCTAGTCGTCTTTTCTGACTATAGCCGTATGAATTTCTTGCAGCGCATTCATATACTGGGTCATGGTCTCCCCCTCTCTTTGACCCCGAAGGAACAGCTGCATGCGTAAGTTTCCTACGTCTGTGGGGTCCCCATGGGTCTCCACCAGTATCTGCAATACTTTGTCAAGGGTGTCTTGTTCACGGGGGGGCCGCAACATAACTGAATCTCTCGCCTCCCCGACTAAGGCCATCACAGCGACTTCCGCCTGCAAGGCAGGAACCATATGGTGCATTCTCATCATCCCCTTTATACACTTAGTCCAGCTTCACAACATTGTGTTGTTCCCATAATCTTCGGGAGGTTATTTAACATTGCCCCCAGGGAGATACTAGATCTAGGGCCCTCCCAGAGGCTTGGTCTGCCATGTCCATATGTGTAGACTGCATCCTCCTGACTACTCCAAGTATAATCTGGTTGTGGGATGCAGTGACGGACAGGAGGCAGACCAAGGGTTAACAAGGGGTTTAATAAACTGTAGTTACTCCTCGCAGGGGGATATCTACACAAGGAGCAAGGTTATACCTAATTCAGAGAGAACTATTAGGGTGAAGGTTTTTTACGAACAGGGGAGAATAATCCAAATAATACTTTTAACAGTTTGGGCATCAGCCACAGGTGTGTTCCTGGTCGTGACTGAGGAAGTTTAGATTACGTGACAAAAAAAGCATCTGTCCCAGTTCTGTGAAAATAAAACAAGGGAAACTTCCCTGGCGCTAACGGTGTTTTCCTGTGGTCCTGATGATGGCGGTGTCCTCTGGTGGTCCTGGCGGTGGCGATGTCCTCTAGTGAACCTGGCGATGGCAGTAATAGTCTGTGGTATTATCACGGGCACTGGCCCCAATGGATAAGGGGAGGAAGGAGGAATAATCTCTTCCCTCAGCGGTAAGAGTCTCTATACTTCCAGACCCTGTGACACTGTCCTGACACATTCTATAATGGCCAGCTCGGTCTGCTGTGTCGTACCGATGAGCGCCTGTATCCCGTACATAGACCTTGCCTCTCACGGTCAGTACTTCCGGCCGGGGCGGTCTTGTCAGTGTCGTTGGGTAAGTCAGCAGTCTCTTAATGGTCCGCGATGTAAGCGGGGACAGCGGTGTTAGCGAGGACAGCATTATCTGAGGTCTCTCAGCGGGTCCCCGTCAGTTGTTTCCTGTCAGCCCATTCGCTTGTCCCCGACTCCAGTCAACGCTGCCCCATCGCCTCAAAGCTGATCTACTCTGACAGGACTCTCGCGTGTGCCGTTCCCGCCTGAACTGTTTGAATTTCTGGATGCGTATTAACTGTCTGCTTAGCCACACCCCCTTCTCTTGAGCACAGGGACACCCCAAGCTCAGCTCTCTCCCCTGTATCCTTGGTGACAGACCCGACGGTTCCAGACCCATTACGGATGAGGCAAACCTGGTTAGTTTCTCCCCCTTATAATGACATCACAATTATTTTGTTTTTTTGGGGTTAAATAATAGATCTTTATTTAGCCTACAAAAATGCATACAAAGCCACATCAAAAACGCATCAAATCCACACAAATTTATGCGTCTATTTTCTGGCAAAAGATGCAGATTCTATGCAGAAAATTCTGCAGGCAAATCTGCAATGTGTGCGCATACCCTTAGAGTGTTTTTTCTATTTAATCCAGATAAGATACAGTATGTTCAGCAACACATTTACCAGACAGTGTATTTAATTTTGTTTTTATATGAAAATTGTTAGAAAAGTGGGAACATTGCCTCCTATATTATAACTAGATGGTGGCCCGATTCTAACGCATCGGGTATTCTAGAATATGCATGTCCACGTAGTATATTGTCCAGCCACGTTGTATATTGCCCATCTACGTAGTATATTGCCCAGTTACGTAGTATATTGCCCAGTTATGTAGTATATTGCCCAGCCACATAGTATACAGCACAGAGCCACGTAGTATATTGCCCAGCCATGTAGTATATTGCCCAGCCACGTAGTATACAGCACAGAGCCACATAGTATATTGTCCAGCCACGTAGTATACAGCACAGAGCCACATAGTATATTGCACAGCGACATAGTATACAGCACAGAGCCACGTAGTATATTGCACAGCGACATAGTATACAGCACAGTGCCACGTAGTATATTGCAGAGCGAGGTGTTATGAAAGGTAATTCAGTACCACAATGGACATAGAGGTCAGCGCACATACAGTGACCTGGCAATAACCCAAAAAACAAGAACGAGCTCTGAGACGTGGGAACTCTGATGACCGCAATCCCTAATCCTAAGCGCCTAACGCTCCCTATGCAACTCGGCACGGCCTGAGAAACTAGCTAGCCTGAAGATAGAAAATAAGCCTACCTTGCCTCAGAGAAATATCCCCAAAGGAAAAGGCAGCCCCCCACATATAATGACTGTGAGTTAAGATGAAAAGACAAACGTAGAGATTAGAGTTGAGCGACCTTGACCTTTTTAGAGTCGAGCCGGGTTTTGCGAAACCCGACTATG
This sequence comes from Ranitomeya imitator, assembly GCF_032444005.1. Classification (NCBI taxonomy): domain Eukaryota; kingdom Metazoa; phylum Chordata; class Amphibia; order Anura; family Dendrobatidae; genus Ranitomeya; species Ranitomeya imitator. The sequence goes on along the minus strand of NC_091286.1, from coordinate 412,908,531 downwards.
TCCAAAGTCGGGTCGAGTGAAATCGGCCGATTATGACGTAAAGTCGGGATCGACCGAAACACGAAACCCAATGCAAGTCAATGGGGCAGCATAGTCGGCAGTGAGTGGGGGCCAGGAAAACACCTAGAGTGGCCATTTTAATGTCAAAACCATCCATTCTTCTTAATGAAGCTTGTCAAGCGTAATTTACCTTATAATAATTGGAAGGCATTTGAAATTGGGGGTCATTTGGCTAAAGTTGTGGGGGGTAGGGCTGGTTCAAGTAATTAGTGGGCCCAGGAAATCTGGACCACGTCACGGCAGTGGAGCAGGGAGAGGTAAGTATTTCAACTTTGCAAGTGCTGTGAACCTGAGCAAGCAGGGGGGGCCCACTCGTTGGCATTGGCACTGGCACAGGGCCCCTCAAAGTACAGCGGTGTGTTTGCACGGCGGGGGCGCCTCCCACCGGCAGCAACACTTTTGCGTACTATGAGAGGCCCTGTGCCAGTGACGTCGCCAACTAGTATTCCTCCCCCCACCTGATGAAGGAACCTGCACTTTCATCTGCACCTTCCTCTTTGTCCCCGTGTAAGGTGGTATGGTATGCGGGAAGAGCAACCTGACTTTCAGCAGGGTCACAATGTTGTTGTGTAGCGTGCACGGGGAATGTTGCGTTATGGGTCAATGTACCAGCAGACTCATCTATCACTGGCTGGGCAATGGGCACGATGAAGTGGAAACACAGATATAGGCCCAAAGAAGAAAGTGGGCTAAATGCAGTTCAAAATTGGTAACACAGGAATAACCAGGGGGCATTGCAGTGGAGGACAACTGGAATGAGAGGCTGACACAGAGAGTAGGGCCAAATCAGTAAGTAGTCGAAATGCAGTTCAAAATTGGCAACCGTAGTAAACAGGCGGCACAGCTTTGTTCAGTGGAGGAGAACAGCAAGGAGTGGCAGACACCGATAGTAGGCCCCAAACCAACTAGTACGCCAAATGCAGTTGTTCCATTTAACCACAATTTAATGAGAGCCTGAAGATAGAAGCTCAGGAAAGGCAACCTGGGGAACACCTTGGAGTGTAACACACCATCTCTCTCCACCCCATACCCATTTTGTATGGCCTAATGCAGTGTACTTTTCTACAACTACTAAACGAGAGTCGGAAGACCGAAGCAATGGCAAGGAAACCTGGGGAACACCTTAGAGTGTAACACACCCTCTCTCTACACCCCATACCCAATTTGAAGGCCTAATGCAGTGTAGTTTCCAAGAACTACTAAACGAGAGCCGGAAGATCGAAGCTCAGGAAAGGCAACCTGGGGAACACCTTGGAGTGTAACACACCCTCTCGCTACACCCCATACCCAATTTGAAGGCCTAATGCAGCGTAGTTTCCAACAACTACTAAACGAGAGCCGGAAGATCGAAGCTCAGGAAAGGCAACCTGGGGAACACCTTGGAGTGTAACAAACCCTCTCTCTACACCCCATACCCAATTTGTAGGCCTAATGCAGCGTAGTTTCCGACAACTACTAAACGAGAGCATGAAGATCGAAGCTCAGGAAAGGCAACCTGGGGAACACCTTGGAGTGTAACACACCCTCTCTCTACACCCCATACCCAATTTGTAGGCCTAATGCAGCGTAGTTTCCGACAACTACTAAACGAGAGCCGGAATATCGAAGCTCAGGAAAGGCAACCTGGGGAACACCTTGGAGTGTAACACACCCTCTCTCTACGCCCCATACCCAATTTGTAGGCCTAATGCAGCGTAGTTTCCGACAACTACTAAACGAGAGCCGGAATATCGAAGCTCAGGAAAGGCAACCTGGGGAACACCTTGGAGTGTAACACACCCTCTCTCTACACCCCATACCCAATTTGAAGGCCTAATGCAGTGTAGTTTCCAAGAACTACTAAACGAGAGCCGGAAGATCGAAGCTCAGGAAAGGCAACCTGGGGAACACCTTGGAGTGTAACACACCCTCTCGCTACACCCCATACCCAATTTGAAGGCCTAATGCAGCGTAGTTTCCAACAACTACTAAACGAGAGCCGGAAGATCGAAGCTCAGGAAAGGCAACCTGGGGAACACCTTGGAGTGGAACACACCATCTCTCTACACCCCATACCCAATTTGAAGGCCTAATGCAGAGTAGTTTCCAAGAACTACTAAACGAGAGCCGGAAGATCGAAGCTCAGGAAAGGCAACCTGGGGAACACCTTGGAGTGTAACACAACGTCTCTCTACACGACGGAAGGGCTGATTCTTAGGAAGGAAGGCTGTTGGAAATAAGCATTGCGCGTCCGAGGGTGATTATATTCTTATTAGGTATATACTCACCCTCGGACGCGCCCTGCTTCTTTATTTGGAATGAATGTTTATTTGCAATGTGGTGTTGACTTTCTCTATTATTTTGGTAATTAATGATTTTATTATTTTCATTATTTTGCATCTTCTCGGCAATAATATAAAGAAGACGCGACAGGACAACACTCGGTGGATGCCATATGTGTGTTTTCAATTTAAAAAAACTTTCAGTTAACTACTTGCAGGAGAAAGTAATTGTAGCTGGTGGCCATTTTTAGTACTGTACCAGATTAGAGTTGTGTGTTTGTTTTTAATGTTAAAATGTCTGCATTTGATATCTCACCAGTATTTTCTTTTTTATAAGCAAAATACTTATTTTTATATTTTCTGATGTTGGTTCCAGGGGTACACGGCCAGCAGTGCCCTGGTCAGTGTAGTAGTAGTTGAAAGAATGGACCGCAGACAGGCATCGAAGGCCTAAAATAATAACACATGGCTGTAGGCAATTTTAAATTGGTTCCAGGGGTACACGGACAGCAGTGGTGTGGTCAGTGGAGGCCTAGTGGAAGGAGTGACCGCAGACAGGCATCGAAGGCCTAAAATAATAACACATGGCTGTAGGCAATTTTAAATTGGTTCCAGGGGTACACGGACAGCAGTGACCTGGTCAGTGTAGTAGTAGTTGAAAGAATGGACCGCAGACAGGCATCGAAGGCCTAAAATAAAAAAATTGGGCTGGCTGTAGGCAATTTTAAATTGGTTCCAGGGGTACACGGGCAGCAGTGGTGTGGTCAGTGGAGGCCTAGTGGAAGGAGTGACCGCAGACAGGCATCGAAGGCCTAAAATAATAACACATGGCTGTAGGCAATTTTAAATTGGTTCCAGGGGTACACGGGCAGCAGTGACCTGGTCAGTGTAGTAGTAGTTGAAAAAATGGACCGCAGACAGGCATCGAATGCCTAAAATAATAACACATGGCTGTAGGCAATTTTAAATTGGTTACAGGGGTACACGGACAGCAGTGACCTGGTCAGTGTAGTAGTAGTTGAAAGAATGGACCGCAGACAGGCATCGAAGGCCTAAAATAAAAAAATTGGGCTGGCTGTAGGCAATTTTAAATTGGTTCCAGGGGTACACGGACAGCAGTGGTGTGGTCAGTGGAGGCCTAGTGGAAGGAGTGACCGCAGACAGGCATCGAAGGCCTAAAATAATAACACATGGCTGTAGGCAATTTTAAATTGGTTCCAGGGGTACACGGACAGCAGTGGTGTGGTCAGTGGAGGCCTAGTGGAAGGAGTGACCGCAGACAGGCATCGAAGGCCTAAAATAATAACACATGGCTGTAGGCAATTTTAAATTGGTTCCAGGGGTACACGGACAGCAGTGACCTGGTCAGTGTAGTAGTAGTTGAAAGAATGGACCGCAGACAGGCATCGAAGGCCTAAAATAAAAAAATTGGGCTGGCTGTAGGCAATTTTAAATTGGTTCCAGGGGTACACGGACAGCAGTGGTGTGGTCAGTGGAGGCCTAGTGGAAGGAGTGACCGCAGACAGGCATCGAAGGCCTAAAATAATAACACATGGCTGTACGCAATTTTAAATTGGTTCCAGGGGTACACGGGCAGCAGTGACCTGGTCAGTGTAGTAGTAGTTGAAAGAATGGACCGCAGACAGGCTTAGAAGGCCTAACATAACAAACTTGGGCTGGCTGTAGGCACTTTTAAATTGGTTCCAGGGGTACACGGGCAGCAGTGGTCTGGTCAGTGGAAGTCTAGTGGAAGGAGTGACCGCAGACAGGCTTCCAAGGCCTAACATAACAAACTTGGGCTGGCTGTAGGCACTTTTAAATTGGTTCCAGGGGTACACGGGCAGCAGTGGTCTGGTCAGTGGAAGTCTAGTGGAAGGAGTGACCGCAGACAGGCTTCCAAGGCCTAACATAACAAACTTGGGCTGGCTGTAGGCACTTTTAAATTGGTTCCAGGGGTACACGGGCAGCAGTGGTCTGGTCAGTGGAAGTCTAGTGGAAGGAGTGACCGCAGACAGGCTTCCAAGGCCTAACATAACAAACTTGGGCTGGCTGTAGGCACTTTTAAATTGGTTCCAGGGGTACACGGGCAGCAGTGGTCTGGTCAGTGGAAGTCTAGTGGAAGGAGTGACCGCAGACAGGCTTCCAAGGCCTAACATAACAAACTTGGGCTGGCTGTAGGCACTTTTAAATTGGTTCCAGGGGTACACGGGCAGCAGTGGTCTGGTCAGTGGAAGTCTAGTGGAAGGAGTGACCGCAGACAGGCTTCCAAGGCCTAACATAACAAAAATGTCAAAACAATGGTATTGTCAGTGCCAGGCATTGAAGGATGTCAGCGGCTAGACTACACATTGGTGAAGCTGTGAGAGATAATTTTGCTAGTGGTAGAGCACTGTTTGAGCTGGGGGGGGGAACTGTCTTGTGGCCGGCGGTACAGGCACAGGGCCCCTCATATTACAACGGTGTGTCTGACGTTGGGTGCGCACCACCACCGCCAGAGACACTTTATTGTACTATGAGGGACCCAGTGGCAGTGCCGTCGACCAAAAGCGGCCACACCCACCTCTTCAGACAAACAGCACTCTCAAGGGTCCAAGCGCAAAGTGGCGATAGCACGGCCCCGTGTGGGGAGTTTGGCCATTTCGTGAGGTGGAAACATGTCGTATGCTGGACAATCAGGTGAAGAAAATTACGAGATTGGAAAAGTCATTCAGAATAGTCCACAGGCAAGACCTTTTCATAGGAAAGCTAGGTGTCAGCCGGGCAGGGTGGGGCAAAAGATTTTGAAATCCAGTTGTGGTTCATTTTAATGAAGGTTAGATCATCTACATTTTGGGTAGCCAGACGAGTCCTTTTTTCTGTTAGTATTGAACCTGCAGCACTGAATACTCTTTCTGATAGGACACTAGCTGCCGGGCAAGCAAGCTCCTGCAATGCATATTCTGCCAATTCTGGCCAGGTGTCTAATTTGGATGCCCAGTAATCAAATGGGAATGACGGTTGAGGGAGAACGTCGATAAGGGATGAAAAATAGTTTGTAACCATACTGGACAAATGTTGTCTCCTGTCACTTTGAATTGATGCTGCAGTACCTGTCCTGTCTGCGGTCATAGAAAAATCACTCCACAACCTGGTCAGAAAACCCCTCTGTCCAACGCCACTTCTGATTTCTGCCCCTCTAACACCTCTGGTCTGCTGGCCCCTGGAGCTCGTGTGAGAACGATCACGGGCGCTGTGTGCAGGGAATGCCAGAAGCAAACGGTCAACAAGAGTTGATTGTTTTGTTGCTAATATTAGTTCCAAGTTCTCATGTGGCATAATATTTTGCAATTTGCCTTTATAGCGAGGATCAAGGAGGCAGGCCAACCAGTAATCATCATCGTTCATCATTTTTGTAATGCGTGTGTCCCTTTTGAGGATACGCAAGGCATAATCCGCCATGTGGGCCAAAGTTCCCGTTGTCAAATCTGCGGTTGTGCTTGGTTGAGGGGCAGTTGCAGGCAAATCTACGTCACTTGTGTCCCTCAAAAAACCAGAACCCGGCCTTGCCACGCCACCAATTTCCCGTGCCCCCGGGAAAGCTTCCTCATTAAAAATATACTCATCCCCATCATCCTCCTCATCCTCCACCTCCTCTTCGCCCGGTACCTCGTCATGTACACTGCCCTGACCAGACAATCGCTGACTGTCATCAAGGCTTTCCTCTTCCTCTGGTGCAGACGCCTGATCCTTTATGTGCGTCAAACTTTGCATCAGCAGACGCATTAGGGGGATGCTCATGCTTATTATGGCGTTGTCTGCACTAACCAGCCGTGTGCATTCCTCAAAACACTGAAGGACTTGACACATGTCTTGAATCTTCGACCACTGCACACCTGACAACTCCATGTCTGCCATCCTACTGCCTGCCCGTGTATGTGTATCCTCCCACAAAAACATAACAGCCCGCCTCTGTTCGCACAGTCTCTGAAGCATGTGCAGTGTTGAGTTCCACCTTGTTGCAACGTCTATGATTAGGCGATGCTGGGGAAGGTTCAAAGAACGCTGATAGGTCTGCATACGGCTGGAGTGTACAGGCGAACGGCGGATATGTGCGCAAAGTCCACGCACTTTGAGGAGCAGGTCGGATAACCCCGGATAACTTTTCAGGAAGCACTGCACCACCAGGTTTAAGGTGTGAGCCAGGCAAGGAATGTGTTTCAGTTGGGAAAGGGAGATGGCAGCCATGAAATTCCTTCCGTTATCACTCACTACCTTGCCTGCCTCAAGATCTACAGTGCCCAGCCACGACTGCGTTTCTTGCTGCAAGAACTCGGACAGAACTTCCGCGGTGTGTCTATTGTCGCCCAAACACTTCATAGCCAATACAGCCTGCTGACGTATGCCAGTAGCTGCCCCATAATGGGAGACCTGGTGTGCAACAGTGGCAGGTGCGGATGGAGTGTTTGTGCGACTGCGGTCTGTGGACGAGCTCTTGCTTCTGCAGGAGGACGAGGAGGAGGAGGAGGAGGAGGGGGTGCGAACGGCTACAGACAACTGTTTACTAGACCGTGGGCTAGGCAGAACTGTCCCAAACTTGCTGTCCCCTGTGGACCCTGAATCCACCACATTTACCCAGTGTGCCGTGATGGACACGTAACGTCCCTGGCCATGCCTACTGGTCCATGCATCTGTTGTCAGGTGCACCTTTGTGCTCACAGATTGCCTGAGTGCATGGACGATGCGCTCTTTAACATGCTGGTGGAGGGCTGGGATGGCTTTTCTGGAAAAAAAGTGTCGACTGGGTAGCTCGTAGCGTGGTACAGCGTAGTCCATCAGGTCTTTGAAAGCTTCGCTTTCAACTAACCGGTAGGGCATCATCTCTAACGAGATTAGTCTAGCTATGTGGGCGTTCAAACCCTGTGTACGCGGATGCGAGGCTAAGTATTTCCTTTTTCTAACCATAGTCTCATGTAGGGTGAGCTGGACTGGAGAGCTGGAGATCGTGGAACTAGCGGGGGTGCCGGTGGACATGGCAGACTGAGAGACGGTGGGAGATGGTATTGTTGCCGCCGGTGCCCTAGATGCAGTGTTTCCTACTACGAAACTGGTGATTCCCTGACCCTGACTGCTTTGGCCTGGCAAAGATACCTGCACAGATACAGCAGGTGGTGCGCTAAATGGTGGTCCTACACTGCCGGAAGGGATGTTGCGTTGATGACTAGCTTCATTGGCCGAGGGTGCAACAACCTTAAGGGACGTTTGGTAGTTAGTCCAAGCTTTCAAATGCATGGTGGTTAAATGTCTATGCATGCAACTAGTATTGAGACTTTTCAGATTCTGACCTCTGCTTAAGGAAGTAGAACATTTTTGACAGATGACTTTGCGCTGATCAATTGGATGTTGTTTAAAAAAATGCCAGACTGCACTCTTTCTAGCATCGGATACCTTTTCAGGCATTGCAGACTGAGCTTTAACCGGATGGCCACGCTGTCCTCCACCAGGTTTTGGCTTTGCCACGCGTTTTGGGCAAGATACGGGCCCGGCAGATGGAACCTGTGGCGATGTTGATGCCTGCTGCGGCCCCTCCTCCTCCTCTGCTTCAGAACTGCTGCCGCCTGCACCCTGTTCCCCCAATGGCTGCCAATCGGGGTCAAGAACTGGGTCATCTAATAACTCTTCTTGTACCTCCTGCGCAACTTCGTCTGTGTCACCGTGTCGTTCGGTGGTATAGCGTTCGTGATGGGGCAACATAGTCTCATCAGGGTCTGATTCTTGATCAGCACCCTGCGAGGGCAATGTTGTGGTCTGAGTCAAAGGACCAGCATAGTAGTCTGGCTGTGGCTGTGCGTCAGTGCACTCCATGTCAGATTCAATTTGTAATGGGCATGGACTGTTAACTGCTTCACTTTCTAAGCCAGGGACGGTATGTGTAAAGAGCTCCATGGAGTAACCCGTTGTGTCGCCTGCTGCATTCTTCTCTGTTGTTGTTTTTGCTGAAGAGGACAAGGAAGTGACTTGTCCCTGACCGTGAACATCCACTAACGACGCGCTGCTTTTACTTTTACCAGTTTCACGAGATGAGGCAAAAGAGCTAGAGGCTGAGTCAGCAAGATAAGCCAAAACTTGCTCTTGCTGCTCCGGCTTTAAAAGCGGTTTTCCTAATCCCAGAAAAGGGAGCGTTCGAGGCCTTGTGTAGCCGGACGACGAACCTGGCTCCACAGCTCCAGACTTAGGTGCAATATTTTTTCCCCCACGACCACCTGATGCTCCACCACTACCACTACCCTCATTACCAGCTGACAATGAACGCCCCCGGCCACGACCTCTTCCACTAGACTTCCTCATTGTTTTAAAAACGTAACCAAACTAACGTTATTTGTTGCAGTCACACAACTTACACGGTGAGCTATAACTTCAGTATGATTTAGCTACCCCTTTACAGGTTGGTGAGACCACAGCGAAAATCAGGCCCAATGTTACACACTCTTTTTTTGGTGGCTGCAAATTAGAGAGATGCCCCACACGCAGGACTGTCACTGAAGCACAAATGTTAATATTAATGTCACACTATTATTTTTTTTTTATTTTTATTTTTTTCAGGAACACTTTAGAAACCCCCCAAAAAAAAAAAAATAGATTTTTGCAGGGAGAATTTAGAAAACAAATGTAACAAACTATATGCTTTCTATGGGCCACTGAGTGAGAGATGACGCACACAGGAATCAGGAGTGGCACACAAGCCCAGAGGCCAATATTTTTCTACCAATGATTGATGGAGTTATTTTCTCTGGTAGATTTTGGAACCCAAATCAAGGAAAAAAAATGTAGGCTTTCTATGGACCACAATTGGAGAGAGAGAGAGAGAGAGATGGCACACCCAGGAGTCAAGACTGGCACACAAGCAGAAAGGCCAATATTAATCTCCCACTGTTTTTTTTTTTTTTTTTTTTTTTCAGGGAGACTTTAGAAAAAAAAATAATAAAAAAAATATGATTTTATCAGGAAGAATTTAGAAACCAAATAAAATAAAATGATTTTTTCAGGGAGAATTTATAAAACAAATAAAAACAAAAATAGGCGTTCTATGGCCCACTGACTGAGAGATGACGCACACAGGAGTCAGGAGTGGCACACAAACCCAGAGGCCAATATTTTTCTACCAATGATTGATGTAGTTATTTTCTCTGGTAGATTTTAGAACCCAAATCAAGGAAAAAAAATATAGGCTTTCTATGGACCACAATTGGAGAGAGAGAGAGAGAGAGAGAGAGAGAGAGAGAGAGAGAGAGAGAGAGATGGCACACCCAGGAGTCAAGACTGGCACACAAGCAGAAAGGCCAATATTAATCTCCCACTGTTTTTTTTGGTTGTTTTTTTTTTTTTTTTTTTCAGGGAGACTTTAGAAAAAAAAATAATAAAAAAAATATGATTTTATCAGGAAGAATTTAGAAACCAAATAAAATAAAATGATTTTTTCAGGGAGAATTTATAAAACAAATAAAACCAAAAATAGGCGTTCTATGGCCCACTGACTGAGAGATGACGCACCCAGGAGTCAAGACTGGCACACAAGCAGAAAGGCCAATATTAATCTCCCACTGTTTTTTTTGGTTGTTTTTTTTTTTTTTTTTTCAGGGAGACTTTAGAAAAAAAAATAATAAAAAAAATATGATTTTATCAGGAAGAATTTAGAAACCAAATAAAATAAAATGATTTTTTCAGGGAGAATTTATAAAACAAATAAAACCAAAAATAGGCGTTCTATGGCCCACTGACTGAGAGATGACGCACCCAGGAGTCAAGACTGGCACACAAGCAGAAAGGCCAATATTAATCTCCCACTGTTTTTTTTTTTTTTTTTCAGGGAGACTTTAGAAAAAAAAATAATAAAAAAAATATGATTTTATCAGGAAGAATTTAGAAACCAAATAAAATAAAATGATTTTTTCAGGGAGAATTTATAAAACAAATAAAACCAAAAATAGGCGTTCTATGGCCCACTGACTGAGAGATGACGCACCCAGGAGTCAAGACTGGCACACAAGCAGAAAGGCCAATATTAATCTCCCACTGTTTTTTTTTTTTTTTTTCAGGGAGACTTTAGAAAAAAAAATAATAAAAAAAATATGATTTTATCAGGAAGAATTTAGAAACCAAATAAAATAAAATGATTTTTTCAGGGAGAATTTAGAAAACAAATAAAACCAAAAATAGGCGTTCTATGGCCCACTGACTGAGAGATGACGCACACAGGAGTCAGGAGTGGCACACAAACCCAGAGGCCAATATTTTTCTACCAATGATTGATGTAGTTATTTTCTCTGGTAGATTTTAGAACCCAAATCAAGGAAAAAAAATATAGGCTTTCTATGGACCACAATTGGAGAGAGAGAGAGAGAGAGAGAGAGAGAGAGATGGCACACCCAGGAGTCAAGACTGGCACACAAGCAGAAAGGCCAATATTAATCTCCCACTGTTTTTTTTGGTTGTTTTTTTTTTTTTTTTTTTCAGGGAGACTTTAGAAAAAAAAATAATAAAAAAAATATGATTTTATCAGGAAGAATTTAGAAACCAAATAAAATAAAATGATTTTTTCAGGGAGAATTTATAAAACAAATAAAACCAAAAATAGGCGTTCTATGGCCCACTGACTGAGAGATGACGCACCCAGGAGTCAAGACTGGCACACAAGCAGAAAGGCCAATATTAATCTCCCACTGTTTTTTTTGGTTGTTTTTTTTTTTTTTTTTTCAGGGAGACTTTAGAAAAAAAAATAATAAAAAAAATATGATTTTATCAGGAAGAATTTAGAAACCAAATAAAATAAAATGATTTTTTCAGGGAGAATTTATAAAACAAATAAAACCAAAAATAGGCGTTCTATGGCCCACTGACTGAGAGATGACGCACCCAGGAGTCAAGACTGGCACACAAGCAGAAAGGCCAATATTAATCTCCCACTGTTTTTTTTTTTTTTTTTCAGGGAGACTTTAGAAAAAAAAATAATAAAAAAAATATGATTTTATCAGGAAGAATTTAGAAACCAAATAAAATAAAATGATTTTTTCAGGGAGAATTTAGAAAACAAATAAAACCAAAAATAGGCGTTCTATGGCCCACTGACTGAGAGATGACGCACACAGGAGTCAGGAGTGGCACACAAACCCAGAGGCCAATATTTTTCTACCAATGATTGATGTAGTTATTTTCTCTGGTAGATTTTAGAACCCAAATCAAGGAAAAAAAATATAGGCTTTCTATGGACCACAATTGGAGAGAGAGAGAGAGAGAGAGAGAGAGAGAGAGAGAGATGGCACACCCAGGAGTCAAGACTGGCACACAAGCAGAAAGGCCAATATTAATCTCCCACTGTTTTTTTGGTTGTTTTTTTTTTTTTTTTTTCAGGGAGACTTTAGAAATAAAAATAATAAAAAAAATATGATTTTATCAGGAAGAATTTAGAAACCAAATAAAATAAAATGATTTTTTCAGGGAGAATTTAGAAAACAAATAAAACCAAAAATATGCGTTCTATGGCCCACTGACTGAGAGAGAGAGAGAGAGATGGAACGCTTAGTACTGGCACACAAGCCCAAAGGGCAATATTAATCTCCCTTTTTTTTTCCAGGGAGAATTTCTGAAACCCAAAAAAAAAATAAAATAGGCTTTCTATGGCCCACTATTTGTGAGAGAGATGGGACGCTCAGGACTGGCACAGATGGCACGCTCAGGACTGGCACAGAAGCCCAGAGGCCAATATTAATCTCCCTTTTTTTCTGGGAGAATTTATAAAACCAAAAAAATATTTAAATAGGCTTTCTATGGCCCACTATTTGTGAGAGAGATGGCACGCTCAGGACTGGCACAGATGGCACGCTCACAACTGGCACACAAGCCCAGAGGCCAATATTAATCTCCCTTTTTTCAGGGAGAATTTCTAAAACCCAAAAAAAAAATAAAATAGGCTTTCTATGGCCCACTATTTGTGAGAGAGATGGGACGCTCAGGACTGGCACAGATGGCACGCTCAGGACTGGCACAGAAGCCCAGAGGCCAATATTAATCTCCCTTTTTTTCTGGGAGAATTTATAAAACCAAAAAAATATTTAAATAGGCTTTCTATGGCCCACTATTTGTGAGAGAGATGGCACGCTCAGGACTGGCACAGATGGCACGCTCACAACTGGCACACAAGCCCAGAGGCCAATATTAATCTCCCTTTTTTCAGGGAAAATTGATAAAACAAAAAAAAAAATTAAATAGGCTTTCTATGACCCACTATTTGTGAGAGAGATGGCACGCTCAGGGCTGGCTGGCACAGATGGCACGCTCAGGACTGGCACACAAGCCCAGAGGCCAATATTAATCTCCCTTTTTTTCTGGGAGAATTTATAAAACCAAAAAAATATTTAAATAGGCTTTCTATGGCCCACTATTTGTGAGAGAGATGGCACGCTCAGGACTGGCACAGATGGCACGCTCACAACTGGCACACAAGCCCAGAGGCCAATATTAATCTCCCTTTTTTCAGGGAAAATTGATAAAACAAAAAAAAAAATTAAATAGGCTTTCTATGGCCCACTATTTGTGAGAGAGATGGCACGCTCAGGGCTGGCTGGCACAGATGGCACGCTCAGGACTGGCACACAAGCCCAGAGGCCAATATTAATCTCCCTTTTTTTCTGGGAGAATTTATAAAACCAAAAAAATATTTAAATAGGCTTTCTATGGCCCACTATTTGTGAGAGAGATGGCACGCTCAGGACTGGCACAGATGGCACGCTCACAACTGGCACACAAGCCCAGAGGCCAATATTAATCTCCCTTTTTTCAGGGAAAATTGATAAAACAAAAAAAAAAATTAAATAGGCTTTCTATGGCCCACTATTTGTGAGAGAGATGGCACGCTCAGGGCTGGCACAGATGGCACGCTCAGGACTGGCACACAAGCCCAGAGGCCAATATTAATCTCCCTTTTTTTCAGGGAGAATTTATAAAACCAAAAAAAAAAATAAATAGGCTTTCTATGGCCCACTATTTGTGAGAGAGATGGCACACTCAGGACTGGCACACAAGCCCAAAGGCCAATATTAATCTCCCACTGTATTTTTATCAGGGAGAATTTATACACCCCACAAAAAAAAATACAGAAAAATGAAAAGGCTTTCTATGGCCCACTATGTGAGAGAGATGGCACACACAGGGATGGCACTCTAGCAGAAATGCCAAATTGCCAATCTTAATCTCCCACCAAAAAAAAAAAAAACAGGGAATGTCCTACAATTACTATCTCCCTGCCTGCAGTAATCTCAGCCAGGTATGGCAGGCAGCTACTATCTCCCTGCCTGCAGTAATCTCAGCCAGGTATGGCAGGCAGCAATAAGGAGTGGACTGATGCACAAATGAAATAAAAAGTGTGGACAAACAAAAAAGATAGCTGTGCAGAAAGGAAGGAACAAGAGGATTTGTGCTTTGAAAAAAGCAGTTGGTTTGCACAGCGGCGTACACACAGCAATGCAGCTATCAGGGAGCCTTCTAGGGCAGCCCAATGAGCTACAGCGCTGAGGGGAAAAAAAAAAAAAAAAAAACTTCCACTGTCCCTGCACACCGAGGGTGGTGTTGGACAGTGCAAATCGCTGCAGCACAAGCGGTTTTGTGGTTAATGGACCCTGCCTAACGCTATCCCTGCTTCTGACAAAGCGGCAGCAACCTCTCCCTAAGCTCAGATCAGCAGCAGTAAGATGGCGGTCGGCGGGAACGCCTCTTTATAGCCCCTGTGACGTCGCAGACAGCAAGCCAATCACTGCAATGCCCTTCTCTAAGATGGTGGGGACCAGGACCTATGTCATCACGCTGCCCACACTCTGCGTTTACCTTCATTGGCTGAGAAATGGCGCTTTTCGCGTCATTGAAACGCGACTTTGGCGCGAAAGTCGCGTACCGCATGGCCGACCCCGCACAGGGGTCGGATCGGGTTTCATGAAACCCCGACTTAGCCAAAAGTCGGCGACTTTTGAAAATGTTCGACCCGTTTCGCTCAACCCTAGTAGAGATGAAATAGATTTAGCAAAGCGAGGCCCAACTTTCTGAACAGAGCGAGGATAGGAAAGGTAACTTTGCGGTCAACACAAAACCCTACAAAAACCACGCAAAGGGGGCAAAAAGACCCTCCGTACCGAACTAACGGCACGGAGGTACACCCTCTGCGTCCCAGAGCTTCCAGCTAGCAGGAAAAAACAAATAGACAAGCTGGACAGAAAAAAACAGCAAACAAATAGCAAAGAATAACTTAGCTATGCAGAGCAGCAGGCCACAGGAACGATCCAGGAAGAGACAGGTCCAATTTCTAGAACATTGACTGGAGGCCAGGATCAAAGCACTAGGTGGAGTTAAATAGAGCAGCACCTAACGACTTCACCATATCACCTGAGGAAGGAAACTCAGAAGACGCAGTACCACTTTCCTCCACCAACGGAAGCTCACAGAGAGAATCAGCCGAAGTACCACTTGTGACCACAAGAGGGAGCTCTGCCACAGAATTCACAACAGTACCCCCCCTTGAGGAGGGGTCACCGAACCCTCACCAGAGCTCCCAGGACGACCAGGATGAGCCATATGAAAGGCACGAACAAGATCGGGAGCATGGACATCAGAGGCAAAGACCCAGGAATTATCTTCCTGAGCATAACCCTTCCGCTTAACCAGATACTGGAGTTTCCGTCTAGAAACACGAGAATCCAAAATCTTCTCCACAATATACTCCAACTCCCCCTCCACCAAAACCGGGGCAGGAGGATCAACAGATGGAACCACGGGTGCCACGTATCTCCGCAACAATGACCTATGGAATACGTTATGTATGGAAAAAGAATCTGGAAGGGTCAGACGAAAAGACACAGGATTAAGAACCTCAGAAATCCTATACGGACCAATAAAACGAGGTTTAAACTTAGGAGAGGAAACCTTCATAGGAATATGACGAGAAGATAACCAAACCAAGTCCCCAACCCGAAGTCGGGGACCCACACAGCGTCTGCGATTAGCGAAACGTTGAGCCTTCTCCTGGGACAAGGTCAAATTGTCCACTACATGAGTCCAAATCTGCTGCAACCTGTCCACCACAGTATCCACACCAGGACAGTCCGAAGACTCAACCTGCCCTGAAGAGAAACGAGGATGGAACCCAGAGTTGCAGAAAAACGGTGAAACCAAGGTAGCCGAGCTGGCCCGATTATTAAGGGCGAACTCAGCCAAAGGCAAAAAGGACACCCAGTCATCCTGATCAGCAGAAACAAAGCATCTCAGATATGTTTCCAAGGTCTGATTGGTTCGTTCGGTCTGGCCATTAGTCTGAGGATGGAAAGCCGAGGAGAAAGACAAGTCAATGCCCATCCTACCACAAAAGGCTCGCCAAAACCTCGAAACAAACTGGGAACCTCTGTCAGAAACGATATTCTCTGGAATGCCATGTAAACGAACCACATGCTGGAAAAACAATGGCACCAAATCAGAGGAGGAAGGCAATTTAGACAAGGGTACCAAATGGACCATCTTAGAGAAGCGATCACAGACCACCCAAATGACTGACATCTTTTGAGAGACGGGAAGATCTGAAATAAAATCCATAGAGATATGTGTCCAAGGTCTCTTCGGGACCGGCAAGGGCAAAAGCAACCCACTGGCACGAGAACAGCAGGGCTTAGCCCGAGCACAAATCCCACAGGACTGCACAAAAGTACGCACATCCCGCGACAGAGATGGCCACCAAAAGGATCTAGCCACTAACTCTCTGGTACCAAAGATTCCAGGATGACCAGCCAACACCGAACAGTGAACCTCAGAGATAACTCTATTCGTCCACCTATCAGGGACAAACAGTTTCTCCGCTGGGCAACGATCAGGTTTATCAGCCTGAAATTTTTGCAGCACCCGCCGCAAATCAGGGGAGATGGCAGACACAATTACTCCCTCTTTGAGGATACCCGCCGGCTCAGATACACCCGGAGAGTCGGGCACAAAACTCCTAGACAGAGCATCCGCCTTCACATTTTTAGAGCCCGGAAGATATGAAATCACAAAGTCAAAACGGGCAAAAAACAATGACCAACGAGCTTGTCTAGGATTCAACTCGAGATAAGTCAAGTTCTTATGATCAGTCAAGACCACCACGCGATGCTTAGCTCCTTCAAGCTAATGACGCCACTCCTCGAATGCCCACTTCATGGCCAGCAACTCTCGATTGCCCACATCATAATTTCGCTCAGCAGGCGAAAACTTCCTGGAAAAGAAGGCGCATGGTTTCATCACCGAGCAATCAGAACTTCTCTGCGACAAAACAGCCCCTGCTCCA
Source organism: Ranitomeya imitator (assembly GCF_032444005.1). Taxonomy (NCBI): domain Eukaryota; kingdom Metazoa; phylum Chordata; class Amphibia; order Anura; family Dendrobatidae; genus Ranitomeya; species Ranitomeya imitator. The sequence goes on along the minus strand of NC_091286.1, from coordinate 412,891,881 downwards.
ATCTCAGAAGCATCAACCTCGACCTGGAACGGAAGCGAAACATCTGGTTGACACAACACAGGGGCAGAAGAAAAATGACGCTTCAACTCTTGAAAAGCTTGCACAGCAGCAGAAGACCAATTGACCACATCAGCACCTTTCTTGGTCAAATCGGTCAATGGTTTAGCAATACTAGAAAAATTGCAGATGAAGCGACGATAAAAATTAGCAAAGCCCAGGAACTTTTGCAGACTTTTCAGAGATGTCGGCTGAGTCCAATTATGGATGGCTTGGACCTTAACAGGGTCCATCTCAATAGTAGAAGGGGAAAAGATGAACCCCAAAAATGAAACCTTCTGGACACCAAAGAGACACTTTGATCCCTTCACAAACAAAGAATTAGCACGCAGGACCTGAAACACCGTTCTGACCTGCTTCACATGAGACTCCCAATCATCCGAGAAGATCAAAATGTCATCTAAGTACACTGGAGGCCAGGATCAAAGCACTAGGTGGAGTTAAATAGAGCAGCACCTAACGACTTCACCATATCACCTGAGGAAGGAAACTCAGAAGCCGCAGTACCACTTTCCTCCACCAACGGAAGCTCACAGAGAGAATCAGCCGAAGTACCACTTGTGACCACAAGAGGGAGCTCTGCCACAGAATTCACAACAGCGAGGTAGTATATTGTCCAGCCACGTAGTATGTTGCACAGCAACGTAGTATATTGCACAGCGACATAGTATACAGCACAGAGCCACGTAGTATATTGCAGAGCGAGGTAGTATATTGTCCAGCCACGTAGTATATTGCACAGCGACGTAGTATATTGCACAGCGACGTAGTATACAGCACAGAGCCACATAGTATATTGCCCAGCCACGTAGTATATTGCACAGCGACGTAGTATATTGCCCAGCGACGTAGTATACAGCACAGAGCCACGTAGTATATTGCAGAGCGAGGTAGTATATTGCCCAGCCACGTAGTATATTGCACAGCGACGTAGTATATTGCACAGCGACGTAGTACATTGCACAGCGACGTAGTATACAGCACAGAGCCACGTAGTATATTGCCCAGCTACGTAGTATATTGCCCAGCCTTGTAGTATACAGCACAGAGCCACGTAGTATATTGCCCAGTGACGTAGTATACAGCACAGAGCCACGTAGTATATTGCACAGCGACATAGTATACAGCACAGAGCCACGTAGTATATTGCACAGCGACGTAGTGTACAGCACAGAGCCACGTAGTATACAGCACAGAACCACGTAGTATATTGCCCAGGCACGTAGTATAATGCCCAGCCACGTAGTATATTGCCCAGCTACATAGTATATTGCCCAGTCAGGTATGTCACAGGTTAAAAAAATAAAAAGTAAACATACTCACCTAACGATCCGAGGGCCCCTTGTAGTTGAACATACTCACCATTCTGGTCGCTGCTCCTCAGCGTCCCGTCTCTCCGCTTCCTGGGATCCAACGGCGCTGTGCAGATGGGCGCGCGTCTGCCGCCATCTTGTGTTCCCCGGATGCTTTGCGAAATTACCCATATGACTTAGCGGTCTCGCGAGACCGCTAGGTCTTCTGGGTAATTTCGCAAAGCATCGCTGGGAAAGGAAGATGGCGGCAGGCGCAAGTTGCTCTGCGGACAACGGAGGGTGAGTATAGCAGGTTTTTTGTTTTTTTTTACTATTTTTAATATTACTTTCTTTTTACTATTGATGCCACATAGGCAGCATCAATAGTAAAAGGTTGTGGACACACAGGGTTAATAGCGGCAGTAACGGAGTGCGTTACCGCGGCATAACGCGGTCCGTTACCGCCGGCATTAACCCTGTGTTAGCGGTGACAGGAGGAGAGTATGGAGCGGGCGCCGGGGACACTGTCTGCGGGGAGCGGAGTGCCGGGGACACTGACTGCGGGGAGCTGAGCGCCAGGGACACTGACTGCGGGGAGCGGAGCGCCGGGGACTCTGACTGCGGGGAGCGGAGCGCCGGGGACACTGACTGCGGGGATTATGGAGCGGGCTGTTTTGAGGCGACCAATCAGCGACTTGGATTTCCATGATAGACAGAGGCCACGACAAATGAATATCCGTGACAGAAGGGCAGACAGACAGACGGAAGTACCCCTTAGACAATTATGTATATAGATGACCCTGAAATTCAAATTAGTTATAAGTCAGTGGGCTACGGCACATTAACATAGTTAGTAAGGCCGAAAAAAGACATTTGTCCATTAAAAAGAAACCTTTTTATTTAATTAAAAGCATGTGGCTTCAATCATTTTCATCTATACTCGCTCAATATCTAGCCTTGTGAGCCAGAACTTATTTACTCTTGTCACCAATTCCAGTCTGAATAACCCTGTATCCTACTGGAGGAAATTACGGTATATAGAAACGTGGACTGCTCCTTCAAGCCTCTAGTAAGAACAAACAAACCCAGAGACATATTGCATTATATTTCTCCTAACGTTCAGCCTCCAAAGACCTGTTATCCTGATAGCAAGCATAGACCACAGGCAGGTTACCTAGAAGTAAGCTGTTTGAGGAAAAGACAATGATAAACTTAATGTCAGTTATTAAATGTCAAGTCCTGTAGCAATACATGGATGCCCAGCTATGGTATTAGGCTTCCGGGCTGAAGTAGTTAATAGGAGCCACTCGGTAAGATGTACGCCCAGCGCATTTAATGCTGCTGATGTCACTCTGCTAAAAGCCTGCACATTTTCTGCTATTAATATGTGACTCATAGCACAACTTCTCTCTCCTATACCTTACCCGCCACAATTAGTGGTCCTGAAGCTCATATCGCAGAACATGGGAGATGTTTATTATGATTGACAATCTGTGCTGTCTATATTAAGGGATGTGCTACATTATGGAAAAAGCCTACTATATTGCATCTTCTGACCTTGTGTACGTCGTCTTACAGTTTTGTTTATGAACCATTATTCAAACGCTTAAAGTTATTGGTGCAGATTTACGGTACTTATTCTGCCTCGTTTTTAGGTAGTGAAATCTCAGACAAGACAATATATGGTGGAGCATGCAGGGTTAAAAATTTGGTACATATTTAGACACTTTTCTTTAACTCTACAATACCTATTGGGTGACTCCTTTGGGGTGTGACTCACATTATGATATATCAAACAAAAGTTCTCTATGGTAAGGGTAGGGACTAACAATTTAATCCAATAGCCCAAAAGCCAATAAATTCCATTCTAACTAAATCAAAATAAAACACAATTTTTAGTTAACTCATAAAAAAAAAGAAAAAATGTATATGTACAGTGCATATAATTTGATAAGGGAACATATTGTGACGCCCAGGAGACCGGGATACCCAGCACCGGACCAATGGGGTCTGTCTCTTAAGGGGGATGTCACGGGTGGCTTGACCCGGTGCTGTAGCCTCAGGCAATGCACAGTGTAAGGGGTATCGTGAGGGAGCAGGCACTTACTTGATCAGCAGCAGGTTCTCCCAGCGGCGATGATCCCGATCCTGGATATTGGCTATTGTCCAAATGAAAGTCTGAGGCACTGAAACGTTTAACCAGTTTACTTTAACATAAAGGGATTTACAACCAGTCCTGTCACCGGAGTCTGTATGGGAACTCTGAGTTACTTTGACCCTGCCGGGGTCTTCACCTCTTATTGTACGCAATTTCTGTGTGGCCCTGCTGCTGTATGTGAACTGGCTGCCGGCCCAATCTGTCCCCTCCGGGTCCTGATTCGACGGGCAACCCGAGTCCTTTTATCAGCTTACCCCCTCCGGGAGTACCGCTGAACTCTGTGTCTGTTGCTGCGTCCAGCCCTAGTGAAGCTGATATCACCTCACGTTTTTCCGGTTGCTGTATTATATATAATGAATACAGCCACGGATCCGGTATCCGTCTTTGCGCCTGTTCTGGGTAGTGATTAATGCTACACGGTTCTCACAATGTCCTTTTTCTCTGTCCCTCTTCTCCTCAGGCCGGTGATTTAGGCCTGGAAACAGTCACAGGACTGTTAGAAATTCAGCTGTATGACCTCTCACTTTCAGCTCCTTAGCCCAACTGCCATTTCTTCTCTCAGACCAGAATGGATCAAGGGGAGTCTCTGGAGCTCCCCCTTCTGGCTGGAGGGGGTAGTGCAGTCTTGCTATTTTAGTATTTGTATTTACTGTCAGTAACTATTTTTGTGGCAAATACCCCTAGGGGTGCCACAATATCATGTCGGATAACGCTATTAATCTACATATATGGGGTTAATCTACAGATTAATAGCATTACTAAGAGGCTCAACCAATGTACTGAAAGTGTGCCATCCAAGAGAAAATTAACTTTATTCCTCCCAGGAGCCGTTGGCTTTCAGTCATGCAGGTTTACCGAAGCAATTGCAGTCACCAATCACAGTACGAAAAACATTGTCTGTAAGCACCCCCTGACAATCAATGACAGCCAGCTCTACAGTGCATCAATACAGAGACAGCAGTCATCTAAATCCAGGGTCAGCTTACAGCCACTCTCAGTACTATGAGTAATGACAGTAACCACAGAGGCACAACAATATGACTGAAAGCCGGCAGCTCCCAGGAAAAATACAGTTCATTTTCTCTTAGGTGCCGCATTTTTAGTACAATGGCCACCAGGCACCTTCATAATGCTATTAACCTGCAGATTAACCCCATACAGTGGCATGTAGAAGTTTGGGGACCCCTGATCACAATTACTGTTGTTGCGAACAGTTAAGCAAAATGAAGATGAAATGATCTCTTAAAGGCCTAAAGTTAAAAATGACACATTTTCTTTGCATTTTAGCCCCCCTCAAAAAAAATATATATTTTCATATACCATAATATCTAATATATAAAGCTGAATGTGTGTGTGTATGTGTGTATGTATGTATGTATGTCCAGGATTGGCATCTGCACAGTCGCAGCTACAGCCACAAAATTTTGCAGTCACACGTCTGGACCCCGAGAGCGTTATAGGCTATGTTGTGAGGCAAAATTTTAACCCCGCGCGTTCCAATTCACCATTATACCGTACAGTTGCTAAGGTGTGGCCCTGACATGGGATACTCACCACACATGGGGATATGAACGCACACACACAAAATGCACCACACACTACCACGTGCTTGAACACATATACCACCATCAGCACACATTTCACCACGGATACACCAACCTTGCCACATAAAAGTCGAAACACAAAAGTCACCGCTCAAAACTCGCCACTCGCAAAACTCGCCACATGCAAAACTAGGCTCACGCAAAACTCGCCACACGTGCAAAACTCACCTCATGGAAAGCTCGCCACACGCAAAACTTGCACACACGGAAAAATTGCCACATGCACAAAAGTTGCAACACATGCAAAAGTTGCCTCACACAAAACTTGCACATACTCAAAACAAACCACACATAAAACTCGCCACACGCAAAACTCACCATGCGCAAAACTTGCTGCACACAACTTGCTACACTAACCTGTCACATGCAGCTCGACACACAAAAAGTTGCTACACGCATGTCGCCACACAAAACTCATCTCACAAAAGTTGCTACATGCATATCGCCACATGCAACTCAACACACACAACTTGACACATGGAACTCGCCCAAAAACACACACAAGTCTGGTATTATCCTTCAAAAATAAAAATCTGATTAATAAGCAGACAAACTACAAGAGCAACAAATGTACAATATAGGAAATATGGCAGCTGTCAGTCACATGACCTGTCTATTATGTGTGTTGTGAATTCCGTTGTCGAACTCCCTCCTGTGGTCGTGAATGGTACTTCGGCGAGTTCTGTCTATGGGCTCCCTCTGGTGGCTGTGAGTGAAGCTGCTGCTTCTGAGGTTCCTTACACAGGTGACATGGTTTATCCTTTGGTTGACTGCTCTATTTAACTCCTTTCAGATCGTTACTCCATGCCAGCTGTCAATGTTTTTGCATTGGTTCAGTTCACTCCTGGATCTCTCTGGTGACCTGCCTTCTCCTGCAGAAGCTAAGTTCCTGATAGTCATTATTTGTTCACTGTTTTCTTGTCCAGCTGGTTTTCATGATTTTATCTTGCTAGCTGGAAGCTCTGGGATGCAGAGTGGCCCCTTCGCACCGTGAGTCGGTGCGGAGGTCTTTTTTGCACACTCTGCGTGGTCTTTTGTAGGTTTTTGTGCTGATCGCAAAGTTACCTTTCCTATCCTCTGTCTATTTAGTAAGTCTGGCCTCCCTTTGCTGAAACCTGTTTCATTTCTGCGTTTGTGACTTTCATCTTTACTCACAGTCAATATATGTGGGGGGCTTCCTTTACCTTTGGGGAATTTCTCTGAGGCAAGGTAGGCTTTATTTTCTATCTCTAGGGCTAGATAGTTCTTAGGCTGTGACAAGGCGCCTAGGTCTGGTCAGGAGCGCTCCACGGCGCTATACTGACCGCAACCTTGAACTTAACACCGCAACTAGAAGTAGCCGTGGAGTGTTCCCAACACACCTAGACACCTCGTCACAGCCGGAGGACCAAATACCCCCAAAGATGGAAATCGGAATATTATCTTGCCTCAGAGAAAATCCCCAAAGGATAGACAGTCCCCCACAAATATTGGCGGTGAGTCGGAGAGGAAAGAACATACACAGGCAGAAAAAACAGGATTTAGCACAGGAGGCCACTCTAGCTAGATAGGACAGAATAGGATAGAGTTCTGTGCGGTCAGTATTAAAACCCTTCAAAAAATCCACAGCAGAATATACAAAAAACTTCCTACATCTAACTTAAGATGTATTAGCGTATATCTGCAACTCCAGTGAAATCAACCAGACTGAGAAAACACAGACACAGTCTAATCTGGACAAACGAACAGTACTGAAAATAAGCACACTGCATGTGTGCCACAGGAAAAGAAACAGACACTTATCTTTGCTGAACTGGCAGATAAGCAGGAGAGGCAAGGCAGAGCTCCAACACTTCCAAAGAAACATTGACAACTGGCAAGGGCTAAAGGATCCAGCGCACCTAAATATCCCAGTCAGAATTGTAATTACCCGATACACCTGGCCAGGACTGCGAGTCAGATACAACTGCATTCCCACCAACGACCACTGGAGGGAACCCAAGAGCAGAATTCACAACAGTACCCCCCCCTTGAGGAGTGGTCAACGAACCCTCACCAGGGCCCACAGGACGATCAGGACGAGCCACATGAAAGGCACGGACCAAATCAGCAGCATGGACATCAGAGGCAAAAACCCAAGAATTATCCTCCTGGCCATAACCCTTCCACTTGACCAGGTACTGAAGCTTCCGCCTCGAAAAACGGGAATCCAAAATCTTCTCAACAACATATTCCAACTCCCCATCAACCAACACAGGGGCCGTAGAATCAGCAGAGGGAACAGCGGGCTCCACATATTTCCGCAACAAAGATCTATGGAAGACATTATGAATAGCAAAAGAGGCCGGAAGCGCCAGTCGAAAAGACACCAGATTAATAATCTCAGAAATCCTATAAGGACCAATAAACCGAGGTTTAAACTTAGGAGAAGAAACCTTCATAGGAACATGACGGCAAGACAACCAGACCAGATCCCCAACCCGAAGCCAGGAGCCAACACACCGACGACGATTAGCAAAACGTTGAGCCTCCTCTTGAGACAACACCAACTTGTCCACCACATGAGCCCAAATCTGCTGCAACCTGTCCACCACAGAATCCACACCAGGACAGTCAGAAGGCTCAACCTGCCCAGAAGAAAAACGAGGATGAAAACCAAAATTACAAAAGAAAGGCGAAACCAAGGTAGCAGAACTAGCCCGATTATTAAGGGCAAACTCGGCCAATGGCAAGAAGGCCACCCAATCATCCTGATCAGCAGACACAAAGCATCTCAAATAAGTCTCCAAGGTCTGATTAGTATGCTCGGTCTGGCCATTTGTATGAGGATGAAATTCAGAAGAAAAAGACAAATCAATGCCCAGCCTAGCACAAAAGGCCCGCCAAAACCTAGAAACAAACTGGGAACCTCTGTCGGAAACAATATTCTCCGGAATACCATGCAAACGAACCACATGCTGAAAGAACAACGGAAATCAGAAGAGGAAGGCAATTTAGGTAAGGGCACCAAATGAACCATCTTAGAGAACCGGTCACAAACAACCCAGATAACAGATATCTTCTGGGAGACCGGAAGATCAGAAATAAAATCCATCGAAATATGCGTCCAGGGCCTCTCAGGGATTGGCAATGGCAAAAGCAACCCACTAGCACGGGAGCAACAAGGCTTGGCCCGCACACAAGTCCCACAGGACTGCACAAAAGAACGCACATCACGTGACAATGAAGGCCACCCAAAAGGACCTACCAATCAAATCTCTGGTACAAAAAATGCATGCCAGGATGACCGGAGAGAAACAAGCTAGGCTCAAGTATTCAAGAAGAACCAAAAATAAGACTAACTGAAAAAAAGCGGGTTCCTATATTCAACTAAAATATAACCTTTATTCTATATCATTAAAAAAGTGCAAACATATAGTGCTGACAAAGGTGCAAAGTGCGTACGTACAACATGAAGACACATATAACAATATATGAGCATATAACCGCAAAGAAAGATATTATCCAGTATGCAAGAAAACACACCAGTATCTTAAACGGAAACAGGCCAGAGACTATGAATCCGTATACCTCTAGATCTCACGTCTCTATTACCACAACTGTTATACTATGGTAGGATACCGTACCAGCAGGCTATGTCTAATATCACTTATAAGCCTCTAGATAACTGCTGTTGCAGTGTGCAAGTATCTCTACCCAGCGGTATATAACTCTTCCTAATGCTCTGCAAACCGCAGTGACCCTGTTGTCATCCAAACGCCCTCCATTGGCAATATATTGGGGCAAAGACGTATATAGAGTCACATGCGTTTTTTTAAACCAGTGATACTCATCTGTCTTCTGTTGGACATGCTTAAAGGACCTGGTGCAGTGTTGAGTATCAGTGGCCCATGGTATCGGTCATTCCATTTCCAACCGCATTATTCCCTATGGGCTCTTTTTCTTGTACAGTGCTTCCCAACGCGTTTCACATGGATCATACTCATCAGGGTATCATGTCACATATACAAATAATGCGTGAGCATAGAGCTATGGCGGACCCACCGCCACCTCCTTTTATATGTGGCTGCCTGGCGTCTTCTCATCTCGGGTTTCCGGACGCCGGGCGCCTCACTTCCGGTGTAACCGAAGACTCAGCACCCTGGAACAAGGGGGAACGCAAACTCCGTTCCGGATATCCTGACGTCGGCGCTTCATGCCGTAACGTCATATCCGGTGGGCGGGCATAACATGTGTCACGCCCACAGGACGGCGCCTGCTAGCGCTTAGCGCTTTTTTAGGTGCATAAAGCCGAGGAAATCCATCTCTCTGACCTCTTCTGTACCTCTATATCCATGAGGGGAAATCAAAATCCCCCAGAGCCTTTTGAAAAAGGTGTACATACAGGCTTACACTACCAAAATAAGCTAATGATAACCCCATGGTATGGGGCTTACAGGACCTCGGATTGCAGTATGTTTCACCCAGAAAAACATACTACAGTATAGTATACGTACACAAGTCCAGATGATGGAATAAATCACCACAGAACCGTGTAAATCACAGAAAAAAAAGGGACTAAATGGCATGACATGCTTAAAAGAAAACCGCAAACAATATATATATGAGGAGAACACACGTAGGCGACACAGCGGACCCTCACAGAAGGACAGAACAGGGTGCAGCTAAACAAAATCCCTATGCATACCCTCTCTATTCTGGTCCCTGCCTATCGCGGAGGTTGGCACCCTAGACCTGCGCAGTGGCGCCCCCACTCGACCGCGGCTGCCCCTATTGCCAGGATACCCTATGGACCCCTGTTACTACAAGAAGGAAGAAAAGCCTACGTGGTCATTCAGACCATAAGGTGTAGTGGTTTGAAGGCGGAAAATCCACCTACTTTCCCTCTGCAATATGTTCCTATCCCAATCTCCACCTCTCTGAGACTGGTGAACCCTGTCTATACCCATAATTTTAATTATTTTCAGATCACCTTGGTGGATCTTATTGATATGATTAGCAACCGGGGTATCTCTTTTGTTAATAATGTCGCAATGGTGTTCTCCGACTCTTCTTCTCAGTTCCCTACTGGTTTTGCCAATATATTCCAGTCCACAATTACATGTCATTTTGTAGATCACTCCCTTCGTTTTGCAGTTTATAAAGTGGTTGACGTGAAAGACCTTCCCTGTTACATTGCTCGTGAACGTTCTGCCTTGTTGTATGGACTGACAGTATTTACAGTCCCCGCATCTGTAACACCCCTTAGTTTTCCCACCTAGCCAGGTTGTTTGTGACTGGGGAGGGGCAAAGTGGCTGTGGACCAACCTATCTTTTAGTGAGCGACCTTTTCTGAAAGTGATCTGAGGGGCCGGGGTTAAGATATCCTTAAGATCATTGTCCATCTGCAATATAGACCAGTGTTTCTTTATGATCTCACATAGGTCCCCCGCCCCGTTTGTGTATTTAGTAATCAGTCTTAGACTGTATTCGTTTTCTTTTTTAGGGGTAGGTGTCAAAAGATCCCTTCTAGGTTTCTTAAGGGATGACTTAAATGCCTCACTCAGGATCTTATTAGGGTACCCCCTCTCCAGAAACCGCTCCTTTAGGTCTTTTGCCTGCTCTAGATATCTGATATTATCCGAGCAGTTCCTTCGTATTCGAAGGTATTGGCCCTTGGGTATTCCTCTCTTGAGTGGTATCGGGTGGTTAGATTCCCATCTCAAGAGAGAATTTGTTGCCGTGGGTTTTCTGAAGGTGCTTGTTGACAGTTGCCCCTTTTCTCCCCTCTCTATCAGAATATCCAAAAAAGGCAATTTTGACCAATTGGACTCAAAGGTAAATTGTAGACCCAGCTCATTGTGGTTCAGTTCCCCCACAAAATTGGTGAAGCTCATTTCATCCCCCTTCCACATAACAAACACGTCATCAATATACCTTAGCCACAGTATGACGTTACTCTCACACACACAAGGGCTCCCCATCGAATATAGGAACCCGCTTTTTTTCCAGGATGACTGGCCAACACAGAACAGTGAACCTCAGAAATCACTCTACTAGTCCATCTGTCAGGAACAAACAATTTCCCCACAGGACAGCGGTCAGGTTTGTCAACCTGAAATTCCTGAAGAACCCGTCGTAAATCAGGGGAAATGGCAGAAAGGACCACCCCCTCTTTCAGAATACTGACCGGCTCTAAGACCTCAGGAGAATCAGGCAAAAAAATCCTAGAGAGGGCATCAGCCTTAATATTCTTAGAACCCGGAAGGTACGAGACCACAAAATCAAAACGGGAAAAAAACAAGGACCATCGAGCCTGTCTAGGATTCAGCCGTTTAGCAGACTCGAGGTAAATCAAATTCTTATGATCGGTCAAGACCACAATACGGTGCTTAGCTCCCTCAAGCCAATGTCGCCACTCCTCAAACGCTCACTTCATAGCCAACAACTCCCGATTGCCGACATCATAATTGCGTTCAGCAGGCGAAAACTTACGGGAAAAGAAGGCACACGGTTTCCTTAAGGAACCAACAGGATCCCTCTGAGACAAAACGGCCCCTGCCCCAATCTCAGAAGCGTCAACCTCAACCTGAAATGGAAGAGAAACATCCGGTTGGCGCAACACTGGAGCAGAAGTAAATCGACGTTTAAGCTCCTGAAAGGCAGAGACAGCCGCAGAGGACCAATTCGCCACATCAGCGCCCTTCTTCGTCAAATCGGTCAAGGGTTTAACCACGCTGAAAAAATTAGCAATGAAACGGCGATAAAAATTTGCAAAGGCTCTTCACGGATGTGGGCTGAATCCAATCATGAATGGCCTGAACCTTAACCGGATCCATCTCTATAGACGAAGGAGAAAAAATGAAGCCCAAAAAGACACTTAGACCCTTTCACAAACAGGGCATTGTCACGAAGGATCTGAAATACCATCCTGACCTGTTGCACATGAGACTCCAAATCATCGGAAAAAATCAAAATATCGTCCAAATATACAATCAAGAATTTATCAAGATAAGTCCGGAAGATATCATGCATGAATGACTGAAAAACAGATGGAACATTAGAGAGTCCGAATGGCATCACAAGGTATTCAAAATGGCCTTCGGGCATGTTAAACGCAGTTTTCCATTCATCACCCTGCTTAATACGAACAAGATTATATGACCCTCGAAGGTCAATCTTGGTAAACCGACTAGCTCCCTTAATCCTAGCAAACAAATCGGAAAGCAAAGGTAAAGGGTATTGAAACTTGACCGTGATATTATTCAAGAGGCGATAATCTATACAGGGTCTCAAGGAACCATCTCCCAATGGTGAAGAAGATGGCCGAATATTCCCTTTCTCCAAAGACTCGTTAACATAGCTCCGCATGGCGGTATTTTCAGGCACAGATAGATTAAAAAGTCGACCCTTAGGAAACTTACAGCCTGGAATCAAGTCAATAGCACAAAATCACAGTCCCTGTGCGGTGGAAGAAAACAGGACTTGGGCTCATCGAATACATCCTGAAAATCAGACAAAAACTCTGGAATCTCAGAAGGTGAAGAAGAGGAGACTGACATCAAAGGAACATCATTATGAACCCGCTGACAACCCCAACTAGTCACAAACATGGACTTCCAGTCCAACACAGGATTATGTACCTGCAACCATGGAAAACCCAGCACGATAACATCATGCAAGTTATGCAACACCAGAAATCGACAATCTTCCTGATGGGCTAGCGCCATGCGCATGGTTACCTGTGTCCAAAACTGGGGCTTATTTCTAGTCAAGGGTGTAGCATCAATGCCCCTCAAAGGAATAGGTTTCTGCAAAGGCTGCAAGGGAAAACCACAACGCTTGGCAAACTCAAAATCCATTAAATTCAAGGCGGCGCCTGAATCCACAAACGCCATGACAGAAAATGATGACAATGAGCAGATCAAGGACACAGATAACAGAAATTTAGGTTGTACAGTACTGATGGTAATTGAACTGGCGATCCTCTTTGTCCGCTTAGGGCAGACAGAAATGACATGAGAAGCATTGCCACAATAATAACACAACCTATTTTGACATCTGAAACCTTGTCGTTCCGTTCTAGACAGAATTCTATCACATAGCATAGGCTCAAAAATTTGCTCTCAGGATAACGTCACAGCGCGCACAGTTCTGCGCTCCCGCAGGCGTCGGTCAATCTGAATGGCCAGAGACATAGAATCACTCAGACCGGAAGGCGTGGGAAACCCCACCATAACATCTTTGACGGATTCAGAAAGCCCCCTTCTGAAAATTGCCGCCAAAGCATCATTATTCCATTTAGTCAATACAGACCATTTTCTGAATTTCTGACAATACAATTCTGCCGCCTCTTGATCCTGAGACAGGGCCAACAAGGTCTTCTCAGCTTGATCCACAGAATTAGGTTCATCATATAATAGTCCTCAAGCCTGAAAAAAGGAGTCAATATTAAGCAAAGCCGGATTCCCAGATTCCAGGGAAAACGCCCAATTGTTGTGAATTCAGCTTTTGGGCTCCCTCCGGTGGTTGTAGAGGGTAATGCAGTTGTGCCTGGATTGCAGGAGTGGACATGTGTATCTACTAATTGCAGGACTGACTGGGGTATATAGCTTTCCAGGATCCTTTTGTCAGTGCCAGTTGTCCATTGTTCTTGAAGGATTCACTTCCCTGCTGGTCTTTCCAGTTTGCTGTGTTTTTCTACAAAGATAAGGCTGGTTTCACATTTGCGTTTTTTTGGGTGCGTTTTTGCGGTAAACGCATGGTGAAAAAACGCATGTAAACGCGTGCAAACGCTGCCTTTTTTTGACGCATGCGTTTTTGCATGTGGTGAAAAAAACGTGGCGTTTTGACGCGTTTACATGCGTTTTTTCATGCGTTTGCGTTTTTTAAACGCATGCTGAGAAATGTGTGACAGATGCCAATCATCAAAATAAAGTAAAAAACCCACTATAAACAGAAATAGTTAGGGTTAGGGTTAGGGGTAGGGTTAGGGGTAGGGATCATAACCCTAACCCTATCCCTATCCCTACCTCTAACCCTAAGGGATCCTAACCCTAACCCTACCCCTAACCCTAACCCTAAAGGGATTAAGGTTAGGGTTAGGGGTAGGGTTAGGGTTAGGATCCCTTAGGGTTAGGGTTAGGGGTAGGGTTAGGGGTAGGGTTAGGGTTAGGGGTAGGGTTAGGGTTAGGATCCCTTAGGGTTAGGGATAGGGTTAGGGGTAGGGTTAGGGTTAGGATCCCTTTATCACCTTTATGTTGGGGGGTGGCATATCAGTGTGTTTTCTGGTTTTTTAATATAAAAACGCATGCGTTTTTAACGCAAAAAAACGCATGCACAAAAAAACGCATGCGTCCCCATTGACTCCAATGCATTTTTTTACCCCAAAAAAACGCATGAAAATGCATGCGTTTTTTTTGGTCCAAAAAACGCCTCTCAAAAATACTACAAGTTGCATTTCTGAAAATGAACGCATGCAGAAAAAAACGCATGCGTTTCAAAACGCGACCAAACGCATACAAACAAAAACGCATGCACTTTCAATGTTAAATATAGGGGGGAAAAACGCATGTGTTTTTTTGAAAAAAAAAAACGCTGCAGACAAAAACGCAAGTGTGAAACCACCCTAAGTCCTGGCTTTGTGTTTGCTGTCCACCTGCAGTGGATCTTATAGTTCTGTGCATTTTCATGTTTTTGTCTTGTCCAGCTTGGTCTGTGAAGGATTTTTTGCAGCCTAGCTATTTCTCTGGAGATGCAGATATACCCCCCATGTCTTTAGTCAGATGTGGTGATCCGTATTTTCTGCGATGGATATTTTCTAGTGTATTTATACTGACCGCATAGTACTCTGTTCTATCCTTTCTTTTTAGCTAGTATGGCCTCCTATGCTAAAATCTGATTTCATATCTGCGTATGTTATTTCCCTCTCCTCTCACAGTCAATATTTGTGGGGGGCTATCTATCCTTTCTGGATAGTCTGGATACACATGATGACAGCATTACACTGCCTCTGTACAAATCCCTAGTTAGACCGCACATGGAGTACTGTGTCCAGTTTTGGGCACCGGTGCTCAGGAAGGATATAATGGAACTAGAGAGAGTACAAAGGAGGGCAACAAAATTAATAAAGGGGATGGGAGAACTACAATACCCAGATAGATTAGCAAAATTAGGATTATTTAGTCTAGAAAAAAGACGACTGAGGGGCGATCTAATAACCATGTATAAGTATATGGACAATACAAATATCTCGCTGAGGATCTGTTTATACCAAGGAAGGTGACGGGCACAAGAGGGCATTCTTTGCGTCTGGAGGAGAGAAGGTTTTTCCACCAACATAGAAGAGGATTCTTTACTGTTAGGGCGGTAAGAATCTGGAATTGCTTGCCTGAGGAGGTGGTGATGGCGAACTCAGTCGAGGGGTTCAAGAGAGGCCTGGATGTCTTCCTGGAGCCGAACAATATTGTATCATACAATTATTAGGTTCTGTAGAAGGACATAGATCTGGGGATTTATTATGATGGAATATAGGCTGAACTGGATGGACAAATGTTCAGGAGTTAGTTTCTCGGGTGGATCAGCATGCTGCTAGGGTACAGGGTATTTCAGATTATATTGTTCAAACTCCTGCCTTAGAACCTAAGACTCCCACTCCTGATTTATTCTTTGGTGACAGATCCAAATTTTTGAGTTTCAAAAATAACTGTAAACTGTTTTTTGCATTAAGACCCCGGTCTTCTGGTGATCCTATTCAGCAGGTTAAAATCATCATATCTCTGCTGCGTGGTGACCCAAAGGATTGGGCATTTTCACAGGAAACTGGCAATCCTGCTTTGCTTGATGTTAATTCGTTCTTTCAGGCATTGGGGTTGTTGTATGATGAGCTTAATTCTGTTGATCAGGCTGAGAAAATGTTGTTAGCCCTGTGTCAAGGTCAAGAAGCGGCAGAATCGTATTGCCAGAAATTTAGAAAATGGTCTGTACTGACTAAATGGAATGAGGATGCCTTGGCGGCAATTTTCAGAAAGGGTCTTTCTGAATCCGTTAAAGACGTTATGGTGGGGTTCCCCACGCCTGCTGGTCTGAGTGATTCTATGTCTCTGGCCATTCAGATTGATCGGCACTTGCGCGAGCGCAGAATTGTGCACACTGTGGCGTTGTCCTCTGAGCGGAGCCCTGAGCCTATGCAGTGTGATAGGATTTTGTCTAGAGCTGAACGTCAAACATTCAGGCATCAGAATACGTTGTGTTTTTACTGCGGCGATGCTGCTCATGTTATTTCTGATTGCCCTAAGCGTATTAAGAGAATCGCTAGTTCTGTTGCCTTCAGTACTATACAACCTAAATTTCTGTTATCTGTGACCTTGATCTGCTCATTATCATCATTTTCTGTCATGGCATTTGTGGATTCAGGCGCCGCTCTGAACTTAATGGACTTAGAATTTGCCAGACGTTGTGGTTTTCCCTTGCAGCCTTTGCAGAACCCTATTCCTTTGAGGGGCATTGATGCTACACCGTTGGCTAAAAATAAACCTCAGTTTTGGACACAGCTGACCATGCGCATGGCGCCAGCCCATCAAGAAGATTGTCGTTTTCTGGTGTTGCATAATTTGCATGATGATATTGTGCTGGGTTTTCCATGGTTACAGCTACATAATCCGGTGTTAGACTGGAAATCCATGTCTGTGACTAGCTGGGGTTGTCAGGGGGTTCTTGATCAGGTTCCTTTGATGTCAATTTCCTCTTCCCCCTCTTCTAAAGTTCCTGAGTTTTTGTCAGACTTTCAGGATGTATTCGATGAGCCCAAGTCCAGTTCCCTTCCACCGCATAGGGACTGTGATTGTGCTATTGACTTGATTCCAGGTTGTAAGTTCCCTAAGGGTCGACTTTTCAACCTGTCTGTGCCTGAACATGCCGCCATGCGGAGCTATATTAAGGGATCTTTGGAGAAAGGGCATATTCGCCCATCTTCTTCATCGTTGGGAGCGGGGTTCTTTTTTGTTGCCAAGAAGGATGGATCCTTGAGACCCTGTATTGATTATCGCCTCTTGAATAAGATCACGGTTAAATTTCAATACCCCTTGCCTCTGCTTACTGATTTGTTTGCTAGGATTAAGGGGTCTAGCTGGTTTACTAAGATTGACCTTCGAGGGGCATATAATCTTATTCGTATCAAGCAGGGTGACGAATGGAAAACTGCATTTAATACGCCCGAAGGCCATTTTGAATACCTTGTGATGCCATTCAGACTCTCTAATGCCCCATCTGTGTTCCAATCCTTCATGCATGATATCTTTCGGAGTTATCTTGATAAATTCATGGTTGTATATTTGGATGATATTTTGATTTTTTCCAATGATTGGGAGTCTCATGTGAAACAGGTCAGGATGGTATTTCAGATCCTCCGTAATAATGCTTTGTTTGTGAAGGGGTCAAGGTGTCTCTTTGGAGTGCAGAAGGTTTCTTTTTTGGGTTTCATTTTTTCTCCCTCATCTATAGAAATGGATCCGGTTAAGGTTCAGGCCATTCATGATTGGATTCAGCCCACATCTGTGAAGAGCCTTCAGAAATTCTTGGGCTTTGCTAATTTTTATCGTCGTTTCATTGCCAACTTCTCCAGTGTGGTTAAACCTCTAACCGATTTGACCAAGAAAGGCGCTGATGTGACGAATTGGTCCTCCGCGGCTGTTTCTGCCTTTCAGGAGCTTAAATGCCAATTTACTTCTGCCCCTGTGTTGCGTCAACCAGATGTTTCTCTTCCATTACAGGTTGAGGTTGACGCGTCTGAGATTGGGGCAGGGGCCGTTTTGTCTCAGAGGAATTCTGATGGTTCCTTGATGAAACCGAGTGCCTTCTTTTCTCGGAAGTTTTCGCCTGCGGAACGCAATTATGATGTCGGCAATTGGGAGTTGTTGGCTATGAAGTGGGCATTTGAGGAGTGGCGACATTGGCTTGAGGGGGCCAAGCACCGTATTGTGGTCCTGACCGATCATAAGAATCTGATTTACCTTGAGTCTGCCAAACGGCTGAATCCTAGACAGGCTTGATGGTCCCTGTTTTTCTCCCATTTTGATTTTGTGGTCTCGTACATTCCTGGTACTAAGAATGTTAAGGCAGATGCCCTCTCTAGGAGTTTTTTTCCTGATTCCCCTGGGGTTCTTGAGCCGGTTGGCATTTTGAAGGAAGGGGTGATTCTTTCTGCCATCTCCCCTGATTTGCGACGGGTTCTTCAGGAATTTCAGGCTGATAAGCCTGACCGCTGTCCTGTGGGGAAACTGTTTGTTCCTGATAGATTGACTACTAAAGTGATTTCTGAGGTTCATTGTTCTGTGTTGGCTGGCCATCCTGGGATTTTTGGTACCAGAGATTTGGTTAGTAGGTCCTTTTGGTGGCCTTCTTTGTTGCGGGATGTGCGTTCTTTTGTGCAGTCCTGTGGGATTTGTGCACGGGCTAAGCCTTGCTGTTCCCACGCTAGTGGGTTGCTTTTGCCATTACCGGTCCCCGAGAGGCCCTGGACACATATTTCTATGGATTTTATTTCCGATCTTCCTGTTTCCCAAAGAATGTCGGTTATCTGGGTTGTCTGTGACCGATTTTCTAAGATGGTTCATTTGGTGCCTTTGCCTAAATTGCCTTCTTCTTCTGATTTGGTTCCGTTGTTTTTTCAGCATGTGGTGCGTTTGCATGGTATTCCGGAGAATATTGTGTCCGACAGAGGTTCCCAGTTTGTTTCTAGGTTTTGGCGGGCCTTTTGTGCCAAGCTGGGCATTGATTTGTCTTTTTCTTCTGCATTTCATCCTCAGACAAATGGCCAGACTGAGCGAACTAATCAGACCTTGGAGACCTATTTGAGATGCTTTGTGTCTGCTGATCAGGATGATTGGGTGGCTTTTTTGCCATTGGCCGAGTTTGCCCTTAATAATCGGGCCAGTTCGGCTACTTTGGTTTCGCCTTTTTTTGTAATTTTGGTTTTCATCCTCGTTTTTCTTCTGGGCAGGTTGAGCCTTCTGACCTTCCTGGTGTGGATTCTGTGGTCGACAGGTTGCAGCAGATTTGGGCTTATGTGGTGGACAATTTGGTGCTGTCTCAGGAGGAGGCTCAACGTTTTGCTAATCGTCGTCGGTGTGTTGGTTCCCGGCTTCGGATTGGGGATCTGGTTTGGTTATCTTCCCGTCATGTTCCTATGAAGGTTTCTTCCCCTAAGTTTAAGCCTCGATTTATTGGTCCTTATAGGACTTCTGAGATGATTAATCCGGTGTCCTTTCGCCTGGCGCTTCCGGCCTCGTTTGCTATTCATAATGTCTTCCATAAATCTTTGTTGCGGAAATATGTTGAGCCCGTTGTTCCCTCTGTTGATCCTCCGGCCCCTGTATTGGTCGATGGGGAGTTGGAATATGTTGTTGAGAAGATTTTGGATTCTCGTTTTTCGAGGCGGAAGCTTCAGTACCTTGTCAAGTGGAAGGGTTATGGCCAGGAGGATAATTCTTGGGTTTCTGCCTCTGATGTCCATGCCGTTGATTTGGTTCGTGCCTTTCATCGGGCTCATACTGATCGGCCTGGGGGCTCTGGTGAGGGTTCGGTGACCCCTCCTCAAGGGGGGGTACTGTTGTGAATTCAGCTTTTGGGCTCCCTCCGGTGGTTGTAGAGGGTAATGAAGTTGTGCCTGGATTGCAGGAGTGGACCTGTGTATCTACTAATTGCAGGACTGACTGGGGTATATAGCTTTGCAGGATCCTTTGGTCAGTGCCAGTTGTCCATTGTTCTTGAAGGATTCACTTCCCTGCTGGTCTTTCCAGTTTACTGTGTTTTTCTACAAAGATAAGTCCTGGCTTTGTGTTTGCTGTCCACCTGCAGTGGACCTTATAGTTCTGTGCATTTTAACATAGTAACATAGTAACATAGTTAGTAAGGCCGAAAAAAGACATTTGTCCATCCAGTTCAGCCTATATTCCATCATAATAAATACCCAGATCTACGTCCTTCTACAGAACCTAATAATTGTATGATATAATATTGTTCTGCTCCAGGAAGACATCCAGGCCTCTCTTGAACCCCTCGACTAAATTCGCCATCACCACCTCCTCAGGCAAGCAATTCCAGATTCTCACTGCCCTAACAGTAAAGAATCCTCTTCTATGTTGGTGGAAAAACCTTCTCTCCTCCAGACGCAAAGAATGCCCCCTTGTGCCCGTCACCTTCCTTGGTATAAACAGATCCTCAGCGAGATATTTGTATTGTCCCCTTATATACTTATACATGGTTATTAGATCGCCCCTCAGTCGTCTTTTTTCTAGACTAAATAATCCTAATTTCGCTAATCTATCTGGGTATTGTAGTTCTCCCATCCCCTTTATTAATTTTGTTGCCCTCCTTTGTACTCTCTCTAGTTCCATTATATCCTTCCTGAGCACCGGTGCCCAAAACTGGACACAGTACTCCATGTGCGGTCTAACTAGGGATTTGTACAGAGGCAGTATAATGCTCTCATCATGTGTATCCAGACCTCTTTTAATGCACCCCATGATCCTGTTTGCCTTGGCAGCTGCTGCCTGGCACTGGCTGCTCCAGGTAAGTTTATCATTAACTAGGATCCCCAAGTCCTTCTCCCTGTCAGATTTACCCAGTGGTTTCCCGTTCAGTGTGTAATGGTGATATTGATTCCCTCTTCCCATGTGTATAACCTTACATTTATCATTGTTAAACCTCATCTGCCACCTTTCAGCCCAAGTTTCCAACTTATCCAGATCCATCTGTAGCAGAATACTATCTTCTCTTGTATTAACTGCTTTACATAGTTTTGTATCATCTGCAAATATCGATATTTTACTGTGTAAACCTTCTACCAGATCATTAATGAATTTGTTGAAGAGAACAGGTCCCAATACTGACCCCTGCGGTACCCCACTGGTCACAGCGACCCAGTTAGAGACTATACCATTTATAACCACCCTCTGCTTTCTATCACTAAGCCAGTTACTAACCCATTCACACACATTTTCCCCCAGACCAAGCATTCTCATTTTGTGTACCAACCTCTTGTGCGGCACGGTATCAAACGCTTTGGAAAAATCGAGATATACCACGTCCAATGACTCACCGTGGTCCAGTCTATAGCTTACCTCTTCATAAAAACTGATTAGATTGGTTTGACAGGAGCGATTTCTCATAAACCCTTTCTGATATGGAGTTAAACAGTTATTCTCATTGAGATAATCCAGAATAACATCCCTCAGAAACCCTTCAAATATTTTACCAACAATAGAGGTTAGACTTACTGGCCTATAATTTCCAGGTTCACTTTTAGAGCCCTTTTTGAATATTGGCACCACATTTGCTATGCGCCAATCCTGCGGAACAGACCCTGTCTCTATAGAGTCCCTAAAAATAAGAAATAATGGTTTATCTATTACATTACTTAGTTCTCTTAGTACTCGTGGGTGTATGCCATCCGGACCCGGAGATTTATCTATTTTAATCTTATTTAGCCGGTTTCGCACCTCTTCTTGGGTTAGATTGGTGACCCTTAATATAGGGTTTTCATTGTTTCTTGGGATTTCACCTAGCATTTCATTTTCCACCGTGAATACTGTGGAGAAGAAGGTGTTTAATATGTTAGCTTTTTCCTCGTCATCTACAACCATTCTTTCCTCACTATTTTTTAAGGGGCCTACATTTTCAGTTTTTATTCTTTTACTATTGATATAGTTGAAGAACAGTTTGGGATTAGTTTTACTCTCCTTAGCAATGTGCTTCTCTGTTTCCTTTTTGGCAGCTTTAATTAGTTTTTTAGATAAAGTATTTTTCTCCCTATAGTTTTTTAGAGCTTCAATGGTGCCATCCTGCTTTAGTAGTGCAAATGCTTTCTTTTTACTGTTAATTGCCTGTCTTACTTCTTTGTTTAGCCACATTGGGTTTTTCCTATTTCTAGTCCTTTTATTCCCACAAGGTATAAACCGCTTACACTGCCTATTTTCATGTTTTTGTCTTGTCCAGCTTGGTCTGTGAAGGATTTTTTGCAGCCTAGCTATTTCTCTGGAGATGCAGATATACCCCCCATGTCTTTAGTCAGATGTGCTGATCCGTATTTTCTGCGGTGGATATTTTCTAGTGTTTTTATACTGACCGCATAGTACTCTGTTCTATCCTTTTTTTTAGCTAGTATGGCCTCCTATGCTAAAATCTGATTTCATATCTGCGTATGTTATTTCCCTCTCCTCTCACAGTCAATATTTGTGGGGGGCTATCTATCCTTTGGGGATTTTCTCTGAGGCAAGATAGGTTTCCTGTTTCTGTCTTTAGGGGTAGTTAGATCTTAGGCTGTGCCGAGGAGTCTAGGGAGTGTTAGGTACCCCCCACGGCTGCTTTTAGTTGCGCTGCTAGGTTCAGGGTTTGCGGTCAGTACAGGGACCACCTTCTCCAGAGTGCGTCTC
Organism: Ranitomeya imitator; assembly: GCF_032444005.1. NCBI lineage: Eukaryota > Metazoa > Chordata > Amphibia > Anura > Dendrobatidae > Ranitomeya > Ranitomeya imitator. The sequence continues at coordinate 412,869,380 of NC_091286.1, read as the reverse complement.
ATGCTGCTCCAAGGCCACCATATCATAACACCCAATCCTGCGGTTCGCCACGCAGCAGGGAGATTACGATTTTTACCTGCTGAATGGAATCACCAGAGGATCGAGGTCTCAGGTCAAAAAACAGTTTACAGTTGTTTTTAAAACTCAAAAATTTAGACCTGTCACCAGAAAACAAATCAGGAGTAGGAATCTTCGGTTCTAAAGCAGGAGTCTGAACAACATAATCAGAAATACCTTGCACCCTAGCAGCAAGCTGGTCTACACGAGAAGCTACTTCCTGAACATTCATGCTTGCACCAGGATCCTCAGCCACCCAGATATTAAGAGGGAAGAGAACACAAAACAGACTGGAGAAAAAAAATGGCTCAAGAGCTCCTTCCCTTCTTTTGAGATGCATTTAACTCATTGTTGGCCAGTTGTACTGTTACGATCCGGTGACCTTGGAGCTGCATGAGAACTTTCACTGGAGAAAGTGGCCACTATACTGACCGCAACCCTGAACTTAACACCGCAACTAGAAGTAGCTGTGGAGTGTACCTAACACACCTAGACACCTCGTCACAGCCGGAGGACCAAATACCCCCAAAGATGGAAATCGGAATACTATCTTGCCTCAGAGAAAATCCCCAAAGGATAGACAGCCCCCCACAAATATTGGCGGTGAGTCGGAGAGGAAAAAACATACACAGGCAGAAAAACAGGATTTAGCACAGGAGGCCACTTTAGCTAGATAGGAGAGAATAGGACGGAGTTCTGTGCGGTCAGTATTAAAACCCTTCAAAAAATCCACAGCAGAATATACAAAAAACTTCCTACATCTAACTAAAGATGTAGGAGCGTATATCTGCAACTCCAGTGAAACCAGCCAGACTGAGAAAACACAGACACAGTCTAATCTGGACAAACGAACAGTACTGAAAATAAGCACACTGCATGTGTGCCACAGGAAAAGAAACAGACACTTATCTTTGCTGAACCGGCAGATAAGCAGGAGAGGCCAGGCAGAGATCCAACACTTCCGAAGAAACATTGACAACTGGCAAGGGCTAAAGGATCCAGCACACCTAAATATCCCAGTCAGAATTGTAATTATCCGATACACCTGGCCAGGACTGCGAGTCAGAGACAACTGCATTCCCACCAACGACCACAGGAGGACATGACACACAGGTATATACTATATACAGGAGGAGATGACATACAGGTATATACTATATACAGGAGGAGATGACAACCTGGTATATACTATATACAGGGGAGATGACATACAGGTACATACTATATACAGGGGCGATGACACACAGGTATATAATATATACAGTGGAGATGACACAGGTATATACTATATACAGGAGTAGATGACATACAGGTATATACTATATACTGGAGGAGATGACTTACAGGTACATACTATATACAGGAGGAGATTACATACAGGTATACTGTATACTATATACAGGAGGACATGACACACAGGTATATACTATATACAGGAGGAGATGACATACAGGTATATACTATATACAGGAGGAGATGACAACCTGGTATATACTATATACAGGAGAAATGACATACAGGTACATACTATATACAGGGGCGATGACACACAGGTATATAATATATACAGTGGAGATGGCACACAGGTATATACTATATACAGGAGGAGATGACATGCAGATATATACAATATACTGGAGGAGATGACACACAGGTATATACTATATACAGGAGCAGATGATACACAGGTATATACTTTATACAGGAGGAGATGACTTACAGGTACATACTATATACAGGAGGAGATGACACACGTATATACTATATACAGGAGGAGATGACATACAGGTATATACTATATAAAAGAGGAGATGACACATAGGTATATAGAGGAGGAGATGACATACAGCAGGTATATACTATATACAGGGGAGAAGACATACAGGTATATACTATATACAGGAGATGATATACAAGTATATACTATATATAGGAGGAGATGACAGACAGGTATATTGTATATACAGAAGAGAGGACATACAGGTATATAATATATACAGGAGGAGATGACACATGGGTATATACAATATACAGGAGGAGATGACATACAGCAGGTATATACTATTTACAGGGGAGATGACATACAGGTATATACTATATACAAGAGAAGACATAGAGGTGTATACTATATATAAGGAAGATGGCAAACATGTATATACTGAGGTGAAAATGAGGGGTGTGAAGTGAAAATGAAAAGGTGTGAGTGCAAAATGAGAGGAGTGAGGGAAAATAGTGGAGTGATCGGAAAATTACAGATGTGAGGTCGAAATGACAAGTGTTAGGGGGGAATGAGAGGAGTGAGGGGGAAAAAAAGAGGAGTGAGGGGGAAAATGAAAGGTGTGAGGGGGAAAATAAGAGGAGTGAGGGGGAAAATGAGAGGTGTAAGGGAGAAAATGAGAGGTGTAAGGGAGAAAATGAGAGGCATGATGGGAAAATAAGAGACGTGAGGTGCTATAACTAATCACAGACATTTACTATGCCCAGGCAATGCCGGGCTCTTCAGCTAGTAATAATATATAATTTAAAAATTACAAAAAGGAAAATGGGCCGATGCAATGGTTTGGGCATTCTGCATGGTTGGTACCTAGTAGCAGGGCCGGGCTGGCCATCTGGCAATTCTGGCAAATGCCTGGTGGGCTGCATCAAGTATGACTTAGTTACTTATGCACTTTTAGCAGCTGTGGTGGAGCAGCCAGCTCCATACTCCATCACTTTCTCCGGAAGACCTTAGGTTGCTACCTGCCTGTGGGAGGCCGGCCCAACACAAGTGTAATCCTGTGGCGTGATGATGTTACTACATCGTGATACAACATCTAATACAAAACAGGATTGAAGAAGAGACCGTGGCTGCTGGATTAGGTATTAGTATTTTTGTAATACTGTGTGGTACATCATCATACTATATAATGGCTTGTGAAATGGACCATCATACTATATGGAAAGCTGTGGGGGGATCAGCATACTATATGAAAAGCTGTAGGGAGCCATCATGCTATATAGAGGCCTATGGGTGGGACAATCATACTATATGAAAAGCTGTGAGGGATTATTAAACTATATAGGGGCCTGTGGGGAACCATCCTACTATGTGGAAAGCTGTGGGGGGCAATCATACTATATAGGGGTCTGCTGGGGACCATCATACTATATAGGGGACTGTGTGGGGAAGACTTACTATATGGAAAGCTATGGGGGACTATCATACTATATAGGGGCCTGTGGGAGGTCATCATACTATATAGACGCCTGAAGGGGGACTATAATAATATATAGGGGGCTGTGGTGATCGTCATATTGTTTCAGATCTATTGGGCACCACCATTCTGTATGGAGCACCATCAAACTATATGGGGGACTGGAGGGGCCATCATACCATATGGAAGGCTACTATTGTACTGGATTGGGGCTTTGGGAGAAAATATACTATGAGAAAGGATTTGGGGAGCTGATCTTACTGTATTGGGGCTGTATGGGGTGCATCATACTGTATTAAGGCTGTTGGGGAACTATTATGCTATATGCGGGGCTGTGGAGGACCGTCAAACTATATTGGGGCTTTGGGGGATCAATATACTGTATGGTAGGATGTGGGTGGACCATCATACTGTATTGAGGCTCTGCGAGGACACAATACTGTATCATACTTCAAACTTACTGAATGCATATTGATATATCCATGCTCTTCACACCTAGCACTATCATTCCACTATCATTCCACCTCATTCTGTCTCTTTCTTCAGCTTTGATGGTAGTCAAATGTTCTTTTAACTGCAATCTGTTAATTGTTCCCTGCTGTGAACTGTCCTCCACCCCCTACCTTCTCCCCTCTCCCTCTCTCACCTGGCTTTATTTCATGGACACTTGAACTGTATAAGTTGAATGGAGTTGGTTAGAATGACCTTGGTCATATGCGACATCATTTGAAGTGACATCTATTAAGTGTAATATCAGAAATCTACCAGAAATAGTCCAGAAATCAGCCAGACGGTAAGCCTAATCACTGTCTTCTATTTCTACTCGCCTTTCTTTTCTTCCCCTGCTCTTTAACCATGCTCACATTTGCCCTCACTGTTTTTGCTCCACTAATCCTCAATCTCCTTCGCTATCCCCAAACCCCTGCACCCTCGAACCAAATAACTGTCTCCCCCTCTCTCTTACCCCCCACCTTGCTTCATCTGCAGACCTGCTCCTTAACTTCAGATCTCTCCTACAAAAACATAATATATGCCGATCTCTCTCCTTCACCCACCGGCTTTCCCTTTCTCTGCTCTTTCTCACTGCTGGAGACATATCCCCAATCCTGCCCCCTCACCCCCTCACCTCATACATCCCACTAATTCTCACTCCTATCTTTCTCACACTAAGAGAAACTACCGCAATCCCTCACACTTAAAATCTGTGCCACTGACCCCCCCCCCCCCCCCCCCGCTTCCTCTTTCTGGGGCACTTTGGAATGCCTGCTCTGTCTGCAACAAGCTCCATGTGATCCATGATCTCTTTACTTCCAGCAACCTTTCCTTCCTGGCCCTCTCTGAGACCTGGCTGAAGCCCGATGACACGGCCTCCCCTGCTGCACTGAGTTACGGTGGCCTCCAATTTACCCACACTCCTCGTTCTGGCAACAGACTTGGCAGAGAAGTGGGTTTCCTTCTTTCTAAAAACTGCTCCTTCAACCCTATCCAACCCCCACCCTCCCATATCCTCTCTTCTTTCAAGGTTCACTCTGTCCGTATCTACTCTCCCTCTAATCTCCAAATGGCTGTCATTTACCAACCACCGGTCTCAGCCACTGCCTTCATTGACCAATTCTCCACCTGGCTTCTTCACTTTCTCTCAGCTAACGACCCCACCATCATCATGGGCAACTTTAATATCCCTACTGACACTCGACATCCAGCAGCCTCCAAATTCCTGTCCCTTATTTCATCCTTTGGACATACTCAGTGGTCCTCCACAGCCAACCACACAGATGGACATACACTAGACCTCATCTTCACCTGCCTCTGTTCCCTATCTAATCTCACAACCTCTCCCTTCCACCTATCTGACCACTATTTACTCACCTTCTCATCCTTGTCCTCCTCACCCGCCCCTCATGTCCAGCCACCAGCACATCCCCACAGAAACCTCGCTCACCTAGACATTCACAGACTCTCTGACTCTCTTCTACCTCTGTCCTCCATATCTTCACTCCACGACACGGACAGTGCTACCGCTTTCTATGACGCCACCCTCACATCAGCCATAGACTCAGTCTCCCCTCTCATGCATGGCAAAGTGCGACGAATCAATAGGCAACCCTTGCACAATAATCTAACCAAAAAACTTCAACAAGCATCCAGGGTCACAGAGCGACATTGGAAGAAAACACGCCTGCTAGACGGATTCACTGCTTTCAAACCAGCTATACTTGCCTTCAAATTAGCCCTCTGCTAAACTGACCTATTTCACAAACCTTGTATCTTCATTATCCTACAACCCAAAACAACTCTTCAGCACATTCAACTCTCTCCTCCGCCCACCACTCTGGACTGTGATTGTTCAGAGCATATGGCACACACTAGTCACATCATAGCACCCTCTGACCTAAATTGTTACAGTCAGAAGAAGCAGAAGACGCTGCAGTGGAGGAATGGGGAGAGGTAAGTATCACAAGTACGAGGGCCCTGAGTAAGCAGGGGGGGCCCACTCGTGGGTGCTGGTACTGGTACTGTCTCCGGTACTGGGGCCCCATAATGCACCGGTGTCCTCAATGGTGAGTGGGCTCCCCCGCCTGCTCAAGCCCCGGCATCTGCCCGGGTGCGCCAGGAACTGATGCAGTCCCTGCTTGTCCCACACTGGGAACTGCCTCTTTTATTTAAAACAAGCTCTCAAGGTAGATTCTCATGCAGATCAGTGTCCAGCCCGTAGATCTTAGCAGCTCATTTACATATAAGAAAAACATGGATTGCTCTAGAATAAGACATGGGATTACAGATATCAAATATATATTTTTAACTCTTCATATAACCTGCAGGCCCATATAGATGGCTTAGGATTGATCCTGCTGACAGATTCCCTTTAAGCTGTTCCTATAGTTTGATTTCTTTTTGGGCAGTCAGTGTATGTTTGATATACACTACAGAAGCTACAGAGGATGCAGTAACTTTCGGTATGCTCCTCTTACAATCACATTCTTAATAATTGTTTAGTTGCATTGGGAATATATTATTAGCCTTTTATTATAACATAATTAAATTGATACTGTATGTTATTATTTTGCAGTAATCTGTCTCCTTTTACTTACGAAAAATGCAATTGAACAACTAAAGATTTACTGTATAGCAGCAATACATTCCTTATGTTCCCTGTCCTATTCATTATAATATTCTCTGCACAAGTATGGTTGCTGCATATTTAATTATTTTCTCTAAACCCTTAAGTAACATCAAAGGTTAAAATGTAATACATAATGAATTAATGATTCGAAAATCAGCCCATCCTTATAATGTTAACGGTTCCATATGATTGTGAGAATAAAAGACATTTCAGCATCAGGTGCCTCTTCAATTACCCTCCAATCTTCCCTCATTTAGTTCCAGTGCCCTCTTCTCTGCCCTGTGCTTGCAAGCCGGCAGATGTATTAATACTCACTAGATTTATACAGGAGGTGGAGTGAACATTTATAGTAATTGATGAATGATAAATCTGGAATGTGCTCACCCCCTGGTGACAGGAGCACACAGTAGTATTTATGTTTATATTCCTCTGCAATGCAGTTTACCATGGCCGTGGATTATAGAGCAGTTTACATTCATGTGTGTATTGGGAATATACAGAACTAAAGTTAATGTTGGCGTGAAAGATCTACACAGTGCGAATATAGCTGCAGGGAAGATGGCTACTTATGTATCCTGGGCACAAACTCATTGGAGAGAGGACAGTTGTGTCTAGGAATTGACATAAAGCTGTGTTAACCGCAGGACACAAAACTACTCTGCCAAGTCTACTTGCAGAATAGCCCAATAGGTGTCTGAGGAGTTGTTAACTAACTCCCTACCTATCTGTAACATTTGTATTCGCTCTGCTATCGCAATAATTGAACATTGTACTAGATGAGAAACCCATCTAATAATTCATTCATCCTCGCAAGTTTACTTGACAACCACAACATCTCTACCTCAAACCATATCAGAGCACAATACAAGATGCACTACATGGGTCAGTTTATTTACAATATTACTAAAGGATTAATAATTGATACGTGTCTTATAGACACCTCTCCATTACTAAGCCATGGACTTGATGTCACCGGACAATACAAAGTTGACATCAACCCCACTAATATGAACCCTACTTACCACCGCCACAGGGTAAGTGGGAAAAGTAGGTAAAGCACCAGACTTGGTGCATCTAAAAGATGTGCTTTTTCTGAGGCCACTGCAGGCTGCTGTATTTAAGCCGGGAGGGCCAATATCTATGGCCCCTTACCAACCTGAGAATACCAGCTCTCAGCTGTCTGCTTTAGTTTGGCTGGTTGATAAAAATGGGGGGACCTCACACCTTTGCTTTTAATCATTTAAATAAGTAAAGAATACGGTGTGGAGACCCCTCTATTTTGATAACCAGCCTTGCTGAAACTGACAGCTGGGGGTTGCAGCCCGCAACTGTCAGTTTTACCTGGTTGCTTATCAAAGATACAGGGGAACCCCAGAACATTTTGGGGGGAGTCCCCCTTTTTAATAACCAATAAAGGCTAAGCATACTGCTGTAAGCTGATATTAATCGCCTTGGAACCTTTATGAATATTGTCTGTTTTCCAGAATATCAACATTAGCCCCCAGCCGTCGGTTTTCCCTCTGCTGATTATGAACATTATGAGGGACCCCATGTGTTTTTTTATTTACTTATTTAATTGTCAACAAGAACAGTAAAGTCACCTGAGTTCATAGCAGCTGTTTCTCTCGCTTTGCTAGTGCCAGTGCCGGACTGATGAACGGCTGTGAGTCCGGCACTCGGCACTCCGACATTCAACAGTCTGGCACTTTAGTGAACATGAGACCCAGTGGCATGAACTCAGGTAACCTTCAAGTAGCTGCGAGGCCTAGAAACCTCATATGAAACTTTGAGGGACATTTTAAGGTTACTGAAATTTCCAGCTCCTGTAACATCTGAGGGCTGTAAATGAAGGTTTCCATGTGTGTGTGTCTTACTGTACTTGCTAATAAATAAAAAGAAATACAAAAAATAAGCTAACAAAACAGAGTGGGGTCTCTTGTAATTTTCATAAACAGCTGAAGAAAAGCTGACAGCTGGGGGCTGATGCTAATAATCAGGGAAAGAGACAATATTCATAAAGGTTCCCAGGCTATTAATATTAGCTCACAGCTGTATACTTATCCTTTCCTTTTTATTAAAATGGTGGACCCCCCAAAAATGCTGTGAGATTCACTTGTATTTTTGATAGCCATCCAGGCAAAATTGACAGCTGGGGTGCGGGCTGCGACCCTCAGCTGTCAGCTCCATCAAGGCTGGTTATCAAGAATAGAGGGGGTCCCCACCCCATATTTTTTAATTATTTAAATAATTAATGAATAAAACAGTGTGGGGTCCCCCCCATTTTTGACAACAAACCAAGCTAAAGCAGACAGCTGGGGGCTGGAATTTTCAGACTGGTAAGGGGCCATGATTATTGCCTATCCATTACTAAGCTGTTGGCTTGATGTCACCAGATAATACAAAGGTGACATTAACCCCACAAATATGAACCCCACTTTCCACCACCACAGGACAAGTGGGAACTGCCAGGCAAAGAGCCAGAATTGGCACATGTAATAGATTTGCCTTTTCTGGGGCAGCAGGGGGCTGTTATTTTTAGGCTGAAGGAGGCCAATATCCGTGGCCCATTACCAGACTAAGAATACCAGCCCCAACTGTGTGCTTTACATTGGCTGGTTGTCAAAAATGGGGGGATCCCAGGCATTTTTTATTATTTAAATAATTTTAAAAAAAGTGTAGGTACCTGTTATGACCTGGTGGTCAAGACAATAATGGACCTGGTGGTTAAGAGCATACGGAATGACCTGATAGTTACTGATAATAAAGGACGAGCTCTGGGACGTGGGAACTCTGCTGACCGCAATCCCTAAACCTATCAACCACACTAGAAATAGCCGTGGATTGCGCCTAACGCTCCCTATGCAACTCGGCACAGCCTAAGAAACTAGCTAGCCCTGAAGATAGGAAAATAAAGCCTACCTTGCCTCAGAGAAATTCCCCAAAGGAAAAGGCAGCCCCCCACATATAATGACTGTGAGTAAAGATGAAAATACAAACACAGAGATGAAATAGATTAAGCAAAGTGAGGCCCGACTTACTGAACAGACCGAGGATAGGAAAGGTTACTTTGCGGTCAGCACAAAAACCTACAAAAAGACCACGCAGAGGGTGCAAAATGACCCTCCGCACCGACTCACGGTGCGGAGACGCTCCCTCTGCGTCCCAGAGCTTCCAGCAAGCAAGACAACAAATTAAATAGCAAGCTGGACAGAAAAATAGCAAACCAAAGAAATACAAGCTGGAACTTAGCTTCTGATGGGAAGACAGGTCACAAGAACGATCCAGGAGTGAACTAGACCAATACTGAAACATTGACAGGTGGCGTGGAGCAAAGATCTAAGTGGAGTTAAATAGAGCAGCAGCTAACGAATTAACCTCGTCACCTGTGAAAGGAAACTCAGAAACACCCACCAGAGGAAGTCCATGGACAGAACCAGCCGAAGTACCATTCATGACCACAGGAGGGAGCCCGACAACAGAATTCACAACAGTACCCCCCCCTTGAGGAGGGGTCACCGAACCCTCACCAGAGCCCCCAGGCCGACCAGGATGAGCCAAATGAAAGGCACGAACCAGATCGGCAGCATGAACATCAGAGGCAAAAACCCAGGAATTATCTTCCTGACCATAACCCTTCCACTTGACCAGGTACTGGAGTTTCCGTCTCGAAACACGAGAATCCAAAATCTTCTCCACCACATACTCCAACTCCCCCTCAACTAACACCGGGGCAGGAGGATCAACGGATGGAACCACAGGCGCCATGTATCTCCGCAATAACGACCTATGGAACACATTATGGATGGCAAAAGAAGCAGGAAGGGCCAAACGAAATGACACAGGATTGATAACCTCAGAAATCTTATACGGACCAATGAAACGAGGCTTAAACTTAGGAGAGGAAACCTTCATAGGAACATAACGAGACGACAACCAAACCAAATCCCCAACACGAAGTCGGGGACCCACACAGCGCCGGCGGTTAGCGAAACGTTGAGCCTTCTCCTGGGACAATGTCAAATTGTCCACCACATGAGTCCAAATCTGCTGCAACCTATCCACCACAGTATCTACACCAGGACAGTCTGAAGACTCAACCTGCCCTGAAGAGAATCGAGGATGGAAACCAGAATTGCAGAAAAACGGCGAAACCAAAGTAGCCGAGCTGGCCCGATTATTAAGGGCGAACTCAGCCAACGGCAAAAAGGACACCCAATCATCCTGATCAGCAGAAGCAAAGCATCTCAGATATGTTTCCAAAGTTTGATTAGTTCGTTCAGTTTGGCCATTTGTCTGAGGATGGAAAGCCGAGGAAAAAGACAAATCAATGCCCATCCTAGCACAAAAGGATCGCCAAAACCTTGAAACAAACTGGGAACCTCTGTCAGAAATGATGTTCTCCGGGATACCATGTAAACGAACCACATGCTGGAAAAATAATGGCACCAAATCAGAGGAAGAAGGCAATTTAGACAAAGGTACCAAATGGACCATCTTAGAAAAGCGATCACAAACCACCCAAATGACCGACATCTTTTGAGAGACGGGGAGATCCGAAATAAAATCCATAGAAATATGCGTCCAGGGCCTCTTCGGGACCGGCAAGGGCAAAAGCAACCCACTGGCACGAGAACAGCAGGGCTTAGCCCGAGCACAAGTCCCACAGGACTGCACAAAAGAACGCACATCCCGTGACAAAGACGGCCACCAGAAGGATCTAGCCACCAAATCTTTGGTACCAAAGATTCCAGGATGCCCAGCCAACACAGAACATTGAATCTCAGAGATAACTCTACTAGTCCATCTATCAGGGACAGTTTCTCCGCTGGGCAACGGTCAGGTCTATCAGCCTGAAATTTTTGCAGCACCCGACGCAAATCAGGGGAGATGGCAGACAAAATTACCCCCTCTTTGAGAATACCTGCCGGCTCAGGAACACCCAGAGAGTCAGGCACAAAACTCCTTGACAGGGCATCAGCCTTCACATTCTTAGAGCCCGGAAGGTACGAAACCACAAAATCAAGACGGGAGAAAAATAACGACCATCGAGCCTGTCTCGGATTCAACCGTTTGGCAGACTCAAGATAAGTCAAATTCTTGTGATCTGTCAAGACCACCACGCGATGCTTGGCTCCTTCCAGCCAATGACGCCACTCCTTGAATGCCCACTTCATGGCCAACAATTCACGATTACCAACATCATAGTTACGCTCAGCAGGCGAAAACTTTCTAGAAAAGAAAGCACATGGCTTCATCACCGAGCCATCAGAACTTCTTTGCGACAAAACAGCCCCTGCTATAATCTCAGAAGCATCAACCTCAACCTGAAACGGAAGCGAAACATCTGGCTGGCACAACACAGGGGCAGAAGAAAAACGACGCTTCAACTCCTGAAAAGCCTCTACAGCCGCAGAAGACCAATTGACCACATCAGCACCCTTCTTGGTCAAATCAGTCAACGGTTTAGCAACAGTAGAAAAATTAGCGATAAAGCGCCGATAAAAATTAGCAAAGCCCAGGAACTTCTGCAGGCTCTTCACAGATGTCGGTTGAGTCCAATCGTAAATGGCCTGGACTTTAACAGGGTCCATCTCGATAGTAGAAGGGGAAAAAATGAACCCCAAAAATGAAACCTTCTGATCTCCAAAGAGACACTTTGACCCCTTCACAAACAAGGAATTCGCACGAAGGACCTGGAACACCATTCTGACCTGCTTCACATGAGACTCCCAATCATCCGAAAAGACCAAAATATCATCCAAATACACAATCAGGAATTTATCCAGGTACTCTCGGAAGATGTCATGCATAAAGGACTGAAATACTGATGGAGCATTGGAAAGCCCGAATGGCATAACCAGGTACTCAAAATGGCCCTCGGGCGTATTAAATGCTGTTTTCCATTCATCGCCTTTTGTTATACGCACAAGATAATACGCCCCTCGAAGATCTATCTTAGTGAACCAACTAGCCCCTTTAATACGAGCAAACAAATCAGACAGCAACGGCAAAGGATACTGAAATTTGACTGTAATTTTATTAAGAAGGCGGTAATCAATGCAAGGTCTCAAAGAGCCATCATTCTTGGCCACAAAAAAGAACCCTGCTCCTAATGGTGATGACGACGGGCGAATATGGCCTTTCTCCAAGGATTCCTTTATATAACTCCGCATAGCGGCGTGTTCTGGCACAGATAAATTGAACAATCGGCCCTTAGGAAACTTACTACCAGGAATCAAATTAATTGTACAATCGCAATCCCTATGAGGAGGTAGGGCACTGGCTTTGGGCTCATCAAATACATCCCGATAATCCGACAAAAACTCTGGAACTTCAGAAGGAGTGGAAGACGAAATAGACAAAAATGGAACATCACCATGTACCACCTGGCAACCCCAGCTGGACACAGACATAGATTTCCAGTCCAATACTGGATTATGAACCTGTAGCCATGGCAACCCCAAAACGACCACATCATGCAGATTATGCAACACCAGAAAGCGGATATCCTCCTGATGTGCAGGAGCCATGCACATGGTCAATTGGGTCCAATACTGAGGCTTATTCTTGGCCAAAGGCGTAGCATCAATTCCTCTCAATGGAATAGGATACTGCAAGGGCTCCAAGAAAAAACCACAGCGCCTAGCATACTCCAAGTCCATCAAATTCAGGGCAGCGTCTGACTCCACAAATGCAATAACAGATTTGGATGACAAAGAGCAAATCAGAGGAACATACAAAAGAAATTTAGACTGTACCGTACCAATGGTGGCAGACCTATCGAACCGCTTAGTGCGCTTATGACAATCGGAGAAAGCATGAGTGGATTCACCACAGTAAAAACAGCCCATTCCGACGTCTGTGTTGGCTCAGGCCCATGCTCAGATAGTACCGCCAAATGGTGCACAGCTTTACGCTCACGCAAGCGTCGATCGATCTGAATGGCCAAGGACATAGACTCATTCAGACCAGCAGGCATGGGAAACCCCACCATGACATCCTTAAGAGCTTCAGAGAGACCCTTTCTGAAGATTGCTGCCAGGGCGCATTCATTCCACTGAGTGAGCACAGACCACTTTCTAAACTTCTGACAATATATCTCCGCTTCATCCTGACCCTGACACAGAGCCAGCAAGATTTTCTCTGCCTGATCCACTGAATTAGGTTTGTCATAAAGCAATCCAAGCGCCAGGAAAAACGCATCAACATCATGCAATGCCTGATCTCCTGGCACAAGGGAAAATGCCCAGTCTTGAGGGTTCCCACGTAACAAAGAAATAATGATCTTTACTTGTTGAACAGGGTCACCTAAGGAGCGAGGTTTCAAGGCAAGAAACAATTTACAATTATTTTTGAAATTCAAGAACTTAGATCTATCACCAAAAAACAAATCAGGAATAGGAATCTTAGGCTCTGACATCGGATTCTGAACCACAAAATCTTGAATGTTTTGTATCCTTGTAGTGAGATTATCTATCCAAGAGGACAGACCTTGAATGTCCATGTTTACACCAGTGTCCTGAACCACCAAGAGGTAAAGGGGAAAATTGAGACAAAACACACTGCAAAGAAAAAAAAAAGGTCTCAGAACTTCTCTTATCCCTCTATTGAGATGCATTAGTACTTTGGGCCACCTGTACTGTTATGACCTGGTGGTCAAGACAATAATGGACCTGGTGGTTAAGAGCACACGGAATGACCTGATAGTTACTGATAATAAAGGACGAGCTCTGGGACGTGGGAACTCTGCTGACCGCAATCCCTAAACCTATCAACCACACTAGAAATAGCCGTGGATTGCGCCTAACGCTCCCTATGCAACTCGGCACAGCCTAAGAAACTAGCTAGCCCTGAAGATAGGAAAATAAAGCCTACCTTGCCTCAGAGAAATTCCCCAAAGGAAAAGGCAGCCCCCCACATATAATGACTGTGAGTAAAGATGAAAATACAAACACAGAGATGAAATAGATTAAGCAAAGTGAGGCCCGACTTACTGAACAGACCGAGGATAGGAAAGGTTACTTTGCGGTCAGCACAAAAACCTACAAAAAGACCACGCAGAGGGCGCAAAAAGACCCTCCGCACCGACTCACGGTGCGGAGGCGCTCCCTCTGCATCCCAGAGCTTCCAGCAAGCAAGACAACAAATTAAATAGCAAGCTGGACAGAAAAATAGCAAACCAAAGAAATACAAGCTGGAACTTAGCTTCTGATGGGAAGACAGGTCACAAGAACGATCCAGGAGTGAACTAGACCAATACTGAAACATTGACAGGTGGCGTGGAGCAAAGATCTAAGTGGAGTTAAATAGAGCAGCAGCTAACGAATTAACCTTGTCACCTGTGAAAGGAAACTCAGAAACACCCACCAGAGGAAGTCCATGGACAGAACCAGCCGAAGTACCATTCATGACCACAGGAGGGAGCCCGACAACAGAATTCACAACAGGTACCCCTCTATTCTTGTTAACCAGACTTGCTAACCCTGACAGCTGAGTGTGCAGCCCACAGCTGTCAGTTTTGCCTGGCTGGTTATCAAAAATACAGGGGAACCCACATCAATTTTTTTAAATTATTTATTCATAGCGTCATTAAAGGGTCAATTGATGTCACTTTTCCTGGTGTCTGGCCCTAATTTTAGCTGTTTTGGCAGCTTTTTGTCCCCCCTGAAGGTGTTGTCTATATGTTTGGTTTTGTCTCCCATTGAAGTCAATGGGGTTAGAGTATGTTCAACGAATTTGCTTTGCGACCATCGGGATGTTTGCCAATCCGAACCTTGAAAGGTTCTCTGATCTCTACCAAGCACATTTGCTAATGTTGACAGTTCAGTCACTCTGCAGGCAGGTTCATGAGCCACATGACAATGGTCCTGAATTTTTGTATATAACATCGATTGTTCAATGCATATATAAGTGTTAGGCTATGTGCACACGTTGCGGATTTTGTTGCGGATTCGCAGCGTTTTTTCAACGTGGATTTGCACCAAATCCGCAAAGAGTGCTCAGGCAATGTTAATCAACAGGAATCCAGAATTGATGTACACATGCTGCACTGATTCTCAGCGTTTTATTTTCCTCAGCATGTCAATTCTTTTTGTGGATCTGCAGCATTTCTGCACCCATTGACTTACATTGAGTTAGTAAAATCTGCAGCTAAACCACAGGTGTAAAGAGGTCTAAGGATTAGCTGTGGATTTGCGTGCCAAAAACGCTGCAGAAAGGAAGGAGGAAGAGTGTGTGGCGGAGAATATGTGTGTGGGTAGAGAATATGTGTGAGTGGAGAGTATGTGCGGGTCTATCTGTGTCTGTCTGCGGGTGTCTGTGTGTGTGTGTGTGTGTGTGTGTATGTGTGTGTGTGTGAGGGTGTCTGTGTGTGTCTGTGAGTGTGTGTGTGCATGTCTGTGTGTGTAGCTAGGCATAGTCTGATGGGACTACTACTCCCATCTGGCTATGTCTGGTGTCAGATAAAACAGTGACAGCATAAGCCGATGATGGGACAGTAGTAGTCCCATCATCCGGCGACTGTGTTCAATTTTAAAACAAAAATAACACATTCATACTCACCAAACACCTAATTTCCTGACACCCTCGATCATTTGCAAGAAAAATAACTCACATGTAGAACAATCACATCAGGAGATGTGACCGCTCTTCCAGACTCCTGGTGATACAGCGACAGGAGGTATCATGCTGTCACTTGCGACACCGCTGTGTGAGAAAATTCTCACACAGCGGTTGTGCCATAAGCGAGAGCACGAACTCCAGTGAACTCTCAGTGTATCACCTGAGGCCAAGTAGAGCAGTCACATCTCCCGATGTGACTGTTCTACAAGTGAGATCGTCGTGGCACACTCGGTAAATTGACTACGTCAGACAGGGAGTATTTGTGTTGGTTTATTATTTTATTTTTGTTACAGGAGATTGAGGTATTCAGGGATTAGGTGATACAGTAAGTATGGTTTAATTAAGCTTAATAAAGGAGTCTGTGTGATAATTTCAAATAAAGGACTTTATTCTGGCCGTGTCTTTATTTACCATGTAACTATAGGATTAGTATTGGATAGGTGTCTTATTGATGCTTCTCAATTACTAAGCCGTGGGCTTGATGTCACCAGACAATACACAGGTGACCCCACAAATATTACCCCACTTGCCACCTGTTGTGAATTCTGTGGCAGAGTTCACTCCTGTGGTCACAAGTGGTACTTCGGCTGATTCTCTCTGGAATCTTCCGTTTGTGGAGGAAAGTGGTACTGCAGCTTCTGAGTTTCCTCCCTCAGGTGATCTGGTGAGCTCGTTAGCTTCTTCTCTACTTAACTCCACCTGATGCTTTGATCTATGCTTCCGGTCAATGTTTCAGTGTGGGACTTGTTTTTTCCCTGGATCATTCCTGTGGCCTGCTGCTCTGCAAAGCTAAGTTTTGCTTATGTTATTTTGTTGCTATTTTTCTGTCCAGCTTGCTTTATTGGTTTTTCTCGCCTGCTGGAAGCTCTGAGACGCAGAGGGACAACCTCCGTACCGTTAGTCGGTGCGGAGGGTCTTTTTGTCCCCTCTGCGTGGTTTTTTATAGGTTTTTGTGCTGACCGCAAAGTTATCTTCCCTATCCTCGTTCTGTTCAGCTAGTCGGGCCTCACTTTGCTAAATCTGTTTCATCTCTATGTTTGTGTTTTCATCTTACTCACAGTCATTATATGTGGGGGGCTGCCTTTTCCTTTGGGGAATTTCTCTGAGGCAAGGTAGGCTTATTTTTCTATCTTCAGGATTAGCTAGTTTCTCAGGCTGTGACGAGGCGCCTAGGTTCTGGTCAGGAGCGCTCCACGGCTACCTTTAGTGTGCTTTGATAGGCTTAGGGATTGCGATCTGCAGAGTTCCCACGTCTCAGAGCTCGTTCTATTATTTTGGGTTATTGTCAGTTCACTGTATGTGCTCTGACCTCCATGTCCATTGTGATTCTGAATTGCCTTTCATAACAGTACAGGAAGCCAAAAGTGCTAATGATTTTCAATAGAGGGAAAAAAGAAGTTCTGAGACCATTTTTTTTTCTTTGCACTGTGTTTTGTCTTTTTTTTCCCCTAGACATTTGGGTGGTTCAGGACACAGGTGTAGCAATGGACATTAAAGGTCTGTCTTCATGTGTGGATCAGCTCACGGCAAGAGTTCAAAATATTCAAGATTTTGTGGTCCAGAATTCTTTGCTTGAATCGAGAATTCCTATTCCAGATTTGTTTTTTGGAGATAGAACTAAATTTCTGAGTTTCAAAAATAATTGTAAACTATTTCTGGCTTTGAAACCTCGCTCTTCTGGTGACCCAATTCAACAGGTTAGGATCGTCATTTCTTTTTTGCGCGGCGACCCTCAGGACTGGGCGTTTTCTCTTGCGTCAGGAGATCCTGCATTGAGTAATATCGATGCGTTTTTCCTGGCGCTTGGGTTGCTGTACGATGAGCCTAATTCAGTGGATCAGGCAGAAAAAAATTTGCTGGCTCTTTGTCAGGCTCAGGATGAGATAGAGGTATATTGTCAGAAATTTAGAAAGTGGTCAGTGCTCACTCAATGGAATGAATCTGCGCTGGCAGCAATATTCAGAAAGGGTCTCTCTGAAGCCCTTAAGGATGTCATGGTGGGATTTCCTATGCCTGCTGGTTTGAATGAGTCTATGTCTTTGGCCATTCAGATCGGTCGACGCTTGCGTGAGCGTAAACCTGTGCACCATTTGGCGGTATTACCTGAGCTTAAACCTGAGCCTATGCAATGTGATAGGACCTTGACCAGAGTTGAACGGCAAGAACATAGACGTCTGAATGGTCTGTGTTTCTACTGTGGTGATTCCACTCATGCTATCTCTGATTGTCCTAAGCGCACTAAGCAGTTCGATAGGTCTGCCACCATTGGTACTGTACAGTCAAAATTTCTTCTGTCCGTTACCTTGATCTGCTCTTTGTCATCATATTCTGTCATGGCATTTGTGGATTCAGGCGCTGCCCTGAATTTGATGGACTTGGAATATGCTAAGCGTTGTGGGTTTTTCTTGGAGCCCTTGCAGTTTCCTATTCCATTGAGAGGAATTGATGCTACGCCTTTGGCCAAGAATAAGCCTCAATACTGGACCCAGCTGACCATGTGCATGGCTCCTGCACATCAGGAGGTTATTCGCTTTCTGGTGTTGCATAATCTGCATGATGTGGTCGTGTTGGGGTTGCCATGGCTACAAGCCCATAATCCAGTATTAGATTGGAAATCCATGTCGGTGTCCAGCTGGGGTTGTCAGGGGGTACATGGTGATGTTCCATTTCTGTCAATTTCGTCATCCACTCCTTCTGAGGTCCCAGAGTTCTTGTCTGATTACCGGGATGTATTTGATGAGCCCAAGTCCAATATCCTACCTCCGCATAGGGATTGTGATTGTGCTATCAATTTGATTCCTGGTAGTAAATTCCCAAAAGGTCGATTGTTTAATTTGTCCGTGCCTGAGCACACCGCTATGCGCAGTTATGTGAAGGAATCTCTGGAGAAGGGGCATATTCGCCCGTCATCGTCGCCATTAGGAGCAGGGTTCTTTTTTGTAGCCAAGAAGGATGGTTCGCTGAGACCTTGTATAGATTACCGCCTTCTTAATAAGATCACGGTTAAATTTCAGTACCCCTTGCCATTGTTATCTGATCTGTTTGCTTGGATTAAGGGGGCTAGTTGGTTCACTAAGATAGATCTTCGTGGTGCGTATAATCTGGTGCGAATTAAGCAAGGTGATGAATGGAAAACTGCATTTAATACGCCCGAGGGTCATTTTGAGTATCTCGTGATGCCGTTCGGACTTGCCAATGCTCCATCAGTGTTTCAGTCCTTTATGCATGACATCTTCCGAGAGTACCTGGATAAATTCCTGATTGTGTACTTGGATGACATTTTGATCTTCTCGGATGATTGGGAGTCTCATGTGAAGCAGGTCAGAACGGTTTTTCAGGTCCTGCGTGCTAATTCTTTGTTTGTGAAGGGATCAAAGTGTCTCTTTGGTGTGCAGAAGGTTTCATTTTTGGGGTTCATCTTTTCCCCTTCTACTATCGAGATGGATCCTGTTAAGGTCCAAGCCATCCATGATTGGACTCAGCCGACATCTCTGAAAAGTCTGCAAAAGTTCCTGGGCTTTGCTAATTTTTATTGTCGCTTCATCTGCAATTTTTCTAGTATTGCTAAACCATTGACCGATTTGACCAAGTAGGGTGCTGATGTGGTCAATTGGTCTTCTGCTGCTGTGGAAGCTTTTCAAGAGTTGAAGCGTCGTTTTTCTTCTGCCCCTGTGTTGTGTCAACCAGATGTTTCTCTTCCGTTCCAGGTCGAGGTTGATGCTTCTGAGATTGGAGCAGGGGCTGTTTTGTCACAGAGAGGTTCTGGTTGCTCAGTGATGAAACCATGCGCTTTCTTTTCCAGGAAGTTTTCGCCTGCTGAGCGTAATTATGATGTGGGCAACCGAGAGTTGCTGGCCATGAAGTGGGCATTCGAGGAGTGGCATCATTGGCTTGAAGGAGCTAAGCATCGCGTGGTGGTATTGACTGATCATAAGAACTTGACTTATCTCGAGTCTGCCAAGCGCTTGAATCCTAGACAAGCTCGTTGGTCGTTGTTTTTTGCCCGTTTTGACTTTGTGATTTCGTACCTTCCGGGCTCTAAAAATGTGAAGGCGGATGCTCTGTCTAGGAGTTTTGTACCCGACTCTCCGGGTTTATCTGAGCCGGCGGGTATCCTCAAGGAAGGAGTAATTGTATCTGCCATCTCCCCTGATTTGCGGCGGGTGCTGCAAAAATTTCAGGCTAATAAACCTGATCGTTGCCCAGCGGAGAAACTGTTTGTCCCTGATAGGTGGACGAATAGAGTTATCTCTGAACTTCATTGTTCGGTGTTGGCTGGTCATCCTGGAATCTTTGGTACCAGAGAGTTAGTGGCTAGATCCTTTTGGTGGCCCTCTCTGTCGCGGGATGTGCGTGCTTTTGTGCAGTCCTGTGGGATTTGTGCTCGGGCTAAGCCCTGCTGTTCTCGTGCCAGTGGGTTGCATTTGCCCTTGCCGGTCCCGAAGAGGCCTTGGACACATATCTCTATGGATTTTATTTCTGACCTTCCCGTTTCTCAAAAGATGTCAGTCATTTGGGTGGTCTGTGATCGCTTTTCTAAGATGGTCCATCTGGTACCCTTGTCTAAATTGCCTTCCTCCTCTGATTTGGTGCCTTTGTTCTTCCAGCATGTGGTTCGTTTGCATGGCATTCCAGAGAATATCGTTTCTGACAGAGGTTCCCAGTTTGTTTCGAGGTTTTGGCGAGCCTTTTGTGGTAGGATGGGCATTGACTTGTCTTTTTCCTCGGCTTTCCATCCTCAGACTAATGGCCAGACCGAGCGAACCAATCAGACCTTGGAAACATATCTGAGGTGCTTTGTTTCTGCTGATCAGGATGACTGGGTGTCCTTTTTGCCTTTGGCTGAGTTCGCCCTTAATAATCGGGCCAGCTTGGCTACCTTGGTTTCACCGTTTTTCTGCAATTCTGGGTTCCATCCTCGTTTCTCTTCTGGACAGGTTGAGTCTTCGGACTGTCCTGGTGTGGATACTGTGGTGGACAGGTTGCAGCAGATTTGGACTCAGGTAGTGGACAATTTGACCTTGTCCCAGGAGAAGGCTCAACTTTTCGCTAATCGCAGACGCCGTGTGGGTCCCCGACTTCGTGTTGGGGATCTGGTTTGGTTATCTTCTCGTCATATTCCTATGAAGGTTTCCTCTCCTAAGTTTAAACCTCGTTTTATTGGTCCGTATAGGATTTCTGAGGTTCTTAATCCTGTGTCTTTTCGTCTGACCCTTCCAGATTCTTTTTCCATACATAACGTATTCCATAGGTCATTGTTGCGGAGATACGTGGCACCTATGGTTCCATCTGTTGAGCCTCCTGCCCCGGTTTTGGTGGAGGGGGAATTGGAGTATATTGTGGAGAAGATTTTGGATTCTCGTGTTTCAAGACGGAAACTCCAGTATCTGGTTAAATGGAAGGGTTATGCTCAGGAGGATAATTCCTGGGTTTTTGCCTCTGATATCCATGCTCCCGATCTTGTTCGTGCCTTTCATGTGGCTCATCCTGGTCGGCCTGGGGGCTCTGGTGAGGGTTCGGTGACCCCTCCTCAAGGGGGGGGTACTGTTGTGAATTCTGTGGCAGAGTTCACTCCTGTGGTCACAAGTGGTACTTCGGCTGATTCTCTCTGGGATCTTCCGTTTGTGGAGGAAAGTGGTACTGCAGCTTCTGAGTTTCCTCCCTCAGGTGATCTGGTGAGCTCGTTAGCTTCTTCTCTACTTAACTCCACCTGATGCTTTGATCTATGCTTCCGGTCAATGTTTCAGTGTGGGACTTGTTTTTTCCCTGGATCATTCCTGTGGCCTGCTGCTCTGCAAAGCTAAGTTTTGCTTATGTTATTTTGTTGCTATTTTTCTGTCCAGCTTGCTTTATTGGTTTTTCTCGCCTGCTGGAAGCTCTGAGACGCAGAGGGACAACCTCCGTACCGTTAATCGGTGCGGAGGGTCTTTTTGTCCCCTCTGCGTGGTTTTTTATAGGTTTTTGTGCTGACCGCAAAGTTATCTTCCCTATCCTCGTTCTGTTCAGCTAGTCGGGCCTCACTTTGCTAAATCTGTTTCATCTCTATGTTTGTGTTTTCATCTTACTCACAGTCATTATATGTGGGGGGCTGCCTTTTCCTTTGGGGAATTTCTCTGAGGCAAGGTAGGCTTATTTTTCTATCTTCAGGATTAGCTAGTTTCTCAGGCTGTGACGAGGCGCCTAGGTTCTGGTCAGGAGCGCTCCACGGCTACCTTTAGTGTGGTTTGATAGGCTTAGGGATTGCGGTCTGCAGAGTTCCCACATCTCAGAGCTCGTTCTATTATTTTGGGTTATTGTCAGTTCACTGTATGTGCTCTGACCTCCATGTCCATTGTGATTCTGAATTGCCTTTCATAACAGCCACCGCTACAGGGCAAGTGGGAAGAGCGAGGCTAAGTGCAGGAATTGGCGCATCTGGGGCAGCTGAGAGCTGATGTTTTTAGCCTGGGGGTGCCAATATACTTGGCCCCTTCCCAGTCTATTAATATCAACCCGCAGTTGTCTGCCTAGCCTTTGCTGGTTCGATTTTATAGGGGGACCCCATGTCAATTTTTTTCTGGACTTCCCCTGCAAACTAGCCGGGAAAAGCTAAGCGAACATCTGTCAGCTGATATTAATAGCCTGGGAACCTTTATGGCTATTGGCTCCTTCCCAGAATATTATCATCTGCCCTCAGCCTTCAGCTTTCCCTCTGCTGGTTATGGAAATTACGCCGGAGCCCACACAATTTTTTTTAAACTTTTTTTTAAAAATCAACAGATATTGCGTTTCATGCAAATTTCATGTGTGTGTGTGTGTGTGTCTTTTATTTAACTCTTTATGTACCATTTTATTAATGAGGGTATCTGGCTGACACACAGGCACATACAGTATATGTATGTATGTATATATATATATATATATATATATATATATATATACACTGCTCAAAAAATAAAGGGAACACTTAAACAACAGAATATAACTCCAAGAAAATCAAACTTCTGTAAACTGAACACTTAGGAATAGTGTTGAGTGATACCTTCCGATATCGGAAAGTATCGGTATCGGTTTGGATCGGCCGATATTCAAAAAATATCGGATATCGCCGATACCGATACCCGATCCCAATGCAAGTCAATGGGACCAAAATATCGGAATTAAAATAAACCCTTTCTTTCCTTGTAGGTTCATTCTACATGAAGGAAAACAACTAAGAATAATGTAGGATGTATGGGGGAGGTGGCGGAGACATTAAAGGCAATGAGGATTAGTCCAATCAAATAGAATAGCATGTTTTGTTTTTTTTTTAAAGACGTTCGGATTGAAAAAGATATTGACTATGTAAATTTTTTTTATTTTGTCAGATATTGATGTTTCACTATTCCACGCCCTTCCCCTTCTTTTTTTTTTTTTTTTTTCTTTTCCCACACTTTCATCTTCATCATCATCAGCATCTTTGACATCAACTTCTTCACCTTATTCATCTTCTTCTTCATCTTCTACCTATTTTTTTTTTTTTATTACATTCTTCATATTCATTTTCTTCAACTATTATTATTCTTCCTATTCTACATATTCTTTTTATTCCACTGTTATTATTCTTCCTATTCTACTTCTTCATCATATTCTCATTTGTGACAGGCATTCCCGTAGTTGTTATCTATAAAAGTTGGAAGATTACACCTTCCGTTCTGCCAGTCACAAAAGTTACATTTGTCCGCGTTCAGTTTGGCCTGCAGCATCAGGCTTTATCCAGGGGCACCACGAGGAGGAACGGACTCACCCCCATACACTGCTTAGTCTTCTTCTGCATATAATTTAGATAATATCTTTTGCTCTGATATTAAGTCTTATGCTTAATGTTCTTCTGCTCTTTGTTCTGCAGCCTCTTGTTCTTCTGCTTCTCGGTCTTCCATGTTGTCGTCTCCAGGGTTGTCGTCTCCAGTGTCGTCATCTCCGCCGTCGTCGTCTCAGCCGTCGTCGTCTCCGCCGTCGTCGTCTCCGCCGTCGTCGTCGTCGTCCTCGGGGTGGTCTTCCGGGTCGTCGTCATCGGGGTGGTCTTCCGGGTTGTCGACGTTAGGGTCTTCAACTTGGAAATGTAGCAGAAGGTACAAGAAGGCTGAGAAAATGCCAAGAACCAGCTGATGGAACTGGAACTCGGATGGCTACCCGAAGGTTCAAGAGCCTATGGAACTACCGAGGACCAGCTGACGTTACTGGAACCCGGTTACTAAGCAGGAGGTACCCGTGCTAAAAAGCACTACCAAGGACCGCCTGACGTTGGCGGAACTCGGATACCCAGAAGGAGGCACCTAAGCCAAAGGCTCTGCCCGGAACCAGCTGACGTTACTGGAACCAGGATGGGGAGCAGAAGGTACAAGAGCAAAAGACACTGCCGAGAACCAGCTGACGGTACTGGAACCCGGATGGGTAGCCGAATGTCCAAGAGCCAATGGAACTACCAAGGACCAGCTGACGTTACTGGAACCCGGTTACTAAGCAGGAGGTACCCGTGCCTGAAAGCACTACCAAGGACCACCTGACATTGGTGGAACTTGGATACCCAGAAGGAGGCACCTAAGCCAAAGGCTCTGCCCGGAACCAGCTGACGGTACTGGAACCAGGATGGGGAGCAGAAGGTACAAGAGCAAAAGACACTGCCGAGAACCAGCTGACGGTGCTGGAACCAGGTGGTGGACCCGAAGGCCCACAGGAGAGGAGAGAACAGCTAGGCCGCGAGGCAGCCGCAGTTACCGAACCCCAACAGTCCTACAGGGGGAGCTGGGCCTACTGGCACTACAGAACCAGCCTTGACTACCAGTTCACGCAGCCCACATAGGAAGCTCCTAAACTGGAGGCACCCTGGAGTTGGCTAACTCGACCGCACCACGACGGGGCAAGCATAGGCGTCTCAGTGAAGTTGACACAACCCGGAAACAGCTGACGGTGCTGAAACCAGGCTTGGCACGAGGGAGTACCTGTGACAAGAACACTGCCGAGAACCAGCTGGCGGTGCTGGAACCCGGATGCGTTGCCCCAGTGTGCAAGAGCCAATGGCACGACCGAGGACCAGCTGACGGTGCTGGAACCCGGTTACTAAGCTGTAGGTGCCCGCGCTTAAAAGCACTACCAAGGACCGCCTGGCGTTGGCGGAACTCGGATACCCAGGAGGAGGCACCTAAGCCAAAGGCTCGGCCCGGAACCAGCTGACGGTGCTGGAACCAGGTGGTGGACCCGAAGGCCCACAGGAGAGGAGAGAACAGCTAGGCCGCGAGGCAGCCGCAGTTACCGAACCCCAACAGTCCTACAGGGGGAGCTGGGCCTACTGGCACTACAGAACCAGCCTTGACTACCAGTTCACGCAGCCCACATAGGAAGCTCCTAAACTGGAGGCACCCTGGAGTTGGCTAACTCGACCGCACCACGACGGGGCAAGCATAGGCGTCTCAGTGAAGTTGACACAACCCGGAAACAGCTGACGGTGCTGAAACCAGGCTTGGCACGAGGGAGTACCTGTGACAAGAACACTGCCGAGAACCAGCTGGCGGTGCTGGAACCCGGATGCGTTGCCCCAGTGTGCAAGAGCCAATGGCACGACCGAGGACTAGCTGACGGTGCTGGAACCCGGTTACTAAGCTGTAGGTGCCCGCGCTTAAAAGCACTACCAAGGACCGCCTGGCGTTGGCGGAACTCGGATACCCAGGAGGAGGCACCTAAGCCAAAGGCTCGGCCCGGAACCAGCTGACGGTGCTGGAACCAGGT
This sequence comes from Ranitomeya imitator, assembly GCF_032444005.1. NCBI lineage: Eukaryota > Metazoa > Chordata > Amphibia > Anura > Dendrobatidae > Ranitomeya > Ranitomeya imitator. Next base: position 412,843,640 of record NC_091286.1, on the reverse strand, counting down.
GGTGGACCCGAAGGCCCACAGGAGAGGAGAGAACAGCTAGGCCGCGAGGCAGCCGCAGTTACCGAACCCCAACAGTCCTACAGGGGGAGCTGGGCCTACTGGCACTACAGAACCAGCCTTGACTACCAGTTCACGCAGCCCACATAGGAAGCTCCTAAACTGGAGGCACCCTGGAGTTGGCTAACTCGACCGCACCACGACGGGGCAAGCATAGGCGTCTCAGTGAAGTTGACACAACCCGGAAACAGCTGACGGTGCTGAAACCAGGCTTGGCACGAGGGAGTACCTGTGACAAGAACACTGCCGAGAACCAGCTGGCGGTGCTGGAACCCGGATGCGTTGCCCCAGTGTGCAAGAGCCAATGGCACGACCGAGGACCAGCTGACGGTGCTGGAACCCGGTTACTAAGCTGTAGGTGCCCGCGCTTAAAAGCACTACCAAGGACCGCCTGGCGTTGGCGGAACTCGGATACCCAGGAGGAGGCACCTAAGCCAAAGGCTCGGCCCGGAACCAGCTGACGGTGCTGGAACCAGGTGGTGGACCCGAAGGCCCACAGGAGAGGAGAGAACAGCTAGGCCGCGAGGCAGCCGCAGTTACCGAACCCCAACAGTCCTACAGGGGGAGCTGGGCCTACTGGCACTACAGAACCAGCCTTGACTACCAGTTCACGCAGCCCACATAGGAAGCTCCTAAACTGGAGGCACCCTGGAGTTGGCTAACTCGACCGCACCACGACGGGGCAAGCATAGGCGTCTCAGTGAAGTTGACACAACCCGGAAACAGCTGACGGTGCTGAAACTAGACTTGGCACCAGGGAGTACCTGTGACAAAAACACTGCCGAGAACCAGCTGGCGGTGCTGGAACCCGGATGCGTTGCCCCAGTGTGCAAGAGCCAATGGCACGACCGAGGACTAGCTGACGGTGCTGGAACCCGGTTACTAAGCTGTAGGTGCCCGCGCTTAAAAGCACTACCAAGGACCGCCTGGCGTTGGCGGAACTCGGATACCCAGGAGGAGGCACCTAAGCCAAAGGCTCGGCCCGGAACCAGCTGACGGTGCTGGAACCAGGTGGTGGACCCGAAGGCCCACAGGAGAGGAGAGAACAGCTAGGCCGCGAGGCAGCCGCAGTTACCGAACCCCAACAGTCCTACAGGGGGAGCTGGGCCTACTGGCACTACAGAACCAGCCTTGACTACCAGTTCACGCAGCCCACATAGGAAGCTCCTAAACTGGAGGCACCCTGGAGTTGGCTAACTCGACCGCACCACGACGGGGCAAGCATAGGCGTCTCAGTGAAGTTGACACAACCCGGAAACAGCTGACGGTGCTGAAACCAGGCTTGGCACGAGGGAGTACCTGTGACAAGAACACTGCCGAGAACCAGCTGGCGGTGCTGGAACCCGGATGCGTTGCCCCAGTGTGCAAGAGCCAATGGCACGACCGAGGACCAGCTGACGGTGCTGGAACCCGGTTACTAAGCTGTAGGTGCCCGCGCTTAAAAGCACTACCAAGGACCGCCTGGCGTTGGCGGAACTCGGATACCCAGGAGGAGGCACCTAAGCCAAAGGCTCGGCCCGGAACCAGCTGACGGTGCTGGAACCAGGTGGTGGACCCGAAGGCCCACAGGAGAGGAGAGAACAGCTAGGCCGCGAGGCAGCCGCAGTTACCGAACCCCAACAGTCCTACAGGGGGAGCTGGGCCTACTGGCACTACAGAACCAGCCTTGACTACCAGTTCACGCAGCCCACATAGGAAGCTCCTAAACTGGAGGCACCCTGGAGTTGGCTAACTCGACCGCACCACGACGGGGCAAGCATAGGCGTCTCAGTGAAGTTGACACAACCCGGAAACAGCTGACGGTGCTGAAACCAGGCTTGGCACGAGGGAGTACCTGTGACAAGAACACTGCCGAGAACCAGCTGGCGGTGCTGGAACCCGGATGCGTTGCCCCAGTGTGCAAGAGCCAATGGCACGACCGAGGACCAGCTGACGGTGCTGGAACCCGGTTACTAAGCTGTAGGTGCCCGCGCTTAAAAGCACTACCAAGGACCGCCTGGCGTTGGCGGAACTCGGATACCCAGGAGGAGGCACCTAAGCCAAAGGCTCGGCCCGGAACCAGCTGACGGTGCTGGAACCAGGTGGTGGACCCGAAGGCCCACAGGAGAGGAGAGAACAGCTAGGCCGCGAGGCAGCCGCAGTTACCGAACCCCAACAGTCCTACAGGGGGAGCTGGGCCTACTGGCACTACAGAACCAGCCTTGACTACCAGTTCACGCAGCCCACATAGGAAGCTCCTAAACTGGAGGCACCCTGGAGTTGGCTAACTCGACCGCACCACGACGGGGCAAGCATAGGCGTCTCAGTGAAGTTGACACAACCCGGAAACAGCTGACGGTGCTGAAACCAGGCTTGGCACGAGGGAGTACCTGTGACAAGAACACTGCCGAGAACCAGCTGGCATTGCTGGAACCCGGATGCGTTGCCCCAGTGTGCAAGAGCCAATGGCACGACCGAGGACTAGCTGACGGTGCTGGAACCCGGTTACTAAGCTGTAGGTGCCCGCGCTTAAAAGCACTACCAAGGACCGCCTGGCGTTGGCGGAACTCGGATACCCAGGAGGAGGCACCTAAGCCAAAGGCTCGGCCCGGAACCAGCTGACGGTGCTGGAACCAGGTGGTGGACCCGAAGGCCCACAGGAGAGGAGAGAACAGCTAGGCCGCGAGGCAGCCGCAGTTACCGAACCCCAACAGTCCTACAGGGGGAGCTGGGCCTACTGGCACTACAGAACCAGCCTTGACTACCAGTTCACGCAGCCCACATAGGAAGCTCCTAAACTGGAGGCACCCTGGAGTTGGCTAACTCGACCGCACCACGACGGGGCAAGCATAGGCGTCTCAGTGAAGTTGACACAACCCGGAAACAGCTGACGGTGCTGAAACCAGGCTTGGCACGAGGGAGTACCTGTGACAAGAACACTGCCGAGAACCAGCTGGCGGTGCTGGAACCCGGATGCGTTGCCCCAGTGTGCAAGAGCCAATGGCACGACCGAGGACCAGCTGACGGTGCTGGAACCCGGTTACTAAGCTGTAGGTGCCCGCGCTTAAAAGCACTACCAAGGACCGCCTGGCGTTGGCGGAACTCGGATACCCAGGAGGAGGCACCTAAGCCAAAGGCTCGGCCCGGAACCAGCTGACGGTGCTGGAACCAGGTGGTGGACCCGAAGGCCCACAGGAGAGGAGAGAACAGATAGGCCGCGAGGCAGCCGCAGTTACCGAACCCCAACAGTCCTACAGGGGGAGCTGGGCCTACTGGCACTACAGAACCAGCCTTGACTACCAGTTCACGCAGCCCACATAGGAAGCTCCTAAACTGGAGGCACCCTGGAGTTGGCTAACTCGACCGCACCACGACGGGGCAAGCATAGGCGTCTCAGTGAAGTTGACACAACCCGGAAACAGCTGACGGTGCTGAAACCAGGCTTGGCACGAGGGAGTACCTGTGACAAGAACACTGCCGAGAACCAGCTGGCGGTGCTGGAACCCGGATGCGTTGCCCCAGTGTGCAAGAGCCAATGGCACGACCGAGGACCAGCTGACGGTGCTGGAACCCGGTTACTAAGCTGTAGGTGCCCACGCTTAAAAGCACTACCAAGGACCGCCTGGCGTTGGCGGAACTCGGATACCCAGGAGGAGGCACCTAAGCCAAAGGCTCGGCCCGGAACCAGCTGACGGTGCTGGAACCAGGTGGTGGACCCGAAGGCCCACAGGAGAGGAGAGAACAGCTAGGCCGCGAGGCAGCCGCAGTTACCGAACCCCAACAGTCCTACAGGGGGAGCTGGGCCTACTGGCACTACAGAACCAGCCTTGACTACCAGTTCACGCAGCCCACATAGGAAGCTCCTAAACTGGAGGCACCCTGGAGTTGGCTAACTCGACCGCACCACGACGGGGCAAGCATAGGCGTCTCAGTGAAGTTGACACAACCCGGAAACAGCTGACGGTGCTGAAACCAGGCTTGGCACGAGGGAGTACCTGTGACAAGAACACTGCCGAGAACCAGCTGGCGGTGCTGGAACCCGGATGCGTTGCCCCAGTGTGCAAGAGCCAATGGCACGACCGAGGACCAGCTGACGGTGCTGGAACCCGGTTACTAAGCTGTAGGTGCCCGCGCTTAAAAGCACTACCAAGGACCGCCTGGCGTTGGCGGAACTCGGATACCCAGGAGGAGGCACCTAAGCCAAAGGCTCGGCCCGGAACCAGCTGACGGTGCTGGAACCAGGTGGTGGACCCGAAGGCCCACAGGAGAGGAGAGAACAGCTAGGCCGCGAGGCAGCCGCAGTTACCGAACCCCAACAGTCCTACAGGGGGAGCTGGGCCTACTGGCACTACAGAACCAGCCTTGACTACCAGTTCACGCAGCCCACATAGGAAGCTCCTAAACTGGAGGCACCCTGGAGTTGGCTAACTCGACCGCACCACGACGGGGCAAGCATAGGCGTCTCAGTGAAGTTGACACAACCCGGAAACAGCTGACGGTGCTGAAACCAGGCTTGGCACGAGGGAGTACCTGTGACAAGAACACTGCCGAGAACCAGCTGGCGGTGCTGGAACCCAGATGCGTTGCCTTGCCTATTAAAGATTGTCTTCCTAGAGCCCCAACTAGCGGTGTTGGAGCAAAGGGTAAGCAGGGGGAGATGAGTGTAGGCCGAAGCCTGCACTGGAGGCAGCTTTGTGTCTGCGTTGCGTTTGCAGGACACTTTGCCGGCTACACACTGGGGGAACAGCTGGCGTTGCTGAACCCCACTAACACAATGGCGTGTGTTTTTCTCTGTGCAGCTAGCACTTGCGGGCAAAAACTAGCGGTGTTAGAGCCCGTGTTGAAGCAGGAGGAGGAGGAGAGGAGCAGAGTGTAGGCCGAAGCCTAGTTGAACCAATTTCAAAGGAAACCTTTAACCCCCCCCTCAGGTGTTACAAAGTACAAGAGACACACCTTGTGCAGTATTAATGCTGCACAAGTGAAAGGTTGCTCTATTAATTTGTCTACTTGCACACGCTGAATGAAAGACATACACAATTTACCCCATTCTACAGTCAAACTGTAGTGGATTCGTGACTTGGTTTTTTGATGAGACGCAGCACAGGTGTCCAAAATAACGCCTTGGTGCTTGGCGCAGCTTCCTGAGCGTTGTTATTTGCTGTACAGGAGTCTGCGCTCTTGTGTTATCCCTTGGCAATGCCCTGTTAGCGCTGCCCATCTTATGACATCATTTCATGTTGGCCGGTGCGGTTAACGATGGCCATAAATCCCAGACCCACAGTGTCTTTTCATAAAGCCACACTGCGGTGCTGGGATTCGTGGCCTTGAGCAGTAAATATTTTGGCCGCTCACACACATCCTTACACCTGCTTCAGACTGGGCGGCCTCTGCTGATCCCTTCTCGCATGCCGCGGCCATGAGGCTGCACAGTCTGAAGAAGGCGGAAGGAGATGAGTTAAGACAGGCGAAGATATGCACTGCTCGTGCCCATCAATCACACCCTCGCAGTCAAAATAATTAAGACAACGAGGAGCATTTTATTCAGGCAGGGTGGACGAACAGGCGCAAGTAGCCAACCAATGATGTCAGAAGACGGGAAGCGCTACCAAGGGGGGTGCTGCGTATCATTAGAAAGGAAAGTCACACCTCAGGGACAGTGGAATGGTCTCAAAGAGACACATTTTGTACGTGTTGAGTTCCACGTGGGCAAGGAGAAAACATCAGCCACCTTGTACAAATGCAGCAGTACTGCTGTACAAGGTGGCTGTTATACATATAAACACCTGGGGGTGGGGGCCAGGCTCCCTTCAATTTCAGTTCATGTGCCTGCGTGGCGTTTGCAGGTCACGTTGCAAGCTGCACAGCAGGGGAACAGCTGGCGGTGCTGAACCCCACTAACACATTGGCTGGTGTTTTTCTCTGTGCAGCTAGCATGTCCGGGCAGAAACTGGCGTTGTTTGAGCCCAGGGTCAGCAGGAGGAGGAGAGGAGCAAAGTGTAGGCCGAAGCCTGCACTGGTGGCAGCTTTTGTTCTCTTGTGCCAGCGTGGCTTGTGCTGGACACGTTGCCGACTACACAGCAGGGGAACAGCTGGCGTTGCTGAACCCCACTAACACATTGGCTGGTGTTTTTCTCTGTGCAGCTAGCATTTCCGGGCAAAAACTAGCGGTGTTTGAGCCCAGGGTCAGCAGGAGGAGGAGAGGAGCAAAGTGTAGGCCGAAGCCTGCACTGGTGGCAGCTTTTGTTCTGTTGTGCCAGCGTGGCTTGTGCTGGACACGTTGCCGACTACACAGCAGGGGAACAGCTGGCGGTGCTGAACCCCACTAACACATTGGCTGGTGTTTTTCTCCGTGCAGCTAGCATTTCCGGGCAAAAACTAGCGGTGTTTGAGCCCAGGGTCAGCAGGAGGAGTAGAGGAGCAGAGTGTTGGCCAAAGCCTAGTTGAACCAATTTCAAAGGTTACCTTTAACCCCCCCCTCAGGTGTTGCAAGGTACAAGAGCCACACCTTGAACAGCATTATTGATGCACAAGTCAAAGGTTGCTCTATTTAATTTTGCTCCTTGCACACGCTGAATTAAACACGTACACTATTTAGCCCATTATACTGTCAAACAGTAGTGGAGGCGTGACTACTAGTCTTTTTAAGGAGACGCAGCACAGGTGTACAAATTTACACCTAGGTGCTGTGCGCTGATTCCTTACCGTTGTTATTTGCAGTACAGGAAACTGCGCTCTTGTGTTATCCCTTGGCAATACCCTGTTAGTGCAGGCCGTCTCATGACCTCATTTCATGTTGGCCGGTGCGGTTAACGATGGCCATAAATCCCAGACCCACAGTGGCTTTTCCTAAAGTCACACTGCGGTGCTGGGATTCGTGGCCTTGTGCAGTAAATATGTTCGCCGCTCACACATGTCCTTACACCTGCTTCAGACTGGGCGGCCTCAGCTGATCCCTTATCGCATGCCGCGGCCATGAGGCCGCACAGTCAGAAGAAGGCGGAAGGAGGGGAGTGAAAACAGGGGAACATATGCACTGCTCGTGCCCATCAATCACACCCTCGCAGTCAAAATATATGAGACAACGGGGGGCGTTGTGTCGGGCAGGGGGGACGCACAGGCACAGCCAGCCAACCAATGATGTCAGGAGACAAGCAGCGCTAACAATGGGGGTGCTGCGTGTCATTAAAAAGGAAAGTCACACCTCAGGGACATTGTAATGGTCTGTAATGAGACACATTTTGTACTTGTTGAGTTCCACGTGTGCAAGGAGAAAAAGTCAGCCACCTTGTACAAATGCAGCAGTACTGCTGTACAAGGTGGCTGTTATACATAGAAACACCTGGGGGGGTGGGGGGCAGGCTCCCTTCAATTTCAGTTCATGTTCCTGCGTGGCGTTTGCAGGAAACGTTGCAAGCTACACAGCAGGGGAACAGCTGGCGGTGCTGAACCCCACTAACACATTGGCTGGTGTTTTTCTCTGTGCAGCTAGCATGTCCGGGCAGAAACTGGCGTTGTTTTAGCCCAGGGTCAGCAGGAGGAGGAGAGGAGCAAAGTGTAGGCCGAAGCCTGCACTGGTGGCAGCTTTTGGTCAGTTGTGCCAGCGTGGCTTGTGCTGGACACGATGCCGACTACACAGCAGAGGAACAGCTGGCGGTGCTGAACCCCACTAACACATTGGCTGGTGTTTTTCTCTGTGCAGCTAGCATGTCCAGGCAGAAACTGGCGTTGTTTTAGCCCAGGGTCAGCAGGAGGAGGAGAGGAGCAAAGTGTAGGCCGAAGCCTGCACTGGTGGCAGCTTTTGGTCGGTTGTGCCAGCGTGGCTTGTGCTGGACACGATGCCGGCTACACAGCGGGGGAACAGCTGGCGGTGCTGAACACCACTAACACATTGGCTGGTGTTTTTCTCTGTGCAGCTAGCATTTCCGGGCAAAAACTAGCGGTGTTTGAGCCCAGGGTCAGCAGGAGGAGTAGAGGAGCAGAGTGTTGGCCAAAGCCTAGTTGAACCAATTTCAAAGGTTACCTTTAACCCCCCCTCAGGTGTTACAAAGTACAAGAGCCACTCCTTCTGCAGCATTAATGCTGCACAAGTAAAAGGTTGCTCTATTAATTTTTCTACTTGCACAAGCTGAATGCAACACGTAGACTATTTAGCCCATTATACTGTTAATCAGTAGTGGAGGCGTGACTTGTCTTTTTAAAGAAAAGCAGCACAGGTGTCGAAAACAACACCTTTTTGCATGGGCGCAGCTTCCTGAGCGTTGTTAGTTGCTGTACAGGAGTCTGCGCTCTTGTGATCCTTTGGCCATGCGCTGTGAGCGCTTCCTGTCTTATGACCTCATTTCATGTTGGCCGTTGCGGTTAGCGATGGACATGAATCCCAGACCCACAGTGTGTTTTTAAAAAATCACACTGCGGTGCTGGGATTCGTGCCCTGGTGCACTAAATATGTTTGCCGCTCACACATGTCCTTACACCTGCTTCAGACTGGGCGGCCTCATCTGATCCCTTATCGCCTGCCGCGGCCATGAGGACACCCAGTCTGAAGAAGGCGGAAGGAGATGAGTGAACACAGGCAAACATATGCACTGCACATGCCCATCAATCACACCCTCGCTGTCCAAAAAAATAAGACACCGAGGGCCGTTGTTTCGAGCAGGGGAGATGCACAGGCGCAGCCAGCTAACCAATGATGTCAAAAGACGGGCAGCGCTAACAAGGGTGGTGCTGCGTGTCATTACAAAGGAAAGTCACACCTCAGGGACATTGTAATGGTCTCTAATGAGACACATTTTGTACGTGTTGAGTTCCACGTGGGCAAGGAGAAAAAGTCAGCCACCTTGTACAAATGCAGCAGTACTGCTGTACAAGGTGGCTGATATACATAGAAACACCTGTGGGTGGGGGGCAGGCTCCCTTCAATTTCAGTTCATGTGCCTGCGTGGCGTTTGCAGGTCACGTTGCAAGCTACACAGCAGGGGAACAGCTGGCGTTGCTGAACCCCACTGACACATTGACTGGTGTTTTTCTCTGTGCAGATTGCATGTCCGGGCAAAAACTAGCGGTGTTAGAGCCCAGGGTCAGCAGGAGGAGGAGGAGAGGAGCAAAGTGTAGGCCGAAGCCTGCACTGGTGGCAGCTTTTGGTCGGTTGTGCCAGCGTGGCTTGTGCTGGACACGATGCCGGCTACACAGTGGGGGAACAGCTGGCGGTGCTGAACCCCACTAACACATTGGCTGGTGTTTTTCTCTGTGCAGCTAGCATTTCCGGGCAAAAACTAGCGGTGTTTGAGCCCAGGGTCAGCAGGAGGAGTAGAGGAGCAGAGTGTAGGCCGAAGCCTAGTTGAACCAATTTCAAAGGTTACCTTTAACCCCCCCCTCAGGTGTTGCAAGGTACAAGAGCCACACCTTGTGCAGCATTAATGCTGCACAAGTAAAAGGTTGCTCTATTTGTTTTGCTCCTTGCACACGCTGACTAAAACACGTACACTATTTAGCCCATAATACTGTCAAACAGTTGTGGAGGCGTGACTTGTCTTTTTAACGAGACGCAGCACAGGTGTCAAAATTTGCACCTAGGTACTGGGCGCAGATTCCTGAGCGTTGTTATTTGCTGTACAGGAGTCTGCGCTATTGTGATCCCTTGGCCATGCGCTGTGAGCGCTTCCTGTCTTCTGACCTCATTTCATGTCGGCCGTTGCGGTTAGCGATGGACATGAATCCCAGACCCACAGTGTGTTTTCAAAAAATCACACTGCGTGGCTGGGATTCGTGGCCTTGTGCAGTAAATAGGTTTGCCGCTTACACATGTCCTTACACCTGCTCCAGACTGGGCGGCCTCAGCTGATCCCTTATCGCCTACCACGGCCAGGAGGCCGCACAGTCTGAAGAAGGCGGAAGGAGATGAGTTAAGACAGGCGAACATATGCACTGCTCGTGCCCATAAACCACACCCTCGCTGACAAAATAAATATGACAACGAGGGGCGTTGTTTCTAGCAGGGCGGATGCACAGGCGCAGCCAGCTAACCATGATGACAAAAGACGGGAAACGCTACCAAGGGGGGTGCTGCGTATCATTACAAAGGAAAGTCACACCTCAGGGACAGTGGAATGGTCTCAATGAGACACATTTTGTATGTGTTGAGTTCCACGTGGGCAAGGAGAAAAAGTCAGCCACCTTGTACAAATGCAGCAGTACTGCTGTACTAGGTGGCTGTTATACATAGAAACACCTGGGGGGGTGGGGCCAGGTTCCCTTTTAATTTCAGTTCCTGTGCCTGCATGGCGTTTGCAGGTCACGTTGCCGGCTACACAGCAGGGGAACAGCTGGCGTTGCTGAACCCCACTAACACATTGGCTGGTGTTTTTCTCTGTGCAGCTAGCACTTCCGGGCAAAAACTAGCGGTGTTTGAGCCCAGGGTCAGCAGGAGGAGGAGAGGAGCAGAGTGTAGGCCGAAGCCTGCACTGGTGGCAGCTTTTGTTCTGTTGTGCCAGCGTGGCTTGTGCTGGACACGTTGCCGACTACACAGCAGGGGAACAGCTGGCGGTGCTGAACCCCACTGACACATCACCTAGTGTTTTTTCTGTGTAGACAACACTTCCAGGTGGCAACTGACAGTGTTGAAACCCAGGGAATCAAAGAGGAGCAGAGTGTAGGTCGAAGCCTGCAGTGGAGCAAGTTGAAAGGGAACCTTTAACCCCCCCCCCCAGGCATTTGTTGCTGAAAGAGCCATCTTGTACAGCAGTAATACTGCACATGGAAAATGGTGGCTCCGAAAATTATGCTCCTTGCAAACGCTGAAGTACACACTCATATAATGTGTCCCCTCACACCGTCAAACCATCCCGGAAGTGGGACTTTCCTTTGTAATGTGACACAGCACAGCCGTCATTCCAACCCCCTTGGTGCCGGGCACCACCTCCTCAACGTTGTTTGGTTCTGTCACGGAGCCCGCACTGTAATGTTATCCCTTGGCCATGCACAGTTAGCGGTGCCCGTCTTCTGACATCATGTAGGTGTCAGGCTGGCAGTGCCTGTGCGTCCAAGCTGCCCGAGATCCAACCTTGCAGTGTCATCTAATGTAGTCCCACTGCGGGCCAGGGATCCATGGTCATGCGCAGTGCATATCATCGCCTCTCACTCACCTCCTTCCTGCTTCTTCAGACTGTGCGGCGTCACGGCCGTGGCATGCTATTAGGGATCAGCTGACGCCGCCTAGTCTGAAGAAGCGTGAAGAAGGGGAGTGAGAGGCTAGTATATGCACTGCGCATGGCCATGGATACCAGGCCCACTGTGGGATCACATTAGACGACACTGCGAGGTGTGATTTCGGGCAGCGTGGACGCACAGGCGCAGCCAGGACGACAACAAATGATGTCAGAGGACGGGCAGCGCAAACTGTGCATGGCCAAGGGATAACATAACAGCGCAGGGTCCATGACGGAATCAAACAACGCTAAGGAGGCAGCGCACGGTGCCATGGGGGTAGCAATGACGGCTGTGCTGCGTCACATTACAAAGGAAAGTCCCACCTCCGGGACGGTTGGACGGTGTGAGGGGACACATTACATGAGTGTGTAGTTCAGCGTTTGCAAGGAGCATAATTTCAAGAGCGACCTTTCCCTTGTGCAGTATTAGTGCTGCACATGGTGGCTCTTTCAGTAACAAACGCCTGGGGGGGGGGACAGGTCCCCTTACATTTTAGTTGTGCCAGCGTGGCGGTCGCATGACACGTTGCCGGATACACAGCTGGGGATCAGCTGACGTTACTGAACCCCAATAACAGAGGAGCGACTGTTGACTGTGCACACAGCACTTCCAGGCACCAACTGGCGGTGTTAGAGCCCAGGGACAGCAGGAGGAGCAGATTGGAGGTATTGCCGCACACACAGCTGGGGATCAGCTGACGTTACTGAACCCCAATAACAGAGGAGCGACTGTTGACTGTGCACACAGCACTTCCAGGCACCAACTGGCGGTGTTAGAGCCCAGGGACAGCAGGAGGAGCAGATTGGAGGTATTGCCGCACACACAGCTGGGGATCAGCTGACGTTACTGAACCCCAATAACAGAGGAGCGACTGTTGACTGTGCACACAGCACTTCCAGGCACCAACTGGCGGTGTTAGAGCCCAGGGACAGCAGGAGGAGCAGAGGAACAGAGTGTAGGCCGAAGCCTGATTGGAGCAAGTTGAAAGGAAACCTTTAACCCCCCCCCCCAAGACGTTTGTAGCTGAAAGAGCCATGTTGTGCAGCACTAAGGATGCAAAAGGAAAAGGTTGCTCTTTTAATTATGCTCCTTGCAAACACCGAAGTAAACACTAAAAATGTGTCCCTTTATACCGTTAAACCGTTCCGGAGGTGCGAATTTCCTTCGTAATGGGACACAGCACAGCTGTCATTCCTATCCCCTTGATGCCGTGCGCTGCCTCCTCAGCGTTGTTTTAAGCTGTCACGGAGCCTGCGCTGTTCTGTTAGCCCTTGGCCATGCCCAATTAGCGCTGCCTGTCTTCTGACATAATTTGGTGTCAGGCTGTCAGTGCCTGTGCGTCCACGCTGCTCCAGATCCCACCTCGCAGTCTCGTCTAACGTAATCCCACTGCGGGCCTTGGAACCATGGGCATGCACAGTGCATAACCTCGACTCTCACTCCCCTCCTTCCCTCTTCTTCAGACTGTGCGGTGTCACGGCCGTGGCATGCTAGGGATCAGCTGACGGCGCACAGTCTAAAGAAGGCGGAGGGAAATGAGCGAGAGCCCGAGGGGAAGATATGCACTGCGCATGCCCATGGATCCCAGGCCCGCAGTGTGACTCAATCAGAAGACACTGCGAGGCGGGATCTCGGGCACCGCGGCCGCACAGGCGCAGCCAGCCTGACACCAAATTATGTCAGAAGACAGGCAGCGCAAATAGGGCATGCCCAAGGGATAACAGAACAGCGCAGGCTCCGTGACAGCTTAAAACAACGCTGAGGAGGCAGCGCATGGCACCAAGGGGGTAGGAATGACGGCTGTGCTGCGTCACATTACGAAGGAAAGTCCCAGCTCCGGGACGGTATAACGGTATCAGTGAACACATTTTATAAGTGTTAAGTTCTGCGTGTGCAAAGAGCTAAAAAAAAAGAGCTACCTTTTCCTTGTGCAGCATTACTGCTGCACAAGATGGCTCTTTCAGTAACAAACGACGGGGGGGGGGGGGGGACAGGTTCCCTTACATTTAGGTTGTTGTGCCAGCGTGGCGGTCGCAGGACACATTGCCGGCTACACAGCTGGGGATCAGCTGACGTTACTGAAACCCAATAACACTGGGTCGTATGTTTTTACTGTGCAGCCTGCACTTCTGAGCCGCAACTGGCGGTGTTGGAGCCCAGGAATAGCAGTTCAGGTGGTAGAAAGATGAACACAGCAGGAGACCTGGATGACACCCAATTACTTAATCAGGCAGAGGAGTGGCAAATTCCTGCGAGATCCAGGCCTGGTTCATTTTCAGGAAAGTAAGCCGGTCAACGTTATCGGAGGATAGTCGCATGCGACGGTCTGTTAGTACACCACCTGCGGCACTAAAGACACGTTCCGATAAGACACTAGCCGCAGGGCAAGCCAGCACCTCCAATGCATACTGGCTTAGCTCTGGCCATGTATCCAGCTTAGAGACCCAAAACTTGAACGGGGAAGAGCCGTCTGGGAGTACAGTAAGAGGGCAAGCCATGTAGTCTGTCACCATCTGACGGAACCGTTGCCTCCTGCTGACTGGAGCCGCCGGTGATGGTGTAGACATTTGGGGCGGGCACACAAAAGTGTGCCAGAGTTGTGCCATACTGGGCTTGCCTTGGGCAGAGGCACTGCTTCTGCTCCCTCTTTGGGCAGAGCCTCCCCCACTGCCTCGACGCACTGAGCTGCTTTGTAAAGCACTAGCAGCACTCCTCTCAGTTGGACAGGAGAAGATGATGGAATTCACCAGTGTGTCGTGGTACTCCCGCAATTTACGCTCCCGGGTCAACGCAGGGATGAGGTTTTGGACGTTGTCCCGGTAGCGAGGATCGAGGAGGGTGAACACCCAATAATCAGGCATGTTGAGAATGTGGTCGATGCGGCGGTCGTTTCTCAGGCACTGCAGCATGAAATCCACCATGTGCTGCAGAGTGCCAACCGGCCCAGAAACGCTGTCCCCTGCTTGAGACATGATCTCTGCCCGCTCGTCATCACCCCACCCTCGCTGTACACACTGACCACTGGACAATTGTGTCGCTCCCTCCTCTGGACGGAGCTCTTCCTCCTCCATTGACTCCTCCTCATCCTCCTCACAAATTGGCCCCTGCGTACCCCTTTGTGAGGAACCACGTGGCGCTGACTCTCCAGAAGCTGATGGAAAAGGTGACTCCTCATCCTCCACCTCTTCCACCACATCATCCCTTAACCCTTGCAAAGTTTGCTGAAGCAGGCAGATAAGGGGGACAGTCATGCTGACTAGTGCATCATCTGCACTTGCCATCCGCGTGGAATAATCAAAAGGACGCAAAACCTGGCAGACGTCCTTCATAGTGGCCCACTCTGTGGTTGTGAAGTCTGATCGGCGCTGACTGCGACTTCTTTGTGCCTGATGCAGCTGGTACTCCATAACTGCTTGCTGCTGCTCACACAACCGCTCCAACATATGTAACGTGGAATTCCACCGGGTAGGTAGGTCACATATGATGCGGTGTTCCGGAAGGCGGAATCGGCGCTGCAGAGCAGCAATGCGGGATCTGGCCAAGCTGGAACGCCGCAAGTGAGCACACTCTAGGCGGACCTTGTGCAGCAGGGCATCAAGATCCGGATAGTCCCTCAGAAAACTCTGCACAACCAAATTGAGCACATGTGCCAGACATGGGATGTGAGTGAGGTTGCCAAGGGCCAAAGCTGCCACCAGATTTCGGCCATTGTCACACACTACCATGCCTGGCTGGAGATTCGCTGGCAGTAACCACACATCGCTCTCCTGCTTTATGGCATTCCAGAGCTCCTGCGCTGTGTGGCTTCGATGCCCCAATGAAACTAGTTTCAAGACGGCCTGCTGACGTTTGGCCACGGCTGTGCTCATGTCGGTCATAGGTAAACGTTCACGGGTCCATGTGGGGGTGGACTGTGACGGATCCTGCAGAGAGGAATCAGAGGAACTGGTGTAAGAGGAGGAGTCGATGCGTACAGACTGGATTCCTGCAATCCTTGGAGTGGGCAGGACACGTCCTGCGCCACTCGCACGATCTGTACCTGGCTCAACAACATTAACCCAATGGGCAGTGAGGGAAACATATCGCCCCTGTCCATGCTGACTGGTCCACGCATCGGTGGTGAGGTGGACCTTGCTACTGACGGCGTTCAGTAGCGCATGTTTTATGTTTGCCTCAACATGCCTGTGCAGGGCAGGGACAGCCTGCCTGCTGAAGTAAAAGCGGCTGGGCACCTTGTACTGTGGGACTGCCAATGCCATCAAGTCACGGAAGCTGTCAGTCTCCACCAGCCTGAACGAGAGCATTTCCAGGGACAACAGTTTGGCAATGCCTGCATTCAGAGCCTGTGCTCGGGGGTGGTTGGCCGAGAATGCCCGCCTTTTCTCCCATGCCTGTACTACCGATGGCTGTAGAGTAGACTGGGAGTGTGAGGATGACTGGGAAGGTGGTGCTGTGGGTGGAATTACACAAGGTCTCTGGGAGGAAGCCAAACCAGCTGTGCGTGAGCTGGAGGAAGAGGCAACACGAGCTGAAGAGGTGGTAGCTGCCGCTGTTGGTTGGCCTACATCTTCAGTGTGTTTCTGTAACTCCACCGCGTGCCTGGTCCGCACATGTTTCCACATATTTGTGGTATTGAGGTTGCTGACATTTTTCCCTCTTTTTACTTTATGATGACACAGCTTGCATTTGACAAAACAAATGTCATCTGCAACTGTGTCAAAAAAGGACCAGGCACTGCAAGTCTTGGGAGCGCCCTTTTTGGCTTTGGAAAGAGACAGGCTCCTAACGGGTGCCAAAGTGGAGGCTACAGGCTCCGCAGTCTTCCCCCTCCCTCTCCCTCTTTGGCCCGTAAGAGGAAGCTCTTCCTCTGAGCTGCTCCCACCACCTTCCTGTTCCTCACGCCACGATGGGTCAAGGACCTCATCATCTCCACTACCCTCTGCCACCAACTGCTCCTCCTGGGTAGTCTCAGCAGCACAGTACGCACGAGAAAGCGGCACCTGAGTTTCATCATCAGATACGTACTGCGCTGTGGTCACCGGAGGCACTGGCCCACCTGCCTCTTCAGAGTCAGAGAGAAAAAGGTGTTGGGCATCACTGCACACTGCCTCTTCTTCCATTTCTCCAATGCTGCTTGGCTGGCCCCCTGTTTCCAAGCCAAGAGATTCAGAGAACAGAAGTAGAGACGGCTCCTGTCCTGGGCTCTCTGACTGCCTGGCCAATTTGGCAGGTGGTGAAGAGACAGATGGCTGCTCTCCAGTGCTCTGTGCCTGAGAGGATGTGGCACTAACTGAAGTCGATGCCGAGGCGTTAGCTGCCATCCACCCGACAACGGCTTCAATTTGGTCTTCACGCAGCAGCGGTGCACGGCGCTCTCCGACAAAGCTGCGCATGAAGGACTGTTCCCTGCTGAAACTGAGTGACGACGAGTCACCGGCGCCCGCAGCAGGCACAGAATCACCACGTCCTCTCCCTGCTCCTCTCCCTGCTCCGCGCCCACGCCCACGTGCCTTACTCCCTGCCCTCTTCATCTTGGTTGACAGATAAAGATAAGCAGAAAAGTACTAAGGCCTTAGTGTGCTTATTCCTGTAATGCTCCTCCTAACAGGTGTAAGAAACACTAATGTTGTAAATTGTGGACTAAACTTTATTATTTTTCAAATGTGGCCTACACAAGTGTTAAGTTGTGTTTGGTGAACTTAACCTTTTTTTTGGTGCAGATCGGGCTACAGAGCTAGTTTAAATCACACGGAGACCGTGCAGACAGCCGTAAACGGCGCTGCAAGGCCAAAAAACCCTCCTCTAGGTTATCCTATATAGTGTTTTTCCACTATTTAGCTGGATACAAGTGGAAAGACACTAATAGGAATTTTTTTTTTCTCAAATGTTAAACAGGCTGCACTATTTCAAAAAAAGGAAAATTTTTCTCAAGGTATGAGCCAGTAACGAACCCTGAGCTGAATCCAACCGGCTATGGCTGCACACAGACTACAGGGCGAGCTGGGCTCACACGGAGACCGTGCAGACAGCCGTAAACGGCGCTGCAAGGCCAAAAAACCCTCCTCTAGGTTATCCTATATAGTGTTTTTCCACTATTTAGCTGGATACGAGTGGAAAGACACTAATAGGAATTTTTTTTTTCAAATTTTAAACAGGCTGCACTATTTGAAAAAAAGGAAAATTTTTCTCAAGGTATGAGCCAGTAACGAACCCTGAGCTGAATCCAACCGGCTATGGCTGCACACAGACTACAGGGCGAGCTGGGCTCACACGGAGACCGTGCAGACAGCCGTAAACGGCGCTGCAAGGCCCAAAAACCCCCCTCTAGGTTATCCTATGTAGTGTTTTTCCACAATAGAGCTGGAGACTGGTGGAAAAACACTAATAGGAAATTTGAGAAAAAATGTGCAGCAGGCTGCACTAAGAGCAAAAAAGAACAACTGTGTGAGGCAGTGTGAACCCCCCCTGAGCTGAATACAACCGGGTATATGGCTGCACACAGACTACAGAGTGAGCTGCACACACACACACACACAGAGACCTTGCAGAACGCTGTTAAAACAGCGCTGCAAGGCAAGAGCAAGGTGAACAGTGAAGAACACACAGCGTTTTGCTAAATTAGCCTTTGGAAAGGAAAATAAAGCAATTAGCAAGCTCAACTGGCCCTCAGTTAGAACACAGCGTCCTGTCCCTAACTGAAATCACAGCAGAGTGAGCGCAAAATGGCGGCAGCGCTTTTTTATAGTGCAGAGTGACATCATTTCAGCAGCCAATCCAAGCCTTGCCAGTACTTACATGCCCACCATGCTAAACAGGATGTGCCCACACTTTCATTCATTCCTCATTGGCTGCTGCGTTCAATTTGAATTCTGGGAACTTCCGATTCCGGTATCCGATACGCGGGAAGTATCGGAATTCAGTATCGGAATTCCGATACCGCAAATATCGGCCGATACCCGATACTTGCGGTATCGGAATGCTCAACACTACTTAGGAAGCAACACTGTTTGACAATCAATTTCACATGCTGTTGTGCAAATGGAATAGACAACAGATGGAGATTATTGGCAATTATCAAGACACACTCAATAAAGGAGTGGTTCTGCAGGTGGGGACCACAGACCACATCTCAGTACCAATGCTTTCTGGCTGGTCACTTTTGAATGTTGGTTGTGCTTTCACACTCATGGTAGCATGAGACGGACTCTACAACCCACACAAGTGGCTCAGGTAGTGCAACTTATCCAGGATGGCACATGAATGCAAGCTGTGACAAGAAGGTTTGCTGTATCTGTATCTATAAGTGTAGTGTCCAGAGGCTGGAGACGCTACCAGGAGACAGGCCAGTACACCAGGAGAAGTGGAGGGGGCCGTAGGAGGGCAACAACCCAGCAGTAGGACTGCTACTACAGCCTTTGTGCAAGGAGGATCCGGAGGAGCACTGCCAGAGCCCTGAAAATGACCTCCAACAGGCCACAAATGTGCATGTGTCTGGACAAACAGTTAGAAACTGACTCCATGAGGATGGTCTGAGTGCCCGATGTCCACAGATGGGGGTTGTGCTCACAGCCCAACACCGTGCAGGACGCTTGGCATTTACCACAGAACACCAGCATTGGCTAATTCGCCACTGGCGCCTGTGCCCTTCACAGATGAAAGTAGGTTCCCACTGAGCACATGTGACAGACATGAGAGAGTCAGGAGACGCCGTTTAGAGTGATCTGCTGCCTGCAACATCCTTCAGCATGACTGGTTTGGCAGTGGGTCAGTAATGGTGTGGGGTGGCATTTCTTTGGAGGGCCGCACAGCCCTCCATGTGCTCGCCAGAGGTAGCCTGACTGCCATTAGGTACCGAGATGAGATCCTCAGACCCCTTGTGAGACCATATGCTGGTGCGGTTGTCCCAGGGTTCCTCCTCATGCAGGACAATGCCAGACCTCATGTGGCTGGAGTGTGTCAGCAGTTCCTGCAAGATGAAGACATTGAAGCTATCGACTGGGACGCCCATTCCCCAAACCTGAATCCGATTGAACACATCTGGGACATCATGTCTCGCACCATCCACCAATGTCACGTTGCACCACAGACTGTCCAGGAGTTGGCAGATGCTTTAGTCCAGGTCCGGCAGGAGATCCCTCAGGAGACCACCCGTTGCCTCATCAGGAGCATGCCCAGGCGTTGTATGGTAGGAAGGTCATACAGGCACGTGAAGCCCACACACAATACTGAGCCTAATTTTTACTTGTTTTAAGGACATTACATTCCACTTTAATTTTGTGTGTGACTCCAAATCCAGGCCTCCGTTGGTTAATAAATTTGATTTCCATTGATGATTTTTGTGTGATTTTGTTGTCAGCACATTCAATTTTGTACAGAACAAAGAATTCAATGAGAATATTTCATTCATTCAGATCTAGGATGTGTTATTTGAGTGTTCCCTTTATTTTTTTGAGCAGTGTACATACATATATGTATATGTCAGCCAGATACCATGTTCAGATATAATGTTTACATAAACAAAACAAATGTAAGCGAATATAATATGTATCTTCAATGGAGAATGTAAAAGAAGAGGTTGGACAAGGAAATTACATCACAATTCTTTTTTTTTTGTTAAATAAAATATCTTTATTTAGCTTGCAAATCTGCAATGAAAACATCATGAAAATCCGCATCAAAACCGCGCAGATTGTCAACTGCGTTTTCTGCCAAGACAACTAGAATCTGCGCAGACTTTTACAAAGGCAAATCCGCGCACATACCCTTAGCATGCTTTCACATTTGCATCTGTGAGCGCAGCGTACGATCCGCATAGATCCACACGAGTCATGTGTACCTAGTTTAACTTGGTGTACAAACGGACATGTGTTTTTTGTGGTGTGTGGCGGAGCACGGCGAACGCAACATATTGCATCAAAAATCAGTCAAATATGCGCAGGCATACGCATGCGGTTGAGTGCATTAAAAAACCATTACTGTCTATGGGATCGCATGCGTACGCAAGGACAAGTGTACGCATGCGTTCGATGTGCTTGTTTACTTCGGACTGCGCTTGTCCAGGAACTGTTTTGAGACACGCCCATTGAGACACACCCTCCTGGAAATATCAAACACATGCGCATAAAAAGCGCAAACGCAGGCAAGTGTGAACAGTAACCTGTCAGGTTCAGGTATTTGTCTTCCTCATTTATACGTTACCTGTATGAATGTGCTTTAGCAGTCATAACCCTACATATCAAGTTTAAAATGTTATTAGGCACACCTGTCTAATATTCCAGGATATGTCCAGATTCTCATGTCATGTAACTTGTTATCCACTCTTTTTGAGTGTGTGGTTTCTCTTCATCACTATTTTGACAGCACTATTCTTACTGGAACTTTATTTTCCCTCAATTCCCAACAAGTATTGTGAGTGCCAACGTCTAACTGACTACCTGCCTTAAACTGAAAGCCCACTTCTCTGCTATGCTTGTAAGCAGTTTGACCAAGAGGAGAACAGGAGCAGAGAAAGAAAGATCTGTCATCATTTCCAATATCTGTCTCATCATCTCTGTTGCTTAAGATGGATTTTTCTTGACAACAGGCAGTGGGATCAAGTTAGACAGAAGTGAGATATCTTGTAACCAGCACTTTGGTGTGATGGTTTTGGAGGAAAACAAAAATTTTGGGACATTTATGAAGTCTCCTGCACAACGATTGTGGGATCAAGTTGCATATTTTTATTCAAACCTTGCTTCAGCAAAAATGTACCACTTTTTGCCGCTTTTCGCTTTAAAAAAAGTGGATGGCTTAGTGAGAGAGGCAACACCTGTGGACCGATACATTTTTTATAATTTACTGTATTATCTGGGGAACATTATAGTGGACAACTATGATGGCTTGTCATGGCTGGACAAAATAAGAGACATGCATTTTACCCTGTGGTCTATGGATGAAGAGTTGATCAGAAAATGAAACGAAATACGCAAATGTGCAACAACATCTACTATATAATTGTCTAAGGGTCACTTCCTTCTGTCTATCTTTCTGTCTGTCTGTCAGGGATATTCATTGGTCGCAGCCTCTGTCTGTCATGGAAACACAAGTCGCTGATTGGTCGTGGCAAAACGCCCACGTCCATTGCCACGACCAATCAGCGACGGGCACAGTCCGGCGGCAACATGGCCGCTCCTTCCTCCCCGCAGTCAGTGCACGCTCCATACTCCCCTCCAGTCAGCCCTCACACAGGGTTAATGCCAGAGTTAATGGACCGCGTTATGCCACGGTGTAACGCACTCCATTAACGCTGCTATTAACCCTGTGTGACCAACTTTTTTACTATTGATGCTGCCTTTGCAGCATCAATAGTAAAAAGATCTAATGTTAAAAATAATAAAAAAAATAAAAAATCATCATATACTCACCTTCCGGCGCCTTTCCCGCTCCTCGCGACGCTCCGGTGACCGGTCCATGCATTGCGATCTCACGAGATGATGACGTAGCGGTCTTGCAAGACCGTTACATCATCATCTCGCGAGACCGCAATGCACTCTTGAGACCGGAGCGCACGAGGAGCGTTGGTTACCGCTTCCTGGATCCAGGGGCCAACGGAAGGTGAGTATATAACTATATTTTAATTATTTTTTTTAACAGGGATATGATGCCCACATTGCTATATACTACGTGGGCTGTGCAATATACCACGCAGGCTGGGCAATATACTTCGCGTGCTGGGCAATATACTATGCGGGCTGGGCAATATAATACTTTGGCTGTGCAATATACTACGCACGCTGGGCAATATACTACGCGGGCTGTGCACTATTCTACGCGGGCTGTGCAGTATACTACGTGGGCTGTGCAATATACTACGTGACTAGGCAATATACTATGTGACTGGGCAATATCCTACGTGACTGGTCAATATACTACGTGACTGGGCAATATACTACGTGACTGGGCAATATAGTACGTGACTGTGCAATATACTACCTGGCTGGGCAATATATCATGTGGCTGGGCAATATACTATGTGGCTGGGCAATCTACTACGTGACTGAGCAATATAGTACATGACTGGGCAATATACTACGTGACTGGGCAATATACTATGTGACTGGGCAATATACTACGTGACTGGGCAATATACTACGTGACTGGGCAATATACTACATGGCTGGGCAATATACTACGTGGCTGGGCAATATACTACGTGGCTGGGCAATATACTATGTGGCTGGGCAATATACTACGTCGCTGGGCAATATACTACGTAGCTGGGCAATATAGTACGTGACTGGGCAATATACTACGTGACTGGGCAATATACTACGCGGTTGGGCAATATACTATGTGGCTGGGCAATATACTACGTGGGCTGTGCAATATACTACATGGACATGCATATTCTAGAATACCCCAAGCGTTAAAATCGGGCCACCATATAGTTTTTAAATAAAGTGTTTTGCAAACTGCCTAGTTAGCATGCTTTCAAATGGGATTGAATTATCTAGGTGTACAATGTCCATCTAAAAGACAAGGAAGCAATCCATGCAAACAAAACAACATATAAGGAAAGATGCAGGAACAGGTGTGCAAGCTAAAAAGATCCTTTATTGATATTTATTTGAAGCAACATTTACTATATAATAAAGCTATTCATGTGTAGCCTGGACACAGTTCTCACCGTCTGGAACTGAAAGGTGATGCACAGGCAAAATAATGAAAGGAAGCAAAAATATGCACAGTTCAAAGAGAACAAAGTGTATGCAAGAAAGAAGGGGACATTCATTTGGAAAGGAAACATTTCATTTTATTGCTGACATTAAATAGTACACATGCAGACTATGAATCTGATTGTTATCATTATTGATGCTTACAGAGAAAACATAAGGTGCTATGGAGTGTGACAGAATATTGGCCAGGCTTATTCTAACAATTACATAAATGTAACAATTAGAAGGCGAGTCTATTTAGTAGGACAGAAAACAGCCCAAACTGTGGAGCAGCCTAATTTTGTAAGGTTGGGGTTCTTTGAAGTTCTCATCGGTATCTAGGCTATGACATAAAGAAGAGAGCTCTGGAAAATGAGAAATCATGAAGCTATGCATGAGTAGTGTTGCAGAGAGAAATAGTCATTAGAAGAGGAAAAGTTTCTTTAGGGAGACTACTTGCTAAGAAGAAAAAGTATTGTGTAGATCTCTCAGTGAATGACTTTTGCAAGAGTCATAATCATGTTGGATAATCAATATTTTTATAATATCATGCAAGAGAAAGCGTGATATAAGAAATATGGCATTCAACTGCAATACTTGAAACATAGTAGGGAGGGTCAAGGAGGGAGGAGCAGAATGCGAGAAAAGAAGAAATATTGAAAAGTCACTTTCTAGTAGGTTTTTAGCTTAACTCAGAGCTAGGTACATATGGTCAGGGCCATCATCAGGGCAATGCCCTTACTGTTGTATGGGGCCGAATGAGCAGAATAAAAGAGGGGGAGTCCGGGCCCACCCTAAGATGGTTTTTCTCACAGGGCCCCATGGTATAACGTACTGTGTGCTGGAACACAGCCATTGGCGGCACACATCTCAGTGCAGGGAGCCTTTCTTGGAGCTCCATGGGATAGCCGTGCAGCTCCAAGGGACTCCCGCAGCCTCCTCTATGACGTGCTGGTGACGACACATAGACAATTATGTCATCATGTATGTGCCGGCATATATGTGCTCCACTCTCCAAGAGGACACTAGAAGTGGAGCTGCACCTGCAGGGGATCGTGAGAGGTAAGTATGAAAACTTTTTCTTAATAAAATGAATTAAATGGGCTGTGTGGGGAGCAAGTGATGATTAATTGAGGGTGGGGGATGGTGGACAGTGAATGATGAGGTATTGAGGAGGGGAGTGCAAATAATGATGAATTGGGGGTGGGGACAGCAAATGATCAATTGAGGGTGGGGATGGGGGACAGCAAATGATGACTTGAGGGTGGGGGTGATCAGAGTAAATAATGATGATTTGGGAGCGGGAGAGAGCAAATTATGACTTGAGGGTGGGGGTGAGGAGAGAAAATGATAATGAATTGAGGGTGGGTGACATCAAATGATAATTAATTGAGGGTGGGGTAGAGCAAATGATAATGAAGTGTGGGTGGGGGAGAGTAAACAATGATGATTGAGAGTGGGGTGGGAGAGAGACAGAACATGACAAAGAACTGGGTCAGAGGCAGGAATGTAAATATAATGAATCGGGGGAGCGGGAGATAAAGAGTGGGGGCATTGAGGATGCAGGAGTGTGACTGGTAATAATTGGGGAAACAGTACAGGTTCTAATTAATTTATATATTTATTGGGTGGGGAAAGTGGCTATTTATTGTTAGTAGGGGTGCAGTGGTGGATTACAATTTATATGTGGAATGATGGGTTGCATAATAACTGATTACATATTAGTGGTGGGTGAGCATCTGTATTCAGTTGCGTAGTGTAGTAGTTGGGGAAAAGATGTGAAATATGCTCTGGAATCGGTGCACTAGATAACTGTGATATTTTATGCAGAGACGAGTCCGTGGATAGAAGAAGTTATGGCGGTCGCTGGATGAAGAAGAAAAGCGAGGGTGAAGGACTTCAATTAGAGATGTCACCGGAGAGTCAGTGTATTACCTGTACACCATACACTGTATACAGAGCTCCTGTGTATAATGTCACCAGAGACCACTGTATTACCTGTAGACTGACAGTATATACAGAGCTCCTGTATATAATGTCACTGGTGATCACTGTGTTACCTGTACACTGACACTATATATACAGAGCTCATGTGTGTAATGTCACTGGAGATCTCTATATCACCTGAACACTGACACTATAGACAGAGCTTCTTTGTATATTACCTGTACACTATACACCATACACAGAGTCCCTGTGTATAATGGCACCTATTGAAATATTAGTAATGTGTTTTATATTAATGATCAGTATTGTAATATTCGGTCACTATTTTGTGGTAATATGTGGTCTGGTCATAATGTGGGGGTATTTGTTCCTTGCATGTGGTATTATTCATTTACTATGTGTTGGAAAGATGTTGTCTGGTCATAGTGTGGTGGCATTTGTTCCTTGTATGTAGCATTATTTGGTCACTATGTGGTGGTAATATGTGGTCTGGTCATAGTGTGGCGGTATATGTTCCTTGTATGTGGTATTCGGCCACTATGTGGTAGTAATATTTGGTTCGGCCATGGTGTGGCGGTATTTCTTCCTTGCATGTGGTATTATTCGGTCACGATGTGGTAATAATATGAGGTACGGCCACGGTGTGATGGTATTTGCCCCTTGTATGTGGTATTATTGGTCATTTTAAAAAATGTATGCAACACATTCCCTTAAAGAAAAATAAAGAAAAATATACCTAAAAAGAGCATTGAATATTTGAAGAATGTTTAATAGGTTAGAGTAGAGTAGGCCTTGCCAAAAAAGTCTACTTTGTTGTGGTGACGGCTTAAAAAATCTTTTGGCCAAAACAAAAGCTGATGGTTATGTATTGATATGATGTTCGTTGGGAACTGTTAATGTGTGATTAATTAGGATGTGGTGCAGAAGTGGAGTTTTTCCAAGAGTGAGCGGTTGGACAGTGGAAGGTTCGAGGGGTGGATGCAGAGCTGGGGAGTTGCCTGAGCGGAGTCTCAAGGTGGCTCATACATTTTGCCGGTATGGGGCCCTGAAATTCCTGGTGGCAGCCCTGTTAGTTACACTGCTCAGTACTGCTCTACTGTATAATGTTATTCATGTTGTTGCTGCGTTCATGTGCTACATAGAGACAGAAGAGCGGGAACTCTCATGTCTGTGTGTGCTCTGAATGGAAGATATCAGCTAGTGTCCACCCAGCAACTAAAAATTAAAGATAGAGCCAGCAGAAAACTGGTGAAAAATACAGGATAAACATCAAACAAAAGCAAGAACTAGTATTATTCCCCATGTACATGTACAGTGAATATACCAACTTATCGTTCTGGAGGTTTTCATTTTAGCAGAAAGCAAATTATTAACTTTACTATTATACAATGCTTGCATTGTTAAAAGTTAGGTGGTAGAACATTTTGAAAGATTGTGCCTAAATGAGCAATTATTCTGGAAAAAAAGTGCTAAGATATCAACAAGGCTGTTACTGTATAGCAGTAAGTTAAAGTACAAGGAGACCTTGCAATCTTTTCAATGGGGATAATAAGAATAATCAGCCACAGGACCCCCTAACATTGGTAACAAAACAATGTATAGCTTGAATGGTACTGCCATGTGTCAGTAAAATTCTCACCCAGTTTATTACACACTCCTGGTACTGTACAGTACAGGTAATTGTAAGGAACTGATGAAAGACTTTGGATGAGAAAAGCCTTTTTGCTTTCCTTATCCAACATGACCGAATTACAGAACTGGATTAACATCCTGTTTTTTTTTGCAGATCCCACCAAATGCTTGGAGAAAATAGTGCAGCTGCAGGACTGTCTTTCTGTAAATGGTCAGGCAAGAATGAAGAGGATAAAAAGGACTTAAATTAGGGGGATGTAGAAAAACGTCTCACAGGTTGTATGTGGTATTGCATCTTGCATCTTTCATTTAAATAGAGATAAGCTGAAAGACAGACACCAGAAGTTTCTCTGTAAGGCTACGTTCACATTTGCATTGTTGGGCGCAGCGTCGGCGACGCGACGCAACCAACAACGCATGTACACAATGCAGCATTTTGCGATGCATGCGTTGTCATAAGAACCTACAGATCAGGAATTTTGGCGCAGGGAAAACGCTACAAGTAGTAAAACGCAATACAACGCATACCGGCGCATGTCCATGCGCCCCCCATGTTAAAGATAGGGGCGCGTGACACATGCGTCGGTATGCGTCGCCGACGCTGCGCCCAACAACGCAAATGTGAACGTATCCTAAGTTGGTTACTTTAGCCAAAGCCAAGACTGAAGAGAGGAAAAGTGTACAGGAAAAAACATTTTTAATCAACATCTAGTTATGGTGAAAAAAAACAAAAACTTAAAGACATTTTTTATTGAATAAACTTTTGGAAATCCAAGGAAAGAGAGTATTCTAGGTTAGTCCATGAGCTATCATATGGCAAATTCTGAAAATACTGCCATCTGAAATGGCACAATAACTTCCTGCCGTACTTGTGTGCTGCTAGCTAGACTTTGAAGAAGAAAAGTTCCGTTCTCCCTGTCTTCCCTTCTGTACAATGTCATCATGGGAGTGAGTAACCTTTTACTACGCTCAGAAAAGGAGACCTTTGAGCCTCTTGGGTAGAAGAAACCCAGGTGGCCAAGTTGCAAGGTTACTTGTCTCTCTTCACAGCAGCAGGCAAGCGGGAAGAGATACAGGATGTGGAAATAAGAAAAGATGATGAGAGACAAGGAACCTCTCAGCAAGAGGCTTCATTAGCCTAATTATTTACAATAATTGTGGGAGGAAGAATGTTTTTCTTTATGTTCCCATTAACGGAAATTATATTGGACAAAGCAGAACAAAAGAGGCAGCTTGATTATTCTCATTGAATGCACACAATGGATGATCATGGTCCTGATGTTGGATTTTATTGTCACTGGCAGAAATTGATGGTCGTCATTCGCTATGTATGAAAAGGGCACAATTTATTGCTTGTGCAATTTATGAAATTGACTCCTAACATAAAACATTGAGCTCTAAAAGTTTGGAAGAATGAATTCCCCATGCACAGATATTGGAAAAGTTTACTTATGGTCTAGAATCTAGACTTTAGATGATTATTATATTTGTGATATACTGTGCAAGGTATAAATTATGAAAGAACAAAGTTTTTTTTGTGTATTTCATACATAGAAATGTATTTCACGACAGCAATGAAGACATAAAAACCATATTAAAAAACGTAACACAGTGTCATCACGCCATTCATTTTACATTTAAATTCATGGTCTAGAAAAGTATATCAATAATATATTCTAAAACTACTAGATTGGGGTCATTGATCGTTTTTTTAGCAACTATTTAGATGCTGAATGGTGGAGGCTAACAATAATATAGCATTATTAACCAGCTCAGCTCTAGTGAGATCAGATGCTCCTTAGTGCATTAACGTCTCAGCTGATGCCCTTCTTAAAAAACAAGTCATTCCCCAAGGTTGGGATATGAGGTAAGACTACTTGGAGCCTACAAACAGGGATTAGCATAATGGGAATAATAAGAATAATCTGCTTTAGTGCTGCTATAGACTGCAGTGACAGAAAGTGAGTTATGTGCCGACATTGTCCCACCCCCCTATGTCCCCCTCCCCTCCACTTCTCTACTATGATCCCAAGGCTCCTATGTGCTGCAGCACAGCACACAAAGACAGTGTAGTGACAGGTACAGCAGGGTGTAGCGCGCAGCTGCCCATACAGTCTGCATGGAACACTAGTGCCTTCCACAGACTCAGCACAGCATCAGCACCAGTGCTGGAGAGGGAGCTACCTGACACCATCACTTGTACCAGGGTAAGTGATAACTTTTAATCCTGTCTGCGATATCCGACTTCTGCGATAGGTCTTATCTCAAGTCACCATTTAGTATTTCAGAGAAAGCTGGCATCAGACATGGAGCAATATCTCTATAGAGCCAAGTACTCTGTAGTTTAACAAGTAGCATCAGCTATATGTAAGTGCAGTTTTATCCATCATCGAAAGATATGTAGGGTATATATGGTCATCCATGTTATTTATACACTCAGCCCAATAAAGGATATGTTACATCCTTGTAATAAGATGTATTGCTTTCTAGTCTCTGAGTCCAAGCTATAGATGACAAGCCAGAAGCATTCCTCAGGTCTGATATTGAATTTTCCATCCAGGAAGCTAGATACCATAATTAGTGTCCTATACGAGTGCAGGCGGTGACCACTGATGATCGTGAAGGACATTATACACTGAGGTTACAATGTGGATGCTAACGGAATAAAGTCAGTGTTTTGCATATGAAAAGTTTCAGGATAGCTACAGCAGAAGTATAACAGATATTGGAGTTACTTATGGCCGATCTTTATAACGCTTAAAACTAAGGACCCTGTGATCTCATTGTACAAGATATATAAACGTATTATTTAATGAGATCTGAGCCATCAGCAATGGTTGAACTCACTGCGTAAACTAGTGCATGAGACACGGTGGGGGTGAGCAAAAACTTTTTCTTCATTCCATGATTGTAGCTTCAGTATGGGCACCCTGTATTGCTAGGGTTTTACCTTTAATCTGGAACCACCAGTAAGTACCCTGGAACTTAGCAAAAAAAGGCAGAAAGAAAATGTAAGTATTTTCTTAAAAAGAAAGGTGCAATGAGGTCTGCTGGTAACATAGTAGTAAAAATAGCTTTTCTTTAACTGTATCATATATAAAGTATATATATATAATTATAAAATTATAAAATATAATTCATGAAAAGCTATTTTTATTACTATGTTACCAGCGGATCCCATATATATAATATGTATGTATATACTTTTTATATTACCAGTATAACCGTAGAATTTAGGTATAGGGACAGGGCAAGCCCTTTCTCATATCTAGTTCCTCGCCAGTCTCCACAATAGAAGGATCAGTATGCAGCATTTGCTTTTTGGGAAATGGATAAATTGCTGTCATATAAATTCATGTTATTCTTTACAAGAAATAATGGTTGTGCTGTCCGTTGGGTAAACGGGCGCTTTGCGGTTCCTAGAGAGGAATTAAACATAGTTGAACCCTGAATAAAGTTATTGCTTGTCTGACTCCAGGCGTTGTGTAAAGGTATTATACATTGCTCCTTCAACCTTCTGTGAGATGTGAAATGTTGGATGGGAACTCAGGGGAATGAACATTTACTTCCCAAGCTGGCAGGCTAAAATATTGATTTCTCATTTACTCTTTTAGCCAATGTCCCTACAAGTTGTATAAAGCCATGGTCATTGAAGAGTAAGCGTCACACATTTTGACAGGCGGTGCCACTAGTGGACTAAATATTCAGCCAACGAATTTAACCAAAAATAGTGACATAAGTAAGATCACCCCTACTTATTGAGGTAATAGGCAGGATGTCTTGTGAATATAGAAAACGTCAACTAACCAGCATCTCCCATTATGAGAATGAGCTAACACTGATCCCACTGAAGATTTCAATTCTGTTGACTGAAATAAGAAAAATGTATGTCCTCTTTAAAAGTGTCCCTAAACCCAAACCTTCTGAGTGAATAGCTTATAAAAACAGCAGCTATATCCATGAATAGGTAAATCTGTAAGTAAATCACAAGGTAGGTAGCCTAATGAAGGACAACCTCAATCACAAACTACCTACAATCAGCCAATCTCCTGGCATGTAGTGATACAGACTTCAACAGGTTGCTGACATTGATCTACCGTAGAGTCCCTCTAAGCGTTCTGACATAATATCGATTTAACAATTATGTAAAATATGTGCACAAATCCTATCAAACCAATGAGATTTCATGATGTGGGGGAGTGATGAAATGCAAGGAAATATTAACTCCCTGTGAGGGGGAAAGTCTACTATACTTCAGTGCAAGGAAAAGGAGCAGACAAGAGCTTGGTCCCTGTGGTCAATATGCAGAAAGCATCCGACAGTCACTAATCCAAAAGTTATGCACACAATTCCATATTATAAAGTATCTTTACATTTGATTCACAGCTTAAATATACTATATTTTTGACCAGATAATCACTCCATGTGTGCAAATTGCCACAATTGACTAGTATGCTTAACGTAAAGGTATAATGGTAGTCATCCCCATTGTGCACATCAGATCTATGTCCACTTACCTTAATTCTATCTATACAGAGAAGAAACAGATTACAATAAAGGAGAATAAGTCTTGTGCTATTTCCAAAAATCCACTAACTTTTTTTTCCCAGTTTTCAGCTTTTCTGAATATGAAAAATACTTGTCTCGTTGTTACTTTAGCTTTTCTTTGGTTGAGGACAATGCACTAACTGTAACATGTCACGTAGTCAAAGTGAAATGATCTTCCTTCTGCCTTTCCCTGTGTGGGAGACAAAGAATTAATAAAAACCATGTTTCCCAATCCCAGTCTTATCATTTTATTAGAATTGGCCATAAGCCCTTAAATCCAAAGGCAAATACTGCAACATAAAAAGTAAAGATTGCATTACCATTAGCTTTCCCCAAATCCAGCGAATGATGTATTACCAGCAAAAGTCCAGACTCCCATCGTAAATCTTTAGAATAAAGGAGGCACTATTACACTGATAAATAATTCCTCACCACCTATTTCTTGGAAATATACTTAGGGGCATGGTGGTCAACAATAAAATGATTTTTAATGAAAACTATATGTTTTTATATTAGAATACCCTGCACAAACTCTTCCAAGCTCAGCCATTTAAATAAACCATTGTTGACTTCGACTCATTACTTGTAATATATGTGTCACTTGTTCTCACTTCTTGTATTATTGATTTTCTTGTAATCCCCTGAAAAATCTTTTATTTGAAGATGTCCCTAAAAGAGAAATTCACATTATTACTACCAATAAAACTCCAACCAGTAGGAACAAAGGGAACATTCCATACAATTAATTTAATAAAGACACAAAGCTGCAAATATCATTTCACATTTTCAGTTGCACCTATGGCAAATATGTATACGAATTATTTCCACACTGATTACATTTTGCTCTGAAGGTACAGAAACTTATGGGGAAAGCTCTATAAGTGTATACATATTAGATGTACACTAATGCAATGGTCCATTATCCTGCAGAACGTAATGGGTTAAGGTTAAT
The DNA here is from genome assembly GCF_032444005.1 of Ranitomeya imitator. Classification (NCBI taxonomy): domain Eukaryota; kingdom Metazoa; phylum Chordata; class Amphibia; order Anura; family Dendrobatidae; genus Ranitomeya; species Ranitomeya imitator. The sequence goes on along the minus strand of NC_091286.1, from coordinate 412,811,627 downwards.
TTTCATTAACCCTCTCAAGAAGACCTCACATTGATATTCTGGCAGCCACCCGCCGCTCTGTCTTCTTGGGAAGGGCCATGAGGTTATTCTATTTCGGTGCGAGTGCTCGGGAACGTTACATATTTATAGGAGGAACAGGAACAGCATAAAGTGAAATGATGTGAGAGTATTATTACTGATATAAATCAGGGCTGTGCACAGCTCTAGTCAGCTCAGCCAGACTGCCTGTGACCGGGTCTATGGAGAGCACGCCTGGGCTACGGGGAAGAACGCCCAGCCCCGAGACCAGCCATATGTGACCTTACATTATGATGCCAATAGCATGTAGATTAGATCTTCATAGTAAGAGAAGAGTCATCTGACAAGTTTTTATTCCTTTTCTTGTAATATTTTTCCTCTCTCATTATCTCCATCCCCCACTATAACCACTCAACATGAAGAAGGATTGTCCGGTATATTTCCCCAAGAATGTAAACATTTTTGTTTCAAGGACTTTTCAGGTCTTGTCTGGTATTGGCTGCAGTATTGATGTCCTGTCGACAGCGCGGCAGCCAATCAGTTTGCTCAGCAGATCTAAAGGAGGTGTTTTGTCTACACCAGAAGATCACTGGGCTCACTGATTGGCTACCGACATGATGTCAGCACCATAGCCAATAACGAACAACTAGGAGCAGTGGCAGAGACTCAGCGCTGGACATGGTGAAAGTGCAACTGGTGACAAATATTTTCGGAAAGGGGACAACCTCTTTAAATGGTTATTCACAACTTTTAAGGTTCTCACCTTTACATAACACTAAGCTTTTTCTAACAATCCCATAGAAAATGAAAGGAGCAAAGCCCATTTTTAGAATGATTGGGGTTCCCAGCAATTGGATGCCTACGGATCCTGCAGATAATCACTAAACGTAGGCTATTATAACTTTCAGCAGAAAGATCTTTAGTTCCATTATACTGACATCTTTAGTTAATAGGCTCAAATGGCACAATGCTACTATCATATTTTTATTATGAAGGTGGGAAGATCAGCCATAAAACTTAAAGTAATCAGATTTTTACATCAGCCATATAAATAATGTGTAATAATTGAGCTTCACCTACTCATTTGTGCCTTATTTCTATGGTTTGCTGTATGTTATGGCTACACTAGAGATGAGCGGATCTGGAGACATTTAAATTTACTAAATCGGAAGGTTTTTAAAGGAAAATTTGATCAGCAGCAATTTTTTTCTCTGCAAATTGATTGCCCCTTACAGTCTCTCCAGACCACAGAGCATAACAAACGTAACATGTAAAAAAAAAGAAAAAAACTAATAATAATAAAAATAATAACTCTCACTTCTCCATTTACCTGTCCCGGCACCCCCCACTGCAACAACCAGGCTTCGGAGGTTCAGGGCATGTTGACTTAGAAAACTATGTCCATTACTTTAGCTCACATGTGTCCAGGAAGCCTCCTCCAGAGTCTAGGGTGATGCAGTGGACATGAACTTCCAAACAGTAGCCAGCACACCGTTAATTATGTTCTTCATATTAAAATCCAAACTTCATACAGCACAAGTGGCATATAATAAAACATGCCAGAATTTAATGAAACACTATAACTGCAATTTGTTTCAGGCCTACATGGTCTCTGTCTCAACTGGCCTCATTGGCCGTAACTAATGAATGCAAGTCAGGGCCTGGAATGACAGACAGAGAAAACAATAGTTGTTGAGGACCAGATGTGATTTGTGGGAGGAACATCTGTAGAGCCTGTGAGGTAACATTTCTCTTGTGGAACCTATGCCCTGACCCCAATGAATTACCTCCCATGTACATTGTATATCAATGCGTTCCAAAGAATATTTGAAAGCACAGTAGACAAGCAGAACATGCTTAACTTCTTCTGCTTTTTTCGACCCATCTCCCTACAGCACAAGTTTGTGTCTCTTATGTTGCTCCGAAGAGATCATTGATGTCTATGTAATCTATATGCAAGTATTCCTCTCCCCTCTTTGCCCTTGTCAAGAAATTAAAAAAAGGAAGACAGTTCACAGAGTATTCTTATGAATATGGCTTATAGTTGCTGTTTGTTGTTCCAAAAGAGCCATCATAAGACCTCTGTCAATATTGCAGTCTTTTGACTTCATTATTAGAATGTGTGCATACATTTCCTATTAATACCTCATTCATTAAAGTCTGTGGTAGCCCTTGGGACTGGAATGTCAGATCTGCTCAGTAAAATGGCATTAGGAATAAATTGCACAGCTCTTCATAAGTGAAATTGGTCAAACAGTAGAACATTGGTCCCTGAGCTTTCAGAATGCTTGCAGTAATCATGAAGGCGCTCAGTACTGCATGATCACCAGTGATAAAACTTCAAGCTGATGGGCTCCGGAGCAAAATCTAAAATAGGGATCACAACTATCACAGGACTTTAGTGGTATTAGCCTTCTGATATGGGCCATAGGGGTATTTACACCATCCATAGACTTCAGGGCCGGGTGTGACTATAACCTCTTATATCTATATATGAAACTGAAAAATACTAACTTGGGATGGAAGAACTGGAAGTAATTAGCAAAAGTCCAACACCATTGCACCATTGGATGTTATACTATGACTGCACAAGTCCCTGGTTTTATTCATGCAATCCCTACATTTTCCAAAGTTTCCACAACTCCAATAGGAAATCATTTTTATGTCGCTCTTCATCTGTGTAATAATGTGTTAGGTATATGTCTACTGAACAGATTCTCAAAACCTAAAAACAAAATGAGCATATAACCTGCAGTAAGTAAATAAAATGTAATAGTACATGTAGATAACACAGGGTATTTAGTTCATGCTGTTGTGATCAAAAAAAGCATAAAAGCTATTTCAATGCGACAAGGTGTACCCAATCGGGATGGTCCTATCTATAATACTAAGCCTCAATCATTGTCAGCAGACCTCAATGTAGATGGGAGAAGAGGATGACCCAAGCCCAACAGCCATGTTCCTGTATGTACAAAGTACAAAAAAAAAACTAAAGAAAAAAAACAAAGAAATGAGCCAGAACATATGTTGGTATAAGTGCAACATCTAGGTACACGTTGACGCTGTGGTCACCTAACAGACAAAACAAATTCTCATAGCTACAGATTTTAATGGCTCTGCAATATCTTGCTATCAATTTTGTTAAGTACTCCAAATTATCATCATGCAAACACATTATTACAACTTGCAAGCAAAACACTTATTCTTCTACATCACAGCCATCCAGTGGCCAAATACAGACACATGTAGTGTAACAAACTCCCTACAGAATATGACAAGCTCATGCTTTTTATAGCTGATGATCTCACAACACTCATCTGGCAATAGATCAAGCCAAGATTACGTAAGAGTAAGGTAAGGAATATACTGTACATCTATGTCTGCATTATGAGGATGTAGGTATGTTTCTTACATTAAGCAGGACGAGAATAGTGGTATTGATTACATTTACCTGAGGTAAAGGGGTTTTCCACCGCAGGAAAATGGACCCCAAACATTGTAAAATACTTAAACTAACAAACAGAGAATGTCCGCACCCTCCCCAGGTCCAGCACCAGCTTAATGCCACTGCTCAGGTCTGAACCAGTGACCTCCTTTTGACATTGAGCATCACCGCTGTAGCCAATCACCGAGCTTGGCAGCTCAAGCTGTCTACCTTGGCCTGGCCAGTGAGCTCAGTGAAAAGATACAGCAATGATACTCGCTGTCGACGTGACGTTACCGCCGAAGCCAACACAATGGAATCTAATACCATTTTTCTAGTCCTGATTAACCTAAGGAACATTCCTTACCTTACTCTTACGTAGTCTTGATCTATTCCTAGATGACTGGTACGAGATATGAGTAAAATAATTAAATACTTATATACTTATTTAGGCTCTCAGCTCGTTCCTGATAATTGTTCGGTGTAAACAAGCTGCCGATCAACCAACAAATGAGCAAGATGATCTTTTAGTTTGCCTAAACCTTTCATTGTATTACCCACCTTTCCAAACACTGACTTTTATTAGCGTGAGTTAGTTATTTGCAACATGATAATGAAACTTTTTGTGCAAATGACCGCATTAAACACATCACATTCCACACACAGGACACAACGCATTAAAGCTATAAAACATTGTCGCATAGCTTTATTGCATGTAGAATGCAACCATAAATCCAAGTGTAAGATGCTCTGCACATTAGGAATGCCATCAACACTGATCTGTCACATGAAAAGTACCAATGAGAATATATCTTTTTCTGGTCTATCACTCCAAAGGTTTTTTCTGATTATGTGGATTTTCAAAAGAAATCAATAGAAACAAAAGTAATCCTTAATAATCTTTAATAGTAAATGTCTCAATTTATCCCCTAGGCCTGAGTCAAACTGGAGAGGAATACGGACCAGTGCTATGCGATAAAAAATTCGCATAGCACTCAGACCAATGTTAATCTATGGGGAAGCTCCCATCATCCGTTTCTTTCTCGTGCGTATTATACGTGAGAGAGAAATCGCAGCATGCTGTGACTTGCACCGTATTACGGCTGAGACTCGCCAATGCAAGTCTATGGGTGCGAGAAAAAAACAGATTACACATGGACCATGGGTGTGACTTTCTAGAAATATGCACTGGTGTCCTTTAGAAAAGCTAGCAATTCAGGGCGCTGTAATGTAAAATCACACTGACAGGTTAAAATAGAATAGATAAATTAAATGTATACACATAGTATAGGTGTATATATTTATCTATATACACTGCTCAAAAAAATAAAGAGAACAGTAAAATCCCACCTCCTAGATATCACTGAATGAAATATTCCAGTTGTAAATCTTTATTCATTACTAGTGATGAGCGAATATACTCGTTACTCGAGATTTCTCGAGCACGCTCGGGGGTCCTCTGAGTATTTTTCAGTGCTCGGAGATTTAGTTTTTCTTGCCGAAGCTGAATGATTTACATCTGTTAGCCAACAAAAGTACATGTGGGGGTTGCTGGTTGTTAGGGAATCCCCACATGTACTTATGCTGGCTAACAGATGTAAATCATTCAGCTGCGGCAAGAAAAACTAAATCTCCGAGCACTAAAAAATACTCGGAGGACCCCCGAGTGTGCTCGAGAAATCTCGAGTAATGAGTGTATTCGCTCATCACTATTCATTACATAGTGGAATGTGTTGAGAATAGTGTTGAGCATTCCGATACCGCAAGTATCGGGTATCGGCCAATACTTGCGGTATCGGAATTCCGATACCGAGATCCGATATTTTTGTGATATCGGGTATCGGTATCGGAAGTGTAAAATAAAGAATTAAAATAAAAAATATTGTTATATTCACCTCTCCGGCGGCCCCTGGACATCTGCGCGAGGAACCGGCGTCCGGCACGGCTTCTTTCTTCAAAATGCGCGCCTTTAGGACCTGTGGTATGACGTCCCGGCTTCTGATTGGTCGCGTGCCGCCCATGTGACCGCCACGCGACCAATCAGAAGCCGCGACGTCATTCCTCAGCTAAAGTCCTAGAATGAGCGCCTTTTAGGACCTGAGGAATGACGTCGCGGCTTCTGATTGGTCGCGTGGCGGTCACATGGGCGGCACCCGACCAATCAGAAGCCGGGACGTCATTCCACAGGTCCTAAAGGCGCGCATTTTGAAGAAAGAAGCCGTGCCGGACGCCGGATCCTCCCGCTGATGTCCAGGGGCCGCCGGAGAGGTGAATATAACAATATTTTTTATTTTAATTCTTTATTTTACACTTTAATATGGATCCCAGGGCCTGAAGGAGAGTTTCCTCTCCTTCAGACCCTGGGATCCATGAGGATACATTCCGATACTTGATGTCCCATTGACTTGTATTGGTATCGGATATCGGTATCGGCGATATCCGATATTTTTCGGGTATCGGCCGATACTATCCGATACCGATACTTTCAAGTATCGGACGGTATCGCTCAACACTAGTTGAGAACAATAAAACCTAAAAATGATCAACGTAAATCACAACTTATATCCCAAGGAGGTCTGGAGTTGGAATGATGCTCAAAATCAAAGTGGAAAAGTAAGTTACAGGCTGATCCAAATTCAGTGACAATGCCTCAAGACAAGGAAATGATGCTCAGTAGTGTGTGTGGCCTCCATGTGCCTGTATGATCTCCCTACAATGCCTGGGCATGCTCTTGATGAGGCGGTGGATGGTCTTCTGAGGGATCTCCTCCCAGACCAGGACTAAAGCATCCGCCATCACCTGGACAGTCTGTGGTGTAACATGACGTTGTCCAAGATGTCCCAGCTGTGTTCAATCGGATTCAGGTCAAGGGAACAAGGGGCCAGTCCATAGCTTCAATGCCTTCATCTTGCAGCAACTGCTGACACACTCCAGCCACATGAGGTCTGGCATTGTCCTGCATTAGGAGGAACCCGGGGCCAACCGCACCAGCATATGGTCTCACAAGGGGTCTGAGGATCTCATCTCAGTACCTAATGGCTACCTCTGGTGAGCACATGGAGGGCTGTGCGGCCCTCCAAAGAAATGCCACCCCACACCATTGCTGACCCACTGCCAAACCAGCCATGCTGAAGGATGTTGCAGGCAGCAGATCGTTCTCCATGGCATCTCCAGACTCTGTCACGTCTGTCAAATGTGGTCAGTGTGAAGCTGCTTTCATCTGTGAAGAGTACAGGACGCCAGTGGCGAATTTGCCAATCCTGGTGTTCTGTGGCAAATGGCAAGCATCCTGCACGGTGTTGAGCTGTGAGCACAACCCCCATCTGTGGACATCGGCACTCAGACCATCCTCATGGAGTCGGTTTCTAACCATTTGTGCAGACATATGCACATTTGTGGCCTGCTGGAGGTCATTTTGGAGGGCTCTGGCAGCGCTCTTCCTGTTCCCCCTTGCACAAAGGCTGAGGTAGCGGTCCTACTGCTGGGTTGTTGCCCTCCTACAGCCCCCTCCACATCTCCTCGTGTACTGGCCTGTCTCCTGCTAGCACCTCCAGCCTCTGGAGACTACGCTGACAGACACAGCAAACCTTCTTTCCACAGCTCGCATTGATGTGCTATCCTGGATGAGCTGCTCTACCTGAGCCAAAGTGTGTGGGTTGTAGATTCCGTCTCATGCTACCACGAGTGTGAAAGCACAACCAACATTCAAAAGCGACCAAAACATCAGCCAGAAAGCATTGGTACTGAGATGTGGTCTGTGGTCTCCACCTGCAGAACCACTCCTTTATTCAGTGTGTCTTGATAATTGTCAATAATTTCCATCTGTTGTATATTCCATTTGCACAACAGCATGAGAAATTGATTGCCAGTGTTGCTTCCTAAGTTGACAGTTTGATTTCACATAAGTTTGATTTACTTGGAGTTATATTCTGTTGTTTAAGTGTTCCCTTTATTTTTTGAGCAGTATATATATATATATATGTCATTGACACACATATATATATATTTATATTTCATAGATAGTTAGGTAGCAGAATAGCCGATAATTCAATTGTCAGCTTCTGTAAAATCATTGTAGAAGCCCAGTAGCGTAGCTACCAGGGGGGCAGAGGGGTTGGTCGCCCCGGGCCCTGCGCTCTGAGGGGGCCCACCCGGAGCTACGCTACAGTCACGGCCAGTGTTAAGGGCCCCTGCCTCCGGTCAATGATTATATTTTATTTCCCTTGCATTTGTACTGCACATGTATCTAAAGTAACATGCACAGTACAAACACAATCATACTGGGAGTCAGAGAGAAGGAAGAGAAGGCCTCCAATCAGAGTGCAGGGAGTGAGTCATGTGACCGCTCTTCTGCACTGTCTGTGGAGGAGAGGGGGAAGGGGAAGTCACTCACCCAATCCTGGCTGAGCGCGCCCTCCTTCAAAGCTCCCTGCTGCAGAGAAGTGAACAGCTCCAGCAGCAGCCGGGACACAGGGGACTCACTATCTCCACATGTCTGCATCTGATTAGGAGGAGCCTGAGAGCCAAGGAGCAGCACCCAGGACCAGAGGACACGCTGCACACAGCATGTGGACTGATGAGTGCTCTGGCACATGTCATTTACTAGGTGCTATGTCTGATCTGTTGCCTTGAATACACACAGGCACAGTATATAAAGCAATAAAGGGGCTTAAACTTGTATGTCTTGTTTAACCTGCAAGCTGGACAGACACTGAAAACTGACAGTGATGGATAAGTGTCTTGGCACATATAATTTAATTCATGTGTTTACTATAGCACAAATGTATATCAGATCTGTAGGTGGGACTATACACAGACTAGGTTTTGGAACATTTCTTGGCTGACATAACACTGAAAGACTGATATGTGGATTGACAGGTATCTTGGCAAATGACATTTATAATATGTAGGCAGACCAAAGCATAAAAAGATATATCTGATTCACCGTCTCTCCAGCCTTGATTGACATGGCTGACGTCTCCTATGTCATCCACTGTCTGTCCGTCTCTCACACCTGCACAGGAGGGAACAGGAGCTGCACAGCGCAACAGACTGGATGACATAGGAGACGTCGGTAAACGCAGGAGGACGGCACTTGTGGGGTCAGAGGAGGGACTGAGCAGGGACCATAGACACTCATCCGATTGGACCCTGCAGATTAGCTTACGAGAAGGAGAATGGTTATTTTTTAAGTTTGCGAGCGGCTGGAATCTTGCAGGATGGCTTTTACATGTGGCTTACAGAATAAAGGGAGCCTGTCACCGTATAAGGTCTGGTCAGCATCTGTACGCCCTCACATAGTGTTCTAGAATGCTCTATATGTCCCCAATCCTCTATGCAAGGCACAAAAAAGAGCTTTTATTATACTCACGGATGGCGCGGTCTGGGCGTCTCTAGTCTTAATCAGACGCCTACCCTCTTCTTGTGATCGCTGTCCCGCTTCATGTGGAAGATGCATCCTACATCATGCAGTCAGTGTCCTCTATCGTACTCCTGTGCAGGCGCACTTCTCTTTGCCCTACTGAATTCAGAGCACAGTATTGTAGTGCGCATGCGGCAGCTTTATTTCCAGGTCATCAGCGCCCTTTCGCCTTTCCCAGCGCATACGCTTAACAGTACTTGGCTCTCCTTTCAGCAGCCCAGAGAGAAGTGCGCCTGCACAGGAGCGTGATGGGTCACACTGTGTGGATGACGTAGGACGTGTCATCCAGATGAAGCAGTAATGGAGGATGGCAATCTTAAGTCAAGACCAGCTATGCCTTGGTGAGCGCCATTTGTGAGTATAATTAGAGGTAATTTTTATGCCTTGCAGAGGGGATTGTGGACAGATTTACAGCCTTCCATATAGAGGCTGCCTATGGGGAGCTGCATTATACTATATAGTCTTCCTATGGGGAGTGCATGATACTATATGGAGGCCTCTGGGGAATGTATTATACCATATTGAGGACTATCTGGTGTATTATGCTATATCAAGGCTATCTAAGAGGCCATCATTCAATGTGGAGATTACAGTGATGGGACCATCATATAGTGTTGGAGCCAGTTTGGGGGATATTAAGGGGTCAGTATATACAGTGAGGGGGCATCACACTGTGTATAGGGGAGTTGTACAGGGGGAGACTCGGGACTTTATTAAATGTAAAGTGGGCACTTATTCTTATATTGTAACTCAGGTTACTGTGACTATCAAAGGGGCACCCAAGGCCATATTACTTTCTAGGGGCGCAATGTGGGCACTGTTTTCTAGGGCATTTACACCCGGCATTACTATATTCTAGAGGGTTGTTTTACCATCTAGAGGCACACAGTTCCACACAGCAGGTCCAGTAATAAGGTTACATACGGCAGCAGCGGCTCAGTATTGGGGTATCAGGTGCAGTAATAGGGACACATACGGCAGCAGCGGCTCAGTATTGGGGTATCAGGGGCAGTAATAGGGACACATACAGCAGCAGCGGCTCAGTATTGGGGTATCTGGTGCAGTAATAGGGACACATACGGCAGCAGCGGCTCAGTGTTGGGGTATCAGGTGTAGTAATAGGGACACATACGGCAACAGCCGCTCAGTATTGGGACATCAGGTGTAGTAATAGGGTCACATACGGCAGCAGCGGCTCAGTGTTGGAGTATCAGGTGTAGTAATAGGGACGCATACGGCAGCAGCGGCTCAGTATTTGGGGTACCAGTAGGATAAGGAGTTTGTGCAGGTTGGGGATAGATGGTGATAGGGCTGGAATATGAGAAGGTAAATGTGTCTTTGTTGTAATCTCTACAGCCGAGTCCTGGCTGGAGGAAGTTGTCATGTCGGTCTGGGCAAAATGGAAAAGACGGGAAAAGTGAACGATTCCATCAGAAAGGACATCAGCGGTAAGTCATTATCTGTAACTGTGCTGTGATCTGTTATATGTTCTGTAGGGCTGGTATCTACCACTGACCATATGGCGGTAATATCAGTGTTGCTCTTTGTATAGACATTATTTTCGGCAGCAGCGCGGTCATCTGCTGACGTTCTTCTCTATTAGGGTGCGTCACCGATTTGTAATCAAGGTTACCTGGTTAGGGGCCCACTCAGAAGCTTCGCCCCCCCTGAGCCAAAACCCTAGCTACGCCTCTGTAGAAGCCGTTAGGATATGACTAGTGTTGAGCATTCCGATACCGCAAGTATCGGGTATCGGCCGATACTTGCGGTATCGGAATTCCGATACTGAGATCCGATACTTTTGTGGTATCGGGTATCGGTATCGGATCCATAGTGAGGTGTAAAATAAAGAATTAAAATAAAAAATATTGATATATTCACCTCTCCGGCGGCCCCTGGACATCACCGCGGTGTAACCGGCAGGCTTCTTTGTTTAAAATGAGCGCGTTTAGGACCTGAGGAATGACGTCGCGGCTTCTGATTGGTCGCGTGCCGCCCATGTGACCGTGACGCAACCAATCAGAAGCCGCGACGTCATTCCTCAGGTCCTAAATTCCTAGAATAAGCGCGTTTAGGACATGAGGAATGACGTTGCGGCTTCTGATTGGTCGCGTCGCGGTCACATGGGCGGCATGCGACCAATCAGAAGCCGCGACGTCATTCCTCAGGTCCTAAACGCTCTCATTTTAAACAAAGAAGCCTGCCGGTTACCCGCGGTGATGTCCAGGGGCCGCCGGAGAGGTGAATATATCAATATTTTTTATTTTAATTCTTTATTTTACACATTAATATGGATCCCAGGGCCTGAAGGAGAGTTTCCTCTCCTTCAGACCCTGGGAACCATCAGAATACCTTCCGATACTTGGTGTCCCATTGACTTGTATTGGTATCGGATATTGGTATCAGCGATATCCAATACTTTTCGGGTATCGGCCGATACTATCCGATACCGATACTTTCAAGTATCGGACGGTATCGCTCAACACTAGATATGACACATGGTGTTAGGGCTAGTGGAACGCACCGAGTATAGATAGGAAGCAAAAGTAACGGCGGATAACCTCTGAGCTCAGCTCACACGTAGGTTAAGCTTCACCCCGTGTGAACTGGAAGCGATCTTTATTGACTCACAGAGTCGCACTGTACACAAAACTATTACCCTAGCTAAGGGTTGTGCTTGCTCTGGAACTCTTCTGTGCTAACCGCACACATGAAGGAACCAGATGCTAAGCCAAGGCTAATTGCCCCCACTGATGCTAGTTGTCTGCCTGAGTACAGTCCCAAAGCTACAGCCTCAAACCACATATGTAAAGAGTGGTATAGTATCCACTGGCATAAGCCAAGCACATTTGATACTAGCGCATGGCCATGCAGCCATGCAAACCTTTTATAGTTGCAGCTCTTCAGGACCTTCTTGGTGGACCAATAGAAGCTGCAACAGGGCCTGAGCGCATGGCCCCCGACCTCCAATGAGAGGTCCTCCCGTGGACATGCTCAGTGTGTGAAAAGCAGGACTTAATCCCAGAAAAGCCTGCTCGCCGCTGACCAGTGCTGGCTACAAGGGCAGAGCCTGGAAAGGCAACAGTAACCATTCGCACAGTATCAGGCTGAACCAGACGCTGGGACCGACGTCTCCGCTGAGCAGGTTCCACTGCAGCTGGAGGAGAATGGGAGACCACAGCAGACATGGTTCGAGATTCCCCCTGTGCAGCGGCAGGAACTCGACAACTAACACATGGTTTGCATACAGTAAACCATGGCATATCAGTTAGATTTATATATGTCCCTGACTAATAATGTTAGTACTATATATGTATTAAATTTTGGAGATGTATGTGTTAAATTAACAAATTTATTCATGGAAAAAATTGCGTGGGCTCCCGCGCAATTTTCTTCACCAGAAAGGGAAAGCCAGTGACTGAGAGCAGATATTATTAGCCAAGAAAGGGACCATTGTTATTGCCCCCCCGGCTAAAAACATCTGCCCCCAGCCACCCCAGAACAGGCGCATCTGTAAGATGCACCAATTCTGGCACTTAGCCTCTCTCTTCCCATTGCCCTGTAGTGGTGGCATATGGGGTAATAAGGGGCAATGTCACCTTGCTATTGTAAGGTGACATTAAGCCTGGCTAATAATGGATAGGTGTCAATAAGACACCTATCCATTATTAATCCAATAGTAGGAAAGGGCTAAAAAAAATACACACACATTAAGAATAAAGTCTTTTAGTGAAATAATTAAACACACAGGTTTTCCATCTTTGTTACACTCCCAATCCAAGTGAAGCCCTCGTTCTCCTGTAAAAGATCAAAAATAAAAAAGCAACAATACCCCATACCTGTCCGTCGTACAGTCAAGTCCCACGCTGCAATCCATCTCAAGGGGTTAAATAGTTTGCAACCGGGAGTGGTACTAATGCTACCGCCCCGACTGTAAATCACTGTGTAATGAATGAAAAGCTGCCTGCGCAGCCTCCCCGCCTGACCAGGCATGGAACTCTGTAGCATGAGAAAGTTTTTGAACTTTTGCCTTGCTGCTGAGTTCACCTCATTTTGCGCTCTTATATTAAACAAGTCCAAATAGAACAGTAAGTGTGACCAGCACCGATAGCTGTATGATATGTTAAACAATTAACATGTGATCTTCATAGGATGGGATATACTTGGTCTCATAAATGCGGTGGGTGGTGCTCTGTATAAGAAATCCACAGTCTAAGCAGTATAAACAAAAAAAAAAAGAATGCGGCACTCACCCTGTATCTTCAGCTAAATCTGTGTCCTTTATTTAGCACTTATGCCATAACAGACTTGTGCAGCAACGGCAGGAGTGCACGAGGGAGCGGGAGAGTGAAGAGACGGGACGACGGCCATTTCGTGCACAAGCGCTTCTACAGGTCCTTGTATGAATTGTGTCTCTCTCCAGAGGTATCCGTCGCTGTGAGATACATCATTGGACAAAGAGTTACTTAGAATTTATATGATGAAGGTTCAAGTTAACAATGTTCAGGCATGATGTGGTGGTTGACATACTACAGGCCAAGCGATACTCATTCAGGCACTCTTATGTATACAGATTGGTCCAGATTGGCGCTCACTGTCTGTCAGACATTTAGGAATGATACAAATCAGTGATATGAGGCTGTGACTCTACTTTATTCTATGCCGGTCATCCCACATTGTGTAGAACAGCCGGAATCCTTAGAAGAACAGTCTGGGGCCCTTTTGATCGAATCTTTGGCGCTTGTCTAAGAACAATTCATGGCCTCATAACTGACACCGTGTGCAGGGCTAAGTACAGTTTTTAGCCAGTCGCCAGGTGAAACCATAAAGTATAGCATTTTCTGCTGCACTTACTGCTGGTATGGCATCTATGCTGACTGTGACTATGAATGAGATTTACATATCTCCTCACGACAGTTTTCCATGAACTAGTAGTATAACCTCCATTCATTTATAACGGCACCAGAAAGATTTTTTTACCTGTCATAGCATTTCACAGCCCACAGTCACCAATATTATAAGAGACACAGTTCACACATCTGTATATGAACCATTGTATGCTGCAGTGCACATTGTATTCTAGACTCCTATACTTGTCAGCTGTTTCTCGGTAAGTTATACGGTCAGAGATGCACTTGCTTTCAAACCTCTCCATGGTCTTCATGGTGCTTCCTTTTCTGTCTAATTCACAGGTAATGGTTTAAAGGGGGAACCTGTTATTAAGTTTTCTTGTTGTAAATAGATGTTATCTTGTGACAGTAACGCCATTCTGATATATTTTTTACATCACTACTGATGCCCTGCATACCTAAAATAGAGGGGAAGATTCATTAAGGTTTTTTTTTACCAGAAATCTGGCATGAACACCTGAATTAGTCACAATATCTTTGCCCACTCATGCAAATATTGCGACTTTTCGTGCTTACATGCCAGTCCCAGGCAGCTATGCTAATACATGCATGGAGATGGCGAAACATGGGAGGAGCAGGATGCGGTTACACTCGCCCGTCAAATATATCATAAGTTACGCCACTATAGGGGCATAACTTACTCTACAACTGGTAGGAACTAGCATTCATTTCTGGTGGTGGCACCTGCTGAGTACCAAACACACATGATTCAGATCAGTGCACTCCAGTGAGCGCTTCATTAACACTGGCATACGCTTTAATGAATCAACCCCCAAATCTCTGGCTCTTATTCATAGAATCATAGAAGGTTAGAGTTGAAAGGGACCTCCGGGGTCATCGTGTCCAACCCCTGCTCAATGCAGGGTTCACTAAATCATCCCAGACAGATGTCTGTCCAACCTCTGTTTGAAGACTTCTATTGAAGGAGAACTCACCATCTCTCGTGGCAGCCTGTTCCACTCATTTATCACCCTCACTGTCAAAAAGTTTTTTCTAATATCTAATTTGTATTGTCTCCCTTTCAGTTTTATTCCATTGCTTCTCGTGTTTCCATGTGCAAATGAGAATAAGGATGATCCCTCTACACTGTGACATCCCTTCAGATGTTTGTAGACAGCTATTAAGTCTCCTCTTAGACTTTTTTTTAGCCATCCTGGTCGCTCTTCTCTGAACTTGCTCCACGTTTTCAATGTCTTTTTTATTCATCATTTTTTGCTACTTTTAGAGAAAGCCTGACACATGATACATGATGCCCAAACCGTGGGCAACATTTATCAGACATTGGCTGTGTCATTTCAAAGAAAAATCATACTTCTCCCTGCCCACTGCCCTAGAGTGACAGGTCTTTACTCACACGTAGGCACACCAGGGCAGTGGTTGGGTAAACCACCAGAGACTTGCGTGTCCAGCTTGTTTACTGTGCAATCTCATTCCCTTGTAGCTTTTAAAGTAGAATTTTCTCTGAAACACCGCAGCTTTTTAGAGTCATAAATACCTGGCTGAGATAATACAGCCAGTCCCTGTTACTTGCTTCCTAGGGACTGGGCATCATGTATCAGCTGTCAGGTTCACTTTCATTTGCCTTTCTTTTTTAAATCTTTTTTGTTTTTCCGAAAACAACTTTGCTTTTCTAGATGTTTTACCCAAATTCATGAAATTCGACTTCTACAAATGTTGCATTTTTTGGTGCATCTCACTCCAGTCTCTGCCTGGAGAAAGGTTCTGGAGGAGTTTGCAACTTTGGTAAATTTTCCAAAGATTTGCTATTTTTGATCTTGAAAAGTAAAAAAAAGCAGTTAAAGAAAAAATGTAAGAGCATTTTTGATATGGCACATTAACTGAGTGGACTATTTTGAAAAATTTGCCACAAAAAATATTAGCAAATACCACAATGCAAAAAAAAGAAAAGTGACTTTAATAACTCGCAAATGATGAATCTGACTCAGAATCCGTATCATATGTTATATATAAAAATAAAGTGTTTTTTATGATATGCTAGACTGCGATAGTGCGGTGCACATATTTAAGAAGGGCGTTACAATCAGCTCACTGCAGTGGGGCCAATTATAGCAGGCAGAGCTGATGACAGTTTCCCTTTCATTCAGATTCATGCATTTATTGGCATGTCAGGAGCACATGTTTAGTGGCTCAAGTGCATTATCTATTATACATTGGTTGCCAGTTGAATACTTAATAGATCTGTGAACAGATTTAACAATAGAAACTGCAAAAATTATTAAATGTATCTCTTACACCTGATAAGTGGTGTATTTGCACTGAAAGTGCATGTCCGAATTGATGTATCATTCTAAAATCAAAAGTGTTATGCAAGTGCATGATTTAATAGTAAGCAAAGAAATTTTCTAGAAGGGTTATAAAGCAGAGTAAATTGAACCAAAAACTAACTGGCCGGCGGCTCTCTCAACCTGAGTGTGACAGCTGCATAAAAATACATGAAGCTGTCAGGCTCGGGTGGGGAGAGCTGCTGACCAGTCCGTGCACTGCGTTTCGATCTCATTACGATTTATACAGCCGTCTGACTGTGGCCTATTTGCCACTGGCCCCGATGGGTCTCACAATCTAGATTCCCTAGCAGTATGTCTTTGTAAATGTGGGAGGGAACCAGATTACCCAGAGGAAACTCCCGCAAACACGGGGGGAACATACAAACTCATTGCAGATGTTGTCCTTGGTGGGATTTGAACCCAGGACTCCAGCGCTGCAAGGCTGCAGTGCTAACCTCTGAACCGTGCTGCCCTAATATGTCATATTATTCGGTCACTATGTAGTGGTAATATGTGATCTGGTCATGGTGTGGCGGTATTTGTCCCTTGTATGTAGTATTATTCGGTCACTATGTGGTCTGGTCATGGTGTGATGGTATTTCTTCCTGTTTGTGGTATTATTGGTCTTGGTATAGTGGATTGTGTTGTGTATGGTGGTCATTTGTTCTCTCTGATATTAATTAGAAGATTCTTTATTTCCATTAGAGTTTTAATGCTTTGTACACAGCGGCGGAGATGCACTTACAGGGGGTTTCCTGTGGAAAAAAGTAATCACCTCTCCACAGGATAAGTGATAACGTATTGATTGGTGGGGGTCTGACTGCTTGGACCCATTCAGCAAAATGTGGAACTTTTTATCCCCATTTGACTGGAGTGGCATGTCCAACTAGATCACTGATCCATTCATTCACTCTGTGGCTGCACTTTTTGTTTTTTTCTGGAAGCCCCAAAGAGAATGAATGGAGCTGCGGTCAGATATCCCACCTGCCGCTGCATTTTAAAACAGTGATAAAAGTGTCCTGTCAGGGATTAAACTTCCCCATTCTTCCGATCGGTGCAGTTTCTAATAGTCGGACCGAAGCGATCACCTATCCTGTGGAGCCCATGGATCGGTGATGATAACTTGTTTTAACCAAGAACCCCATTAATGTAAACTACCATAATTATACATCACAGTTATTGGGGCACACGGTAGATGTGCAGCAGCCACCGGGTGTTTTACAGCTGATGCTCCACTATAATGACAGATATTTGCATATAGCTGTAGGGTGGGCCCCTAGAGTCCATTCCCCTGGTGGGCCCCAGACACCCCAGTCCGACGCTGCTTATATGGATTCTCAAGGTAAGTATACCAGCCTAATCAAGTGTATGAGATATGTTTAATAATGTATACTGCGTGGATATTCCTATCTGGTGACTGATAAAATTGTAATCATGAATAAGTGTATGAAATAATGCAATGGTAATACTAATAATACTGTCTTTTTTATAGGTCTCTAACCCTGGAATTGAGGAAAACCAAAATTTCAAAACAGTTGCATTAGATTCTTCTAATTTTCAGTATATGAACTTCAACCACTCATTAATCTTGAGGTGTGTCTGTAATATTCTACTCTCCTTATTCTGTCACATAAGTCTTCAGAGACATGGAAAAAACATATTCTCTGACAGCCCACTATGATGAGTTCCAGGAAGTCAAATATGTTAGCAAGTACAATAGTAGCAGCACACTTTCCAATGGCTTCAACATCCAAGTAAGCTCCAAAAAGCAGTCAAAAGGAATACCACGCTGGAGCAGGAGGGAAACTTGTCTACTTTCTGGACTGGTCTTTGCAGCTGGTCTTTGTGTCATTTTAGGGTGCATGTTGGTGCTAAAGTATCTGTCTATGGACCAGGATGGGCAATGCTTAGAAGAGTGCCAAGAAAGAAAAGCTTTTATGAGGGCTTCTAAATTTATCAGCAACAATATAGATCCAACTATTCCCCCTTGTAATGACTTCTACTCATTTGCTTGTGGAGGTTGGCTAAGAAGGCACAGGATACCAGAGGAGAAGCTGATTTATGGCACTATAGCAGCTATTGGAGAACAGAATGAAGAAAAGTTGCAGCATCTTCTTTTACAACCTGTAAGAAGGAAGCATCGTGGATCTTCTGAGAGGAAGGTGAAAGAGTTCTTTAGGTCATGCCTCAATATGAAAGAAATTGATCGTTTGGGGGTATACCCAATGCTGCAAGTTCTTGAGGATTGTGGAGGTTGGGATCTGCCAGAATACTCCAAACACAAGTGGGACTTTAATGAATTGCTTTATAAGACACAAGGAGTGTACAGCACCGCTGTCTTCTTCTCACTTACGGTAAACTTAGATGACAAAAACTCCTCCAGATATGTCATCAGGGTAAGTCTTATAATGGAAATTTCTTATGTGACAAATTCACTTTTGAAGTTTTTGAACACTGATTTCTACTCTTGTGATTGGTTGTGCATGTGTCACTATCGGGTTAATTCAATAAATATGTGAAAAACTATCCTTCCCAAAGTATTTCGTTTATTGACATAGCAAATATTTAACCAGCCTAATGCTTGTAGCCTATGAAATAGCTATAGTAAACCCTGTGCTTTCTTCCAGGAGATTGATAATAAGGTCATAACGGAATATTTTTAGGTGCAATAATCATTTGTTCTCTTTCAAGTTAGTCATATTCCATTACTCCGTTTAAGACTAGCGAATCAAGATATATTGATGATCTAACCCTCGTTTAATTGCATTGAAAGCCCAGTCTGCTATGTGACCTTCAAAGTGATGAATGTTCCCAGTACTAAGTACTTTTCTGTGGAATTGATCATTTAGTTATTTATTGAGGTTATCTGAACTGATTTATTTAATTTTAAATACAGTATCCCATCAGTTATCATGGAAAATATAACTTGACTACAATGATATACTACATATTTTACACTGAGAATGGCTTTTTTGCGGAAAGTTGTAATATGGTGAAAATGATCTTTGAGGTCTACAATCATGATGATCCCCAAAAAATATATATTTTCTTCAATTGGTTTCATAAGGGCTAACCAATAAAAAAATCTTCTATGGTGAGAGAATTGGCACGGTGATATACCTATAGAAAAGAAGACCTAGGGATAAGGAATTCTGAAACTATTAATTTGTAAATCTTGAGTTATGATATACGGTATATTGATTGAAGTCGGCTGATGTGTTAAATTGGAATTTTTCTCCACAACTTCCATTCTCAGATGAATCTTTAACCTGCTTCCATTAAACCAAAGGAGTTCTACAGTAAAAGCAATGTAGACAGTAGCACAAGGAAAAAGAGTCATTTTGACTCAGAAATATGTATTTTTGCAGACAGCTTTTGGAATAAAGCATCTAGCTGCCTTTTTTCTCCCCTAATTGCTACAAATGAGTACAAAAGTTTTTAAGGCAGAAAGGTGTCTTCCAGCCTAAACCAGATCAGACCGTACATAAATTGTACAAGAAATTTCTAAAGGATAGAACTTTATTGTTTTCATCCTATGAGACATAAGCTAAAGGGGTTTTCGGGTGAAAACTACCGTAGTTATCACCTAAAATGAAATAAAATGATAACTTATTGGTCGTTGAGTGTCCGACTGCTGTGATCCCACTGATCGGCAGAACAGGACATTTTTGGCCCAACAAGACACTTTTATCCTATTAAAATTGAGTAGCACTGCATATATACAACCAATGCTCCGTTCACCATAGGGAACGCTGGTTATTAAAATATCTTTCTTTAGATTGAATGCAATTTTAACAATTGTTATTTATTATAGCACTTATTTATTATTTTATGTGCATAGCTGTCATAACCGCAGGGTTTAAATATATATATATATTTATTAACATAAGAATATCTTTTCTAATACATGACTACATTTTATATTTCAATATTATTATTTCTTAACGAGAGCCTATCACCTCCATAAACTTTATTTACTTGCAGACGTGATGGCAATCTCTAGATAAATAGCATTTAAGTAATACATGTCTGCCTGACTGAAGAGACGATTTCAGGGAGAAAATGAAGTTATATCCTCCCTGCAGCCACTCACTTCCAGACTTTGGAGTGGTGCAGGAAGCTGTTATATTCGCCACAGAGAGTGCACTGTAGTTACTCCCCGGCACAATGACTGACTGACTGCTCTGCAGCGTGTGAGTGTAAAGCAGGCTGCCAATCAAAGTGCTGGGCAGGACTTATGTTCCCCATAAATAGATTTTCCTATTTTAGAAACATAATCCCAAATGATCAGATACTAGTAAAAAACAAATAGATAGTGCTCACAAACCCTCAGTACAGGACTGGTTCCCCGATGCTACACCGATGTCTGTGTTTTGGCTTTAGTAGTGATATCACAAATACAGCATGTATCACCGCTACAGCCAATCACTGAGCTCAGGGGCTCTTCTGTTGTTAAAGAAGCCCTCCCATTAAGTTTTTTATTCATTAAAGGGAATATATGGGGCTTTGTGAAAAACAATACATCTGCCCAAGCACTAACAGGCAGGTAGTTGCTACTTACCTGCTTATTGTGCCCGACACGATTCATCGCTGGCACAGAGTGGTCACAGACTGCTACTGCCAGGGATTCAGCAGCCCCTGCTGATGTCACATCAAAAGGGCGGTGACTTCTTTTCCGCACTGCTCTGTTGATGGGGATGGACAACCGATGTCATGTTGATTGACAGCTGGCTCCCCCAGTTAGACAGTGGGAATTTGGCTATCAATCAGAATGACGTTGAAGTCCCATCCTGTCTAAAGAGAGGTGCGGAAAATAAGCCTCTGCTATGTCGACATGACACCAGCACAGGCAGATGAATCGCTGGCAGGAGTGGTCTGGGACTGCTCTGGGTCAGCAATGAATGGTGCCGGGCACAACAGGCAGGTAAGTAGCAATTATCTGCCTGTTAGTGCTTAGGTACATTTTTGTGTTTCATAAAGACCCAGATATCACCTTTAATGAATAAAAACCTCAGTGGGAGTGCTTCTTTAACAACAGCAGAGCTGCTGTTGTCCTGGATATCCCCTTTAAATGTGTGTATATGTGCATGTAATGTAGTTGTTACTACATATTTACTCACCTACCTGTTAGGACTGGCGGAACGCACCAAGACAGATGATAAAGGTGCGTTCGCAGTCCGGGGTCCACCGTGCAGGTGAGAACCTGCTGCTAGCAATTTGCAGACAATATGGCGGTACACTAAAGTATACACGCGTGGGTTAGACCTCACCCAGCGTGAAGAAAGCGATCCTGTTAATTCACAGGACCGCAGTACCGCACTAGTGCGCGAGCAAGTGGTCAGCGGACTTAACCCCAGAAGGGATTGGAGCCCGATTAGACCTTTGCTGGCGTAACACCGCAACTGGGTGTGTAGAGAACCATAAGAAATCTATGTGCACAAGAGTGCGAGCGATGCCGCACTAACGGACGCCACTAACCACCCAGACTCGGGTATGGAAAGCGCAAGGCAGGCGCACGGCGCCGTACTGGCAGGCACAGCTACAGGACGCTGTGATGTGTGTTTAGTGCTGTAGGCTAAGTCGGGCGCTAGATAGCAGCCATACACCTTCCGCGAACAGACATTCAATAGGGTAGGGGTTTCCAAGGACGACTTGCACTCACAACATACACACATAAGCAATTGTAAGACAATACTAGCGCATGGCCGTGCGGTCATGCGCAGTTTATATAGCAGCAGCACAGGAAGAGGCCACAGCACCTTTGCCCTTCCAGGACCTGCAAAGAGGACCAACGGAATGTGCTGCAGAGCCTGAGCACATGACCCTCGATCTCCAACGGGAGACCTTATGCTGGGCATGCTCAGTACGTGCAGACAAGGACTTAGTCCCAGGGAAGTCCGCTCGCTGCTGACCAGCATTGACTTTAATGGCAGAGACTGGAGAAGCAGCAGTAACTCTCAGAACAGAGTGAGGATGAGCAAGACGCTGGGACCGACGTCTTTGCTGAGCAGACTCCACTGCGGCTGGACAAGAATGGGAGACCGCAGCGGAGGCGGCTCGAGATTCCCCCTGTGCAGAAGCGGGAACTCGACCCCTAACATTACCCCCCCTCCTAGGGCCCCCCCCTCCTTGGGCCTCGCTACGTTCGAAGGCAGCAATGAGCTGCGGAGCCCGAATGTGCTCAGCAGGCTCCCAGGATCTATCCTCAGGGCCGTAACCCCTCCAGTCCACTAAATAAAATTTTTTGCCACGAACCACCTTGTACCCCAAGATCGCGTTCACCTCGTAATCGTCCGTAGACGAACCCGACGTCTCAGTAGATGACTCAGAAAACCGGGACATGTAGACGGGCTTAAGGAGGGACACGTGAAAGGTGTCGGTGATACCCAGGCGTGGAGGAAGGGCCAGACGGTAAACCACAGGATTAACCTGTTCGAGGACCTTAAAAGGACCTAAGTAGCGAGGTGCAAACTTGGTGGACTCAACTCGCAGCCTGATGTTACGGGCGGAGAGCCACACTAAGTCGCCAGGAGCAAAGGTTGGAGCGGGGCGCCGATGTGCATCGGCGGAGGACCTCATTCTCTCCTTGGAAGCCTGAATAGCATCCTGAGTGCGATCCCAAATGTCCCGTGCCTCCACAGCCCAGTCTGCCACCCTGGAATCGGCGGAAGACACGGGCATGGGCACAGGTACCCTCGGATGCTGACCATAGTTAAGGAGGAATGGAGTCTGTCCAGTGGAATCAGCGACAGCATTGTTAAGAGCAAACTCCGCCCATGGTAGCAAAGATGCCCAGTCATCCTGCTTAGCAGAAACAAAATGTCGCAGATATGTGACCAAGGTCTGGTTGGCTCTCTCTACCAACCCATTCGTCTCGGGATGATAAGCCGAAGAGAGATTCAACTCGATACTGAGAAGACGACAAAGCTCTCTCCAGAACCGAGACGCAAACTGGGGACCTCGGTCACTGACAATTTTGTCTGGCATACCGTGAAGACGAAAGATGTGTTTGACAAACAACGCTGCCAAGGCCCGTGCAGAAGGTAACCGGGGAAGTGGCACCAAATGCACCATTTTAGAAAAATGGTCGGTGATTACCCAAATAATGGTACAGCCACGAGACTTGGGCAAACCCACAACAAAATCCATCCCGACCATCTCCCAGGGCCTGTCTGCCACCGGCAGAGGGTATAACAAACCAGCTGGCCGTTGTCGGGAAGACTTATTCTTGGCACAAGAGACACATGCCCGAACGTAGTCTCCGACGTCACGAACCATATGTGGCCACCAGTACGTCCTCGCCAGTAGCTCAGAGGTCCTTTTAGCCCCAAAGTGTCCACCCACTCTGGACGAATGAGCCCAAGAGAGAACCTCCGGACGCAAATTGATGGGAACAAAAGTCTTGCCCGGGGGCACAGACTCCAGCGAAACCGGAGCTACAGTTCTCAGACTCTCCGAAGGGACAATGAGCCGAGGCTCGTCCTCCTCCTCCTCAGCTGACACGAAGGAGCGAGAGAGAGCGTCGGCACGAATGTTCTTCTCCCCGGCGAGATAATGTAGGGTAAAGTGGAACCGGGAGAAAAACAAGGACCATCTGGCCTGACGAGAATTCAGCCGCTGGGCTGTTTGTAAATAGACCAAATTCTTGTGATCCGTGAAAACCTGGAATGGGAATCGGGCACCCTCCAAGAGATGTCTCCACTCTGAAAAGGCCAACTTCATTGCCAACAACTCTCTATCCCCGATGGAGTAATTTCTCTCCGCTGGTGTGAAGGTCTTAGAGAAAAAGAAGCATGGATGCTTCCGACCCTGAGCATCCTTTTGATAGAGGACTGCTCCAGCACCAACGGATGAGGCATCCACTTCCAAAAGGAATGGCTTACCCACATCGGGACGATGTAAGATAGGAGCGCTGGCAAAATGGGTCTTTATAGAAGAGAAGGCCTTGGAGACCCCTTCGGACCACAATTTGGGATTCGCTCCCTTCTTGGTGAGGGATACCAAGGGAGCTACCAAAGTTGAAAAGTGGGGAATGAACTGGCGATAGTAATTTATGAACCCCAATAAGCGCTGCACCGCTTTAAGAGAATGGGGTTCCTGCCAGTCCATCACTGCTTGTAGTTTGGCAGGATCCATAGCCAATCCCTGGGCCGAGACAATATAGCCCAGGAAAGGCAAGGACTCCTGTTCAAACACACACTTCTCCAACTTTGCATACAAGGAATTTGCCCGTAAGAGTTCGAAGACTCTGCCAACATCTCTCCGGTGGGAGTCAATATCTGGAGAAAAGATGAGAATATCATCCAGATAGACTACGACCGAGGTAGAAAGCATATCCCGGAAGATATCGTTGACGAAGTCCTGAAAAACGGCTGGGGCATTACAGAGCCCGAAAGGCATCACCAGGTACTCATAGTGCCCATCCCTGGTATTGAAAGCCGTCTTCCACTCGTCCCCCTCACGGATACGAATCAGATTGTAGGCACCCCGCAGATCTAACTTGGTGAATATTTTAGCTCCCCTTAACCTGTCAAAGAGCTCCGATATCAGGGGCAACGGGTATTTATTCTTAATAGTGATAGCATTGAGACCCCTGTAATCGATGCAAGGACGTAACTCTCCGTTCTTCTTCTGCACGAAGAAGAATCCCGCCCCTGCCGGAGACACTGACTTCCTTATAAATCCTCTTGCTAAATTCTCCTGAATGTATTGAGACATAGCCTCCGTCTCAGGGAGAGAGAGGGGATATACCCTTCCCCTAGGAGGTTCAGCTCCCGGCAAGAGGTCGATAGGACAGTCGTAAGGGCGATGGGGCGGTAGAGTCTCAGCAGCCTTTTTAGAGAACACGTCTGCATAACACCAATAATACCTGGGAAGCGACGAGAGATCTGCGGGTACCTGGGTAGTAGAAACCTGTACACACTCACTCACACATCTGCCCAAACATGACTTACTCCAGCCCAATATTTTCCCTGAGGACCACTCAATATGTGGCGAGTGGAAACGGAGCCAGGGTATTCCCAGCAAAATCTCATCCATTCCCTCAGGAAGGACAAGAAGGGAAATAATCTCCTGGTGGGAAGGAGACATGGACAGCGATAACGGGACTGTCTGGTGCGTGATTTGCAGTGGGAGTGTTGCCCCATTCACAACTCTAACCGTTATTGGTTTGGCGAGCATGACCAGTGGTATAGCATGACGTGTAGCAAAAGCAGAGGACATGAAACTTCCCTCTGCTCCTGAATCCACACAAAGCTCGACTGTAAGAGTGGAGGAGCCTAACAGGATTGTCCCTTTAAAGGACAGTTTGGAGGAGAATGCTGCTGTGTCTAGTGAACCTCCCCCAATGGCCACTAGACGCGATCGTTTCCCGACCGCCGCGGACATTTATTGGCGTAATGTCCATGTTGTCGACAGTTATTACAAACTACGGGTACTCGAGCGGCTAGAGATTTAGGTCCCGCTCGAGAAACCTCCATGGCCTCATGAGAATCTGACGCCAAGACAGGAGATTCCAGAGGTCTGGCGAAAGTTGGAGCCAGCCGAAACCTCTGCCTACACTGGGTCCGCTCCAACCTCCGCTCGTGAAAACGGAGGTCGATGCGGGTAGACACGGAAATAAGTTCCTCCAGTGTGGCCGGTATCTCCCTAGTGGCCAAGGCGTCTTTCACGTGGTCTGCCAGTCCCCTCCAGAACACCGGAATAAGAACTTTGTCTGGCCACTCTAACTCTGAAGCTAGAGTCCGGAACTGAATGGCAAACTGGCTGACCACGGAGGTACCCTGTGTAATGGACAACAATTGGAGTGCGGTGTCGTGGGTAACCCGAGGCCCTAAAAAGACCTGCTTCAGAGTGTCCAAGAAGAGAGGAGCACTCTGTACCACACGATCATCTCGCTCCCAGAGTGGCGTTGCCCACTCCAACGCCCTGCCCGACAAGAGAGATAGGATAAATCCCACTCTCGCCCGCTCCGTAGGAAAACGTGACGCCAGGAGCTCAAGATGTATAGAGCACTGACTCACGAATCCACGACAATGTTTGCTGTCGCCAGCAAACTTGTCAGGTAGTGGGAGACGGGATAAAGTCGGAGCAGGGGTGGCAGTGGACAAACTGGCTGCGGCTACACTTGCAGCCTGCACAGCTACAGCAGTGACATCCACAGCTGAGGTTGTACGCTCAAGAGCCGCCAACCTTCCCTCCAGCTGCTGGATGTACCGCTGTAAACGCTGGTCGTCCGCCATTTTTACTAGCCAGACCCTGGCGCTAGTATTCTGTTAGGACTGGCGGAACGCACCAAGACAGATGATAAAGGTGCGTTCGCAGTCCGGGGTCCACCGTGCAGGTGAGAACCTGCTGCTAGCAATTTGCAGACAATATGGCGGTACACTAAAGTATACACGCGTGGGTTAGACCTCACCCAGCGTGAAGAAAGCGATCCTGTTAATTCACAGGACCGCAGTACCGCACTAGTGCGCGAGCAAGTGGTCAGCGGACTTAACCCCAGAAGGGATTGGAGCCCGATTAGACCCTTGCTGGCGTAACACCGCAACTGGGTGTGTAGAGAACCATAAGAAATCTATGTGCACAAGAGTGCGAGCGATGCCGCACTAACGGACGCCACTAACCGCCCAGACTCGGGTATGGAAAGCGCAAGGCAGGCGCACGGCGCCGTACTGGCAGGCACAGCTACAGGACGCTGTGATGTGTGTTTAGTGCTGTAGGCTAAGTCGGGCGCTAGATAGCAGCCATACACCTTCCGCGAACAGACATTCAATAGGGTAGGGGTTTCCAAGGACGACTTGCACTCACAACATACACACATAAGCAATTGTAAGACAATACTAGCGCATGGCCGTGCGGTCATGCGCAGTTTATATAGCAGCAGCACAGGAAGAGGCCACAGCACCTTTGCCCTTCCAGGACCTGCAAAGAGGACCAACGGAATGTGCTGCAGAGCCTGAGCACATGACCCTCGATCTCCAACGGGAGACCTTATGCTGGGCATGCTCAGTACGTGCAGACAAGGACTTAGTCCCAGGGAAGTCCGCTCGCTGCTGACCAGCATTGACTTTAATGGCAGAGACTGGAGAAGCAGCAGTAACTCTCAGAACAGAGTGAGGATGAGCAAGATGCTGGGACCGACGTCTTTGCTGAGCAGACTCCACTGCGGCTGGACAAGAATGGGAGACCGCAGCGGAGGCGGCTCGAGATTCCCCCTCTGCAGAAGAGGGAACTCGACCCCTAACACCTACCACAGCTCTCTTCAGGATCCAGAGCTGTTACTCTCCTCTTCTCAGTGACATGACCGCAATTGAGAATGGCCTGCTCATGTATGCTCCATGTGCGAGCTGGAAGTCTCTTTTACAATGTAAGTCAATGGAGCCCTATTCTGATGCCCCATAGCCTTACATTGTAATATTCACTTCTGGGTCATGCAGAGCGCAGTGTGATCCATAAAGTCTTCCGAGCTTTGACATCAGTCTGAAGAGGAGAAGATCAGAGCTGGATAGCGGAGAGAGTAGCTGTATGTGAGTATATTATTACACTCACACTACATTACATGCATATACACACATTTAATGAATGGATAACATAATGGGTGTGCTTCTTTAATAGTACTAGCTGCAGAGCTTAATGATTAGCTGCAGTGGTGATACAAGCTGTAGTCATAATGTCACCACTGCAGAGAAAACACAGGCATGGGAGCAGTGGTGGGTAGCTGGGTGAGCGAGAGTGAGTACTATCTTTTTTTGTTTTTTACTGTTATCTAATTGATTGGGGTCCAGTTGGGTAAATGTGAAAAACACTTTTAATTCATGTAGAAATTGTCCTTACCACCTAGACTATAGCAAAGTTCAGTACTTGCACTTAAGAATTTCACAGAAAAGAAAGGCATCTCCACCTAGTGACTTGAAGCAGTATTACAAGGTTAAATCACAGAATAATTTTTTTCTCCTTGGGCTCTCTATGTCAGCAAATAATTATAATAATTAATATTAAAAGATTTTTCGGTTCATTAAAATTGTTGGCTAATCTGTAGGATAGACTGGCTGACTATCATCTATTTGAAGGGACTGAAGAACTTGTAGCGGTTGATATAATTGTTGGCTATAACATAAGTTTTAATGTGTTTCAAATAAAAAGGCACAATCTGCTTAAAAGTAAACATATAAAACTTAAGCATCAGTAAAATACCGGGTGTGGCCTAACAAGCATATAATCCAGATAGTCCTCTAGCATTACAGCAATTCTATAAAGGTCTGGTGTATGCCAGTCCACAAGAGGATAAGTTACAGGTTCAATCTCACCCAGTAGAAGGTCTGGTGAGTAGATAGTCCATTGTCCCAGGTATCATGGACACAATGTGAGGATTATAAGTCACTAGTTTGCCCTGAACACACAAAACAAGTCCCTGACTGTCCAACAAAAGATCCTCCAATCCTTACAAGAACAATCGCAAGCTGGCCCTAGCTTCAATCTCAGGGGCACCATGAATAAGGCTAGGTTCACATTGCGTTGGTGCAGTCCGTTCAACGGATAGACTAATGGACTGCGCTAACACAAGTGCCGAAAAAGGATCGCATTTATGCAATCGCGCTAGCGCAGATGCTCTATCTGCGCTAGCAGTGACGGACCCAAAAGCGCTGCAGACTGCGTCTGAGGGTCCGTCAAAGAATGACGGCACATCACTAACGCATGCCGATTATGACATGCGTTAGTGATGCGCTACAAAATGGCAGTCAATGGGTGGACTAACGGATCCGTTACATAGCGTTAGTGCCGCTATGTAACGGATGCCGTCAGTGGACTGCACTTAACGCAATGTGAACCCAGCCTAATACATAATCTGTTGGCTATCTTTCCTGACTACTCCACACATAGGAGCATATACCCTGCAGAACGCTCCTGGGTTCTCTACAAAAGAGATGCTGCTAGACTCTTCCGGTGACGGACTATATTGCCGAAAATAAAAAGATCAACTGTCTGAAATCGGACATTCCGAATCCCTCATTCCTATAATTGGGGGAGAGTAAGATGGCCCCCAAACACAATAATCTGTTGACCAAGCACGCCAATATCAGCCAGTTTGGCCAATATTGGTCTAATTTTTTTGGGGTCCTTTGTAGTGTCTCTACTGTGCTTCCAATGCATTTCATCTTGCCCCACACATGCCACAGACTCATCAGCGTTAAGTAAACCTTGCCTTAGGGAATGCACAGAGATATTATTACTATATACTGTAACTTAAATTTGTGCTGCTGTTAGTGAAATGCTGAGATGCTGGCACGTGGAGACACGGTTGTACTCTTCTGTCAGCTGTGCCTGATATTACAGCTTTTTTCAATAATAATAAAAATATTTTTTGAATCCTTAAGTGCCAACATATTCTGCAGCACTTTACAACTTAGCAGAAATTTTTACACACAAGATAAGACATTACAGATTAAAACACATGGCTTAATGCATACCAAAAGGAGTGAGGGCCTGGCTCGTAAGCTAACAGTCTATAAGTAGATAGGGGGCAAACAAAGGGTAAAAAAGTGCTTGTATTGTACAGTACAGTCATCAATTTAGTATTCAAATAATGCTGCATGAACCAGTCATCAGCCAGTTTGTGTACAAGTACAAATGCAAGGAGCTGTTGAGTGCATGGAAGCGAGAACAGGGAATAGTTAGATTAGTGAGGTGAAGCGACAGGCCAGTCTAAAGAAATGTGTTTTTAGGGCACGCTTAAAAATGTGGTTACTGGCAATTAACTGGATAGTCTAGAGTAGTGCATTCCAGAAATTGGTGCAGCATGAGAGAAGGCCTGGTATAAACCACAATACCAAGAACAGCCACAAGTAAAGTATGGAGCTGTACTGTGTCGAGGAATGAAAATATTGAAGGTGATGTTGTGTTCCTTTAAGATAATTGGTGTGGTGCAAAAAAAGTTACATCTCCACACATTGGAGCAGCAGAAGGATTACAAGGCCGTGGTCACACTTGCGAGTGCAATACAAAAAACTTGCACAAATCTCTCGCCTCAATACCCGGCACTGCCGCCGTCATTCGGGACTGTAGTGTTCAGCTTCATAGAAATACATGCAGCCGCCTGCTCCGGTCCTAAGTGCCGGCGGCAGTGCCGGGTATTGAGGCGAGAGACTCACGGGAGTTTCTCGCATTACACTCGCAAGTGTGACCACGGCCTAAGAGTGGTCTACTGTATATGACCGCAATCTGTTTATACAGATAGGATCACCCTATGATATCCTTGTGACTGCCAAGAGAGTAATCGCAAGGCAATGAAAATCTATACAACTGCTCTCATGGTACCATCAACAAAATATTACTCAGGCAATAAGTTTGTCTGGATATACAGTTAGGGCCAGAAATATTTGGACAGTGACACAAGTTTTGTTATTTTAGCTGTTTACAAAAACATGTTCAGAAATACAATTATATATATAATATGGGCTGAAAGTGCACACTCCCAGCTGCAATATGATAGTTTCCACATCCAAATCGGAGAAAGGGTTTAGGAATCATAGCTCTGTAATGCATAGCGTCCTCTTTTTCAAGGGACCAAAAGTAATTGGACAATGGACTCTAAGGGCTGCAATTAATTCTGAAGGCATCTCCCTCGTTAACCTGTGATCAATGAAGTAGTTAAAAGGTCAGGGGTGGATTCCAGGTGTGTGGTTTTGCATTTGGAAGCTGTTGCTGTGAGCAGACAACATGCAGTCAAAGGAACTCTCAATTGAGGTGAAGCAGAACATCCTGAGGCTGAAAAAAAAAAAAAATCCATCAGAGAGATAGCAGACATGCTTGGAGTAGCAAAATCAACAGTTGGGTACATTCTGAGAAAAAAGGAATTGACTGGTGAGCTTGGGAACTCAAAAAGGCCTGGGCGTCCACGGATGACAACAGTGGTGGATGATCGCCGCATACTTAATTTGGTGAAGAAGAACCCGTTCACAACATCAACTGAAGTCCAGAACACTCTCAGTGAAGTAGGTGTATCTGTCTCTAAGTCAACAGTAAAGAGAAGACTCCATGACAGTAAATACAAAGGGTTCACATCTAGATGCAAACCATTCATCAATACCAAAAATAGACAGGCCAGAGTTAAATTTGCAGAAAAACACCTCAAGAAGCCAGCTCAGTTCTGGAAAAGTATTCTATGGACAGATGAGACAAAGATCAACCTGTACCAGAATGATGGGAAGAAAAAAGTTTGGAGAAGAAAGGGAACGGCACATGATCCAAGGCACACCACATCCTCTGTAAAACATGGTGGAGGCAACGTGATGGCATGGGCATGCATGGCTTTCAATGGCACTGGGTCACTTGTGTTTATTGATGACATAAGAGCAGACAAGAGTAGCCGGATGAATTCTGAAGTGTACCGGGATATACTTTCAGCCCAGATTCAGCCAAATGCTGCAAAGTTGATTGGACGGCGCTTCATAGTACAGATGGACAATGACCCCAAGCATACAGCCAAAGCTACCCAGGAGTTCATGAGTGCCAAAAAGTGGAACATTCTGCAATGGCCAAGTCAATCTCCAGATCTAAACCCAATTGAGCAGGCATTTCACTTGCTCAAATCCAGACTTAAGACGGAAAGACCCACAAACAAGCAAGACCTGAAGTCTGCGGCTGTAAAGGCCTGGCAAAGCATTAAGAAGGAGGAAACCCAGCGTTTGGTGATGTCCATGGGTTCCAGACTTAAGGCAGTGATTGCCTCCAAAGGATTTGCAACAAAATATTGAAAATAAAAATATTTTGTTTGGGTTATGTTTATTTGTCCAATTACTTTTGACCTCCTAAAATGTGGAGTGTTTGTAAAGAAATGTGTACAATTCCTACATTTTCTATCAGATATTTTTGTTCAACCCTTCAAATTAAACGTTACAATCTGCACTCGAATTCTGTTGTAGAGGTTTCATTTCAAATCCAATGTGGTGGCATGCAGAGCCCAACTCGCGAAAATTGTGTCACTGTCCAAATATTTCTGGCCCTAACTGTAGATTGAAACTTCTCCAAAACACTCCCCGAGAAGAAGACCTATTTATTTAGACAAGATTTTGTGACCAATTTTCACTTTAATCATGTCCTATGTATATAGACCCATTTCTTTGAGACAACCACCCTCCTCGATGAGAGTCACGAGAACGACTGACCATAATGTAAAATCACAAGGTGGTAACCATATAGTATTTAGACTCCATTGTTAGCTGATTGTTCTGCAGACCCACATGAAAATACAAGGATATATGGGCAGTCATGTCTCATTTTTGCAAGGTACAGGAATTTTTAATAACACTTTTTTTTCTGCTTTTCCATTCGGTGTGAACCTCTTAGCAGCTAAACTCTGAATTGCAGAGTTCTTTTCTAAAATATCATAGACACTAAATATTGGATTTGAAACGTTACAGTAACAACCACTTGCGACATTTCCATGCCTCATAAATGTCCAGGGAGGTCAAGTCTGAGTCACTGAGAATTTACTGCTCCCGAAGGTGACAGCCATAGTAAATGTGTATGGTAAGGCTTTATGCTGACCACCTGTAATGCAGTCACCCTGAAAACTATCAGAAAGGGCAATGCAGCCACTATACTAGTGTGCCACAGGAGGACATTAACCCGTTATTAACAAGGTGGACGGTGTTGCACATCCTCCATTACCGCATAGTGCTGCCTGTGCACGTGTTGGATTGAATGTTTAGCACTAATTGCCTCTTCAAGCTGAAGTGACATTACAGCCGATGGCAGTTTATTTCCATAGCAAATGGTGGATCCATCAGGGACCTGGAAATGGCTCTTAATGTGCAAATTTACATGACTGATACTGGGAGGAAGTTAGAAAAACCTGTTTTGATCTGTGTAATTGTGCAATTTTAGCACAGAAAGCAGACTAAATTATTGCCAGTAAGAGACAGGAAAAATAGAGGGGAAACGGGTAAAGGAAATAGATAATGAAAGAAACTGTGAGGTGAGGGAATTCATTACCGTCTGATGGTTCTCCACTTGTCATTGCCTTACAGAGAAATGCAAAGTGTATACATTAACAATGCCTACGTCCTCCGCTGCTTGCATCACAGTCGTCTGTGTCCGGTACTAGGGTTATATGATGATGTCCGCAGACGTGTTCAATGAGGAAATGTTTACATGAGGTAAAAAGAGCCTCATGTGTTCTCATCATCACAAAGAGCTGCCTGTAATAACCTTGCAGTGTACTTTGCCATGATCGCCATTGATTTTTGTAATTTTTCTGTCAGATGCAAAGCTAAAAGGTTAACCTAGGTCACCAGACCGATATCACACAAACAGACTGAAACGAAGTGCGGACCCTCATTACAGCTGGTAGCCACTATTATATTAATTAGTTACATATTTAATAAACTTTTATGAAAATTGCCACTTTTGCTTTATTTTTTGTTACACTCATTTTAGAGAATGGAAATATTTTTATTACACTGCTCTTATTTCACTTTAAGGGCTCTTTCAGATGTTCGTGATAATCGATCAGATCTCAGATCACAATGCCACACGTCATCCAACCCGATAATGAGAGCTTCATATATTTCTATGAGGCTGTTACCCTCGGCTCGGGAGATGCACAGTCAGTCCATGCATTACGACCTCAGTTTGAATTGAAGAGTCATAAAGGGAACATTCTCCTTGTCCGCTCCCTTTGAATGATGGGTTTCTCCCTGCGTACATGCATAGGGTGATTATAGACTGTAGTTTGCAAGCAGGACCCTCACTCCTGTAAGGCTGGTTTCACATTTGCGTTTTTTGCCGCTGCGTTTTAGCGCAAAAAAAGCATGCGTTTTTTTTCTATACTTAACATTAAAAACGCAAAAAAACCTATTGCTGTCTATGTAAACGCATGCGTTTTTAAGCACATGCATTTGCATGCGTTTTTAAATGCATGCATTTTAATAGAAAAACACAAGAATACACACTGATAAGCCAACCCCAAACCCTAACCCTAACCCTTACCCTAACCCTAAGGGATCCTAACCCTAACCCTAAGGGTTAGGGTTAGGATCCCTTAGGGTTAGGGTTAGGATCCCTTAGGGTTAGGGTTAGGATCCCTTAGGGTTAGGGTTAGGATCCCTTAGAGTTAGGGTTAGGGTTAGGATCCCTTAGGGTTAGGGTTAGGGTTAGGATCCCTTAGGGTTAGGGCTAGGGTTAGGGTTAGGGATAGGGTTAGGGATAGGGTTAGGGTTAGGGATAGGGTTAGGGTTAGGATCCCTTAGGGTTAGGGTTAGGGTTAGGATCCCTAGGGACCCTAACCCTAACCCTAGCTATTTCTGTTTAAAGTGGGTTTTCTTGTTGATTTTGATGATTGCCAGCTGTCACACACTTCTCATCATGCGTTTTAAAAACGCAAACGCAGGAAAAAACGCATGTAAACGCATCAAAACGCCGCGTTAGTATTAAAACATGCAAAAATGCATGCGTCTAAAAAACGCAGCATTTTAACGCGTTTACATGCGTTTTTTTCACCACATGCGTTTGCGTTTAAAACGCTGCATTTTTAAACGCAAATGTGAAACCAGCCTAACTTGTGTAACTATCTTACATGTTCTCCTGCATCAAGAACAATATGGTATCGGAGCTGCCAGAGCTGAAGACTGAGGCACCTTTGAGGTGAAAAGTATGATAGTGAGTTCAATATATTTATAACACAAAAACATTTAAAGATAATTTTAGTATCTACTCCTTAAAGTATAGTTTAAAGTAAATTAAAGATACAAACTTCAGAATTGCAGAGCACAACATTGGTGCCCATTTCTGGTATAAGCAGAAGTAAATAGCTCCCCAGAAGTCATCTTTGCCACTGGCATAAGATAATTAGGAGCAAATGAGCTGAACACTAAATGAAGTGAACATTGAAGACTCACAGCTGTTCAGAGATCCATAAGTGAAACATAAAAATGCAGAGGACATGTGGCCTCCCAGAGTCCCAGGACACCTTTCTTCAGACTCAGAGGTGCACTGGCTATTTATCAATTTCCTTACAGACACACATTACTGAATTTATTGATACATACATTAAAGATTGAGCTCATTAAAATGAATGCAACATAAGGATTATTAAGTTGTCTGCTAGAAGTGATTGAAATATTAGACTGTAGTGACCTTAGGAGCATACATAACATTTTGAAGATATGTTGCTTTGAAGTATTAGGATAATCTGGATGTTTTCCTGTTGGTTATCACAGCATGCAGGGACCATTGTGCCATATGGAGTAGCAATCAGCTGCCTATCAATTAGACAGGCATTAAACTGCCACTGGCTTGGCCTTCTGCCCCAGAATAATGTATCTAGGACAGCCAGGGGAACAAGGTTATCTGCTTGGCTGGAGCTGAATGGTAATTTGGCATCTTTTAATATACCAGTTCCAAATGAAATGATTGCAAACAAGTGATTAACTAAGATAATACTGCAGATCTTGAGCTGTGCTTATGAAATACACATTTAATTATTAGACATCATTGGGTCATATGATGTGATGTAGCCTTAATGAATATTCAGGTATTCAATATGCAATATATTGAGGCACTATGGTAAAAGTATAATGCGTTATACTGCGCTGACTGGCCTGCCAATATCATTGGCTAAAGGTGACCTGCAACGGCACAAGGCCCAAACCACGCCGACATCAACACCCAGCCATGACTCACGCAATTTTCCTGTAAAGTACCAGAGTGTGACTGGTCAGCAGCTTGGTTATGATTGAGAACTTTACATTTGGCATAGTCGGAAGGATGCGAGTTAGCATGAAGAGAGCAGAGTAAGGAAGACCCGTGGTGCAGGAAGCAGAGCACCAGAATAGATGCGGCCCAAGTTGGCGGCCAGAAACAAGGACTCCAGGATAGCGATAGTGAAGAGAATAAGAATGGTGGATGGTGTCCAAAAGCATAAAAATATGGTCTACCCACACGAGTGTCGGTCAGAAGAAGGATGTGCCCTGCAGCTAAGATATAGCGAAGTAAGAGTGTGTACTTAACGAGGGAGCGACACAGAGAGTGGAAGACGGAAGATGCAGGAGACTTGGCCAAGGGCAGTCACCACGAGATTGAAGTACGATGCAGCAGTCTCGTCTCAAGTTTGGCCCAGGCAAATTGTATCAGGACCCAGTTGTATGTACTAACGTCACGTCATGTAGCTTATATCCATATGTTCCAAAATGGTAGTATCTTCAGTACAGTAACAAAGCTCAGGCTCTATGGCCTAGGTACAAATACTAGTGATGAGCAATCATGCTCGGGTAAGGTGTTATCCCAGCATGCTCGGGTACTAACCGAGTGACTTCAGTGTGCGCAAAGAATATGTTGAGTCCCCGCGACTGCATGTCTCGCAGCAGGGATTGCCTGTTTGTTAGAGAATCTCTGCATGTGTTGCGGCTGTCTAACAGCCACGAGACATGCAGCCACAGGGACTCGAACATATTTTTCGAGCACGCCGAAATCACTCGTTTAGCACCCAAACATGCTCAAATACACATTCGCTCATCACTAACAAATACTACAACTGCACCTCTGTAGCTATGTCCCTGGTTGTTACATTAACAAGACAAAATGCCATTACATCATAGGTCAGAATTTGATCCAAGCCCCAGGATCCCATGTGTGACTGTAATCTCTGCACCGATTAATATAGCCAGACCACTGGCAGGCACAGGGTTAAATGCGGACAGCTATGACAGGCACAGCAATGATGTATTGATTCTTCCTGCAGATATAATTTGTGAGGTCGGTACTCTGTCCCCAGAATTAGTTTAAACATGATGTCCCTCCCCATCGCTATAAATGTCATGCCGGACTTACTGGAATTTGCAGAAAGGACGCACTTCCCAGCTGAAAGCTTTTCTGTATGATGCAGATACCGTGGTAAAACATGAGCATCTACATTTCCCAGTGACAAGAAAATGCATCTGCAGCTATTAGTGTCCTTTGTAAGAGGACTGTGAGAAGATGTAATATATTACGGTCCTGCTGTTCTTCCATTGGTGGCCTGTCCAGGGGAAATTAATAACTACTTTAATACGCTCATGAATAGGCTTTATAATTGCTTCTTACAATATGGAGTTTAGGCATGAAATTAATGCTGGCATACTACAGTTTATTGAATTCGTCTGTGTGTCTGAGACATGGAAAACTCCACACCCGATGTAGTTCTCACAAATTGTATGCTTCTTCTGTTCCTCAAATCTAAACATATACAGTACATAGTGACCACGGTGTCCACATTTGTGTCACTGACCTGCTGTGTAAGAGCTGAAAAAAGTATTAGGCTGAAGACACATTTGAAGAACTGGCTCATTGCTGCCAGGAACAGGAACTAAGGCGAGAGGAGAAATATAAAGTAGCGCCAATTGAGAGGGGGGTGTTCTGGCCGCTCCCCAAAGGTCATCATGACCTTCAGAATCACTTTATAGATTATCTTTTTTCATACTGTATAATTTGTTCTAATGTCTTGGCTGGCTTCCCTCATAATCGCAGGCCAAGTAGCAAAGAAGAGATGAGGGAAGAGGACCATTGCTTCAGATTGTGAGAGAAGTGGTGTGAGAGAGTAAAGACCACAGAGTAATCTGAAAAACTCTTAGGTAATCTTACCGTATAAGAAAGCACTCACAGCCATGCCTCCATACGGGATCATTACATGCCCTGTTACACGACCATCGTATTATTGGTGTCCTAGCCCAATATCAGCTGCCAGCAGGCCCAGATAATCAGATGTCCGTTATATTGCAAGTACACAACTGCTAGCTGAATTGACAACCAGCACAAACCTAATAATCACTTTTTGCCGGCCTGCTGTTTAGATATATTTTTCTTTAATCTGTACAATTAGAAATATACAGTCTGTCCAATGAGACCTGTAATGTTATAGATAAACTAAAAGTATTTTTTATTCATAAATATTTAAAAAGACCAAATGATCAACACTAGACAAATACGTAAATTACCATCACCAAACTGAAAATGGGTATTGGTACAAGGGTACTAATCTGGAAAATGCCAGATTAGAGATAATGGTACACAGACCTAATATGGCCCTAGTAAAATCCAGCACATGCTGTACCTTTCTGGCAGTGGAGGTTGGCACCCTAAGTTCGACACGGCGCCCCCGTGTCTCTAAGGGTACCCTTTATCCCTAAGGGTATCTTTCCATGTTCAGGAAACACTGCGTGTTTGACACTGCATAGAGCCGCAGCATCAAATACGCAGCGTCCAGATGTTACAGCATAATGGAGGGGATTTCATGAAATCCCGTCTCCACTATGCGGTAAAACACGGAGGCGGCAGACTGGCGTAAACGGACATGCAACGCGTCTTTTCAGAACGCAGCATGTTTGTTTACAAAGCAGCGACGCTCCGTTGCCGCGCCGTATATTTACCATAGACTATCATTAGATGCGATAAAATCACATCTAATGATTAGTCACATGCGTAGAAACTGCGTACAAGCAGCTTACTACGCATGTCTGCCAACTCACCTGTCCCGCCGCCAGAAGTCCCTCGTCCACTGCAGTTCTCGCGATAACTTATGTTCTCGTGAGAACTGCCGTGCACGTGACCGGGACTTATCTCCGGTCACTAGTCTGGTTCTCGCAAACAGTTGATCAGCTGTTTGCGAGAACGCTGTAGTGTAGCTGATCGCAGCGAGAGCCCACACCATTTTTTTCCCATTTTTTTTTTAAATTAAATGCTCATTCATAAACATCAGCCTTGCTATTATACAGTATATCTACTAGATGGTGGCCCGATTCTAACGCATCGGGTATTCTAGAATATGTATGTACTTTATTTACGAAGTGGTGTTTAAATCCCGCTGCAATATCGCTGATTGGTCGCAGCCGGCCTGGCACGAGCAATCAGCGAAGCGTGGTTTAAATCCCGCACCAATTCATGGCCTGACAGCACCTGTCGCTGATTGGTCGCGCCAGCCGCCCGCGACAAATCAGAGATGTGGGATTTCCGTTACAAACAGACCCTTAGACGATTATATATATACTAAATGGTGGCTCGATTCTAACACAATGAATGAAATGGTATTCTAGAATATGGTTGTATGTACGTACGTGGGGGTTAAATTCCACACCAATATCGCTGATTGGTCGCGGCCGGCAGCATAGTATATAGCACAGCCACGTAGTATATAGCACAGCCATGTAGTATATAACACAGCGAGGTAGTATATAACACAGCCCATTTAGTATATAGCACAGCCCATGCAGTAGATAGCACAGCCACGTAGTATATAGCAGCCACGTAGTATATAACATAGCCATGTAGTATATAGCACAGCGATGTAGTATATAACACAGCCCACGTAGTATATAGCACAGCCAACACAGTAGATATAGCAGCCACGTAGTATATTGCCCAGCTACGTAGTATATAGCACAGAGACGTAGTATATAACACTGCCCATGCAGTATATAACACAGGCCACGTAGTATAGAGCACAGCGATGTAGTATATTGCCCAGCCACGTAATATATACCACAGCAACATAGTATATAGCACAGCCCACATAGTACATAGCACAGAGATGTAGTATATAACTCAGCCCACGCAGTATCTAACACAGCCCACGTAATATACAGTATATCAATGTGGACACCATATCCCTGTTAAAAAAAAAAGAATTAAAATAAAAAATAGTTCTATACTCATCCTCCGTCGGCCCCCGGATCCAGGCGAGGCGTTTACCGATGCTCCGGTCCCAAGAGTGCATTGCAGTCTCGCAAGATGATGACGTAGTGGTCTCGCGAGACCGCTATGTCATCATCTCACGAGACCGCAATGCATGGACCGGTCACCGGAGTGTCGCGAGGAGCAGGAAAGGCCTCAGCTGGATCCAGGGGCATAGGCAGCATCAATAGTAAAAAAGTTGGTCACACAGGGTTAATAGCAGCGTTAACAGAGTGCGTTACACCGTGCCATAGCGCGGTCCGTTAACGCTGCCATTAAGCCTGTGTGAGCACTGACTGCAGGGGAGTAGGGAGCGGCCATTTCACCGCAAGACTGTGCCCGTCGCTGATTGGTCGTGGCCGTTTTGCAGCGACCAATCAGCAACTTGGGATTTCCGTGACAGACAGACAGATAGAATAAAGATACATAGATATACTAAACATCAGGCTTGGTATTATCTATCTATCTATCTATCTATCTATCTATCTATCTATCTATCTATCTATCTATCTATTATCTATCTATTGATGTATCTATCTAGCTATCTATAGATATATCTATCGATAGATATATTTATAGATAGATAATAGATACGATAGATAGATAGATAGATAGATAGATAGATAGATACGATAGATCTATCTATTATCTATCATCTATCTATCGATCTACAGTATCTATCATCTGTCTGTGTGTGTAAACATTATTCTTCAATGGAGTATGTAAATGAAGAGGTTGGACAAGAAATGACATCACCCTTTTTTTGGTATATCTTCATTGAACTTACAAAAACACACAGAAATGCGCATGAAGAAACGCATCAAAAAACGCATGAAAAGCGCATCACAAAACGCATGAAAAACGCAGGTGACCTGCCAGTGACCTCAGGTGCAGATTTGGTGCAGATTTTACCTGCGTCAAATCCTGATCAAATCCTGATGCAATCCTGAACGTGGACACATACCCTAATATACCCCTAGTTACCACTCAGGTTGGTACCTGTAATGTTATACTTATGATTGCAATAAAATATGGTAATTTGGCGTTAGTTATAGATGTTTACATATATTTATTTTTTATTTATTTAATTTTTTTTAGTTATTTTACTCACTTATATAGCGCATTTAATTCCACAGCGCTTTACTGACATTATCATCACTGTCCCCATTGGGGCTCACAATCTGTATTCTATATCAGTATGTTTTTTAGAGTATAAGAGGAAACCTGGGTACATGGAGGAAACTCACACAAACACAGGGAGAACATATAAACTCCTACATATTATTATTTGTTTTCAGTCAAAGCATTAAATGGGTTATCTGGCACTTTTTTATTTTTTACTATGGACCTAAGAACTAACAGGCAGGTAGTTCCTGCCTGTCAGAGTGGTCTCAGACTGCTCCTGCTGGCGATTCTGCAACAACTGCTGACATCCCATTGACAGTGCAGCTGCTGCTTTTCCGCACTGTTGTGTGTGAAGAAAACCACTGTAGGGACACTGTTATTAACATTACGGCAACCACATAGGGGCACAATATTAATGTACAGGTTCACAATTGAGGGACATTACTAATGTATAGGAGACACAATGGGTGACGCTATTGGAGCGCCCGCTAGAGCCTAGGGGTTACTTGGTACCGGGTCCGGTGGTCATTAAAGAGGTAGTCACAGTGGCGGTCACCCGGTCTGTGGCCCTGGGTGTCCAAGTTAAAGGGAATGTCTTTAAAGGGGTTGTCTGTAGAAGATAATAAATAAAGCTTGTTCGTGATGCCACCTGTGGTATTCGGTCATGGATGACCGACGCTGCTTAAAGGGGTCCTCTAGGGATGATGTTATTGCAGCAGGGATGGTATGGCTTCCCACAGGTGAAGCCTAGTCCCCAGGGCTCCCGGTGTAGTAGGCAAAGATGACAGACGGTGTATTTCTAAAAAGAATTGGAGGACACAAGGTTGCAGTCTCTTTACCTTTTACTGGTAGTTGGCAGCCACAGTCCAGGGTACGGATCACAGGTGATGGTGAGATCCAGGCAGTCTGGAAGTGATTCGGAATCCCCCTAGCCAGGTGGGTTTGGAAGTCTTCCTTACTGCGCTGTGGTATAAGTCCCTTGCTGTCTAAGGCTTCACACAAGGTTCTCTCTTTCTCACTCTGCCCTTTTAGTTGGACATTAGCCGCATGGCAGGCATCTTGAGCCTTTTTACAGGTGTCCCTTCTAGTGGTGACTCCGGGCTCTATATGCTGCTGTGCCTTCGGGTGTAATGGTGGACAGGCGACTTGAAATCTCCTGCCCACCAGTTTCTACTGCGGGGCATACAGTTACCCCACACAACCTCAGAATTCCAGCCTCCGGTTTATTGTGCTGATTCTGGAGTGAGCCCACTCGCAGCCCCACTCCCAGTATCTTTCCTCTCCTTGCCTTTTCTCCCCTCACAGTCTCTTACAATCTGCTCTGTCAGGAGCTGCAGAACCATGTGTCTGCACAGCTCCAGCTCTTCTCTAGACTCTTTCCAGGAGCTGCGGAATCTCGTGTCTGCACGGCCACAGCTTTCCACTCCTCACTCCTCTCTGACAGACTTCCTCTGACAGACTCCCTCTGACAGACTAACTAACTCCTCCCCCAGCCAGAATATATATATAGGGAAGCTCCCCTGAAACTGGGTCTAGAGCTCCCCTTCTGGCCTGGAGTCAGAACAGTTTTGTTTGTATATGTTAGATGTTACCTATTAAAGGGATCCTCGTCGCTTCCAAGCATGGCATCACCCTCCCCATGAGGAAGGCAATACCACTGTGACAACTGAACTCCTGGGGTTTCTTACTATTTACGTAGTTAAAGAATATTTTGGGATTATTTTTACTCTCTCTGGCAATGAGTCTCTCTGTCTCAATCTTAGCTGCCTTGACTTGCTTTTTACAGAATTTATTTAATTTTCTGTATTTATTTAATGCCTCATCACTACCTACTTCCTTTAATTCTCTAAATGCTTTCTTGTTGTCACTTATTGCATCCCTTACGGCTCTATTTAGCCATATTGGTGTCCTCCTATTTCTAGTATGTTTATTCCCATACGGTATATACTGTGCACAGGTCCTATCCAGGATGCTAATAAACGTCTCCAATTTTCTTTGTGTATTTTTATGTCTCAGGATATCGTCCCAGTTAATTGCCTCAAGATCATCTCTCATCCATTGGAAATTTGCCCTCCTGAAG
Source organism: Ranitomeya imitator (assembly GCF_032444005.1). Taxonomy (NCBI): domain Eukaryota; kingdom Metazoa; phylum Chordata; class Amphibia; order Anura; family Dendrobatidae; genus Ranitomeya; species Ranitomeya imitator. Next base: position 412,768,660 of record NC_091286.1, on the reverse strand, counting down.
TTTAGTGTCCTTGTAACCCCTCTACTACACATCTTATTAAAGGATACATGAAAACTTATTATTTTGTGATCACTATTCCCCAAGTGACCGCCAACCCTTACATTTGATATGCGGTCTGGCCTGTTGGTTAATATTAGGTCTAGCAGTGCCCCCCTTCTTGTAGTGTCCTGAACCAATTGTGAAAGGTAATTGTCTCTCATAGTTGTCAAAAACCGATTACCTTTGCTGGAACTGCAAGTTTCTGTTCCCCAATCTATTTCAGGGTAGTTGAAGTCCCCCATAATAATGACTTCTCCTTGAGTCGCAGCTTCATCTATTTGCTTTATGAGGATATTCTCCGTTGCTTCCATTATTTTTGGAGATTTATAACAAACCCCTATCAGTAATTTATTATTTTTCCCCCTCCCCTTATCTCTACCCACAGGGACTCTACATTTTCATTAGATTCACCTATATTATCACGCAGGATGGGTTTTAAGGATGATTTTACATATAGACATACCTCTCCCCCTCGCTTATCCCTTCAGCCATTTCTGAACAGACTATAACCCTGCAAGTTAACAGCCCAGTCATGGCTCTCATCCAGCCACGTTTCAGATATCCCCACCATGTCATAACTATGCTCCAACAACATTAATTCTAATTATTCCATTTTGTTAGCGAGGTTTCTGGCATTAGTATACATGTATTTTATGTATCTCTCTGCACCTCTATTCTTTCTTAAATTATTAACCGATCTAACCCTACCCCCCATGCCACCGCCACCCCCAACTTCCTTATTTGTGTCCATGTCTCTAGCTGCACTATCTTCCCCTCCTATGAAAATGAATACCCTCCCCCCCATTCCCTAGTTTAAAGGGAACCTGACACCTTAATTTGGCAGGACTGATTTTGGGTCATATGGGCAGAGTTTTCAGCTGTTTGATTCACCCTTTCCTTACCCGCTGGCTGCAAACTGGCCGAAATATTGGATTGAAGTTCATTCTCTGTCCTCCATAGTACACGCCTGTGCAAGGCAAGATTGCCTTGCGCAGGCGTGTACTATGGAGGACAGAGAATGAACTTCAATCCAATATTGCGGCCAGCATGCAGCCAGCGGGCAAGCAAAGGGTGAATCAAACACCCGAAAACTCTGCCCATATGACCCAAAATCAGTCCCGCCAAATTCAGGTGACAGGTTCCCTTTAAACACTCCTCCAACCTTCTAGCCATTTTCTCCCCCAGCACAGCTGCACCTTTCCCATTGAGGTGCAGCCCGTCCCTAGCGTAGAACCTGTAGCCAACTGAGAAGTCAGCCCAGTTCTTCAGGAACCCAAACCCCTCCTTCCTACACCAATTCTTGAGCCACTTATTAACCTCCCTAATCTCCTGTTGCCTCTTTGGCGTGGCACGTGGTACAGGCAGTATTTCGGAAAATACCACCTTGGAGGTCCTTGCTTTCAGCTTGCAGCCTAATCCCCTGAAATCGTTTTAAGGACCTTTCACCTACCTCTAACTTTGTCATTTGTGCCAATGTGCACCATGACTGCTGGGTCCTCACCAGCCCCTCCCAGTAATCTGTCCACCCGATCAGCGATGTGTCGGACTCGAGCACCATGTAGGCAGCACACCGTTCGACGATCCCTTTCTTTGTAACAGATTGCCCTATCTCTTCCCCTGATAATTGAATCCCCCACTACCAGCACCTGTCTGGCCTGCCCTGCTCTCCTATTTCCCTCCTTACTGTAGCAGTCACTCCTCTGGCTTTCAGAGGATATGCCTGGCTGCAGCAGTGCTGCCCCTGTACTGGCACCCCCCTCATCTGCCAATTTAGGAAACTTATTGGGGTGTGCCAGATCAGGACTAGCCTCCCTGGCACTCTTCCCTCTACCCGGCCTTCTAACTGTCACCAAGCTTGCTGCTTCACTATCCTGCAGCTCCATCCTACCATCCCCCCCTCAACTATCCCATTGAGCGTCTGCTCAGTGAGCAGAAGACTCCTTTCCATATTGTCAATGGATCTCAGTGTTGCCAGCTACACATTTAGTTTCAGAACCTGGGTTTCCAAATGCACAACGTGCTTACATCTCGCACAGCAGTATGCACCCTCCACCAGCTGCTCAAGGATTGCATACATGTGGCAAGATGTGCACTGGATGGCATTAACAATAGTGGAGCACATTTCCTAATGGGGATTGCACTAGACAGAAACGTTAAATAAAAAATAAATGCAAATTATCAATAAAACACAGACAGCAATTCAGTAATTCCTCCCTTGGAAACTCCCTGAATTCAAAGTCACTGAATCACAAGTCACACTTACCACCGTTCACACTTACGCTCAGGTCACACTCAGCTCGCTCACACTCGCTAAGCTGAAGATTTAAAGAATATTTTTTTTTCTCTTTCCACTCAGCAGCAATCCACCTTGCTGTTCAATGCACTTCCAAAAAGGACTTGAGCCCCAATCAGTTGCCCCTTATAAACCCTTGATTATGAGCCCCCACCCTAAAAATTAACCCCTTGTGAATATAGCTGCTCCAAATTCAGTAACTCACACCGATTCACATAGGTATTTGTTAAAGGTTTTCCAAATACCTCTTCAGTGAATCACAAGTCACACACTTACCACCGTTCCACTTATGCTCAGGTCACACTCAGCTCCTTCACACTCGCTAAGCTGAAGATTTAAACAATTTTTTTCTCTTTCCCCTCAGCAGCAATCCACCTTGCTGTTCAATGCACTTCCAAAAAGTTCCCTTTTTTTATGAGTAACAAGTTTTACTGTTTTAAAAGTGCAGAAGCAATGGCTTACTAACAAGCCATCTAAAAATTATCCAATTTTTTGAGCTCTTTTAGATTTCTTAAATTAACTGTGCCTAGGATTCCGAGCATCAGTACAGTTTAGATGTATAACACAATGTGCAAGCAGGAAATGTGTGGCTGACTGGCAGCCTTCTGGCAGGGGCTGTTGTAGCAATAGTACAATATAAAACACAATGGATAGGAAGAAGATATGTGCTTGTATACATAATAGCTTTGGCAGCACAGTTTAGAACATGGACAGGTAGGAGATGACTGGCTAAATACAGGTGTCAGAACTGACAATAATAGAACAGTATAGCACATATTGGATAGCTAGGCATATCCTATGGTCAATTTAATCATTGGCATCAAGAATAGGTGAATGAAAATCCTCATTGATCCATGCCAGATTAATTGTCACAAACGTAAGATTTTCCACACCTGTTTAGAAGAATCTAATCTACCTTGAGAGGCTGTGCCTCCTGCTGCTCTAAATAACATCTCTGATACCGCACAAAAGACTGGACAAAACTGTATGCCCATGGCAAACTGGGTTAGTTTTTGCCATTGGTCCAATCTTCTGCCCCAGAAGTCTACGGGGTCAGGGCTCATAACATCTGCTGGAGAACTGGCACAGTCCAGTTATGATTAAACGGTTGTTCAGGTGGTTTATCTCTGTACCCTGATGTGTTACAGGTGGGTGCAGGAGCTGATAAAACAACTAGTCCATCATGTCATATATACACTGTAACCACCACTTGTGCTTCTGCTACTTGTTTGCACTGATGAGGAAACATTGACTGTTTAAGCATTATATAGGGTTCTCCTGTATTCGGTAGGCATCTGATCGGCATCTGCTTTGTAAAGCACAGAACACAACTTATCCTGCTTATACTTCAATTTTAACGTCTTTTTGGAGGCCAAAAGAAAAAACAGATTACGCTTTTATAGTAAGGATCATCCCTTTGCTTGATGCTAACAATACGCATGTCAGCCTACAAGAAATTGACCAAGCATTTTGCCATGCTTGCTTTAAAAACGTCATTTGACTTGCCAGTTGCCACCATTACGTCTTCAGCCTTCAGGCTGTTGAGCTTAAACCACTAACAGCAGAAGAAGCAGATTTGTCCTTGTAAGATCTTTTAGCAAGACATCAGCTCCGCTTTTTATCACTGATGCCACCACCTTCTTATGTTGATGATGTTTTGCTACCTTGATTTGGATCGCAGGTGCTGTTCATCATACAATTACCATGATAACCGTCATCCTTGATTAATTTGACAATTGTCTCAGTGTGCAAAATGGCTTAGGGTACCGTCACATTTAGCGACGCTGCAGCGATATAGGCAACGATGCCGATCGCTGCAGCGTTGCTATTTAGGTCGATGTATGGTCGCTGGAGAGCTGTCACACAGACAGCTCTCCAGTGACCAACGTCACCGCTGTGCTCTGCTTTACGACCGGCCGGCGCTGACACAGTGCAGGGAAGCTGACGCCGGGGGACAAACACCGGAATGTAAGTACAGTCATGGCCAAAAGTATTAACACCCCTGCAATTCTGTCAGATAATACTCAGTTTCTTCCTGAAAATGATTGCAATCACAAATTCTTTGATCGTTGATCGCTGTCACGCATAACTATTTCGTTAACGATATAGTTCCTACCTCACAAAAAGCAACGATATTGTTAACGAAATCGTTATGTGTGAAGGTACCTTTAAGCTTCTTGACCCCCTTCTGATTCCCACTTCTAGATTTGCCCTTCTTCTTAGTGTCATTATAATCACAGTTGCCACTGCTACTACTACCAACACAGCTAGGCATTGGAGTCATGCCCTGCACCTCCCCTGTGTCTGTCTAATCCAAGTCTAATAGATTATTCTCATTCAATGCATCAGTAGGAAGTTTTAAAATATCTACCAAATTTCTTCCGCTTAGGGAACAAGGTATCTCACTAGGGGTCAGAGAAGACAAAGATATCATTGACAGGAATGAGAGTCTGCCATTGAAATGATTAATTGCTATGGTAGAGGAGAAATGGCCATAACACTGACTCAAACTGATTGTCCTCCATTCCCTCCGCACTAATATAATTGATGTAGGCAAAGGGAGACCATTTGTGACCATATTTGGTAGTACTACTGCCTGGATGGCTAGTGCCAGTGGTGGTAGTGCTACTGGCACTAAAAGCTTCGACATTCTTATGGACAGATGGCATGGTATAGGGTTTTATATTATTTTATATTACTCTATCTTTTGCCATTGTCACTTTCTTTCACTGTATGTTTTTTATTACACTAAAATTAACTCTTATTTTTTCAACCCCAATTTTCCCATTCCCAAAAAAGGAGTGACCAAAAAATGTTAGATAAATGCCAAAATAATAACAGAATCAACAGGCTGCATTATTTTTGTGTCAAGTATGTACATCAAAATTAGATAGAAAAACAGGTGTGCAAATAAATCAGTAATATTCAAATAGCCTATTCAGAGAAAAAGAGGCTGAAACTCTACTGCCATCTATTGAAAGTAGCAATCCTAAAAGTCAGTATCGGCCCTTTAACGGGCTTTGCCACATGACTTAGGATAAGAAGCCAAGCCAGGTACTCCATTTGCAGAAACATATTGCATTGTGTTTGCCCCAGTGCGAACCAGGAGAGCTGGTTTAGCTGGGTGAGAGGCTTCTCACAAATATTCTAAGGGGTAATGTTTCTGGAGATTGCTGAGTATACATTAGGAGCGAAGATTCATAAAAATGCAATGATCCTTTGGTAAGTAAAATATACAAATAGCCTCTTCAAAGAGGAGGATAGGAGCTCTAGTGCACCTATTAGAAGTAGCAATTAATGATGGTAGATTCGATTCACTTTACAGGACTCTGGTCAATCAGCCAGTTCAGAACTGAAAATCACTGCAAATCTCCTTACCTCACAACATTCCCGACTCTTCATTTGATTAGCTTGTCTGACGCGACGTTGTGTGCGCGTCCCTCCGCAATGATGATATCGAGCAGGGAATGCTGGGAGGTAAGGAGATTTGCAGGGCTCCCATCCAGCAGTTACAGGCTACTGACCTCGCCGATGAACCAGAGTCTTGTGAATTGATTCTCCCATCTCTATTATCAATCCTAAAAGTTTATATTGACCTTTTAAAGAACTTTGCCTTGTGCGACTTATCATAAGAAGACAAACCAGTCACTCCTTTTGCAGACACGTGTTTCAGTATGAAGCGTGTCACGCGCTATGTGTTGGGCAGTGACAGTTAAATGACTGCACTTTGTATTTTTATTTCTTTTTTTTGTATTTTCTTAACTCAATTGCCAAAAAAGAACAACAAAACAAGAAATGGGAGGTAAACACGCAAAGAATCAATACTGTGTGTGACACTCACACTTTACCTGCCTCACAGTCTTTATCATTCCTCTCCTATCTTTCTCCCTATCAATTTAATCTGTATTACTGTTTTTTCCTCACGCATTAATCTTGAGAGCTGTACTGTCACACACTATCGGTAAAGTTTCTTTTTTATTTTACAGCTTTCTCTTCCGATATCTATGGCTAAGCAGTGATCTCTGACGTCCTCTCACTATTCAGGTTCACCACAAAATGGCTGATGCACATCCTACTTCGGCTTTTTTACAGACTATTATATTCCATCCTGACTGGTTGTGCTATACCAAATCATGCGACAACTTCAATACATTGTGGGAAAGCCAGCACCAGAGGACTTGTGATCCTTGTCTGGCTGATGCCGTTTTCTGCAATGTGTAAAATGTCGACAATTTGGGAAGTTTCCACTAAACAAATTGATCACTGTTAGAATTTGCTGACTGTAGTGGATTTACTTATTGTACTTTCTTATGTAGCACCATAAGGGGCTCACAATCTAAATTCCCTATCAGTTTGTCTTTGGAGTGTGGGAGAAAACCAGAGTACCAGGAGGAAACCCACACCAACACGGGGAGAACATACAAACTCCTTGCAGATGTCCTTGGTGCTAACCACTGAGCCACCATAAAATTGATTCAATTAGCTCTAATGTTGGTAGCATCTATAGTCCCAAAATGGTTGAGCGTCCAGGTACAGTTTAGCCTATAGTCCTGTACTGACCAGGTTCACAATTTCTCATATAGTCTGGTCCCCATATAGAAGATAATTTAGTTGTTTTTTCACAGTCCAAACATGTCTTCCGACATTGGAAATGACAGGATCATTGAGCTCTCCAAAATGCTTTTTGAAATGATACAGCACAAACATTTGTGGTAAAATGAAGGTATAAATAAGAATGATGTAATAGTGTGCACGGTGTCCCAGTAAAATAAAATCTCACAATAAGTTCTATGAATATACCCGTGCAGAATTCAGATAGAGCTCACAAAATATTCCGCATACCAACTTCTCCTTCCTGTGGTTTTCATGTAAGACTTTTCTGTCTGGACACTAACTTTAATATCTTAGCTTCTCTTTAAGAATTTTTTTTATTGCTGCCGGTAATTTCTTTCACCAACCGCTGCTGTTCCTGGCTCCCCGCTGTTTGCAAAGCATTCTGGGTCAATTAGGCACCAGCAGGGAAATATGAGAAGTAGCAGCAGGAAAAGGAAAAGAACAGCCCAAAACTCAACCACAAAGTATTTGTTCAGGAGGAGTTTATGAGAGAATCCGCAGCGATTCAACCTATTTACAATTTATTCATCTATTTCTAAGACTGAATAGAAAGGAATATTTCATGGCTTCGTTAGTTTGCATACTTTATCCAGTAATATTTTGATATGATAAATATTGATTCACAGTCCAGGAGCAGCAAAAACACAGAATCCTTTCAATCTATTCTGCCAGGCAAATTTCAGGGAGTAACAACGGTCAGATATCATATCAAATACAGCAATACATCTCTATTCACTGGCTTTTCAATCTGTGACACATTGCTTCACATAATCCCATTCATTAATTTACTTTTTAAAATCATATTCATATAAAAAAATTATTTGAAAAACTGTTACAAAAAAAATTATATTCTTAACCCCTTCACGACCAGAGGTATTTCCGTTTTTTAGTTTTCGTTTTTTGCTCCTCTTCTTCCCAGAGCCATAAGTTTTTCTATTTTTCCATCAATATGGCCATGTGAGGGCTTGTTTTCTGCGGAATAAGTTTTACTTTTGAATGACACCATTGGTTTTAACATCTCGTGTACTGGAAAATGGAAAAAAAAATCCAAGTTCAGTGAAATTGCAAAAAAAGTGCAATTGAACAGTTATTATTTTTTTTTACCATGTTCACCAAATGTTAAAACTGACCTGCCACTATGAGGCCGGCCTCACACTAGCGTGTTTTACAGACGTAAGAGAGGTGCTGAAAATACAGATTGCATACGGTACAATGCTTCTCTATGCCCCAGCTCTTATCAGCCGTATTTTACTGATCCGTATTATACAGTGTTCTACAGCCGTAGAAAATCGCAGCATGCTGCGTTTGTCACCGTATTGCGCAAAAAACACGCCAATGAAAGTCTATGGGGGCCAGAAAAATACAGATTACACACGGACCAACAGTGTGACTTGCGAGAAATATGCAGCGTTGTTCTAGCGAAAAACCGGCAATTCAGTGCGGTGTACAGTAAAATCACACTGACAGGTTAGAATAGAATAGCTAAAATAAATGTCTACACATAGTATAGGGGTATATACATATATGTCAGTGAGACACATATATGTATATATATTAAGATTTCATACAGCGCTAGATAGCTTAAAAGCTGGTAATTCAATTGCCGGCTTTTGCTATCTCCTTTCCAAACCCGACATGATATGAGACATGATTTACATACAGTAAACCATCTCATATCCTTTTTTTTTTGCATATTCCACACTACCAATGTTAGTAGTGTGTATGTGCAAAATTTGGAAGCTCTAGCTATTAAATTAAAGGATTAAATCGCTGAAAAAATTGGCGTAGGCTCCAGCGCAATTTTCTCCACCAGAATGGTAAAGCCAGTGACTGAGGGCAGATATTAATAGCTGAGTGTGAGGCCGGCCTGAGTCTCCAGGTTATTACAAGTTCAAAGACCCAAAACATGTCTAGGTTATTTTTTATTTAAGTGGTAATAAAAAATCCAAACTTTGGTAAAAAAAACAAACAAAATGGCTCCACTTTTCCTAGACATGTAGCGTCTCCATTTTTCTCGATCTGGGGCTGGGTGAGGGCTTATTTTTTGCGAGCTGAGCTGATGTTTTTATTGATGCCATATACATGTACATATGAACTTTTGATTACCCGTTATTGCATTTTATTGCAATGTAGCAGTGACTGTAATTCTGAATTTTTGATTTTTTTTTTTTCTCATTACGTCGTTTAGTGATCAGGTTAATTCTTTTTTATATTGATCGGGCGATTCTGAACGATACCAAATATGTGTATATTTGATTTTTTAAAATTGTTTTATTTTGAATGGGGCGAAAAGGGGTGATTTGAACTTTTATATTTTTTCTATTTTTTAAAAGTTTTTTTTTTAGTTTTGCATGCTTCAATAGTCTTCATGGGAGACTATAATCTACAGTTGTCCGATTGCCTCTGCTACACACAGGCAATGCTCAGATTGCCTGTGTGTAGCATAAATGCTCGCTTGTTATGAGCAATCTGGCAATCTGGCAATGACAACCATAGAGGTCTGCTTCAAACCTCTGGTTGCCATGCCGACCCATCGGTGTCCCGCAATCATGTGACGGGTCACCGATGGGTGGGATTAGCAACATGCTTCTGGTAAGCGTGAGTTAAATGCCGCTGTCAGAAATGAGATTGCGATTCCACCCGTGGCTCTTGCAGGCTCATGTCAGCTGTATATATCAGTTGTCATGTGCCCGGAAACAGGGGGAGTCCAACATCGACGTACTATTATGCCCGATGTCAAAGGGGTTAGAGATTCATTTGCAAAGATAATATACATTGTGATATATCAAGGCCCATAGGTCCATCTATAGAAACTTCATGGGCGACAAATGGTGCTTTCATGACACACCCTGTTCTCTACTACCCGATATGATGGATAAAGGTCAGGATTTTTCAAAGATGGTGTATAAATCTGGAAAAAATACAAGCTGTCTGTATATTAACTCATACACATATAAAGGTGCAGTATTGGTCCATATCCATACACTATGAACCCATGGGCTTTGAGCAAGGGATCTGTGCAACATTAATTCATATCATGGGCATGTGTATGGACCCTCGTATTGGAAAAAGTTTCAGACGTACAGTAAGTTTTTAAAAGGGTTGTTGTGTTTAATTATTTTTTACTCCTTTGGCTTCCCGTACTTAAAGAAGCACTCCCATCAAAGTTTTTATCCTCTTAATATACTAGAATCATCATATTATATAGCACTGTATACTTACAATTGCTAATTTTTCCCTTCTACTCAACTAAATCTCTTTTCCATTAGATCAGGGGTGGGGAATCTTTTTTCTGCGAAGGGCCATTTGGATATTTATACCATCCTTCGGGGGCCATACAAACTCCGCCCACAAACTACATCCTGACTCTGGCACTGGCTTCAGGACGTAATCTTTCATTGCATGCCCTTCAGTGTTCAGTAGTGAACACTGCGTGTGTGTGCTAACAGAGCAAGAAGAAATTAATGAGCTTGTGGCAATCAAAATACAGCTCCTTGCTCAATAATGCGGTCCCTGAGAATCTGCCCGAGGGCCTGATAAAAGATCATCGAGGGCCGTAAATAGCCCGGGGGCCTGAGGCTCCCCACCCCTGAGATCTATGACATGATGTGATTATTAACTAATGAGCTGAATCCTTCTAAGCTCAATGTAGAAACAGGAAGTCAGTTTTCCCTGTACAAATCACAAGTCACTGCAAAGGTCCCTGCTGGCAGGGTGGAGGAAAGAGTAACTGGGTCAGGATTTGAAGAGGGGGATGATAAATGCAGGGACAAGACACTTCTTTTTTCTGCATAGAGAAAAGAAAAGAGAAGAATTAACAGGGTAGAAAGGCAAAATGAGCAATTGTAAGTACACAGTGCTTTATAATGGGATGACTGTAATAAATTAAGAGGATAAAAACTTTGATTGGCGGAGTAGTGCTTCTTTATGGATAATGAAGACAGTTGTGCTCAGTCACTGCTACTCTCCTGCTGGCTCTGCTGCAGCCTCTGTTATTTCTTAGTATAAATGCAGCAGTGACATCACATCAACATCAGATGACGTCTGCAACCAAGGACTGAGCACAGGGGAGATGCTAATGATACGGCTTTAGATTGACGAACCGATTGGTACTGGAAGCTGCTGGGATAAAGAAAATAAAGAAATAAACTGAACAAGTTATTTCATAACAATTAGCTACTTTCATTTGTGCTGCTAATCCACAAATGTGTCCTCTATATTAACTATAGGTAACCTCTTCTATTTTTTTAAAGACTCATCTACAGCTAAAAGGGACACTTCTTTAAGCCATTGCCAAAAATATATCATATTTATTTAACCAATAAAAACCACCACTTTGGCCAGATGTACGATATTCATTGTTCTCCACTAGAAAGGGGTTTCTAGTATCGTATTATTGATAGACTGTATTTAGGATAGGTCAGCAATATAAGATTGGAAGAGTTCCACCGGGCTATTTAAAGGGTCTTTGCGCCATTTGCAACATTGCTCCATTGAAATGAGTGGGACAACACTGAACAATAGCCTCCTCCTATGTAGCAGCAGTGCAGTGCAGAGTGATGTAAGCATAAAAAGAGATGCAGCACTCACATAATCAACTCTTCCCCTCCGAACACCTTATTGGTGGTGGTCCTGAGGGTTGAACCCCCGCAATCTCATATTTATAGTCTATCCTAATGACTGACTAGCCTAATCTTGGGGAAAAAAAACTTTTTATTTTTATAGTATTCTTGTTTCCATTATCAGGGTGAATAGACACAGCAAATTTGGGCTGTTTTGGCTGCAAGTACTTACAGTGGGCAGAAACAGAACCTCAGATACAGATACCATTGCCGTAAAAGACAGTCCTGTCTGGATTACCCAGGACTAAATGGGATAATACCCCGAAATACTTCTAAGTATATAGAGACCAAAAAACATGAAGTATTTTAACTCATCAATATGTTTAAAAATTATATATTTATTAATACAGTAAAGAAAAACCTATAAATTACAAAACATAACTCCAAACACATAAACAGAATTGTAACATACAGAGTCAATTGAGTATTGAGAATAGGTGCCCTAAAACCAGTGTTGCATCATGGATATAGAGAAGGGGTATAGATGGTAGTAATTAGATCAAATGGATGCCTAACGGAGCAAGTGTAACATGCTGGTGCTTCCTACATCCCCAAGCACCCATAAGGATCAGAATCATATTACTAAGTAAAGCGGATGTACCCCATGGTCCAGTGACCCCAAAGTAATATCAGTGTCAGTATAAGGGAACTAATCCCATATTATATTCTTACCCTTTTCTCCATCCATGAATGCCAACAGGTGCCCCTACGCGCGTTTCGCCCACGGCTTCCTCGGGGGGCTCGCATAATACACGTGTCTCTCTGCCTTTTATAATCCACGGCGCATGTCAATTATGAATCCGGGCGCTGCAGGTCGCACCATCACAAGCGCCAACATGGCGGTGCGGGTCACCGGGAAGTACCGGTGACGTCACTGACCCGCACACGTCACAGTAAGGCGCCGAGGACGATGCCGCAGCCATTCCCAGCGTCAGGGACATGCGCACTGGCCCCACAGTGGTTTCCTATGCAGCCATAAAGATATCGTGCCACAAGAAGGTAAGGACAGCCCGTAAATGTGTAGAACACGACCCACACAATACTGCTGGAACCCCATTATACGATCCAGGGGATGATCTCACATCTAGCACCAGTGTAAACAATTATTAGAGGCACAGAAGCATTACCACTTAGCGCCATCAACAGAAACAGGACATATAATACAATACAATAAAATACATGTCTATAAGTATCAAAAAATGACATTGAATACAAAATGCAATACTATAACAATAGTGAATTATAACGATTAAGAACATAGTAATATTAAAGTGACAATGTGCATACATATAAATTCAATAACATCCCGGATCCAGCAGTCTTTTTCCAACAGATGAAATTTGAGGGTCCATGTCCAGGCCAGCTTTGTTCAATGAAATGTAAAAATGAATTTAACTAAAACTATAACACTAAATCACTAGAAAAGGGACAAAAAAAGAAAAAAAGGAAAAAGACAAATATATTAAAATCAAAGGTAAAAAACAGTGATCCTACGTCCAGAGATGACATAATTTACAAGAATGATGTAAAACTAAGTTGTTCATTAAGTCCATGAGGGAGCATTGTGTCAAGATTGACTATCCAATGGCACTCCTTTTGCATTAGAACCCGCATAGCATCACCACCTCTAATCCCCATATGAACACAATCAATCCCCCAGACTTTCAACTCTTTGGGATAACATTTGTGTTTGAGTTTAAAGTGTCTGGGGATTGTTTTTAAAGACTCCACGTCGTCCACAGCACGAGCGGCCTCAATATCACGTATATGTTAACGGGTTCTGACCCGTAACTCACGTGACGTGAGTCCAATGTATATCAAGTTACAACTGCACATGGCATAATATACGACATTCGTGGTCGTACATGTGATGTTTTCTCTGATGTCATATGTTTTGAGGCCGCTCGATGATGTGAAGGACGTGGATCTGATATGATTTTTACATGCTAAGCATTTTCCACAGGGAAAGAAACCTTTCCTATTGCCAAATAAGGGAGTAGGTTTTGAGATGTAGTGACTTGATACTAGCACATCTTTAAAGTTTCTTCCTCTTCGTGCTGTCATAAGAGGTGTTGGTGAAAGTTGTTTTTTCAAGACAGGGTCAGTTAATAAAACTGACCAGTGTTTCTTGAGAATGGTTCTCATCAGGTCCCATTGCTGGTTGTAAGTAGAGATGAACCGTACTTCCATCTCCTTTCCTTTTTTCCTACCGGAGTTACCACCCTGTGGAGCCAAAAGGTCACTTCTCTTAGTATTCTTGGCTCTCACATAGCCCTTCTTTATGCTCCTGTTGCTATACCCACGGTCCCTAAATCTCTGCCCAAGGTCCCTGGCCTGCCTCTCGAATAGTGTGTCTGAGGTACATATTCTACGAGCACGCAGAAACTGACCAGTTGGAATAGCAGTAATCGTGGAATGTTGGTGTGCAGAAGATGCATGTAGCAATGCATTAACTGATGTTTTCTTACGATGCATATCAGTATGTATCGATCCATCATCCTGCACACATAGTTCCACATCGAGAAAAGATACCACCCTTTGATCATAGGTGTAGGTGAGTTTGATGTTGGATTCGTTGCGGTTCAGACCCACCATAAATGCTTCTAAATCAATGGCAGATCCCTGCCATATAAACAAAATATCATCAATAAAACGAAACCATCCAAGGACTTGGGGAGCGGCCTGTGCACTGTCCAGCAGCAAACCCCTCTCCCAAAAACCAAGAAAGAGGTTTGCATAGGAGGGCGCACACGCCGCCCCCATAGCGGTCCCACGTTTCTGTAAAAAGAACCGGTCCTTGAATGTAAAAAAGTTATGGGTGAGAATGAACCGCAACAAATCCAACACCAACTCCCTCATATCAGCATCCAAATTACTGGCCTCCAGAAAAAATTGCGATGCTCGTAGTCCATCCTCGTGTGTTATACTCGTGTATAGGGATTCAACATCCGCTACTACAAGAAATGTACCCATATCGAGGGACAGGCCATCAAGACGCCTCAGGACGTCCGTAGTGTCCCTGACATAGGAGGGCAACGTCTCCACCTGAGGATGCAAGTAATGTTTAATAAATTTACAAATGGGGTCACACAGCCCTCCAATGCCAGAGACAATCGGACGCCCCGGGGGATTGATAGAGTCCTTGTGGACCTTGGGCAGGAGGTAGAACGTGGGTATAACAGGGCACTTGACTATAAGACCATTTAGAACCTTCTTGGAGATGATACCCCTCTCATGTGCTATCTCTAAGATACAAATAAGCTCCTCCTGAAAGGAGGCTAAAGGATTTTGTGCTAATTGAATATATGTCTGTTTATCCCTTAGCTGTCTAAAGGTCTCTTTCTCATACCTCTCCACCGGCCACATCACCACATTCCCCCCCTTGTCTGCTGGTTTGATGACTACGTCATCTAAACGTTTCAGATCCTCCAATGCCTTCCGTTGTACAGGAGTCAGGTTATCCCTACTCCTATTGTTGTAGATTGATTTAAATTCTTCTGTTACTAATCTGGTAAATATGTCAACCTGCGGACAAAGAGACAAGGGAGGGAATGCGGTAGATCTAGAAAATATGGGTGGCGGAGAGGTACCTGTAATATCTGGATTTGATTCTCGTTCCAGTTCCTCCAAGGCCTCAATCGCCTCTTGCTCTGTTACGTGTCCTCCACCCCCATCAGTAGTTGATCTCGAGTGTAGTTTTCGCAATACCAATTTCCGAGAGAACAAATGGAGGTCCTTTAGTGCTAGAAAAAAATTAAAATTATTGGTGGGGACAAATGATAAACCTAGACCCAAAAGATCCCTCTGGGTCTGAGACAGCACATGAGAGGATAAGTTAATCACCTCCAATGTATTATTTTTAGTCCTTTTGTCCACAGGGGGTGAGGAGGGTACCTTACGTTTTTGATTTCTCCCTCCTCCTCCTCTAGAACGATTCTCTCTAAAAAAGTCTCTCCTTTCCCATGATGTCCTCGGGTTTTCAGGGCCCTGGACTCTATCTTCTACCGAAGACATAGATGAAATAGATATAGATCGTGTCCTTGAAGAGGATCTCTGGCCAATGCCCCTTCTTTTCCATTTATAGACCTGGTCATTCTGGAAATCTAATTGATCCCGTTGATATTTCTTCATCTTACCTTCCACAATATCTTTTTCCCATTTTAGTTGTTCCAAATCAATTTCCCCTTTAAGTTTCGTGACCTTTTCAGGGGTTAAATGCTCATTAATAGAATCTTGTATTTTTTTCAATTCAACATCAATCTCTATAAGAGATGATTCATTGGATTTTATCAAAAGTTCTAAAAATATTTTGGAGCAATTTGAAGAAGCCCCTTCCCAAGCCTTAACAAAATCTTCATTAGTAATGGGGAAGGAAGGAAAAACTTGGATCCTAAGACCCCGTGGGATCAGGCCACAACCAATATACTTTTCTAAGAACGCCTTGTTCCACCATAGGCGGGTACGCTTTTTGAGCAACTCTTTGTATTTTTTAATTAATTCAATGTCATCTCTGGATTTCGGATCACATGAGGCACCCAGACCCTCAAACACTCTTTTTAATTGTGTCCGCCACGTCTTTTCACGTTCGCGAAAATCCATCTGTTCTGAGATGGATGGACATGTTTTTAAGCATATTGATGAGTTAAAATACTTCATGTTTATTGATCTCTAAGCACTTACAGTGGGTACGGAAAATATTCAGGTGATGCAAAGGTCAAAAGGTCTGAATACTTATGACCATGTGATATTTCAGTTTTTCTTTTTTATTAAATTAGCAAAAATTACTACATTTCTGTTTTTTTCAGTCAACATGGGGTGCAGAGTGTACATTAATGAGAAAAAAATGAACTTTTTTGAATTTACCAAATGGCTGCAATGAAACAAAGAGTGAAAAATTTAAAGGGGTCTGAATACTTTCTGCACCCACTATACATTTCTACAAGTTGCACATGTAAATTCTCATAATTTTATAATGTATATCTGTATGAAAACTTAAAATTTACCACGCAAATATGTTTTCTGATTAATTTTTGTTTTATTCGCTAACAGTTATTAACATTTTTTGTTTGTGAAATTTGCATAAAATCAACAATAAGAACAACAGCAACAAGATCAACAGCCATATTGGTAGTCACCATAAATGATACCTAGCAAAATAGTAAAATATTTTATGTTTTGGGGCAATTAAAGCTTCTAAAAATAATTTCTTGTTGCTTTGTTCTAAATTTACAGATTGATCAAGATGGCTTGACTCTGCCAGAGCGTACACTTTACTTGGGTCAGGATGAAGACAGTGAAAAGGTATAACCCACATTAACACCATTGTTTTTGTCACTTTGAATTCGAAATGTACAGGAACAGGAACATACATTTCTGTTTGTGACAACAGTTGTACTATGCAATATGTGGATATCATATCAGCAACAAATCAGCTTAAAGGGAATTTGCCACCTGAGTAGCATGAAGCATGGGCAGAAAACCTGATTGCAGCCATGCTGGATTGGGCTAGTGCTGAGCTCTGTAAAACCCCACCTACACCTCTGATTGACAAGTGTCTGTGTACACTGTGCATAGGCAGAAAGCTGCCAATCAGTAGAGTGTGTGGGATTATACAGAGCTCATGAATATAGAGGGCGACATGGCAGCAGATTTACTAGACCTCTAGTGATAATCTCCTCAGGGCTGGCGTTAGGGCCAGGCAGACCACGCAGCTGCCTAGGGCCCCCGCTCCCCAGGGACCCCAGCTAACAGCACATCATGCAGCCGCTATGGGGCCCCTGTGAGGCAGGGGGGCTCGCTTGCCATCAGCACCGACTCCCCCGCCACATTGAACTATACTGGCGTCTGCCAGTACAGTTCAAAGCAATGATGGAGGAGAGAACATCAGCTGATGCTTCCTCTCTCATCAATCACATCATTCCCCGCTCTGCCTCTGACACTTTGGGTGCGCGATGACGTCATCGTGCACTCACTGTGTGCCAGGCAGTGCAGCCGCTGAGACAGGAACAGGGAGCAGCGCAGGCACGAGGAGAGGTGAGGAGTATTTTGTTTTTTTCACTATAACAGTGAGCACTGGACTGTGGGGCCATTCTCGGGGGAGGGAGATGTGGGCTGTGCTATATACTATGCGGACTGTGTTATATACTATGTAGGCTGTGCTATATACTATGTGGGCTGTGCTATATACTATGCGGGCTGTGTTATATACTATGCGGGCTGTGCTATATACTATGCGGGCTGTGCTATATACTAGGCAGGCTGTGTTATACACTATGCGGGCTGTGCTATATATATATTATATTCTATGGTGGAGGCTGTGTTATATACTATGGGGGTGCATTATATCCTATGGGGGGCTGTACTATATACTTTGTGAGCTCTGCTATATACTATGCGGGCTGTGCTATATACTATGAGGGCTGTGCTATATACTATGTGGGCTTATATACTATGAGGGCTGTGCTATATATTATGAGGCTGTGCTATACACTATGCGGGCTGTGTTATATACTATGCGGCTGTGTTATATACTATAGGGGGTACATTATACATTATATTCTATGGTGGAGGCTGTGTTATATACTATGGGGGCTACATTATATACTATGGGGAGGTGGGCTATATTATATTCTATGGGGGGGCTACATTATATTCTATGGGGGCTATATTAGATTTTAGGAGGGAGGATTACATCATACTCCTTGATGGGGCTACATTATATTCTATGGAGAGGTGGGCTGTATTATATTCTATCCAGCACTACATTATATTCTATGGGGGCTGCATTATATTTATATTCTATGAGGGGTGATTGCATCATACTCTATGAGGGGGCTACTTTATACTATAAGAGGGGGCTGCATTATATTCTCTGGGGGTTACATTATACTCTTTGGGGGGTTGCATTATACCATTATACTCTGTGGAGGACTATGGGGTGCATTATACTAAACAAGCAAAATGCTGAATATTCATGGAGTGATCGGATTGTTTATGCCAGAACAAAAATCATTGTTCTCAGCAGCACATCGCCGTTGTAAACTGCAGATATGCTGCTGATAACATGATACTGTATGGTGATCTGTTAGTGATCTGTTAGTGATGGTTCTGTCCCATCATTATTCCTCAGCTGGTGGAAAGAGGCCAGGAAACAAGTGTTGAACGATTTCAGTATTGTCAATCACACTCGTTTAGCGTCCTGAACTCAGCGCATGTAAATACAACCGAAATGCTTCTGTGTGATGTGCAATATGTTAGCAGTGATTTTATCAAAGCTACAGCAAGCATCCCAGTAAGTGAAATACTCTTGGAATCAGGGTTTCTGTATCTACATTAAGCTGCTTTCAGATTAGGCGGCAAAAATCTGGTGACAGATTCCCTTTAAGCATTTTGGTCTGATTATTAACATTAGCAATTGAGGTTTGAAAAGCAAGCTTGAGTCTAAAAAACATTTCTTTTACTGTCCACAGATTTTGGTAGCTTACAAAGAGTTCATGCAGAAGATCCTAAGCCTTCTGGGAGTCGAGAACGTGCAAAAGAAGGCACAGGAAATACTACTACTAGAACAGGATCTTGCCAATGTAAGAGTCCATGACATCATGGCTTGAAGTTGCCACTGTCCCAATAGTGCTTGCTGCCTAGGTCGTAACTGTTTTGGTGACTAAATACACCATAAAAAGGATCTTTATAACAGCTTGTCTTACCAACCATTGGAAGATATGGTCTGTTCCATTAATAGTTACTGTTTTTCAATCTTTAAGATCACAATCTCGGAATTTGATGACATCCGACGAGACATTAGCACTATGTACAATAAAGTCACCATATCCCAGCTGCAGCAAATTGCCCCATATGTGAGTATGTCTTCTTTAAACATATATTGCAGTGAGTTTTAACTTTTAGGACTCGCTAAATGCATGATGTTGTAAGGATTTCCTGTATTTCAAAGGCTTTTATTTGGCATATGAAAATGATTTTCAAGGAAAAGCTAGTCATACATATACATATACTTTTTGGGATTATCCATATCACCCATATAAAGTGTTCACTCACATCACCGTATAAATCAGACAAGTGCCATTCAATGTTATTCAGTGGGGCAGTGCTGATGACAGATTTTTTTCACTGACAGAATCTGTCTCTAAAGAAAATTGCAGCATAATGTGATTTCACTCCAATATACTGTAAGATGGGAGTGAGAAAAAAATCAGATGCTATTCAGAGACACAGTGTAGCCTTCATTATTTACAGATACATTACAAGTCTGTAACATGGTCCTGTAAATGATTAATAGCTGCTGCTGTAAAAAGTGGATGTTATACAGACTGTGCACGGATGACAAGTGAAAAAAAAATGGACACACTTTTCTGGATGAAAATGACTGATCTTTAATATGTTCATGTGATCCTAGACAAACACGAGTAATCTGATTTGGCAAGCTTCTCTGCTTATTGCCACAGTAAAAGGAGAAAAAGCGGCTGACAATTATCTTAAGTCTATGGCCAGTTAAGAACTGCCCAATGTATGCATTTTGGGAGTTTAATCCTTAATAAGATTTGTTCAAAATGATTACATTTTCGTTCAGCTTACCGAATCCTAACAGTGTGCAGTGTACACACTGTTAGGATTCGACTCCACTTGTCAGCTTCAGCGGTCATCATGCATTGCAAGTAGTGATGAACGAGTATACTCGTTGCTCGGGTTTTCCCGAGCACGCTCGGATGGTCTCCGAGTATTTGTTAGTGCTCGGAGATTTAGTTTTCGTTGCCGTAGCTGCATGATTTAAGGCTGCTAGACAGGCTGAATACATGTGAGGAATGCCTGTTTGTTAGGGAATTTCCACATGTAAAACGATAAGGACACCGCGCTAGCTAGATATGGTAGCAATCAATGGGGACATGAAGTCAGAGAAGTGTCCAGCATAAAAATGGCCGCAACCATCAGCAGTGATAACAAATAGCACAATAAAGATATGTCAATGGGCAAAAAGGTAAATGCTCATAGCCAGCAGAGAATACCTCCTGTAGCTGAAGTGAGAAATATCTAACAAGGGAGATATAAGTGTGTGGCAGGAATATGATAAAATGAAATAACCGCACACTTACTAGTATGAATGTAACTTCGGCGGAGGTGCTGGCGCTGTCCTGTGGTGAGTAGGAGCGAGATCACCAGTGGCCCGGGGATCCGGAAGTGTGGAGTCCAGAAACCGAGACAGCGTGGGGCGGCAGAGACACCGGAGACCAGTAGCCCTGATGAAGAAGGTCCGGAGACCTTCGAAACGCGTAGGCAATTTGGTCCTGTGCGGCACCCGTCCTTTCCTCCTTACCCTCTCTTCTAGGTGACGTCACCCAGACCATGCCCCCTTTTTTCACCGCTCTCTGCAGCGGCTTCCTTCCGGCCCACGTGTGCCGGTCACCAGCGCTCCTGGCGCGTGGCGGCTGAGCACCCACTAGGGAGGACGCTCCCTATACCATCCGGTGTCTCTGCCGCCCCACGCTGTCTCGGTTTCTGGACTCCACACTTCCGGATCCCCGGGCCACTGGTGATCCCGCTCCTACTCACCACAGGACAGCGCCAGCACCTCCGCCGAAGTTACATTCATACTAGTAAGTGTGCGCTTATTTCATTTTATCATATTCCTGCCACACACTTATATCTCCCTTGTTAGATATTTCTCACTTCAGCTACAGGAGGTATTCTCTGCTGGCTATGGGCATTTACCTTTTTGCCCATTGACATATCTTTATTGTGCTATTTGTTATCACTGCTGATGGTTGCGGCCATTTTTATGTTGGACACTTCTCTGACTTCATGTCCCCATTGATTGCTACCATATCTAGCTAGCGCGGTGTCCTTATCGTTTTTCATTTTTCCTGTTACACTTGACAGTCTTAGCACAGTAGCTGTCTAGGCACCGGCAGCTTTCTAGTATAACCCCCCCCCCCCCCCCTGGGAGTACCGGTGTGTTTCTATCCTTTTGTGAATTCCCACATGTGTTCAGGCTTTCCAGCAGCCGTAAATCATGCAGCTGAGGCGAGGAAAACTAAATGTCCGAGCACTAAGAAATACTCGGAGACCATCCGAGCGTGCTCGGGATAACCCGAGCAACGAGTATACTCGCTCATCACTCATTGCAAGTATACAAATCATTTACTTGTGGTAGTGTGATGACAAATGGAACCAACAAGTGGAGCAAAACAAGATGTAATTTTGAATGACAACTAGTGATTAGCGAATACACTCGTTACTCAAGATTTCTCGAGCACGCTTGGGGGTCCTCCGAGTATTTTTTAGTGCTCGGAGATTTAGTTTTTCTTGCCGCAGCTGAATGATTTATATCTGTTAGCCAGCATAAGTACATGTGGGGATTACCTAGCAACCAGGCAACCCCCACATGTACTTATGCTGGCTAACAGATGTACGGTAAATCATTCAGCTGCGGCAATAAAAACGAAATCTCCGAGCACTAAAAAATACTCGGATGACCCCCAGCATGCTCGAGAAATCTCGAGTAACGAGTATATTCGCTCATCACTAATGATAACATTTATTTTACCACACAATGTACTGGAAAATGGAAACAAAATTCAATGTGTGATGAAATTGTGGAAATAAAGACGCAATTCTGCTATTGTTTTTGGGTTTATATTTTTTCTGTGTTCATTGTGTGGTATTTTGTGAAATTATTATGGTGATACTAAACGTGTCCAATTTTTTTTTATTATTTTAGTGGTTACATTTTTTTTCCCTACAATGGAATTGTGTGAGGGCTTGTGTTTTTATTGATACCATTTTGGGGTACATGTTTCTTCTTGATAGCTTTTTATTGCACTTTTTGTGGGGAAATGCAGCACCAAAAAATGGGAATTCTATGGCCATGATTTTTTTTCTTTCTTTTCAGTGTTTAACTTATATTTTAAATAATTTTATAGTTTGATAGAACAGACTGTTGATGTGGCGATACCTAACATGTTTTATATGTTTTTGTTTAATTTATTGTTGAAGGGGTGTGTCAACACAGTGTGAGGCAGTGACTGGTGTTACATGTGAGGCTCTCTGTGTGTTCCCCCAACATGCGCACAGAGATGTATTGAGGCCATGGGAGTGCATTGCAGTCACAGGCGTAGCTGTGATTACAATGCAGAATATAAAGTGTTAGTCTTGGGCAAACTATTTGTCCAAGGCAGACTTAGGGAAAACCTGCTCTGGGCTTTTGTGTTTTGAAACAGACTACAGGACGGAAGCGGTGCAGTCCGTTTCAGTCCTGGCCCGGGTTTTCCATGTGGCCCATGGCAACAGATTCCAGTTAAAATCCGTGCATTAAAGGGTTTGGTTGTGTCAGGGTCAGAGTCAGTGTTAGTTTGATCTAGCAAACATACACAGCAGAAGGCTCTGCAGAGCTCCATCTGTGTGAGGCAACACAGGCAAGCGGAGCTGAAAGGCCTGGCACCCACAGAGTATATCACAGTGCAGTTGCCCAAGGCAACCGGTCACGGAGGTGGACTGGCGTATTTATTGACTGTAATCCAGAGGATATGGTTCCCGGTTGCGATCTAGAGGATTTCTGGAGCGCCTGCTAGGGCCATGGGGTACTCGGCCGGGTCGGTTGGTTCTTTAGGGGGTTTGTCATGGCAGCAGTGACCCGATCAGTGGCCCTGAGCATCCAATAAAAATGATGAGGGAATCTCGATACATTGGGAACAAACGTCTCCTCCCACTCTTAGCAATTGGATAGCTAAAGTGCAAGACATATACCGTCTAGAGGAATTGACCAGTTGGGAAACTCATACACATGGAAAATTTATAAAAACTTGGCTCCCCTGGGTCAACTTCTCACGCTCCATCCCTTAGACTAATAATTTGTACCCCAAAATGCTTTCAATTCAGTTCCCTAGGTAGTTATAACACACTCTCCCCCTTATTCTGCTCTTCAAAAGTCCCTCTCACAGTCTGTCCATTAAATGAAACATTAACCGCATGGTAGGCAGCTTGAGCCTGTTACAGGTGTCACTCTCTCGTGGCAACTCTGGTGTTGTGAATTCTGTGGCTGAATTCACTTCTGTGGTCACAAGTGGTATTGCAGTCTCTGGGCTTCCTCCCTCAGGTGTTTTGGTGAGCTCGTTGGCTGCCTTGCTATTTAGCTCCACCTGAGTCTGTCTTCCTTGCTCCTTGTCAATGTTCCAGTGTTGGATCTGAGCTACTGCATCTTTCCTTGGGCCTGCTGCTCTGCTAGATAAGTGCTTCTAGTTTGTTTTCTGTTTTTTCTGTCCAGCTTGCTATTAACTTTTGCTGGAAGCTCAGAGAAGCAAAGGGGTGCACCGCCGTGCTGTTAGTTCGGCACGGTGGGTCTTTTTGCCCCTTTGCGTGGTTTTCGTTTTAGGGTTTTTTGTAGACTGCATAGTTCTCTTTGCTATCCTCGCTCTGTCTAGAATATCGGCCTCACTTTGCTGAATCTATTTCATTCCTACGTTTGTCTTTTCATCTTGCTAACAGTCATTATATGTGGGGGGCTGCCTATTCCTTTGGGGTATTTCTCTGAGGTAAGTCAGGCTTGTATTTCTATCTTCAGGCTAGTCAGCTCCTCAGGCAGTGCCGAGTTGCATAGGTAGTGATAGGCGCAATCCACTGCTGCTTATAGTTGTGTGAGGATAGATCAGGTACTGCAGTCTACAGAGATTCCACGTCTCAGAGCTCGTCCTATTGTTTTTGGTTATTGCCAGATCTCTGTATGTGCGCTGATTACTGCACGCTGTGTTGCCTGATTGCCAGCCATAACAGTACAAGGAGCCACACCAATGATTCCCAATAGAGGGAAAAAAGAAATCCTGACATAATTTTTTTTTCTTAGCTCTGTCTTCAGTCTTTTTTTTCCCCTAGACATTAGAGTGCTTCAGGACACAGCTGTGGACATGGATATTCAGGCTCTGTGCTCCTCAATGGATAATCTCGTTGTAAATGTACAAAAGATTCAAGATACTATTGATCAGAAATCGATGCTAGAACCAAGAATTCCGATTCCTGATTTGTTTTTTGGTGACAGAACTAAGTTCCTGAGCTTCAGAAATAATTGTAAGCTATTTTTGGCCTTGAAACCTCATTCTTCTGGTAATCCTATTCAACAGGTTTTGATTATTATTTCTTTTTTGCGCGGTGACCCACAGGACTGGGCGTTTTCTCTTGCACCAGGAGATTCTGCATTGAGTAATGTTGATGCATTTTTCCAGGCGCTGGGATTGCTTTACGATGAGCCTAATTCAGTGGATCAGGCTGAGAAAAATCTGCTGGCTTTATGCCAGGGTCAGGATGATGTAGAAGTATATTGTCAGAAATTTAGGAAGTGGTCAGTACTCACTCTGTGGAATGAATCTGCACTAGCGGCTTTGTTCAGAAAGGGTCTCTCTGAAGCTCTTAAGGATGTAATGGTGGGATTTCCTATGCCTGCTGGTTTGAATGAGTCTATGTCCTTGGCCATTCAGATCGGTCGTCGCTTGCGCGAGCGTAAATCTGTGCACCATCTGGCGGTATTGTCTGAGAGTAAACCTGAGCCTATGCAGTGCGACAGGACTATGACTAAAGTAGAACGGCAAGAACACAGACGTCTGAACAGACTGTGTTTCTATTGTGGTGATTCTACTCATGCTATTTCTAATTGTCCTAAACGCACTAGGCGGTTCGATAGCTCTGCCGTTATTGGTACTGTACAGTCAAAATTCCTTTTGTCCATTACCTTAATGTGCTCTTTGTCATCGTATTCTGTCATGGCGTTTGTGGATTCAGGCGCTGCCCTGAATCTGATGGATTTGGATTATGCTAAACGTTGTGGATTTTTCTTGGAGCCTTTGCGGTGTCCTATTCCGTTGAGAGGAATTGATGCTACACCTTTGGCCAAGAATAAGCCTCAGTACTGGGCCCAGCTGACCATGTGCATGGCTCCTGCACATCAGGAAGTTATTCGCTTTCTGGTACTGCATAATTTGCATGATGTGGTCGTGTTGGGGTTGCCATGGCTACAAACCCATAATCCAGTATTGGATTGGAACTCTATGTCGGTAACCAGCTGGGGTTGTCAGGGAGTACATGGTGATGTTCCATTTTTGTCTATTTCGTCATCCATTCCTTCTGACATCCCAGAGTTCTTGTCGGACTTTCAGGATGTATTTGAAGAGTCCAAGTCTGATGCCCTACCTCCGCATAGGAATTATGATTGTGCTATCGATTTGATTCCTGGTAGTAAATTCCCTAAGGGTCGTTTATTTAATTTGTCCGTACCTGAACACACCGCTATGCGCAGTTATGTGAAGGAGTACCTGGAGAAGGGACATATTCGCCCATCGTCGTCACCATTGGGAGCAGGGTTCTTTTTTGTAGCCAAGAAGGATGGTTCGCTAAGACCGTGTATTGATTACCGCCTTCTTAATAAGATCACTGTTAAGTTTCAGTATCCATTGCCATTGATTTCTGACTTGTTTGCTCGGATTAAGGGGGCTAGTTGGTTTACTAAGATTGATCTTCGTGGTGCGTATAATCTGGTGAGAATCAGGCAGGGAGATGAATGGAAAACGGCATTTAATACGCCCGAGGGTCATTTTGAGTATCTGGTGATGCCGTTCGGACTTGCCAATGCTCCATCTGTTTTTCAGTCTTTTATGCATGACATTTTCCGTGAGTATCTGGATAAATTCTTGATTGTTTACTTGGATGACATTTTGATCTTCTCAGATGATTGGGAGTCTCATGTGAAGCAAGTCAGAATGGTTTTCCAGGTACTGCGTGCTAATTCCTTGTTCGTGAAGGGATCAAAATGTCTCTTCGGTGTGCAGAAAGTTTCATTTTTGGGGTTCATCTTTTCCCCTTCTACTATCGAGATGGATCCGGTTAAGGTTCAGGCCATCCAGGATTGGACCCAGCCGACATCTCTAAAAAGTCTGCAGAAATTCCTGGGCTTTGCTAATTTTTATCGTCGCTTCATCTGTAATTTTTCTAGCATTGCCAGACCATTGACCGATTTGACCAAGAAGGGTGCTGATTTGGTTAATTGGTCTTCTGCTGCCGTGGAAGCTTTTCAGGAGTTGAAGCGTCGTTTTTGCTGTGCCCCTGTGTTGTGTCAACCTGATGTTTCTCTTCCGTTCCAGGTCGAGGTTGATGCTTCTGAGATTGGTGCAGGGGCGGTTTTGTCACAGAGAGGTTCTGGTTGCTCAGTGTTCAAACCATGTGCTTTCTTTTCCAGGAAATTTTCTGCTGCTGAGCGTAATTATGATGTGGGCAACCGAGAGTTGCTGGCCATGAAGTGGGCATTCGAGGAGTGGCGTCATTGGCTTGAGGGTGCTAAGCATCGCGTGGTGGTTTTGACTGATCATAAGAACCTTACTTATCTTGAGTCTGCCAAGCGCTTGAATCCTAGACAGGCCCGTTGGTCGTTATTTTTTGCTCGTTTTGATTTTGTGATTTCATACCTTCCGGGCTCTAAAAATGTGAAGGCGGATGCTCTGTCTAGGAGTTTTGTGCCCGACTCTCCGGGGTTATCTGAGCCGGCGAGTATCCTCAAGGAAGGAGTCATTGTGTCTGCCATCTCTCCTGATTTGCGGAGAGTGTTGCAGAAATTTCAGGCTAATAAACCTGATCGTTGTCCGGCCGAGAAACTGTTCGTCCCTGATAGGTGGACTAGTAAAGTTATCTCTGAACTTCATTGTTCGGTGCTGGCCGGTCATCCAGGAATCTTTGGTACCAGGGAGTTGGTTGCTAGATCCTTCTGGTGGCCGTCTCTGTCGCGGGATGTGCGTGCTTTTGTGCAGTCCTGTGGAATTTGTGCTAGGGCTAAGCCCTGCTGTTCACGTGCCAGTGGGTTGCTTTTGCCCTTGCCGGTCCCGAAGAGGCCTTGGACACATATTTCGATGGATTTCGTTTCTGACCTTCCCGTTTCTCAAAAGATGTCGGTCATTTGGGTGGTCTGTGATCGCTTTTCTAAAATGGTCCATCTGGTGCCCTTGGTTAAATTGCCTTTCTCCTCTGATTTGGTGCCTTTGTTCTTCCAGCATGTGGTTCGTTTACATGGCATTCCTGAGAATATTGTTTCTGACAGAGGTTCCCAGTTTGTCTCGAGGTTCTGGCGAGCCTTTTGTGGTAGGATGGGCATTGACCTATCTTTCTCCTCGGCCTTCCATCCTCAGACTAATGGCCAGACCGAACGAACCAATCAGACCTTGGAAACATATCTGAGATGTTTTGTTTCCGCTGACCAGGATGATTGGGTGTCATTTTTGCCGTTGGCTGAGTTCGCCCTTAATAATCGGGCCAGCTCGGCTACCTTGGTCTCTCCATTTTTCTGCAATTCTGGGTTCCATCCTCGTTTCTCTTCAGGACAGGTTGAGTCTTCGGACTGTCCTGGTGTGGATTCTGTGGTGGACAGGTTGCAGCAGATCTGGACTCAGGTAGTGGACAATTTGACCTTGTCCCAGGAGAAGGCTCAGCTTTTCGCTAATCGCAGACGCCGTGTGGGACCCCGACTTCGTGTTGGGGATCTGGTTTGGTTATCTTCTCGTCATATTCCTATGAAGGTTTCCTCTCCTAAATTTAAACCTCGTTTTATTGGTCCGTATAGGATTTCTGAGATTCTCAATCCGGTGTCTTTTCGTCTGACCCTCCCAGACTCCTTTTCCATACATAATGTATTCCATAGGTCGTTGTTGAGATACGTGGCACCTATGGTTCCATCTGTGGAGCCTCCTGCCCCTGTTTTGGTGGAGGGGGAATTGGAGTATATTGTGGAGAAGATTTTGGATTCTCGTGTCTCTAGACGGAAACTCCAGTATCTGGTCAAATGGAAGGGTTATGCTCAGGAAGATAATTCCTGGGTTTTTGCCTCTGATGTCCATGCCCCAGATCTTGTTCGTGCCTTTCATGTGGCTCATCCTGGTCGGCCTGGGGGTTCTGGTGAGGGTTCGGTGACCCCTCCTCAAGGGGGGGGTACTGTTGTGAATTCTGTGGCTGAATTCACTTCTGTGGTCACAAGTGGTATTGCAGTCTCTGGGCTTCCTCCCTCAGGTGTTTTGGTGAGCTCGTTGGCTGCCTTGCTATTTAGCTCCACCTGAGTCTGTCTTCCTTGCTCCTTGTCAATGTTCCAGTGTTGGATCTGAGCTACTGCATCTTTCCTTGGGCCTGCTGCTCTGCTAGATAAGTGCTTCTAGTTTGTTTTCTGTTTTTTCTGTCCAGCTTGCTATTAACTTTTGCTGGAAGCTCAGAGAAGCAAAGGGGTGCACCGCCGTGCTGTTAGTTCGGCACGGTGGGTCTTTTTGCCCCTTTGCGTGGTTTTCGTTTTAGGGTTTTTTGTAGACTGCATAGTTCTCTTTGCTATCCTCGCTCTGTCTAGAATATCGGGCCTCACTTTGCTGAATCTATTTCATTCCTACGTTTGTCTTTTCATCTTGCTAACAGTCATTATATGTGGGGGGCTGCCTATTCCTTTGGGGTATTTCTCTGAGGTAAGTCAGGCTTGTATTTCTATCTTCAGGCTAGTCAGCTCCTCAGGCAGTGCCGAGTTGCATAGGTAGTGATAGGCGCAATCCACTGCTGCTTATAGTTGTGTGAGGATAGATCAGGTACTGCAGTCTACAGAGATTCCACGTCTCAGAGCTCGTCCTATTGTTTTTGGTTATTGCCAGATCTCTGTATGTGCGCTGATTACTGCACGCTGTGTTGCCTGATTGCCAGCCATAACACTCTGGGCTCTGGTATGCTGCTGTGCCTCTGGGTGTCAGATGGAGCCAGGAGACCTGTCAGGCCTTCAGTACCCACGTAACCACGGACTCAGGCATCCGGTTTTCTGGTGCTCAGCTCTGGGGGAGCTTGGTCACAGCTCCACTCCCCAGGCTCTCCTCACTTCTCTCCCTCCAGACTCACACTATCTAACTCTGCCTCCAGACTAGAACTTATGAGGAAGCTCCCCTGAAATCAGGTGTTAGAGCTCCCCCTTCTGGTCTGGAGTCAGGAAAGTGTTGGATGCTAGTGTTACCTGCAAAGGGGATGCATCTTTTCTTCCAGGCATGACATCACCCCCTGTGAGTGAGGCAATGCCACTATGGCAACCGGACTGCTGGGGTGCCATATATCATGTGCTGTGTTTTTGTGAGTTAAACATTAAAGAGATGTTTTGCTTTGAACTTTCCTGGGTCACTGCTTCATCGCTGCACAATGTGGATACCGTTGCATTACAACAGCTACAGCCATCGCTCACAGCACTGTAAGCACGCCCCAACATTTTGACTGACTGCGGATCTGCAGTGCATCTGTGTAAAGCAAGCTGTCAGGACATGTTTAAAGTGCCTTGAGCGATGACTGTTGCGGCACTCCTGTATAGCTGAAAGCCAGCAGCTCCTGGGAGGAATAAAATTCATTTTTCTCCTGAGTGCCATACTTTTAGTACAGTAACAGTGCACCTTTATAACATTGTTTACCTGCAGATATACCCAATATCTGCAGGTTAATAGCATTATCCAACATGACAGGTTCCCTATAACAATGAAATGCAGAAGACTAAGGCCTTCAAAAGTAAGAAATAGTTGTGACTGCTCTTAAAACAACCTATGAGACTAGTAAGATCTGCAGCTAAGATTTGTTCCACTCCATTACATACAAATAACTTGTCTCTTCCTCCACTTTTCTCAGTCTACAGTTACCAAAACATTATAAAAAAAAAGATATTTCAAAATAGAAATACAATTCACTAGTTTAGCAGGAAAATGATTCGCAATCACCCTTCAGTGTCATGGAATCTGCTAAAGAAAATCTATTTGAAAGAAGTAGTATGGAAGATCCTTCTGAGCTATAGCTTAGAATGTTTCAGGAACTGACATACATAACAATTTCTGTAAATGACCAAGGTACATATTGGCGTTAAAAACAGTCCTGTAAGGGACCAGCCAGCCGAGAAGCTACGGGAGAGCTGAGCAATCAAATGTAATTTTCTCCAGAGAGAAATGCTCTATGTAACTGCTATTCACTTCTGGTAATTGATGGACATTGCAATTGATGGACCTCCTCTACTAGTACAGAATACCCTTGTAGGGCATTAATAATGGTCTTTCAAGACAAGACAACACCTTTTAAAGTGCTATTAAGTGTTTCTCCGGTTTCTCCTCACACTTCAACAGCCATAATGATTGTGAATTTAGATTGTGAGTCCCAATGGGGACAGTGATGATAATGCATGTAAAGTGCTGCAGAATATGATGGCGCTACATAAGCAAAGCATAATAAATAATGTGGGGCCAGAAGCAAAGCTGGTCAGGATGCACACTGATTGGTTGATAGGGATTCCAAAACTGTTGTAATTAGCAAGAGGCAATCAAAATCAGGATAATTCGTGGTTAATATAATTAAAATCTCTGGTACTTATTATTACTATTCTTAATTTTTTTTAATGATTTTTAGATTATGTTTTATGAGGTTTACGAATGAATATGTGGCTGTGGGTGCAAAATTTGCAGGCAAAAGTAATAGCATTTCTTCTTCTACCATGTCCAATTTTATTGCTCCTTTTAGATTAAATGGAAACGTCTCCTGGACAGAATATTTCATGAAAACTTTTCTGAAGATGAAGAAGTTGTTGTGTTGGCCACAGATTACATGCAGAAGGTTTCTGATATGATACACTCTACACCAACAAGGTAAGGATCAATGCTGTTAACTGTGCTTTGTCTGCTTTAGGTTTTTACTCAGACACCTAGTATTGTACAAGCTAGTTATGTAGAAAATAAAATCTCTGATAGGCAGGATTGTATGGATAATGTTGGATTGTTTAGGTTCGGTCCCAATTGACTCCCACCTGGAATGCTATAAGCATAGCAGAAAATACTTTTGGATGACTGGTGCCTTTGCCCAGTACAAAGAGGTGTAACATCTCTGTCAGTTTCTGCTTCAGTCGCTTGGTGTTGCCGCTCCTTTGTTGCATCAATCTTATGTTATTCCTGGTCTTGTGGTTCTGACCTGTCCAACAGCTATGGTGTTAATCCTGTTCATTTGTTTCTATTGTTTGGTTTCTATCAACTGTCAGCACTGGATGGGGCTGTTACTATATAAACCCCTAAGAGCCAGTTCCCAAGGCCAGTCAATGTGTGTGCTTCCTGGCTTTACCTATGTGCTGTGCATCTGATGTTTCTTCCTGACTTATCCTGTTCCCTGACCTCGACTAGTTCATTGACGCTTCTCCTGCCTATACCACCTGGATCTGACACAACTACCTGACTATCCTTCTTGCCAGCTTGCATCATTGAAGAGCAGCTGACGTTATGGCCCTTGCCCAGAGACCCATGGGTAAGTCCAGATCCCTGTACAGGTGTTAAAAGGAGAAGGCCAGGGCAACCTCTAGGTTCTGAGAAATAGAGTAGCTTGCACCAATCCTGTTCGTGGCAGCCATTTTAGAGCTACCAGGTGACTGCGAATAGTACTCAACTGATAGGGGAGAACCGTCTTGTGAAAATCACAGTTTAGCAAAATGAGAGACTCTGGTTTATGGCACTGTGAACAGTATTGTAGCAAAAGTCTCATTCCAAGTCGAAGATATAACATATGTCTTCTTCATAGAATAGTAGGCATCACAATGTTTAAAAAGTAACCAGTTTCGCACCCTGAACTAGTACCTTCATTAGGTGCAAAACATGTATAACAAAAGCGACTTAGTGTAGCACAATCTAGTATCCTCAGGAGCTTCACTACTGATGGCTTTATTAAGAGAAATCATACTCTTTTCTATGAAAGCTACTTCCTTCAAGAGGAAACATCTGATGAAACGCTCTTCTACTCACCTGACCGCTGCAGCCAATAACAGGCTTCAGCAGTCCAGTGACTTCCTAAATGGAACAGGCATCATTTCTGAGCCAGCACAGACCTTGAGAATAGCCTGCATTGGATCCACGAGGCTACTAATATGTGAATATGCCTTTGTTTTCTATTTAATGAGCATTGATGCCAAAAAAACACCAAACTCTTTTAAAAAGTTTGTGATAAAATATACACCATCAGCACTCAAATGTTAGTATCCAGAGACGAGCTATGAGCTTTCATACACTACAGTTTCAGAACCTATGCAGTTCTAGTGAAGCACATTTAGATCACCACTGAATTAACAGAAATCTACAATTAATCAATTTCAATCAACAAGGTGTCCACATGTTGGTCTATGGCTGGGATTCCTCCTACGTCGGAGTACGCATCAGAGGTGGGGATGTTTTGCCTGGAGTACATGGCCGAAGTGAGACTGCTAAGAAGTTGATTCCTAAAAGTCAATGGCTTCTTGCAGCTTCTTCAAAATCATGTAGCAACAAACAATAGTCAAGCGCCAGGCCTTTGTCTCATCATTTGTCATTTTCTATTTATGTCTTTGGATTTTATGAATCACTATCCAGATTACATCACCACAATCAATATCAATTGTCAGCGTATTAGTTTTACTTTTATTATGCCTGCCCTATATTTATTAAAAACTAGATTCCCTTAAAGATAGAATTTATGCATTATAAGTTGATAGGCATAAATTAATAGCGATGACCATATAGACCCGAAGCCTATACTTAAAATTCTGCTCTGTTTAGTATAGTTTATTCCTATTTAATTACTGTTATATTTCTATCTGCTGTTATTTGGCTTGCAGCAATCTACATGGCTTGGTAATAAAAAATTTCTGTGCCTGCTTTGACAAAAACAACTTAAAAAAATACAAGATTAAATCTGGAGCTAGAAAGCATAGCGCAGCAACATATTTGTGCCTTCTGGCATTACCTATGTGTGGAGATGCAGACTGATTTATACACAGCCATAGGAGCAAGATGTAGGCAACGAGTGAAGGACATAATTTCTATCCACAGACAGCTGTTTTTCTCTTATTAGATGTTCACATGGTTTTGGGCCTTTTAGAGCTAGGTCCTCCAATGTAATATAAAAATAACTTATGTTATGCTGTAATAAGAAGTGCAACTTTGCAATATATTAAATTTTAAGTTCCAAAATATCAAAGGGGTACTTTAGATGTGAATACTTTTCTTCCCAATGATGAAAAAAATATTCTAGGAGTGAAACCTCTATTGGCTAACCAAAAAATAATATATTTGCAAGCTTTCAGAGCACAGTGGCTCCTTCTACAGTCAAGCTCGGAGGTATATTCGGATCTGTTCAGACAGTAAAGACAGGGAACTACAGCTGCGATCACTGAGGAATACATTCCTACAACAAGGATACCATCCACTGGTAATAGATGAGCAGATCCACAGGGCTACAAGGATCCCAAGAAACAACCTCCTGGATTACAAACTGAGAGAGGATAACAACAGGGTACCTCTTGTGGTCACATACAACCCCAACATGAGCATCCTAAGGAAAATTGGTGCTGATCTCCAACCCATATTCCATAGAGATCACAAATTGAAAGACATATTCCCAGAACTACCACTTCTCTCCTACAAACAGCCCCCTAACTTAAGGAATCTCCTCGTCAGAAGTGTCCTGTCATCACCATCAGTGACGGGCACATTCCCATGTAACAATAAAAAATGCAAAACTTGTACCCACATATTACCAACAAATATAGTTTGCGTACCAAACACAAATCAGGACTATAAGGTCATGGGTTCCTTTTCATGTACATCCTCCAACGTGGTGTACATGATACAATGTACGAGGTGCCCTGGAAGTATCTATATTGGGGAAACCAACCAAAAAACATAAGCTAGGATGAATCAACACAGACACACATCAAAAATGAAATGGACACACCTGTGGGAAAACATTTCTCTGGACCGGGACACAGTATGACAGATTTAAAAGTCTTAATACTAAAAGGTTACTATAAGGATGACAGGGAAAGAAAAATTTGGGAATTCAAACTTATGAAGATGTTCAATTCTTTGACACTAGGACTCAATTTAACACCTGCATTTATGAGTCACTACATGGATACAATTCATACCTCCACCTGACATACTCCAGATAACTAAGAACATTATTCCGATTGCCTCTCCATTTGTAAGAAAATGCCTAATTTGATTTCCTCGGCTTATCTTTAGAAGGCATCACACTTCCCACCCCCTAACAAATGTCCTACTGTAGTATTCTTTAAATGTGAGTTTTTCTTATTAATCTATTTGTAATCTTGCCTGAAGAAGGAGCCATTGTGCTATGAAAGCTTGCAAACATATTTTTTAT
This sequence comes from Ranitomeya imitator, assembly GCF_032444005.1. Classification (NCBI taxonomy): domain Eukaryota; kingdom Metazoa; phylum Chordata; class Amphibia; order Anura; family Dendrobatidae; genus Ranitomeya; species Ranitomeya imitator. The sequence continues at coordinate 412,733,902 of NC_091286.1, read as the reverse complement.
TAATCTATTTGTAATCTGCCTGAAGAAGGCGCCTCTGTGCTCTGAAAGCTTGCAAACATATTATTTTCTGTTTAGCCAATAAAGGTATCACTCCTAGAATATTTTTGTCATCATTGGGAAGAAAAGTATTCACATCTATTTTTCTGGCTAACACGGTACCACAATACAATTTCTTATTGTACATCAAAGGGGTACTTTAAAATTGTGAAGGTTTTTTATTAAAAATTGTTTGTCTATTCATGCCCAACCATAAAACTAAGAATCCTACATAGGATAGCTGCAGCATAGGAGAAGTCCTGGAGGCAAGAGTGCAGGAAATAGCTGTAGGTCTGTAAGATGCCCAAGCAAGGTAGTCGTGGGCAAGCTTCTGTCCCCACTCTCTATGGCATCCTACAGACAAGGTGTGTTTCAGTCCTGGTGTGCTGCTAGGTATGTGGTGCTTTCAACTTACTTCTGGCCTGCAGACCTTTTCTGACTCCAGGAATCCTCTTCGGGAACCAGGGCAGCAAATAATCCAGGAGACACTGGATTCATAGAAAATAAACTTTTACTTTGTGAATGGCAATCTGTACAGGATTTTCAAGCAGAGGCAAAGGATAAGGCCCAAAGGATTGTCATCTTTCCCACAGGTACCAGATTCAACTTCAGCCCTGGTTCTCGGTATAGGTGGCACGTCCCTCCATTTAGCTTTCTTCGCCCTAGGGAATCTTCCTAACCTCTAGCAGTATATTCATATTGCAATACCTTCTTCCCTATGTAGTCTGAGTCCATCTTTCCCTGTAGCTTCACAAGCTAAGTGTGCCTCTTGACTCTCACATCAATCTCGAGGTTGCCCCAGGCCATTAGAGGGAATCACATGGAAGGCTAGTTGTGGCAATCCAGTGCCCTGAGTATTAGGCTTATGCTGTCCCTAGCAGCCTCAGATCAGCTACTTTACTCATTGCTACCCTCACACAGACTAACTGTCACTTCTTGCAATTGCAATAACTCTCAGTTCCCCCTGCCAAACTGGCTGGCTACTACAGCTAATCCTGTCCCGGCCAACTGCATCCCCAGTGGGTATCAGACCTTTACCACATACATAAGCATCAAATACATTTAACCCTGGTGAGTCAGGGAGCAATCCATCAGCTACAACCACCATTACAAGTCACAGGCTGAATAAAAGCATATGTGTAAGTTAGTAAGAAGAGATGAGAGAGGAAACTTAATAAGATTCTGCTTTGGAGACTAGGAACAGAATCCTAACTTCTATTGACGAAAAGGATGGTAGCAGAGCAACCAAAGACATAACCTAAACTAACCAAAATGCAAAATCTATAACGGGCTCCCAAGAATTATATAGAATTTATTATAGTGGTGTCTTCTTATGTGACAGAGGGCCCTTGGGGGTCCTTTAGGCACCATGACCTACATTGTCTTCTACCTCTGCACCACCGACAGTTATGCCACGGGATATAATGACCAACTGAGAGCAGAAGTATTGAAATAATCATTGTAAAGAGAGATCAACCTGACAACTGTGTTTATGATGAATTGAAGTAAAGCTCTGCTCTCTTAAATGTCATTGTATATCACAACTGGGGGCAGACATAGCATTGGTGCAACCTGTGCAGCCACAAGAAGTAAAGGGGCCCACTTTCAAGGCAGGAGGAATTGTTGATTATGGTGAGATATTAAACTGCAGAGGTCCATATATTGTTCTTGTACAGGGTGGTTTTCTGTCTATGTCCTCCCCAATAACAAGCTAATCTCTCAATAAATCATTTTTATTGTAAAGATTTATTAAAAATCATGTACACAAAAACTATAGATTTATCGGTTTCAAAACAGTGACAAATGAAAGTCTCATGTCTAGTGACATTCTTGTAAAGGTAAAGCATAGTGTTAGTGAAAGGGAATCTGTCAGCCCAAAGTAATAGTGTAAACTAAGCACATAGCCTTGAAGAGGCTGTAACTCTTATAAAAATCTTGCACGTCAAGTTTTTGCCACATTTTCTTGTGTTTTTCCCACACATTTTTGTCTGGTAAAAATTCAGCATTTTACTGTCCCAGCAAATGGGATGAGTTTTCTGAAGTCTCATGCACATGTTGCTTTTTTACTGTTCAGATTTGAAGTCGTTTCAAATCTGTGACATTTAAATTCTTAATCTTTCAGCTTTTTTGCAGCGTTTTTTACCCGTTCAAGTGAATGAGAAAAACGCAGCAACCAAAGAATCAAGTCCCCACGGCTGCATGATTCGTGGCTGCTAGACAATGTTTGTTAGGCAATTCCCGCATGTGTTACGGTTGTCTAAGAGAAGTAACAAGACGAGAAAAAATAATTACATTTTTACCACAAAAATTTTGTTTTAGCCCCAGATTTTATATTTTCACAAAGAGAAATAGGTAAAAATTACACCAAAATTTGTCACACAATTTCTGCTGAACGTGGAAATACCCCATATGTGGCTGTATAGTAGCCACACGAAGCTCTATTTGGAGCACAATTCTCCTTAAAAAAATACGGATTTCCTAGAATTTCCATGTAGACAGGGGGTGTCTATGTAAAACTGTACCAGGTCATTCCAGGAGGTCTCTACTGCCCAGCGTCTAAACTCTGAGCTATATTCCTCAGCTGTATGGCCTCTCTGAGCTAACTTTTGGATCATGGATTTAGCCACAGCAACTTTGTCAGGTTCGTTATAAATGAGGCCAAGAACCAAGAAAAATGCCTCAACAGAGGAAAATACCAGGGAATCCTCAGGCAAAGAAAATTATCAAGCCTGTGGATCTTTATGAAGTGAAGACAAAACAATGCCTAATTGTTGACTCTCGAACCCAGTGGAGATAGAACATAGGTGAAAATATAAATTTACATGAGGTAGAAAAAAACAAGGACTTACTAGTGTCCCCATCAAAGCTACTTAGAACTTAACCTGGGGTTCAACTATAATGCTTTGTAGGTCTGAATGCTTCAGGACAGCAGAACATGCGAGCTGTTATTGATGCTTGATGTTCACAGTCTCCAAGGATAAAGACTGCAATTGTGCAGCCAGGGCATTTACTAGATCCATTCTGACACCTCAGAATGCACTAATGGGCTAGCTATAATGTAATGAAAGTGGATACACTCACAAATGGGAAACGGAAAAAGGAAAGTTCAAACACAGGGAGATGCCGCACCTTCATCCAACTGGTCCCTGTACTGACTAGAAAGGACTTAGCAGCACAACTGTGAAAACACCACCTCGGACCTAACTCCCTAAAAGGCAGTTGAGGGGTTTCTCGTACCTCCTGAGGAACTAGAGGGGAGGCCACAACACCCTACAAGCAAGGGAAGAGGAAAGTAAGATATGAAAACCCAGCGGCATTTACACCAATTTTAAAGGGAATCTGTCACCTCAAAAATCTTATATGAGCTAAGGCCACAGGCATCAGGGGCTTATCTACAGCATTCTGTAAAGCAGGTTATATTATACTCACCCAGGGGCGGTCCCGGTTGGTTTCGGGTCCGATGGGCGTCGCGGTCCGGGTCGGGCGCCTCCTATCTTCATACGATGACGTCCTCTTTTTGTCTTCCAGCATGGCTCCGGCACAGGCGTACTTTGTCTGCTCTGTTGAGGGTAGAGCAAAGCACTGCAGTGCACAGGCGCCGGGCCTCTCTGACCTTTCCCGGCGCCAGCGCACTGCAGTACTTTGCTCTGCCCTCAACAGGGCAGACAAAGTGCGCCTGCACCGGAGCCGTGGCAGGAAGACAAGAAGAGGATGTCATCCTATGAAGATGGGAGTCTCCGGATTCGGACCGCGACGCCCATTGGACCGGACCGCAGCGGGACCGCCCCTGGGTGAGTATAATATAACCTGTTTTTGTTACCTTTCAGATTACATCGGGGGCTTATCTATAGCATTACAGAATGCTGTAGATAAGCCCCTGATGCCGGTGGCCTTAGCTCATATACGATTTTTGGGGTGACAGAGTCCCTTTAAAAATTACAAATTTATGTGAAGTGATGTTCTTTTTACAGCAAGGGAGAGCACACTTTGGGCTCAAAAGAATGGGCAAACCAAATTTTAATTTTTTTCTTAGACTATTAGTGCCTCCTGTTGATATATTTCATTTCTGAAAAGTAGACTTGCTCTTCATTGAAGCTGTATAAATTACTTGTTTCATTAAGTTTTATAATGTGAACTTTTATTTATTTGTTTATTTTGGGTAGGGGTTGCTCAATTCACTCAATCTTTTATTGTCCTTAACCATATCATTTAAATGTATTCCCCTTTTTTTCTGTTTTCTGATCAATTCCCTCTGCATTCACGTTCTGCTGGTGACCGGCGTCTTTTGCTTTCCAGCCCCCATCTCAATCATTATTCCTCTCTGTATCTTCTTCCTTCCCTTTAATGTCATACACAGCCCTGGGCGGACGCATAGCTGACATGCCACAGTCTCTTCCAGACTGGACTCTATGGATGGAACATTACGCTAATGGTCATTGATCTAGTGAGGGTTTGCTGTGTTCTGAATTTCAATGTTTTGAGTTTCATAGTAATTGTCTGAGCAGAGGAGCTACACAATGTGCCTGTACTCAATGCAAGTGCTGGAATTGTAATGCAGCAAGAAAAACAATTACATTACTTTATGTATACCTCTACTGCATATTCCTGCAGAAGTAGAAATAAGACGATGCTGTATACATGATGTGCTGCCATGGAATAATGTTTAAGGAATCTTCTTATAACAACTCTTTCTAATGTAAGGTACACTGGTTTCTACAAATCAAGGAAATAATACAAGTTTAATTTTAAGAAAGTGCTGTCTAGGGTTTTCTAAGAAAACCTTTCCATTCCATGTGGAATCTCTCTTATTACTTCCATGCACATGTGCAATTCTGTAGGAAACTAGATTACTCATAAGTCATTGTAATTACTAGGATAATAAAAGGTTCTAATTAATTTGTTGATTGAATATGCCAAATGTCTAGCCACAAGGGGCTCATAAAAATGAGTCTGTAATGCTGGTGGATGTGGACCCACTGCGCCACTAGCTGGGCTTACCCTGGAGCGGCGTGACAAAGTGGCTACCTGATCTTCACTAGTGCCTCTGATGTGAGGTTAGGCTTGGGCCACGGGAGAGTTACCAGGTGTCATTCCAGGGCAGTGTCCTGATATGCAGCAGCTGACTCACGGATCAGAGCAGATGTACGAGGTACAGAGGGACAAGACAGAAGAGTAGTTAGACAATCCGTCGTCAGGGCAGGCAGCACGTGTTCACAAACATAGCAGGTGTCAGGAACGGTGAGATCAGAACAGATGAGTAGACAAGCTGGGACAATAGCAGAGATACACCTTAGCAGGCCACTAGTAATAAAAGACACTAGACCCTAAGCTCAGGAGAAGTGTGGAGGGCGTCACTGCCTGAGATAGCACCTTCTGGTTGGTGATTGGCTGGGGAATCCAAACCCTGCAAGACACAGTAGGGTTAAATTCCAACAGGATCTGGCCGTGCCCCATTATAGGATGTGGAGACATCAGGGATATGCAGCAGACTTGGAGGTGCTGCATGAGGAGTCAGCGCGGCGGCCTGACATGAGGATAAGCAGAGCTACAAAGCAGAGAGGAGCATGGCACTGCAAATGTGTGCGAGTTACCACTGTGACAAAGTCAGTTTCAATGAATATTTGCCCCAAATCTGTAGTTCTGTCAAATTTTATCTTTAGTAATATTTTGACCTTTGTACCTAGGAGGTATCAACCTTTATTTGGTTCCTTGCAGTGTCATACACAATTACATGCTATGGCGACTTGTAGTAGTCCTGAGTGAGCATCTTACCACTCCTTTCCGAGATGCACTTCACGAGTTGTCTAAGGAGATGGAGGGTTCAGAGAAACAGCTGGAGCTGGGAAAAATCTGCCTTACACAAGCCAATAAACATTTTGGGATGGCACTGGGAGCCCTGTTTGTAGAAGAGTATTTCTCATCATCCAGCAAAACTAAGGTAACTAAACATGCTTATATTTGTCCACAAAAAGGGTAGTCAAAAATGAGAAAAAAACAACAGCGTTTGCAATATTTGTTTATGTGGTTACCTGATCCTGATTATCAGATACAACCAAATAATAATGGAGCAGCAAGGCGCACGCATTGCCAGCCACTCTATTCAACTCCTTCTACTGGGGGTCTTTTGGCCACTCTGAACATGCTGCGATTCTTTCCACAGACCCATTAGGTCTGTAGAAAAAAGACATAGATCTGCACTGCCCCATTGTAAAACATCAGAAGGCACTCGTCCAAGATATACCCTTGTATGAGTTGCTTGAAGCTCTGATCTTCCTCCAGTAGGTCTGGTTTCGTTTTTTTCTCCTCAATTATATTCTTCAAGACGAACTTTCAGGTTGAGGTTTAATATTGGTTTATGTTATTTTTACTTTGTGCAGGTGCAACAACTTGTTGAAGACATTAAGTATATACTAGACAACAGGCTGGATGAGTTAGACTGGATGGACAAAGAGACCAAAGAAGCTGCAAGGGCCAAGGTAAACTGCAAAATCCCAGTCCTTATATTGCAGTATTTATCATCACAGCTGCGAGTTTTCACCACTTTATCCAGTCTCGACATTCTTCTGCACAAATGTCTCGTATTCCCTCGCAGTTTTGCTGCAATATATCAGTGTACTGTAGGTAACAAATCTCATTTCACCTTGCAGCTGAAGCACATGCTGGTGATGATTGGATACCCGGATTTTCTGCTCAAGCCAGACGCAATGGATAAAGAATATGAAGTAAGCTATGCTGTAATCCATGGGATTCCCATGGACTTTTAACAGCACACCATCGGCTCACAGGCTTTTCACATCTTAATTGATGTGCCACTTTCCAACAAGAAAAGCCAGTGACTCTTCACTTCGGGATCATGATCTCAGGGTTATTGTTGCCTAACAGAATTCTACTACCTCATGCTAGCAAAGGTATAGCAGAGGGAATTGAGCGCTGCCAGTGTTTGTTCTGGCTCAATTAATAGGTCAAAGCCTAATAAACCATGCCTGAAGTTTGGTCTATTAGACAATCTATCAGTATGAGGCCTCATTCAGACTTCCGTTTTGTTTGGCATGCGCCAAAAAATGATACGAGTGTCATCTGTGTTTTGTCCAATTAGTATTTGGTCAGTTTGTCATCGGTGCTTCATCAGAGATATTCATGTTTGGATAAATAAACTGCAATGATAGGCACATGGGCCTTCTGTAGACCCCAGGCTGTCATGACATCCAGTTTGTAATGCTTTTCCGGCATGGTCATGTTAATTGCCACTGTTAGAGAATGACAGTGGCATTTGAAATATTAACAGCCGCTGGTGGATTGCAATTCCACCCGTGGCTGTTAGGGGCATATGACAGCTGATCAAAACAACTGTCATTTGAATGACAAAAAGCGGGCCCAGTGCCACAGCCTGCACCAAACAGGGAGGTGGCCTATGATGTACCTATATTCCATAGGTTGTAAAGGGGTTAATTATGTATATATTGCTATTCCTGAATTTGGAAGTTCTGTACAAAGCTTCTAGTCAAGAGCTGGACTGTGTAAAGATGATGGTGAAGCCTATATTGTGGGAAACCCTGTGTCTCATGAAGCATAACAACATCACAAGCGCTTCGGCACACACATCGATGGAACGGCGTTGACACCGGTGGTGAGTGTAGGCTGATTTATTTTACATGAGAGAATATAGTAATTGAGAAGGGATTGTCTGAGGAGTGGACAACCACTTTAAACTCTTATAAAGAACCAGGCGTTATTTGGCTTCAATGTACACACAGTTTTTTCATTTTTTCATTGTCCTGTTCAAGGAGCCATAACTTTGTTATTTTTTGTACATGTATCTACTATACTTGGGCTTGGTCTTTGCAGGTTCTGTTGTATATGTCAGTGGCATGATTTAGGGGTACATACAATCTAATGCCTAATGTTTATTAACTCTAAATTTGAATGCCTGTTCTACACCAAATTTCCGTAGTTTAATGTACGTATGTGTTATTACTTATATTCAACAAATAGGCTGTTTGAAAAAAACAAACAAACATTGTTTTTGTCACCATATCCTGAAAGCAATTACATTTAAAGTTTGTCTGGATGCGGAACTTTAAAAGGGCTAATTTATTTGCATTAGAAAATGTAGTGTTTCAATGGTATATGTGACTTATTGATCAATTTTTATTACACTTTTTGGGACGTGCAATTAACAAAAAAACAGTAATTCTGCATTTTTTTTGCTTTATTTTTAAACGCTATTCACCATTTAGTATTATTAAAGAAGTGCTCCCATCAAACTTTGCATGCCAAAACCTGTGTAAATGTGCACGTAATGTAGTGTAGGTGCGGTGATATACTAACTGACCGTTGTCTGGGAAATCTATGTTCCTCTCTCTGAAGCTCCATGGACACTTTTACTGTAAAAGTGAGGTTTGGCTCATGCATACAGCCTTGTGTGATCTGGTTATATTATTCATGTACAGGTATGTTTGAGGGCTTTCTTTTTCCAGGACAAGCTGTAGATTTTACTGATACCCATTTTTGGGTACGTTTGACTTTTTATCACTTTTTATTCAACTTTTCTTGTAAGCAGGATGAATATAAAACTGCAATTCTTTCTTTGTACTTTTGGGGATAAATAATGACATAGTTTTACAGTGCTGGTCAATATAATTACAGTGATGTCCAAGTTATGTCATTCTTGATGTTTAACTAGTTTTGCATAACAATTTCTCGTTTTGTTTTTTAAATAATTTGTTTACATCACATTCTGAGAGCTTAATGAGGGCTTTATTTTTGCATAACAAGGTTTTGTTTTGATTGGTACCACTTTGGGATACATTTAACTTTTTGATATTTTTTTTAATCAATGACAATTTTATCACTTTTTTACATTTTTAATCTTGTGAGATAAATGATGATGTATTTCTTTCTTATTATTCTTACAGTATTTATTAGTCACATAAGGGAACTTTAAACATGCAACTCTTTTGTCACATTATTAATACCCTGCACTATTTATATAGCCAATACAAGATAAAGTCTGTCAGTATTAGGCTTCATTATGGCATTCATTTTTTCTCATAGTGCATTATATCATGATTTTCATGTTTGTAACATGTGCCTTTTATAGCCCATGGGGCTGTTCACATTTCCCTGTTTTTTTTTGCGGACTGCAAAAGTCATCTTTTTCTAGCGGATTCATGGATGCAAAGTACCAATGCAAGTCAATGGCTCTGTGAAAATCATGGACAGCTCACAGATGGCATCAGTGTACAATCAGTGTGCTGTTCGTGATTAACATTGCTAAGGACAGGAAAAGTTTTGTCATTTGTTAAGAATAATATTAGCAAATACCTCCAATTAGAAATGTAGTATAGCTCTTCTGATTTGCTGCATCGCTTATCTCATATGTAAGCCATTGCAGTAGCTTTCAAGTGCTTCACACTAATTTAGAATATCAAAAAGTTAATTTATTTCAGTTCTTCAATACAAAAAGTGAAACTCATATATTATATAGTCATTAATAATAATACTAATCTTTATTTACATAGCGCCAACATATTCCGCAGCGCTTTACAGATTAACAGTTTCAAACACAACAGTCATAAGTAACAACGTTAACAATACAATAATTAAAGCAAAATAAAACGACCCTGCTCGTGAGAGCTTACAATCTACAATAAGGTGGGGGAGATATAAAGTACAGGTGTGTATTTACAATGATGGTCCAGCCATCTTGAGTGAGTGGGGGATAGATAGAGATAGTGAATGGGCTACACACACACTTACACATAAAATGACTTTGATTAAAGAACGTGATAGGCCGCTGTGAACAAATGTGTTTTGAGGGAGCGCCTAAATCTGTGCAAGTTGTGGCTGGTCCTAATTTCTTCTGGTGGAGCATTCCAGAGGATTGGCACAGTGTGGGAAAAGTCTTGGAGTCGGGAGTCGGAGGTATGGATTATTGCAGAGTTTAGTCAAAAGTCTTTTCCAAAGCACAGCGATCGGCAGAAATTTGGGAGGAGATGTAAGGGGGTGCGGACAGAGAAATTTGTGGGTGAGAACAAGTCCTATGAATTGGATCCAGTAGTGAATGGGCAGCCAGTGTAAAGACTGACGAAGAGCGGACACGTCTGAGTATCGATTAGCCAGATGGATGACCCTGGCTACTGCATTAAGGATGGACTCGAGAGGGGAAAGTCGAGAAAGGGAGAGGCCAATTGATAGAGTGTTACATTAGTCAAGGCATGAATGAATCAAGGCGACAGTGAGGGTATTGTTTCCATGGTGAGAAAAGGGCGGATTCTAGAGATGTTCTTTAGGTGTAAGCGGCAAAAGTGGGCAAGAGATTGTATATAGGAGGTGAAGGAGAGATTTGTGCCAAACATAACACCCAGACAGTGCGCCTGCTGCTGGGGTGTTATTATGGTGCCACCCATGTAGAGGGCAATGTCAGATTTAGGGAGGGTAGTAGATGGCGGGTGCAGGAGAAGTTCAGTTTTGTAGAGGTTGAGTTTCAGATAGAGGGCGGACATGATGTTGGAGACTGCGGACAGACAGTCACTGGTGTTCTGTAGTACAGCAGTGGTAATGTCAGGGAATGACGTGTATAGTTGTGTGTCATCAGCATAAAGATGGTACTGAAAGCCAAATCGGCTGATGGCCTGTCCAATTGGGGCCTTGTAGAGAGAGAAGAGAAGAGGGACAAGGACTGAGCCTTGACGTACCCCAACAATGAGAGGAAGAGTGGATGAAGTGGAGTCAGCGAGCAAAACACTGAAGGAGTGGTCAGAAAGATAGCAAGAGAACCAGGAGAGGGCAGTGTACTTAATGTCAAGTGACTGAAGCCTGGAGAGTAGGAGATGGTGGTCAGAGGCCAGAAGAATGAGCAAAGACTAGTCACTGTTACATTTTGCTGTCAGAAGGTCATTGGTCACTTTGATGAGTGCTATTTCTGTCGAATGGTGGGGGCGTAAGCCGGACGGTGAAGGGTCTAGGAGGGAATGAGTGTAGAGGTAACGGGTAAGGCGGGAGTAGACAAGGTGCTCCAAGAGTTTAGAGATGAAGGGGAGATTGGAGACTGGTCTGTAGTTGTTTGTGCAGAATGAGTCGAGGGCGGGTTTCTTTAATAATGGAGTAATGATAGATTGTTTGAAGGAGGAGGGTAAAATGCCCGAGGAGAGGGAGAGATTAAAGATTTTAGTTAGGTGAGTAGTGAGGACTGGAGAGAGAGACTAGAGGAAATGTGAAGGAATGGGGTCAGTAGTACATGTAGTCGGATGAGAAGAAAATAGGAGACTGGAGACTTCTTCTTCTGTGAAGGGATCAAATCTGGAGAGTGAGCCAGGGGAAATGTAGGGAGGGATGGGAGTCACGGCACCTGGTGGCTGGGAGAGGATTTCCGGATGGATTATTATCTATTTTCTCTATAAAGTGGGAGGCCAGGTCATCAGCACAGATGTCTGTGATAGGGGCTTGTGCCTTAAGCCTGAGGAGAGAGTGAAAGGTGTCAAAACATTAGGGTTGTTGGATAGTGAGTCTTTACAAATAGAGTGATCTATTTCAAGTGTTTATTTATGTTAATGTTGATGATTATGGCTTACAGCCAATGAAAACCCCAAAGTCATTATCTCAGGAAATTAGAATACTGTATAACACCAGCTTGAAAAATGATTTTAAAATCCAAAATGTTGGCCTACTGAAATGTATGTTCAGTAAATGCACTCACTACTTGGTTGGGGTTCCCTTTGCATCAATTATTGCATCAATGCTGCATGGCATGGAGGTGATCAGCCTGTGGCACTGCTGAGGTGTTATGGAAGGCCAAGTTTCTTCAGCTTGTCTGCATTGTTGGGTCTGGTGTCTCTCATCTTCCTCTTGACAATACCCCATAGATTCTTTATGGGGTTAAAGTCAGGCGATTTTGCTGGCCAATCAAGCACAGTGATACTGTTGTTGTTAAACCAGGTATTGGTACTTTTGGCAGTGTGGATAGGTGCCAAGTCATACTGGAGAATGAAATTTCCATCTCCAAAAAGCTTGTCGGCAGAGGGAAGCATAAAGTGCTCTAAAATTTCTTGGCAGATTGGTGTGCTGATTTTGGTCTTGATAAAACACAGTGGAACTACACCAGCAGATGATATGGCTCCCCAAACCATCACTGGTTGTGGAAACTTCACACTAGACCTCAAGCAGCTTGGATTGTGTACCTCTCCACTCTTCCTCCAGACTCTGGGACCTTGATTTCCAAATGAAATGCAAAATTTACTTTCATCTGAAGAGACCACGGAGAAATAGTTCAGTTTTTTTCTTCTTGGCCCAGGTAAGAACCTTCTGGCATTATCTATTGGTTGTGAGTGGCTTGACACAAGGAATACAACACTTGTAGCCCATGTCCTGGATACATCTGTGCGTGGTGGCTCTTGAAACAATGACTCCAGCAGCTGTTCTCCCCTTGTGAATCTCCCCCAAATTTTTGAATGGCCTTTTCTAAATAATCTTTTTAAGGCTGCGGTTATCCCGGTTGGTTGCGCACCTTTTTCTACCACACTTTTTCCTTCCATTCAACTATCCATTAATATGCTTGGATACAGCATTCTGTGAACATCCAGCTTCTTTAGCAATGACCTTTTGTGGCTTACCATCCTTGTGGAGTGTGTTAGTGACTGTTTTCTTGATAACTGTCAAGTCAACAGTCTTCCCTATGATTGTGGAGCCTACTGAAACAGACTTAGGCCGTTTCACACGTCCTGATATTTCCAGTACCGTAAAAAAAGGTACCGGAGATGACAGGGTCTGTGCATCCATGTGTGTAATACTTGCGGCACATGTGTTGCAACTGTGTGCTGCATCAGTACCACATGGACGGGTGCTTGGGAAGAAGCACTACAGTAAGTGCTGCCCCATGGTGCCAGGTGCTGAAGATGCTCTCATCCCTCTCCCTTGCTCTGCCTGTGATCAGCGTGACCAAGGGAGAATGATGAGAGATGTATTCAAGAGATAACAATGAGCAGGAGCGGCTGATGGGAGTATTCCTCACCCACCACCTGCGTTGTAAATAAATAAATAATTGAAAGAAAAAAAAAGGCGTGGGTTCCCCTCTATTTTCTATAACCAGCCAGGCAAAACTGACAACTGGGGGCTGCAACCCTCAGTCATCAGCGAGGTTAGGTATCAAGAACAGAGGTGTCCTCATGCGTTTTTTTAAATTATTTAAATAAATAACTGGCGTATAACAAATGTGGTGCCAATATTCAAAAAGGGGACAAAAACTGAACTCGGAAATTATAGGCCAGTAAGCTTAACCTCTACTGTGGGTAAAATCCTGGAGGGCATTCTAAGGGATGCTATACTGGAGTATCTGAAGAGGAATAACCTCATGATCCAGTATCAGCACGGGTTTACTAGGGACCGTTCATGTCAGACTAATTTGATCAGTTTCTATGAAGAGGTAAGTTCCGGATTGGACCAAGGGAACCCAGTGGACGTAGCGTATATGGACTTGTCAAAAGCTTTTGATACGGTGCCACACAAAAGGTTGATACATAAAATGAGAATAATGGGGATAGGGGAAAATATGTGCAAGTGGGTTGAGAGCTGGCTCAGGGATAGGAAACAAAGGGTGGTTATTAATGGAGCACACTCGGACTGGGTTGCGGTTAGCAGTGGGGTACCACAGGGGTCAGTATTGGGCCCTCTTCTTTTTAACATATTTATTAATGACCTTGTAGGGGGCATTCAGAGTAGAATTTCAATATTTGCAGATGACACTAAACTCTGCAGGGTAATCAATACAGAGGAGGACAATTTTATATTACAGGATGATTTATGTAAACTAGAAGCTTGGGCTGATAAATGGCAAATGAGATTTAATGGGGATAAATGTAAGGTCATGCACTTGGGTAGAAGTAATAAGATGTATAATTATGTGCTTAATTCTAAAACTCTGGGTAAAACCGTCAATGAAAAAGACCTGGGTGTATGGGTGGATGACAAACTCATATTCAGTGGCCAGTGTCAGGCAGCTGCTACAAAGGCAAATAAAATAATGGGATGCATTAAAAGAGGCATAGATGCTCATGAGGAGAACATAATTTTACCTCTATACAAGTCACTAGTTCGACCACACTTAGAATACTGTGCACAGTTCTGGTCTCTGGTGTATAAGAAAGACATAGCTGAACTGGAGCGGGTGCAGAGAAGAGCGGACCAAGGTTATTAGAGGACTGGGGGGTCTGCAATACCAAGATAGGTTATTACACTTGGGGCTATTTAGTTTGGAAAAACGAAGACTAAGGGGTGATCTTATTTTAATGTATAAATATATGAGGGGACAGTACAAAGACCTTTCTGATGATCTTTTTAATCATAGACCTGAAACAGGGACAAGGGGGCATCCTCTGCGTTTGGAGGAAAAAATGTTTAAGCATAATAACAGACGTGGATTCTTTACTAGGGTTGAGCGAAACGGGTCGAACATTTTCAAAAGTCGCCGACTTTTGACAAAGTCGGGTTTCATGAAACCCGATCCGACCCCTGTGCGGGGTCGGCCATGCGGTACGCGACTTTCGCGCCAAAGTCGCGTTTCAATGACGCGAAAAGCGCCATTTCTCAGCCAATGAAGGTAAACGCAGAGTGTGGGCAGCGTGATGACGTAGGTCCTGGTCCCCACCATCTTAGAGAAGGGCATTGCAGTGATTGGCTTGCTGTCCGCGGCGTCACAGGGGCTATAAAGGGGCGTTCCCGCCGACCGCCATGTTACTGCTGCTGATCTGAGCCTAGGGAGAGGTTGCTGCCGCTTCGTCAGAAGCAGGGATAGCGTTAAGCAGGGTCCATTAACCACCAAACCGCTTGTGCTGTAGCGATTTCCACTGCCCAACACCAACTTCGGTGTGCAGGGACAGTGGAAGCTACATTTTTTTTTTTTTTTCCCCTCAGCGCTGTAGCTCATTGGGCTGCCCTAGAAGGCTCCCTGATAGCTGCATTGCTGTGTGTACGCCGCTGTGCAAACCAACTGCTTTTTTCAAAGCACAAATCCTCTTGTTCCTTCCTTTCTGCACAGCTATCTTGTTTGTTTGTCCACACTTTTTATTTAATTTGTGCATCAGTCCACTCCTTATTGCTGCCTGCCATACCTAGCTGAGATTACTGCAGGGGGATAGTAATTGAAGGACAGTTCCTTTTTTTTTTTTTTTGTGGGAGATTAAGATTGGCATTTCTGCTAGAGTGCCATCCCTGTCTGTGTCATCTCTCACTCAGTGGGCCATAGAAAGCCTATTTATTTTTTTGCTTGATTTGGGTTCTAAAATCTACCTGAAAAAATCACTACATCAATCAGTGGGAGAAAAATATTGGCCTCAGGGCTTGTGTGCCACTCCTTACTCCTGTGTGTGCCATCTCTCAGTGGGCCATAGAAAGCCTATTTATTTTTTTGCTTGATTTGGGTTCCAAAATCTACCTGAAAAAATCAATAAATCAATCAGTGGGAGATTAATATTGGCCTTTGGGCTTGTGTGCCAGTCCTAAGCGTGCCATCTCTCTCTCTCAGATAGTGGGCCATAGAAAGCCTATTTATTATTTTTTTTATTGGGTTTATAAATTTTCCCTGGGAAAAAAAAAAAAGTGGGAGATTAATATTGGCCTCTGGGCTTGTGTGCCAGTCCTGAGCGTGCCATCTCTCTCACAAATAGTGGGCCATAGAAAGCCATAGAAATTGTTGGCGCGGCAAGGCCGGGTTCTGGTTTTTGGAGGGACACAAGTGACGTGGATTTGCCTGAAACTGCCCCTCAACCAAGCACAACCACAGATTTGAGAACTGTTACTTTGGCCCACATGGCGGATTATGCCTTACGTATCCTCAAAAGGGACACACGCATAACAAAAATGATGAACGATGACGATTACTGGTTGGCCTGCCTCCTTGATCCTCGCTATAAAGGCAAATTGCAAAATATAATGCCACATGAGAACTTGGAACTAATATTAGCAACCAAACAATCAACTCTTGTTGACCGTTTGCTTCTGGCATTCCCTGCACACAGCGCCCGTGATCGTTCTAACACGAGCTGCAGGGGCCAGCAGACCAGAGGTGTTAGAGGGGCAGAAATCAGAAGTGTCGTTGGCCAGGGGGGTTTTCTGACCAGGTTGTGGAGTGATTTTGCTATGACCGCAGACAGGACAGGTACTGCAGCATCAATTCAAAGTGACAGGAGACAACATTTGTCCAGTATGGTTACTAACTATTTTTCATCCCTTATCGACGTTCTCCCTCAACCGTCATTCCCATTTGATTACTGGGCATCAAAATTAGACACCTGGCCAGAATTGGCAGAATATGCATTGCAGGAGCTTGCTTGCCCGGCAGCTAGTGTCCTATCAGAAAGAGTATTCAGTGCTGCAGGTTCAATACTAACAGAAAAAAGGACTCGTCTGGCTACCCAAAATGTAGATGATCTAACCTTCATTAAAATGAACCACAACTGGATTTCGAAATCTTTTGCCCCACCTTGCCCGGCTGACACCTAGCTTTCCTATGTAAAGGTCTTGCCTGTGGACTATTCTGATTGACTTTTCCAATCTCGTAATTTGCAGCACCTGATTGTCCAGCATCCGACATGTTAACACCTCCCTAAATGGCCAAAGTCCCCACACGGGGCCGTGGTATCGCCACTTGGCGCCAGCACCCGTGAGAGTACTGTTTGTCTGAAGAGGTGGGTGTGCCCGCTTTTGGTCGATGGCACTGCCACTAGGTCCCTCATAGTACAATAAAGTGTCTGGCGGTGGTGGTGCGCACCCAACGTCAGACACACCGTTGTAATATGAGGGGCCCTGGGCCTGTACCGCCGGCCACAAGACAGTCCCCCCCCCAGGTCAAACAGTGCTCTACCACTTGCAAAATTTTCTCTCACAGCTCCACCAATGTTTAGTCTATGCGCTGACATCCTTCAATGCCTGGCACTGTCAATACCATTGTATTGACATTTTTCTTATGTTAGGCCTTCGAAGCCTGTCTGCGGTCACTCCTTCCACTAGGCCTCCACTGACCTGTCTACTGCTGCCCGGGTTCCCGTGGAACCAATTTTAAATTGCCTACAGCCAGCCCAATTTATTATGTTAGGGCTTCGAAGCCTGTCTGCGGTCCCTCCTTCCACTAGGCCTCCACTGACCTGTCTACTGCTGCCCGGGTTCCCCTGGAACCAATTGTAAATTGCCTACAGCCCGCCCAATTTATTATGTTAGGGCTTCGAAGCCTGTCTGCGGTCCCTCCTTCCACTAGGCCTCCACTGACCTGTCTACTGCTGCCCGGGTTCCCCTGGAACCAATTTTAAATTGCCTACAGCCAGCCCAATTTATTATGTTAGGGCTTCGAAGCCTGTCTGCGGTCCCTCCTTCCACTAGGCCTCCACTGACCTGTCTACTGCTGCCCGGGTTCCCCTGGAACCAATTTTAAATTGCCTACAGCCAGCCCAATTTATTATGTTAGGGCTTCGAAGCCTGTCTGCGGTCCCTCCTTCCACTAGGCCTCCACTGACCTGTCTACTGCTGCCCGTGTACCCCTTGAACCAACATCAGAAAATATAAAAATAAGTATTTTGCTTATAAAAAAGAAAATACTGGAGAGATATCAAATGCAGACATTTTAACATTAAAAACAAACACATACAACAAAAATCTGGTACAGTACTAAAAATGGCCACCAGCTACAATAACTTTCTCCTGCAAGTAGTTAACTGAAAGTTTTTTTCAATTTAAAACACAGATATGGCATCCACCGAGTGTTGTCCTGTCGCGTCTTCTTTATATTATTGCCAAGAAGATGCAAAACAATGAAAATAATAAAATCATTATTTACCAAAAAAATAGAGTAAGTCAAAACCACATTGCAAATAAACATTCATTACAAATAAAGAAGCAGGGCGCGTCCGAGGGTGAGTATATACCTAATAAGAATATAATCACCCTCGGACGCGCCCTGCTTCTTTCCGACAGCCTTCCTTCCTAAGAATCAGCCCTTCCGTGGTGTAGAGAGAGGGTGTGTTACACTCCAAGGTGTTCCCCAGGTTGCCTTTCCTGAGCTTCGATCTTCATGCTCTCGTTTAGTAGTTGTCGAAAAGTAGGCTGCATTTGGCCTACAAAATGGGTATGGGGTGGAGAGAGATGGTGTGTTACACTCCAAGGTGTTCTCCAGGTTTCCTCGCCATTGCTTCGATCTTCCGACTCTCGTTTAGTAGTTGTAGAAAACTACACTGCATTAGGCCTACAAAATGGGTATCGGGTGGAGAGAGATGGTGTGTTACACTCCAAGGTGTTCCCCAGGTTGCCTTGCCATTGCTTCGGTCTTCCGACTCTCGTTTAGTAGTTGTAGAAAACTACACTGCATTGGGCCTACAAAATGGGTATGGGGTGGAGAGAGATGGTGTGTTACACTCCAAGGTGTTCCCCAGGTTGCCTTGCCATTGCTTCGGTCTTCCGACTCTCGTTTAGTAGTTGTAGAAAACTACACAGCATTAGGCCTACAAAATGGGTATGGGGTGGAGAGAGATGGTGTGTTACACTCCAAGGTGTTCTCCAGGTTTCCTCGCCATTGCTTCGATCTTCCGACTCTCGTTTAGTAGTTGTAGAAAACTACACTGCATTAGGCCTACAAAATGGGTATCGGGTGGAGAGAGATGGTGTGTTACACTCCAAGGTGTTCCCCAGGTTGCCTTGCCATTGCTTCGGTCTTCCGACTCTCGTTTAGTAGTTGTAGAAAACTACACAGCATTAGGCCTACAAAATGGGTATGGGGTGGAGAGAGATGGTGTGTTCCACTCCAAGGTGTTCTCCAGGTTGCCTTTCCTGAGCTTCTATCTTCAGGCTCTCGTTAAATTGTGGTTAAATGGAACAACTGCATTTGGCGTACTAGTTGGTTTGGGGCCTACCAACAGTGTCTGCCGCTCCTTGCTGTTCTCCTGGTTTCCTGTCCTGAAATTCCGTTTTCAGGCGCTCGTTAAGTAGTTGTTAATGTTAGACTGCATTTGGCCTACTAGTTGGGTTGGGGCCTACTATCGGTGTCTGCCACTCCTTGCTGTTCTCTTCCACTGAACAAAGCTGTGCCGCCTGTTTACTACGGTTGCCAATTTTGAACTGCATTTCGACTACTTACTGATTTGGGCCTACTCTTTGTGTCAGCCTCTCATTCCAGTTGTCCTCCACTGCAATGCCCCCTGGTTATTCCTGTGTTACCAATTTTGAACTGCATTTAGCCCACTTTATTATTTGGGCCTATATCTGTGTTTCCTCCTCATCCTGCCCATTGCCCAGCCAGTGATAGATGAGTCTGCTGGTACATTGACCCATAACGCAACATTCCCCGTGCACGCTACACAACAACATTGTGACCCTGCTGAAAGTCAGGTTGCTCTTCCCGCATACCATACCACCTTACACGGGGACAAAGAGGAAGGTGCAGATGAAAGTGCAGGTTCCTTCGTCAGGTGGGGGGAGGAATACTCGTTGGCGACGTCACTGGCACAGGGCCTCTCATAGTACGCAAAAGTGTTGCTGCCGGTGGGAGGCGCCCCCGCCGTGCAAACACACCGCTGTACTTTGAGGGGCCCTGTGCCAGTGCCAATGCCAACGAGTGGGCCCCCCCTGCTTGCTCAGGTTCACAGCACTTGCAAAGTTGAAATACTTACCTCTCCCTGCTCCACTGCCGTGACGTGGTCCAGATTTCCTGGGCCCACTAATTACTTGAACCAGCCCTACCCACCACAACTTTAGCCAAATGACCCCCAATTTCAAATGCCTTCCAATTATTATAAGGTAAATTACGCTTGACAAGCTTCATTAAGAAGAATGGATGGTTTTGACATTAAAATGGGCACTCTAGGTGTTTTCCTGGCCCCCACTCACTGCCGACTATGCTGCCCCATTGACTTGCATTGGGTTTCGTGTTTCGGTCGATCCCGACTTTACGTCATAATCGGCCGATTTCACTCGACCCGACTTTTGAGATAGTCGGGTTTCGCGAAACCCGGCTCGACTCTAAAAAGGTCAAGGTCGCTCAACTCTATTCTTTACTGTAAGAGCAGTGAGACTATTGAACTCTCTGCCGTATGATGTTGTAATGAGTGATTCATTACTTAAATTTATGAGGGGACTGGATGCCTTTCTGGAAAAGTATAATGTTACAGGTTATATATACTAGATTCCTCGATAGGGCGTTGATCCAGAGAACTAGTCTGATTGCCGTATGTGGAGTCGGGAAGGAATTTTTTTCCCCAATGTGGAGCTTACTCTTTGCCACATGTTTTTTTTTTGCCTTCCTCTGGATCAACATGTTAGGGCATGTTAGGTTAGGCTATGGGTTGAACTAGATGGGCTTATAGTCTTCCTTCAACCTTAATAACTATGTACCTATGTAAAAAGCGGTGTGGGGTCCGTCCATTTTGACAATCAGCCTTGCTAAAGCTGACAGCTGAGGGCTGGTAATAAAGTCTTTTATTATAAATAAAAGAAAACACAGTTTTCCATTTTTATTTAAAAATAATAAACATTGTTTATTCCACTGAAGCCCTTGTCTTCTGTAATAAAAGTAAAATAAAAAACAACAATATCCCTCACTTATCCATCGTTCTGTCCCACACCATAATCCATGTCTGGGGGATAAATAGTTTTCAACCTGGGTGGTGCCAAAATGCGACCATCCAGGCTGAAAAGCACTGGTGAATGAGCTGCTGCAAGCGCAGTATCATTGACCAGTGGTGACATCATCGTGGCTACCGCCAGTCAGTGAGGCTGTGTTTCCAGTAGGGCTGAACTGCGGTGACCTCAGCACCGTGGGAAAAAGTCAGTGATGAGGTCACCATAGTTCAAGCTCAGTGACTTCACCACAGTTCACTGTGAGAATTTTTCATTTAATAACTTTTGGGTTTTCATTGGCTGTAAACCATAATCATTAACATTAACAGAAATAAAGACTTGAAATAGATCACTCTGCTTGTAATGACTCTATATACTGTATGAGTTTCACTTTTTGTATTGAAGAACTGAAATAAATTAACTTTTTGATGATATTCTAATTTAGTGAGAAGCACTTGTAGGTACCCATAGTTATTACTACTGATATATACAAATCAGAAGAATTCTAATTGGAGGTATTTGCTAATATTATTAATATTACACCTACTACATATTGAGATAGGATCTCGGAGGTGGGAATAACCATTTAAGTCTGCAGCGTTGGTACACATTGAACTCCTGACATTTTCCATTGTGATGGACCTGCAGATGATACTGGGCATTCAATTATTTTTTGTATTTTGGTTTTAAGGCATTCACCATGCGGCATACATGACATACTGTATTACCTCCATTCTGTACGTAAGTATATGATCAGTATTTGGTCAGTATTTTACATCAGTATTTGTAAGCCAAAACTAGGAGTGGGTGAAAAATACAGAAGTGGTGACATGTTTCTATTAGGCTATGTTCCCACGACCCTGAAGTAGCAACGCTTATAACGCAGCGTATTTTCGCTATGTCCAAAATGCTGCTATTGAATGCAGGTTAAATCCGCATGTATTCACTGAACCATGCGGATTTATCACATTAAATTTTTGCTGCTGAGGCTAGACTCGCCGCATGTCAGTTTCCATGGGTGATCTGTAGGCGACTAGGCACGCATCGTGGACATGGTTTTCTAGAATTCCCACCCACTATGCTGTAACATCTGGCCGCTGCGGGTTTGACACCGCATAAATACTCAATTCCCAAATGTGGGAACGCACCCTTAGGCCAGCGTCAGACGAGCGTATGGCATCGGATGCAAGAGCATCGGATGTGATATGCTAATGACCCTCGGCTCTTGCTCTGCTACGAGCGTTTAATTAGCATTTTATTACTTCAGCCATAAGTTTTTTATTTTTCCTTTCAAGGCTGTATGAAGGATTCTTTTTAGTGGCATAAGTTGTTATTTTTATTGGTAGAATTTTTTTTATTTGATAATTTAATTATGTCCTTATTTGTTTATTTTTGTGGTGCTCATCCTATGGGTTAAATAAGACTGTTGTTATATAGTTATGGTCTTTACTAATGTAAGAATACCAATTATATTTCTATTTTGCTTAACAATAATGCAAGGAGTTTACATTATGACAATAGCAGTTGGTGAGTGAGGACAATGAAGAGCTTTTAGTAGTCTAACTAGTTATAACCTACAAAGAACACCGCTTTCTGATTATGTTCTAACCCTTGGATAGAAATTTAGTCCTTTCCTGCTCTGTGTGGCTTCTTAGACCCTTACAGATTGTTACAAGCCAAATACCCAATTCAATGTACTGAATTGATTGTAAAGATTTTGGTGATGCAGTATATCAGAATCTGGAGCCCCACTTTGAATTTTGCCCAAGGCAGAGTTACCGTTTGTCTAAAATTGGCTCTGATGTTACAGTCACCAAATATATGTTGGTGCTACATAATAATAATTATTCTTATTTCTATCTATAACATGCAGTGACACATGGAGGTGACTTTCCAAAATAATGTAAAGATAAAGGGAACCAGTCATCTGATAAGTGCTGCGCAAACCACAGGCAGCACGAATCAGTCTGGCTGCATAATTGGAGCCAAATATATTTTTCTCTCTTTCTGATAAACATGCTTTAAAGATCTAGACTGGACCAGTGCCACATCTGAGCAGCTCTTCCGTGCGCTGATGCAGCAGATGCTTGACTCTTCAAAGTATATTTTTTTCTGAAATGCCAATGATTTACTATGCTAGCATTAGGAAATTTCAGGAATTCAATTTGCCTCATGCTCATTCTTCTTCCCTAGAATCATTTTTTCCAATGTTTGGAATCTGGCAGGCAAACCTATGACTGCAACAAAAGGAGAGAAAAAAAGCAAAAAAATAGAAAGATGTCATTTGTGAAATTTTAACATAAATATTCGTTATTCTATCTATTTGAAGCTTTTTTTTAAACCAAAGATTAGCATATAGTTTTTGCATATAGTAGGGAGTATGATCACTCTAGTTCTTTAAGGGCAGTCCCACACGTCCAGATAATTCCGGTACCGGAAAAATCGGTACCGGAATTATCCATGTCCGTGTGCCTGTGCGTTTCTGTGGCACATCAGTGTGGCACACGGGCGGCACATGTGTGCCCCCCGTGTGCCGACTGGGTACCACACGCACCGTGCAGGAGACAGCGCTAGAGATAAGCGCTGTCCCCTGCATCTGGTGCTGAAGCCGCGATTCATATCTTCTCTGCAGCAGTGTTTGCTGTAGAGAAGATATGAAAAATCCTTTTTTTTTGTTTCTCGTGTTTAAAATAAAGATCCCTGTCCCCAACCCCCTCCCACCCCCTGTGCGCCCGCCCGCTGTTATTAAAATACTCACCCGGCTCCCTCGCAGTGTCCTGTCCTCGCCGCACCTTCTCCTGTATGAGCGGTCACGTGGGGCCGCCCATTACAGTCATGAATATGCGGCTCCACCTCCCATAGGAACGATTAGGGGACGTCATGTCCCATTAGGAGAGCCCCTGATGCAGCTAAACAGTGGAAACCTCCCACAAGTGACCCCATTTTGAAAACTAGACCCTTCAAGGAATGTACATAGATGTGTGCTGAGCACCTTGAACTCCCAGGTGCTTCACAGAAGTTTATAACAGAGCCGTGAAAATAAAAAAATCACATTGTCCCCGCAAAAATGTTATTTTGGCATTTTGGCACCAAATTTTGCGTTTTCATACAGTTTGATGTGCAATTCCTTCTGAGTACACTTATACCCCATATGTGGGAGAATACTACTTTTGAGGCACAGTGCAAAGCTCTGAATGGAAGATTTTGCTGGAAGGGTTGAGGGTGCCATGTCACATTGGCAGAGCCCCTGAGGTGCCACAACAACACAAACCCCCTATATGTGACCCCTTTTACAAACTACACTCCCCAATTAATTCATCTAGTGGTTCAGTGATCATAATGACACCACATGTGCCTCACAGAATTTTATACCACTGAGCACTAACGATAGAATATATTACATTTTTACCACTAAAATGTTGTTTTGGCCCCAAGTTTAATTTTTCTAAGGGCTAATATGAATTTTTTTACAATAAACTTATGTCCATTTTTTCCTGAGTGTGCCAATACCCTACATATACAATAATTTTCAGGCACAGTGCAAAGCTCAGAAGGCAAGAAGCACCAGATTTTACTGTTATGGTTCCAGGTGCCATGACCCACTGAGAGTGCCAATGAAGTGTCAGAACAGCAGAACTCCACATAATTGACCCCATTTCACAAACTACACCTCTCAATGAATTCATCTAGGGGTGCAGTGATCATATTGACACAACGGGTGTGTCACAGAATTTTATTCCATTGGGCAGGAAAGAAAAAATAACTACATTTTTACCACTAAAATTTTGTTTTAGTCCCAGATTTCCAGATTTTACATTTTCACACAAGGAATGGGTAGAAGTGTCACCAAAATTTGACCCACAATTTCTACTGAATGTGGCAATACCCCATATGTGGCTGTACAGTACTGCTTAGCCACACAGAGAGATTCAGGAGTAACGGAGCCCTGTGGACTTGATATACAGAGCCCCTAATTGCTAGAAGAGCAGAATCCCCCTTCTAGTGACCCCATTTTGGAAACTATAACCCTTGGGGATTTTATCTACAGGTGTAGTAACGATTTTGACTCCGTGGGTATTTTCCAGAAATAAGCAGCAATGAATGTTGCGTAGTGAAAATTGCAAACTGCCATTGTAGTGACCATTACATTGTAGTCACCAGTACGTTATGCCCAGTCTGTGCTTCTGGAGGCATGTACCCGTAAATTAGGCGCGCTGTGATCACTTCAGAAAGGCCAAACGTTGATGCAATATGTGGTGTTGGCACACTGTGGGACTCATAAGGGAGCGGGGCGTTTGGATTTGAGAGCAGAGGATTTGCAGAATTTATTTCGGAGTGTGAGGAGCAATTTCGCTTTTCCAGAGTCTTTGTACTACCAGTAATGTAGAAGCCCCCTATATTTCCGTTAGATGACAAACCTGAGTGGGGCTTGCTTTTTTTGTGGATTGAGTTGAACCTTTTATTGGGAACATTTTACATAAAGTTTTGGATCACAGTTATCCGGCGCTCTACACTGACCACTTTGGTGTTTCCATCTAAATCTCTGAGTGACGTGATTCAAATAAAACCACCGAGGGATCCATTTACTATAATGAGGCAGCAGAGTTACTCTAGACTCCGTCTGACCTCTGTTCAGCGGTGTGCTTCTTTTCAGAAGTGCACAAAATTGTGGTTGACGGCACTTTTATGCAATCCTAAAAATATGGCCAACGCCGTATCACAGGTCAGCTGGCATTCACAGTGCCTCCATCTGCCTCATTATAGGGAATCTTCCCCAGAGGTTCCATCTGAATCACGTATTTCAGAGATTTACAAGGAAGCGCTCAGCGCTCAGCGCAGAGCGCAGGGTAAATGTGCGCCGAGCCTTACTGTGATCATTTGGAGGCAAAATGAAAAAATCAACAGCAGGTGAAGAATTGGTTTTATTTATTTTTTTGCACCATTCCTTGTGCGGTATAAGTGATTAGGTGACTTTATTCTTCAGGTTGGTGCAATTACAGAGATACCAGATTTGTAGTTGATTTTTATGTTTGGCTGCTGTCACACACTAAAAGACGCTTTTTATTGCAAAAATAGTTTTTGCATCACCACATTTTGAGAGCTATAATTTTTCCATATTTTGGCCCACAGAGTCATGTGATAGCTTGTTTTTTGCGGGACGAGTTGACGTTTTTATTGGTACCATTTTGAGGCAAATTACATTTTTTGATCGCTTTCTATTCCGATTTTTGGGAGGCAGGGTTTTATGCCTTTCCGTGTGTGGTAAAATTGATAAAGCAGATTTAAAAACTGTTTTATAGACAAAATAATTATTTTTGCATTGCTTTATTCCGAGAGCTATAACTTTTATATTTTTCTACTGATGGAGCTATATGGCAACTTGTTTTTGTTAGTCAAGATGATGTTTTCAGTGGTACCGTATTAATTTATATCCGTTTTTTTAATCACATTTTAGTCCACTTTTTTTTTTTTGGGGGGGGGGCGGTATGATGATAAAGCATTGTTTTTTCCCTTGTTTTTTATTTATTTTCATGGCATCCACTAAAGGGGTTAACTAGTGAGACAGAGTTTTATACGTTGGGTCGCTGAAGATGCGGCAATACCAAATATATGTAATTTTATTGTTTATATTTTTTTATTCAAATACTTATTTATAGATACAATATCTTTTAATTTTTTTTAATTATTTTAAATTTTTAAAAAATATTTTTACAATGATTTAAAAAAAATGTTTACCTTTTTTTAAAACTTTTTTTTACTTTGTCCTACTGTGGGACTATCATTTTTTGCAGGCTGATCGCTTGTACAGTATGGGGACACAGCAGCATCCCCATACTGTAGAAACTGTCAGCTCTGCACTGACAGGGAAAGTTCTTGATCATGCACTGCACATGATGAGCAAGTTTCCTAGCTCTGGTGACCCGGATGTTGTCATCGGGTCACCATGGCAGCGATCGGGACCCCGCTGTCAGCCCTGTGCCGGCCCCCGAAATGCTGCGATCTCATTCAGTTGCAGCATTTCGGGGATTAAAGTGCCGGGAGCGGTGCACGACTGCTTTTTGCACTTAGAGCCGGTGTCAGTTGTCAGAATCATCTGACACCCGGCGGCGATCGCCTGCACATGGGTGGTGTGCGGGAGATCAAAATTACGTAACAATGCATCCCAGGTCAAATTGACCCAGGGAACATAGACGGATTATTACATCAGATGTCAGAAAGGGGTAAATGATGCGCTTCCAGCTAGCGCATGTTAAATCCCGCTGTCAGAGAATAACAATGAGATTTGATTGGTTAACAGGTGGTGGAGCTCCAATCCATCCATGGCTGTTAAAGGCACATGACAGCTAATGCGGGGAAAGATGTGGGCTCTGCACCAGAGCCAGCTTCAAAGTCAGGAGCATGATATATGATATAAATATACGTTATATGTCGTGAAGGAATTGCTTTGTTATTCCTGGTGTTTTTTGCAGCTTTTTTGCAAACAAAAATGTTGGTTCCAGGTGTTAGCATAAAGTTAAAGATAAAATAGCTGATAGATGAAAACTAAAAACAGTGCATTGTTCTTGTGCCTTTTTATGGCGTGGCATTTTTACAAGGTAAAAATAAAAAAAGAATGCATAAAAGCTGAAAAATTAGATTTTTTTCAGATTTCCTACTTATAATTTGTGAACAAACACATATATATTGGTCATCAACATGAGTTAATGAAGCTTGTGTTTACCATGAACAACAAATGTTTGATTAACAGAATATATAAATGACCTAATGACTCACCGGGTGCAAGACTAGTGAGTAATTCAGCCAGGGATTTGGTATTAATATGTTACATTAAATCTATGATGCGAGTTCTCTCAAAGTAAAAGAATGTGCCGGTAAATGCCACCAAGGGAATGTCATTTACAGTATATCCCACCAGCAGACATTTGTCTCATATCTTTCATGTCTCCGGCAGAATGGGTAATACATTAATGATGTCTAATATTTTCTGTATTTTTATTCTGCTCATTATTGTCTGCGTTGATCAGCTCAATACACTGTATCATTTGTTTTTTGTTTCATGGTAAGTTATGTTATCATCTTTATTTCATGGACACTGATTCTCTATTTTCTGTTTTCTTTTAACCCATTAGTTTGAGGTTCATGAGAAGACCTATTTCAAGAACATTCTGAACAGTATTAGGTTTAGCATCAAACAATCAGTAAAGAGGATCCGTCAGGAAGTGGATAAGTCAGCGTATGTATACCCACCGTTATATTATAGAATAGTCACTTTGACATTTTACTGCATTTTTCAAAAAATAAGCACAAAACCCGCTCTAATTTCAAGATGTCTACAAATGGACCAAAGGAAAACCAACATAATACATCTTTTTGCCCTCAAGATTTTAATAAGCCCCACTAATCAAAAAACGTATTTTTGTGCAAATGTTACACCACGGTTACAAAAAAAATATTCTGCACATAAACTCGCGATTAACTCAAAAATAATGGTTTCATACAATAGAAACGTGTCTATGAAGGCACATTCTGTAGATTAGACTAGTAGATTAGAGTACTTGATCTGACTGATGAGGAAGTAGCTAAATTGTCAACTATGTAACGCACTTTTAGTCAAACTTTCCCCAAAAGAGGATGTTGATTAATTTTTTTTACAATGTAGTTGGCAAGTTCAGCTTCTAAAATGTCCCGTAAAGTTGTGAATGTCCGAACATTCCCTGTGCTGTGGCCACACTGAGTAAATGTTTGATTTCATGCCAACCATTACAATAGCTAGCCAAACCAAGGGCTCATTCAGATGTCCATGATTATCGGTCCAAGCACTGGTATCTTTATCCAAGTTCAGCAGACTAATATGAGGCTGCTGATTTCAGGTCATAAGAACCACGGCAAGTCCATGGTTTGCGATCCATGCTTGGACGGAACCGCAAGGACGTCTGAATGAACCTTATTTGTGGCTTAGCATAATCTAGGAGACTGAGCAGGCAAAACTTTTTAACATTAATTTAAAAAATAATGTCTTATTAGAATTGGAAATTTTTTTAAAAGCATCGCCCAGCTTAGCATGGTTTTAGATGAAGAATTAAAATCGCAGAACAATGTAATTCATTGTATAATTGTTTTCTTTCTCTGCTCCCAACTTTATGCTAAAATGCAGATTGTAGCTAACTATGTTACTGGTCATTCTTTAGAGATATAGCACAAGTAAAGTAATTGACCCATTTATTAAATAAAAGCAATCTGTAATTTGTAAAAAGTTTTGTACAATAGCAAGAAAGATTTAAAAGGATTGTCTCAACTTATGGGCAAAATTGCAAAGTGGTTGTAAAAACAATTTTGCAATTTAGCTCATTAAAAGTCCTCTCAAGAAATTAGGGATTTTTAAACCTATAGTTAGCAGCTTGTTGTTTAGATTTCCAGCCACCTTTGCAGGCTATCAAGGGGGTTTACTACAGTTTGCAAGTTCTGTTCTGAAGATGGACAGATTGCTGAATGTGGTTGAATTTAGTCCCTCAATGCTACAGATACAAAGATGCTTCTCCTTGCCGCATGGGAGAGTGCAGTGTTTGGACCGGTAGTGCCACCATGATGCTGATTTGAACTGTTAATCTTCAAGAGTGTGCAGCAGTGTAGGGGTGGAAATGATGATGTGGCAGCTCTCTGGAGATCCCTATTGTTCTAAATGTATGACAATGTACTGTGTTGTATGTGTTATCCTCTGGGAGGCTACAGTTACTGTTAGTCAGGGGTGACGGTGAACTATAGGGCCGGCTCCCTGGTTGGGGAGGAGGATTGGGGACCTGTGTGTCAATACCTGATTTGGTAGTTGTTAGTGAGCGAGAGACAAGAAAGGACACCCTCAGAGGAAAGCTATCATCATTGAGTGTGTGTGTGGGAAGGGACCAGGAAAATAGAGCAAGTTTCATAAAGAGATCTTCAGTGGCGGCAGTGTTCTTCCTTAAGCAGGCAAGTCAGAGCACCTATATCGAAAAACTTTTAGCAATGGTAATAGTGCTAGCCAGACCTGGGCTCTGCCAAGAAGTAAGGCAGAGTCATGTAGGCTGGGGCACGTTTAGTAAGGAAGAAGCCGGTGGAGCTCCCTTACATCATTCTCATGAAGTGTAGTCAGGGTGCAGTGTTCACAGCGAAACACATTGACTTGTGTGTCCTCCGACCTGGTTTAACCTGGTCTCTGCTTTGCCCCTCTGAATTCTGTGTTCCAGATAGCAGTAAGGAATTGTAAACATCAGATAAAAGTGAGGAGAGAGGTGAAAGAGGTGAAAGCATCTACTGTATCAGGAAGAGCAAAGAAAATAGGCTGTAGATAGGGAAGAACATGAAAGGAAAAAGCACTCTCAGAATAGGCAGTGATGATACAAGACAGCCAAGGAGAGAAGCAACATACCGAAAACACAAACCTCACATCTAGGAAATATTACTGGAAGGAATCACCCTGTATTACCGTAATCTGATACAACAAGCTGCAAATAGCATGTCAGGACATCTGAAGATGAAGGAATGAAGACTGTGGATTGAAACTTAGTATAACTTTTCGTGAACAAGAGATATTTATTTAGCCCTAATCTTCCTAACAGGTGGCTGCTCCCTCCACAAGCCCTTAATGCCTACTATCTTCCCAACAAAAACCAAATGGGTGAGTAATAAGGAGCTTCATTTGCTGCTTTTTAGTGGAATTTTCTTACAAATATGTAAAGTATTGCATAACGTATGTGTCTGTGTATACAGTGCCATGCAAAAGCATTCGGCTACCTGGAACTTTTCAACCTTTCGCACGTATCATGCTTCAAACATAAAGATACCAAATGTAAATTTTTGGTGACGAATCAACAACAAGTGGAACACAATTGTGAAATTGAACGAAATTTATTGGTTATGTTAAATTTTTGTGGAAAAACAAAAACTGAAAAGTTAGGCGTGCAATATTATTCATCCCCTTTAACTTAATGCTTTGTTGTGCCACCTTTTGCTGCAATAACAGCTGCAAGTCGCTTGGGGTATGTCTCTATCAGTTTTGCACATTGAGAGACTGAAATTTTTGCCCATTCTTCCTTGGCAAACAGCTCGAGCTCAGTGAGGTTTGGTAGAGATCGTTTGTGAATTGCAGTTTTCAGCTGTTTCCACAGATTCTCGATTGGATTGAGGTCTGAACTTTGACTTGGCCATTCTAACACCTGGATGCGCTTATTTGTGAACCATTCCATTGTAGCTTTTGCTGTATGTTTGGGATCATTGTCTTGTTGGAAGACAAATCTCCGTCCCAGTCTCAGGTCTTTTGCAGACTCCAACAGGTTTTCTTCAAGAATGGTCTTCTATTTGGCTCCATCCATCTTCCCATCAATTTTAATCATCTTCCCTTTCCCTGCTGAAGAAAAGCAGGCCCAAACCATGATGCTGCCACCACCATGTTTGACAGTGGGGATGGTGTGTTCAGGCTGATGAGCTGTGTTGCCTTTACGCCAAACATATCGTTTGGCATTGTTGCCAAAAAGTTCAATTTTGGTTTCATCTGACCAGAGCACATTCTTCCACATGTTTGGTGTGTCTCCCAGGTGGCTAGTTGCAAACTTTCAACAGCACTTTTTTCGGATATCTTTGAGAAATGGCTTTCTTCTTGCCACTCTTCCATAAAGGCCAGATTTGTGCAGTGATTGTTGTCCTATGGACAGACTGTCCCACCTCAGCTGTAAGATCTGTACAATTCATCCAGAGTGATCATGGGCCTCTTGGCTGCATCTCTGACCAGTCTTCTCCTTGTTTGAGATGAAAGTTTACAGGGACGGCTGGGTCTTGGTAGATTTGCAGTGGTATGATACTCCTTCCATTTCAATATGATCACATGCACAGTGCTCCTTGGGATGTTTAAAGTTTTGGAAATCCAGCTTTAAACTTCTCCACAACAGTATCACAGACCTGCCTGTTGTGTTCCTTGGTCTTCATGATGCTCTCTGTACTTCAAACAGAACCCTGAGACTATCACAGAGCAGGTGCATTTATACGGAGACTTGATTACATACAGGTGGATTATATTTATCATCATTAGGCATTTAGGACATCATTGGATCATTCAGAGATCCACAATGAACTTCTGGAGTGAGTTTGTTGCACTGAAAGTAAAGGGGCCGAATAATATTGCACCCCCCACTTTTCAGTTTTTGAATTTCCACAAAAATTTTAAATAACCAATAAATTTTGTTCAACTTCACAATTGTGTTCCAAATGTTGCTGATCCTTCACCAAAAATTTACATTTGGTATCTTTATGTTTGAAGCATGATATGTGGGAAAAGGTTGAAAAGTTTCAGGGAGCCGAATACTTTCGCAAGGCACTGTATGTACCTGTATATGTTCAATTTTTTTTAATCTAACTTAAAGATAATGGTATGGCACCTTTGTCATCCACAGTATTTCCTGCTGGTATTTTGCAACCTACGCTCTATGATCCAGATTTTCCACAGTAAGTTTTAGAGAAATCAACTGAACGTTTAGTATATTTTAGTTGTGGTATCAGAAAAAGCCCCCACAAGGAACCATCTTTCAATTGCTTGTTATTTTTGAGAAACTTTTTTCCACATGCCCAATGAGAGTAGTAAGGCTATGTTCACACATTGCATTTTTGCTTGGTTTCTTTCTGCAGGCAAAACCTGCTCTATTAGCAGTAAAGAAACTGCTCAAAAAAACACGGTTTTGCTGCATTTTTTTTTTTGCAGCGGTTTTCATGCTGATACAGTTTAGAGCCTTTTCTTCCTGAGTTTTCTGCACCAAAAACACAGAAAAATCTAATATCCGTGCACAGAATGACATATTCCACCTTGAAAATGTTATATCGTCATTGACTAACCAGCTAGCAAACCAAATGTTGCCAATGTAGTGTTTAGTACTAAATGCCAAGGAAACATTTTAAGCATGGACAATTACTGTGCCAATCAATGGAACTGACCATTTATAAAACCCATACGCATAAAGAAAATCATTTACAGTGGTCAAATCTTTCCGATCATTAATCACAACCACCATGTCTCTGGCTAGCACTATAGGAATTTTTTTCCCCAATTCTTTGTGTTCAGTTGTTAATAGCACAAGAACTCTCAGACAAATGCTAATCTCCTTTAGCTCCACTGAAATAATATCCACCAGTCGGACACATGTTAACAGAGAGGCTCAAGAATTAAGACTGTTGCGCCTATTCATTAGGACAGGCATCGTACACTCCAGTTTTATCGAATGGTATCATGGAGTAAGACGAGCCTGATTCGTTAAGAGGCCCACGCCACTTAAAGGGACACTGTCACCTGAATTTGGAGGGAACAATCTTCAGCCATGGAGGCGGGGTTTTTGGGTGTTTGATTCACCCTTTCCTTACCCGCTGGCTGCATGCTGGCTGCAATATTGGATTGAAGTTCATTCTCTGTCCTCCGTAGTACACGCCAGCGCAAGGCAAGATTGCCTTGTGCAGGCGTGTACTATGGAGGACATGGAATGAACTTCAATCCAATATTGCAGCCAGCATGCAGCCAGCGGGTAAGGAAAGGGTGAATCAAACACCCAAAAACCCCGCCTCCATGGCTGAAGATTGTTCCCTCCAAATTCAGGTGACAGTGTCCCTTTAAGGAATCAGGTGCATCTTGCAAGTGGTGTGTGCATTGCCAGAAATCTGACTCTAGTCGGGGACTTTAGCAAGATTTCTGTCATAAGGCAGGCCACATCTAGTAACGCAATAGATGGGTGGGCATGGCTAATTCACCGTCCAGCTGGGATGCCAAAGAACTAGCTTTGACTCCAAAAGTCAAATAATTTTGCTACTTTTCAAAGTGAAACTGGCATAAGCACTTTGATGTATTGACCCCTTTATGAACTGTATGGCAATAATAACAAATGACTGTCAAATCAGCAAATCAATATATTGACATTTGTAGGTATGTATGTTTTGGAGGAATGTTTTTGTTAGGCTGCCGTCACACTATCAGTATTTGGTCAGTATTTTACATCAGTATTTGTGAGCCAAAACCAGGAGTGGGTGATAAATACAGAAGTGGTGCATATGTTTCTATTATACTTTTCCTCTGATTGTTCCACTCCTGGTTTTGGCTAACAAATACTGATGTAAAATACTGACCAAATACTGACCGTGTGTAAGCAGCCTTAGTGGAATTAATGTCTCTATGGCATATAACATGTTAATATATCTACAGATCCTTGAACTATGGCGGCATTGGCACCATCATCGGGCATGAGCTTACACATGGATATGATGACTGGGGTAAATGTTAATATTCTCATCAGTGGTGAACCGTAGTACATGATCTTACCAATGTCATACCTGTAATATTTTAAAGGTGCAATAGTAAAATATGATTGGTTAGTAATGCAGCCATTATCCTGCCATTATAGCGTACTGTATACAGTGGGGCAAAAAAGTATTTAGTCAGTCAGCAATAGTGCAAGTTCCACCACTTAAAAAGATGAGAGGTGTCTGTAATTTACATCATAGGTAGACCTCAACTGTGGGAGACAAACTGAGAAAAAAAAATCCAGAAAATCACATTGTCTGTTTTTTTATCATTTTTTTTGCATATTATGGTGGAAAATAAGTATTTGGTCAGAAACAAACAATCAAGATTTCTGGCTCTCACAGACCTGTAACTTCTTCTTTAAGAGTCTCCTCTTTCCTCCACTCATTACCTGTAGTAATGGCACCTGTTTAAACTTGTTATCAGTATAAAAAGACACCTGTGCACACCCTCAAACAGTCTGACTCCAAACTCCACTATGGTGAAGACCAAAGAGCTGTCAAAGGACACCAGAAACAAAATTGTAGCCCTGCACCAGGCTGGGAAGACTGAATCTGCAATAGCCAACCAGCTTGGAGTGAAGAAATCAACAGTGGGAGCAATAATTAAAAATGGAAGACATACAAGACCACTGATAATCTCCCTCGATCTGGGGCTCCACGCAAAATCCCACCCCGTGGGGTCAGAATGATCACAAGAACGGTGAGCAAAAATCCCAGAACCACGCGGGGGGAACTAGTGAATGAACTGCAGAGAGCTGGGACCAATGTAACAAGGCCTACCATAAGTAACACACTACGCCACCATGGACTCAGATCCTGCAGTGCCAGACGTGTCCCACTGCTTAAGCCAGTACATGTCCGGGCCCGTCTGAAGTTTGCTAGAGAGCATTTGGATGATCCAGAGGAGTTTT
The DNA here is from genome assembly GCF_032444005.1 of Ranitomeya imitator. NCBI lineage: Eukaryota > Metazoa > Chordata > Amphibia > Anura > Dendrobatidae > Ranitomeya > Ranitomeya imitator. The sequence goes on along the minus strand of NC_091286.1, from coordinate 412,699,055 downwards.
GGGAGAATGTCCTATGGTCTGATGAAACCAAACTGGAACTGTTTGGTAGAAACACAACTTGTCGTGTTTGGAGGAAAAAGAATACTGAGTTGCATCCATCAAACACCATACCTACTGTAAAGCATGGTGGTGGAAACATCATGCTTTGGGGCTGTTTCTCTGCAAAGGGGTCAGGACGACTGATCCGGGTACATGAAAGAATGAATGGGGCCATGTATCGTGAGATTTTGAGTGCAAACCTCCTTCCATCAGCAAGGGCACTGAAGATGAAACGTGGCTGGGTCTTTCAACATGACAATGATCCAAAGCACACCACCAGGGCAACGAAGGAGTGGCTTCGTAAGAAGCATTTCAAGGTCCTGGAGTGGCCTAGCCAGTCTCCAGATCTCAACCCTATAGAAAACCTTTGGAGGGAGTTGAAAGTCCGTGTTGCCAAGCGAAAAGCCAAAAACATCACTGCTCTAGAGGAGATCTGCATGGAGGAATGGGCCAACATACCAACAACAGTGTGTGGCAACCTTGTGAAGACTTACAGAAAACGTTTGACCTCTGTCATTGCCAACAAAGGATATATTACAAAGTATTGAGATGAAATTTTGTTTCTGACCAAATACTTATTTTCCACCATAATATGCAAATAAAATGTTAAAAAAAACAGACAATGTGATTTTCTGGATTTTTTTTCTCAGTTTGTCTCCCATAGTTGAGGTCTACCTATGATGTAAATTACAGACGCCTCTCATCTTTTTAAGTGGTGAAACTTGCACTATTGCTGACTGACTAAATACTTTTTTGCCCCACTGTATAGTGTATGCAGTTCAATATTTTGAATACCATCTAGCTGGTGCTCAATTGGTGATTTCTATCACAATCATTACACACAATGACAAAATCAGCAAATGGAATAAAGATGTTTTCTGAAGCTCCTACGGAAAGAAAATGTAACTTCAGATGAAAAGGTCCAAAATTTCTAAGTACCGGTATATTTAGTGGTTCATCAGTAGTTTTCAATGAATGGAAGCGCACAGCTGCCTGTACTCTGCAAGTACAGGTAATTACCTATATCTTCATGGACTGTACATTATCAAATTGCTACAATTTGTGGTTTTAATGGCAGAGGTAATTTCAGGCTGCTTGGTTCAATGACATGAAGTATTATAATAAGGATTTAAGCCTGAATACTACTAGGTACCTGTATTGGGGTGACCTCTTAAGGTGAGATCTTAGTGATTGCCTGACCTGATAAATATGAGCCAAGTGCATGCATAGAAGAAAGACATTGGACGCAAGATCAGATGTGTGCTCCTCTCGGCAAGAACTGGCACGGAACTCAACATTATTAGTACAAACAAAAGATCATGTAGAAGGCAGGAGGAGGGCGTTGCACAACTTCTCAGCAGCCATTGTATCAGTCTGTGATAGGTCCATGCTGGGCCTATACCATATATGGTCTTCAGTGTATCAACCTCACATTCCAAGGATTCCAGGGCGTAGTTCCAGGATGTAGATGCCATCTTGCCACATCACATATATTACTAGCTTATGTAAGGTAAATAAATTATTTAATTAGCCATTCTTTTCTTCACACCTGGTTAAATCATTTGTCAGTATAATGCTAGGGCTACACTGTGACTTTTACTGCAACACAGGCGCATGGCAAAAATTGCTGGAAGCTCAAAATAAGTGACTGAGGCCTCATTGTGACCCTGAGGGTGCCGCGACTGCATCAAGCAAATAAAAAAAAATCAGACCCGGCTGGACTTCTTGCGACTTGTCTCTTAACAATCGGGGTCGCAATGCCACCCTATTCACTTGTATTGCTCTGCAATGTAGCAGTGACACCTGACAATCTTTTAGCCGAGCGATCTGTGTTGCAGGCTATATTTTCTCTTATTTATCCATTTGGCACTTTCAGATTTTATATTGTATTTATGTAATAACTTAATATTGCTCTTTTTTAATTGTAGGGGGTCAATATGACTCATTTGGGAATCTGATCCACTGGTGGACTGAGGAATCCTACAGCAAATTCCTGAAGAAAGCAGAATGTATTGTAGATCTGTATGAAAACTTCACTGTGTACAATCAGCGGGTGAGAAAACCATACGTTTCATGGTTTCAGACCGGACTATCATGAAAAACATGAAACGTGTTTACCCCAATGTAGAATTATAACAAACCTATCTTATAGGGATATTTTTTCTTCAAGCATATATCTTGTACAAGAGGAATAATTGAAACAAATTGTACTAGAAAGTCATATAACCTTTCATATAAATATTCTTTATTTCTTTTCTAAAATGCTTACTCTTACTGGAACTGGCTACTGTTTGTCAGACCAATGAAAGTATTAATTAATATTAGTTGTACTGTGCTCTACATGTCTTATTAGAGTGACGTGATATATTCTGATAAATCACACTAGAAAGCATGAGGACAAGCACCATTGCCAGGACTGATTTGATGGACTAGTTTAGTAGTGTCTCCTCGCACAATCAGATCTCAAGTATTCGCTGCCCCCTCTACCTCCACATCTGATACTGTAGGCACCAAGCAAAGCTACGGAAGGGAATGGCTGCTGGTGTCTGTGTATTCCTCTACTATGAGACAATTTTGGCATGATATACATTAAAACGTGCCCAGTAGAACAAATCAATTAATAATAATAATTTTTATTTATATAGCGCCAACATATTCCGCAGCGCTTTACAAATTATAGAGGGGACTTGTACAGACAATAGACATTACAGCATAACAGAAATACAGTTCAAAACAGATACCAGGAGGAATGAGGGCCCTGCTCGCAAGCTTACAGACTATGAGGAAAAGGGGAGACACGAGAGGTGGATGGTAACAATTGCTTTAGTTGCTTTCCGGTTGTGATTAATTGGAGCCTGTCAGTGATTGACAGCCTGCTGTGCAGCATGCGTGTCCAACAATTCTGTGTGCAGTGCAGGCCGTCACTCAATGTGTCACTGAGTAATAATTGCACTTATTGTATAGTGACCAGTGGCTGTTACAGTTCCCAGCGCCACCCCAATGCATGGCAGTGAGCAGATGCAGAGAAAATAAAATTTCATGTTAAGGTCGGCAGATTGCACTAAATAAAAATAATAAAGTGCAATCGCAACCCGGGGTCCACCGTGCAGAGATGCATAAGTGCCGCTAGTGTGAACAATGGCAAAAACAAACAGCGAGTGCTCGAACACACTGTTAACACCACACAGTGTGAACGGACATCTGAGTACCAAGCTCCGTTACTTCACAGAGTGGTACTGAACAGAAGAATACAAAATGTAATACCCTGTTAAACGTCACAGGGATAAGGCACTAGAAACCACTATGGCGCTAGATTTAATACCCTCTAGGCTGAGGGTTGGACTTGCCCAGTAACTTAACTGTGCTAACCACACACATGAATGAAACTGGTGCTAAGCCAAGGACTAATTGCCCCCACTGACGCTAACTACCTGCCAATGTGTACAGACCCAGAGCTTAGACAGACTCACAACCTGCAGACACAATGGTAGCGTATCCACACTTGCACATCATTACACATATGATACTAGCACACTGGCGTGCATCTCTGAGAGCCTTATATACATTAGGCTCCACCCCCCCAAACACTCACGCCCAGTTGACCGTGACATCGCCCATAGGCCAATCTGAAGCTGCCACATCACCAGAGCAGGTAAGGCTACTTTCATACTAGCGTTTTTTTACATATGTCGCAATGCGTCGCTTTGGAGTAAAAACGCATCCTGTAAAGTTGCCCGCAGGATGCGTTTTTTCTCCATAGACTTTCATTAGCGACGCATTGCGACGTATCACCACACGTCGCATCCGTCATGCGACGGATGCGTCGAGTTTTGGCGGACCGTTGGCACAAAAAATGTTCCATGTAACGTTTTTTGGTGCGTCGAGTCTGCCATTTCCGACCGCGCATGCGTGGCCGGAACTCCGCCCCCTCCTCCCCAGACCTTACAATGGGGCAGCGGACGCATTGCAAAACTGCATCCGCTGCCCACGTTGTTCTTTTTTTTTCGCAGTTTGCGTCGGTACGTCGGGTCGACACTAGTGTGAAAGTAGCCTAACACCCGACCACTGATGAGAAGACCCCACATCACAGACATGCTCAGTACGGTGGTTTGTGGACTTAGGCTCCAGAGCGCAGGACTACACCTGCATATCACTATCTCCCATAGATTTAGCTGAAGAGCCAGCAGCAACCAAGCGTGTAGCATGATCCTGAGCAAAATGCTGGGACCGACGTCTGTGCTGAGCAGCAATCTGAGTGGCTGGACCCGAATTGGCGACCACAGTACCAGGCAATTCCTGGAATCTATCCCGCGCAGTGGGAAAATACTGGCATCTAAAGGTACCGTCACACTAGACGATATCGCTAGCGATCCGTGACGTTGCAGCGTCCTGGCTAGCGATATCGTCCAGTGTGACAGGCAGCAGCGATCAGGCCCCTGCTGTGATATCGCTGGTTGGGGAAGAAAGTCCAGAACTTTGTTTCATCGCTGGATCTCCCGCTGACATCGCTGAATCGGCGTGTGTGACGCCGATTCAGCGATGTCTTCGCTGGTAACCAGGGTAAACATCGGGTTACTAAGCGCAGGGCAGCGCTTAGTAACCCGATGTTTACCCTGGTTACCATCGTTAAAGTAAAAAAAACAACCACTACATACTTACCTACCGCTGTCTGTCCCCGGCGCTGTGCTTCTCTGCTCTGGCTGTGAGCACAGCGGCCGGAAAGCAGAGCGGTGACGTCACCGCTGTGCTTTCCGGCCGCTGTGCTCACAGCCAGAGCAGAGAAGCACAGCGCCGGGGACAGACAGCGGTAGGTAAGTATGTAGTGGTTGTTTTTTTTACTTTCACGATGGTAACCAGGGTAAACATCGGGTTACTAAGCGCGGCCCTGCGCTTAGTAACCCGATGTTTACCCTGGTTACCGACATCGTTGGTCGCTGGAGAGCTGTCTGTGTGACAGCTCTCCAGCGACCAAACAGCGACACTGCAGCGATCCGGATCGTTGTCGGTATCGCTGCAGCGTCGCTTAGTGTGACGGTACCTTTACACTTCATTTTCTCCCTTTGCTCGCTGCTCCAGTAAGGTAGCTATGCCTGATTTTAATGCTCATGCTTTTTTTCTCTGCAGATTACTGTTATATCCTTAAATAAATAGTATTTCCATTTAAAGCAAAATGGATAATCCTGTATATACTAAACTGTAAGACATGGTTAATTCCTAATATATTATAATATATAATGTATTGTTGGGGCTGTGTAAAGCAGAGCAGCAAAAAAAGACATTTTAGAATTATGCATCGGAATCTTCTTCAAAGAAATGAATACTAAGACTCGAGAGATAAGAGGATGATGCATAAAGTACCATTATTACTTCTGACTTATGAAGACTAATATTCCATTCCCAGCATAGTTGCATCTGTTCCATTGGAAGCTAAATAAAGTCCTTTATTAATGCAATGTCGGGTAGTAGATTCCATGTATATTCATGTAATTCAATGTATGGTACCGTCACATGGCCAGATAAGACACAGTATAATTTACTGTATCTCCTCCGTGTCATCTTATGCATCATTCTGTACAGTGTGATATTTACAGCCTGGAGATAAATTCTAATATATTAATATTATTCAATACAAGTAATATAAGCAGAGTTACCGGACCAGATCAGCTTCTTTGCCTTAGAAATTCACAATATACAGTATATTCATTCCTACATGTTTGTGTATCATTCTGTCTGGATCTTATGGTCTTGTAATATTAGGTTGTGTTAAGGGGTGTATTCTATCTCGTGAAGTGATGGATGTCACATGACTTGGAAAGCCACCACTTTACAGTCAGATTGTAAGAGTAAAGCAGATTCTGCACTGCAGCCCGTTCACCGCTCTCCCAGCACAGCAGCGCTGTTGGCCACCCGGCCACGCGGGGAACTGCAGTTGGCCCAATTCACTCTAATCAAGTTGTGTTACGGTTTCCCTGCACAGGTTGGCATGGGGGGTCCCAGAGGTGGGATTCAAGCTCAGCATAAAACGATGCCAGAGAAATGTCGTCAGTTTTTGAGATGGAAAAAGAGTTAGTAAAGTCTCGAGTCCACCAGTTATAATAGAGAGCTGTTAGTACTGTAACAAGAGAGATGGACCGGAGAAAAAATGAGACTGTGTGCTGTTTTTCAGGTTAATGGAAGGCTAACTTTGGGAGAAAATATTGCAGATATGGGTGGCCTAAAATTAGCATATTACGTAAGTATGGCATATGGTTCATATATCTGACTATAAGTTGATCTTAATTTTAGTCCATTTATATTCTTTTAATTGTCCTCACCCAAGGTTATACATAAAAGGGTATATGTAATATTGGAGCCATTGTTTTCCGTGTACAGAGCTGGGCACCAGCTCAGTTTCGCATGATTCCTTCTCCCTGGGGCAGTGTGAGCCTATACAGGCCTAACCTCCCTTTGGAACTGTAGCATTTATATATTCAGTATAGATGGCACCTTTAGACTGTCTTTAAAACACAAGAACTAGCTTATTCCATAAATGTGTGCTCGGCCTCAGGTGCCCTCTATTATTGACGTTGTACAATTGTGCTGACTAATGTGACAGCCAATATTTCTAATGTATTGTTTTCCAGGCTTACCAAAAGTGGGTAAGAGAAAATGGTCCGGAACGCCCATTACCACGCCTGAAATATACTCATGATCAGCTATTTTTCATTGCATTTGCACAGGTCAGAAACAAACAGAACTCTGATGTATATTTGCTCCCCTTCCCATGAAGGTTTCATCTTTGTTATAAATTTGGAAAACAAGTAAATAAAAACACAAGACACAAGAAAAAAAATATAATCAAAGCTACAATTTTTGGTGATTTCTAGGATTACCTGTGTATGTATACTGCATACTATATGTAAAATTACCAGGAATTTATCAAAACTAACAACATAGGACTCTGATTCCCAGTAATCATATTTGATGTAATCAGTCTATCATACGTCCCAACATCTTAATTTTCCAAACTGGTAACATTGGGTTGGGACAAACATAACCTCGAATGTTTTGCTCGTTAGACCACAGGGTTTTCACACCAAAATTAGGGAATATTGGCAAGTATGACAGCCACCAAAGAGGAGATCCATACATTAAGGAGGCTGTATATAACCAGGTCATGGACGACAATATGATGCAATTAGACAGACGACAGGGTAAGTCATGGTGCTTGCCCAGTCTGCCTGACATGTATCTTCTTCTTAGGTAGCTGTTATATTGCTTTGGCATCTACATAATGTTGTGTTGTCTGCACAATCTAATTGATATGTTAGCAAGTATGATCTCTGTTAAAGGAAAAATTGCCAACAGGCCATTTAAACCACATAAATACATAGACTAGGCCTCTTGAACACCAGTGTACCTTACAAATTACATGCGATAGTATTTATTAAGGGGAGCATTTCACTACCTTTTTCCAAAATAAAGTACGCCGCTGCCTTAGAGGCATCTCTCACAACATTCTAGTATGCTGTATGTCAGTCCCCAATCCCCCTGCAGGGCACAAAAAAGACCTTTTATTATACCCCTATACAGTGCAGTCCGGTTCAATGGTCGTCACTGGTGTTGATCCAGCGTCTCCTCTTTTCCCACAATCGCCGTCTTCCTTTCGTCATCCACACAGTGTCCCCAAACACGCTCTTGCACAAGTGCACTTCTCTCTGCCCCACTGGAGGCAGAGCAAAATGTTTTGAGGAGAAGAAAAGTAAACCAGCTCACCTGTAATGCATTATTTGAACTTCGGGAGCATGGACCTGCTGTGTCCAAACATGTAAAGTCCAAAAGAAGAAAAATATCCAGCTCCACCGAATCCGTGAAGATAAAATTTCTTTATTCACAAACTTGTAACATAGAGGGTACAAACTTCAGCACAAACCATGTGGGTGTGAATCTCAACGCGTTTCTGGAGACTAAGCTACCTTAATCATAAAATTTTATCTTCACGGATTTGGTGGAGCTGGACATTTTTCTTCTTTTAGAGCAAAATGTTGCAATGCGCATGCACCTCGAAAGGCCAAAGGGTGCTGACGATCTGGAGGTAAAGCCGGGGCATGTGCACTACAGTACTTTTCTCTTCCTATCAGCGACCAGAGTGCACAGGAGCGTGCTTGTGAGACAGTGTCTGAATGATGTAGGACACGTCATCCACATGAAGCAAGCAGGAGGATCACGATTGCGAAGAGAGAGGAGGCGCAGGATCAAAACCAGAGATGCCCATCGAACTTGAATGCACCTCTCCGTATGGGGGTATAATAAAAGGTCTTTTTTGTGCCATACAGAGAATATTGGGGACTAAGAATAAGCTTACTAGAATGCTAATAAAGAGGCCTTAAGGTTGGTGGTTGTAATTTGCATTGGAAAAATCTTGTGACGGCTTGCCTTTAAAGTTTGTATTTTGCTTTTTCTGTGTAAACGACGTTTTTACCAGTATATTATAGAAAAGCGTCAAAACCTGAATATCAGATTTAACATGCAAGTATGTAATCCAAAATACTACAATGTGACCTCTTACAAATGGGAAAAAGAATTACTTTTTCATAACTCTCTTTTTTCAGAATTGGTGTATAAAGAGAAGATCTCAGTCCATATACCTGCAGGTCTTGACTGATAAACATGCTCCTGAACATTACCGGTATGACTAATACATAATTATAGTAACAAACCATTTGATGACTTGTAACTGATCACATCCCACTGAATGTCATCTATGTCCTCAGAACGCCAATGATTACTCACATTACTTTATTGCTATTTGCATCTTGTTTATCAAAATATCAGTTAAAAGTCAATTAAAAGCATTTGGTATGATTCAGATCCCACAATGACTGCCATAAAAAGGTCATAAAGAGAAGACTATTTGATGAGATTGAAGACACAGCAGTCAAGTTTATACCTCAGGATCTACAGTGCTGTGCAAACGTTTTAGGCAGATGTGGAAAAATGCTGCAAAGTATGAGTGCTTTCAAACAAAAAAGTGTTAATAGTTTTTTTTTAATCAAAATGCAATGTGAAATAACAAAAGACATATAAGTAAATAGTTGACCCAGACTGATTACCACAAGATTTTATTGGATCACTACAAAAAAGTTTTACAGAGACTTTACATTTTAAATTTATGTTGAGCCCAGAAAAGCCTTGTTCCGAAAGTCATATGGAGCGCCCCATAGGATACTCGGTATCGGGCCCGACACAGTTCTTAAAGGTGAAGGTCATGGCAGCAGTGACCTGGTCCGTGCCTCTGGGCATCCATTTAAATGGGTTGCTTTGTAGAAAAGTGCAAAATGGGAATAAAGTTTATGGAGAAAAAGTGAAATGTTTGTTACGCCACCTGTGGTGTTTGGCCAGAGATAGCCGACGCTGCTTAAGGAGTCCACTGGAGCCAATGGTAATGCAGCAGGGATGGTTCTGCTCCCCACATGTGGAGCGTGGCCCCAGGGCAGCCGAAAGTGTGTGTAGAGTTTTGATGGTGGGAGTGATGCAGGGCAGGCATCGCAGGAAAGAATTGGAAGGACACAGAAAGATGCAGTTTTCACGTTTTACTTACAGTTCTGATGTTATTCCCTGGCCGGGGTGCTGTGTCCTCTGGGTGAGTGGTCCAGGAAACTCTCTAGCAACTTAGGGCTCCTGTCCAGAACCCCACTTTTATAAGCCTTTCCTGGCAGTCTCACTGTGCTGGCTTCCTCCTCTCCTGCCCTGTGCTTCACACCCAGTGTCCCGAACTGGTAGAGGAGGGTCCTGTCGGGCGACATCCTCACTGTCCCCTTGACCCTCTGTATCCACCTTTTCGGTGAAGTACAGTACAGACCGAAAGTTTGGACACACCTTATTTAAAGATTTTTCTGTATTTTCATGACTATGAAAATTATATATTCACACATGTGGAATTATATACTTAACAAAAAAGTGTGAAACAACTGAAATTATGTCTTATATTCTAGGTTCTTCAAAGTAGCCACCTTTTGCTTTGATGACTGCTTTGCACACTCTTGGCACTTTCTTGATGAGCTTCAAGAGGTAGTCACCGGGAATTGTCTTCCAACAATCTTGAAGGAGTTCCCAGAGATGCTTAGCACTTGTTGGCCCTTTTGCCATCACTCTCTCTCTCGGTCAAATAGCCCTTACACAGCCTGGAGGTGTGTTTGGGGTCATTGTCCTGTTGAAAAATAAATGATGGTCCAACTAAACGCAAACCAGATGGAATAGCATGCCACTGCAAGATGCTGTGGTAGCCATGCTGGTTCAATATGACTTCAATTTTGAATAAATCCCCAACAGTGTCACCAGCAAAGCACCCCCACACCATCATACCTCCTCCTCCATGCTTCACGGTGGGAACCAAGCATAGAGAGTCCATCTGTTCACCTTTTCTGCGTCACACAAAGACACGGTGGTTGGAACTGTTGTGAATTCTGTGGTCAAGCTCCCTCCTGTGGTCATGAGTGGTACTTCGGCTGGTTCTGTCTATGAGCTTCCTCTGGTGGATGTGAGTGGGGCTGCGGCTTCTGAGTTTCCTTCCTCAGGTGACGAGGTTAAGTCGTTAGGTGCTGCTCTATTTAACTCCACCTAGTTCTTTGTTCCTGGCCTCCAGTCAATGTTCCAGTATTGGTCTGGCTCTCTCCTGGATCGTTCTTGTGGCCTGTCTGCCCTGCATAAGCTAAGTTCTGCTTGTGTTACTTTTGTTTGCTATTTTTTCTGTCCAGCTTGCTATATTGGTTTATCTTGCTTGCTGGAAGCTCTGGGACGCAGAGGAAGCACCTCCGTACCGTTAGTCGGTGCGGAGGGTCTTTTTGCGCCCTCTGCGTGGTTGTTTGTAGGTTTTTGTGCTGACCGCAAAGCTGTCTTTCCTATCCTCGGTCTATTTAGTAAGTCGGGCCTCACTTTGCTAAAATCTATTTCATCTCTGTGTTTGTGCTTTCATCTTTGCTCACAGTCATTATATGTGGGAGGCTGCCTTTTCCTTTGGGGAATTTCTCTGAGGCAAGGTAGGCTTATTTTTCTATCTTCAGGGCTAGCTAGTTTCTCAGGCTGTGCCAAGTTGCATAGGGAGCGTTAGGCGCAATCCACGGCTACCTCTAGTGTGGTGTGATAGGATTAGGGATTGCGGTCAGCAGAGTTCCCACGTCTCAGAGCTCGTCCTATGTGATTAGCAACTATCAGGTCATTTTCTGTGCTCGTAACCACCAGGTCCATTGTGGTTCTGAATCACCTGTTCATAACAGTAATGGAGGCCCAAAGTACTAATGCTTCTCAATAGAGGGAAAAGAGAAGTTCTGAGACCATTTTTTTTTCTTTGCACTGTGTTTTGTCTTTCTTTTCCCCTTTACATCAGGGTGGTTCAGAACACAGGTGTAGACATGGACATTCAAGGTCTGTCCTCTTTGATGGATAATCTCGCTATAAGTGTTCAGAACATTCAAGATTTAGTGGTTCAGAATCCTATGTTAGAACCTAAAATTCCTATTCCTGAGTTATTTTCTGGAGATAGAGCTAAGTTTCTGAATTTCAAAAATAATTGTAAACTATTTCTGGCTTTGAAACCCCGCTCCTCTGATGACACAGTTCAACAAGTAAAGATCATTATTTCTTTATTACGTGGCGACCCTCAAGACTGGGCATTTTCCCTTGCGCCAGGAGATCCTGAATTATGTGATATTGATGCATTTTTTCTGGTGCTCGGGTTGCTTTATGATGAACCTAATTCAGTGGATCAGGCAGAGAAAATCTTGCTGGCTCTGTGTCAGGGTCAGGATGAGGTAGAGATATATTGTCAGAAATTTAGGAAGTGGTCTGTGCTCACTCAATGGAATGAATGTGCTCTGGCAGCAATTTTCAGAAAGGGTCTCTCTGAAGCCCTTAAGGATGTCATGGTGGGATTTCCTATGCCTGCTGGTCTGAATGAGTCTATGTCTTTGGCCATTCAGATCGATCGACGCTTACGTGAGCGTAAAACTGTGCACCATTTGGCGGTATTATCTGAGCATAAACCTGAGCCTATGCAATGCAATAGGACTTTGACCAGAGCTGAACGGCAAGAACACAGACGACGGAATGGGCTGTGTTTTTACTGTGGTGATTCCACTCATGCTATCTCCGATTGTCCTAAGCGCACTAAGCGGTTCGCTAGGTCTGCCACCATTGGTACGGTACAGTCGAAATTTCTTTTGTCCGTTACTTTGATCTGCTCTTTGTCATCCTATTCTGTCATGGCATTTGTGGATTCAGGCGCTGCCCTGAATTTGATGGACTTGGAGTATGCTAGGCGCTGTGGGTTTTTCTTGGAGCCCTTGCAGTATCCTATTCCATTGAGAGGAATTGATGCTACGCCTTTGGCCAAGAATAAGCCTCAGTACTGGACCCAGCTGACCATGTGCATGGCTCCTGCGCATCAGGAGGATATTCGCTTTTTGGTGTTGCATAATCTGCATGATGTGGTCGTGTTGGGGTTGCCATGGCTACAAGTCCATAACCCAGTATTGGATTGGAAATCAATGTCTGTGTCCAGCTGGGGTTGTCAGGGGGTACATGGTGATGTTCCATTTCTGTCTATTTCATCATCCACCCCTTCTGAGGTTCCAGAGTTCTTGTCGGATTACCGGGATGTATTTGATGAGCCCAAGTCCAGTGCCCTACCTCCACATAGGGATTGTGATTGTGCTATCGATTTGATTCCTGGTAGTAAGTTTCCTAAAGGTCGACTGTTTAATTTGTCTGTGCCTGAGCACGCCGCTATGCGGAGTTACGTAAAGGAATCCTTGGAGAAGGGTCATATTCGCTCGTCGTCGTCGCCATTGGGAGCAGGGTTCTTTTTTGTGGCCAAGAAGGATGGTTCGCTGAGACCTTGTATTGATTACCGCCTTCTAAATAAAATCACGGTCAAATTTCAGTACCCCTTGCTGCTGCTGTTTGATTTGTTTGCTCGGATTAAGGGGGCTAGTTGGTTCACCAAGATAGATCTTCGTGGTGCGTATAATCTTGTGCGCATTAAACAGGGCGATGAATGGAAAACAGCATTTAATACGCCCGAGGGCCATTTTGAGTACCTGGTTATGCCATTCGGGCTTTCTAATGCTCCATCAGTGTTTCAGTCCTTTATGCATGACATCTTCCGAGAGTACCTGGATAAATTCCTGATTGTATACTTGGATGATATTTTGGTCTTCTCGGATGATTGGGAGTCTCACGTGAAGCAGGTCAGAATGGTGTTCCAGGTCCTGCGTGCGAATTCTTTGTTTGTGAAGGGGTCAAAGTGTCTCTTTGGTGTTCAGAAGGTTTCATTTTTGGGTTTCATTTTTTCCCCTTCTACTATCGAGATGGACCCTGTTCTCGTGCCAGTGGGTTGCTTTTGCCCTTGCCAGTCCCGAAGAGGCCCTGGACACATACAGTATCTCTATGGATTTTATTTCGGATCTCCCCGTCTCTCAAAAAATGTCGGTCATTTGGGTTGTTTCTGATCGCTTCTCGAAGATGGTCCATTTGGTACCCTTGTCTAAATTGCCTTCCTCCTCTGATTTGGTGCCATTGTTCTTCCAGCATGTGGTTCGTTTACATGGCATTCCGGAGAACATCGTTTCTGACAGAGGTTCCCAGTTTGTTTCGAGGTTTTGGCGAGCCTTTTGTGCTAGGATGGGCATTGATTTGTCTTTTTCCTCGGCTTTCCATCCTCAGACAAATGGCCAGACTGAACGAACCAATCAGACCTTGGAAACATATCTGAGATGTTTTGTTTCTGCCGATCAGGATGATTGGGTGTCCTTTTTGCCTTTGGCTGAGTTTGCCCTTAATAATCGGGCCAGCTCGGCTACTTTGGTTTCGTCGTTTTTCTGCAATTCTGGTTTCCATCCTCATTTCTCTTCAGGGCAGGTTGAGTCTTCTGACTGTCCTGGTGTGGATACTGTGGTGGATAGGTTGCAGCAGATTTGGACTCATGTGGTGGACAATTTGACATTGTCTCAGGAGAAGGCTCAACGTTTCGCTAACCGCAGGCGCTGTGTGGGTCCCCGACTTCGTGTTGGGGATTTGGTTTGGTTGTCATCTCGTTATATTCCTATGAAAGTTTCCTCTCCTAAGTTTAAGCTTCGTTTCATTGGTCCGTATAGGATTTCTGAGGTTCTTAATCCTGTGTCTTTTCGTTTGACCCTTCCAGCTTCTTTTTCCATCGATAACGTATTCCATAGGTCATTGTTGCGGAGATACGTGGCACCTGTGGTTCCATCCGTTGATCCTCCTGCCCCGGTTTTGGTTGAGGGGGAGTTGGAGTATATAGTGGAGAAGATTTTGGATTCTCGTATTTCGAGACGGAAACTTCAGTACCTGGTTAAGTGGAAAGGTTATGGTCAGGAAGATAATTCCTGGGTCTTTGCCTCTGATGTTCATGCTGCCGATCTGGTTCGTGCCTTTCATTTGGCTCATCCTGGTCGGCCTGGGGGCTCTGGTGAGGGTTCGGTGACCCCTCCTCAAGGGGGGGGTACTGTTGTGAATTCTGTGGTCAAGCTCCCTCCTGTGGTCATGAGTGGTACTTCGACTGGTTCTGTCTATGAGCTTCCTCTGGTGGATGTGAGTAGGGCTGCGGCTTCTGAGTTTCCTTCCTCAGGTGACGAGGTTAAGTCGTTAGGTGCTGCTCTATTTAACTCCACCTAGTTCTTTGTTCCTGGCCTCCAGTCAATGTTCTAGTATTGGTCTGGCTCTCTCCTGGATCGTTCTTGTGGCCTGTCTGCCCTGCATAAGCTAAGTTCTGCTTGTGTTACTTTTGTTTGCTATTTTTTCTGTCCAGCTTGCTATATTGGTTTATCTTACTTGCTGGAAGCTCTGGGACGCAGAGGAAGCACCTCCGTACCGTTAGTCGGTGCGGAGAGTCGTTTTGCGCCCTCTGCGTGGTTGTTTGTAGGTTTTTGTGCTGACCGCAAAGCTATCTTTCCTATCCTCGGTCTATTTAGTAAGTCGGGCCTCACTTTGCTAAAATCTATTTCATCTCTGTGTTTGTGCTTTCATCTTTGCTCACAGTCATTATATGTGGGGGGCTGCCTTTTCCTTTGGGGAATTTCTCTGAGGCAAGGTAGGCTTATTTTTCTATCTTCAGGGCTAGCTAGTTTCTCAGGCTGTGCCAAGTTGCATAGGGAGCGTTAGGCGCAATCCACGGCTACCTCTAGTGTGGTGTGATAGGATTAGGGATTGCGGTCAGCAGAGTTCCCACGTCTCAGAGCTCGTCCTATGTGATTAGCAACTATCAGGTCATTTTCTGTGCTCGTAACCACCAGGTCCATTGTGGTTCTGAATCACTTGTTCATAACATGGAACCAAAGATCTCAAATTTGGACTCATCAGACCAAAGCACAGATTTCCATTGGTCTAATGTCCATTCCTTGTGTTCTTTAGCCAAAACAAGTCTCTTCTGCTTGTTGCCTGTCCATAGCAGTGGTTTCCTAGCAGCAATTTAACCATGAAGGCCTGCTGCACAAAGTCTCCTCTTAACAGTTGTTGTAGAGATGTGTCTGCTGCTAGAACTCTGTGTGACATTGAACTCGTCTCTAATCTGAGCTGCTGCTAACCTGTGTTTTCTGAGGCTGGTGACTCGGATAAACTTATCCTCAGAAGCAGAGGTGACTCTTGGTCTTCCTTTCCTGAGGTGGTCATCATGTGAGCCAGTTTCTTTGTAGCGCTTGATGGTTTTTGCCACTGCACTTGAGGACACATTCAAAGTTTTTCCAATTTTTCGGACTGACTGACCTTCATTTCTTAGTAATGATGGCCACTCGTTTTTCATTACTTAGCTGCTTTTTTCTTGCCATAATACAAATTTTAACAGCAGCATGGCTACCACAGCATCTTGCAGTGGCATGACCTGGCCTCCACAATCACCAGAGCTGAACCCAATCGACAATCGAGATGGTTTGGGGTGAGCTGAACCGCAGAGTGAAGGCAAAAGGGCCCATAAGTGCTAAGCATCTCTGGGAACTCCTTCAAGATTGTTGGAAGACCATTCCCGGTGACTACCTCTTGAAGCTCATCAAGAGGATGCCAAGAGTGTGCAAAGCAGTCTTCAAAGAAAAAGGTGGCTACTTTGAAGAACCTAGAATATAAGACATAATTTCAGTTGTTTCACACTTTTATGTTAAGTATATAATTCCACATGTGTTAATTCACAGTTTTGATGCCTTCAGTGTGAATGTACAATTTTCATAGTCATGAAAATACAGAAAAATCTTTAAATGAGAAGGTGTGTCCAAACTTTTGGTCTGTACTGTATGTGTGATATTGGCTGCCGCTCTTACAGACACGACAGCCTCAGAGTTCCTAGTTGAGACCTGTAATTCTTCAACTAAATTAGGGGCGGGTTCCCCTTCCTGTGACCTGGTTCCTCCACTTGATGCTGGTCAGCCTGGATGCAGGCCCCACAGGTGGCTTCCGCACTTACCGTGCCCCTTAGACCCTTTCTTTCTTCCATCTAGGAGCATCTTTCCTTTCTCTCTCCCTTTCCTGCTGGGACGAGCTCCTACTAGCTCCAGTCCCCAGCTCCTGCGTCTCGCACGTCTGCTCTCCTCTGTCTTCCCACACACTCCTCAAATCCTCCCTCCTGTCTCCCCTGACAACTCCTCACTCTCCACCCACACCTTCCATGTAATCCCTCCCTGGCCTGGGGAGGTCTGGTGTTGGGTGCTAGTGTTAGGATTCTGTACAGCGTCCCTCCTTACCAGAGAGTTGGGGTACCACACCTCTGGCTGAGATGCATTACCTCTGTGGTGACTGGACCTTCAGGGGCGCCACACATACATTTTACAATTTTTCCATTAAAGCTATGAAAAGACTTACTGTACTTTTTGCACTATATTGTGAAATGCATTACCTAGACTGTCAGTGTTTAACTGGTAGGATAGGGTCACACACCAGTAGATTCTTTCATCTGAGGATTATGCTAATATCACTCCTAGTTTAATCAGAGTGTCAGCATCATGTGATTTGATTCCCACTTCGTATTGGGGTACTGGGTCTCACTTTGTATTGAAATGAACTGTAATAAAGTATCTGTACTGGAAACGGCAACACCATAGGGTTCAAAGCTTTAGTGTTCCAGTTTAGCCCACTGTGTGCTTATACCTACTATGAGATCTACTAGTAGCAGCAGCTAATAGGGGGTCCAACACATTTATTTATTTTACTCACTTATGTAGCGCTATTAATTCCACAGCACTTTAGTTATTATTGGCACTGTCCCCCATTGTTGCTCATAATCTATATTCCCTATTAGTATGTCTTTGAAATATGTGAGGAAATTGCAGGAAACACCCACAAACAAGAGAAGAGCATACAAACTCCTTGCAGATGTTGTCCTTGGTGGGATTTGAACCCAGGACCCCAGCTCTGCGAATCAACAGTGCTAACCACTGAGCCACCGTGCTGCTCATGCTAGACAATTTGATTCAAATGGTTGTTGAACTACGTGAACATTTATCAAACTTCCATTTATAAGTGTATCAAATATGATGATCATCATTAGGTTAGAGATGTTTTAAGCAATGCACACCATGTAGATGATTCTAATCTAGTATGTTGTCGCTAGAAGAATTAATGAAAAAAAGAAAGTAAGAGAAAAAAAACAGATTTGCTATATGTGTTTTATGATTTTCTTTCTTGCCATATACTCTTTTTGCTTCTATTTTAGGGTTATGGGCAGCGTTTCACAGTTTGAAGAGTTTGGAAGAGTATTCCACTGCCCAAGAAATTCCCCTATGAACCCGGTTCAGAAATGTTCTGTGTGGTGATCCATAGAGGGATTTGCTAATGTCTGCTCCACCACAGCACAAATGCTCCTTGTGTCTAAATCAGGAGAAGAATGTCTAAGTGTGCCTTGTATATTGGCTAAGGGATATTGAACCCTTGTCACTCCCTGAAGTGTGCTTCACCGAGCTCTGACATACACAGAAGATCATTTCCTGACACCATCACACCAACAAAAATGACATTTAAGTATCTTCCCATCTCTAGAGAATCGCACTATGGGTTTTTAACCACAGACGATTTGGAGCCGGTGACTCCTGGTGTGATTAGAATTAAATATGGCATATTTATCTTCAGCTCAGAAGGACAAAGGCCAAATAGGACACTGAAAGTCTAAAATAATGCATTGTTCCTTTAACCGACAGCAGAGGGTGATGGCATAGACAACCAACCATGACGATTTCTAAGCCTTTATAGTTCACATCAGAACAGAAAGTTGGTAAGAAATGGATCATTACAAATAGGTGAAGACATGCGGAGACTAGTTACTGAGCCACTAAGATGGAGTTGACTTTGAAGTTATTGAGCACTTTATACCCAGAATGGGCTTACAGTTTTTACATATCACCTGGTGTAACCACTTTGTTTGCATCCATGTAATTCAAGGAACCGTGTCCCCTCAAATCTACAAAGACATAGATTGCAGAGCTCTTCTCGTGCATACACTACTGTATATTGGTGATATTCAGAGCAAAA
This sequence comes from Ranitomeya imitator, assembly GCF_032444005.1. Classification (NCBI taxonomy): domain Eukaryota; kingdom Metazoa; phylum Chordata; class Amphibia; order Anura; family Dendrobatidae; genus Ranitomeya; species Ranitomeya imitator. Next base: position 412,680,512 of record NC_091286.1, on the reverse strand, counting down.
AGCCTATTTTTGTTCATTTGCCAAATAAAAGATTACTTTCTAAGGCATTCATACAAGCAGATAGTATGTTGCTAGAATTTTAACCACAATAAGTTTTCTAGCAATTGTACAGATTATGAGTGGGTTAATAGTCATTTCAATCTGGGGGTGAAGGGGAGAGTTAAAAGTTGTTTGAAGATATTTTGAATATTCTTCATTTTATACCAATGAACCTTCTGTGCCAAGTGAAGTGTTACTATTCTTTTAGTCATTACTAGACACCAGCATATTCCATATGTAAATCAAACACAAAGAGATCAATGGTGACCAAGTGTCATAGGTTCAACTTAATGAGATCATGGTAAATCAAAATCACACCGCTACATTTTCAGAATTGTATCACTGGCACTGCATAAATTTGTGAAAGTGCCAAATATTTTTTCTTCTGTATACTTATCATCTCCATGCCCAATAACACCACTGCTATACTCCATAACAGGCAATATATTAGCTAAACTGTACCCAACTATTGTTCTTTTATGATGGGAAAAACATTCACAATTTTTCCATAAACATAGTAAAATTCTATTATATGGTTGTGTTTTCCTGACCATTGGGCACCATAAAAAAGATGTGGCTGCAGTACTTATGATAGCACTGAGATCCAATGCATTTAACAACTTGATCTTTTCCTTGATTTATGGACCATTTTTGGGAGTTACAATTGAAGTATGGGGATAATATTAATAAATGCTGATATCCATTTATGTCTAGCCAACAGTTTTCACCACTTCAATGGCCATGCAATGTTTCTAACGGAACATAGCCCATAATTTGCACATTGTTGAATGTTGGAAGGTCTGTTATTTTAGTACTAAGGTAGAGGGGGCCTCTAGAAGTCAGAATATATGGTATAAAATCTTAATGTATATTTTACCATGAACACTCTTTTTGCTGTGGACAATTTTTGATTTTCCACTTTCGTTTTATTTGTTCCCCTTTTTCCAAGAGATCGCCGATAGTTGCCATTGCGCAGGTGCAGGCGGCGCCATCTTGGAGGAGGAAATTTTTCTTCTCCAGAAAATAGCAGCTATCAGATCTCTATACACACCGATAGCTGCTACTGCGCAGGTGCATGGGCGCAATTTTTAAATTGGCTTTTTTTTTCCTTGCTCAAATAAGCGAAATGGAATAAAGTGCACAGTAAACATGTGATTATGCTGTAGCACAGGTGTAACGGCCGACACCTGCCTGCAGAAGCGCTTTTTTTTTCATTCAGTATGTGCTGGTATTCATTATGCAAACTAGGGGGCAGGTCATTAGGGGATCAGTGACCTGTCAGCCGTCTGCATTTTGAATATCTAATCAGATCACCACATACATGAACCCCGCCTTAGGGCGCGAGAACCTCTTTAACACAAAACTGAAAATAAAGATTAAGAAACAACAACAAGACAGATTTTATCAACCAAGACATCATTTTAATCAGAATAACGGCGCCGACCTAACAGTGTGTGTAGGTTACTGGGCACAATCCTGCTGACAGGTTCCCTTTAATCCCAAAGACAATTTGTACAAATCTGACCATTGTCCCTTTATGAGGTTATAGCTCTGGAATGCTTCAACGAATGCCACTGATTCTGAAAATTTAGCTATTTTCAAACTTTTCATTTTTGTGCCCTTAAATCAGAGAGTCATATCGCACAAAATTGTGTAATGCATAACATTTCCCACATGTCTACTTTACATCAGCACAATTTTGGAAACATAATTTTTTATTTGTTAGAACATTATAAGGGTAAAAGTTGACCAGCAATTTCTCATTTTTCTAACAAAATTTACAAAACCATTTTTTTAGAGAGCACTTCACATTTGAAGTGAGATTGGGGGTCAATATGACAGAAAATACCCAAAAGTGACACCATTCTAATAACTGCATGCTTCAAGGTGCTCAAAACGACATTCAAGAAGTTTATTAACCCTTCAGGTGCTTCAGAACTAAAGCCATGTGGAAGGAAAAAATCAACATTTTACTTTTTTCACAAAAAATTTAATTTAGACCCAAACTTTTTTATTTTCACAAGGGTAACAAGAGAAAATGGACCACAACATTTGTTGTGCAATTTCTCCCGAGTACACGGATACCCCGTATGTGGGGAAAGCCACTGCTTTGGAGCATGGCAGGGCTCAGAAGGGAGGGAGCACTGTTTGACTTTTTGAATGCAAAATTTTCTGGAATCAATGGTGGGTACCATGTCACATTTAGAGACCCGCTAGTGTATCTACACAGTGGAAACCCCCCATTCTAACGCCAACCCAAACACAACCTTAACCCCAACACACTCCTAACCCTAATCTCAACCCTAACCATAATCCTAACCACAACCCTAACCCCAACACACCCCTAACCCTAATCCCAACCCTAACTGTAATCCCAACCTCAACCATAACCCTAATCCGAACACCACCCTAACCCCAACACCACCCTAACCCCAACACAACTCTAACCCCAACCCTATCCCTAGCTGCAACCCTAACCCTTGCCCCAACTTAACCCTAGCCCAACCCTAACCTTAGCTCTAACCCAAACCCTAACCCTAATCCCAACCCTAACCCTAGCCCCAACCCTAACCCTAGCTCTAACCCCAACCCTAACCCTGATGGAAAAATGGAAAAAAATATTTATTTTATTATTTTTACCTAACTAAGGGGGTGATAAAGGGGGGGTTGATTTACTATGTATAGGGTTCATCACAGTGATAAAAATGAACCAATAGGAAAAATCTCCTATTAATGCCAGGTGCCGGCCGGAAGATGTCGGCATGGGCGCACTGCATATACGCCAGTCATTTTTTTACTTGAAGAAGATGCCGAGGGTCGGAGGACAGAGCCAGAGGGTCCAGGGACACCGGTGGTATCAGGGGGAGATCAGGGGACCCCATTTCTCTCTTTTCCTCTAGTATGCTAGATCATATCAGAGAAGAGAGAACTAAATCGGAAATGAGACTTTTTTCGGTGAATAATTGCGATCGCAACACTGGGGAAGGTAAAAACTGACCCTAAACATGTTGTCCGGGATCTCAGTTTTCCCCAGCAGCCAAGCCCCCTGAGATTTTCCAATGCTGGGGGTGCCATATCCTTATTTCTCAGCGCCGTTAAAAAGTGCCGCTGAAGAATAAGTACCCTTAAATGCTGCCGTTAAAAGGCGTATCGGTGGTTGTTAAGGGGTTAAATCGTTAAACAGGAGCAATCAGAGAAAGCTCTAGTTGCTGCTTTTACTGGCAGATACCAGCTGTGTAATACTGCTGGCATTTGCCGAGCACAGCGTGGACTCAGCTCCTAAGCCAGCTCCATACATGGGGACCAGATGAAGAATGCATTAATATGTCCTACATCGTTAAGCAGTTAAATCAATGCAATCAAATCAACAAGAAGCAAATTTTCCATTTATGTCATTATATCCCTGTTATAGTAAATTAATTATATTATTTTTTGCCACAATAATGCCATTGCAATTACTAATTACATCATTATCTGCTGTTTTACAGAATACTAGACATCATTATAGGTTTCATCATCCTCTCCCAATACCATTACTTGATTTTCTTTGTGTACTAGAGTACAATATGATCCTCTTGATACAGCAGTATATCATTATCATTATAGCACTACTCTTCTGTACCATTCAATCATCTTCTCTTATACTGAAGATCATTAACATTACGTGCCTTCAACTGCAGCAAATAGGTTTATTCTGCACTCAGAATGCTTATAGTGTGGAATTCGCTTACCTGGTCCAAAATTTGATAAATGTTTGCATAAATGAACTTTAACTCTCTGACTACAACAGCTTTGTAACACAGCAAACTGTGCAACAGTATACTGCATATTGAATGAGCAAAATTCAATATGACCATTAGAGCAAAATTCATATGAAACTACTTACAACAACTCATTAGTGGAAATTAAAAAAAGCCTGCCAATTATCTAATCATTGCGAGTCAAGGTTTAGAAACCACCAACAATTAGTTGTGATCACAGATGGAAGCTGTGGCAGCTAAATGATATACCTCTATGGAAACTCTACATACAAGACTCTCGTCTAAGCCTCATGCACATGAACGATGTTCTCAGACTAATGCTATTCGTGATTTTTATGGATAGCACTCGTACCTATGATATTCTATGGATCAGCGCACGTGTCTGATTATTTTTCCCGTGACCGAAAAAATCTGAGACATGTCCAATTTTGATATGAGCATTGGATCGAAATTGGCAACGCAAGTCTATGTGTCCGTGAAAAACATCAGACCACACTCAGGTGACATTTCATGAACTGAAATGTCTCATAGTCTGATCAGAATAATTGAACTGTTTTTCCAGATGTGAAGAAAACAGTCATATTACCCTGCCCTTAGAAAAAGCTCATCTACAGCAAGAGCTGCTTTCATAGTTTGTTTTAATTTTGGCTAATAGTAGGGGCACCAAAATAAGCAATACTAAATTGGGTTTTCTTCGAAGCTCGTAAAACATTTTATTTCTCAATTGCTTTCTGACCAATTGTGACACTAAAAAGCTATAGCTGTGCAAATAATGCAGTCTGTATATCAGCGAACTGACCGATTCATAAGATGGGCTACAAATATTTGATCGGTGGGGGCCAAAATCTCAGAATCCCTGTCAATCTCCTCAGCATTACTCATTCTGTTTCTCTATACAAAATATTTTGCTCCTATGTTCTGAGAGTTTTCTTACATTGCTAGGAAATTGAAAGCTTAGTGGCTGTGAAATCGAATAATCCCAAAGTTTATTGGCTGCTGTGTATCCTACTATATCAGGGGTGGGGAATCCTTTTTCTGCCAAGGGCCATTCGGATATACGATCCTTCGGGGCCCATACAAACTCCGCCCGCAACGTACATCATGACTGTGGCACTGGATTCAGGACGTAATCTTTCATTGCATGCCCTTCAACGTTCAGTAGTGAACACTGCGTGTGTGTGCTAACAGAGTAAGAACAAATTAATGAGCTTGTGGCAATCAAAATACACCTCTCTGTCCAAGGATGCGGTCCCTGAGAACCTACTCGGGGGCCTGATAAAAGGTCATCGAGGGCTGTAAATAGTCATGGGGACTGAGGTTCCCCACCCCTGTACTATATCATGGAGCTACAGGAGGCGAAATTGTCTCCTTCATACAACTGATGCTGATCAGCAAGTTTATACGAACAGAAGTTTCTACGTGAAAAGTGCAAAACATAAAGTATTTTGAAGAAAGTAATCAAATGTATAGATTTAGAATACTAATTTTTTCTCAGCTGACTTTTTTGCATTATTATTATCATATTCATACTTGAATGTAGAAGTACTGATCCAAAAGTTTATAGTCTGGGAGCGATTAATAAATGTATTATTTTTTAACTGACTCTTGAAGATTTCGGTAGTTTATGTCCCTCCTCATTTTACTGAGAACCTGGATTGTATTCATTTTGCACCTGTTCCTATACACAGTATGATGTGAACATACTGTAACCAGCAAGTACATGTATATCTAAGAGTGGAACATTCTGCTAATACAGTGCTTTAGTACAACGTTTGTAGCGGAGGAGTTTTATGGATTAATATACTTTTTCACATTTACCTTGGCAAACTGGAATGCTTGTATATACTTGACCCACAGTATATAAATGATGTACCATTGGTCTCATCCTGCATACAATAAAGTGTTTAGTAACTGCTACATTATTAAGATTAGACTTGTACAATATGGGTGACTGAATTGCAGTCCAGGATGCATGATTGTATAAATTAAATTGTACAACCCTCATTTTGTGTACATCGGGATTACAGAATAAAGCTCTTATATTTTTAAACTGTGCAGTTTAATTTTTTTCGAGATATACAGCAAGACACTTAGTTACATAACTGAGGTTTGTAGGTATATGTGATGGAAACGTGATACAAGGCCAAAAATAGAAACATTTTTGGGGTAGCCTTTTATTGCAGGTGAACCACCCTCATGCATTACCAGACAAGTTCATCAGCAAAAGTGGTGCTAAATGCTTTCTCCAGTCCTATAGAACCCTTTTAGGAAAGGCTATCTTGCGAAAACAAGAGAAAATGTGCCTTTTCAGTGCCATCATGACATCACTGGAGCACGCCGAACAACTTGTCATATCACACTACGCCAGCATTGAGCCTCTTATTCTCTGCCAAAGAGCAGTGAGATGTAATCCATTTACATTTACACAACTGGCTGAGCAAGAAAAGATAAAAAGCAATACAGTAAATGAGAAATATATAACCTACATATTAACGGAAACCAGTCACTAGATTAATGCTGCCATGACCACAGGCAATTGCTTTGTGCAATTGCAGCCAAGTATGTTTTACGTAGCAACACGCAGCATGTCACAGAAGGCATAGAAAGCCAACCCAGGGACTGTAGGGAGAGATATGACTAGTGTGGCACATTAGTAAGTAATGGAAAACTGACTGAACAAAGAACTAGTCTGAACTAGTACATAGCAAAAACAACTCACATAGCAAATAAAGAAAAAGGTTGCACTAAACTGCACTAAAGCAAGGTCAATGTGAAATACATGAATTGTGAATAGCATGATGGCTTTTGAAATTTACGAAAAAACACATGAGATGCTTAGCACAAGATTTGACCAAAAATTGTGAGCCCATCCACCAACGTCAAGGTAATCTCACGGATCGGAAGGGTCCCTGACCTAACTGCCTAGTGTGAACACTTACATCTGGCTAATGTCGTGGTAAAGCCTATATTTATAGGTCGGTCGGAATAAAGTGTGATTGGATGTAATTAAAATCACAGCACGGTGAAGGACTGGGTGTCCAAGTCAGAAAAACTGGTACATCAGTAATTCACACAAAAAAATCACACAAAAAACACCTTAACCCTTTCACCCCGGAGTCTGTTTTCACCTTCCTCATCAAGCCAAATTCTGCAATTCTGACTAGTGTCACTTTATGAGGTAACAACACTGGAGCACTTCAAAGTATCCCAGTAGTTCTGAAACAGTTTTTTTGTGATACCTTGTACTTTATGGTAGTGGAAAATTTATGTCAATATTTTTTGCATTTATTTGTGAAAATATTGGAATTTGGGACTTTGGCTTAATTTAGAAAATTTAGCAATTTTAAACTGTTACTTTTTATGCTCTTCAACAAGATACAGTATTTTTGGATTATAAGACGCACTTATGTTCCCCTAAATTTTGGGGGAAAGTGGGGGGTGTGTCTTACAATCTGAATGTGTGCTGTAGAGGAGGGGGCGGCTCTGGAGTGTGTCAGGGGGGTGGGGTGGGCTCCCTGTGGGCTGCAGAGACAGTGGGAGGTCAAGTGCTCCCGCTCATTAGCCTCATGTAATATTCACTGCACCCGCTGTCCATCACCTCAGTGCTGAAGCAGCATCGAGTTCTTTGACCCGGGAGCGGCGCATATTACATGTGCCTGCACTCCCCCTCCTCCCATCATGAATGTGCTCCCAATGGTCACTCTATATGCCCCCTGCTGGCATGCACATCCCCCCAGTCAGTCTATATGCCCCCCTGCTGGCACGCACATGATAAAATAACAAATACTTAACTCACCTTCGGATGATGGCTCTGTGCTCTCAACTTCCCCGTGGCTCTTTCTGTGTCTGTGCCGACATCCGATCACAGCACAGTGATGTCATCACTGTATGCCCAGATCACATAGTTGGATGCCCAGGAAACAGGAAGTACAACCAAGGAGCTGAGAGCACAGAGCCATCATTGGAAGGTGAGTTAAATGTTTGTTATTTTATCATGTCCTTGCCAACAGGGGGGCATATAGTGACAGAGAGGCCATATCCAGGATGGGATGGGGCAGTGGTGTGCTAGCAGCACAGGGGGGCAGTGGTGTACCAGCAGCACAGGGGGGGGCAGTGGTGTGCCAGCATCACAGGGGGGCAGTGGTGTGCCAGCAGCACAGGGGGCAGTGGTGTGCCAGCAGCATGGGGGCAGTGGTGTTCTAACAGCACAGTGGGGGCAGTGGTGTGCCAGCAGCACAATGGGCAGTGGTGTGCCAGCAGCACAGTGGGGCAGTGGTGTGCCAGCAACACAGGGGGGCAGTGGTGTGCCAGCAGCACAGGGGGGCAGTGGTGTACCAGCAGCACGGGGGGGGGCAATGGTGTGATAGCAGCACAGGGGGGGCAGTGTGATGTGCCAGCAGCACAGGGGGGCAGTAGTGTGCCAATCAGCACAGGGGGTGCAGTGGTGTGCCAGCAGCACAGGGGGGCAGTGGTGTGCCAGCAGCACAGAAGGGCAGTAGTGTGCCAGCAGCAGAGGTGGGCAGTGGTGTGCCAGCAGCACAGGGGGCAGTGGTGTGCCAATCAGCACAGGGGGCAGTGGTGTGCCAGCAGCACAGGGGGCAATGTGCCAGGATGGGGGTTATATAGATACCAGGACGAGGGACATATGCGGTACAGTCCAAAAGTTTGGACACACCTTCTCATTTAAAGATTGTTCTGTATTTGCATGACTATGAAAATTGTACATTCACACTGAAAGCATCAAAACTATGAATTAACACATGTGGAATAATATATTTAACAAAATAGTGTGAAACAACTGAAATTATGTCTTATATTCTAGGTTCTTCAAAGTATCCACCTTTTGCTTTGATGACTGCTTTGCACACTCTTGGCATTCTCTTGATGAGCTTCAAGAGGCAGTCACTGGGAATGGTCTTCCAACAATCTTGAAGAAGTTCCCAGAGATGTTTAGCACTTGTTGGCCCTTTTGCCTTCACTCTGCGGTCCAGCTCACCCCAAACCATCTCGATTGGGTTCATGTCTGGACAGGTCATCTGGCGTAGCACCCCATCATTCTCCTTCTTGGTCAAATAGCCCTTACACAGCCTGGAGGTGTGTTTGGGGTAAATGAATGATGGTCCAACTAAGCGCAAACCAGATGGAATAGCATGCCGCTGCAAGATGCTGTAGTAGCCATGCTGGTTCAGTATGCCTTCAATTTTGAATAAATCCCCAACAGTGTCACCAGCAAAGCACCCCATCACCATCACACCTCCTCCTCCATGCTTCATGTGGGAACTAGGCATGTAGAGTCCCTCCGTTCACCTTTTCTGCATCGCACAAAGACACGGTGGTTGGAACCAAAGATCTCAAATTTGGACTCATTAGACCAAAGCACAGATTTCCACTGGTCTAATGTCTACTCCTTGTGTTCTTTAGCCCAAACAATTCTCTTCTGCTTGTTGCCTGTCCTTAGCAGTGGTTTCCTATAAGCTATTTTACCATGAAGGCCTGCTGCACAAAGTCTTCTCTTAACAGCTGTTATAGAGATGTGTCTGCTGCTCGAACTCTGTGTCGCATTGACCTGGTCTCTAATCTTAGCTGCTGTTAACCTGCGATTTCTGAGGCTGGTGACTCGGATAAGCTTATCCTCAGAAGCAGCGGTGACTCTTGGTCTTCCTTTCCTGGGGCGGTCCTCATGTGAGCAAGTTTCTTTGTAGCGCTTGATGGTTTTTGCCACTGCACTTGGGGACACTTTCAAAGTTTGCTCAATTTTTCGGACTGACTGACTTTCATTTCTTAAAGTAAAGATGGCCACTCGTTTTTCTTTACTTAGCTGTTTACTTCTTGCCATAATACAAATTCTAACAGTCTATTCAGTAGGACTATTAGCTGTGTATCCACCAGACTTCTGCACAACACAACTGATGGTCCCAACTCCATTTATAAGGCAAGAAATTCCACTTATTAAACCTGACAGGGCACACCTGTGAAGTGAAGACCATTCCCGGTGACTACCTCTTGAAGCTCATCAAGAGAATGCCAAGAGTGTGCAAAGCAGTCATCAAAGCAAAAGGTGGATACTTTGAAGAACCTAGAATATAAGACATAATTTCAGTTGTTTCACTTTTTTCTGTTAAGTATATAATTCCACATGTGTTAATTTATAGTTTTGATGCCTTCAGCGTGAATGTACAATTTTCATAGTCATGAAAATACAGAAAAATCTTTAAATAAGAAGATGTGTCCAAACTTTTGGTCTGTACTGTATATGATTTGTAAGACGGACACTGGCATTGTAAAACAGACCCCCATTTAACATAAAAAATTATTTTTTTCTATTTTTCTTCACCAAATTTGGGGGTGCATCCTATAATCAGATGTGTCTTATAAAGCAAAAGATATGACAGTTATATCACACTTTGCACCAGCACATTTTTTTAAATATATATTTTTTCTTAGGAAGTTAGAAGAGTTAAAAGTTTTAAAAAGCAATTTCTAATTTTTCCAACAAAATTTACAAAACCAAATTTTTTAGGGGCCACATCGTACTTGAAGTGACATTGATGGCCCATATGACAAAAAGTACCCAAAAGTGACCACATTCAAGAAGTTTATTAACACTTCTGGTGCTTTGCAGGAATTAAAGCAATGTGGAAGAAAAAATGAAAAATTTCCCCTAAAAAATGTTGCTTTAACCCCAAATTTGTCATTTTCACAAGGGTAAAAGGAGAAAGTGGACTGTCCAATTTGTTGTGAAATTTGCTGATACCCATATATGGTGGAAAAATACTGTTTATGTGCACGGCAGAGCTCAGAAAACAAGAAGCCCCATTTGACATTTAAAGTGCAAAATTGTCCTGGAATTGATAGAGGGAGCGCCATGTTGTGCTTGCAGAACCCCTTGTGTGCCTAAACAGGGGAAACTCCCCAAAAGTGACCCAATTATGGAAATTTATTTACAGCTGTGGTGAGCACCTTAAACCCACAGGTGCTTCAACTAATTTTATAACGCTGAGCCATAAAAATGAAAAATCACATTTTTCTCACAAAAATGTTGCATCAGCCACACATTTCTTCATTTTAACAAAGATAACACACTTATAGCCCTTATGTGGTGGAAAACTACTGTTGTGGAGCACAACAGGGTTCAGAAGGGGAGGAGTGCCAATTGACTTTTTGAGTGCAAAATTGGCTGAAATAGATAGCGGACACCATGCTAAATTTGCAGAGACCCTGATGTGCCTAAAAAGTGTAAATTCCCCACACATAAACTTATTTTTGGAAACTACACCTTTCAACATACTTATCTAGAGGTGTGGAGAGAACCTTAAACCCACATGGGCTTAACAGAATTTTCTAGCGTTGAGCCATGAAAATAAAAAAGTGATTTTTTTTTCCAGCAAAAATGTTGCTTCAGCTCCAAATTTTTCATTTTCACAAGAGTAACAGAAAAATATGAACCATACAATTTGTTGCGCAATTTCTTCTGAGTACACCGGTATCCCATATGTGGCGTAAAACAACTGTTTGTGCACATGGCAAAGCTCAATGTAAATAGGGACAGCATTTACAAGTTGCCTTTTCCTGCAGCATCATATGTACTCTAGTCATGCATTAATTTGTAGATTTATTTATGCTACAACTTGCGTTTAAAAAAACATAAAGGGTTTCCTCTTTTTCTGACGGAATTATCGTAATTAGCCCCTTTGTGAAAAAGACTGTTTTTATTGTTTTTAATTTGTCTCATATGTGTTTTAACTATGTTGAAGAAAGTTAATTAATTAACAAACCAGTGGGTTCACTGGAACTAAAGATTTTTAAGAAATTACTTACTATTGTTGAGCATCATGAATAAGAGTATTTAGTCACTCGAAATGCATTGATGCCGCTGCTATTAGGAAAGTCCTGTTTTAATCCTTTGTCATGCACTTATGTGAATAAAGACTGTTCATTGTTCATGAGCTGGATCTTCCTCTTTATCAATAAATGAAAAGATCAGAGTAGCCAAAGAACCATATTTTTCTCTTTATCATACTTACCGCTTTAGAGTTTTCTAAGTTGCTAGAATAGAAATATTATGTTCAATTAATTAAATATTGATGAGCCAATGTTCCTAAATGCATATCCTCAAAGTTGATATATAAAATCGCATTCAAACTCGTTCCTACAACAAACCGACAGACAGCAATAGATATATATCCATGTTCAGCTGTCACTTAACCAACTGGCTATTAAATGTGCCAAAACGTCAATATATGAGGCTATATAGGAACTGTAGCAAACCTGAAGATTATGACATTGAGGCTCAAGCACTAACATGACCCAGTATTCTTACACGACACCCAATCAAATATCAGAACCATCTCTTGATTGGAATTATTACAAAACCACCAATATAAACGTGAAATAGAATTAAATATGGTGGATGTTCCCATAATCACGCAGTTGCTAAATACTGGAATATGGTTTATTGCGTGATGATAAACCATAGGCAACCATCTACCAGTACACCCAAGATTCATCTATAGAATGACTAAAAATATTGGGATTTTAATTATCCCCACCGTACAAGAACCTACCACTAATATTAGCAATGCTAAATCATTTTTAGCCAACATTGGCTTTTACCTGTGTAACAAGTGCAAAGTTTGTCACAGACTGTGCGCCAAAAAAACCCTGAATTTTGTAAAAGTAATGAAAGGCTCACTATCCAAGATTGCATAATGTGCAGTACTAAAGGTGTCATACATTGTATTGAATGCCAATGTAATAAAATATATATTGGCAAAACAAAACGCCCCATGACAAAGAGAATAATTGAGTATATGCACAATATTAAAAATAAATTTCATGAACACTCTTTATCAAAACATTATGCTGAAAAACATGGTAGCTCCTTTAACGGCAAATATGGGGAATACAAAAGGTTAAAGAGAGTTGGCGAGGAGGTAATTATATTAACCCTTTTAACAATTCTGACCAGGTTCACTTTATATGGTAATAACGTGATGTTAGGACTGGCGAAACGCACCAAGTAAATATAGATGTTATAATTGGGTGCGTTCGCATCCCGGGGTCCACCGTGCAGGAGAGAACCTGCTGCTAGAAGATGACGGCACTATGTGGCGGTATAAGTAAACTCAGTTACTTCACTGAGTCGCACAGAAAAGAATACGTTGTGCCCTGTTAGCGTCACAGAGGAACACAGCTAACTGCTGAGTTGATGGCAGTCAGTGGTCACGCACACAGAGAAGCATACATACAAACTCCTCATCGGAGGTGCCGGTATTCTAGGGTCTTATTTCAGCCGGGGCCCTGAATACATACAAACAAACTCCTCACTGGAGGTGCCGGTATTCTAGGGGCTTACTTCAGCCAAACCCTATCCACATACAGGCGTGACCACAAATAGCAAGCTCATAACATAAAGTGATACTAACGCATGGCCGTGCGGCCATGCAAACCTTTTATTGCTGCAACAGCTTCAGGACCTTCCTAGAGGACCAATGGAAGCTGCAACAATACCAGAGCAACTTCAGGACCTTCCTACAGGACCAATGGGAGCTGCAGCAGTACCTGAGCATGTGTCCCCTGACCTCCAATGAGAGGTCTTACCTTGGGCATGCTCAGAAGGGAAAAGCAGGACTTAGTCCGAGAGACGTCTGCTCGCCGCTGACCAGTACTGGCTACAATGGCTGAGCCTGGGAAAGCAGCGGAAACCATCCTCACAGTATCAGGCTGAGACAGAGGCTGGGACTGATGTCTCCGCTGAGCAGGCTCCACTGCGGCTGGAGAAGAATGGGGGACCGCAGAGGAGATGGTTTGAGATTCCCTTTTTGCAGAGGTGGGAACTCGACCCCTAACACGTGACATATTGTACTTCATGATAGTGGTAACATTTCTTTGATATGACTTGCATTTATTTGTAGAAAATTTGGAAAAGTTAGCAATTTTCCAACTTTGAATTTTCATGCCCTTAAATCACAGAAATATGTCACGCAAAATAGTTAATAAGTAACATTTCCCACATGTCTAGTTTACATTAGCACAATTTTTTAAACAATTTTTTTTTGTTAGGAAGTTATAAGGGTTAAAATTTAACCAGTGATTTCAAATTTTTTTGACAAAATTTACAAAACCATTTTTTTAGGAACCACTTCAAATTTGAAGTGACTTTGAGGGGTCTATATGATGGAAAATATGCAAAAGTGACACGTATAAAAACTGCACCAGTCAAGGTGCTCAAAACCACATTCAAGAACATTATTAACCCTTTAGGTTCTTCACAAATATTTGGAATGTGGAAAAAAAGTGAACATTTAACTTTTTTTTTCACAAAAAATTTAACTTACAAAGGTAATAGGAAAAAGTGGACCCCAAAATGTGTTGTGCAATTTTTCATGAGCATACCAATACTCCATATGTGGGGGAAAACCACTGCTTAGGCGCATGGCGGAGCTTGGAAGGGAGGGAGCGCCAATTGACATTGTGAATGTAAAATTTGCTGGAACAACTAGCGGAGCCATGTTGCGTTTGAAGAGCCCCTGCTGTACCTAAACAGTGAAAATCTCCCACAAGTGACACCATTTTGGAAACTAGACCCATCAGGAAGTGATTTAGATGTGTAGTGAGCATACTGAACCCTCAGGAGCTTCTCAGAAGTTTATAATGTTGAGCCGTGAAAAAAAACACATATTTTTCCCACAAAAATGCTTTTCAGTCTCAAATTTTGCATTTTTATGAGGGTAACAGGAGAAATTGCACCATACAATTTGTAGAGCAATTTCTCCTGAGTATACTTATGCCCCATATGAGGAATAAAACTACTGTTTGGGCGCACGTCATTCCTTGGAAGTGAAGGAGTGTTATTTGACTTTTTGAATGTAAAATTTCCTGAAATCATTAGCAGACACCATGTCCCATTTGGAGACCTTCTGATGTGCCTAAACCATGGAAATCCCCGAGAATTGACCCCATTTTGGAAACTAGACCCATCAAGGAATGTATTTAGATGTGTAATAAGCACACATTTTCCCCACAAAAATGTTATTTTAACCCCAAATTTTGCATTTTGATAAGGGTAACAAGATAAATTGCACCATACAATTTGTTGTGCAATTTCTCCTGAGTATGCCAATACCCCATATTTGGGGGAATACTACTTTTGAAGAACAGTGCAAAACTCAGAGGGGAAGAGGCGCCATATTTGAGCTCAGATTTTGCTGGAATGGTTTAAGGGTGCCATGTCACATTGGCAGAGCCCTTGAAGTGCCAGAACAACAGAAACCCAAATATGTGAACTCATTTTACAAACTACTCTCCCCAATGAATTTATCAAGTGATGCAGTGAGCATATTGACACCACATGTGCCTCACGGTGAAGAAAAAATAAATTAAATTTTTACCACTAAAATATTGTTTCAGCTTCAATTTTTAATTTTCTAAGGGCTAATAAGACATTTTTTACAACAAACTGAGGTCCATTTTTTCCTGAGAAGAGAAGGAGTGCCATACTATAGTTCAGATTTTACTGTTATGGTTTGTGAGTGCCATGACCCACTGGGAGAGCCTCTGAGTTGCCAGAACAGCAGAACCCCCTATAAGTGACCCAATTTTACACCTCTCAACTAATTCATCTAGGGGTGCAGTGATCATATTGACACTACAGGTGTGTCACAGAATTGTATTCCATTGGGTAGTAAAGAAAAAATAACTACATTTTTACAACTTAAATTTTGATTTAGCCCAAGATTTTACATTTTCACACAAGAAGTGGGTAATAATGGCACCACAATTTATCTCACAATTTCTACTGAGTGTGGCAATACCCCATATGTGGCTGTACAGTACTGCAAAGAGGCTGGAGGCACACACAACATATAAAAAATTGGTCTGTTTTACAAAGACAAGAATGGCACAAATGTTTCATGAACATTGATCCGTGTGCAGGGTGAGGATGACATTTTTTCTCCAAAAAATATCCTTGTGTCATCCGTATGGCATCCGTATAACATCCGTATGGCAAGATTTTCTTGCTGGCTTGCAAAATGAACATACAGTATAATGGATCCATGGGCTCAAATATTCTTGAAAACACATATATATATATATATAGTCTATATATATATATGTCAGTGAGACACACACATGTATATATATATATACAGTATATTTATATTTCATACAGAGCTAGATAGCAGAAAAGCCTGTAATTCAAGTGTCAGCTTTTGCTAAATCACTATCGAACCAGACAGGATATACAGTAAGTCATGGTTTACATACAGTAAACCATTTCATATCCGTTATATTTTTACATATCCCCCACTAATAATGTTAGTAGTGTTTGTGTGTAAAATTTGGGAGTTGTAGGTGTTAAACTAAAGGGTTAATTCACGGAAAAAACTGGGGTGGGCTCCCGCACAATTTTCTCTGCCAGAGAGGGAAAGCCAGTGACTGAGGGCAGATATTAATATCCTAGGGAGGAACCATGGTTATTGCCCCCCCGCCCAGCTAAAAACATCTGCCCCCAGCCACCCCAGGAAAGGCGCATCTGTAAGATGGGCCTATTCTGGCAATCAGCCTCTCTCTTCCCACTGCCCTGTGGCATTTGCATATGGGGTAATAAGGGATTAATGTCACCTTGCTATTGTAAGGTGACATTAAGCCTGGTTAATAACGGAGAGGTGTCAATAAGACACCTCTCCATTATTAATCTAATAGTAGGGAAGGGTTAAAAATACACACACACATTAAGAATAAAGTATTTTAATGAAAGAAAAAAACACACAGGTTTTTAATATCTTTATTGTACACTCAATCCAAAGCAAAGCCCTCGTTCTTCTGCAAAAAAAAAGTCAAGCCCCACGCTGTAAATCCATCTGAAGGGGTTAAATACATTTACAACTGGGAGCGCTGCTAATGCGACCGCTGCTAATGCGACCGCTCCCGGCTGTAAAAGACTGGGGAAATGCAGGGAACGGAGCATTGATGACTAGTGGTGCCATCACCGAAGCTCCGCCCACTAGCGAAATGAAGTCATTTGAACTGTAGTGTGGGAAAATATTCAGAAACTTTCCCACACTACAGTTCAAATGAGTTCATGCCACCAGGGGGCGGAGCTTTGGTGATGGCCCCGCTAGTCACCAAAGCTCCGCTCCCTGCATTTCATTAATTCCCCAGTCTTTTACAGCTGGGAGTGGCCGCATTAGCTGTGCTCCCAGTTATAAATGTATTTAACCCCTTCAGATGGATTTTAACCTTGAGACTTGACTGTACGGCAGACAGGTATGGGATATTGTTTTTTATTTTGATTTTTTTTACAGAAGAACGAGGGCTTTGCTTTGGATTGAGCGTACAAGAAAGATATTAACCCCTTCCCGACCTTTGATGCCACGTAGGCGTCATGAAAGTCGGTGCCAATCCGACCCATGACGCCTATGCGGCGTCATGGAAAGATCGCGTCCCTGCAGATCGGGTGAAAGGGTTAACTCCCATTTCACCCGATCTGCAGGGACAGGGGGAGTGGTAGTTTAGCCCAGGGGGGGTGGCTTCACCCCCTCGTGGCTACGATCGCTCTGATTGGCTGTTGAAAGTGAAACTGCCAATCAGAGCGATTTGTAATATTTCACCCATTATAACGGGTGAAATATTACAATCCAGCCATGGCCGATGCTGAAATATCATCGGCCATGGCTGGAAATACTAGTGTGCCCCCACCCCACCCCTCCGATCGCCCCCCCACCCCCCCGATCTGGCCGGTACACTGCTCCGGCTCCCCTCCGCCCTGTGCTCCGCTCCCCCCGTGCTCCAATCACCCCCCCGTGCTCCAATCACCCCCCCTGCACTCCGATCCACCCCCCCGTGCTCCGTTCCACCCCCCCGTGCTCCATTCCAGCCCCCCCGTGCTCCGTTCCACGCCCCCCGCGCTCCGTTCCACCCCTCCCGCGCTCCGATTCCCCCCCCGTGCTCCGATCCCCCCCCCGTGGTCCCCCCCCACCCTATCATACTTACCGATCCAGCCGTGGTCCCGTCCGTCTTCTCCCGGGCGCCACCATCTTCCAAAATGGCGGGCGCATGCGCAGTGCGCCCGCCGAATCTGCCGGCCGGCAGATTCGTTCCAAAGTGCATTTTGATCACTGAGATATAATCTATCTCAGTGATCAAAATAAAAAAAATAATAAATGACCCCCCCCCCCCTTTGTCACCCCCATAGGTAGGGACAATAAAAAAATAAAGAAATTTTTTTTTTCCACTAATGTTAGAATAGGGTTAGGGTTAGGGGTAGGGTTAGGGGTAGGGTTAGGGGTAGGGCTAGGGGTAGGGTTAGGGTTAGGGGTAGGGTTAGGGGTAGGGTTAGGGTTAGGGTTAGGGTTAGGGTTAGGGGTAGGGTTAGGGCTAGGGTTAGGGGTAGGGTTAGGGCTAGGGTTAGGGTTAGGAATGTGCACACGTATTCTGGTCCTCTGCGGATTTTTCCGCTGCGGATTTGATAAATCCGCAGTGCTAAACCGCTGCGGATTTATGGCGGATTTACCGCGTTTTTTTCTGCGCATTTCACTGCGGTTTTACAATTGCGATTTTCTATTGGAGCAGTTGTAAAACCGCTGCGGAATCCGCACAAAGAAGTGACATGCTGCGGAATGTAAACCGCTGCGTTTCCGTGCAGTTTTTCCGCAGCATGTGTACAGCGATTTTTGTTTCCCATAGGTTTACATTGAACTGTACACTCATGGGAAACTGCTGCGGATCCGCAGCGTTTTCCGCAGCGTGTGCACATACCTTTAGAATTAGGCTATGTGCACACGGTGCGGATTTGGCTGCGGATTCGCAGCAGTGTTCAATCAGGTTTACAGTACCATGTAAACATATGAAAAACCAAATCCGCTGTGCCCATGGTGCGGAAAATACCGCGCGGAAACGCTGCGTTGTATTTTCCGCAGCATGTCAATTCTTTGTGCGGATTCCGCAGCGTTTTACACCTGTTCCTCAATAGGAATCCGCAGGTGAAATCCGCACAAAAAACACTGGAAATCCGCGGAAAATCCGCAGGTAAAACACAGTGCCTTTTACCCGCAGATTTTTCAAAAATGGTGCGGAAATATCTCACACGAATCCGCAACGTGGGCACATAGCCTTAGGGTTAGGGTTGGAATTAGGGTTGTGGTTAGGGTTAGGGGTGTGTTGGGGTTAGTGTTGTGGTTAGGGGTGTGTTGGGGTTAGGGTTGTGATTAGGATTATGGCTACAGTTGGGATTAGGGTTAGGGGTGTGTTGGGGTTAGTGTTGGAGTTAGAATTGAGGGGTTACCACTGTTTAGGCACATCAGGGGTCTCCAAACGCAACATGGCGCCACCATTGATTCCAGCCAATCTCGTATTCAAAAAGTCAAATGGTGCTCCCTCACTTCCGAGCCCTGACGTGTGCCCAAACAGTGGTTTACCCCCACATATGGGGTACCAGCATACTCAGGACAAACTGCGCAACAATTACTCGGGTCCAATTTCTCCTGTTACCCTTGTGAATCTAAAAAAATGCTTGCTAAAACATAATTTTTGAGGAAAGAAAAATGATTTTTTATTTTCACGGCTCTGCGTTGTAAACGTCTGTGAAGCACTTGGGGGCTCAAAGTGCTCACCACATATCTAGATAAGTTCCTTGGGGGGTCTAGTTTCTAAAATGGGGTCACTTGTGGGGGGTTTCTACTGTTTAGGCACACCAGGGGCTCTGCAAACGCAACGTGACACCCGCAGACCATTCCATCAAAGTCTGCATTTCAAAAGTCACTACTTCCCTTCTGAGCCCCGACGTGTGCCCAAACAGTGGTTTACCCCCACATATGGGGTATCAGCGTACTCAGGAGAAACTGGACAACAACTTTTGGGGTCAAATTTCTCCTGTAACCCTTGGGAAAATAAAAAATTCTGGGCTAAATAATTATTTTTGAGGAAAGAAAACGTATTTATTATTTTCACGGCTCTGCATTATAAACTTCTATGAAGCACTTGGGGGTTCAAAGTGCTCACCACACATCTAGATAAGTTCCTTTCAGGGTCTAGTTTCCAAAATGGGGTCACTTGTGGGGGGTTTCTACTGTTTAGGCACATCAGGGGCTCTGCAAACGCAACGTGACGCCCGCAGAGCATTCCATCAAAGTCTGCATTTCAAAACGTCACTACTTCAATTCCAAGCCCCGGCATGTGCCCAAACAGTAGTTTACCCCCACATATGGGGTATCACCGTACTCAGGAGAAACTGGACAACAAATATAGGGGTCAAATTTCTCCTGTTACCCTTGGGAAAATTAAAAAATTCTGGGCTAAATAATTATTTTTGAGGAAAGAAAACGTATTTATTATTTTCACGGCTCTGCATTATAAACTTCTATGAAGCACTTGGGGGTTCAAAGTGCTCACCACACATCTAGATAAGTTCCTTTGGGGGTCTAGTTTCCAAAATGGGGTCACTTGTGGGGGGTTTCTACTGTTAAGCCACATCAGGGGCTCTGCAAACGCAACGTGACGCCCACAGAGCATTCCATCAAAGTCTGCATTTCAAAACGTCACTACTTCACTTCCGAGCCCCGGCATGTGCCCAAACAGTGATTTACCCCCACATATGGGGTATCAGCGTACTCAGGAGAAACTGGACAACAACTTTTGGGGTCAAATTTCTCCTGTTACCCTTGGGAAAATAAAAAATTGCAGGCTAAAAGATCATTTTTGAGAAAATAATTTTTTTTTTTATTTTCATGGCTCTGCGTTATAAACTTCTGTGAAGCACTTGGGGGTTCAAAGTCCTCACCACACATCTAGATTAGTTCCTTTGGGGGTCTAGTTTCTAAAATGGTGTCATTTCTGGGGGATCTCCAATGTTTAGGCACACAGGGGCTCTCCAAACGTGACATGGTGTCCGCTAATGATTGGAGCTAATTTTCCATTTAAAGAGCCAAATGGCGTGCCATCCCTTCCGAGCCCTGCCGTGCGCCCAAACAGTGGTTTACCCCCACATATGGGGTATCAGCGTACTCAGGACAAACTGGACAACAATATTTGGGGTCCAATTTCTCCTATTATCCTTGGCAAAATAGGAAATTCCAGGCTAAAAAATCATTTTTGAGGAAAGAAAAATTATTTTTTATTTTCATGGCTCTGCGTTATAAACTTCTGTGAAGCACCTGGGGGTTTAAAGTGCTCAATATGCATCTAGATAAGTTCCTTGGCGGGTCTAGTTTTCAAAATGGGGTCACTTGTGCGGGAGTTCCAATGTTTAGGCACACAGGGGCTCTCCAAACGCGACATGGTGTCCGCTAACAATTGGAGCTAATTTTCCATTCAAAAAGTCAAATGGCGCGCCTTCTCTTCCGAGCCCTGCCGAGTGCCCAAACAGTGGTTTACCCCCACATATGAGGTATCGGCGTACTCGGGAGAAATTGCCCAACAAATTTTATGATCCATTTTATCCTACTGCCCATGTGAAAATGAAAAAATTGAGGCGAAAAGAATTTTTTTGTGAAAAAAAATTACTTTTTCATTTTTACAGATCAATTTGTGAAGCACCTGAGGGTTTAAAGTGCTCACTAGGCATCTAAATTAGTTCCTTGGGGGGTCTAGTTTCCAAAATGGGGTCACTTGTGGGGGAGCGCCAATGTTTAGGCACACAGGAGCTATCCAAACGCGACATGGTGTCCGCTAACGATGGAAATAATTTTTCATTCAAAAAGTCAAATGGCGCTCCTTCCCTTCCGAGCCTTACCATGTGCCCAAACAGTGGTTTACCTCCACATGTGAGGTATTGGTGTACTCAGGAGAAATTGCCCAACACATTTTAGGATCCATTTTATCCTGTTGCCCATGTGAAAATGAAAAAATTGAGGCTAAAAGAATTTTTTTGTGAAAAAAAAGTACTTTTTCATTTTTACGGATCAATTTGTGAAGCACCTGGGGGTTCAAAGTGCTCACTATGCATCTAGATAAGTTCCTTGGGGCGTCTAGTTTCCAAAATGGGGTCACTTGTGGGGGAGCTCCAATTTTTAGGCACACGGGGGCTCTCCAAACGTGACATGGTGTCCGCTAAAGAGTGGAGCCAATTTTTGATTCAAAAAGTCAAATGGCGCTCCTTCCCTTCCAAGCCCTGCCGTGCGCCAAAACAGTGGTTTACCCCCACATATGAGGTATCAGCGTACTCAGGACAAATTGGACAACAACTTTCGTGGTTCAGTTTCTCCTTTTACCATTGGGAAAATAAAAAAATTGTTGCTAAAAGATAATTTTTGTGACTAAAAAGTTAAATGTTCATTTTTTCCTTCCATGTTGCTTCTGCTGCTGTGAAGCACCTGAAGGGTTAATAAACTTCTTGAATGTGGTTTTGAGTACCTTGAGGGGTGCAGTTTTTAGAATGGTGTCACTTTTGGGTATTTTCAGCCATATAGACCCCTCAAACTGACTTCAAATGTGAGGTGGTCCCTAAAAAAAATGGTTTTGTAAATTTCGTTGTAAAAATGACAAATCGCTGGTCGAATTTTAACCCTTATAACTTCCTAACAAAAAAAAATTTTGTTTCCAAAATTGTGCTGATGTAAAGTAAACATGTGGGAAATGTTATTTATTAACTATTTTGTGTCACATATCTCTCTGGTTTAACAGAATAAAAATTCAAAATGTGAAAATTGCGAAATTTTCAAAATTTTCGCTAAATTTCCGTGTTTATCACAAATAAATGCAGAATTTATTGACCTAAATTTACCACTAACATGAAGCCCAATATGTCACGAAAAAACAATCTCAGAACCGCTAGGATCCGTTGAAGCGTTCCTGAGTTATTACCTCATAAAGGGACACTGGTCAGAATTGCAAAAAACGGCAAGGTCTTTAAGGTCAAAATAGGCTGGGTCTTGAAGGGGTTAAAAGCTATTAAAAACTTGTGTGCTTCTTTCTTTCATTAAAATACTTTACTCTTAATGTGTGTGTGTATTTTGAACCCTTTCCTACTATTGGATTAATAATGGATAGGTGTCTTATTGACACCTTACAATAGCAAGGTGACATTAACCCCTTATTACCCCATATGCCAATGCCAAAGGCAGTGGGGAGAGGCTAAGTGCCATAATAAGTGCACCTTACAGATGTTTTTAACCACGGGGCCAATAACAATATCCCTCTCTATACTATTAATATCTGCCCTCAGTCACTGGCTTTTCCCTCTCTGGCGGAGAAAATTGTGCCGGAGCCCACGACAGTTTTTTCCGTGAATTAACCCTTTAATTTAACACCTACAGCTCCCAAATTTTACAAACAAACACTACCAACATTATTAGTGAGGAATATGTAAAAATATAACGGATATGAAATGGTTTACTGTATGTAAACCATGTCGGGTTCGATAATGATTTAGCAAAAGCCGACAATTGAATTACCAGCTTTTCTGCTATCTAGCTCTGTATTAAATATATATATATATATATATATATATATATATATATATATATATATATTTTATATATATATATATATATTAAATATATATATATATATATAGTACAGACCAAACGTTTGGACACACCTCATTTAAAGATTTTTCTGTATTTTCATGACCATGAAAATTGTAAATTCACACTGAAGGCATCAAAACTATGAATTAACACATGTGGAATTATATACTTAACAAAAAAGTGTGAAACAGCTGAAAATATGTCTTATATTCGAGGTTTTTCAAAGTAGCCACTTTTTGCTTTGATGACTGCTTTGTCAAGGTAAGGAGACTTATTCGCCATGCAATGCTCCTCTGGGAAATTAAATATGCAAATTGCCTCTTCTGAGAAAAAGAGGACTTAAACACTATAGCGCCACCTGTTGGAAGTAGCGATCCTACAAGTCACAATCAACACTTTAACGAGTCGTGCAATATGACTTAGGATAAATGCCAAATCGGTATCTCAATTCGCAGACACGGTGTTTCGGGCTGTTGGCCCTCGTCAGTGCGAAGCATGAGAACTGACCTAGCCAAATCAGGAGGAGCTGCAAGCAAGAAAGGTGAGTATGGCATTTTTTTTTTTATTGCAGCAGCAGCAGCAATGGCACAGCTTTCTATGGTACATCAATGGGGCAATAATGAACGGTGCAGAGCACTATATGGCACAGCTATGGGACAATAATGAACAGTGCAGTGCACTATATGGCACAGCTATGGGGCAATAATGAACAGTGCAGAGCACTATATGGCACAGCTATGGGACAAAAATGAGCGGTGCAGAGCACTATATGGCACAGCTATGGGGCAATAATGAACGGTGTAGAGCACTATATGGCACAGCTATGGGGCAATAATGAACGGTGCAGAGCACTATATGGCACAGCTATGGGGCAATAATGAACGGTGCAGAGCACTATATGGCAGCAAAGCTATGGGGCAAAAATGAACGGTGCTGAGCACTATATGGCACAGCTATGGGACATTAATGAACGGTGCAGTGCACTATATGGCACAGCTATGGGGCAAGAATGAACGGTGCAGAGCACTATATGGCACAGCTATGGGGCAATAATGAATGGTGCAAAGCACTATATGGCACAGCTATGGGAGAATAATGAACGGTGCAGAGCACTATATGGCACGGCTATGGGGCAATAATGAACGGTGCCGAGCACTATATGGCACAGCTACGGGACAAAAATGAACGGTGCAGAGCACTATATGGCACAGCTATGGGACAAAAATGAACGGTGCAGAGCACTCTATGGCACAGCTATGGGACAAAAATGAACGGTGCAAAGCACTATATGGCACAGCTATGGGACAAAAATGAATGGTGCAGAGCACTATATGGCACAGCTATGGGACAAAAATGAACGGTGCACAGCACTATATGGCACAGCTATGGGGCAAGAATGAACGGTGCAGAGCACTATATGGCACAGCTATGGGACAATAATGAACGGTGCAGAGCACTATATGGCACAGCTATGGGACAATAATGAACGGTGCAGAGCACTATATGGCACAGCTATCGGACAAAAATGAATGGTGCAGAGCACTATATGGCTGTTATGATCAGGTGACCTTGAAGCAGCATGAAATGACCTTCGCTGGAGCAGTGGTAACTTTACTGACCACAAACCGTGATCTTATCACCGCAACTAGAAGTAGCCGT
This sequence comes from Ranitomeya imitator, assembly GCF_032444005.1. Lineage (NCBI taxonomy): Eukaryota > Metazoa > Chordata > Amphibia > Anura > Dendrobatidae > Ranitomeya > Ranitomeya imitator. The sequence continues at coordinate 412,655,587 of NC_091286.1, read as the reverse complement.
GGGATGTGCCTAACCAGACCTAGACACCTCGGCACAGCCTAAGGATTAAATATCCCTAAAGATGGAAATAGGAAAACTCTCTTGCCTCAGAGCAGACCCCCAGAGGATAGGTAGCCCCCCACAAATAATGACTGTGAGTAGGAGAGGAAAAGACACACGCAGACATAAAACAGGGATAAGCAAAGGAGGCCACTTCTACCTAGATAGGAAAGGATAGTACAGGATACTATGGGGTCAGCATAAAACACTACAGAAAAATACAAAAACTCCACCACCTAACTAAAGATGTGGAGAGTATATCTGCGACTCCAGCGAGTCCAACTAGACTGAGAAAAACATCAGGCACAGTCTAGCAGGAACAAAATAGAAACAAGATAAGCACAGAAAATAAACACACAGCAGTGTGTCTAAAAAAATGAAGCAAACACTTATCTTAGCTGAATTGGCAGCAATCAGGAGAGGCCAGGCAGAGGACCAACACTTCCAAAGGAACATTGACTACTGGCAAGGACTAATGAGTCCTGCACAGCTAAATACCCCAGTCAGAATTGCAATTAGCAGAAACACCTGTCCAAGACTGCTGCTCAGGAATAACTGCATTACCATCAACAACCACCGGAGGGAGCCCAAGAGCAGAATTCACAACAATGGCAGAGCTATGGGACAAAAATGAACGGTGCAGAGCACTATATGGCACAGCTATGGGACAAAAATGAGCGGTGCAGAGCACTATATGGCACAGCTATGGGGCAATAATGAACGGTGCAGAGCACTATATGGCACAGCTATGGGACAAAAATGAACGGTGCAGAGCTGTTGTGAATTCCGCTCTTGGGCTCCCTCCGGTGGTTGTAAGTGGCACTTTTGTGAGTTCTGCTCTTGGGCTCCCTCCGGTGGTTTTAAGTGGAATGGCTGCTCCTTGGATTTAGCAGTCAGCAGCTGCTTCCACTGATTGTCTTTCTGCTCGGCTATTTAGCCTGGCTCTTTCCTTCAGTTTGTGCCACTTGTCAATGGTTCCTGGTTGGATTCACATCTCTTTGGATTTCCCTGTTATCCTGACCAGTTCAGCAAAGTTAAGTCCTTGCTTGCTCTTTTCTGTCCACAGGTTGTGGACTTATCCGTTCTGTGCTTTCTATGTTTGTCCAGCTTGTCAGTATGAATTAATTCAGTGAAGCTGGAAGCTCTGGGAAGCAGATTTGCACTCCAAACCTTTAATCAGGTGTGGAGATATTTGTAAACTCTGTGTGGATTTTTTTGTAGTGTTTTATACTGACCGCACAGTATTCCATCCTGTCCTATTTATCTAGCTAGACTGGCCTCATGTGCTCATCCTGGTTTCATTCTGTGTATGTCTTTTCCCTCTCCGCTCACAGTCATTACTTGTGGGGGGCTATCTATCCTTTGGGGATTTTCTCTGAGGCAAGATAGTTTTCCTGTTTCTATCTTTAGGGGTAGTTAGATCTTAGGCTGTGACGAGGTGCCTAGGGAGTGTCAGGAGCATCCCACGGCTACTTCTAGTGTTGTGTTGAGCTTAGGGACTGCGGTCAGTACAGGTACCACTTCCTTCAGAGCTCGTCCCATGTTGCTCCTAAACCACCAGATCATAACACAGAGCACTATATGGCACAGCTATGGGACAAAAATGAATGGTGCAGAGCACTATATGGCACAGCTATGGGACAAATATGAGCGGTGCAGAGCACTATATGGCACAGCTATGGGACAATAATGAACGGTGCAGAGCACTATATGGCACAGCTATGGGACAAAAATGAACGGTGCAGAGCACTATTTGGCACAGCTATGGGGCAATAATGAGTGGTGCAGAGCACTATATGGCACAGCTATGGGACAATAATGAACGGTGCAGAGCACTATATGGCACAGCTATGGGACAATAATGAACGGTGCAGAGCACTATATGGCACAGCTATGGCACAAAAATGAACGATGCATATCACTATATGGCACAGCTATGGGGCAATAATGAGCAGTGCAGAGCACTATGTGGCACAGCTATGGGACAAAAATGTACGGTGCAGAGCACTATATGGCACAGCTATGGGGCAATAATGAGCGGTGCAGAGCACTATATGGCACAGCTATGGGGCAATAATGAATGGTGCAGAGCACTATATGGCACAGCTATGGGGCAACAATGAATGGTACAGAACACTATATGGCACAGCTATGGGGCAATAATGAACGGTGCAGAGCACTATATGGCACAGCTATGGGGCAATAATGAACGGTGCAGAGCACTATATGGCACAGCTATGGGGCAATAATGAACGGTGCAGAGCACTATATGGAACATCTATGGGACAATAATGAACGGTGCAGAGCATTGTATATGGGGCACAGCTTTATATGGAGCATCTATGGGGCAATATTGAACTGTATGGAGCATTATATGGGGCTCCTGATTTAATATGGATATTCAAAAACACTTAACCTACTGATGTCTCAATTAATTTTACTTTTATTGGTATCTATTTTTATTTTTGACATTAACCGGTAGCTGCTGCATTTTCCACCCTAGGCTTATACTCGAGTCAATAAGTTTTCCCAGTTTTTTGTGGCAAAATTAGGGGGGTCGGCTTATACTCGGGTCGGCTTATATTCGAATATATACGGTAAATAAAAATGTTTGTTCAAAATCTTAAATCTACGAAAGTTCTTCCCCCATTGCTTTGAAATGTTGACACAACATTGCATTTGAATACGAGTGTGTTTTTATATACCTATAATATAGATGGCAGACCTGTGACAGGTAAAAACATGCTTTTTTGAACAGCCCCATAGACGGAAAATGCTAAATGTTATCCTTGAACATTAGTATCCAACACAGTTACAGGAAACGATGGATATCCTTTATACAGAAGAAGATCAGCAGAAGATGGCGGTAAATTAGCAACCATACAAATGTGAAACGGTGACATCAAAGTAGATGACCAGTGGATTGTTCCATATTCGCCTTTGATATAAAAAAACATACAAAGCGCACATAAACGTGGAATACTATAACTCAGTTAAATCAATCAAATACATTTGTAAGTATGTGAATAAAGGCCACAACTTGTCAGTTTTTGGCATGAAACCACACAGTATCAGGCTGGAAGATACATAGCAGTACATCTAAAAAATGGACAACGCATTTAATTCACAGCTGCAAATGTGCAACAAATAACCATGAATCCACCGGCTACAAGGTTAACTGCTTTCTTCACATTATGTCGAAAGGACGCGTTTGCGAAAGCATTGCTGTATTCGAAAGTGCCTACGTTTTACACATGGGATGCGAGTAGAAAATCATTTCAACAATGCAAACGAGGAGAGGCAGTAGATGGACAAACTGGCATATTAAAAAAAACTACACTCGGCAGTCTGTACCCCGTGCATCCTAATCAAGATGAATGCTTTTTTCTTTGCATGCTTCCAACGTCTTTCCAGCAATTGAGAATTATCAATGGCATTAAACATGCCACTTTCCGCAGTGCATGTCAAGATCTGAATTTATTGGAGCGTAACCAACACTGGGATGTATGCATTAATGACAAATGCAACACGTCACATCCAAATCAAATTTGTGCACTGTTTGCAATCTTATTGACTGCCTACTCTCCTTCATCTCCAACAAAGTTATGGGAGAAATATAAATCACACATGGCTGAAGATATTTTCCATCGAATACACAAGGAAAATTCAAATATGAACACGGACTTCACAGTAGAAATCTACAACGAAGAGTTGATAATGATTAAAAATTTGTGCTTATAAATTGCAAAAAAAGTTTTCAATCAATTGGGAATGCCATCACTGAATCGATCTGCTGCTGCTACGTTCGATGTAGAATTGCATTGTGAACAAAATTACAACACGAGTGATCTTTTGTCGTATATTCCTAAGCTAACGCTTGAGCAAAAAGGCTTTTAAGATCAAATAATGCAAAATGTCGATAACTGGGTTGGAGAAATCTTCTTCTTAGATGCGCCAGGTGTAACTGGTATAACGTTCCTAACTAAATGGATTCAGGCAGCGATTTGATCCCAAAATGACATAGCCTTAGCTCTTGCGTCGTACGGAATACCTGCGACATTGCTACCAGGTGGAAGAACTACTCATTCCGCTTTGAAATTGCCATTGAACATACAATTCATTGAAACTTCCACGTGAAACATTTCCAAAGCATCCAGCATGGGAAAAGTATTGCAGAAATGCAAACTTATTGCTTGGGATGACTGCACAATGGCACATAAAAAATCGCTTGAGGCTCTTGATCAATCATTGCAAGATTTTCCGGGATACATCAGACCATTTGGGAATGCAATTAATATTGCTTGCAGGAGATTTCAGACAAAAACTACCTGTATTTCCTCGATCGACTCCAGTGGACGAAATAAATGCTTGCCTGAAATACTCTACTTGTGGCGACACGTAAAGATGTTAAAATTAACTACAAATATGCATGCCCAACTGCAAAACGACCAATCAGCTGACATATTCTCTCATCAATTACTGGAAATTAGTAAGGATAGGTGCCGATTGATCTGACCTCAGGACAAATTTTATTGCCTCATAACTTCTGCAATTTAGTGGCGTCAAAACAAGAATTGATTGAAAAAGTATTTCCCAATATTCAAACCAATTATAAGAATCGTGATTTGCTGAGTGAACGAGCTGTTCTTGCGGCCAAGAAAAAAGACGTCTACGAACTCTACTATATTATTCAGTCTAGCATTCAAAGCGAGGCAGTCACATACAAGTCCGTCGACACTGTTGTGGAAGCAGATGAAGCGGTTAATTATCCAACAGAATTTTTTAATTCACTCGATCTGCCAGGGATGCCACCGCACATACTGCAACTGAAAATCGGTGTGCCAATTGTCACGTCGTGATATATCAACCAGCCAAAGCTTTGCAACGACACACATCTTGCAGTAAAGAAAATGAATGAGCAACGTCGTAGAAGCAACAATCTTGACAGGAACTTTCAAAGGTGAAGATGTCCTTATTCCTCGCATTCTTATGATTCCAACGGATATGCCATTCAACTTAAAAGATTGCAATTCCCAATTCGATTGGCATTTGAAATCACCATCAGCAAAGTTAAGGGCCAATCTTTAGAATTGTGTGGATTAGATCTAGAGTCGGATTGCTTCTCACATGGACAATTATACGTTGCGTGTTCTAGAGTCGGCAAACTAGACAATCTCTATATCTACACAGACAATGGAACAACAAAAAATATTGTATACCCATAAGCATTGTACAATTAAAGGGACTCTGTCACCTGAATTTGGAGGGAACAATTTTCAGCCATAGAGGCGGGGTAGTCGGGTGTTTGATTCACCCTTTCCTTACCCGCTGGCTGCATGCTGGCTGCAATATTGGATTGAAGATCATTCTCTGTCCTCCATAGTACACGCCTGCGCAAGGCAAGATTGCACCTTGTGCAGGCATGTACTACGGAGGATAGAGAATGAACTTCAATCCAATATTGCAGCCAGCATGCAGCCAGCGGGTAAGGAAAGGGTGAATCAAACACCCGACTACGCCGCCTCTATGGCTGAAAATTGTTCCCTCCAAATTCAGGTGACAGAGTCCCTTTAAACATATTAGAAACTTGCGTTTTCTCTTTTCTTTTTTTTTTCCATTTAACCAGACTGAGCCACAGCAACGCATGGCCGGGTACAGCTAGTCTTTAATAAATAACACTCTTTCATTTCTATGCTGCATTTCATTCCATACGTGTCACACTATCATCACACAGAGACATGGAAAAGGACACACAGATGTCACACGGATGTTACATACATACACACGGATGGCGCACATACACGAATGATGGATCTCACTAGTACTGTTAATTCCAGTGAATGAGGCCTTTACACAGGGGTCCTCTTCTGTCTCTGTCTGCCCCTGCTACAATCCTTACAATTTTTCGCTGATATAATTGTGCATACCTGATTTTCAAAATTTGGCCTGGTCATTAACTGACTTACCAGTCTGTCCTACAGGCCTAATGTTGACATGCTGTAAAAATTAATGATGATCCGATGTGAGGACTCCACATTATCTCACAACTGTGCAGTACTTAAAATCTAACACCAGATGGTGCAAAAGAACCTTGAAGACTCCCCTAACAGCCTACTATACCAAGACTTGAGTAACACACTTTAGATTTCATGCAGACTTTTCTAATCTATTTATTTCTTTTTCAGGTAGAATCGAGTGACTATTCTGGTTTGTGTTTACTGTGCCAGTCAGTGCCAGGGGCGCAGTTCCTGCTGTCGCTCCATATACTCAGAGCAGTGACTGAACCTGTCCCATCACCACTTCTGTGACTGACACCTGAATGCTACCAGGAGGAATAAAGCTCATGTTCTCCTGGCAGCTTTCGAATAAGTACTGGTTATTAACCTATGAAAACAGAGAACAAGGCTAACAAGCCAAGAAGAACGACCAAACAAGCCCATATAATATATAAAAATGAAAATTCTTTATTAATAAATATTGACACAGACAAATGGCTATCAGGATGAGGGACAGTATGCAAAACAAGTGACCCAAAAATAGCAATGGTAAAAAACGAAACGGTGTGCGCACATACCAGAAATACCCCGCATATAATATTAAATACATAATAGACTCCCCGTCAACTCATCATGGTATAGGAAAAGTTACCTAGAAAAAATTACGTTGCTAAAGGCATAGTGAGAAATACTCCAAAAATTGAGAGCAATAGCAAATACCAGACCTAAAATTAGGCTATAGATGAAGAGATACCATATAGACTATACCTTGTTTCAACTGGCAACAAATGCAGGGACTCCGGGGATGTGCGCACACACCCCAATGCACGTTTCGGATGTTATCCTTCCTCAGTCTATTATGTATTAAATATTATATGCGGGGTATTTCTGGTATGTGCGCACACCGTTTCGTTTTTTACCATTGCTATTTTTGGGTCACTTGTTTTGCATACTGTCCCTCATCCTGATAGCCATTTGTCTGTGTCACTATTTATTAATAAAGAATTTTCATTTTTATATATTATATGGGCTTGTTTGGTCGTTCTTTTTGGCTTGTTAGCCTTGTTCTCTGTTTTCATATTTCATTAGCGACTAGCCCTTACTGTGTAGTCCGTTGTGTGCAGCTGGCTATCCATTATGGTTGACCTTTTTTAAATACTTATATATCTATATGACGTCATGCCGACTGCTTTTGCAAGTATTTTCCTCTATTATGGTTATTAACCTGCAGATTGACCCAATATCACCAATACTTGCAAGTTATTGGCATTTTTTCTGGCGATAGGTTCTCTTCAGTATTAAAGTTTATGTATGTGTTTTATTCCTGGCTAGATGTCTTCTGGGTAGATTCTTCGAAAGTGTGTCCATTCATTAACATACACACACACACACACACAAACACATATTGTATGTACAGTTAGGGCCAGAAATATTTGGACAGTGACACAATTTTCGCGAGTTGGGCTCTGCATGCCACCACATTAGATTTGAAATGAAACCTCTACAACAGAATTCAACTGCAGATTGTAACGTTTAATTTGAAGGGTTGAACAAAAATATCTGATAGAAAATGTAGGAATTGTACACATTTCTTTACAAACACTCCAGATTTTAGGAGGTCAAAAGTAATTGGACAAATAAACATAACCCAAACAAAATATTTTTATTTTCAATATTTTGTTGCAAATCCTTTGGAGGCAATCACTGCCTTAAGTCTGGAACCCATGGACATCACCAAACGCTGGGTTTCCTCCTTCTTAATGCTTTGCCAGGCCTTTACAGCCGCAGCCTTCAGGTCTTGCTTGTTTGTGGGTCTTTCCGTCTTAAGTCTGGATTTGAGCAAGTGAAATGCATGCTCAATTTGGTTTAGATCTGGAGATTGACTTGGCCATTGCAGAATTTTCCACTTTTTGGCACTCATGAACTCCTGGGTAGCTTTGGATGTATGCTTGGGGTCATTGTCCATCTGTACTATGAAGCGCCGTCCAATCAACTTTGCAGCATTTGGCTGAATCTGGGCTGAAAGTATATCCCGGTACACTTCAGAATTCATCCGGCTACTCTTGTCTGTTCTTATGTCATCAATAAACACAAGTGACCCAGTGCCATTGAAAGCCATGCATGCCCATGCCATCACGTTGCCTCCACCATGTTTTACAGAAGATGTGGTGTGCCTTGAATCATGTGCCGTTCCCTTTCTTCTCCAAACTTTTTTCTTCCCATCATTCTGGTACAGGTTGATCTTTGTCTCATCTGTCCATAGAATACTTTTCCAGAACTGAGCTGGCTTCTTAAGGTGTTTTTCTGCAAATTTAACTCTGGCCTGTCTATTTTTGGTATTGATGAATGGTTTGCATCTAGATGTGAACCCTTTGTATTTACTGTCATGGAGTCTTCTCTTTACTGTTGACTTAGAGACAGATACACCTACTTCACTGAGAGTGTTCTGGACTTCAGTTGATGTTGTGAACGGGTTCTTCTTCACCAAATTAAGTATGCGGCGATCATCCACCACTGTTGTCATCCGTGGACGCCCAGGCCTTTTTGAGTTCCCAAGCTCACCAGTCAATTCCTTTTTTCTCAGAATGTACCCAACTGTTGATTTTGCTACTCCAAGCATGTCTGCTATCTCTCTGATGGATTTTTTCTTTTTTTTCAGCCTCAGGATGTTCTGCTTCACCTCAATTGAGAGTTCCTTTGACCGCATGTTGTCTGCTCACAGCAACAGCTTCCAAATGCAAAACCACACACCTGGAATCCACCCCTGACCTTTTAACTACTTCATTGCTTACAGGTTAACGAGGGAGACGCCTTCAGAGTTAATTGCAGCCCTTAGAGTCCATTGTCCAATTACTTTTGGTCCCTTGAAAAAGAGGACGCTATGCATTACAGAGCTATGATTCCTAAACCCTTTCTCCGATTTGGATGTGGAAACTATCATATTGCAGCTGGGAGTGTGCACTTTTAGCCCATATCTACTATATAAAGCTGAATGTGTGTGTGTGTGTGTGTATGTGTGTATGTCCGGGATTGGCATCTGCACCGTCGCAGCTACAGCCACAAAATTTTGCACAGTCACACGTCTGCACCCCAAGAGCGTCATAGGCTATGTTGTGAGGCGAAATTTTAACCCCTCGCGTTCCAATTCACCAAACAATTTTGCCCCTATCTACATAATGGGGAAAAAAGTGAAAGGAAAAGTGTTGGAGGCGTCGCAGCTACAGCTACAAAATTTTGCACAGTCACACGTCTGGACCCTGAGAGCGTCATAGGCTATGTTGTGAGGTGAAATTTTAACCCCGCGCTTTCCAATTCACCGAACAATTTTGCTCCTATCTACATAATGCGAAAAAATGAAAGGATAAGTGTAGGAGGCAAATTGACAGCTGCCAGATGTGAACAAGGGGGACTTAAAGAATGAGAGCGATGGCGCCAAAGAGTATATACCGTACAGTTGCTAAGGTGGGGCCCCGACATGGGATACTCACCACACACGGGGATATAAACACACACACAAAATGCGCCACACACTACCACGTGCTTGAACACATATACCACCCTCAGCACACATTTCACCACACATACACCAACCTCGCCACATAAAAGTCGAAACACAAAAGTCGCCACTCAAAACTCGCCACGCGCAGAACTCGCCACATGCAAAAACTAGGCTCTTGCAAAACTCGCCACAAGTGCAAAACTCACCTCATGGAAAACTCGCCACACGCAAAACTTGCACACGCACAAAATTGCCTCATGCACAAAAGTTGCAACACATGCAAAAGTTGCCTCACACAAAACTTTCACATACTCAAAAGGCACCACACATAAAACTCGCCATGCGCAAAACTCGCCATGCGCAAAACTTGCTGCACACAACTTGCTACACTAACCTGTCACATGCAACTCGACACACAAAAAGTTGCTACATGCATGTTGCCACACAAAACTCATCTCACAAAAGTCGCTACATGCATGTCGCCACACGCAACTCAACACACACAACTTGACAAACGAAACTCGCCCTAAAACACACACAAGTCTGGTATTATCCTTCAAAAATAAAAATCTGATTAATAAGCAGACAAACTACAACAAATGTACCATATAGGAAATACGGCAGCTGTCAGTCACATGACCTGTCTATTATGGGTATGTGTGAGCTAATATATACTGCCAGGGGAAGGGCTTCCTGTTGGCTGGGGTTTTATCAGGCTGCCAATTTAGCTTACAAATACTGAGGTAAAAATACTGACCAAATAACGTGTGAACGAGGTCCAATACAGGAGGAAATGACATACAGATATATACTATGTACAGGGGAGATGACACACAGGTATATACTATATACTATATACAGGAGGAAATGACACACAGATATATACTATATACAGGAGAGATGACACAAAGGTATATACTATATAAAGGAGGAGATGACATACAGGTACATATATATCCAGGAGGAGATGACATACAGGTATATACTATATACAGGAGGAGATGACACACAGGTATATACTATATACAGGAGCAGATGACCTACAGGTATATACTATATACAGGAGGAGATGACATACAGGTATATGCTATATATAGAAGATGACATGCAGGTATATACTATATACAGGAGGAGATGACACACAGATATATACTATATACAGGGGAGATGACACACAGGTATATACTATATACAGGAGGAGATGACATACAGGTATATACTATATATAGAAGGAGATGACATTCAGGTATATACTATATATAGGGGAGATGACACACAGCAGGTATATACTATATGCAGGGGAGATGACATACAGGTATATACTATATACAGGAGATGACATACAGATGTATACTATATATAAGGGAGATGACAAACATGTATATACTGAGGTGATGAGGTGAAAATGAGAGGTGTGAGGTGAAAATGAAAAGGTGTGAGTGCAAAATGAGAGGAGTGAGGAAAAATAGTGGAGTGATCAGAAAATGACAGATGTGAGGTTGAAATGACAAGTGTTAGGGGGGAATGAGAGGAGTGAGGGAGAAAATGAGAGGTGTGAGGGGGAAAATGAAAGATGTGATTGGGAAAATGAGAGGCGTGATGGGAAAATAAGACAAGTGAGGTGCTATAACTAACCACAGACATTTACTATGCCCAGGCAACGCCGGGCTCTTCAGCTAGTTATATATATAATTGTATTTCTGAACATGTTTTTGTAAACAGCTAAAATAACAAAACTTGTGTCACTGTCCAAATATTTCTGGCCCTAACTGTATGTAACTAATTACAGTCCCTTCTCTTTTGCTTCTTGGAAGAGCTGCCTTTCAATGTCATCTGTGAGGGCGACATGGAAAACTGGATGGAATCTATAATAGGATGAACAAAATAATCTTCCATATAACACTATGATTTTAAGAAAATGATGTCACTTTGACCATGAAGGCATCATAAACATTGAAACACAATCGCAAAGAATATTTTCAGCTTTTAAGACATCATCAACATCATTTTTAATTTCCGTAATAATATCAACATTGATAGTATCATCATGAATATCATTCTCAACAATATTATTGACATTATCATTACTAACATAATTTCCTTATTAGCAAAAATTATATCAACAACATAAATACATACTGTGAGGCAGTGACCGGTGTCATATGTGAGGGTCGCTATGTGTCCCCCAGGATGCACTCAGAAGCGTATTAGATCCGCTTGAGTGCCTTGTATTCACAGCAGAGTGCCTGTGTGTCAGAAGGCAGAATAAAAGTAAGTTGAACCTGGTCAAGCTATTTGACCAAGAAATTGTTCAAGAAAACCGGTTTGGGCTTTTATTTTTGAAACAGACTGCAGGAAGGTAGTGGGGTCGGTCCGTTTCTTCCAGCCTGGATCTTACAAGTGGCCCATGGCCACAGAGTCTGGCAGAGAGTAGAAAAAAAACCTTCAGGAGTGTTTGGGTGTGTCAGTGTTGGTCTTGGAAGCAGACCAAGCAGGAGACTTGTACAGAGCTCTTTATGTGGGGAGCAACACGGGGCCAAACAGAGTCTAAAGCCTGACATTCCAGCATACACGGTGGTGTAGTTCATTCACGGCAACTGGACTGTCTTCATTTATTCCCAGCTGCGTACCGGAGAACTCGTTTACTTTCTGCTTGTGAGTATGCTATACAATAAATGAGACTTTATTTTGAACCTTTGCCTGGGTCCCTGCCTTCTCACTGCACAGCAAGGACACTGCACTACAATACACAGCATTGAGTAAGTGCAATTCTATATTCTTTTATCACAAAATAGGTATAAGCTATCAAGACTATCATACATCATAGAATCATAGAAAGTTAGAGTTGAAAGGGAGTAGAGATGAGCGAATTTGTTTGGAAAATGTTTGCCAATATCAAGGTCGGCATCAACTTTGCACATTCAGATTTGTGTTCGATTTCCAGAGTATTTTCCTCGCTCAAGTAAATCTACAAAAGGGAATAAGTGCAAATTACACATGAGATTATGCTGCAGCTCAGGTGCCACAAACGGCATCTGCCTGCAGAAGCTGTTTTTTTTTATTCAGTATGTGAAGGTATTCATTATGAAAACTAGGGGGCAGGTCAGTGAGGGAGCAGTGACCTGTCAGCAGTCTTCATTATGACTATATAATCAGAGCACCACATACATGAACCCCGCCTTAGGATACGATCATATCATTAACACAAAATTAAAAATAAAGATTAAGAAACAACAACAAGACAGATTTCATCAACCAAAGTATCATTTTATCCAGTATAATGGTGCCGACCTGACACTATGTGTAGGTTACTGTGCACAATCCTGCTGACAGAATTATCTTTAGCTTAAAAAGAGAACAAGGAGTCCTGAAAGCAATAATATGGTCCCCAAAGAGCTCTGATCTTAACATTATCGAGTCTGAGATTACATGAAGAGAAGTAAGTTTTTGCACAAGGCTACATCAATAGAAGATTTGTGGTAATTCTCCAAGATGTTTGGAAAAACCTCCCTGTTAAATTCTTTGAAAAACTAGGTGCATCTGTACCTAGAAGATTTGATGCTTTGATCCTGTTTTAAAAGGCAAAGGGTGGTCATAAATACTAATTTTACTTTTTTGTTTACTCACTTTGCATTTTGTTAATTTATAAACTTAAATTATTAACATTTCTATTTTTCAAAGCATTCTTACTTTGCAGCACCTTTTCCACACCTGTCTAAAAGTTTTACACAGCACTTTCTGTATATACCTTTTTTGAATCAGATAACTTTTTATTAACATTTTCCAAAAGAATCATGATACAGTTATCAAAATTCTGAACAAAACAGTTGTCTCCCTCTCCACCATTGTCCATTTATTGTGGTGGAGAAGACATACTGTAAATATACATTAGTCAATTTTAATAGTATATTAAAACAAATATAAGTAGCTATCTATAGCATTATCAGAGTGATTATCTTCAAGGAAGTAAAATCCAAAGCATAAAATGTAATTTGTCCCAGTGGAGACATACAAGTGCTTCTACTAAATTAGAATATCATCAAAAAGTTAATTTATTTCAGTTCTTCAATACAAAAAGTGAATCTCATATATGAGAAGAACTACTACTCCCAGCAATGGGGTACTGCTATGGGGACCAGGTTCGCGCCCAGCTACGCCAATCTCTATGTGGGTAGGTGGGAAGAGGAGAACATATACCCGGCTTCGCGCGGACCTGGTCCTCTGGTAACGTTTCATTGAAGACATTGTTTTTATTTGGTCTGGTGGTTTGGAAACTCTTAATACATTTTTAATGGATATTAATAAAAATGACTTCTTTTTAAATTTTACATCAACCACCAGTACTAAGGAAATCAATTTTTTAGATCTTAATATTTTTATTGAAAACTGTATAACCCATACACACACCTTTAGCAAACCAACAGACACGAATAGTTTTATCCCCCCTAGACAGTTGTCTTCTTTCAAGCTGGCTACTGAATGTCCCCAAGAGCCAGTTTATGAGAATTCATCGCAATTACCCCAGGACTTTAATGAAGAAATGAGGAATCCAGATCAACGAGGTAGTGAAAAAAACTTCTTTCTTTATTCACTTGGAAATATATTCAGTGGAGGATAAAAACATCAGCAATACAAAGGATAAAAAACGATATCAACGCGTTTCCTCATCCTACTGATACCCCAATACTGAGCCACTGTTGCCGTATGTGTCCCTATTACTGCCCCTGATACCACAATACTGAGCCGCTGCTGCCGTATGTGTCCCTATTGCTGCACCTGATACCCCAATACTCAGCCGCTGCTGCCGTATGTGTCCCTATTAGTGCCTCTGATACCCCAATACTGAGCCTCTGCTGTCGTATGTGTCCCTATTACTGCCCCTGATACCCCAATACTGAGCCTCTGCTGCCGTATGTGTCCCTATTACTCCACCTGATACCCCAATACTCAGCACCCGCTGCACCCAGGCAAGTGCCAGGGTCCTGAGCAGGCAGGGGGCCGACTCGCCATCGGGGACACTGGCATGCTATAGGGCCCCAGCACTTGCGATACTTACCTCTCCCGGTTCCAGCTCTGCAGCGTCTTCCATCCTCTGACTGTGACGTTCAGGTCAGAGGGTGCGATGACGTCACCAGTGCGCGCCCTCTGCCAGAGCAGTCTCAGCACAGAGAGCAGGAAGACGCCAACGGTGAGGAGTCCAGAGCAGAGCAGCGTCAAGCAACGAGAGGTGAGTATTTCATTTTTTAATATTTGGTGCAATATATGGGGACCATCAGAAGGGGCCCATATATGGAGCATTATATGGGGCTAATTCTATATGGAGTATCTTATGGAGCCAATAATATAGGGAGCATCTTCTGGAGCTAGTTCTATAGGGTGCATTATATGGGGCCAATTTAATATTGAGCAGTATATGGGGCCAATAATATGAAGCATCTTATGGGACTAATTATATATGGAGCATTTTATATGGCCAATTATATATGGAGCATTATATGGGGCCCATTATGCATGGAGCATCTTATGGGGCCAATTATTTTTGGAGCATTATATGGGACCCATTCTGTAAGGAGTATTATATGGGGCCCATTCTGTATGGAGCATCATATGGGGCCCATTCTGTATGGAGCAATATATGGGACTCAGTATACTGTATGGGGCCGATCATCTACTGTTTGGAGCATTATATGAGGCCATTATATATTGAGCAATAGATGGGGCCCATCATATACTGTATGGAGAATTATATGTGGCTCACTATACTGTATGGAGCATGATATGGGGTCAATTCCGTATGGAGCGATATGCATCTCATTCTGTATGGAGCACTCTGTGGTGCCCATTATACTGTATGGAGTATTATATGAGGCTCATTATTCTGTATGGAGCATAATATTGGGCTCATTATTCTGTTTGGAGCAATATGGGGCTCATTATTCTGTATAGAGGACTATATAGGGCCATTATACTGTATGGGGCAATATATGGGGCTCATTATTCTGTTTGGAGCAATATATGGGGCTCATTATTCTGTATAGAGGACTATACTGTCCGGTTTCTGAGCTAATGTAGAATGCACAATAGATATCACTCATATAATGTACGAAGTAAGTGAAATCTTTGGCATTGTACTATACCTACATTTCTCTGCCGTATCCGTGCATTATGAATTGTGGTATGTGTAAAAGGAGCACTCTGAGAGTCTTTTGCCCAGGGCCCATGGAAACCTGGAGCCGGCCGTGGTGGAGAGGCACACAATCCAAGCTGCTGGAGGTCCGGTGTGAAGTTTCCACAATCAGTGATGGTTTGGGGAGCCATGTCATCTGCTGGTATAGGTCAACTGTGTTTTATCAAGACCAAAATCAGCGCAGCTGTCTACCAGGAAATTTTAGAGCACTTCAAGCTTCCCTCTGTCGACAAGCTTTTTGGAGATGGAAATTTCATTCTCTAGCAGGACTTGGCATCTGTCCACACTGCCAAAGTACCAATACCTGGTTTAAAAACAACAGTATCTCTGTGCTTGATCGGTCAGCAAACTCACCTGACCTTGTCAAGAGGAAGATGAGCGACGCCAGCCCCAACAATGCAGATGAGCTGAAGGCTTCTATCAAAGCAACCTGGGCTTCCATAACACCTGATCGACTCCATGCCAACATTTCAGATTTTAAAATCATTTTTCAAGTTGGTGTTATAAAGTGTTCTAATTTACTGACATAATGACTTTTGGGTTTTCATTGACGGTAAGCCATAATCATCAACGTTAACAAACACTTGAAATAGATCACTCTGTTTGGAATGACTATATAATATATGAGTTTCACTTTTTGTATTGAAGAACCGAAATAAATGAACTTTTTGATGATATTCTAATTTAGTGAGAAGCACCTGTACTACACAGTACATAGTGGACTACAGACACTTGAAAGGTATACACTGGAGAATATTTGCTTTCTATTCCCCCGATGTGTAGAAAAATGAGATGCAGACATAGCCTCACAATCATAGCTTTGCACAACTTTTAATATTTAGTTCTACAGTAATAATCTGTTGTCTCAGCTTCAGTATATTTTGTACACAGAATAAAAAGAATGTGTCTTCTTAGTTTTTACTGCAGCGACATCACGATAACAGTCCAGCATTCTATACAATAAAGAGATGTAGATGTAGCGCTTCAATGATTACTTTTACATGTGCCACTGAGGAATATATAACAGCCCCATAGCACATAATAGGACCAGTCCAGACTTTGTCGTCATACAGGGTGCTCTATTCTTTAGTCGCTTAGGCGGGCACTTGGTGTATGGTGGCAAACATGCTGCATATGCCATGACATGAGCTATATAAGTTTGTTCATGCACACCATGGAAAAGATGCGCCATTGGACCTTTGGAAAATATTGCAACATCTTCCCCTCCATGAGTTTCTGAATCCAATGGTACTGCAGATTGTGACATATAGTCTTTTCCCTCTTGTATATAAGAAAAAGAAAAAAAGATCATAAAAAGAGCCATAAGGCATTTGCATTTACAACTGGAGACACAGAGTAATGACATAATGACATTTTGGGTGCTATCTAAAATCATGGTAGGTTACAACAACATAACACTTGGTTCACACAGCACATTACTAAAAATATTTTGCTGGTTCAAGGGGGAATTTCAGTTCACTTGTATAATTCTATAAGGTTTTTTTATAGCCCTAAAACGTGTCTGAGTTTGCAAATAAATCTTGACCAATGTGAGCACATGACTAGCAACTGGGAGTTCTACTTATTACTATAAGATAAAGTATTCAGATCCCTTTAAACCTTTCACTTTGTTTCATTGCAGCCATTTGGTAAATTCAAAAAATTTCATTTTTTTCTCATTAATGTGCACTCTGCACCCCATCTTGACTGAAAAAAAAATGAAATGCAGTCATTTTGGAAAATTTATTCAAAAAGAAAAACTGAAATATCACATGGTCATAAGTATTTAGACCCTTTGCTCAGTATTGAGTAAAAGCACCCTTTTGAGTTAGTAGTACAGCTATGAGTCTTCTTGGGAATGATGCAACAAGTTTTTCACACCTAGAAAATAATCCTCTGTCATTCTTCTTTGCAGATGCTCTCTAGTTCCCTCAGGTTGGATGATGAACGTTGGTGGACAGCCATTTTCAGGTCTCTCCAGAGATGCTCAATTGAGTTTAGGTCAGGGCTCTGGCTGGGCCAGTAAAGAATGGTCAAAGACTTAATCTGGAGCCACTCCTTTGTTATTTTAGCTGTGTGCTTAGGGTTATTGTCTTGTTGGAAGGTAAACCTTTGGCCAAGGCTGAGATCCAGAGCACTCATGAAGAGGTTTTCATCCAGGATATCTGTGTACTTAGCTGCATTCATGTTTCCTTCAATGACAACTGGTCGTCCTGTCCCTGTATCTGAAAAATACCACCATAGCATGATGCTGCCACCACCATGTTTCACTTTTGGGATTGTATTGGCAGGTGATGAGCAGTGCCTGGTTTTCTCCACACATACCACTTAGAATCATGATCAAAATGGTCTATCTTCATCCAATCAGACCAGAGAATTTTATTTCTCATATGGATAGCCAGGTCTAAGAAGACTTCTAGTGGTCACATTTAAGGATTATGAAGGGCACTTTGCTCTTAGAAACCTTGAGTACTGCAGAAATTCTGTTGTAACCTTGGCCAGATCTGTGCCTTACCACAATTCTGTCTCTGAGCTCTTTGGCTAGTTCCTTTGACCTCATGATTCTCATTTGGTCTGACATGCACTGTGAGCTGTGAGGTCTTATATAGACAGGTGTGGGCCTTTCCAAATCAAGTCCTATCAGTTTAATTAAACACAGTTGACCTCCAATGAAGGAGTTGAACCATCTCAAGGAAATGGACAGCATGTGACCTAAACATGAGTGAGCTAAGAGTCTGAATACTTATGACCATGTGATATTTCAGTTTTTCTTTTTAGTAAAGTTAAGTAATACTTCTACAAACACTGCAATGTCCAGGGCCGCCATTAGGTGGATGGGCGAAGGCAAATTGGGCAACTGCCCAGGGCATCTATCCACAAAAGGGACCCTGTCACACTACACACCTGCTATCCTACTGCGTCTGTGGATTGGGAGTAGAAGCACTCTAGCGGCATCTATCATTATGCTGCTGCAAATAATCCTTTTTGCCGAGGTTCCTTTTACTCATAAAAAAAAGTACTAGTAACTACAGTGTGTTGCTAGTCCTTTCGTAATAAAACTTGCAGTGATTCCTTAACAAAGCTGTCACCAGCTCTCCTTATACAGAGTGGCAACCCTGCAAACTGTGTTTTTGCTGCAACAGTCTCAGGAATCTTAGCTGTCAGGACACAGAGCGTGGTGGAGGAGACTGCTGATTTTTCACTTGTGGACTCATGACATTGAGTATGGAGTTACCCTGCTTCAGGACAGGTGTGGCTGTCCATGCCCAGATGTTATCAAGCATGGGCCTGATTTAATTAAAATGTGGTGTGCGCACAGTACCTGCTGCCTTGAAAAATTACAATTGGGTGTGCAGCAGCATATGTCAACAATCATTGTCAGGAGGACAGCAGAGAGAAGTGAGTGTGTGAGTGTGTTTGTGTGTATATGTGGTGTGTATATGTGAAGGTGGAGTATGTACAAATGTCTACAGACTGATAGCCTGGCATTCTGAATTGTGAGCCTGACACATCGTCTATACAGAGGAAGAAAAAGAAAAATTATATGGAAAATTGTGGATTACTATACCTGGCATTACTAGAACAATGAGAAATTTGTAGACCAAAAAACCTTTTCCTCCTTGAGACGGCATTTCTAATGTTTGCTCTGGGGCCCTGTGAAGTCATAAGGTCTAAGTGTATGTTCATGTCCGCCTCACCTTACTTTAGAATGGTTGTCTGGTCTGCAGTCACTTTATGAGACTGACAAATCATGACCAGCTCTCCTGCCTTTTTATGAAGTGCATATAGTACATCATCCAACTTTCCACACAGACTCTTACCTCTGCTCCTAGCTCTCACATGGTATGTTCATCCACCCAGCTCTCCTGCCTTGTCTGTCTATGAAGTGCATATAGTACATCATCCAATTTCCACACAGACTTTCCTCTGCTCCTAGCCTTCACATGGTATGTCTTTCAACTAACCCCAGCTTACCCCGGTGTTATTTATGACGTTGTTTTCTTTGGCTTGATTATATGCATCTTGTCCACTCTTAATGCTCTGACCAAGATGAACAGAGACCACTCCTCTCTGCTTCACACCTGAATGCACTTTGTTGCACATACTGTATATTGCATAGCTCAAGTATGCAGTGTGGATGCTATAAGTGAGTCTTAGAAGTGTGAAGATTAATGTAGAATTAAAACCAGAATTGAACCAAAAGGGAACTGAAGGTAACTGGACACTTTCACTGTAAACAATGTTTCTGTTTGCTTTCACATTCACCTCTATAATTCTTCACTTTCTGCTAACTCCCCTACTCCCTACTCATAGTAAGGAACTGTTCATCTCTTCTTCAATCCTCCCCATCCATCTCACCTGCTCCTCAGAATTGTTCCTCAACATACAATCCTCTATCTCCAAGCACAGACAGCAACCTCATGCCCTCTCCTGCTCCCACCTGCTAACACTTTCTCTGCTCGTTCTCACTACTGGTGATATCTCTCCAAATCCTGGTCCTTCTCACCACATCCCCACAGTCAGTTCTAACTCACATCCACGCTCCATCACACATTTCTGTAACCTCTCTAACCTTATACCCATTTGCCCACCCCCGCTTCCCCAGTCCCACTAACAGGAGCTGTGTGGAACGCTCACTCTGTCCACAACGAGCTTTCCTACATCCACAATGTTTTTGTTACTACCAAACTTTCCTTCCTCGCCATCATCGAAACCTGGCTCACCCCCTCTGACACAGCCTCTCCTGCTGCACTTTAGTTTGGTGGATTCCACCTTTCTCACACACCCCACCCCAGCAGCAATCATGGCGGAGGAGTTGGTTTTCTCCTATCAGATAACTGCTCCTTCATCCCAATCCCACTGCCACCCTCTGTTACCCTCCCTTTCCTTTGAGGTGCACTCTGTGCGCATCTACTCCCCCTCCGACTTCCAACTGGCTGTCATTTACGCCCCCCAGGGCCAGATACCACCTTCTTTGACCACTTTACCACCTGTCTACTTCATTTCCTTTCTGCTGACATCCCCACTATCATCATGGGCGACTTCAACATCCCCATTGACACTTCCCTCTCAGCTGCCACTAAACTTCTATCTCTCACTTCCTCCTTTGGCCTCACTCAATGGTCTTCTGCAGCCACTCACAAAGATGGTCACATACTGGACCTCATCTTCACCCGCCTCTGCTCCCTATCTAACCTCTCTAACTCACCTCTTCCTCTTTCTGACCACAATCTACTTTCCGTTCTCTTCCCTCTCCACTCCTTTTCTACAATCCCCACCCCACAAACTTGCACACCCTCGCAGAATTCTTAAACACCTTGATCTACACTCACTCTCTGAATCCCTCCTCCCTCTCACAGACATAAGTTCCCTACACAATGCGGATGATGCTGCCGCTCTATATAACACCACAATTGTTGTGAGTTCTGTTTTTGGGCTCCCTCTGGTGGTTACTGATGGTACTGGGTGACTTGTCTTTCCTGGGTCTCTGGGTTCCACCTGTTCCATCAGGATATGGGAGTTTCCTATTTAACCTGGCTTTGCTGGCATTTCCTCGCCGGTTATCAATGTATCCAGTGTGTCTTGTTACCTCTGCTCCCTGCTCCTAGAACCTTCTGGTCAAGCTAAGTTTGGATTTTCCTGTTTTGGTGTTTTGCTTTATTTGGTTTTTAGTCCAGCCTGCAGATATGTGATTCTTGCTGCTGGTTGCTCTAGTGGGCTGAAATTGCTCCTCATGTACCATGAGTTGGCACATGAGTTCAAGTAATTTCAGGATGGTTTTTTGAAGGGTTTTTCGCTGACCGCGCAGTTCACTTTTGTATCCTCTGCTATCTAGCTTTAGCGGGCCTCATTTTGCTGAAACTGTTTTCATACTGCGTATGTGCTTTCCTCTCATTTCACCGTCATTATATGTGGGGGGCTGCTAATAGCTGTGGGGGATTTCTCTGGAGGCAAGAGAGGTCTGTGTTTCTTCTAATAGGGGAAGTTAGATCTTCGGCTGGAGCGAGACGTCTAGGATCATCGTAGGCACGTTCCCCGGCTACTTTTATTTGTGTGTTAGGTTCAGGGTCGCGGTCAGCTCAGGTTCCATCGCCCTAGAGCTTGTTTGTATCTGTGCTTGTCCTTTAGTGATCCCCTGCCATTGGGATCATGACACACAATAGCTGCAGCTTTGGAATCTCTTGCCCCTCTCACACATACCAAAGCTCACAAAATCAACAGACAGCCCTGGCACACCAGCTTCACCAAATAACTGAGGCAAGCTTCCAGGGCTGCTGAGCGGAGATGGAAAAGATCCCACTCTAATGAGCACTTCATCGCATTCAAACAGTCCCTAACTACTTTCAAGACCACACTAGCCACAGCGAAACAAACCTACTTCTCATCTCTCATATCCTCCCTGTCTCACAACCCTAAACAGTTATTCAACACCTTCAATTCTCTCCTCTATCCCCAGCACCTCCTCCCTCCCCACTTAGTACAGCTGAAGACTTTGTCTCATTTTTCAAGCAGAAGATTGATAACACCAGAGACAGTTTTAGTCGACAACCCTCAGAGCCCTTCCTCCCAACTGCCCAGCCCTCCACCTCCAAAACCAACTTCTCCACCATTACAGAAAATCGACTCCACTCTACTTTCAAGATCGCATCTTACCACATGTGCACTTGACCTGATCCCATCCCACTTCATCCCAACCCTTGCCACAGTCTTCATCCTAACCCCAACCCATCTC
This sequence comes from Ranitomeya imitator, assembly GCF_032444005.1. NCBI lineage: Eukaryota > Metazoa > Chordata > Amphibia > Anura > Dendrobatidae > Ranitomeya > Ranitomeya imitator. The sequence goes on along the minus strand of NC_091286.1, from coordinate 412,633,133 downwards.
TTCAACCTATCACTAACAACTGGTATTTTCCCCTCAAGCTTTAAACATGCCTTAATGAAGCCTATCCTCAAAAAGCCCTCTCTTGAGCCATCCTCTGTATCTAGCTATCGCCCTATATCACTTCTCCCCTATGCCTCAAAACTACTGGAACAACACGTCCATCTTGAACTGTCCTCCCATCTCTCTTCCTGCTCCCTCTTCAACCGCTTACAATCTGGCTTCTGGTCACACCACTCCACTGAAACTGTTCTAACTAAGGTCACCAATGACCCATTAACCGCCAAGAGCAAGCGACACTGCTCTGTCCTCCTCCTCCTGGACTTTTCCTCTGCCTTTGACACAGTGGACCATTCCCTATCACTACAGACTCTCTCATCCCTTAGCATCACAGACTTGGCCCTATCCTGGATCTCATCCTACCTAACAGACAGGACATTCAGCGTCTCCTACTCACACACCACCTCCTCACCTCGCCCACTATCTGTCGGAGTCCCACAAGGTTCAGTCCTAGGGCCCGTGCTCTTCTCCATTTACACCTTTGGCCTGGGACAGCTCATAGAATCTCACGGTTTTCAGTATCATCTCTATGCTGATGACACACAGATCTACATCTCTGGACCAGATATCACCACCCTACTAACCAGAATCCCTCAATGTCTGTCCGCTATTTCATCCTTCTTCTCCGCTAGATTTCTAAAACTTAACATGGACAAAAAAAATTCCTTGTCTTTCCCCCATCTGACGTGACCACCCCAACAAACCTATACATTACAGTAAACGGCTGCCCACTCTCCCCAGTCCCACAAGCTCGCTGGTTCGGGGTAATCCTTGACACTGATCTCTCCTTCAAACCACATATCCAAGCCCTTTCCACTTCCTGCCGCCTTTAACTCAAAAATATTTCATGGATCCGTACATTTCTAAACCAAGAATCTGCAAAAACCCTAGTCCATGCCTTCATCATCTCCCGCCTCGACTACTGTAACCTCCTGCTCTGTGGCCTCCCCTCTAACACTCTCACACCCCTCCAATCTATTCTAAGCTCTGCTGCCTGACTAATCCACCTGCCCCCCCACTATTCCCCAGCCTCTCCCCTCTGTCAATCCATTCACTGGCTCCCCATTACCCAGAGACTCCAGTACAAAATCCTAACCATGACATACAAAGCCATCCACAACCTGTCTCCTCCATACATCTGTGACCTCATCTCCCGGTACTTTCCTGCACGCAACCTCTGATCCTCACAAGATCTCCTTGTCTACTCCCCTATCTTCTCCTCTTCCCACAATCATATACAAGATTTCTCTTGTGAATCACCCCTATTCTGAAACTCTCTACCACAACATATCAGACTTTCACCTACCATCGAAACCTTCAAAAAGAACCTGAAGACCCACCTCTTCCGACAAGCCTACAACCTGCAGTAACCACCGATCGAACAAACCGCTGCACGACCAGCTCGACCCTTGCCTACTGTATCCTCACCGATCCATTATAGATTGTGAGCCCTCCCGGGCAGGGTCCTCTCTCCTCCTGTACCAGTTGTGACCTGTATTGTTTAAGATTATTGTACTTGTTTTTATTATGTATACCTCTCCTCACATGTAAAGCACCATCGAATAAATGGAGCTATAATAATAAATAATAATAATAATTGTGCAATGCACACACTGTTATGATCATCCTGTATTTTCCATGCAGGTGGACAATCATTTGACCACATGTATGCCATTTGCATATTTATAGTCACGTGCCAATTGGACTCTGAATTCTCTTCTATTGAAAGAGTCCTTCTCTTATTCCTTAGCCTTTGGCCCAAATTCTCAGAGCTTATGCAGTGGCCAAATTGACATCACTGCATCTCATCGCTTGTCTTGCTGCAAACTTCCAAGGGCAGAAGAAGCTGCTGTGCTCGTCATATGACAAAGGAGAGGTAAGGATAAGCTTTGATATTGTCTAGGAAAATAGTTAGCTATTAAGGGAACAAAAATATGCATCTTTTAATTTGTACATGAGGGCACAAATGGGAGTTATAATTATGGTAGTGTTTTGAATTAATTAGTGTGTACTTTAATTTCTCACAAACGTGAGATTGTAACTTTGTTGAGAACACCAAGTTAGGCTTCTCACCGAATGGAGGAAACAAAAGGGGCCATTATTACTGTGTTAGTGCAGAAAGAGGTCATTATTACTATTAAAGGGGTTATACCACATTAATAAGTTATACCATAAGGATAGGAGAGGAGATGTATTGATTGCTGATGACCTGATCACTGGGACCCCGCTCTGATGTCAAGAAAAGGGCTCTGAATAGCTCAGTCTGAATGGAGGGAAGGCCGAGCAAGGGAACTTCTGCTATGCCTATTAGCTATGGGACTACCAGAGATAGTCAAGAACATTGCTTGTCTATTTCTGTCAGTCTCAGAGAGTTGAACATGCCTTGTCACCACTCCATACAGACAGTGCTTTTTGGAGCCCTGTTCTAGAACTGGTGGGGGTCTAAGCAGTTGGACCCCCATAGATCATGGGAAGTTAACTTCTAAACTTGGAAAAAACCCTCCTTTAAGACTGCAATAATATTGCCTAGGCTGCATAACGGGGGCATTATTTGCATGGGGCATAACAGTGGGCATTATTACTGTGGGATGCTAAGATCACTAATACTGTGTGGGACCTGGACGGGTCACTATTACTCTTTGTGGGCACAGTATGGCTATGTGCACACAATGAATTTTTTATGCGTTTTTGCAGTGTTTATTTCCGTGCGGAAATGGTCCAAAAACGGAATGGAATCCTTATGAAAGCTAATTAAATGACAATCCAGAAGTGTTGTGCACATGATCAGTAAATTTCCTTGTGTATTTGCAGTGCGTTTCTTTCTGCAGCATGTCAATTCTTTTTGCATATCTGCAGCACTTCAACACGCATTGACTTCAATTTAGTCAGTCAAATCCGCAGCAAAAACGCAGGTTTAAAAATGTTTGTGGATTTGCTTTGGATTTGCTGAGTTTTTGTATTGCGTTTTACCATCGTTCTATGGTGCTTCCCACGCTTTCATCTGTGTGACAGCGTGGGAAACACCGGCGTGGTGGTTCTTATCGGCGGTAACGCAACCGACAGTAAGACTGTCGGTCAGAGCGCTGCGCGATCATGCTGGCAAATGTCAGCCTGACCCCGCAGCTGTGACTTTCACCCACGGTAACGCTACCGCAGACTGTCGTCAGAACGCTGCGGAGTCATGCTTACAGATGTCAGCATGATTCCGCAGCTGTGACTGTCACCCGAGGTAACACTACTGCCGATACTCACAAGCAAAAGAAAAAAGAAACGGGAAATCCAACGGCACGTCCAACAGGAGAATAAAGTTTACTATTTATTAGAAAAAACTTTAAAACATGATAAAAAATGAAACCTCAGAAACCTGATGCGTTTCTGGTGCATACAACACTCTTATTCATAGTTGTCCTATGAATAAGGGTGTTGTATACACCAGAAACGCGTCAGGTTTCGGAGGTTTCATTTTTTATCATGTTTTAAAGTTTTTTCTAATAAATAGTAAATTGTATTCTCCTGTTGGACGTGACGGTGGATTTCCCTTTTCTTTTTTCTTTGGCTTGTGATCACCAATGGGTGTGGCACCCTCAGGATGGATCCCGGCTGACATATGGACTTGAAATTGGCAACATGGTGAGCTTTCTACACTTCCCCTCCCTCCTTCCCTCCTATGTTACTGCCGGTACTGTTGGTCACAGCTCTGCGGCATCATGCTGTCCGATGTCAGCGTGATCCCACAGCTTACTGTGACCTGCAGTGGTGACCAGCGGTAAAAAGCTGGCATGAGCCAATGAGACAACTGCTCCCATCGGACTATGTATGCTGTCACTGATAACAGTGACAGCAAGTGCCACTGATGGGAGAGTAGTCTCATCAGCCAGTGCCTGCGCTCACAGTTAGAAAAAAAAGTAAAATTACAAACATTTTTTACTCGTCTAACACCAAATCCCAGATGCACTCGTCTCCTGGAAATAATGTAAAATAATAAACCACAATATACTTCCTGTCTGCCGTAGTCCACGTAATCCAGATTGCCCCACGGCAATTTCAAGTGTAGAACAGTCACATAGAGAGATGTGACCGCTCTACCCAGCTGCCAGCGATACACTGACAGGAGGTAATCGCTCCCGCAGTGTATTACTGAGCTGCCATGAGAGTTCACCAGAGTTCATCAGCTCTGGTGCTCTCACTTATGGCACTGTTGTGTTAGAACTTTCCCACTCAGCAGTGGTGTCGTAAGGGAGATAACCGGAGCTGATCAGCTGATGAACTCCAGTGAACTCTCTCATGGCAGCTCAGTGATACACTCCTGCAGTGAATACCTTCTGTCAGTGTATCCATGGCTGTCTTTGAGAGCAGTCACATCACTGATGTGACTGCACTCAAAGTGATCAGGATCGTTGTGGGACATTATGGATTATCTTCTCTGCAAGTGAGGAATATTTGTGGTTAATTATTTTATCTTTGTTTCAGGAGACGTTGGCTTCTGTGGATTAGGTGTTTGATAAGTATGGTTTAATTAAGATTTATTAAAGGAGTCTTTGTCATCATTTCAAAAAAAGGACTTTATTCTGGGTGTCTGTGTTTTTATACAATATCACTATGGGGTTACTAATGGATAGGTGTCTTACAGACGCATCTCCATTGCTAACTTGTGGGCTTGATGTCACCTGACAATACAAAGGTGACATCAACCCCACAGATATGAACCCCACTTGCCACTGCTACAGGGAAAGTGGGAAGGGCGAGGCTAAGCGCCAAATTTGGCTCATCTTATAGATGCACCTTTTCTGCGTGGCTGAGAGCTGATGTTTATAGTCTGGGAGGGGCCAATATCCTAGGCTATTAATATCATCGTGCTACTACATAGGCTAGTGACAATGTGTGGGTAGGTTTGTGTGTTTTTGTGTTTACTTATTGGCTTAGTAATGAGGGTGTCGGGCTGACACCTTTTGATCACTAAGCCTAGAGCTACATGTCAATGACAGCTGCTGCCCTAATGCCATTACCCTGATGCCACACTGCATCAGCATGAAAAGGTTGGAGTTGAGCCAAGAAATTACATAAAAAAACTCTTTTTAAAATATCTTTATTTAGCTCAAAAAGCCTTCATTACTGTACAAAAACACATGTAAAGACGCATACAAAAATACACCAAAAATGTATGCAAAAACGCACCAAATCACGGCAAAAATGTGCGTTTTTGCCACAGTGTTTTTTTTTCCTTGCAGAAATTTCTGCAAGCAAATACTCAATGTGCGCACATAGATCACTATTTCCATTGTTTTATTAGCTGTATAGTGACAATATTTGGTCTCCATACAGTGGTATTATGTGATAACTACATATATGAATAAATAGCAATGACCATGACTTACTTCCTTCTAAATTGGTTGAATGTAATTTTATTTTAATATTATTTTAACAAATATGTAATTCTGACCAGGGCCACACTATGTCTACTTCTGGCCCTGGCTATGCTGTAAAGTATTTTAATAGAAAGAAATATCATAAGTACCCTAGTATATTAAATAGGTATAAAGTATTTTACAGCTTATTAATTTGTACTGAAGCTGTGTGACAGTGTTCCTACAACATTATAAACATTTTCATAAATTCTCACCACTTATAGAAGTATTAATATCAGGGCGTCCATCTGGTGTGATACTAAAGCCTGGGCCATTACCATACAAGATAGATGTGTAATACTTCTTATCATCTGCTTTCTTGGGAGCAAGACCTAGAAACAGCCAGGAAATAACATGTTATCTGTGATTGATTGTTTCTGGTCTTGTGATTCATCATTAGTAAGATAGTTAATTACATTTTTTTTTATTAGTTTTCATTGATGTTTAAGACCTATAAATACATCATTACCAAACTAACATTTTATAAATTCTTCATCTAAAAAAAATGGGAAAGCCTTGAAATGGGCGATAATGACTTTTGGGTTTTCATTGGCTATTAGCCATAATCATCAACATTAACAGAAATAAACACTTGAAATAGATCACTCTGTTTGCAATGACTCTATATAATATATGAGTTTCACTTTTTGTAATGAAGAACTGAAATAAATTAACTTTTGATGATATTCTAATTTTGTGAGAAGCACCTATATGTGGCAGCTTCACCATGGAATCCCAGACCCACAATGTAATATTTATCATTCCACAATACAATGAGTTTCTTGACGTTCATTGATTCAAACTGGTGATTCTAACATTAGAATAACATTAGAAGAGTGCTCTCACCAAAGATGCTGTTTCCTCTGTAAGTGTAGCCACCAAAACTGAATACATGGGAATGGTCAGCAGTGACTACAGTCAATGTGTCTTCTTCATCTATCAGTTCTAATGCTCTTTTTATTGCTCGATCAAACATAACACCTTCCATCAGTGCCATTTTGGCTTTTCCATCGTGATGTCCATGATCTATCCTACCACGTGTTAACAATAAGATGAATAATACATTTATTATCTCAAGTCAATGAAAAAAACTATATCCTATCATACTGATTTCAAGGGAACCTGTCACCCCCAAAATCGAAGATGAGCACAGCCCAACAGCATCAGGGGCTTATCTACAGCATTCTGTAATGCTGTAGATAAGCCCCCGATGTATCCTGAAAGATTAGAAAAAGAGGTTAGATGATACTCACTTGTGTGGGCGGTCCGATCCGATGGTGTTAGGGCTAGCGGAACGCACCAAATAATAAGACTGATAGTGTACGGTGCGTTCGTAGCCCGGGGTCCACCGTGCAGAGATGGAACCTGCTGCTGAGTAATGACGGACTATATGGCGGTACTCATAAGTATACTCGCGTGGGTTAAACTTCACCCAACGTGAAGGAAGCGATCCTGTTGCGTCACAGGATCGCGGTACCGCACATAGAAGGCGAGCAAGCAGTCAGCGAACTTAACCCCAACTAGGATTGAAGTCCGATTAGACCACTTGCTGGCACAACACCGCAACAGGGTGTGTTAGGCAACTCTTATAATTAGAGCACCGAAGTGCGAACTGTGCCGTGCTGGCAGGCACCACTAAGCACCCAGACGTGGGTCAGGAAGCGCACTACTGGCGCGTGGCGCCGCACTAGCGGTCACAGCAATAGACGCTGATACGTGTGTGACACGTTGAGTGATTTGTCGGGCGCTAGATAGCAGCCATACTCCATACGCGAACAGTCATACAATAGGGTAGGGGTATTTAATGAACGACTTGCACTCACAACAAACACACGTATTCAATTGTACACTAGCGCATGGCCGTGCGGTCATGCGCAGTTTATATAATTGCAGGACAGGAAGTGGCCACAGAAACTTTGCCCTTCCAGGGCCTGCCAAGAGGACCAATGGAATGCGCTGCAGAGCCAGAGCACATGACCCTCGATCTCCAACGGGAGATCTTGCTCTGGGCATGCTCAGTGTGCGCAAACAAGGACTTAGTCCCAGGGAAGTCTGCTCGCCGCTGACCAGCACTGACTTTAATGGCAGGAGCTGAAGAAGCAGCAGTAACTCTCTGCACAGAGTGAGAGCGAGCAAGACACTGGGAGCGACGTCCCTGCTGAGCAGACTCCACTGCGGCTGGAGGAGAATGGGAGACCGCAGCGGAGATGGATCGAGATTCCCCCTGTGCAGCAGAGGAAACTCGACTCCTAACATTACCCCCCCTCCTAGGGCCCCCCCCTCCTTGGGCCTCGCTACGCTCGAAGGCAGCAATGAGCTGTGGGGCCCGAATGTTTTCAGCAGGCTCCCAAGACCTGTCCTCTGGACCCTAACCCTTCCAATCCACCAAATAAAACTTTTTGCCGCGTACCACCTTGCACCCCAAAATAGCGTTCACCTCGTAATCGTCTGTAGACGAACCCGATGTCCCGGCAGATGACTCGGAAAACCGGGACATGTATACGGGTTTCAAGAGGGACACATGAAAGGTGTCGGTGATACCCAAGCGTGGAGGAAGAGCCAGGAGGTAGACCACAGGATTAACCTGTTCGAGAACCTTGAAGGGACCCAAGTAGCGAGGAGCAAACTTAGTGGACTCAACTCGCAGCCTGATGTTACGGGCGGAGAGCCACACCAAGTCGCCAGGGGCAAAAGTCGGAGCGGGGCGCCGATGAACATCGGCGGAGGGCCTCATTCTCTCCTTGGAGGCCCGAATGGCATCCTGCGTGCGATCCCAAATGTCCCGTGCCTCCACAGCCCAGTCTGCCACCCTGGGATCAGCGGAAGACACAGGCATGGGCACAGGAACACGCGGATGCTGGCCGTAATTTAAGAGGAATGGAGTCTGACCGGTGGAGTCGGCTACGGCATTGTTAAGTGCAAACTCTGCCCACGGTAGCAAGGATGCCCAGTCATCCTGCCTGGCAGAAACAAAATGTCGCAGATATGTGACCAAGGTCTGGTTGGCCCTTTCTACCAACCCATTCGTCTCGGGATGATATGCCGAAGAGAGATTTAACTCAATACTGAGTAGACGACATAGCTCCCTCCAGAATCGAGACGCAAACTGGGGACCCCGGTCACTAACAATTTTGTCTGGCATACCGTGTAAGCGAAAGATATGCTTGATAAACAAGACAGCCAACGCCCGTGCAGATGGTAGCCGTGGAAGAGCCACCAAATGCACCATTTTGGAAAAATGATCAGTGATCACCCAGATAATGGTGCAATTACGAGACTTGGGTAAGCCAACCACAAAGTCCATCCCGACCATCTCCCAGGGCCTGTCAGCCACGGGCAGAGGATATAGCAAACCAGCTGGCCGTTGCCGAGGAGTCTTGTTCCTGGCGCAAGAGACACATGCCCGAACGTACTCCGCGACATCACGAGCCATATGCAGCCACCAGTATGTCCTCGCCAGTAACTCTGATGTCCTTTTAGTACCAAAATGTCCACCCACCCTGGACGAGTGCGCCCAAGAGAGAACCTCCGGTCGCAAACTAGATGGAACAAAAGTCTTGCCCGGGGGCACAGACTCCAGCGAAACCGGGGCCACGGTTCTCAAACTCTCGGTGGGGACAATAAGCCGAGGCTCCTCCTCCTCCTCCGCAGATGACACAACGGAGCGAGAGAGAGCGTCGGCCCGAATGTTCTTCTCCCCAGAAAGGAAATGGAGGGTGAAATGAAATCGGGAGAAGAACAAGGACCATCTGGCCTGGCGAGAATTCAACCGCTGAGCTGTCTGCAGATACACCAAATTTTTGTGATCTGTGAAGACTTGGAAGGGAAAACGTGCTCCCTCCAAGAGATGTCTCCACTCCGAGAAAGCCAACTTCATGGCTAGCAACTCCCTGTCCCCGATGGAATAATTCCTCTCTGCTGGTGCGAAGGTCTTGGAGAAAAAGAAGCAAGGATGCTTCCGACCTTGAGCATCCTTTTGGAAGAGGACTGCTCCAGCACCAAAAGAAGAGGCATCCACCTCCATGATAAATGGCTTATCAACATCGGGGCGATGAAGAATGGGAGCGCTAGCGAAGTGTGACTTTATAGAGATAAAAGCCTTGGAGACCTCCTCAGACCACAAATTGGGATTCGCCCCCTTCTTGGTGAGGGCAACCAAGGGAGCTACCAAAGTTGAGAAATGCGGGATGAACTGGCGATAATAATTGATGAACCCCATAAAGCGCTGCACCGCTTTAAGAGAATGGGGTTCCTGCCAGTCCATCACAGCCTGTAGTTTGGCAGGATCCATAGCCAATCCCTGGGCTGAGATGATGTAGCCTAGGAAAGGTAAGGACTCCTGCTCAAACATACACTTCTCCAACTTGGCATAGAGGGAGTTTGCCCGTAGGAGGTCGAAGACTTTGCAAACATCTCTCCGGTGGGAGTCAATATCTGGAGAGTAGATGAGAATATCATCCAGATAGACTACGACCGAGGTGGAAAGCATATCCCGGAAGATATCGTTCACAAAGTCTTGGAAAACGGCTGGGGCATTACAGAGCCCAAAGGGCATCACCAGATATTCATAGTGCCCATCCCTGGTGTTAAAAGCCGTCCATTCGTCCCCCTCACGGATGCGAATCAGGTTGTAAGCACCCCGCAGATCTAATTTAGTAAATACCCTTGCTCCCCGAAGCCTATCAAACAGTTCAGATATCAAAGGCAAAGGGTATTTATTCTTAACGGTGATGGCGTTAAGACCCCTGTAGTCTATGCATGGACGCAATTCCCCACTCTTCTTCTGCACGAAGAAGAACCCTGCCCCAGCAGGTGACACTGACTTCCTGATGAACCCTCTTGCCAGATTTTCCTGGATGTACTGTGACATTGCCTCCGTCCCTGGGAGAGATAGCGGATAGACTCGACCCCGGGGAGGCTCAGCACCAGGCAAGAGGTCAATAGGACAGTCATAGGGGCGATGGGGCGGAAGGGTCTCCGCCGCCTTTTTGGAGAATACGTCTGCATACGACCAATACTGCTTGGGGAGAGAGGAAAGATCTGCGGGTACCTCAGTTGTAGCTACCTGAACGCACTCCCTCTGACACCTACCCCCACAAGATTCACCCCATCCCAGAATTCTGCCTGAGGACCACTCGATATGAGGAGAGTGGTACCGTAGCCAAGGTATTCCCAACAGGACTTCATCAATTCCCTCTGGAATGACGAGCAGAGAAATAATCTCCTGATGAGATGGCGACATGGACAGAGTAAAAGGGATGGTCTGGTGAGTTATCTGTGAGGGCAGAGTCGACCCATTCACCACTCGTACCGTTACAGGTTGAGCTAGCATAACCAGAGGTATTGCGTGGCGTTGGGTGAAGGCAGAAGACATAAAATTGCCCTCCGCCCCAGAATCCACGCAGAGCTCTACCGAGTGGGAGAATGAGCCTAAAGTAATTGTCCCCTTAAAGGACAATTTAGAGGCAAACGTCGCCGTGTCTAGTGTACCTCCACCTACGACCACTAGACGCTGACGTTTCCTCGACCGCTGAGGACATCTGGTGGCTAAATGTCCAGACTGCTGGCAAACATGACAGACCCTGAGTGCACAAGCGGTCCGGGACTTAGGTCCCGCTTGTGACACTTCCCTGGCCTCATGTGACTCAGGAACCAGGACCGGAGATTCCAGAGGTTTGGCGAAAGTAGGAGCCAGCCGAAACCTCTGCCTACACTGGGCTCGCTCTAACCTCCGCTCATTAAAACGGAGGTCAATTCGAGTGGAGACTGTTATTAACTCCTCCAGGGTGGCAGGAATCTCCCTAGTGGCCAGAGCGTCCTTTACATGGTCAGCCAAGCCCCTCCAAAATATGGGGATAAGAGCTTTATCCGACCATTCCAGCTCAGATGCTAAAGTGCGGAATTGGACGGCAAAATGACTGACCAAGGACTCACCCTGAGTTAATGCCAGCAGTTGGAGCGCAGTGTCATGGGTGACTTGAGGTCCTAAAAAGACCTGTTTTAAAGTGCTCAAAAACAGAGGAGCACTCTGCACCACATGATCGCCACGCTCCCACAGCGGCGTAGCCCATTCCAACGCCCTGTCCGACAATAGAAACACAATAAATCCCACCTTAGCCCGCTCTGTGGGGAAACGTGCAGCCAGAAGCTCGAGATGAATAGAGCACTGACTCACGAATCCCCTACAAAATTTGCTATTACCAGAAAATTTTTCTGGCAGCGGGAGGCGAGAAAATGTTGGAACAGGGGTGGCAATGGACAAAGTTGCTGCAGCCACGCTGGCAGCCTGTACAGCAACTGCGGTAACATCCACAGCTGGGGTTGCGCTCTCGAGAGCCGCCAACCTACCCTCCAGCTGCTGTATATACCGCAGGGATTGCTGTTTGTCCGTCATCACTAGCCAGACCCTGGCGCTAGTGTAATGTTAGGGCTAGCAGAACGCACCAAATAATAAGACTGATAGTGTACAGTGCGTTCGTAGCCCGGGGTCCACCGTGCAGAGATGGAACCTGCTGCTGAGTAATGACGGACTATATGGCGGTACTCATAAGTATACTCGCGTGGGTTAAACTTCACCCAACGTGAAGGAAGCGATCCTGTTGCGTCACAGGATCGCGGTACCGCACATAGAAGGCGAGCAAGCAGTCAGCGAACTTAACCCCAACTAGGATTGAAGTCCGATTAGACCACTTGCTGGCACAACACCGCAACAGGGTGTGTTAGGCAACTCTTATAATTAGAGCACCGAAGTGCGAACTGTGCCGTGCTGGCAGGCACCACTAAGCACCCAGACGTGGGTCAGGAAGCGCACTACTGGCGCGTGGCGCCGCACTGGCGGTCACAGCAATAGACGCTGATACGTGTGTGACACGTTGAGTGATTTGTCGGGCGCTAGATAGCAGCCATACTCCATACGTGAACAGTCATACAATAGGGTAGGGGTATTTAATGAACGACTTGCACTCACAACAAACACACGTATTCAATTGTACACTAGCGCATGGCCGTGCGGTCGTGCGCAGTTTATATAATTGCAGGACAGGAAGTGGCCACAGAAACTTTGCCCTTCCAGGGCCTGCCAAGAGGACCAATGGAATGCGCTGCAGAGCCAGAGCACATGACCCTCGATCTCCAACGGGAGATCTTGCTCTGGGCATGCTCAGTGTGCGCAAACAAGGACTTAGTCCCAGGGAAGTCCGCTCGCCGCTGACCAGCACTGACTTTAATGGCAGGAGTTGAAGAAGCAGCAGTAACTCTCTGCACAGAGTGAGAGCGAGCAAGACACTGGGAGCGACGTCCCTGCTGAGCAGACTCCACTGCGGCTGGAGGAGAATGGGAGACCGCAGCGGAGACGGATCGAGATTCCCCCTGTGCAGCAGAGGAAACTCGACTCCTAACAGATGGGGGTCGTGGTCCGGTATCTTCATAGGATGACGTCCTCTTCTTGTCTTCATGCTGTGGCTCCGGCGTACTTTGTCTGCCCTGTTGAGAGCAGAGCAAAGTACTGCAGTGCGCAGGCGCCGGGCCTATCTAACCTTTTCCAGCTCCTGCGCACTGCAGTACTTTGCTCTGCCCTCAACAGGGCAGACAAAGTACACCTGTGCCGGAGCCACAGCGTGAATACAAGAAGAGGACGTCATCGTAAGAAGATGGGAGGCCCCGGACCGCGATGCCCATCGGACCGGACGGCCCACCCAGGTGAGTATAATCTAACCTCTTTTTATCATCTTTCAGGATACATCGGGGGCTTATCTACATTACAGAATGCTGTAGATAAGCCCCTGATGCTGGTGGGCTTAGCTCATCTTCGATTTTGGGGGTGACAGGTTCCCTTTAATGTCAAATCAGACCTGTCAATAAGTTAAAAGATGTAGTGTTAATACTGAACTGTCATCATCGGAGAACTGTACTGTAATCAAATTCAAAATGAAAGAGAAAAAAGAAATAAGTGAACACTGGCCCCATGATTAAGCTCACCATATTGAGGGTAAAGCCACACAGTGCAGTTTTGATGCAGTTTAAGATTGCATGCAGTTTTTTCATAAACAAGCATGGTTTGAACAGTGCATTGTGTGAATTCGGGTCCAAAATTTAATAGCAAATTTCATCAATGTGGAACACGAGTTCTATACAAAATACACTAAAAAATGCTTATTATACAAAAACTGTTCTGCATGGTATTACACTTAAACTGCTGCTTTGTAAGGATCCACAAATAATATAACAGGGTGACTAGTGACGGAATGAGGATAGGTCCAGGCAATGCCTAAAGAAAAACGAGTAGGCATTTTTGCATTACTGAGAGGTAACCCCTTTACTCACAGGTGTTTTTGTTTTTTAACCTCATATTTTTCGTTCCTTCTTCAAATAGCTTTAAAGGCATTGGCCAGTCCAAACTGATAAGTCTGACGTCTTTCTGTGTGACTGCAGACTTATGAATCCCCCCAGCTCATTCACTGTGAACTGCGGTGATTCGTCAGTTTCTGAGCTGGTACAGGAGGGTACATATGGGTTATGCATACTCCCAGTCAGTAGGCAGGGCTTTACTCCCATATTGTAATGCAACTGCAAGGCAGTTGCACACAACCTCTACCAGTGGGCGCAGGTAAGGGGAAAAAGGTAGCACTCACCGTGTAGCACCACAGTGCAAAGCGAGGAGTGCCTCCTGAAGGCGGCAGAGTAGTCAGACAGGCCGGTCAGCAACAAACAAGAAGACAAAGTACCAGAGGTCACAGCAATGCATGAGGTCAGAGACAAGCCAGAAATCGGAACCAGATGGGAGCACGGGATCCAAAACGTGAGACACAAGATGTAGTCGGGGTACGAGCCAGAGAGTCAAAGCCAGGTGGGAAACGTAGTAACAGAGACAGAAAGCAGAAGGCAGGGTTCAGAATACAAGCCGAGTCATACTCTGTAGGTAACCACCAAAAACACACTAAGTCAGGGATATGGAACGGGTCAGGAACAAATACGGGTAATCAGAGGCAGAAGGATCACTAGGGTATATGGGTCAGCTGTTCAAGCCAGGGACAGGAACTATCACTGACATTTGCTGACAGGAGTGGCACCAATAAATAGCCACCCACGAATCAAAGACAGGCAGGAAAGGTTAACCCCACCATAACCAGGCCGGGGATGGAAAAGCAAGAAGCAAACCCCGACCTGGATCATGACACATATACTTATATGGAGCAAGGCCGCGTCCTCTAGTCAGCTACACACATTGGACAGCCGCATCACTAGTCGGGGAGTGGCCTTGCTCTATACAAATGTATGGGAGCGAGGCTGCGCTCACTGTCCAAGAATATGTATAGCTCATAAATACCCTCCGATCCCACCTCAGAAACTGGTAAATCCCCCCAGCACACAGGGATTCGCCATGTTGGAGGGATTCTTAAGTCTGCAGTCAGACAGAGTGACTGCAGACTTATCGATATGGACCGGACAACCCATTTAACTATATTATTTTTCCATCTACTCAGGCATATGAGGGCTTTTTTTTCGGGAATGACTTGCAATTTTGAATGACATCATTAATTTTACCATGTATGGAAAAAAAATCCAAGTAGAATAAAATAGTGAAACAAATTCTTCCATTTTTTTGTATCCTATTTACATTGTTCATTGTGTGGTAAATGTAACCCTGAAATATGATTGTACAGAGCAGTACAAAACTTGCATAGTTTTTAATTAGTGTGCCGTGGTTAAAAAGTTCGGAACATTGTGAAATGTGAAAATAAAGTACCTGTTTTCTTTTTCTGTTGTTGTTATTCATAGCATTTTGGACTTTATATGACATTGATCACTTTAATTGCATTTTTTGAGAGAGATGCGGCAACTGAAATATGGCAAATGCAGGAGTTCGATTTTTTCTTTTTTTCTTTATTGTATCTGCAGTATGGGTTATTTTAGTTATTCTTATAGTTTAATGCCAGAGGCTTATTTTCATTTTTTTAATTTATTCTTTTACTTTTAAATTGAATAAAGCGGGGTGGGGGTGATTCAAATTTATTTTTTAGATTTTTAAAAATATAAATACTATTTTACTTTATTTTACATTTCCCTTAGGGGAGCTGCGGTCCTTTGGTTGATTGTTTTGTGTACGGCAATACTAGTGTTTTGCAATATGTAGTAGATGTCCTGTAATTAACAGTACAGTCTGTCCTGTGGGTGTATAACTAATTACTTTGTAAACTATTTTATCTTGTAAAAGCAAAGTACACCAAAGATATCTAAGGTATGATGCAGGTATTAGACAGCCAATATAACCATAAATCCTCTCAATAGCTGCGGATCAGCAAGACTTTGTGAAAAAGGAGTTAACATACAGTGGGGCAAAAAAGTATTTAGTCAGTCAGCAATAGTGCAAGTTCCACCACTTAAAAAAGATGAGAGGCGTCTGTAATTTACACCATAGGTAGACCTCAACTATGGGAGACAAACTGAGAAAAAAAAATCCAGAAAATCACATTGTCTGTTTTTTTTATCATTTTTTTTGCATATTATGGTGGAAAATAAGTATTTGGTCAGAAACAAAATTTCATCTCAATACTTTGTAATATATCCTTTGTTGGCAATGACAGAGGTCAAACGTTTTCTGTAAGCCTTCACAAGGTTGCCACACACTGTTGTTGGTATGTTGGCCTATTCCTCCATGCAGATCTCCTATAGAGCAGTGATGTTTTTGGCTTTTCGCTTGGCAACACGGACTTTCAACTCCCTCCAAAGGTTTTCTATAGGGTTGAGATCTGGAGACTGGCTAGGCCACTCCAGGACCTTGAAATGCTTCTTACGAAGCCACTCCTTCGTTGCCCTGGCGGTGTGCTTTGGATCATTGTCATGTTGAAAGACCCAGCCACGTTTCATCTTCAATGCCCTTGCTGATGGAAGGAGGTTTGCACTCAAAATCTCACGATACATGGCCCCATTCATTCTTTCATGTACCCGGATCAGTCGTCCTGGCCCCTTTGCAAAGAAACAGCCCCAAAGCATGATGTTTCCACCACCATGCTTTACAGTAGGTATGGTGTTTGCTGGATGCAACTCAGTATTCTTTTTCCTCCAAACACGACAAGTTGTGTTTCTACCAAACTGTTCCAGTTTGGTTTCATCAGACCATAGGACATTCTCCCAAAACTCCTCTGGATCATCCAAATGCTCTCTAGCAAACTTCAGACGGGCCCGGACATGTACTGGCTTAAGCAGTGGGACACGTCTGGCACTGCAGGATCTGAGTCCATGGTGGCGTAGTGTGTTACTTATGGTAGGCCTTGTTACATTGGTCCCAGCTCTCTGCAGTTCATTCACTAGGTCCCCCCGCGTGGTTCTGGGATTTTTGCTCACCGTTCTTGTGATCATTCTGACCCCACGGGGTGGGATTTTGCGTGGAGCCCCAGATCGAGGGAGATTATCAGTGGTCTTGTATGTCTTCCATTTTCTAATTATTGCTCCCACTGTTGATTTCTTCACTCCAAGCTGGTTGGCTATTGCAGATTCAGTCTTCCCAGCCTGGTGCAGGGCTACAATTTTGTTTCTGGTGTCCTTTGACAGCTCTTTGGTCTTCACCATAGTGGAGTTTGGAGACAGACTGTTTGAGGGTGTGCACAGGTGTCTTTTTATGCTGATAACAAGTTTAAACAGGTGCCATTACTACAGGTAATGAGTGGAGGAAAGAGGAGACTCTTAAAGAAGAAGTTACAGGTCTGTGAGAGCCAGAAATCTTGATTGTTTGTTTCTGACCAAATACTTATTTTCCACCATAATATGCAAAAAAAATGATAAAAAAACAGACAATGTGATTTTCTGGATTTTTTTTTCTCAGTTTGTCTCCCATAGTTGAGGTCTACCTATGATGTAAATTACAGACGCCTCTCATCTTTTTAAGTGGTGGAACTTGCACTATTGCTGACTGACTAAATACTTTTTTGCCCCACTGTATATCTCCATTTGCACTCCCACTTTAAATTCATCTGAAGATTCGTTTAGTATCTAGTCCTCTATGGACCCTTACATGCGGAAGATACCACATCCAAGCTGCACTGAATGTTCAAGCGCTATTTCCCCAGCACGGATGTGCTTTTCTCTGCAGCGTGGGCTGTCTCATTTCTACTGTAGGCTTCACTGCCTTTACAGTATGCATCATTTATTATTCACCATTGATCCACCATATGTTCTGCGGAAGGCCAATTAGGCCGAAACGTCAACGTTTTTTTATGTGGATCCTTCTGTTTTTTCTATTTGTGCAATAAATATATTATTTCAGTGCCAAGTTCTATTTTCTTCATACATTTTACTAATATATGTGTATTTTAAAAGGTTCCGCAATCTTCAGCTCTAACAGCTGCTCCAGGTAACAGCAGCTCAACATTCAGCTTCTATTAGATGCAGGGTCCTGGTGTCCTTATCAGTGCTGTGTCTGAAGGAGGCTGGCTGACCGGCTGATTTCAATAGCTTAGGCTACTTTCACACTAGCGTCATTTGGGATACGTCACAATGCGTAGTTTTGGGTAAAAAACGCATCCTGCAAAGCTGTCTGCATGATGCATTTTTTCCCCATAGACTAACATTAGCGATGCATTGCGGCGCATTGCCACACGTTGCAACCGTTGTGCGACGGTTGCGTCGTGTTGTGGCGGACCATCCACAGTTGTGCGGCGCTTCCACAGTATGCGTCGGTACGTCGGCCCGACGCACTGCGACGGGCCGAGTACGACGCCAGTGTGAAAGTAGCCTAAGCCAGCCCTTTTCACACACAGCACTGATAACATACTGACACAGGAAACACTCTCCTGTGCCAAGCCCAAACTAGAGTTTGAGCTGCAGGCACCTGGGACCACTGTTGATACCTGAAGATCAAGGCAGCTTTGAAAAATAAATTTTTTAGTAAAATGCATTTGTTTTAGAAACAAATGTACAAATTTAAAACAAACATTTCCCTATAAAGCACCTTTGAAAATTAAAATCTTTTCATGACTAGTGATGAGCGAGTATACTAGTTGCTTGGGTTTTCCCGAGCACGCTCGGGTGGTCTCCAAGTATTTGTAAGTGCTCGGAGATTTAATTTTCATCGCCGCAGCTGAATGATTTATAGCTGCTAGCCAGCTTGATTACATGTGGGGATTCCCTACCAACCAGGCAACCTGCACATGTACTCAGGCTGGCTAGTAGCTGTAAATCATTGGGCTGCAGGAATGAAAACTAAATCTCCGAGCACTTACAAATACTCGGAGACCACCCAAGCGTGCTCAGGAAAACCTGAGCAACGCGTTTATTCGCTCATCACTATTCATGACAAAGAATAGATTATGAGGTTGGCCACTTTATCTTACTAGTGCAGCTTTCCTCGCAAAATGACCAGAACTTCTGTCCATACAATGGCTGCTTATGGAGGAATATGTGACCAGACCATACTCCCAATTGTTTCCGATCCAGAGGGACTGTCACAAATTTGGGGAGCTGTCAGACTCTCAGCAGGAAAGAGGAGCAGGACACATGAATGACGTGTGCATGTGCGCTTATGTGTGCGTGTATATAGACAGCAAAGGTGAGTGTGCGTCTATGTGTATATAGCAGGGCTGAGTGTATGCATATACTGTATAGCAGAGCCGTGTGTGTATACAGCAGACATAAGCGAGTGTGTGTTTATTGATGTACCAGAGCTGTGTGTGATGATGAAGAAGAGCTGTATGTATACTGATGTAACAGAGCTGTAGGGCTATACAGAATATGTGCGTGTGTGTACACTATGGAGTGCATTATACTGTGTTAGGCCACGCTCACACGTTCAGTATTTGGTCAGTATTTAACATCAGTATTTGTAAGTCAAACCCAGGAGTGGGTAATAAATGCAGAAGTGGTGACGGGTTTCTATTAGGCCTCTTTCACATTTCCGTCGGTACGGGCCCGTCGCAATGCGTCGGGCCAACGTACCGACGGACGTTGTGAAGAATTTGCAAGATGTGGGCAGCGAATGCAGTTTCTCGACGCATCCGCTGCCCAATCTGCAGTCCGGGGAGGAGAGGGCGGAGTTTCGGCCGTGCATGCGCGGTCGAAAATGGTGGACGCGACGCATAAAAAAAGTTGCATTGAACTTTTTTTGTGACGACGGTCCGCCAAAACACGACGCATCCGTCGCACGACGGACGCGACGTGTGGCAATCCGTCACAATCCGTCGCTAATACAAGTTTATGGGCAAAAAACGCATCCTGTGAGCACATTTGCAGGATCCGTTTTTTGCCCTAAACTACGGATTGCGGCAGATTGCAAATGACGGAAGTGTGAAAGAGGCCTTATACTTTTCCTCAGATTGTTCCACTCCCGATTTTGGCTAATAAATACTGAGGTGAAATACTGACCAAATACTGACCGTGTGAACGTGGCCTTATGGTGAGGTCTGTGGAGTATAGTACAGTGTGGAATACACTGTGAGGACATGATACTATGTGTGGGGACTGTGGGGGCATCTTACTGTATTGGAAGTATTATGGGGATTATGAAAGGGTACCATACTGTTTGAAAACATTAATGGCCTTCACTAGGATCGGTATTTCTATGTGGGCACGTATAGAGGACTGGATGAGACTAGGGTACAGTCATCCATCAGCCTCCTCCCATAGAAAAGCAGTATTCTTATGTGAGTTTGCAAGCTGTTTTACAAATGGAGGAGGCTGATGATCTGGTCACATGCTCCTCCACCAGCAGCCATTGTATGGACAGAGGAGCTGATCTGCCTGTACTGAAAGCTGCACTAACAAGAGACCTCTTTAATAATTTGAATAGATCTGAAAATAAATACACCAGAAAATAGAAAAAAAAAGTTATATGCAATATGAAGAGGGCAGACTGAATGAATTATGTTTGTCTTTCATCACAAGCTGTGCTATGATCACTGACACATATAACAAGACAAGTGTCCAAAGGTCCATTCTGTAGACTTTGTACAAAGAGATGAAGGAAATGAACAAGACTTATCTTCTACAAAGAGGTAGAATCCTTTGGGATTTTTTTTCAGGATCTTAATGGCTTTTTCCGTCAACTCGACGATAGAAGGGTCAGAGGAATCATTGCGGTTCAATTCATATTTCATATCTCCTGGTTCAAAAAGACCTACAATACCCAAAGATATTGTTACTAGCCTCAAATGGGACAAGGACTGGAAACGGTTCTTGGTATCTAAAGACAATTTACTACAAACAATTATTAGATCACCTCTTCAAGAAAAGGAAAGCAGATTCACAAATGTTTCTAACGTTCTTTAGTGAAGATAATGTAACATAGGAATTTTAAGATTCAATTTCTGTTCGCATTTTATTTTCTATTCATAGATCCATACCCATTACACGAGTAGTGCTGGAGTCCTTAATCTGATTCATCCCTTCTTTATTCCACACATACTGAGCGCCCTGGAACAATAATATTGATTGGTTACACAATCGCCTTTCACTGAGAGATATTATAATCTTAGACGATTTTGACATATCCATAGAGCATATACTAAGATTTGGGCCATGCATTGCAACAAGTCACATGTGTAAATATTCCCAGGTCCAACACAACATCAAGCACCAATTCAGCATTTTTGTATTGATTCACTAGAGCGGTGCTTCTAATCTAAGGTCCCTGACACTAGTCTTACACTTACCCGCCAAGGTCTTCACCTTCTTTCAGCGCCACTCCTGTTGGTTTCCAACAGTTTGTGACCTCCTAGATCGCTTCAGTGTTTCATGGAGTGAGCCAGAGGTCAGTGTTCTGGCTCTCATAGACTTGCATTAAGAGCTTGTGACCATTAATTTTGACTTACAGTCAGTCCAAAATTGCAATAACAAGATGGATCTGCAGGACCGGAGCTGTGCCGATAAATGACAATACGGCAGGAGATAATTATAATGCTAGGCTCATGGACCTAAAGGTACCTTCACACATAACGATTTCGTTAACGATATCGTTGCAATGTCATGCTTTTTGTGACGTAGCAACGATCCCGCTAACGATCTCTTTATGTGTGACAGTGATCAACGATCAGGCCCCTGCTGGGAGATCGTTGGGGAATGATCAGGACCTTTTTTTGGTCGCTGATCACCCGCTGTCATCACTGGATCGGCGTGTGTGATGCCAATCCAGCGATGTGTTCACTTGTAACCAGGGTAAATATCGGGTTACTAAGCGCAGGGCCGCGCTTAGTAACCCGATATTTACCCTGGTTACCATTGTAAAAGTAAAAAAAAAAAAAAAAACAGTACATACTCACATTCTGATGTCTGTCATGTCCCCTGCCGTCAGCTTCCCTGCAGTGACTGTAAGCGCCGGCCATAAAGCAGAGCACAGCGGTGACATCACCACTGTGCTCTGCTTTACGGCCGGCGCTGACTCAGTCAGTGCGGGAAGCTGACGGCGGGGGACGTGACAGACATCGGAATGTAAGTATGTAGTGTTTTTTTTTTTTTACTTTTACAATGGTAACCAGGGTAAATATCGGGTTACTAAGTGCGGTCCTGCGCTTAGTAACCCGATGTTTACCCTGGTTACCCGGGGACTTTGGCATCGTTGAAGACAGTTTCAACGATGCCGAAGTCGTTCCCCTGATCGTTGGTCGCTGGAGAGAGCTGTCTGTGTGACAGCTACCTAAGATTAGTAGCATTTCTCCAGCGCTGAAAAGTAACAAATGCTGGAGTGGTGCATTCAATTCTTCATTATTGACTGTTAGTCAATACTGGATACTTATGATAATGCCAATATGTTGCCAATGTCATTCAGAATTATTATTTACTTTATGGAACAAAATTAAATGAAATTGTTACCATGGATTCAATAACTTGTACACAACTTCCTGTCATTGTTTAACCCTGCGTCAAAATCACGTTTGGCCATAGAGATATTTCGAGTTAATTTATTGAGTCATATGGCAGGAAAGCAATGTTTTCAAAATTAAATTGAAACCTGATTTACATTTTTTGTTAATCTACCTTAGCAATCAAATATAGGCTGAGAAGTACATATTAATCCATAATCGGAGCTTCAATACGTGACATTGTTGAAGGACAAGACTAGTGCAGTTTCTGAAATATAGACACCATGGGCTGGATGTATCATGGTGTTTTTGCCAGAATTCTGGCATAAAACACCTTTAAATGTCACACCACTCCTGGCTAGCTCCGATGAGTATAAGAAAAGTGGACAGAGCTGGAACATGACATGGTATGACCAAGTACACCATACTAATACATGCTCATTTATGCCACTACAGTGCTGGAAATTATGCCAGAAATTTAACCCAGTAAAACCCAGGACCATTTTACCAAATTCAAGGTGCCTTCCAATTCTTAATGAATTTGGGATATCTTACTTCAGTGCACTACTCGTAAGGAATGGCGTAGAAAAAGCCAGTCTTAATGAAACAGGCCCCTTCATCAATCCCTCCTTTGGTTGAGTTGAGAATAAATATTTTGGTTCAATAGTAGTGTATTATTTAATTATCTATCTTTTGCGTGTGGCCACCCTAAGAATATAAAGTAGGGGAAGGCTTAGCCATGAACTTTTTCAGCCACTAGTTTGTGAACCTACCTTATATTTTTTGAGCCATTCATTTATGAGATTCCGGCCATCGTTTCTAAGTCCGTTCTGTTTAGTGTCACTGGGGTATTCAGGATCTTGGCTTCCTTTTGGAGTCATATACTTTCGACCACCTCCAAGAATCACCTTGAAAATAATTAAATAATTGTAATGATATTTAATAACCACCGCATTCCCTTGTGTAGTCAGCAGTGGTCTTCTAGCCTTTGAAATTATTAAAGTCATGCACAAAATTTGTAAAAAGTTTGACAATAATCACAGTGACTTGTAAATTTTTCCTGGTAAAAATGTTTCATCATATTATGAGATTATGTGATTTTGCCAAGATTCATGAACAAACAGCTGTAAATGGGTTTCAATGTAGGTTATATTTATAACCCATCCATAACCCATATGATAGGTTACAATATCAGAGAAGTGGGGGCTCCTTAAGTCAATACCACACCAGAAATGACTGGCTCTGTCTTACTTGTGCATGTCCTCTAGTAACTGCAGCATCCATGTAGCCCAGTGTTCCCTAAACTCCAGTCCTCATGGCCCCCAACAGGTTTTGATTTCAGGATTTTCTTAGTAAACTCTGTTATACCAATGAAAATGGTAATGCTTAACATATACTTGTAGAAGCGTGTTGGCTGTGCAAGGCAAGACACACAATAGGATAGTGGTAAATATACATACACAGGTGTGAGATCGCATGTAAAGTGTGATACAGACTCACAGAGTCTAAAGAAATGAGAGCGATTATATGCCATTAATGGCCGCATAGAAGTCAAATGGACAGATCCATTGGCAGCAGTGACTTTCCGGAGATGCGCCCAAACCTAGCATATTGCATGATCTGTCCCCTTTGTTTAACTTGGACCTGCACTAAGTCCTACCACTCTGTGCTTAATGGAGGTATAAAAGGAGTGGAGTGGACTGTTGCGTTCCTATCCCTGAAGACACCAATCGCGTCAATATTGTGAACAGTGTCGTGCGTCTTTGTGAAATATAAAATATTCCTGTGTAATGTATACAGTGATAACATTAAAAGTGTAATATGCATAGTTTAGAGTAATGTAGTGTGTGATAGAGTAAGGATTAGTATAAGTATTATTAGTATAGTGTACAGTGTAAGGAAGTTCTGCCTAATAACAGACAGCATGGTCAGAAATAGTTAAGTGTTGGGACTAGCCCACAGGGGGAGGGGAGGGCTTACTGATAATGATAGGGGACAGGACTGTGATTCCTGGTTAGAGTGGCATAGCATTTGGAAAGTAACAAGTACACAGAGTTGCAAAGGCGTGATCCACAGCTAGAAGAGATTGGAGTGAGGAATACCAAGATCCTAAGGAGAGTTACTGATGAGACCTTCAAGAAGACATTACTGATGAGACCTTCAAGAAGACATTATCAGATAATGAGATGCGAGTCACAAGAAACCCGAGGGCTTGCTAGATGGCTGATACACGGTCTGTGGCCCTGGGCACTCAATTAAAGGGGAAAGGTCTTTTAACCCCTTCATGACCCAGGCTATTTTGACCTTAAAGACCTTGCCGTTTTTTGCAATTCTGACCAGTGTCCCTTTATGAGGTAATAACTCAGGAACGCTTCAACGGATCCTAGCGGTTCTGAGATTGTTTTTTCGTGACATATTGGGCTTCATGTTAGTGGAAAATTTAGGTCAATAAATTCTGCGTTTATTTGTGATAAAAACGGAAATTTGGCGAAAATTTTGAAAATTTCGCAATTTTCACATTTTGAATTTTTATTCTGTTAAACCAGAGAGATATGTGACACAAAATAGTTAATAAATAACATTTCCCACATGTTTACTTTACATCAGCACAATTTTAGAAACAAAATTTTTTTGTTAAGAAGTTATAAGGGTTAAAATTTGACCAGCGATTTGTCATTTTTACAACGAAATTTGCAAAACCATTTTTTTTAGGGACCACCTCACATTTGAAGTCAGTTTGAGGGGTCTATATGGCTGAAAATACCCAAAAGTGACACCATTCTAAAAACTGCACCCCTCAAGGTACTCAAAGCCACATTCAAGAAGTTTATTAACCCTTCAGGTGCTTCACAGCAGCAGAAGCAACATGGAAGGAAAAAATGAACATTTAACTTTTTAGTCACAAAAATTATCTTTTAGCAACAATTTTTTTATTTTCCCAATGGTAAAAGGAGAAACTGAACACGAAAGTTGTTGTCCAATTTGTCCTGAGTACGCTGATACCTCATATGTGGGGGTAAACCACTGTTTGGGCGCACGGCAGGGCTTGGAAGGGAAGGAGCGCCATTTGACTTTTTGAATCAAAAATTGGCTCCACTCTTTAGCGGACACCATGTCACGTTTGGAGAGCACCCGTGTGCCTAAAAATTGGAGCTCCCCCACAAATGACCCCATTTTGGAAACTAGACGCCCCAAGGAACTTATCTAGATGCATAGTGAGCACTTTGAACCCCCAGGTGCTTCACAAATTGATCCGTAAAAATGAAAAAGTACTTTTTTTTCACAAAAAAATTCTTTTAGCCTCAATTTTTTCATTTTCACATGGGCAACAGGATAAAATGGATCCTAAAATGTGTTGGGCAATTTCTCCTGAGTACACCAATACCTCACATGTGGGGGTAAACCACTGTTTGGGCACATGGTAAGGCTCGGAAGGGAAGGAGCGCCATTTGACTTTTTGAATGAAAAATTATTTCCATCGTTAGCGGACACCATGTCGCGTTTGGATAGCTCCTGTGTGCCTAAACATTGGCGCTCCCCCACAAGTGACCCCATTTTGGAAACTAGACCCCCCAAGGAACTTATTTAGGTGCCTAGTGAGCACTTTAAACCCTCAGGTGCTTCACAAATTGATCTGTAAAAATGAAAAAGTACTTTTTTTTCACAAAAAAATTCTTTTCGCCTCAATTTTTTCATTTTCACATGGGCAGTAGGATAAAATGGATCATAAAATTTGTTGGGCAATTTCTCCCGAGTACGCCGATACCTCATATGTGGGGGTAAACCACTGTTTGGGCACTCGGCAGGGCTCGGAAGGGAAGGCGCGCCATTTGACTTTTTGAATGGAAAATTAGCTCCAATTGTTAGCGGACACCATGTCGCGTTTGGAGAGCCCCTGTGTGCCTAAACATTGGAGCTCCCCCACAAGTGACCCCATTTTGGAAACTAGACCCCCCAAGGAACTTATCTCGATGCATATTGAGCACTTTAAACCCCCAGGTGCTTCACAGAAGTTTATAACGCAGAGCCATGAAAATAAAAAATAATTTTTCTT
Source organism: Ranitomeya imitator (assembly GCF_032444005.1). Classification (NCBI taxonomy): domain Eukaryota; kingdom Metazoa; phylum Chordata; class Amphibia; order Anura; family Dendrobatidae; genus Ranitomeya; species Ranitomeya imitator. The sequence goes on along the minus strand of NC_091286.1, from coordinate 412,606,830 downwards.
TCCTCAAAAATGATTTTTTAGCCTGGAATTTCCTATTTTGCCAAGGATAATAGGAGAAATTGGACCCCACATATTGTTGTCCAGTTTGTCCTGAGTACGCTGATACCCCATATGTGGGGGTAAACCACTGTTTGGGCGCACGGCAGGGCTCGGAAGGGATGGCACGCCATTTGGCTTTTTAAATGGAAAATTAGCTCCAATCATTAGCGGACATCATGCCACGTTTGGAGAGCCCCTGTGTGCCTAAACATTGGAGATCCCCCAGAAATGACCCCATTTTGGAAACTAGACCCCCAAAGGAACTAATCTAGATGTGTGGTGAGGACTTTGAACCCCCAAGTGCTTCACAGAAGTTTATAACGCAGAGCCATGAAAATAAAAAAAAAAAATTATTTTCTCAAAAATGATCTTTTAGCCTGCAATTTTTTATTTTCCCAAGGGTAACAGGAGAAATTTGACCCCATAAGTTGTTGTCCAGTTTCTCCTGAGTACGCTGATACCCCATATGTGGGGGTAAACCACTGTTTGGGCACATGCCGAGGCTCGGAAGTGAAGTAGTGACGTTTTGAAATGCAGACTTTGATGGAATGCTCTGTGGGCGTCACGTTGCGTTTGCAGAGCCCCTGATGTGGCTTAACAGTAGAAACCCCCCACAAGTGACCCCATTTTGGAAACTAGACCCCGAAAGGAACTTATCTAGATGTGTGGTGAGCACTTTGAACCCCCAAGTGCTTCATAGAAGTTTATAATGCAGAGCCGTGAAAATAATAAATACGTTTTCTTTCCTCAAAAATAATTATTTAGCCCAGAATTTTTTAATTTTCCCAAGGGTAACAGAAGAAATTTGACCCCGATATTTGTTGTCCAGTTTCTCCGGAGTACGGTGATACCCCATATGTGGGGGTAAACCACTGTTTGGGCACACGTTGGGGCTCGGAAGTGAAGTAGTGACGTTTTGAAATGCAGACTTTGATGGAATGCTCTGCGGGCGTCACGTTGCGTTTGCAGAGCCCCTGATGTGCCTAAACAGTAGAAACCCCCCACAAGTGACCCCATTTTGGAAACTAGACCCCGAAAGGAACTTATCTAGATGTGTGGTGAGCACTTTGAACCCCCAAGTGCTTCACAGACGTTTACAACGCAGAGCCGTGAAAATAAAAAATCATTTTTCTTTCCTCAAAAATGATGTTTTAACAAGCATTTTTTTAGATTCACAGGGGTAACAGGAGAAATTGGACCCCAGTAATTGTTGCGCAGTTTATCCTGAGTACACTGATACCCCATATGTGGGGGTAAACCACTGTTTGGGCACACGTCAGGGCTCGGAAGTGAGGGAGCACCATTTGACTTTTTGAATACGAGATTGGCTGGAATCAATGGTGGCGCCATGTTGCGTTTGGAGACCCCTGATGTGCCTAAACAGTGGTAACCCCTCAATTCTAACTCCAACACTAACCCCAACACACCCCTAACCCTAATCCCAACTGTAGCCATAACCCTAATCACAACCCTAACCACAACCCTAATTCCAACCCTAATTCCAACCCTAACCCTAAGGCTACGTGCCCACGTTGCGGATTCGTGTGAGATATTTCCGCACCATTTTTGAAAAATCCGCGGGTAAAAGGCACTGCGTTTTACCTGCGGATTTTCCGCGGATTTCCAGTGTTTTTTGTGCAGATTTCACCTGCGTATTCCTATTGAGGAACAGGTGTAAAACGCCGCGGAATCCGCACAAAGAATTGACATGCTGCGGAAAATACAATGCAGCGTTTCCGCGCGGTATTTTCTGCACCATGGGCACAGCGGATTTGGTTTTTCATATGTTTACATGGTACTGTAAACCTGATGGAACACTGCTGCGAATCCGCAGCGGCCAATCCGCAGTGTGGGCACATGGCCTAATTCTAAAGGTATGTGCACACGCTGCGGAAAACACTGCGGATCCGCAGCAGTTTCCCATGAGTTTAAAGTTCAATGTAGACCTATGGGAAACAAAAATCGCTGTACACATGCTGCGGAAAAACTGCACGGAAACGCAGCGGTTTACATTCCGCAGCATGTCACTTCTTTGTGCGGATTCCGCAGCGGTTTTACAACTGCTCAAATAGAAAATCGCAATTGTAAAACCGCAGTGAAATGCGCAGAAAAAAACGCGGTAAATCCGCCATAAATCCGCAGCGGTTTAGCACTGCGGATTTATCAAATCCGCAGCGGAAAAATCCGCAGACGACCAGAATACATGTGCACATACCGAAACCCTAACCCTAGCCCTAACCCTAGCCCTAACCCTACCCCTAACCCTACCCCTAGCCCTAACCCTAGCCCTACCCCTAACCCTACCCCTAACCCTAACCCTACCCCTAACCCTAACCCTAGCCCTAACCCTAGCCCTACCCCTACCCCTAACCCTAGCCCTACCCCTAACCCTAACCCTACCCCTATTCTAACATTAGTGGAAAAAAAAAATGTCTTTATTATTTTATTGTCCCTACCTATGGGGGTGACAAAGGGGGGGGGGTCATTTATTATTTTTTTTATTTTGATCACTGAGATATAATCTATCTCAGTGATCAAAATGCACTTTGGAACGAATCTGCCGGCCGGCAGATTCGGCGGGCGCACTGTGCATGCACCCGCCATTTTGGAAGATGGCGGCGCCCAGGGAGAAGACAGACGGGACCCCGGCAGGATCGGTAAGTATGATGGGGTGGGAGGGGACCACGGGGGGGGGGGGATCGGAGCACGGGGGGGGGAATCGGAGCGCGGCAGGCGTGGAACGGAGCACGGGGGGCGTGGAACGGAGCACGGGGGGGCTGGAACGGAGCACGGGGGAGCGGACAAGAGCTCGGGGGGGAGCGGAGCACTGGATGGAGGGGAGCCGGAGCAGTGTACCGGCCAGATCGGGGGGCTGGGGGGGCGATCGGTTTGGTGAGGTGGGGGCACATTAGTATTTCCAGCCATAGCCGATGATATTGCAGCATCGGCCATGGCTGGATTGTAATATTTCACCCGTTATAATAGGTGAAATATTACAAATCGCTCTGATTGGCAGTTTCACTTTCAACAGCCAATCAGAGCGATCGTAGCCACGAGGGGGTGAAGCCACCCCCCCTGGGCTAAACTACCACTCCCCCTGTCCCTGCAGATCGGGTGAAATGGGAGTTAACCCTTTCACCGGATCTGCAGGGACGCGATCTTTCCATGACGCCACATAGGCGTCATGGGTCGGATTGGCACCGACTTTCATGATGCCTACGTGGCGTCATGGGTCGGGAAGGGGTTAAGGGGAATTGTATTCAAGTTTCTCGTTACACCACCTGTGATGTTCAGTCAATAGTGGGACTGACGCTGCGTTAAAGGGGTCCCCTGAGGGATCTTGTTGCAGCATTGATGGTTCACTTCCCACAGGTGAAGTGGGGTCCCCAGGGGTCCTGAGATGTATGGCGTTGATGACTTATGCCGGTAAATGAGTAAAGAACACAAGTTGTAAGTCTTTACATGGTTTACTGTACTTAGACGGCCACAGTTCAGGGTACCAGCAGGTGGTGGTATAGCCCGACCGGCTCGGAGGCAATGGAGGATTCCCTTTTTTCCAGTAGAAGTCTGTGAACCTTTGCTACTAGCGCTTGCTGTATATGAAGTCCCTGCTGCCTGAAGCTTTCTGCGGAGTCTGTTAGGACCTGGTGGTCAGGACAATAATGGACCTGGTGGTTAAGAGCACACGGAATGACCTGATAGTTACTGATAATATAGGACGAGCTCTGGGACGTGGGAACTCTGCTGACCGCAATTCCTAATCCTATCACACACACTAGAAATAGCCGTGGATTGCTCCTAACGCTCCCTATGCAACTCGGCACAGCCTAAGGAACTAGCTAGCCCTGAAGATAGAAAAATAAAGCCTACCTTGCCTCAGAGAAATTCCCCAAAGGAAAAGGCAGCCCCCCACATATAATGACTGTGAGTAAAGATGAAAATACAAACACAGAGATGAAATAGATTTAGCAAAGTGAGGCCCGACTTACTGAACAGACTGAGGATAGGAAAGGTAGCTTTGCGGTCAGCACAAAAACCTACAAAAAGACCACGCAGAGGATGCAAAAAGACCCTCCGCACCGACTCACGGTGCGGAGGCGCTCCCTCTGCGTCCCAGAGCTTCCAGCAAGCAAGACAACAATCAAAATAGCAAGCTGGACAGAAAAATAGCAAACCAGAGAAAAACAAGCAGGCACTTAGCTTCTGCTGGTAAGACAGGTCACAAGAACGATCCAGGAGTGAACTAGACCAATACTGGAACATTGACAGGTGGCATGGAGCAATGATCTAGGTGGAGTTAAATAGAGCAGCCAGCTAACGAATTAACCTCGTCACCTGTGGAAGGAACCTCAGAAGCCGTAGCCCGACTCACAACTACCAGAGGAAGCCCATGGACAGAACCAGCCGAAGTACCATTCATGACCACAGGAGGGAGCTTGACAACAGAATTCACAACAGTACCCCCCCTTGAGGAGGGGTCACCGAACCCTCACCAGAGCCCCCAGGCCGACCAGGATGAGCCAAATGAAAGGCACGAACCAGATCGGCAGCATGAACATCAGAGGCAAAGACCCAGGAATTATCTTCCTGACCATAACCCTTCCATTTGACCAGGTACTGGAGTTTCCGTCTCGAAATACAAGAATCCAAAATCTTCTCCACCACATACTCGAACTCCCCCTCAACCAACACCGGGGCAGGAGGATCAACGGATGGAACCACAGGCGCCACGTATCTCCGCAACAATGACCTATGGAATACATTATGGATGGCAAAAGAAGCTGGAAGGGTCAAACGAAACGACACAGGATTGAGAACCTCAGAAATCTTATACGGACCAATGAAACGAGGCTTAAACTTAGGAGAGGAAACCTTCATAGGAACATAACAAGACGACAACCAAACCAAATCCCCAACACGAAGTCGGGGACCCACACAGCGCCGGCGGTTAGCAAAACGTTGAGCCTTCTCCTGGGACAAGGTCAAATTGTCCACCACATGAGTCCAAATCTGCTGCAACCTATCCACCACAGTATCTACACCAGGACAGTCTGAAGACTCAACCTGCCCTGAAGAGAAACGAGGATGGAAACCAGAATTGCAGAAAAACGGCGAAACCAAAGTAGCCGAGCTGGCCCGATTATTAAGGGCGAACTCAGCCAAAGGCAAAAAGGACACCCAATCATCCTGATCAGCAGAAACAAAGCATCTCAGATATGTTTCCAAAGTCTGATCAGTTCGTTCGGTTTGGCCATTTGTCTGAGGATGGAAAGCCGAGGAAAAAGACAAATCAATGCCCATCCTAGCACAAAAGGCTCGCCAAAACTTCGAAACAAACTGGGAACCTCTGTCCGAAACGATGTTCTCCGGAATGCCATGTAAACGAACCACATGCTGGAAAAACAATGGCACCAAATCAGAGGAGGAAGGCAATTTAGACAAGGGTACCAAATGGACCATCTTAGAGAAGCGATCACAAACCACCCAAATCACCAACATCTTTTGAAAGACAGGGAGATCCGAAATAAAATCCATAGAGATATGCGTCCAGGGCCTCTTCGGGACCGGCAAGGGCAAAAGCAACCCACTGGCACGAGAACAGCAGGGCTTAGCCCGAGCACAAGTCCCACAGGACTGCACAAAAGAACGCACATCCCGCGACAAAGACGTCCACCAAAAGGATCTAGCCACCAAATCTCTGGTACCAAAGATTCCTGGATGACCAGCCAACACCGAACAATGAACCTCAGAGATAACTCTACTAGTCCATTTATCAGGGACAAACAGTTTCTCTGCTGGGCAACGGTCAGGTCTATCAGCCTGAAATTTTTGCAGCACCTGCCGCAAATCAGGGGAGATGGCAGACAAAATTACCCCCTCTTTGAGAATACCCGCCGGCTCAGGAACACCTGGAGAGTCGGGAACAAAACTCCTTGACAGGGCATCAGCCTTCACATTCTTAGAGCCTGGAAGGTACGAAACCACAAAATCAAAACGGGAGAAAAATAGCGACCAACGAGCCTGTCTAGGATTCAACCGTTTGGCAGACTCGAGATAAGTCAAATTCTTGTGATCCGTCAAGACCACCACGCGATGCTTGGCTCCTTCAAGCCAATGACGCCACTCCTCGAATGCCCACTTCATGGCCAACAACTCTCGATTGCCAACATCATAATTGCGCTCAGCAGGCGAAAACTTTCTAGAAAAGAAGGCACATGGTTTTGGGGGCCTGTCCTAGCTGGCCATGTGAGTGGAAGCAGGGAAGAGTGCTCCTGCTGCCAGAAGGACTAATAATCCTGATTTAACCCCGATTTTCGGGGATACTTACAATCCTCCGGCTGGCTGAAGGTCCGGAGAGTTCAGCGGTGCGGAGCGGCGGGTCCGGAGTCGGCAGCGATGACCAGGAGGCGGCAGAAAGACGCTGGCACCAGCGATGCAGGAGCCGGCCAAGATGGTGCCGATGCTAGGGAGGACGCCGAGAAGGAGAACGCCGCATGTCAGCGGCGCATGGAGGTGGCCGCAAAGCTGCAGCGGTATGCCAGAGTGGAGGCTGCAGAGGAGGCAGAACCAGGATCTGGAGCTGGAGCTGACCAGGAGGAGGAGGAAGCAAGCAAGGCTGAGCAGCATGAGGTACAGAGGGGGAAGGATAGAGGCAGCATGGCTGGGGCTAGTGGGGGACCTGAAGCCATATCACAGGGAGAGGAGCCGACTCTTAGAGATGTTATCACACTGATCTCTTCATGTCAGCAATCCCTGAACTCCTTGGCCCAGCAGATGCAGGAAGTTAAAGGGGACACGGCACAGATTAATGCGGCTCTGCAGAAAATGGACAAACGTATAGGAGTGGTGGAGGAGAGGGTGAGCACGGCAGAAGATCACATAGTTAAGCTACAAAAAGCTGAAAAGAAGTTCGCCCAAGCAATAGCCGAGCTCGCTGCTAAAAATGAGGATCTGGAAAATAGATCCAGAAGAAATAATATACGTATAGTGGGGCTGCCTGAAAAGACTGAGGGGAGAAATCCCACTGAGTTTGTGGAGAACTGGCTGTTGGAGAAGATTGGAACACAGTGTTGACAAAAGTCTTTGCTGTTGAACGTGCTCATAGGGTCCCGCCGCAGCCCGCTGCCCCAGGAGCAAATCCCCGTACCATGCTTGCTAAAATACTGAACTACAGGGACAGAGACATTATCCTCGGAAAGGCTAGAGAGATGGAGGATCTGATGGCTGGAGGTCAAAAAATCGCCATTTATCCGGATTATTCCGCTGCGGTTCAGAAACAGCGGATGAAGTTTACTGGAGTCAAGCGGCGACTGAGGGAGCTGGGAGTGCAGTATTCAGTGATGTTTCCCGCCAAGCTGAGACTGGTGGCTTTTAATAAGACCCACTTTTTCTTGACACCGGAGGACGCTACCCAGTGGCTTGATACTCATGAGAAAAAACTTAAGGGAATGGGCGACTGACATTTTGGCGAGATCCAGTTGGGATTTGTTTTCTCTGTCGATAGAGGAGAGTTCTGCGCTCGTTAGCAATGGTTAAAGAGTTGAGCAACTGTTGGGGGTTTTGCTGGGCCATATTGAAGGAATGGCCGGAGGGGACAGTACCAACTACTAAGTACGGGGGAGGAGGGTTATGCTGGGTACTGTGAACTGGTTTGGTACTTTTTCTATATGTTAATATAAGTTGAAATGTTAAGGTACAATAAAGTGAAAGTTGGGGGGGAAATTGTGATTGCTATGGCAGCGGGACGCGAATGGAGAGGGTTAAGTAAGGGAGAGTGTTCGCAGTGGACAGTGGAGCCCCACTCTTGATGAGAGGAAGAATGCGTTATATTGGGGGGGATAGGGGGGCAAGTTGGGAGGGGGCAGGGGGGGTGGGAGGGTTGGGGCAGCACATACTTGGGAAATTGGATACTTTAAGAAATGATGAGCCACATTATGGGAGATTGTATTAAAATATTGAGTTGGAATGTGAGAGGTCTGGCGGATAAAACACGGCGGGCGGCAAGTCTGCAGTATGTCCGAGAACAGAAGATCTCAATGATATGTCTGCTGGAGACACATTTAGTGCGGGAGAGGGTGAACGTATTGAATAGGCGCTGGATACAAAGGGCGTATCATTCTACTTTCTCAACGTACTCTAGGGGTGTGTCTGTGTTAATACCTGCGGGGGTGCAGTATGAGGAGGTAATGGTAAAAGAGGATGTGGATGGTCAGTATGTGGTGGTGAAATGTAAAATAAATGGAGTGTTGATGTGTATAGCGGCAATGTATATTCCGCCCCCATACTCAAGTAAGAAGATAAGAGAGGTGCTGGAGAGGGTAGAGCGTTGGGGACCGTTACCATCTCTAATTATTGGCGATTTTAATAATATCTGTGATGACTTTTGGGACAAAAACAAAAATCCCCAGAATAGAACAGGGGGACATATCACTACGTTTGGGACCTATGTCCGGGAAGTAGGTATGATTGATTTATGGAGAGTTAGACATATTGGGGAAAGGACGTACTCATGCTACTCGCCAGCTCATGGTACTTTGTCTAGGATTGACTTGGCGCTGGGTAACTGTTTACTGGACACGATGGTAGGGGAGGTGAGATATTTGCCTAGGGCTCTTTCAGACCATAGTCCAGTTGAGGTGGAATTTCGGCCGGTGGGGACACGGATCGGGAGCAGGAAGGAGTGGAAGATTCACCCTAATTGGCTACACAGTATGGACTTGGAAAAGATAAAGAAGGAGTTGGTGGAATTTTTTGAGATCAACGAGGGAAGTGTAGATGTTCTTACTGTGTGGGAAGCCATGAAGGCGTACTTGAGGGGACTGCTGTTCAGGGATATTAGCAGGTGTAAGAGGAAATCGAGAGAGACAGAGAGGTTGGCGGTTGAAGGGCTGAGGATAGCTGAAGATGAGATGGTAATAGCGGGTACTCCGGAAGCTGGGAGGAGGCTAAAGGCAGCTCAGAGTCAGTTGGAGGAGGTATTGCTCGGTAAGGCTGAAAGGAAGAGGGAATTCATGAATCTGGCTTTTTACCAGGAGGGCGAATCTGTGGGTCATTTGCTATCGATGGTGGCTTCTGCCCAGAGAAACACTTCCTTTGTTCATTCTTTGGTATCGGGGAGCGGTGTGGCTGTCTCTGAGACTTCAGAGATTTTGGACATTTTTGCGGATTTTTATGCGGACCTATATTCCTCTCAGGTAGATGGGTCGGTGGAGGACACGGTGGCGTTCCTTGAGGAATTGGAGCTCCCAAGGCTGAGTGACATAGATAGAGAAGATTTGGAAGCTCCCATTATGGAGGAGGAATTGGGTCGGGCACTGCAGTCTATGGCTAATGGGAAGGCACCTGGCGCAGATGGATTTCCTGCTGAAATTTATAAAAACTTTGGGGAAGTGCTGATCCCTAAATTAAGGGTACTTCTGGAGGAGGCTAGGAGTGGCGGTCGTCTACCGGCATCTATGCGGGAGGCCATAATAGTGGTGATTCCTTAGGAGGGGAAGGACCCGACACAGCCGGATTCATATCAGCCAATCTCCTTGCTTACTACAGACGTTAAACTTCTGGCTAAGGTGTTGGTGATGAGGTTGACAAGTGTTATTTCCGGCCTGGTGCACTCAGACCAGTCCGGCTTTATGCCTGATCGGTCCACTGCGATCAACTTACGAAGGCTGTATATGAATTTGCAACTCAGATCCGACAACTGTGGCCAGAGAGTTATTGCATCTTTAGATGCTCATAAGGCGTTCGATAGTGTGGAGTGGGGATATCTCTGGCAGGTGCTCCGGAGTATGGGGTTTGGACCGCAGTTCATATCCTGGATTCGACTGATGTACTCAATGCCGATGGCTAGGGTTAGGGTAAATGGGGAGTTATCACGGACCATACAACTGGCTAGAGGGACGAGACAGGGGTGTCCGCTCTCTCCTCTTTTGTTTGCTCTGGCTGTGGAACCACTGGCTGCTAAGCTTCGACGGTCTGATGAGGTGACTGGGTTTAAATATGGGATGATTGAAGAAAAGGTGGCGTTGTATGCGGATGACATTCTGCTATTTCTGGCTGACCCGGGTACGTCCTTGGAGGGAGCCATTGGGATTATTGAGCGTTTCGGATCGGTGTCGGGACTTAGGATAAACTGGAGTAAGTCTGTCTTGTTTAAGGTGGATGATGATGGTGGGGAGCCACTGGACGATGGGCGACTGGAGGTGACTAGCCAATTTAAGTACCTTGGAATATGGGTATCTATGCCTGTTACTGACTATATACATAGAAATCTGACTCCAATCTTAGGTGTTCTTAAAGCGAAAGCGGATGCTTGGCTTAAACTGCATTTATCTGTGGTAGGTAGGGTGAATCTTATTAAAATGATTTTGATGCCAAAAATACTGTATATTCTTCATAATGCGCCAGTTTGGATACCACGCGGGAGATTTAGACAGATTAACTCTCTGTTCAGGAATTTGATATGGGGGAGACAGCATCCGCGTATCAAACTGGAGACACTTCAGCGACCCAAGGAAGATGGGGGATTGGCATTGCCTAACCCTGAAATATATTTTCTTGCAGCCCAGAGTCAGCATTTAAAAGGCTGGGCGCAGGAAGGGTCATCTGGGGCGGTACAGCGGCTGATGGAAGTGGTGACAAAAAGAAGGCCAGTGGTACAATGTTTGGAGGATGCATCCCTGGGGGCTCTGGGGAAATTATACCCGACTGTATTGTTGATACGCAGGCTGTGGGGTAGGCTGAGACATATACGGGGGGTCACGGATTTGACTAGATTCTCACCGCTATGGCATAACAGCAACTTACAGGAGTTTGAGACACTGGGGGTACTGACAGAATGGCAAGTCAAAGGGATTCAGTACGTGTATCAAATAATTGATCGAGGTGAATTGAAATCATTTTCCCAATTACAGGCGGAATTTGGTCTTGGGACTGCAGGGGAGTATCGGTATTTGCGGATGAGGCATGCTTTTGGAGCTCAGTGTAGAAACGGAGGTATTGGAATTCAGAGGGATTTAGTACTGGAGTATGTGTGTAATGAAGGGACTACTGGGGGAGTCATATCTACTTTGTATAAAGATCTGTTGCACACTTTCCTATTGGGGTTTCCAATAATGGCGAGAGCTAAGTGGGAGAGGGATCTGGGTCCAATGGAGAATGAGACTTGGGAGTCGGTGCTAGAATGGGTCCCACGATTGTCACTGAGCGAACCGTATAGACTGTCACAGCTCTATGTGATACACAGGGTTTATAAGTCACCGATGGTGCTATAAAAGGCTGGTTTGCGTGAGGATTCTGAATGCCCGAGGTGTAAAACTGCAGATGCTGATATACTCCATATGATGTGGACGTGTCCGAGACTGGCTGCTTTTTGGGTGGTAGTTTTGAGTCGTATGGAAGGTGCGTATGGATGTAAGGTGCCAAGGGATCCACTTGTGTGCTTGTTGGGATGTGTGGATGAGATTGGAGTGGATAACAAACTGAAGATAGCTATTGCCAGATTGTTATACATGGCTAGGAAGGTAATAGCTCGAAATTGGATTAGGGAAGAACTGCCGTCAAGAGGAGAGTTCCTCCAGTATGTGAAGCAGGGCCTGACACTGGAAAAGGGGATTTATAAAAAAAGAGGGAAAATCGAAATGTTCAATAAAATGTGGTCTCCGTGGATTGCTATGGGATAGGGGTATTATAGAGGGAGAGTAAATTAAGATTCCTAATTAATGGTAATGTTAAATGTGGCTTATATTATTGGCCGAGGGATTAGATAGTATATTGGTCTAATGATGGAAGTGCTAAGCAAGGTGAGCTGCTTTGTTGGGTGGGGTTGGGGGGTGGTGGGATTGAAGGGGAATGTTTGAAGGGGGGGGAAAAAGCTTTGTATTGAAAATGAGAATGTAACATGTCATTTATCTTGTTATTCTTAATAAAAATTTATTTGAATCAAAAAAAGGCACATGGTTTCATCACCGAGCCATCAGAATTTCTTTGCGACAAAACAGCCCCTGCTCCAATCTCAGAAGCATCAACCTCGACCTGAAACGGAAGTGAAACATCTGGCTGGCACAACACAGGGGCAGAAGAAAAACGATGCTTCAACTCCTGAAAAGCTTCCAAAGCCGCAGAAGACCAATTGACCACATCAGCACCTTTCTTGGTCAAATCAGTCAACGGTTTAGCAACACTAGAAAAATTAGCGATGAAGCGCCGATAAAAATTAGCAAAGCCCAGGAACTTTTGCAGGCTCTTCACAGATGTCGGCTGAGTCCAATCGTAAATGGCCTGGACTTTAACAGGGTCCATCTCGATAGTAGAAGGGGAAAAAAATGAACCCCAAAAATGAAACCTTCTGAACTCCAAAGAGACACTTTGACCCCTTCACAAACAAGGAATTCGCACGAAGGACTTGGAACACCATTCTGACCTGCTTCACATGAGACTCCCAATCATCCGAAAAAAACAAAATATCATCCAAATACACAATCAGGAATTTATCCAGGTACTCTCGGAAGATGTCATGCATAAAGGACTGAAATACTGATGGAGCATTGGAAAGCCCGAATGGCATAACCAGGTACTCAAAATGGCCCTCGGGCGTATTAAATGCTGTTTTCCACTCATCGCCTTGTTTAATACGCACAAGATTATACGCCCCTCGAAGATCTATCTTGGTGAACCAACTAGCCCCTTTAGTATGAGCAAACAAATCAGACAGCAACGGCAAAGGATACTGAAATTTGACTGTAATTTTATTGAGAAGGCGGTAATCAATACAAGGTCTCAAAGAACCATCCTTCTTGGCCACAAAAAAGAACCCTGCTCCTAACGGTGATGACGACGGGCGAATATGGCCTTTCTCCAAGGATTACTTTATATAACTCCGCATAGCGGCGTGTTCTGGCACAGACAAATTGAACAATCGGCCCTTAGGAAATTTACTACCAGGAATCAAATTAATTGCACAATCGCAATCCCTATGAGGAGGTAGGCATTGGCTTTGGGCTCATCAAATACATCCCGATAATCCGACAAAAACTCTGGAACTTCAGAAGGAGTGGAAGACGAAATAGACAAAAATGGATCATCACCATGTACCCCCTGGCAACCCCAGCTGGACACAGACATAGATTTCCAGTCCAATACTGGATTATGAACCTGTAGCCATGGCAACCCCAAAACGACCACATCATGCAGATTATGCAACACCAGAAAGCGGATATCCTCCTGATGTGCAGGAGCCATGCACATGGTCAATTGGGTCCAGTACTGAGGCTTATTCTTGGCCAAAGGCGTAGCATCAATTCCTCTCAATGGAATAGGATACTGCAAGGGCTCCAAGAAAAAACCACAGCGCCTAGCATACTCCAAGTCCAGCAAATTCAGGGCAGCGCCTGAATCCACAAATGCCATAACAGAATAGGATGACAAAGAGCAAATCAGAGTAACGGACAATAGAAATTTAGACTGTACCGTACCAATGGTGGCAGACCTAGCGAACCGCTTAGTGCGCTTAGGACAATTGGAGATAGCATGAGTGGAATCACCACAGTAAAAACATAGCCCATTCCAACGTCTGTGTTCTTGCCGTTCAGCTCTGGTCAAAGTCCTATCACATTGCATAGGCTCAGGCCCATGCTCAGATAGTACCGCCAAATGGTGCACAGCTTTACGCTCACGCAAGCGTCGATCGATCTGAATGGCCAAAGACATAGACTCATTCAGACCAGCAGGCATGGGAAATCCCACCATGACATCCTTAAGGGCTTCAGAGAGACCCTTTCTGAAGATTGCTGCCAGGGCACATTCATTCCACTGAGTGAGCACAGACCACTTTCTAAACTTCTGACAATATATCTCCGCTTCATCCTGACCCTGACACAGAGCCAGCAAGATTTTCTCTGCCTGATCCACTGAATTAGGTTCGTCATAAAGCAATCCTTGCGCCAGGAAAAACACATCAACATCACGCAATGCCGGATCTCCTGGCGCAAGGGAAAATGCCCAGTCTTGAGGGTCACCACGTAACAAAGAAATAATGATCTTTACTTGTTGAACAGGGTCACCTGAGGAGCGAGGTTTCAAGGCAAGAAACAATTTACAATTATTTTTGAAATTCAAGAACTTAGATCTATCACCAAAAAACAAATCAGGAATTGGAATCCTAGGCTCTGACATCGGATTCTGAACCACAAAATCTTGAATGTTTTGTACACTTATAGTGAGATTATCCATCAAAGAGGACAGACCTTGAATGTCCATGTCTACACCTGTGTTCTGAACCACCCAGATGTAAAGGGGAAAAGAGAGACAAAACACACTGCAAAGAAAAAAAAATGGTCTCAGAACTTCTCTTATCCCTCTATTGAGATGCATTAGTACTTTGGGCCACCTGTACTGTTATGACCTGGTGGTCAGGACAATAATGGACCTGGTGGTTAAGAGCACACGGAATGACCTGATAGTTACTGATAATATAGGACGAGCTCTGGGACGTGGGAACTCTGCTGACCGCAATCCCTAATCCTATCACACACACTAGAAATAGCCGTGGATTGCTCCTAACGCTCCCTATGCAACTCGGCACAGCCTAAGGAACTAGCTAGCCTTGAAGATAGAAAAATAAAGCCTACCATGCCTCAGTGAAATTCCCCAAAGGAAAAGGCAGCCCCCCACATATAATGACTGTGAGTAAAGATGAAAATACAAACACAGAGATGAAATAGATTTAGCAAAGTGAGGCCCGACTTACTGAACAGACTGAGGATAGGAAAGGTAGCTTTGCGGTCAGCACAAAAACCTACAAAAAGACCACGCAGAGGGCGCAAAAAGACCCTCCGCACCCACTCACGGTGCGGAGGCGCTCCCTCTGCGTCCCAGAGCTTCCAGCAAGCAAGACAACAATCAAAATAGCAAGCTGGACAGGAAAATAGCAAACCAGAGAAAAACAAACAGGTACTTAGCTTCTGCTGGGAAGACAGGTCACAAGAACGATCCAGGAGTGAACTAGACCAATACTGGAACATTGACAGGTGGCATGGAGCAATGATCTAGGTGGAGTTAAATAGAGCAGCCAGCTAACGAATTAACCTCGTCACCTGTGGAAGGAACCTCAGAAGCCGCAGCCCCACTCACAACTACCAGAGAAAGCCCATGGACAGAACCAGCCGAAGTACCATTCATGACCACAGGAGGGAGCTTGACAACAGAATTCACAACAGGAGTCCTCTTTTCCCCCTGTCCTGAGACAGGTACCTGCATGACGGGCAGCTTGAGCCTTTTTATAGGGACTCTATCATGCCCCAGGCTCCTCAGGTGCTGCTGCGTCTCAGGTATGGTGTGGACCGTTCACTTACTGTAAAGTTCGGAACCCTCCGATTCTGCCAAGTGTCGTACAGTTCCACTAAGGCCTCAGGCTCCCGGTACCCGGTACTGCGCTTCGGCTCTGAGGATTCCCGGTCACAGTTCCCCTCTGAGCCCTGTTCCTCTCCTTTGCTCCTTTCCTCTCAAGCTCCTCCACATACAACCCATAGAGTTATCTGTCCTTTCAGAGGCTGCAGCTCCCTTTTGGCTGCCAGGCCTCTCTGTCTGCTCTCAGTTCCAGACTTCCTTCTCCTTCAGTGTTTCTATCAGACTGGCTTCTGTCCCTAACTGGCTAGTTCTTCCTCCATACCAGGACATATTTCCATATTTTAGGGAAGCTCCCCTGTATCCCGTTCTTGAGCTCCCCCTCCTGGCCTGGATTCAGAATGTGTTGCATGTGGGTGCCTTACCTGGTGAAGAGAACTCCATTGCCTCCAAGCATGACATTACTCTCCCCGAAGGGAAAGCAACATCACTGCAACAACCGGTCACCTAGGGTGTTGCACTTGCTTATCAGAACTGTGGCCTAGAAGCTGGGCTGTGGCAACGTAATAATAATAATAATCTTTATTATTTTTATATTTATATTTTTATGTAGCGCTATCTTATTCCGAAGCGATTTACAGTTTGCACACATTATCATCGCTGTTCCCGATGGGGATCACAATCTAAATTCCCTATCAGTATGTCTTTGGAATGCGGGAGGAAACAGAAGTATCCAAAGAAAACCCACGCAAACACTGGGAGAACATTCAAATTCCTTGCAGATGTTGCCCTTGGTGGGATTTGAACCCAGGGCTCCAGCACTGCAAGGCTGCAGTGCTAACCACTGAGCCACCATGCTGCCCCTAAGTAGACTACAGTGGGAATGAAAAGGCTTCTTACTGTGAAGGAAATGTGCTTAAGACTTTGTACCAGTTATCCCTTGTTCGTAACCCTTATCAAGTTTAGTAAACTTCCCATGTTTGAATAGAAGTCTCCTTTATTAATCTGTAGAATTCGTGATCCTAGCCAGCCAACAACATCGGCTAAATGCAGCCAGCATGGGCGTATGGCAAACGCAACACTAACACCAACACTCAGCCAGGACTTGCTCTTTCATGTAGCATACCTGGGTGTGACAGAAGACGAGTGCTTCGCCCACTGCTACCACCCCGAGCCGCATGACATTGGGTCCAATCATTTAGATACATCTTCCCACCTGATTGTTTTCTCTCAATCTCCACCCCTCTTCTTTGATTGACAGCTGAAGCTTCATAGAGCCATAGGAGGGTGGAGATAGATGGAAAACATGCAGGTGGGAAGGTGAATTTAATGATTGGCCCCGTCATGAAGCACTGAGCTGAGGGACTTAGTTTAAACAATCATTCTGTGCTGACAGCCCTTTAAGGCTATAAAAAGTTAATGCCCACTGAGAGGTTATCTGTGACATGGCTGTGGACTTCATACGTGCTGATCAAAATGTTAAACTAAGAACTTCATGTTCAGTTTTCTAAATTTTTGCCTAGCACCATTAGATCATTGTATGGATTTTGGATGTGTGGTTCGTGTCTTTTTTCTATAGTTCTAGCACACTGTAGCATCGATCTAGCCAATACCAAACCTGTTCTTGCCACAACGGGCACACTACTAGCTACATGTTGGATGATAGGATTAAGCCACGACAAGGTACCACTGACGTCAACTTATTTCCTGTGAAAACAAAGGATCTGGCACATTGAACTTCAACTTCACTGATCCTTCTTTCTTGCAACGTCAGTTGTGCAGAGAGTCAGGTGACCCTCATACCCATAAAATAGATGGCCAGACAAATAAAATCTGCAAATAAAGCTGATTTGGATGATTTCCTCTCATTTAGGCTGCCGTCACACTAGCACTATTTGGTCAGTATTTTACATCAGTATTTGTAAGCCAAAACCAGGAGTGGGTGATAAATACAGAAGTGGTGCATATGTTTCTATTATACTTTTCCTCTATTTGCTCCACTCCTGGTTTTGCCTTACAAATACTGATGTAAAATACTGGCCAAATACTGCTAGTGGGACGGCAACCTTATACTGTATAAGCATGACCCTTTTTTCCTAGATATGTGACAAAATTAATTTTGGGTTCAATTAGCCCAAATTTGGCAAAAAAAAAATAATTTAGACCATATCAATTCATCATAAACGAAAAGTCTCTAGTTGCCCTGAAAAAAATGTAATGGCAGTCTGAGTTCTTCTAGGACCATATCAAACCCCTTTCAAACTCTTTAAAGAAGCACTCCCATTAAAGTTTTATCCTTTTAATATATTGCAGTCATCATATTATATAGCACTTTGTACTTACAATTGCCTTTTTATCCATCTAATTCTTCACTTTTTTCTGTTCTATCTAGAAACAGGGGTGAGGGGGAATGCTCAATTAGTCCTATCACCCGGTCATTGTCCTTCAATGCTCCTCCAGTGCCCTCTAAATTCAAGTACTGTCTTCCTGGTTATTACCATCCCAGTCATCAAGTAATTACTTATTACTGGAGGTACCTGTACTTGATGCTTAAGGGTTTCTGCTGCACGCTTCTTTATGCACTGCCGCGCATATCCTATTTGGTCCTGATTCAGGATCAACTCATTTTTTATCTAATTTAGTTCTCAGGACTGGGCACTTGGCATTGGGCTCTTGGTGTTCCTATATGGGTTATTTGCCATACTATATATTTTTTCATATGGTTTAATTACCTTAATATATATGTTTATTATTGTAATTGAACCCGAGGCGCCTATATACCTATGAATATAGTACTGTTTACATCGTTGATAGTTTATTGCATTTTGGACTGGTTTCAGGGTTTTGCCCCCACTGGGCACTTTGCCTCTCTATTTTAAACTAAAAACTTGTTTTATAGTATCTAAATAAAGTTATACATTTTACCTCACATATGGTTCGCTTCTTTGGACGGATATAAGTACTGATATAAGTACACTGATAGTTGTCTATTTAGAAACAGGGAGTCTCTTATTTCTGCATTTATAGAAAGGGTAGAAAGGCAAAATGAGCAATTATAAGTACTCAGTGCTATATAATGGGATGACTGCAATATATTAAGAAGATAAAAATATTGTTGGGAGTGCTTAATGTAAAGGCAGTTTTAATAATGTAAAAGTGGCTTTAAAATATAAGGCCATCGGTAAACAGTCTGTTTAAAAGCTAAATAGGCGGCATCGTAGCTCAGTGGATAGCACTGGTCCACCTTGCAGCATTGGGGTCCTGGATTCAAATCCCACCAAGAGCAACATGTGCAAGGTATATGTATGTTATTCCCATATTTGTTTCCGCTCACACTCCAAAGACATACTGGTAGAGAATTTAGATTGTGATCCCCAATGGAGAACAATCATGATCTGCAAAGTGCTGTGGAATATGATGGACTTTTTCTGATTTTATTTTTACTGTGGAATAAATTAGAAATACAGTGGTTCAGAGTCCGCGCGGCCCAAGGTTCAAAGGTACGATCACACAAAAAGGTGACGCTTAAATGCGAAATATGTCAACACATTTCAAGGTTTTCAAACCTCTTCATCATAACCAAACCACAATGATAATGATTCAATTTTAACTCCCATCTACCATCATGAACATTTTATCAGATTTTAAATACTGCAATCCCAATCCGGAATTTTTCTCATGCTATTTCAGATAGTAGGAAGCAAAGACCCATGTTTCTGCACAAAGGCTTTATGGTCTTTAGTTTGTTGCATAATAGAATTCAACATCAAATTTCTTCCTAGAGAGGAAGTCAATGGTGCACAAGTATTTATGAGTCATGGCAATAATTAACAGACTTTTACACACCATTAATGGAGCATTTATGGAGCACACGGGGACACTTTATTCAATTACTGCTATTAGTGCTAATTGAAAATATTAATATCTTTTCAACTAACCAATCACAATTTTACATGCGTTTCCTTATACTTACATCTATCTCAGTGTTATAGACTAACTGATAAGCAATATCATGGCACCCCAAATCCAGAGCTTCCTGAGGCATGTTGGCATCAGAATACCAGTCTCGATCAGCAATGTGAGCATAATTTCCAGATGGAGAGGCATGTTGGACCCGTGTTGTAGTCACAATTCCCACAGACTTTCCTGTTAAATGTAGAAAAATATGTTTTAACTTAACTTTAACATTTTACTAAAGTAACTGGTTTCAGAATGTTATGGATCAACCTCACAATAGCACTGGGTCATATTTGATGACAAGCATACTCATCATACCCATCCTCAGAGGAACTTATGTCCACCTTCTTCAAAGCCATATCTCCCAACCATCCCATCTTTCATGGGGTCAACCAACAAAACAGCACTCAAGCAGCACAGATTATGCAAATGTGTCTGAATGTAGGTATTTGTTGTGTAAATCAGAAAGGGCCTTAAAGTGAACATGTCACTCTGAAGGTTAAGTCAATGTTGTATTGCCTGCCCCTGACTGCTGTGCCCTGTTTAAGTGGTTTATGGCCATATTTTCTCATTTTCTTTCTCCTCCCTTATTGCTTTTTTCCTGTACGAAGTCTGACTTGCACCAGGAGTCTGGCTATTGATAAACGATTCATACCTGTTTAACTGGCCAATCATGTCTTATTTGAGAGTTATGGTGCCTGCGTGCTGAGCACGTCTTTTTTGGCTGTGACCAAAAGCCATCCATTAAGAGTAAGAGTTTGGTTTGAAAAATTGAGTGTTGTTTTATTTACATGGAACAATTTGGGTAAAGTATTGCTAGTTGGGTCTCAGCAGTCATTCCATGTGTAATGCAGGTGCCTGAATGCAGCAAACAGAGATCGCGTGGCGGAAACAGCCATGGGTTGATATATTGGTATTTTTATGCAACAATAACTTTTAAACAGTTAGGGTTAGTAGATATACAATTTAACAATATAGGGGATCACAATTGGTTACGAACAAGCTAGAAAGTCTCTCAGTACTTAACATTAGTGGTGCACCCAGTCTTGGGAGTCATCACATCAGATGACTGATGACAGAGATCTCACTTGAATCTCTGTCTCTGGCAGGGGTTACCGGGTTTTCTTGCTAGGCCGCAAGTCTCTTACCGATGTAGTCTATTAAAGCTCGCTGAGCTTCTAACGTACCAACCGGCCACATCCCAACCTGTAATCTCGCTCCAGCAACTATTACCACCAACGACGAGACGCTGACAAGCCCGCTCCCAACCCCCATAGGCACACCACTGAAGGTGTGCCCTAAGGAGGTGGTTTTCCAATGGGACAATCTGAGGGCAGATCCAAGTCGGGTCCCCTGGGAATGCCCAACTAGAGGGGTCCCATATTGAAGCCCTCACCAGGGAGGAACATGACCGACATCTGGTACTAAAATGGAAGGAGAATAAAGGGAGTGAGGCCCAATGCAAATCGCAGACCCATAACACCCAGCGAAGTGACAACAGCCCAGCCAGATGGGGTGTAGTAGTGGCCTTCTACCCTAAAAGATGTTGGGGTTTCATTCAGGAATCCGGGCTACTGACGAAGGTCTATGTCACCCGCAGTGATGTGGAATCTCATCTCTGGGAGGGACATCCTGCAATATATTGCTTTGAAAGTTGTTTTGTTTTCCAGAGACCTGAAGAAAAACCCATTTGGCGCGGCAGGATTCCAGGTCTGGATACACGCCTTGTAGCCCGACCAAGCCCAACGTTGGGGGTTAATGACGGGTCCCTCACATCGTTCCTGCTGTTATAACATTAGTGATTGACCTGAATATTAATGTGATTGATACATTTGCACTACCTTAAGAAGACAAGGATTTGAATATTGTTTGAACCCTTAAAAGGGATTGTTTACTCGTTGCACTTTGACAGACAGACTTGTAAGTTGCAAGATAGACGGTTAATATATTAAAGAGTTAATATAGTTAATAGTAATGAAAGCTGAGATTTGAATTTAGTTAGAATGGTGTTTTATATATAGCTGATAGTGTGTAGCTGATATCCTGATGCACTTTTGAATAAAATGGAGAAAATAAAGTAACCCGTGGGGGTTGGATGAAGATTTTGCACTTAACAGATAGTATACCCGTGAGGGTGATGGTATTTCATAGTTAGTTCATAGTTATATTGTTTTATTTAACTATTCTATTCGTGAAAGTATGCACACATGTAAATAGTTATTGTAACATTCAAGTGTCCCCACCTCCCATAAAGGGAAGCTTTAGTATAGTATTAGTTGTTTTATAAGTTATTGCATTCCAAAAATTGTTGTCTTTTTGCTAACATGTATTGTTCTTCTTTTCCCAGTCTGGGAGTACTGGATTTAATGGGAGGGAGTGCGGCGTCCCAGGGTCTTGGTCGTCGCAGTAGTGTCGCTTTCCTCCCGGGGAGAGTGATGCTACGTTTAGAGGCAAGGAACGATAACTGCATCCAGGTATCACAAACATGCAACACATTCACACTCCAGGCCACCAGGGGGAGCTTCTGATCCTATTTATTTGGTGACTCCCCATATATATATATATATAACTGATAGTAAGTAGGAAAAGTCAGAGAAAGTTCCAGACATCCGTCTGAGGAGGACAGAGGGTCCACGGAGCTGTGCATGCCCTCAAAGCTGCAGCACCCAGAAAGAGACATTTTGAAGGCAGAACTGTATTGCAGCGAGTGTGAAGGAAGGCAAAGCAAAGGAGAGGATACCAGAAGGGGACCAGCCCCAAACAGGCTGCTTCCTTCTGAGGCGCAGAACACCGGTAGCCAGCACACCGAGGTAGTAAGGACCTCTACGCCTTACTTCAGAGACTGGCAGGACAGCTAATTGCACGTTACCTGTCCGCACCTACACCCAGGAGGCACGATGACACCCCACAGAGCCGGGTTATCTAAGAGACCCTATAAACAAGCTCAAGTCACCAGTCATACAGGTTTTGTCCTATCCTAAATAGGGGACAGAGAGAGAGAAACAACACATCTGTGAGACCCTTATGTGAAGCCATAGGCAATAAGGGACTACACCACTGCAGCGCAAGGGAAGGCTATTTATTTCCACCTGGACAAGGGGACACTGGACTTGCCTCCAAACTGGCCGGACTCTGCCTGCCCTGCGATCTGGTGCTCTGGACTGCGGATGCTGAAGTCTTCAGTAAAAGGTAAAGAGACTGCAACCTTGTGTCCTCGTTAGTGTTGAGCATTCTGATACCGCAAGTATCGGGTATCGGCCGATATTTGCGGTATCGGAATTCCGATACCGAATTCCGATACTTCCCGCGTATCGGATACCGGAATCGGAAGTTCCCAGAATTCAAACTGAACGCAGCAGCCAATGAGGAATGATTGGAAGTGTGGGCACATCCTGTTTAGCATGGTGGGCATGTAAGTACTGGCAAGGCTGGGATTGGCTGCTGAAATGATGTCACTCTGCACTATAAAAAACGCTGCCGCCATTTTGCGCTCACTCTGCTGTGATTTCAGTTAGGGACAGGACGCTGTGTTCTAACTGAGGGCCAGTCGAGCTAGCTAATTGCTTTATTTTCCTTTCCAAAGGCTAATTTAGCAAAACGCTGTGTGTTCTTCACTGTTCACCTTGCTCTTGCCTTGCAGCGCTGTTTTAACAGCGTTCTGCAAGGTCTCTGTGTGTGTGTGTGTGTGCAGCTCACTCTGTAGTCTGTGTGCAGCCATATACCCGGTTGTATTCAGCTCAGGGGGGGTTCACACTGCCTCACACAGTTGTCCTTTTTTGCTCTTAGTGCAGCCTGCTGCACATTTTTTCTCAAATTTCCTATTAGTGTATTTCCACCAGTCTCCAGCTCTATTGTGGAAAAACACTACATAGGATAACCTAGAGGGGGGTTTTTTGGCCTTGCAGCGCCGTTTACGGCTGTCTGCACGGTCTCCGTGTGAGCCCAGCTCGCCCTGTAGTCTGTGTGCAGCCATAGCCGGTTGGATTCAGCTCAGGGTTCGTTACTGGCTCATACCTAGAGAAAAATTTTACTTTTTTTCAAATAGTGCAGCCTGTTTAAAATTTGAAAAAAAAAAATTCCTATTAATGTCTTTCCACTCGTATCCAGCTAAATAGTGGAAAAACACTATATAGGATAACCTAGAGGAGGGTTTTTTGGCCTTGCAGCGCCGTTTACGGCTGTCTGCACGGTCTCTGTGTGAGCGCAGCTCGCCCTGTAGTCTGTGTGCAGCAATAGCCGGTTGGATTCAGCTCAGGGTGCGTTACTGCCTCATACCTTGAAAAACAATTTCCTTTTTTTCAAATAGTGCAGCCAGTTTAAAATTTGAAAAAAAAAATTCCTATTAGTGTCTTTCTACTCGTATCCAGCTAAATAGTGGAAAAACACTATATAGGATAACCTAGAGGAGGTTTTTTTGGCCTTGCAGCGCCGTTTACGGCTGTCTGCACGGTCTCTGTGTGAGCGCAGCTCGCCCTGTAGTCTGTGTGCAGCCATAGCCGGTTGGATTCAGCTCAGGGTGCGTTACTGCCTCATACCTTGAAAAACAATTTCCTTTTTTTCAAATAGTGCAGCCAGTTTAAAATTTGAAAAAAAAAATTCCTATTAGTGTCTTTCCACTCGTATCCAGCTAAATAGTGGAAAAACATTATATAGGATAACCGAGAGGAGGGTTTTTTGGCCTTGCAGCGCCGTTTACGGCTGTCTGCACGGTCTCCGTGTGATTTAAACTAGCTCTGTAGCCCGATCTGCACCAAAAAAAAAGTAAAGTTCACCAAACACAACTTAACACTTGTGTAGGCCACATTTGAAAAATAATAAAGTTTAGTCCACAATTTACAACATTAGTGTTTCTTACACCTGTTAGGAGGAGCATTTCAGGAATAAGCACACTAAGGCCTTAGTACTTTTCTGCTTATCTTTATCTGTCAACCAAGATGAAGAGGGCAGGGAGTAAGGCACGTGGGCGTGGGCGCGGAGCAGGGAGAGGAGCAGGGAGAGGACGTGGTGATTCTGTGCCTGCTGCGGGCGCCGGTGACTCGTCGTCACTCAGTTTCAGCAGGGAACAGTCCTTCATGCGCAGCTTTGTCGGAGAGCGCCGTGCACCGCTGCTGCGTGAAGACCAAATTGAAGCCGTTGTCGGGTGGATGGCAGCTAACGCCTCGGCATCGACTTCAGTTAGTGCCACATCCTCTCAGGCACAGAGCACTGGAGAGCAGCCATCTGTCTCTTCACCACCTGCCAAATTGGCCAGGCAGTCAGAGAGCCCAGGACAGGAGCCGTCTCTACTTCTGTTCTCTGAATCTCTTGGCTTGGAAACAGGGGGCCAGCCAAGCAGCATTGGAGAAATGGAAGAAGAGGCAGTGTGCAGTGATGCCCAACAGCTTTTTCTCTCTGACTCTGAAGAGGCAGGTGGGCCAGTGCCTCCGATGACCACAGCGCAGTACGCATCTGATGATGAAACTCAGGTGCCGCTTTCTGATGCGTACTGTGCTGCCGAGACTACCCAGGAGGAGCAGTTGGTGGCAGAGGGTAGTGGAGATGATGAGGTCCTTGACCCATCATGGCGTGAGGAACAGGAAGGTGGTGGGAGCAGCTCTGAGGAAGAGCTTCCCCTTACGGGCCAAAGAGGGAGAGGGAGGGGGAAGACTGCGGAGCCTGTAGCCTCCACTTTGGCACCCGTTAGGAGCCTGTCTCTTTCCAAAGCCAAAAAGGGCGCTCCCAAGACTTGCAGTGCCTGGTCCTTTTTTGACACAGTTGCAGATGACATTTGTTTTGTCAAATGCAAGCTGTGTCATCAGAAAGTAAAAAGAGGTAAAAGTGTCAGCAACCTCAATACCACAAATATGTGGAAACATGTGCGGACCAGGCACGCGGTGGAGTTACAGAAACACAGTGAAGACGTAGGCCAACCAACAGCGGCAGCTACCACCTCTTCATCTCGTGTTGCCTCTTCCTCCACTGTTGTCCAGAGACCTAGTGTAATTCCACCCACAGCACCACCTTCCCAGTCATCCTCACACTCCCAGTCTACTCTACAGCCATCGGTAGTCCAGGCATGGGAGAAAAGGCGGGCATTCTCGGCCAACCACCCCCGAGCACAGGCTCTGAATGCAGGCATTGCCAAACTGTTGTCCCTGGAAATGCTCTCGTTCAGGCTGGTGGAGACTGACAGCTTCCGTGACTTGATGGCATTGGCAGTCCCACAGTACAAGGTGCCCAGCCGCTTTTACTTCAGCAGGCAGGCTGTCCCTGCCCTGCACAGGCATGTTGAGGCAAACATGAAACATGCGCTACTGAACGCCGTCAGTAGCAAGGTCCACCTCACCACCGATGCGTGGACCAGTCAGCATGGACAGGGGCGATATGTTTCCCTCACTGCCCATTGGGTTAATGTTGTTGAGCCAGGTACAGATCGTGCGAGTGGCGCAGGACGTGTCCTGCCCACTCCAAGGATTGCAGGAATCCAGTCTGTACGCATCGACTCCTCCTCTTACACCAGTTCCTCTGATTCCTCTCTGCAGGATCCGTCACAGTCCACCTCCACATGGACCCGTGAACGTTTACCTATGACCGACATGAGCACAGCCGTGGCCAAACGTCAGCAGGCCGTCTTGAAACTAGTTTCATTGGGGCATCGAAGCCACACAGCGCAGGAGCTCTGGAATGCCATCAAGCAGGAGAGCGATGTGTGGTTACTGCCAGCGAATCTCCAGCCAGGCATGGTAGTGTGTGACAATGGCCGAAATCTGGTGGCAGCTTTGGCCCTTGGCAACCTCACTCACATCCCATGTCTGGCACATGTGCTCAATTTGGTTGTGCAGAGTTTTCTGAGGGACTATCCGGATCTTGATGCCCTGCTGCACAAGGTCCGCCTAGAGTGTGCTCACTTGCGGCGTTCCAGCTTGGCCAGATCCCGCATTGCTGCTCTGCAGCGCTGATTCCGCCTTCCGGAACACCGCATCATATGTGACCTACCTACCCGGTGGAATTCCACGTTACATATGTTGGAGCGGTTGTGTGAGCAGCAGCAAGCAGTTATGGAGTACCAGCTGCATCAGGCGCAAAGAAGTCGCAGTCAGCGCCGATCAGACTTCACAACCACAGAGTGGGCCACTATGAAGGACGTCTGCCAGGTTTTGCGTACTTTTGATTATTCCACGCGGATGGCAAGTGCAGATGATGCACTAGTCAGCATGACTGTCCCCTTATCTGCCTGCTTCAGCAAACTTTGCAAGGGTTAAGGGATGATGTGGTGGAAGAGGTGGAGGATGAGGAGTCACCTTTTCCATCAGCTTCTGGAGAGTCAGCGCCACGTGGTTCCTCACAAAGGGGTACGCAGGGGCCAATTTGTGAGGAGGATGAGGAGGAGTCAATGGAGGAGGAAGAGCTCCGTCCAGAGGAGGGAGCGACACAATTGTCCAGTGGTCAGTGTGTACAGCGAGGGTGGGGTGATGACGAGCGGGCAGAGATCATGTCTCAAGCAGGGGACAGCGTTTCTGGGCCAGTTGGCACTCTGCAGCACATGGTGGATTTCATGCTGCAGTGCCTGAGAAACGACCGCCGCATCGACCACATTCTCAACATGCCTGATTATTGGGTGTTCACCCTCCTCGATCCTCGCTACCGGGACAACGTCCAAAACCTCATCCCTGCGTTGACCCGGGAGCGTAAATTGCGGGAGTACCACGACACACTGGTGAATTCCATCATCTTCTCCTGTCCAACTGAGAGGAGTGCTGCTAGTGCTTTACAAAGCAGCTCAGTGCGTCGAGGCAGTGGGGGAGGCTCTGCCCAAAGAGGGAGCAGAAGCAGTGCCTCTGCCCAAGGCAAGCCCAGTATGGCACAACTCTGGCACACTTTTGTGTGCCCGCCCCAAATGTCTACACCATCACCGGCGGCTCCAGTGAGCAGGAGGCAACGGTTCCGTCAGATGGTGACAGACTACATGGCTTGCCCTCTTACTGTACTCCCAGACGGCTCTTCCCCGTTCAAGTTTTGGGTCTCTAAGCTGGATACATGGCCAGAGCTAAGCCAGTATGCATTGGAGGTGCTGGCTTGCCCTGCGGCTAGTGTCTTATCGGAACGTGTCTTTAGTGCCGCAGGTGGTGTACTAACAGACCGTCGCATGCGACTATCCTCCGATAACGTTGACCGGCTTACTTTCCTGAAAATGAACCAGGCCTGGATCTCGCAGGAATTTGCCACTCCTCTGCCTGATTAAGTAATTGGGTGTCATCCAGGTCTCCTGCTGTGTTCATCTTTCTACCACCTGAACTGCTATTCCTGGGCTCCAACACCGCCAGTTGCGGCTCAGAAGTGCAGGCTGCACAGTAAAAACATACGACCCAGTGTTATTGGGTTTCAGTAACGTCAGCTGATCCCCAGCTGTGTAGCTGGCAATGTGTCCTGCGACCGCCACGCTGGCACAACAACCTAAATGTAAGGGAACCTGTCCCCCCCCCCCCGTCGTTTGTTACTGAAAGAGTCATCTTGTGCAGCAGTAATGCTGCACGAGGAAAAGGTAGCTCTTTTTTTTTAGCTCCTTGCACACGCAGAACTTAACACTTATAAAATGTGTTCACTGATACCGTTATACCGTCCCGGAGCTGGGACTTTCCTTCGTAATGTGACGCAGCACAGCCGTCATTCCTACCCCCTTGGTGCCATGCGCTGCCTCCTCAGCGTTGTTTTAAGCTGTCACGGAGCCTGCGCTGTTCTGTTATCCCTTGGGCATGCCCTATTTGCGCTGCCTGTCTTCTGACATAATTTGGTGTCAGGCTGGCTGCGCCTGTGCGGCCGCGCTGCCCGAGATCCCGCCTCGCAGTGTCTTCTGATTGAGTCACACTGCGGGCCTGGGATCCATGGGCATGCGCAGTGCATATCTTCCCCTCGGGCTCTCGCTCATTTCCCTCCGCCTTCTTTAGACTGTGCGCCGTCAGCTGATCCCTAGCATGCCACGGCCGTGACACCGCACAGTCTGAAGAAGAGGGAAGGAGGGGAGTGAGAGTCGAGGTTATGCACTGTGCATGCCCATGGTTCCAAGGCCCGCAGTGGGATTACGTTAGACGAGACTGCGAGGTGGGATCTGGAGCAGCGTGGACGCACAGGCACTGACAGCCTGACACCAAATTATGTCAGAAGACAGGCAGCGCTAATTGGGCATGGCCAAGGGCTAACAGAACAGCGCAGGCTCCGTGACAGCTTAAAACAACGCTGAGGAGGCAGCGCACGACACCAAGGGGATAGGAATGACAGCTGTGCTGTGTCCCATTACGAAGGAAATTCGCACCTCCGGAACGGTTTAACGGTATAAAGGGACACATTTTTAGTGTTTACTTCGGTGTTTGCAAGGAGCATAATTAAAAGAGCAACCTTTTCCTTTTGCATCCTTAGTGCTGCACAAGATGGCTCTTTCAGCTACAAACGTCTTGGGGGGGGGTTAAAGGTTCCCTTTCAACTTGCTCCAATCAGGCTTCGGCCTACACTCTGTTCCTCTGCTCCTCCTGCTGTCCCTGGGCTCTAACACCGCCAGTTGGTGCCTGGAAGTGCTGTGTGCACAGTCAACAGTCGCTCCTCTGTTATTGGGGTTCAGTAACGTCAGCTGATCCCCAGCTGTGTGTGCGGTAATACCTCCAATCTGCTCCTCCTGCTGTCCCTGGGCTCTAACACCGCCAGTTTGTGCCTGGAAGTGCTGTGTGCACAGTCAACAGTCGCTCCTCTGTTATTGGGGTTCAGTAACGTCAGCTGATCCCCAGCTGTGTGTGCGGCAATACCTCCAATCTGCTGCTCCTGCTGTCCCTGGGCTCTAACACCGCCAGTTTGTGCCTGGAAGTGCTGTGTGCACAGTCAACAGTCGCTCCTCTGTTATTGGGGTTCAGTAACGTCAGCTGATCCCCAGCTGTGTGTGCGGCAATACCTCCAATCTGCTCCTCCTGCTGTCCCTGGGCTCTAACACCGCCAGTTGGTGCCTGGAAGTGCTGTGTGCACAGTCAACAGTCGCTCCTCCATTATTGGGGTTCAGTAACGTCAGCTGATCCCCAGCTGTGTATCCGGCAACGTGTCATGCGACCGCCACGCTGGCACAACTAAAATGTAAGGGGACCTGTCCCCCCCCCCCTAGGCGTTTGTTACTGAAAGAGCCACCATGTGCAGCACTAATACTGCACAAGGGAAAGGTCGCTCTTGAAATTATGCTCCTTGCAAACGCTGAACTACACACTCATGTAATGTGTCCCCTCACACCGTCCAACCGTCCCGGAGGTGGGACTTTCCTTTGTAAAGTGACGCAGCACAGCCGTCATTGCTACCCCCTTGGCACCGTGCGCTGCCTCCTTAGCGTTGTTTGATTCCGTCATGGACCCTGCGCTGTTATGTTATCCCTTGGCCATGCACAGTTTGCGCTGCCCGTCCTCTGACATCATTTGTTGTCGTCCTGGCTGCGCCTGTGCGTCCACGCTGCCCGAAATCACACCTCGCAGTGTCGTCTAATGTGATCCCACAGTGGGCCTGGTATCCATGGCCATGCGCAGTGCATATACTAGACTCTCACTCCCCTTCTTCACGCTTCTTCAGACTAGGCGGCGTCAGCTGATCCCTAATAGCATGCCACGGCCGTGACGCCGCACAGTCTGAAGAAGCAGGAAGGAGGTGAGTGAGAGGCGATGATATGCACTGCGCATGCCCATGGATCCCTGGCCCGCAGTGGGACTACATTAGATGACACTGCAAGGTTGGATCTCGGGCAGCTTGGACGCACAGGCACTGCCAGCCTGACACCTACATGATGTCAGAAGACGGGCACCGCTAACTGTGCATGGCCAAGGGATAACATTACAGCGCGGGCTCCATGACAGAACCAAACAACGTTGAGGAGGTGGCGCCTGGCACCAAGGGGGTTGGAATGACGGCTGTGCTGTGTCACATTACAAAGGAAAGTCCCACTTCCGGGATGGTTTGACGGTGTGAGGGGACACATTATATGAGTGTGTACTTCAGCGTTTGCAAGGAGCATAATTTTCGGAGCCACCATTTTCCATGTGCAGTATTACTGCTGTACAAGATGGCTCTTTCAGCAACAAATGCCTGGGGGGGGGGTTAAAGGTTCCCTTTCAACTTGCTCCACTGCAGGCTTCGGCCTACACTCTGCTCCTCTTTGATTCCCTGGGTTTCAACACTGTCAGTTGCCACCTGGAAGTGTTGTCTACACAGAAAAAACACTAGGTGATGTGTCAGTGGGGTTCAGCACCGCCAGCTGTTCCCCTGCTGTGTAGTCGGCAACGTGTCCAGCACAAGCCACGCTGGCACAACAGAACAAAAGCTGCCACCAGTGCAGGCTTCGGCCTACACTCTGCTCCTCTCCTCCTCCTGCTGACCCTGGGCTCAAACACCGCCAGTTTCTGCCCGGAAGTGCTAGCTGCACAGAGAAAAACACCAGCCAATGTGTTATTGGGGTTGAGCACCGCCAGCTGTTCCCCTGCTGTGTAGCCGGCAACGTGACCTGCAAACGCCACGCAGGCACATGAACTGAAATTGAAGGGAGCCTGCCCCCCACCCCCAGGTGTTTCTATGTATAATAGCCATCTTGTACAGCAGTACTGCTGCATTTGTACAAGGTGGCTGACTTTTTCTCCTTGCCCACGTTTAATTAAACACGTACTAAATGTGTCTCATTGAGACCATTCCACTGTCCCTGAGGTGTGACTTTCCTTTCTAATGATACGCAGCACCACCCTTGTTAGCGCTGCCCGTCTTTTGACATCATTGGTTAGCTGGCTACGCCTATGCGTCTGCCCTGCTCGAAACAACGCCCCTCGGTGTCTTTTTTTTTGGACAGCGAGGGTGTGATTGATGGGCATGTGCAGTGCATATGTTTGCCTGTGTTCACTCATCTCCTTCCGCCTTCTTCAGACTGGGTGTCCTCATGGCCGCGGCAGGCGATAAGGGATCAGATGAGGCCGCCCAGTCTGAAGCAGGTGTAAGGACATGTGTGAGCGTCAAACATATTTACTGAACAAGGCCACGAATCCCAGCCACGCAGTGTGATTTTTTGAAAACACACTGTGGGTCTGGGATTCATGTCCATCGCTAACCGTAACGGCCGACATGAAATGAGGTCAGAAGACAGGAAGCGCTCACAGCGCATGGCCAAGGGATCACAATAGCGCAGACTCCTGTACAGCAAATAACAACGCTCAGGAATCTGCGCACAGCAGCTAGGTGTACATTTTTACACCTGTGCTGCATCTCCTTAAAAAGACAAGTCACGCCTCCACTACTGTTTGACAGTATAATGGGCTAAATAGTGTACGTGTTTTATTCAGCGTGTGCAAGGAGCAAATTAAATAGAGCAACCTTTTACTTGTGCAGCTTTAATGCTGCACAAGGTGTGGCTCTTGTACCTTTCAACACCTGAGGGGGGGGTTAAAGGTAACCTTTGAAATTGGTTCAACTAGGCTTCGGCCTACACTCTGCTCCTCTCCTCCTCCTGCTGACCCTGGGCTCAAACACCGCCAGTTTCTGCCCGGACATGCTAGCTGCACAGAGAAAAACACCAGCCAATGTGTTAGTGGGGTTCAGCACCGCCAGCTGTTCCCCTGCTGTGTAGTCGGCATCGTGTCCAGCACAAGCCACGCTGGCACAACTGACCAAAAGCTGCCACCAGTGCAGGCTTCTGCCTACACTTTGCTCCTCTCCTCCTCCTGCTGACCCTGGGCTCAAACAACGCATGTTTCTGCCCGGACATGCTAGCTGCACAGAGAAAAACACCAGCCAATGTGTTAGTGGGGTTCAGCACCGCCAGCTGTTCCCCTGCTGTGTAGCTGGCAACGTGTCCTGCAAACGCCACGCAGGCACATGAACTGAAATTGAAGGGAGCCTGCCCCCCACCCCCCCCAGGTGTTTCTATGTATAACAGCCACCTTGTACAGCAGTACTGCTGCATTTGTACAAGGTGGCTGACTTTTTCTCCTTGCACACGTGGAACTCAACAAGTACAAAATGTGTCTCATTACAGACCATTACAATGTCCCTGAGGTGTGACTTTCCTTTTTAATGACACGCAGCACCCCCATTGTTAGCGCTGCCCGTCTCCTGACATCATTGGTTGGCTGGCTGTGCCTGTGCGTCCCCCCTGCCCGACACAACGCCCCCCGTTGTCTCATATATTTTGACTGCGAGGGTGTGATTGATGGGCACGAGCAGTGCATATGTTCCCCTGTCTTCATCCCCTCCTTCCGCCTTCTTCTGACTGTGCGGCCTCATGGCCGCGGCATGCGATAAGGGATCAGCTGAGGCCGCCCAGTCTGAAGCAGGTGTAAGGACATGTGTGAGCGGCGAACATATTTACTGCACAAGGCCACGAATCCCAGCACCGCAGTGTGACTTTAGGAAAAGCCACTGTGGGTCTGGGATTTATGCCCATCGTTAACCGCACCGGCCAACATGAAATGAGGTCATGAGACGGCCTGCACTAACAGGGTATTGCCAAGGGATAACACAAGAGCGCAGTTTCCTGTACTGCAAATAACAAAGGTAAGGAATCTGCGCCCAGCACCTAGGTGTAAATTTGTACACCTGTGCTGCGTCTCCTTAAAAAGACTAGTAGTCACGCCTCCACTACTGTTTGACAGTATAATGGGCTAAATAGTGTACATGTTTTATTCAGCGTGTGCAAGGAGCAAAATAAAATAGAGCAACCTTTGACTTGTGCATCATTAATGCTGTTCAAGGTGTGGCTCTTGTACCTTGCAACACCTGAGGGGGGGGGTTAAAGGTAACCTTTGAAATTGGTTCAACTAGGCTTCGGCCTACACTCTGCTCCTCTCCTCCTCCTGCTGACCCTGGGCTCAAACACCGCTAGTTTTTGCCCGGAACTGCTAGCTGCACAGAGAAAAACACCAGTCAATGTGTTAGTGGGGTTTAGCAACGCCAGCTGTTCCCCTGCTGTGTAGTCGGCATCGTGTCCAGCACAAGCCACACTGGCACAACTGACCAAAAGCTGCCACCAGTGCAGGCTTCGGCCTACACTTTGCTCCTCTCCTCCTCCTGCTGACCCTGGGCTCAAACACTGCCAGTTTCTGCCCGGACATGCTAGCTGCACAGAGAAAAACACCAGCCAATGTGTTAGTGGGGTTCAGCACCGCCAGCTGTTCCCCTGCTGTGTAGTCGGCATCGTGTCCAGCACAAGCCACGCTGGCACAACTGACCAAAAGCTGCCACCAGTGCAGGCTTCGGCCTACACTTTGCTCCTCTCATCCTCCTGCTGACCCTGGGCTCAAACACCGCCAGATTCTGCCCGGACATGCTAGCTGCACTGAGAAAAACACCAGCCAACGTGTTAGTGGGGTTCAGCACCGCCAGCTGTTCCCCTGCTGTGTAGCTGGCAACGTGTCCTGCAAACGCCACGCAGGCACATGAACTGAAATTGAAGGGAGCCTGCCCCCCACCCCCAGGTGTTTCTATGTATAACAGCCACCTTGTACAGCAGTACTGCTGCATTTGTACAAGGTGGCTGACTTTTTCTCCTTGCCCACGTTTAATTAAACACGTACTAAATGTGTCTCATTGAGACCATTCCACTGTCCCCGAGGTGTGACTTTCCTTTCTAATGATACGCAGCACCCCCCTTGGTAGCGCTTCCCGTCTTCTGACATAATTGGTTGGCTTGTTGCGCCTGTGCGTCCGCCCTGCCTGAAACAATGCTCCTCATTGTCTTATTTTGACTGCGAGGGTGTGATTGATGGGCACGAGCAGTGCATATCTTCACCTGTCTTAACTCATCTCCTTCCACCTTCTTTAGACTGTGCAGCCTCATGGCCGCGGCATGCGAGAAGGGATCAGCAGAGGCCGCCCAGTCTGAAGCAGGTGTAAGGACGTGTGTGAGCGGCCAAAATATTTACTGCTCAAGGCCACGAATCACAGCACCGCAGTGTGACTTTAAGAAAAGGCACTGTGGGTCTGGGATTTATGGCCATCGTTAACCGCACCGGCCAACATGAAATGAGGTCATAAGACGGGCAGCTCTAACAGGGCATTGCCAAGGGATAACACAAGAGCGCAGACTCCTGTACAGCAAATAACAACGCTCAGGAAGCTGCGCCAAGCACCAAGGCGTTATTTGGGACACCTGTGCTGCGTCTCCTTAAAAAGCCAAGTCACGCATCCACTACAGTTTGACTGTAGAATGGGCTAAATTGTGTACGTCTTTCATTCAGCGTGTGCAAGTAGACAAATTAATAGAGCAACCTTTCACTTGTGCAGCATTAATACTGCACAAGGTGTGTCTCTTGTACTTTGTAACACCTGAGGGGGGGTTAAAGGTTTACTTTGAAATTGGTTCAAATAGGCTTCGGCCTACACTCTGCTCCTCTCCTCCTCCTCCTGCTTCAACACGGGCTCTAACATCGCTAGTTTTTGCCCGCAAGTGCTAGCTGCACAGAGAAAAACACACGCCATTGTGTTAGTGGGGTTCAGCAACGCCAGCTGTTCCCCCACTGTGTAGCCGGCAAAGTGTCCTGCAAACGCAACGCAGACACAAAGCTGCCTCCAGTGCAGGCTTCGGCCTACACTCTGCTCCCCCTGCTTACCCTTAGCTCCAACACCGCTAGTTGGGGCTCTAGGAAGACAATCTTTAATAGGCAACGCATCTGGGTTCCATCACCGCCAGCTGGTTCTCGGCAGTGTTCTTGTCACAGGTACTCCCTCGTGCCAAGCCTGGTTTCAGCACCGTCAGCTGTTTCCGGGTTGTGTCAAGCTCACTGAGACGCCTATGCTTGCCCCGTCGTGGTGCTGTCGGGTTAGCCAACTCCAGGGTGCCTCCAGTTTAGGAGCTTCCTATGTGGGCTGCGTGAACTGGTAGTCAAGGCTGGTTCTGTAGTGCCAGTAGGCCCAGCTCCCCCTGTAGGACTGTTGGGGTTCGGTAACTGCGGCTGCCTCGCGGCCTAGCTGTTCTCTCCTCTCCTGTGGGCCTTCGGGTCCACCTCCTGGTTCCAGCACCGTCAGCTGGTTCCAGGCTGAGCCTTTGGCTTAGGGGCCTCCTCCTGGGTATCCGAGTTCCGCCAACGCCAGGCGGTCCTTGGTAGTGCTTTTAAGCGCGGGCACCTACAGCTTAGTAACCGGGTTCCAGCACCGCCAGCTGGTCCTCGGTCGTGCCATTGGCTCTTGCACACTGGGGCAACGCATCTGGGTTCCAGCACCGCCAGCTGGTTCTCGGCAGTGTTCTTGTCACAGGTACTCCCTCGTGCCAAGCCTGGTTTCAGCACCGTCAGCTGTTTCCGGGTTGTGTCAAGTTCACTGACACGCCTATGCTTGCCCCGTCGTGGTGCGGTCGGGTTAGCCAACTCCAGGGTGCCTCCAGTTTAGGAGCTTCCTATGTGGGCTGCGTGAACTGGTAGTCAAGGCTGGTTCTGTAGTGCCAGTAGGCCCAGCTCCCCCTGTAGGACTGTTGGGGTTCGGTAACTGCGGCTGCCTCGCGGCCTAGCTGTTCTCTCCTCTCCTGTGGACCTTGGGGTCCACCACCTGGTTCCAGCACCGTCAGCTGGTTCCGGGCCGAGCCTTTGGCTTAGGTGCCTCCTCCTGGGTATCCGAGTTCCGCCAACGTCAGGCGGTCCTTGGTAGTGCTTTTAAGCGCGGGCACCTACAGCTTAGTAACCGGGTTCCAGCACCGCCAGCTGGTCCTCGGTCGTGCCATTGGCTCTTGCACACTGGGGCAACGCATCTGGGTTCCAGCACCGCCAGCAGGTTCTCGGCAGTGTTCTTGTCACAGGTACTCCCTCGTGCCAAGCCTGGTTTCAGCACCGTCAGCTGTTTCCGGGTTGTGTCAAGTTCACTGACACGCCTATGCTTGCCCCGTCGTGGTGCGGTCGGGTTAGCCAACTCCAGGGTGCCTCCAGTTTAGGAGCTTCCTATGTGGGCTGCGTGAACTGGTAGTCAAGGCTGGTTCTGTAGTGCCAGTAGGCCCAGCTCCCCCTGTAGGACTGTTGGGGTTCGGTAACTGCGGCTGCCTCGCGGCCTAGCTGTTCTCTCCTCTCCTGTGGGCCTTCGGGTCCACCTCCTGGTTCCAGCACCGTCAGCTGGTTCCAGGCCGAGCCTTTGGCTTAGGTGCCTCCTCCTGGGTATCCGAGTTCCGCCAACGCCAGGCGGTCCTTGGTAGTGCTTTTAAGCGCGGGCACCTACAGCTTAGTAACCGGGTTCCAGCACCGCCAGCT
The DNA here is from genome assembly GCF_032444005.1 of Ranitomeya imitator. Classification (NCBI taxonomy): domain Eukaryota; kingdom Metazoa; phylum Chordata; class Amphibia; order Anura; family Dendrobatidae; genus Ranitomeya; species Ranitomeya imitator. The sequence continues at coordinate 412,570,291 of NC_091286.1, read as the reverse complement.
GGTCCTCGGTCGTGCCATTGGCTCTTGCACACTGGGGCAACGCATCTGGGTTCCAGCACCGCCAGCTGGTTCTCGGCAGTGTTCTTGTCACAGGTACTCCCTCGTGCCAAGCCTGGTTTCAGCACCGTCAGCTGTTTCCAGGTTGTGTCAAGCTCACTGAGACGCCTATGCTTGCCCCGTCGTGGTGCTGTCGGGTTAGCCAACTCCAGGGTGCCTCCAGTTTAGGAGCTTCCTATGTGGGCTGCGTGAACTGGTAGTCAAGGCTGGTTCTGTAGTGCCAGTAGGCCCAGCTCCCCCTGTAGGACTGTTGGGGTTCGGTAACTGCGGCTGCCTCACGGCCTAGCTGTTCTCTCCTCTCCTGTGGGCCTTCGGGTCCACCTCCTGGTTCCAGCACCGTCAGCTGGTTCCAGGCCGAGCCTTTGGCTTAGGTGCCTCCTCCTGGGTATCCGAGTTCCGCCAACGCCAGGCGGTCCTTGGTAGTGCTTTTAAGCGCGGGCACCTACAGCTTAGTAACCGGGTTCCAGCACCGCCAGCTGGTCCTCGGTCGTGCCATTGGCTCTTGCACACTGGGGCAACGCATCTGGGTTCCAGCACCGCCAGCTGGTTCTCGGCAGTGTTCTTGTCACAGGTACTCCCTCGTGCCAAGCCTGGTTTCAGCACCATCAGCTGTTTCCGGGTTGTGTCAAGTTCACTGACACGCCTATGCTTGCCCCGTCGTGGTGCGGTCGGGTTAGCCAACTCCAGGGTGCCTCCAGTTTAGGAGCTTCCTATGTGGGCTGCGTGAACTGGTAGTCAAGGCTGGTTCTGTAGTGCCAGTAGGCCCAGCTCCCCCTGTAGGACTGTTGGGGTTCGGTAACTGCGGCTGCCTCGCGGCCTAGCTGTTCTCTCCTCTCCTGTGGACCTTGGGGTCCACCACCTGGTTCCAGCACCGTCAGCTGGTTCCGGGCCGAACCTTTGGCTTAGGTGCCTCTTCCTGGGTATCCGAGTTCCGCCAACGTCAGGCGGTCCTTGGTAATGCTTTTAAGCGCGGGCACCTACAGCTTAGTAACCGGGTTCCAGCACCGCCAGCTGGTCCTCGGTCGTGCCATTGGCTCTTGCACACTGGGGCAACGCATCTGGGTTCCAGCACCGCCAGCTGGTTCTCGGCAGTGTTCTTGTCACAGGTACTCCCTCGTGCCAAGCCTGGTTTCAGCACCGTCAGCTGTTTCCGGGTTGTGTCAAGTTCACTGACACGCCTATGCTTGCCCCGTCGTGGTGCGGTCGGGTTAGCCAACTCCAGGGTGCCTCCAGTTTAGGAGCTTCCTATGTGGGTTGCGTGAACTGGTAGTCAAGGCTGGTTCTGTAGTGCCAGTAGGCCCAGCTCCCCCTGTAGGACTGTTGGGGTTCGGTAACTGCGGCTGCCTCGCGGCCTAGCTGTTCTCTCCTCTCCTGTGGACCTTGGGGTCCACCACCTGGTTCCAGCACCGTCAGCTGGTTCCGGGCCGAGCCTTTGGCTTAGGTGCCTCCTCCTGGGTATCCGAGTTCCACCAACGTCAGGCGGTCCTTGGTAGTGCTTTTAAGCGCGGGCACCTACAGCTTAGTAACCGGGTTCCAGCACCGCCAGCTGGTCCTCGGTCGTGCCATTGGCTCTTGCACACTGGGGCAACGCATCTGGGTTCCAGCACCGCCAGCTGGTTCTCGGCAGTGTTCTTGTCACAGGTACTCCCTCGTGCCAAGCCTGGTTTCAGCACCGTCAGCTGTTTCCGGGTTGTGTCAAGTTCACTGACACGCCTATGCTTGCCCCGTCGTGGTGCGGTCGGGTTAGCCAACTCCAGGGTGCCTCCGGTTTAGGAGCTTCCTATGTGGGCTGCGTGAACTGGTAGTCAAGGCTGGTTCTGTAGTGCCAGTAGGCCCAGCTCCCCCTGTAGGACTGTTGGGGTTCGGTAACTGCGGCTGCCTCGCGGCCTAGCTGTTCTCTCCTCTCCTGTGGGCCTTCGGGTCCACCTCCTGGTTCCAGCACCGTCAGCTGGTTCCAGGCCGAGCCTTTGGCTTAGGTGCCTCCTCCTGGGTATCCGAGTTCCGCCAACGCCAGGCGGTCCTTGGTAGTGCTTTTAAGCGCGGGCACCTACAGCTTAGTAACCGGGTTCCAGCACCGCCAGCTGGTCCTCGGTCGTGCCATTGGCTCTTGCACACTGGGGCAACGCATCTGGGTTCCAGCACCGCCAGCTGGTTCTCGGCAGTGTTCTTGTCACAGGTACTCCCTCGTGCCAAGCCTGGTTTCAGCACCGTCAGCTGTTTCCGGGTTGTGTCAAGCTCACTGAGACGCCTATGCTTGCCCCGTCGTGGTGCTGTCGGGTTAGCCAACTCCAGGGTGCCTCCAGTTTAGGAGCTTCCTATGTGGGCTGCGTGAACTGGTAGTCAAGGCTGGTTCTGTAGTGCCAGTAGGCCCAGCTCCCCCTGTAGGACTGTTGGGGTTCGGTAACTGCGGCTGCCTCGCGGCCTAGCTGTTCTCTCCTCTCCTGTGGGCCTTCGGGTCCACCTCCTGGTTCCAGCACCGTCAGCTGGTTCCAGGCCGAGCCTTTGGCTTAGGTGCCTCCTCCTGGGTATCCGAGTTCCGCCAACGCCAGGCGGTCCTTGGTAGTGCTTTTAAGCGCGGGCACCTACAGCTTAGTAACCGGGTTCCAGCACCGCCAGCTGGTCCTCGGTCGTGCCATTGGCTCTTGCACACTGGGGCAACGCATCTGGGTTCCAGCACCGCCAGCTGGTTCTCGGCAGTGTTCTTGTCACAGGTACTCCCTCGTGCCAAGCCTGGTTTCAGCACCGTCAGCTGTTTCCGGGTTGTGTCAAGCTCACTGAGACGCCTATGCTTGCCCCGTCGTGGTGCTGTCGGGTTAGCCAACTCCAGGGTGCCTCCAGTTTAGGAGCTTCCTATGTGGGCTGCGTGAACTGGTAGTCAAGGCTGGTTCTGTAGTGCCAGTAGGCCCAGCTCCCCCTGTAGGACTGTTGGGGTTCGGTAACTGCGGCTGCCTCGCGGCCTAGCTGTTCTCTCCTCTCCTGTGGGCCTTCGGGTCCACCTCCTGGTTCCAGCACCGTCAGCTGGTTCCAGGCCGAGCCTTTGGCTTAGGTGCCTCCTCCTGGGTATCCGAGTTCCGCCAACGCCAGGCGGTCCTTGGTAGTGCTTTTAAGTGCGGGCACCTACAGCTTAGTAACCGGGTTCCAGCACCGCCAGCTGGTCCTCGGTCGTGCCATTGGCTCTTGCACACTGGGGCAACGCATCTGGGTTCCAGCACCGCCAGCTGGTTCTCGGCAGTGTTCTTGTCACAGGTACTCCCTCGTGCCAAGCCTGGTTTCAGCACCGTCAGCTGTTTCCGGGTTGTGTCAAGCTCACTGACACGCCTATGCTTGCCCCGTCGTGGTGCTGTCGGGTTAGCCAACTCCAGGGTGCCTCCAGTTTAGGAGCTTCCTATGTGGGCTGCGTGAACTGGTAGTCAAGGCTGGTTCTGTAGTTCCAGTAGGCCCAGCTCCCCCTGTAGGACTGTTGGGGTTCGGTAACTGCGGCTGCCTCGCGGCCTAGCTGTTCTCTCCTCTCCTGTGGACCTTGGGGTCCACCACCTGGTTCCAGCATCGTCAGCTGGTTCCGGGCCGAGCCTTTGGCTTAGGTGCCTCCTCCTGGGTATCCGAGTTCCGCCAACGTCAGGCGGTCCTTGGTAGTGCTTTTAAGCGCGGGCACCTACAGCTTAGTAACCGGGTTCCAGCACCGCCAGCTGGTCCTCGGTCGTGCCATTGGCTCTTGCACACTGGGGCAACGCATCTGGGTTCCAGCACCGCCAGCTGGTTCTCGGCAGTGTTCTTGTCACAGGTACTCCCTCGTGCCAAGCCTGGTTTCAGCACCGTCAGCTGTTTCCGGGTTGTGTCAAGTTCACTGACACGCCTATGCTTGCCCCGTCGTGGTGCGGTCGGGTTAGCCAACTCCAGGGTGCCTCCAGTTTAGGAGCTTCCTATGTGGGCTGCGTGAACTGGTAGTCAAGGCTGGTTCTGTAGTGCCAGTAGGCCCAGCTCCCCCTGTAGGACTGTTGGGGTTCGGTAACTGCGGCTGCCTCGCGGCCTAGCTATTCTCTCCTCTCATGTGGACCTTGGGGTCCACCACCTGGTTCCAGCACCGTCAGCTGGTTCCGGGCCGAGCCTTTGGCTTAGGTGCCTCCTCCTGGGTATCCGAGTTCCGCCAACTTCAGGCGGTCCTTGGTAGTGCTTTTAAGCGCGGGCACCTACAGCTTAGTAACCGGGTTCCAGCACCGCCAGCTGGTCCTCGGTCGTGCCATTGGCTCTTGCACACTGGGGCAACGCATCTGGGTTCCAGCACCGCCAGCTGGTTCTCGGCAGTGTTCTTGTCACAGGTACTCCCTCGTGCCAAGCCTGGTTTCAGCACCGTCAGCTGTTTCCGGGTTGTGTCAAGTTCACTGACACGCCTATGCTTGCCCCGTCGTGGTGCGGTCGGGTTAGCCAACTCCAGGGTGCCTCCAGTTTAGGAGCTTCCTATGTGGGCTGCGTGAACTGGTAGTCAAGGCTGGTTCTGTAGTGCCAGTAGGCCCAGCTCCCCCTGTAGGACTGTTGGGGTTCGGTAACTGCGGCTGCCTCGCGGCCTAGCTGTTCTCTCCTCTCCTGTGGGCCTTCGGGTCCACCTCCTGGTTCCAGCACCGTCAGCTGGTTCCAGGCCGAGCCTTTGGCTTAGGTGCCTCCTCCTGGGTATCCGAGTTCCGCCAACGCCAGGCGGTCCTTGGTAGTGCTTTTAAGCGCGGGCACCTACAGCTTAGTAACCGGGTTCCAGCACCGCCAGCTGGTCCTCGGTCGTGCCATTGGCTCTTGCACACTGGGGCAACGCATCTGGGTTCCAGCACCGCCAGCTGGTTCTCGGCAGTGTTCTTGTCACAGGTACTCCCTCGTGCCAAGCCTGGTTTCAGCACCGTCAGCTGTTTCCGGGTTGGGTCAAGCTCACTGAGACGCCTATGCTTGCCCCGTCGTGGTGCTGTCGGGTTAGCCAACTCCAGGGTGCCTCCACTTTAGGAGCTTCCTATGTGGGCTGCGTGAACTGGTAGTCAAGGCTGGTTCTGTAGTGCCAGTAGGCCCAGCTCCCCCTGTAGGACTGTTGGGGTTCGGTAACTGCGGCTGCCTCGCGGCCTAGCTATTCTCTCCTCTCCTGTGGGCCTTCGGGTCCACCACCTGGTTCCAGCACCGTCAGCTGGTTCTCGGCAGTGTCTTTTGCTCTTGTACCTTCTGCTCCCCATCCTGGTTCCAGTACCGTCAGCTGGTTCCGGGCAGAGCCTTTGGCTTAGGTGCCTCCTTCTGGGTATCCAAGTTCCACCAACGTCAGGTGGTCCTTGGTAGTGCTTTCAGGCACGGGTACCTCCTGCTTAGTAACCGGGTTCCAGTAACGTCAGCTGGTCCTCGGTAGTTCCATTGGCTCTTGGACCTTCGGCTACCCATCCGGGTTCCAGTACCGTCAGCTGGTTCTCGGCAGTGTCTTTTGCTCTTGTACCTTCTGCTCCCCATCCTGGTTCCAGTAACGTCAGCTGGTTCCGGGCAGAGCCTTTGGCTTAGGTGCCTCCTTCTGGGTATCCGAGTTCCGCCAACGCCAGGCGGTCCTTGGTAGTGCTTTTTAGCACGGGTACCTCCTGCTTAGTAACCGGGTTCCAGTAACGTCAGCTGGTCCTCGGTAGTTCCATAGGCTCTTGAACCTTCGGGTAGCCATCCGAGTTCCAGTTCCATCAGCTGGTTCTTGGCATTTTCTCAGCCTTCTTGTACCTTCTGCTACATTTCCAAGTTTAAGACCCTAAAGTCGACGACCCGGAAGACCACCCCGATGACGACGACCCGGAAGACCACCCCGATGACGACGACGGCGGAGACGATGACGGCGGAGACGACGACGGCGGAGATGACGACACTGAAGACGACGACCCTGGAGACGACGACATGGAAGACCGAGAAGCAGAAGAACAAGAGGCTGCAGAACAAAGAGCAGAAGAACATTAAGCATAAGACTTAATATCAGAGCAAAAGATATTATCTAAATTATATGCAGAAGAAGACTAAGCAGTGTATGGGGGTGAGTCCGTTCCTCCTCGTGGTGCCCCTGGATAAAGCCTGATGCTGCAGGCCAAACTGAACGCGGACAAATGTAACTTTTGTGACTGGCAAAATGGAAGGTGTAATCTTCCAACTTTTATAGATAACAACTACGGGAATGCCTGTCACAAATGAGAATATGATGAAGAAGTAGAATAGGAAGAATAATAACAGTGGAATAAAAAGAATATGTAGAATAGGAAGAATAATAATAGTTGAATAAAATGAATATGAAGAATGTAATAAAAAAAAAAAATAGGTAGAAGATGAAGAAGAAGATGAATAAGGTGAAGAAGAAGTTGATGTCAAAGATGCTGATGATGATGAAGATTAAAGTGTGGGAAAAGTAAAAAAATAAAATAAAAAAAAGAAGGGGAAGGGCGTGGAATAGTGAAACATCAATATCTGACAAAATAAAAAAAAATTTACATAGTCAATATCTTTTTCACTCCGAACGTCTTTAAAAAAAAAAAATTCATACTATTCTATTTGATTGGGCTAAACCTCATTGCCTTTAATGTCTCCGCCACCTCCCACAATACATCCTACATTATTCTTAGTTGTTTTCCTTGATGTAGAATGAACCTACAAGGAAAGAAAGGGTTTATTTTAATTCCGAAATTTTGGTCCCATTGACTTGCATTGGGATCGGATATCGGTATCGGCGATATCCGATATTTTTTGAATATCGGCCGATCCAATCCGATACCGATACTTTCCGATATCGGAAGGTATCGCTCAACACTAGTCCTCGTTCTTCTCTGCGCCTCTCACCATACCACCATATACACACTGGGAAGCCCTGGAGAAAATACTTCACCTGTGGGAAGGTATACCATCCAGCTGCTATAACATCACCCCAGGGGACCCCTTAAAGCAGCTTCAGTCACCCTGACCGAATACCACAGGTGGCGTCATGAACATAAACTTTATCCCTTTAAAGACCTTTCCCTTTTATACGTACATCCCAGGGCCACGGACCGGGTCAGCCACCGTGACATTCCCCTGTGAACCGCAGGACCTGGTACCGAGTACCCCACGTCCCCTGGGGGTGCTCAAACTACATTATTGTAAACTCTCAAGACCTCAGAAACAAATTTGGGCCACTTCATCTTTTTGTCCTCTTCCAAGGTCTGCTATATTTGCCACAGTGTTCGGTTGAAGCACTCACAGGCCTCGTTCCACTGTGGATGATATGGCGTGGTTCAGGATTTGTCTATTCCAGAGATATGATACAGTTCATCCATCACTCACCCTTGGAAGCAGGCCCCTTGGTCAGAGTGAATTCGCTTTGGGCATCAATATATTCGAATTAAGTCCTGACAGTACCGGCATAGTGAATACAGTCTATCCCACCGGCAATGTCACTGTGGCTTTGGGCGGTATCAATACTTCTGATAAATTCTGAATTTGACTGACTCGCTCTATTTGCTGGAACACCTTCTTACTGGCCAGGTCACTGCTAAGAATTGTCCCACTTCTTTTAGCACATTCATGCCCAGGGTTACAATGGGTCCTCCGCCTTTGGACCCCTTTGTCAACACTATTCCTTTTCGGCCCAGATCCTTTCAGCACACCCGGACAGACATCCACACTACTCCTGGTACTGGTATGGGCAGTTGATTAGCTGCCACCAGTCGAATGGCATGTTCTTTTCTGGAGTGAGCAACTTTGAGAAAATGGCTGTGGAGATACGCCTCTGCCATTGTTGTCACCTGAGACCCCATGTGCATCAAGCAGCAATTGCGTTGCCCATTGTTTTCAGCCCAGGTAATGGGCCTCTCAGAGACAATATGTTCAGAATCCTCCCTTCCACCCCTTGAGGCTCAAAACCTCACAGTATGCTTCACAACTGTGGGGCGCATTAGTTTAACGGGCGTCCCCGTCTCCTTTTTCGATTTGCACAGTCTCTTGAAATATGCCCCCTTCCACCGCAGGTCCAACACTCCAGCTCGTGTTCTACGGCTGTGAGAACATGGGTCTCTCTCTCCAAGCCCAGACCCGGATTTAGGCATAGGCGTTCCTTTAAGATCTGCTTCAGAGATGGATCCTTCAGTCTAGCAATGAGTAGGTCCCACAGCATTTCGTCCAAGAGACCCAGTCCTCGGTGCTCTTCTTGGTGATATGGGCCGTTACTTCCTGCAATGCATTAGCATACTGAGCTATGGTCTCACCTTCCTCTTGGACCTGCTGTAACAACCCCATGCAGAAGTGCCCTGGGTCTCTGGTATCACCATGCATATCCTCCAAAATTTTTATCACCTTTTCTACAGTGTCACGATTCCTACATGGGCAGAACATAACCGTTTGCTGGACCTCCCCGACAAGGGTCAGGAAGGCTAACTTCGCCAGAAAGAACGGGGTCAGCGGTACATGTGTAGCATGCTTTTCAGCCTCTGTACCAAGTCCCACAGCATCACTCTGCTCCCTATGAACTTGGGAACGTTGCTGAGCATATCCCCCAAGAGTATATTTCCCTTGTCGGGCACAGTCACAGACTGGTCCGCCAACTCTGTGTCTGACTGTTGAAACCTGCCAATATAATGTAGGTGCAACAAACATAGATCACGAGGCAGAATCAGCCAGGGGTTGATATATTGGTATTTTTAAACAATAATAACTTCTAAACAATTAGTGTTAGTAGATATGCAATTTAACAAAATAGAGGATCACAACAGGTTATGAACAAGCTAGTCTCTCAGTACTCTCAGTCTCTCAGTACTTCACAATAATGGCGCAACCAGTCTTGGGAGTCACTATTCAAAGGGAAAATAAACTCCAAGCAAATGTGGCACTAAGCACCTTAGGATTTTTTGAATGCATCCACTTCCAGGTAAAAATGTTCATAAAAATCCATTTATTTTCTCAAAACAAAAAAAGAAAAATAAATAAATAAATAAATATATTATATTTTTAAAATATTTTTAAAATACAGTACAACGCTTTTCGGCTGCTATTTTTACAGTGCAGCTTTCATCAGGTAGCAAAAGAAAAAAAAAACAGACATACAATAAGCACTATAAAGTGATGTTACAAGCTCCAAGTTTTCTTACTTATCAGGGCAGGATCCGGGATCAGGTTCTCCTTTCCTGACGAATATCTACATGGTAGCGTCTAAAGAGACAAATTTTTCTTATATATATAAAAGAGCAATTTAGTACTTTTTTTCTATCCAAAATGAGCTTTTAAATACATGGTGTTACATTGTTGCGAACAAACATAACATTATAATTATAGGTATATGTAATCATATAATTATAAATATGATTCCCTCTAATACTTTATCAATTATACTACTATCATCTCTACATGAATCAATTCATCATAAAAAAAATTAAAATAAATAAATATTAATCATAAAAAAAACTTTTTGAAAAAAAAACTTTTCTAAAAAGATTTTTCTAAAAAAAGAAAAAAAAACCAAAAAGGATTCTTTTCCTTTCTCCCCCCCTTCCCCCGTAAAAGGGAAAATTAAACTTTTGTTGTTATATTAACAAATGTGCAAACAACTGAGCTATTCATGACAAACCCTTATAGTACCGTCACACAGTGCAATTTTGATCGCTACGACGGCACGATTCGTGACGTTCGAGCGATATAGTTACGATATCGCAGTGTCTGACACGCTCCTGCGATCAGGGACCCCGCTGAGAATCGTACGTCGTAGCAGATCGTTTGAAACTTTCTTTCGTTGTCTAGTGTCCCGCTGTGGCGGCATGATTGCATGGTGTAACATATATCGTATACGATGTGCGTATAGTAACCAACGGCTTCTACATCGCACATACGTCATGAAATTATCGCTCCAGCGTCGTAGATTGCAAAGTGTGACAGCAGTCTACGACGCTGGAGCGATATTGTTACGACGCTGGAGCGTCACGGATCGTACCGTTGTAGCGATGAAAATTGCACTGTGTGACGGTACCCTTACACATTCTCTACTACATCATTAACCTCTTTCTGACCTCGGATGGGATAGTACGTCCGAGGTCATATACCGCGCTTTGATGCAGGGCTCCGGCGGTGAGCTCGCATCAAAGCCGGGACACGTCAGCTGTTTTGAACAGCTGACATGTGCCCACAATAGCGGCGGGTGAAATTGCAATTCACCTGCCACTATTAACTAGTTAAATGCCGCTGTCAAACGCTGACAGCGGCACTTAACCGGCGCTTCCGGCCGGGCGGCCGGAAATTAGCGCATCACTGACCCCCGTCACATGATCGGGGGTCAGCGATACTTCTGCATTGTAACCATAGAGGTCCTTTAGACCTCTATGGTTACTGATGCCGGCCTGCTGTGAGTGCCACCCTGTGGTCAGGGCTCATAGCACACCGGGATTTCTGCTGCATCTGATGATCGCTGCTATGTAGCAGAGCCGATCGCGTTGTGCCAGCTTCTAGCCTCCTATGGAGGCTAAATGAAGCATGGCAAAAGTAAAAAAAAAAGTTAAAAAAAGTGAAGAAAATAAAAAAAAAATATTAAAGTTTAAATCATCCCACTTTCGCCCCATTCAAAATGAATCAATTAAAAAAAAAATAAAACCTACACATATTTGGAATAGGCATAGGCAGCATCAATAGTAAAAGGTTGGTCACACAGGGTTAATAGCAGCATTAACGGAGTGTGTTACACCGTGGCATAACGCAGTCCGTTAACGCTGCCATTAACCCTGTGTGAGCGCTGACTGGAGGAGAGTAAGGAGCGGCCATTTTGCCGCCGGACTGTGCCCGTCGCTGATTGGTCGTGGCTGTTTTGCCGCAACCAATCAGTGATTTGGGATTTCCGTTACAGACAGACAGACAGAAGGACAGACAGACAGACGGAAGTGACCCTCAGACAATTATATAGTAGATGTATACCTATACTTATAATGTTACTAGATTGTGGCCCGATTCTAACGCATCGGGTATTCTAGAATATGCATGTCCCCGTAGTATATGGACAATGATGATTCCAGAATTTGCGGCAGACTGTGCCCGTCGCTGATTGGTCGAGGCAACCTTTAGGACATCATCGTCGCCATGGCAACGGCATTATGGCATTATGACATCTACGTCGATACTGTGCCCGTTGCTGATTGGTCGAGGCCTGGCGGCCTCGACCAATCAGACGCGGGATATCTACGTCCTTTATGACATCATCGTCGCTGTGCCCGTCGCTGATTGGTCGAGGCCTGGCGGCCTCGACCAATCAGAGACGCGGGATTTCCAGGACAGACAGACAGAAAGACAGACAGAAAGACAGACAGACGGAAAAACCCTTAGGCAATTATATATATAGATGTTTGTTCGCAACAATGTAGCACCATGTATTTAAAAGCTCATTTTGGATAGAATAGAAGTACTAAACTGCTCTTTTATATATATAAGAAAAATGAGTTTCTTTAGACACAACCATGTAGATATTCCTCAGGAACGGAGAACCTGATCCCGGGTCCCGCCCTGCTAATCCCTTCTAGGAACCCTCATAAATAAGAAAACTTGAAGGTTGTAACATCACTTTATAGTGCCTATTGTATGTCTGTTTTTATTTTTCTACCTGATCAAGGCTGTACTGTAAAAATAGCAGCCGAAACACGTTGTACTGCATTTTCAAAATATTTTAAAAATACTGTATAATTTATTTATTTTTTCCTTTTTTTGTTTTGAGAAAATAAATGATTTTTTATTAACATTTTTCACTGGAAGTGTATGCATTCAAAAAGCCTAAGGTACTTAGTGCCACATTTGATTGGAGTTTATTTTCCCTTTGAATTCACCACCTATGTGGATCCGAAGCAGGATCAACACATAGTTCTCCACAGTGAGCTGCACACCTTATTGGATTATATATACAACATATGGAGAAGAGTTGCCTAAAGAATTGATTCCTTGAGAATCTCAACATGCATTTCTTACCGATTGAAGGTGAGCATAACCATGACTAAAATAATTTTTTTACTGTTGGTAAAAACGTATTACGCTGATAGGAAGCGCCACACTTGTCTCTTTTGTTCCTTCTTTCCATAAACCAGGGTATTTCTAAAAGGAGTCACTATGTGAGTTCTCATTTGAAGCTCTGGCTCTAGTGGGGGTCACCAGGTTTTCCCGCTAGGCAGCAAGTATCTTCCTAACGTAGTCTATTAAAGCTTGCTGAGCCTCCCACGCACAAACCGGTCTCCTCCCAACCTGTAATCCTAGTTCCAGCTAACCCCAATACTATAGGTGATAGCTGGAGTGACGACCCTGCTTACTCGCAATGTTCCTTTTCTCTCGCAGGTGTGCATCTCCTGTCGCAGTCACCACATGGCTCTTCTCGGCTTGACCATCGACGGAAGCCTCTCAGGCTCGGGACAGAGAGGACTGGGCCTCAGCTCTTGTCAGGCGTAGTCAGACCTTGGAGGCTTGACCAGCGGAAGGCGCAGATCACAGCTCTGACCAGCGTAAGCTACACTCACAGATATTTTCCGAGGGAAATGGACCTTGCCAGCTGGTGACCGACACCCAGGTAGCGCAGACTCCCCACTGAGGCCTGTCATGTTGGTCTCAGCGGTGCCTCACATCTACCCCGCTCTGTTTCCTGGCACCAAAACTCCTCATGGTTTGGGTTGCACACAAAATCCTTCCCTCTGCAGATCTTCCAGCACAAATTGGCTCCGCTTACCAGCAGATTGCAGTCTCTCCTCATTAATGGCATATCCTGCACTAATTTTCCAGAGTGACCATAGTTTTTTGTTTCACTTACTGCAAAAACCAAGCTTGATTGCAACGAGATATGTTTTTTTCTGAAATGCCAGAGCGTTTTTAAGAACCATGGCAACAGATGAGATTAGTCTGGCAACACTCTAGCTTTTCTCCATTTTGCTGTAGGTGATTGATAGGTCCCCCTAACTATGTTCGTAGATGGGAGAGACATGAAGGGATACCTGGAGTGGGGTGGGGAGAAGCCGGACTCAAGTCACGATGGACTAGTAAGGTTCTCCCAATATTCCCAGCTTTTTTTTCAAATGATATTTCCCTGAAATACCAGAGCTTTTTAGGTAAAAACAAACAGGTCTGAATCATACAGCTGTGCCAGGCTCTGATTCATGCTGACATCAGTATTGTAGACTTGTCCTGGCTCTGGCTTTATCATGAAGCCTTGCTGCATCCTGCATTAGTATTGTTACCTGTTAATAGTAAGTATGGCTCTTTTCTAGATGTTTTCTTAGTTTTATGTCTTTTTTTTCTGTAGCTTGAGCTGCACAAATAGAATTATAGAATCTGTATAAAGTGTCCAATTAATGCTAACGTTTGTCACACTTTATGTACCTGCTGCCTTAGCTCTCTTTAGTACTGACTCAACCTCATTCCCAGCTTGAGTGCTACAGTTAGATCGTTTAGCAGCAGCCGTTAATCCAGAGGTTCCATAGTTTCCTTTCACTCCACAAAGATAAGCTGTTGCTGTACCTGCACTGTCAGGAACTTGGCGATCTATGTTATATGTCTGTGGAAATAAATGAGAGAAAATGTATTTTACTAAATAAATCATTCCATCATCTAAACAAATGGTACAGTATACCAGTAGGATGTGTCATCATTTTCTGATCTATGGCTGTGGGAGTTGTTTCTACAATATCTGCCAGACCCATCACAAATCTATGAAAGACAATTAAACATGTGCTTATGACTGGTGACTGAACCTTCAATTACCTGCCTCCTATTTTACATACTGCAAATAATATTGTTGGCTTTGAAAAAAAAAATGTACTTCAGCAAAATGCGCAGTAGCATATATCATTTGCCAATAGGGTTGAGCGAAACGGGTCGTTCATTTTCAAAAGTCGCCGACTTTTGGCAAAGTCGGGTTTCATGAAACCCGATCCGACCCCTGTGCGGGGTCGGCCATGCGGTACGCGACTTTCGCGCCAAAGTCGCGTTTCAATGACGCGAAAAGCGCCATTTCTCAGCCAATGAAGGTAAACGCAGAGTGTGGGCAGCGTGATGACATAGGTCCTGGTCCCCACCATCTTAGTGAAGGGCATTGCAGTGATTGGCTTGCTGTCTGCGGCGTCACAGGGGCTATAAAGGGGAGTTCCCGCCGACCGCCATGTTACTGCTGCTGATCTGAGCTTAGGGAGAGGCTGCTGCCGCTTCGTCAGAAGCAGGGATAGCGTTAGGCAGGGTCCATTAACCACCAAACCGCTTGTGCTGTAGCGATTTCCACTGCCCAACACCACCTTCGGTGTGCAGGGACAGTGGAAGCTACTTTTTTTTTTTTTTTCCCCCTCAGCGCTGTAGCTCATTGGGCTGCCCTAGAAGGCTCCCTGATAGCTGCATTGCTGTGTACGCCGCTGTGCAAACCAACTGCTTTTTTCAAAGCACAAATCCTCTTGTTTCTTCCTTTCTGCACAGCTATCTTTTTGGTTTGTACACACTTTTTATTTAATTTGTGCATCAGTCCACTCCTTATTGCTGCCTGCCATACCTGGCTGAGATTACTGCAGGGAGATAGCAATTGAAGGACACTCCCTGTTTTTTTTTTTTTTTTTGTGGGAGATTAAGATTGACATTTCTGCTAGAGTGCCATCCCTGTCTGTGTCATCTCTCACTCAGTGGGCCATAGAAAGCCTATTTATTTTTTTGCTTGATTTGGGTTATAAAATCTACCTGAAAAAATCACTACATCAATCAGTGGGAGAAAAATATTGGCCTCAGGGCTTGTGTGCCACTCTTGACTCCTGTGTGCATCATCACTCACTCAGTGGGCCATAGAAAGCCTATTTATTTTTTTGCTTGATTTTGGTTCTAAAATCTACCTGAAAAAATCACTACATCAATCAGTGGGAGAAAAATATTGGACTCAGGGCTTGTGTGCCTCTCCTGACTCCTGTGTGCATCATCACTCACTCAGTGGGCCATAGAAAGGCCATTTTTTTTTTTTTTTGCTTTATTTGGGTTCTAAATTCTACCTGAAAAAATCAATAAATCAATCAGTGGGAGATTAATATTGGCCTTTGGGCTTGTGTGCCAGTCCTAAGCGTGCCATCTCTCTCTCTCAGATAGTGGGCCATAGAAAGCCTATTTATTTTTTTTTTTTTTTTATTGGGTTTATAAATTTTCCCTGGAAAAAAAAAAAAAAGTGGGAGATTAATATTGGCCTCTGGGCTTGTGTGCCAGTCCTGAGCGTGCCATCTCTCTCACAAATAGTGGGCCATAGAAAGCCTATTTATTTATTTTTTTTTGGTTTTATAAATTCTCCCTTAAAAAAAAAAGGGAGATTAATATTGGCCTTTGGGCTTGTGTGCCAGTCCTAAGCGTGCCATCTCTCTCTGTCTCTCAGATAGTGGGCCATAGAAAGCCTATTTATTATTTTTTTTATTGGGTTTATAAATTTTCCCTGGAACAAAAAAAAAAAAGTGGGAGATAAATATTGGCCTCTGGGCTTGTGTGCCACTCCTGACTCCTGTGTGCGTCATGTCTCACTCAGTGGGCCATAGAAAGCCTTTTTTTGTTTTATTTGTTTTCTAAATTCTCCCTGAAAAAATCATTTTATTTTATTTGGTTTCTAAATTCTTCCTGAAAAAATCATTTTATTCTATTTTTTTTTTCCTAAAGTCTCCCTGAAAAAAAAAAAAAAAAAAAAACAAATCAGTGGGAGATTAATATTGCCCTTTCTGCTTGTGTGCCAGTCTTGACTCCTGGGTGTGCCATCTCTCTCTCTCTCCAATTGTGGGCCATAGAAAGCCTATTATTTTTTTTAGCTTGATTTGGGTTCCAAAATCTACCTGAAAAAATCACTACATCAATCAGTGGGAGATAAATATTGGCCTCTGGGCTTGTGTGCCACTCCTGACTCCTGTGTGCGTCATCTCTCACTCAGTGGGCCATAGAAAGCCTTTTTTTGTTTTATTTGTTTTCTAAATTCTCCCTGAAAAAATCATTTTATTTTATTTGGTTTCTAAATTCTTCCTGAAAAAATCATTTTATTCTATTTTTTTTTTCCTAAAGTCTCCCTGAAAAAAACAAAAAAAAACAAATCAGTGGGAGATTAATATTGCCCTTTCTGCTTGTGTGCCAGTCTTGACTCCTGGGTGTGCCATCTCTCTCTCTCTCTCCAATTGTGGGCCATAGAAAGCCTATTATTTTTTTTAGCTTGATTTGGGTTCCAAAATCTACCTGAAAAAATCACTACATCAATCAGTGGGAGATAAATATTGGCCTCTGGGCTTGTGTGCCACTCCTGACTCCTGTGTGCGTCATCTCTCACTCAGTGGGCCATAGAAAGCCTTTTTTTGTTTTATTTGTTTTCTAAATTCTCCCTGAAAAAATCATTTTATTTTATTTGGTTTCTAAATTCTTCCTGAAAAAATCATTTTATTCTATTTTTTTTTTTCCTAAAGTCTCCCTGAAAAAAAAAAAAAAAATCAAATCAGTGGGAGATTAATATTTACATTTGTGCTTCAGTGACAGTCCTGCGTGTGTGGCATCTCTCTCATTTGTTGCCACCAACAACAGAGTGTGTAACATTGTGCCTGATTTTCATTGTGGTCTCACTCACCTGTAAAGGGGTAGCTAAATCATACTGAAGTTATAGCTCACCGTGTAATTTGTGTGACAGCAACAAATACCGTTAGTTTGTTTACGTTTTTAAAACAATGAGGAAGTATGGTGGAAGAGGTCGTGGCCGGGGGCGTTCATTGTCAGCTGGTAATGAGGGTAGTGGTAGTGGTGGAGCATCAGCTGGTCGTGGGAAAAAAAATATTGCACCTAAGTCTGGAGCTCTGGAGCCAGGTTCGTCGTCTGGCTACACAAGGCCTCGAACGCTCCCTTTTCTGGGAGTAGGAAAACCGCTTTTAAAGCCGGAGCAGCAAGAGCAAGTTTTGGCTTATCTTGCTGACTCAGCCTCTAGCTCTTTTGCCTCCTCTCGTGAAACTGGTAAATGTCAAAGCAGCGCGTCGTTAGTGGATGTTCACGGTCAGGGACAAGTCGCTTCCTTGTCCTCTTCAGCAAAAACAACAACAGAGAAGAATGCAGCAGGCGACACAACGGGTTACTCCATGGAGCTCTTTACACATACCGTCCCTGGCTTAGAAAGTGAAGCAGTTAACAGTCCATGCCAATTACAAGTTGAATCTGACATGGAGTGCACTGATGCACAGCCACAGCCAGACTACTATGCTGGTCCTTTGACTCAGACCACAACATTGCCCTCGCAGGGTGCTGATCAAGAATCAGACCCTGATGAGACTATGTTGCCCCATCACGAAAGCTATACCACCGACCGCCACGGTGACACAGACGAAGTTGCACACGAGCTACAAGAAGAGGTAATAGATGACCCAGTTCTTGACCCCGATTGGCAGCCATTGGGGGAACAGGGTGCAGGCGGCAGCAGTTCTGAAGCGGAGGAGGAGGGGCCGCAGCAGGCATCAACATCGCAACAGGTTCCATCTGCCGGGCCCGTATCTTGCCCAAAACGCGTGGCAAAGCTAAAACCTGTTGGAGGACAGCGTGGCCATCCGGTTAAAGCTCAGTCTGCAATGCCTGAAAAGGTATCCGATGCTAGAAAGAGTGCAGTCTGGCATTTTTTTAAACAACATCCAATTGATCAGCGCAAAGTCATCTGTCAAAAATGTTCAACTACCTTAAGCAGAGGACAGAATCTGAAAAGTCTCAATACAAGTTGCATGCATAGACATTTAACCACCATGCATTTGCAAGCCTGGACTAACTACCAAACGTCCCTTAAGGTTGTAGCACCCTCGGCCAATGAAGCTAGTCAGCAACGCAACATCCCTTCCGGCAGTGTAGGGCCACCATTTTCCGCACCACCTGCAGTATCTGTGCAGGTTTCTTTGCCAGGCCAAAGCAGTCAGGGTCAGGGAATCACCAGTTTCGTAGTAGGAAACACTGCATCTAGGGCACCGGTGGCAACAATACCATCTCCCACCGTCTCTCAGTCTGCCATGTCCACCGGCACCCCCGCTAGTTCCATGATCTCCAGCTCTCCAGTCCAGCTCACCCTACATGAGACTATGGTTAGAAAAAGGAAGTACTTAGCCTCGCATCCGCGTACACAGGGTTTGAACGCACACATAGCTAGACTAATCTCGTTAGAGATGATGCCCTACCGGTTAGTTGAAAGCGAAGCTTTCAAAGCCCTGATGGACTACGCTGTACCACGCTACGAGCTACCCAGTCGACACTTTTTTTCCAGAAAAGCCATCCCAGCCCTCCACCAGCATGTTAAAGAGCGCATCGTCCATGCACTCAGGCAATCTGTGAGCACAAAGGTGCACCTGACAACAGATGCATGGACCAGTAGGCATGGCCAGGGACGTTACGTGTCCATCACGGCACACTGGGTAAATGTGGTGGATGCAGGGTCCACAGGGGACAGCAAGTTTGGGACAGTTCTGCCTAGCCCACGGTCTAGGAAACAATTGGCTGTAGCCGTTCGCACCCCCTCCTCCTCCTCTTCGTCCTCCTGCAGAAGCGATAGCTCGTCCACAGACCGCAGTCGCACAACCACTCCATCCGCAGCTGCCACTGTTGCACACCAGGTCTCCCATTATGGGGCAGCTACTGGCAAACGTCAGCAGGCTGTATTGGCTATGAAGTGTTTGGGCGACAACAGACACACCGCGGAAGTTCTGTCCGAGTTCTTGCAGAAAGAAACGCAGTCGTGGCTGGGCACTGTAGATCTTGAGGCAGGCAAGGTAGTGAGTGATAACGGAAGGAATTTCATGGCTGCCATCTCCCTTTCCCAACTGAAACACATTCCTTGCCTGGCTCACACCTTAAACCTGGTGGTGCAGTGCTTCCTGAAAAGTTATCCGGGGTTATCCGACCTGCTCCTCAAAGTGCGTGGACTTTGCTCACATATCCGCCGTTCGCCCGTACACTCCAGCCGTATGCAGACCTATCAGCGTTCTTTGAACCTTCCCCAGCATCGCCTAATCATAGACGTTGCAACAAGGTGGAACTCAACACTGCACATGCTTCAGAGACTGTGTGAACAGAGGCGGGCTGTTATGTTTTTGTGGGAGGATACACATACACGGGCAGGCAGTAGGATGGCAGACATGGAGTTGTCAGGTGTGCAGTGGTCGAAGATTCAAGACATGTGTCAAGTCCTTCAGTGTTTTGAGGAATGCACACGGCTGGTTAGTGCAGACAACGCCATAATAAGCATGAGCATCCCCCTAATGCGTCTGCTGATGCAAAGTTTGACGCACATAAAGGATCAGGCGTCTGCAGCTGAGGAAGAGGAAAGCCTTGATGACAGTCAGCCATTGTCTGGCCAGGGCAGTGTACAGGACGAGGTAGCGGGCGAAGAGGAGGAGGAGGACGAGGAGGATGATGGGGATGATTATATTTTTAATGAGGAAGCTTTTCCGGGGCCACTGGAAATTGGTGGCGCGGCAAGGCCGGGTTCTGGTTTTTTGAGGGACACAAGTGACGTGGATTTGCCTGAAACTGCCCCTCAACCAAGCACAACCGCAGATTTGAGAACTGGAACTTTGGCCCACATGGCGGATTATGCCTTATGTATCCTCAAAAGGGACACACGCATAACTAAAATGATGAATGATGACGATTACTGGTTGGCCTGCCTCCTTGATCCTCGCTATAAAGGCAAATTGCAAAATATAATGCCACATGAGAACTTGGAACTAATATTAGCAACCAAACATTCAACTCTTGTTGACCCTTTGCTTCTGGCATTCCCTGCACACAGCGCCCGTGATCGTTCTCACACGAGCTGCAGGGGCCAGCAGACCAGAGGAGTTAGAGGGGCAGAAATCAGAAGTGGCGTTGGCCAGAGGGGTTTTCTGACCAGGTTGTGGAGTGATTTTGCTATGACCGCAGACAGGACAGGTACTGCAGCATCAATTCAAAGTGACAGGAGACAACATTTGTCCAGTATGGTTACAAACTATTTTTCATCCCTTATCGATGTTCTCCCTCAACCGTCATTCCCATTTGATTACTGGGCATCAAAATTAGACACCTGGCCAGAATTGGCAGAATATGCATTGCAGGAGCTTGCTTGCCCGGCAGCTAGTGTCCTATCAGAAAGAGTATTCAGTGCTGCAGGTTCAATACTAACAGAAAAAAGGACTCGTCTGGCTACCCAAAATGTAGATGATCTAACCTTCATTAAAATGAACCACAACTGGATTTCGAAATCTTTTGCCCCACCTTGCCCGGCTGACACCTAGCTTTCCTATGAAAAGGTCTTGCCTGTGGACTATTCTGAATGCCTTTTCCAATCTCGTAATTTTCTGCACCTGATTGTCCAGCATACGACATGTTTACACCTCACTAAATGGCCAAACTCCCCACACGGGGCCGTGGTATCGACACTTGGCGACAGCACCCGTGAGAGTGCAGTTTGTCTGAAGAGGTGGGTGAGCCCGCTTTTGGTCGACGGCACTGCCACTGGGTCCCTCCTAGTACAATAAAGTGTCTCTGGCGGTGGTGGTGCGCACCCAACGTCAGACACACCGTTGTAATATGAGGGGCCCTGGGCCTGTACCGCCGGCCACAAGACAGTTTCCCCCCACCCCAGCTCAAACAGTGCTCTACCACTTGCAAAATTATCTCACAGCTCCACCAATGTTTAGTCTATGCGCTGACATCCTTCAATGCCTGCCACTGACAATACCATTGTATTGACATTTTTGTTATGTTAGGCCTTCGATGCCTGTCTGCGGTGACTCCTTCCACTAGGCCTCCACTGACCACACCACTGCTGCCCGTGTACCCCTGGAACCAATTTAAAATTGCCTACAGCCATGTGTTATTATTTTAGGCCTTCGATGCCTGTCTGCGGTCACTCCTTCCACTAGGCCTCCACTGACCACACCACTGCTGCCCGTGTACCCCTGGAACCAATTTAAAATTGCCTACAGCCATGTGTTATTATTTTAGGCCTTCGATGCCTGTCTGCGGTCACTCCTTCCACTAGGCCTCCACTGACCACACCACTGCTGCCCGTGTACCCCTGTAACCAATTTAAAATTGCCTACAGCCATGTGTTATTATTTTAGGCCTTCGATGCCTGTCTGCGGTCACTCCTTCCACTAGGCCTCCACTGACCACACCACTGCTGCCCGTGTACCCCTGGAACCAACATCAGAAAATATAAAAATAAGTATTTTGCTTATAAAAAAGAAAATACTGGAGAGATATCAAATGCAGACATTTTAACATTAAAAACAAACAGATACAACAAAAATCTGGTACAGTACTAAAAATGGCCACCAGCTACAATAACTTTCTCCTGCAAGTAGTTAACTGAAAGGTTTTTTCAATTTTAAACACAGATATGGCATCCACCGAGTGTTGTCCTGTCGCGTCTTCTTTATATTATTGCCAAGAAGATGCAAAACAATGAAAATAATAAAATCATTATTTACCAAAAAAATAGAGTAAGTCAAAACCACATTGCAAATAAACATTCATTACAAATAAAGAAGCAGGGCGCGTCCGAGGGTGAGTATATACCTAATAAGAATATAATCACCCTCGGACGCGCCCTGCTTCTTTCCGACAGCCTTCCTTCCTAAGAATCAGCCCTTCCGTGGTGTAGAGAGAGGGTTTGTTACACTCCAAGGTGTTCCCCAGGTTGCCTTTCCTGAGCTTCGATCTTCCGGCTCTCGTTTAGTAGTTGTTGGAAACTACGCTGCATTGGGCCTACAAATTGGGTATGGGGTGTAGAGAGATGGTGTGTTCCACTCCAAGGTGTTCCCCAGGTTGCCTTTCCTGAGCTTCGATCTTCCGGCTCTCGTTTAGTAGTTGTTGGAAACTACGCTGCATTAGGCCTACAAATTGGGTATGGGGTGTAGAGAGATGGTGTGTTCCACTGTAGAGAGATGGTGTGTTCCACTCCAAGGTGTTCCCCAGGTTTCCTCTCCATTGCTTCGATCTTCCGGCTCTCGTTTAGTAGTTGTTGGAAACTACGCTGCATTAGGCCTACAAATTGGGTATGGGGTGTAGAGAGATGGTGTGTTACACTCCAAGGTGTTCCCCAGGTTTCCTCTCCATTGCTTCGATCTTCCGGCTCTCGTTTAGTAGTTGTTGGAAACTACGCTGCATTAGGCCTACAAATTGGGTATGGGGTGTAGAGAGATGGTGTGTTACACTCCAAGGTGTTCCCCAGGTTTCCTCTCCATTGCTTCGATCTTCCGGCTCTCGTTTAGTAGTTGTTGGAAACTACGCTGCATTGGGCCTACAAATTGGGTATGGGGTGTAGAGAGATGGTGTGTTCCACTCCAAGGTGTTCTCCAGGTTGCCTTTCCTGAGCTTCGATCTTCCGGCTCTCGTTTAGTAGTTGTTGGAAACTACGCTGCATTAGGCCTACAAATTGGGTATGGGGTGTAGAGAGATGGTGTGTTACACTCCAAGGTGTTCCCCAGGTTTCCTCTCCATTGCTTCGATCTTCCGGCTCTCGTTTAGTAGTTGTTGGAAACTATGCTGCATTAGGCCTACAAATTGGGTATGGGGTGTAGAGAGATGGTGTGTTACACTCCAAGGTGTTCCCCAGGTTTCCTCGCCAATGCTTCGATCATCATGCTCTCGTTTAGTAGTTGTTGGAAACTACGCTGCATTAGGCCTACAAATTGGGTATGGGGTGTAGAGAGATGGTGTGTTCCACTCCAAGGTGTTCTCCAGGTTGCCTTTCCTGAACTTCTATCTTCAGGCTCTCATTAAATTGTGGTTAAACGGAACAACTGCATTTGGCGTACTAGTTGGTTTGGGGCCTACTATCGGTGTCTGCCGCTCCTTGCTGTTCTCCTGGTTTCCTGTCCTGAAATTCCGTTTTCAGGCGCTCGTTAAGTAGTTGTTAATGTTAGACTGCATTTGGCCTACTAGTTGGGTTGGGGCCTACTATCGGTGTCTGCCACTCCTTGCTGTTCTCCTCCACTGAACAAAGCTGTTCCGCCTGTTTACTACTGTTGCCAATTTTGAACTGCATTTCGACTACTTACTGATTTGGGCCTACTCTCTGTGTCAGCCTCTCATTCCAGTTGTCCTCCACTGCAATGCCCCCTGATTAGTCCTGTGTTACCAATTTTGAACTGCATTTAGCCCACTTTATTCTTTGGGCCTATATCTGTGTTTCCTCCTCATCCTGCCCATTGCCCAGCCAGTGATAGATGAGTCTGCTGGTACATTGACCCATAACGCAACATTTCCCGTGCACGCTACACTGCAAGATTGTGACCCTGCTGAAAGTCAGGTCCCCCTTCCCGCATACCATACCACCTTACACGGGGACAAACAGGAAGGTGCAGATGAAAGTGCAGGTTCCTTCATCAGGTGGGGGGAGGAATACTAGTTGGCGACGTCACTGGCACAGGGCCTCTCATGGTACGCAAAAGTGTTGCTGCCGGTGGGAGGCGCCCCCGCCGTGCAAACACACCGCTGTACTTTGAGGGGCCCTGTGCCAGTGCCAATGCCAACGAGTGCCCCCCCCCTGCTTGCTCAGGTTCACAGCACTTGCAAAGTTGAAATACTTACCTCTCCCTGCTCCACTGCCGTGACGTGGTCCAGATTTCCTGGGCCCACTAATTACTTGAACCAGCCCTACCCACCACAACTTTAGCCAAATGACCCCCAATTTCAAATGCCTTCCAATTATTATAAGGTAAATTACGCTTGACAAGCTTCATTAAGAAGAATGGATGGTTTTGACATTAAAATGGGCACTCTAGGTGTTTTCCTGGCCCCCACTCACTGCCGACTATGCTGCCCCATTGACTTGCATTGGGTTTCGTGTTTCGGTCGATCCCGACTTTACGTCATAATCGGCCGATTTCACTCGACCCGACTTTTGAGATAGTCGGGTTTTGCGAAACCCGGCTCGACTCTAAAAAGGTCAAGGTCGCTCAACTCTATTTGCCAATAAATGCTACCGCGCAAGCGCTGGCGCCATATTGCTGCAGCCTGTTAAATATTAATAATTCTTATTCTCAATTCTGTACTGAGCCTCGTGGAAGGTTTGACTGACGTTACATGTACTGTTTCTGTATATTGAGCTCAGAGTAAAAGTTAACTCCATATAGAGAGAACACGTGTTCTATGGGACATATATAATCATGGTTCTTAGGAGGTGGGTGGTGGACACGTGGGGGCTGTCACCTTGGGCCTTCTCTCTTTCACTCTCTATGGACTTCAAACTACTCACAGATGGAATGAACAGCTGGTAGCTGTGCTTATGAAGACTTTTACCATACTCCATGACAGGGACAGACGCCTTTTACTATTCAGAATCTTATGAAAGATGGGGAACAAATGTTGATATGGACAAATGGACAATCTCTTTGTATCTACTTCACCTATTTTATGTGAAAGTTAAAGTTAGGAAAAACTTGTTAAAATTATGCAAAATCATTCCAGCATATGATAACAAAATCCATGTGTGCAGAAATTCTGAGATATTTGAGAGTTTTGCTGATAAGTTTGATTTGACTAATGAGGAGAAAAATCAGTTGTTTAAAATGTGGTTTCCAGTAACTTTTTCCAGGAGGTTCTCATTAAAAATGCAGAATGATGATTTCCACGAAAATTTCACCGATATAGAAAGATTGAAAATTCTCATGTTTTGTGGACTAAAAGAAAATGATCCAGATATTGATATTCTTCTAAAATTAAGGATTGGCCGGAAACAATTTACTTGTACATTCATGTCCATATTTGAAAGGTTGTACAAATCTCTCATGACAAATGTTAATACACAATCAATGATAAAATGTTTTGTAAACAAATTTGGATTCCTAAATTCTGTATCTTGTGTTATTGTGTCACAAAAAGATTCTTTATTTGAATGTGCGCAACCCTTGATTTTTCTAGAAAACATGGGAATCTTGAAAGGGAAATAAATCATACTAAGCTTTTGAAAACAGACAGAGTAAAATTTTACCAAAAGCCAAAATCAAAATCTCCAAAACTGAGTTATCCCCAAAGAGTGTGCAAAGCAGTCATCAAAGCAAAAGGTGGCTACTTTGAAGAACCTAGAATATAAGACATAATTTCATTTCTTTCACACTGTTCTGTTAAGTATTTAATTCCACATGTGTTAACTCATAGTTTTGATGCCTTCAGTGTGAATGTACAATTTTCATAGTCATGAAAACACAGAAAAATCTTTAAATGAGAAGTTGTGTCCAAACTTTTGGTCTGTACTGTATTTCTATATTTATTTAGTAATTATTTCTTTAGTAATTATTATTCTTGATGTAGTTAATAGTAGATAAGTGCAATCACACATCAATATGGTTTATCAAGAAAATCTACATTTCGAAAATTTTTCCAAATGATAACTTGATGGTATTCAGTGTTTTTTTTAATTGTTACATAGATGGGTACACATCTTCAGACAAATATATGGCATAAAGCTGATGTGACAGTTATAAAATAATTAATTATTTTAAATTTTTATTTTTGCAAATTATTTTTTTTCATAAAATAATATTTTTTGTTATTAAGGGGAAAATGTGTTTTTGATCCTGATTACATCATCACATTTCATCAATACCTCTTCTTCACACATTTTAATAAAGAAGAAATATTAATAAGGTATTATTGGGTATAATTAGATGAAGTATTATAAAAGTCATTTTTTACTCTAATGAAGGGTATGTGTTACTGAGACATTGTTAGGGCTAGCGGAATGCGCCAAATAATTAGAGAGATGGTATAAGGTGCGTTCACAGCTCGGGGTCCACCGTGCAGAGATGGAACCTGCTGCTGAATAAAGACGGACTACAGTTAGGGCCAGAAATATTTGGACAGTGACACAAGTTTTGTTATTTTAGCTGTTTACAAAAACATGTTCAGAAATACAATTATATATGTAATATGGGCTGAAAGTGCACACTCCCAGCTGCAATATGATAGTTTCCACATCCAAATCGGAGAAAGGGTTTAGGAATCATAGCTCTGTAATGCATAGCGTCCTCTTTTTCAAGGGACCAAAAGTAATTGGACAATGGACTCTAAGGGCTGCAATTAACTCTGAAGGTGTCTCCCTCGTTAACCTGTAATCGATGAAGTAGTTAAAAGGTCAGGGGTGGATTCCAGGTGTGTGGTTTTGCATTTGGAAGCTATTGCTGTGAGCAGACAACATGCGGTCAAAGGAACTCTCAATTGAGGTGAAGCAGAACATCCTGAGGCTGAAAAAAAAGAAAAAATCCATCAGAGAGATAGCAGACATGCTAGGAGTAGCAAAATCAACAGTTGGGTACATTCTGAGAAAAAAGGAATTGACTGGTGAGCTTGGGAACTCAAAAAGGCCTGGGCGTCCACGGATGACAACAGTGGTGGATGATCGCCGCATACTTAATTTGGTGAAGAAGAACCCGTTCACAACATCAACTGAAGTAGGTGTATCTGTCTCTAAGTCAACAGTAAAGAGAAGACTCCATGACAGTAAATACAAAGGGTTCACATCTAGATGCAAACCATTCATCAATACCAAAAATAGACAGGCCAGAGTTAAATTTGCAGAAAAACACCTCAAGAAGCCAGCACAGTTCTGGAAAAGTATTCTATGGACAGATGAGACAAAGATCAACCTGTACCAGAATGATGGGAAGAAAAAAGTTTGGAGAAGAAAGGGAACGGCACATGATCCAAGGCACACCACATCCTCTGTAAAACATGGTGGAGGCAACGTGATGGCATGGGCATGCATGGCTTTCAATGGCACTGGGTCACTTGTGTTTATTGATGACATAAGAGCAGACAAGAGTAGCCGGATGAATTCTGAAGTGTACCGGGATATACTTTCAGCCCAGATTCAGCCAAATGCTGCAAAGTTGATTGGACGGCGCTTCATAGTACAGATGGACAATGACCCCAAGCATACATCCAAAGCTACCCAGGAGTTCATGAGTGCCAAAAAGTGGAACATTCTGCAATGGCCAAGTCAATCTCCAGATCTAAATCCAATTGAGCATGCATTTCACTTGCTCAAATCCAGACTTAAGACGGAAAGACCCACAAACAAGCAAGACCTGAAGGCTGCGGCTGTAAAGGCCTGGCAAAGCATTAAGAAGGAGGAAACCCAGCATTTGGTGATGTCCATGGGTTCCAGACTTAAGGCATTGATTGCCTCCAAAGGATTTGCAACAAAATATTGAAAATAAAAATATTTTGTTTGGGTTATGTTTATTTGTCCAATTACTTTTGACCTCCTAAAATGTGGAGTGTTTGTAAAGAAATGTGTACAATTCCTACATTTTCTATCAGATATTTTTGTTCAACCCTTCAAATTAAACGTTACAATCTGCACTTGAATTCTGTTGTAGAGGTTTCATTTCAAATCCAATGTGGTGGCATGCAGAGCCCAACTCGCGAAAATTGTGTCACTGTCCAAATATTTCTGGCCCTAACTGTATATGGCGGTACAATGAGGATACACACACGGGTTAGCTTCACCCTGTATGAAAACAGCGAACCCTGTTGCGTCACAGGGCCGCGGTACCGCACAAAGAGCACAAGCAAGTAGTCACAGAACTCAATCCCAAGTCTCAGGATTAGAGTTCGTCTAGACCACTTGCGCTTGACACCGCTAGTGGTTGTCAGAGTATAACTTAAATAATAATTTTTATGCACAAGAATGCGTGCAGTGCCGCTCTAGCGGACACCACTAACCACCTAGACTTGCGTCAGGAAAGCGCTCTAATAGCACACGGTGCCGCACTAGCGGTCACAGCAATAGACGCTGTGTCGTGTGTTAAGTACTGATGGCTCTGTCGGGTGCTAGATAGCAATCATCCTCCTTACACGAACAGTCATACACAAGGAAGGGGATGATTAATGAGTGACTTTCACACATCAGCACACACACATTTTCAAGTATACACTAGCGCATGACCGAGCGGCCATGCAAACCTTTTATAGCAGCAGTGCTACAAGACCTTCCATATGGTCCAATAGGAGCCACAACAGGATCTGAGCATGTGACCCCCGACCTCCAATGGGAGGTCATCCTGTGGGCATGCTCAGTATGGGAAAAGCAGGACTTAGTCCCAGAAAGACCTGCTCGCTGCTGATCAGTGCTGGCTACAAAGGCAGAGCCTGGAAGCACAGCAGTATCCAGTCGCACAGTATCAGCCTGAGCCAGACGCTGAGACCAATGTCTCAGGCTTCACTGCGGCTGGAGAAGAATGGGAGACCACAGCGGAGATGTTTCGAGATTTCCCCTGTCCAGAGACGGGGACTCAACACCTACCAGACATAACTCTGCATTTGTTATCAACATATAAATGCCTTAACTTTATTTTTAATTTTTATTCTTACTTCATTTTTATTCTTAATTTTTATTTTTTATCTCAAGAAGAAAACATCAATATTTAATAAAGTAACGTCTAGTACAAGAATATTGCTTCATTAAATATAGTGATCATATGGTTTCATTATAGGAGAAATGTTTCAATTCTGAGTTAAATACAGCAATTCTTTCACTGATTCATTCATTTATTCATATATATTCTTATTTTGGTTCATGGCTATACATTCTTACATATTATTTGTCTAATAAATATAGTTTATTAATAAGTTTTTAGTAATAAAGATGGAAACACTTGTTACATTAAAAACACACTGATATCTATGGGTTCAGAAAGAAATTACGCCTATAACATAAAAATGTCCTATCACATGAAGAATATGGTTAATAATGTATTATCATTTATTATTATTTTATTTTTCCAAAAATGAATTCCATATTAATATTCTGATGATAATTTTATGGATATTACATTACTATGGTACGCTGTGATATTATAGGTTAGGAAAATTACCAGATTTGATATAGAATAGGGAATGAAGACTTCAATCAAGATCAAGAATCTAAATTCAATTGATTCTTAAAAGTTGCAAGAAGAAAAAGTCGCTATCCAGAAGTTCCACAAGGTAACAATGCTATGATTTCTGAGTAATAATAGACTGTGTTAATTAGAATTCATATCACCATTGACAACCACGACTGCAGCATCCATGACTGACAACCACAACTGCAGTAACCATCGCTGACAGCTATGATTACAGTATCTAAACTGACAACCACAATTGGAGAGGACGATGATCTTATGATGCTAATATGAACTGTGTTATCACGTTTTTATCATGTTCCAGTAGTTTCCTATCACCTATAAAGCTTTGATGAAAGCTGGTGAACAATCAGGTAATTGTCAGAACACTACAACCCTGACATGTGTCTTGTGCATTAAGAGCTGGTTATGGTGCTATGTTTAGCAAGGAAGAGTCAATTTAACCCTTGCTGTGCTGATCAAAGATGTCACACCTGTTCCAAGACCAATGCGGATGTTATGGAGGATTCCAGAAATATCCAAGGTGAGCCAATGTAAGTCCAGTTCTCTAAAGGTGCGAGACAACATGATCAAGTATCGCTTCTGTCATCGGGACAACGCTGCCGGGAGTCACAGACAAGATTTATTATGGACTTTAACAGCAACTGGCAGCAGGTGAGAGAGATCTTATCCAGACATTGGTTGATACTCTGAGCAGACATCTGAAGGGTTGTAGTCACTAGTGACAGGCCGCTTCTCACGTCAAGGAGGGCCCCAAATCTAAGGGATTTGCTGACCAGGAGCCACTTTTCTAGATCCACCACTAGGCTAAATTGGAGCATTATCCTGAGGGGGTCATTCCCATGTGGGGATTGTAATATCTGCCCTTTTATGATCCCAACCCAGGATACATTTATGAATCCAGTTAACCATAAAAAGCATCCATTAAAAGCCTATATTAACTGCAAATCCAGGGATGTGATTTATGCCCTCATCTGTCCCTGCAATATGATATATGTGGGGCAAACCTCTCAGGAATTGAGGAAGAGGACCCAGAAACAAATATCCACCATACATCTGGCTACCATGGATCAAAGAAAGGGCAAAGCCCTCACTCCTGTAGCCGCTCATTTCTTAGCAGCACACAGGGGCTCTCCTTCAAACTTGAGAATTGTGGGATTACAGAAGGTTTTCTCCAGGGATAGGGGTGGAATTACACGTAAACATCTACTACGAACTGAATCCAGGTGGATTTATGAACTTCAATCAGTGACACCCACAGGGCTGAATGAAGAGCTTCTTGTCACGGGCTTCTTGGGATGAATTATGGCAAGGCGATGCACAGATTTCCGTGTTGAGTTATTTAGTCCCATTTGTATCCATAACAGGTGGCTCAAGGGATGTACTTTGTCACATTCTTCTGGCGTTGAGGGATCCTGGATAACCAATATTGACATTGCATTTCTCTGGGATGGCTTATCTTATCAGCGTTCTTCCTTTACCTCATACAACGAATTCAACTTGCAAGTACTACGGATCAGTATATTTGATTAAGGGAAGAAATCATAAAGACTTCAATAGGGGAGGCTATCCGCTGCTACCGGTGATATACCCAGTTAACTCTATTTACGGCATTTATGGACTTCTCATCCGTGGATCTGAAATATCACTATACCAAGTGGCATGAGTAAACATGGAGAATTCAAATTCATTATGGAATTGGTGGAAGCAGGGGGCCTATTTGGTTCACCGTATCGATGGTATTGAGGATTACTTTGGAGGATGGAACCATCTTATTATGGATATGGATATCTAGGGAAATTGCCTAAGGACATTTGAACAGTATCGCTCTTTATCCTGTGTGTGAGCAGAGTTTATGGGGCTGATATTATCTGTTCCTATATATTTATATATATTTTTCATGTATTATAATAAAATTATGAGGCATCATATAGACTCACTCATTTATGTATATTTATATTTTTTCTTTCATTATTATTATCCAATTTTTCATCTTTTTTCTTATCATTTATTACTACTATTGTATTTATTGTTATTTTACAGTTATATGTTATTTTGCACGTATATATATATATATATATATATATATATACTTTATATTGTTTATTCAATTATTTTTATTTTCATTATTACTTTTATTTTTGTTTGTACTGATTCTTGTTTCCAACAGGTCCTAGATACAGGCCTCTGCTGCCTAAGGTTATCTTGGTAAATGGGGCGGTTAATATGGATCTACTCTTTGGGACACAAGCCCACTCTCTTGGCCATTTATTCTGGCTGGTACATGCGCTTGCGAATCCCTCTTTTCCTCCCCTGTTCCCTCCTCCTCTTTCTTTTTCTATTAAGCGCTTGCGCAACGCGACTGTATATTGAGCCGCTGGTGTTCATGAGCGGCTTTCACAATGTATACGATGCACACTTCCGCTCTGTATTTCAGACATCCGCTTGTTCTCCATGCGGCCAGCGTCCTTCCTGGCATCTTCCGGTCCAACTCTGACACAGCGGTATGGCTTTTTATCTAATTTCTAACTATATTAAAACCAGATATACGCATCCGTGAAGAGACATACATTTTCTCATAATCAAATCCCTTCTCCCATATCAGATGGTACAGTCGTTACATTGACAACTTGCTCCTGATATTGGATGGCCCTGTGACATTGGCTAAAGAATTAGCTTCATATATCAGTCATAATGATATGAACCTTAATTTTACTTCCAATGTCCATAATACACAAATCAACTTTTTGGACATAACTTTGACTCATGATTCTTCCATTGGTATTACCATCTCCCCATATAGAAAAGATACAGTCACAAACTCTACTCTCATATCCACATCCTGCCATTCCAAACACATTATCCATTATAAATCCCCATTGGGGAATTTGTCAGGATCAAAAAGATACCACCTCAGAAGTGAGATTGCAAAAGGATCTCACACGGGTAGGTCAAAAACATCAACATAGAAAACATCCTAGTTGGATGCTTAAGACAGCCCATAATATTGTGAATAATATAGACAGACAAGGCTTTCTCGAACAAAAAAAATCAAACATTCAATAAAAATATTTATGATATTTCAATCATTTCCAAGTACAGTCCCTAGTTCAATATTATAAGTAGTATTGTTAAACAACACTTACCTATACTTTATCAGGACAAAAAAAATAATGAATTCTCCAAACCTGTCAGATTTGTTGCCAAAAAAGCTCCAAATTTATGGAGCCGATTGTCTCCCAGTTTGTTTCTTAACTCACAGACGAGTCAAAAGAAAACCTGGTTACATACAGGGTTTCTATAAATGTGGGCACACGATATACATAGACATACAGACTGTGCCTGTGCTTTTTCTTCTTGTGTCAGAACAAAGAATTATAATATAAAAAGCTTTGTTAATAGGAATAACACATTTGTGGCATATTTAATTACATGGACTGCCTGTAATATGCACTATGAGGGTTGCACCACAGGCCTACTAAAAAAACACATACCACAACACCTATCAGACACTTCCAACAAATGTTATTCAAATGTTCAGCAGCCTCCAGACATCTTTCCGAAAAAAAATAGAGATATTACTCCCTGCAAAATTAAAGGCATTGATCAGGTTAACAAACCCTTCTGAGGAGAAGACCATTGAAGGAAACTCTTAAACCAAGAGTGTTGGTGGATTTTCTCTCTACAGACCAGATCGTCCCTGGGTATGAATATTAACCAGGACATTATATATCATTACAATTAAATTTGTTCTTTTCTATTTTGATTTTTTGTTTGTTTGTTTTTTCATTCATCTATGTCTTATATTTATTTTTTGTATTCTTTCACTGCAATTAGATATTTTTCTTATTTTTTTTCTTGCCATAAACTAATTTAACTATTTACCTGCCATGACCTGCCCCTTAGTGATTGGTCCATTCGGATTATATGCACTGCAGGATATGACATAAGACACCTACCAGTTCACAGTTTTATATACAATGACTAAAGACAGCAACATGAAACAATTCTACATTCTTATTTCTACAATAATTAATGATTTTATGAAGACTTGAATGCTGCAATTTTTCTTATTTCCAATTTTTGCAGCACTGCAGAGTTTTTCTGCTTTGATCTCCGTAACATGGGTGAGCTGACCTTTTCCTTTCTACTACTGATTTATGGTATAAAAATTAAAACAACGGTTATTCTTTAAACTTATTATAACAACTGTTGTATGAGGAATTATTAACTTCATTTTTGACTCTTCAACTGACACCATTGACAATTTAATTGTTTTGTAAGTTTACTTGATTTAAGAACCTAAATGGATCTGTAAAGGTTATACTGAAAACGTGCACAAAAAAAGAATGAAATTCTAAATTAGTAACATAGTAACATAGTTATTAAGGTTGAAGGAAGACTTTAAGTCCATCTACTTCAACCCATAGCCTAACCTAACATGCCCTAACATGTTGATCCAGAGGAAGGCAAAAAAAACCCATGTGGCAAAGAGTAAGCTCCACATTAAGGAAAAAAATTCCTTCCCGACTCCACATCGGCAATCAGACTAGTTCCCTGTATCAACGCCCTACCAAGGAAACTAGTGTATACATTACCTGTAACATTATACTTTTCAAGAAAGGCATCCAGTCCCCTCTTAAGCTATAACTTGCCAAATTAGCAATTTTCATTTTTTTTTTTTTAAATGACAGATTTTTAATGATTTGGGTCCTAATGAATCAGAAACATAATTTGCAAACTTTTTACAAGTACGGATTTTTTCAGAAAAGGGTGTCCCAATATTCAATTAAAAATGACAATGACATGATTTCCTATTTTAAAAACATTCATTTTACAAACACAACACAAAAAATTGGATCTAATTATAAAAATTATAAAATCTTAGTTGCTAGAAGCTAAAGATTAGGTGTCCCAAAAAAAGGACATTGGTAGATAATGGGTTAAATTTTAGTAATGAATCACTCATTACAACATCATACGGCAGAGAGTTCCATAGTCTCACTGCTCTTACAGTAAAGAATCCGCGTCTGTTATTATGCTTAAACGTTCTTTCCACCAGATGTAGAGGATGCCCCCTTGTCCCTGTCTCAGGTCTATGAGTAAAAAGGTCATTAAAAAGATCTTCATACTGTCCCCTCATATATAATTGACATGAAAAACATTTTTACTAGAAAACCTTAGATAAGCCGACGTAAGGAAAAGTATCCATTGTGAGTTCATTTTCTTCCCCCAGCTTCCCTTCCAGCTGACCACTTAAGATTCGAGTGGCTGTGATTGTGGGCATCCCCATGCCTGTTTAGAGAAATGTAAAAAACACAATGATATTGCTTCTGTTGCATTTGTTTGTGGGGTTTTTCTTATTATTATTCTAATTTAAATAATTATTTATCACACTGAATTTCTTTAAATATCTAAAATGTAAAACTACACAACTTGCGAGAAAACTTTCAAAGATCCACTAATGTCCCACTTTCAGTACCAGTCCCTAAAACTCCACATCAGGCTCAGTGCTTTCTTTAAATAACCTGGAACATAAAAAGAGCCTAGCTTAGCTATTGAAATGATCCAGTCTGCCAGTCTCCTTCAAACACAGCACTGGGTCACAGGGCTATATGGGAAATTAGTATATACTTTAACATACAATCTTTTTTAATTGTAAAGACATCTACTTAAAATAATCAACAATACTGAGCTCTGTACATTTTAATTTAAAGGGAACCTATCACCCCCCCAGGCGTTTTTAACTAAAAGAGTCACCTTGTTCAGTACTAATGCTGCATTCTGTGAAGGTGGCCCTTTTTATGGGGTTCCCTTCCAACGCTGCAATCTTACTTTTTATAATTTGCCCGCCATACCTGTATTCTGTCTGGGGGGTATGTCTTTTCCCCCCGGACACAAACGCCTCCCAGCCATCGCTCAGTCCCTCCGTGCAAGGGGGGTGCCGCCTTCTCTGCCTTCATTAATGTCCCTGGTGCCTGCGCTGTAAGTTCCCATTATGTGATGTGAGTCAAAGAGCAGCGCAAAAATGAACAAATGAATGTCAGACATCACTTTTCAACCATGCTTCCACATAATTAAAAAACTGCTCCAGTTGTCTGTAGTTTGCCTTTTCCAAATGGCATGTTTCAGCTCTTTCCAAAGATGCTCAATAGGATTTAGGTCAGGGCTCATAGAACGCCACTTCAGAATAGCCCAATGCTTTCCTCTTAGCCATTCGTGGGTGTTTTTAGCTGTGTGTTTTGTGTCATTATCCTGTGGCAAGACCCTTTACCTGAGACTGAGACCAAGCTTTCTGACACTGGGCAGCACATTTCTCTCTAGAGTCCCTTGATAGTCTTGAGATTTCATTGTACACTGCACAGATCCTAGACACCCTGTGCCAGATGCAGCAAAGCAGCCCCAGAACATAACAGAGCCTCCTCCATGTTTCACAGTAGGGACAGTGTTCTTTTCTTCTATGCTTCATTTTTCCATCTGTGAACATAGAGCTGATGTGCCTTGCCAAAAAGTTCAATCTTTGTCTCATCTGTCAATAGGACATTCTCCCAGAAGCTTTGTGGCTTGTCAATATGTTGTTTGGCAAATTCCAGTCTATCTTTTTTATGATTTTGTTTCAACAATGATGTCCTCCTTGGTCCTCTCCCATGAAGTCCACTTTGGCTCATACAACGATGGATATTGCGATCTGACACTGATGTTCCTTGAGGTTGAAGTTCACCTTTTATCTGTTTGAAAGTTTTTCTGGGATCTTTTGTTACCATTCATATTATCCATCTGTTTGATTTGTCATCAGTTTTCCTCCTGCGGCCATGTCCAGAGAAGTTGGCTACAGTCCCATGGATCTTAAGTTTCTGAATAATATGTGCAACTGTAGTCACAGGAACATGAAACTCCTTGAAGATGGTCTTATAACTTTTACCTTTAACATGTTTGTCTATAATTTTCTTTCTAATCTCCTGAGACAACTCTTTCCTTCACTTCCTTTTGTCCATGTTGAGTGTGATACACACCATGTCACCAAACAGCACAGTGAGTATCTGTATATACAGGTCGACTCACTGATTCCGAGATTGTAGACACCTGTGATGCTAGTTAGTGGACACACCTTGATTTAACATGCCCCTTTTGCACATTATTTTCAGGGGTGCCATCATTTCTGTCCAGGCCTATTTCATGAGTTTTTTTTTTTTTTAATTCTGTGGAATCATGTCTGAAAAGCAATGTCTGTCTTTCATTTGTTCATGTACATAGATTGTGTATTTATTATAACTTTTTTTCAGATTCAACTTATTTCTGTTACCATTGTGGGTTTTTCTGTCATTAAACGAGGGGTACCAACAATTTTGACCATGTGTGTATTAATGGGTTATTTGACCTCAGTCTTTCCTAGGAATAACAGTTCAGATTCTGACCAAAAGAGGTGAAAATATCTGTTGCTTTGGGAACTTTCATTCATTCATATGTGAGTTATAAAAATAGCACAGCCCCATGCCCTCTGTAGTTCCAACTCCAGGAGACACAGTAACCACATTTACTTATCATCTCCTTGTTATTGCTTTGTTCATTATTTTTTAATGAGGTAGTTAATTCAGGGATACTGTATACTGCTCTGGGTCACAGCTGCTCCCCTGCTCCTGCTGCCCACACAAATATGGTTCTTGCATATTGGTCATTACAATGTGTAACAGTAATAGCTCACTCTCACATCCTATTCTTCCTATACCAGTTGCAAAGAGAACGGACTTTTCCGATCAGTAGTTCTACTCAATAATTAGAGAACCGATCAGCACGTCATCTTCAGACATACTTCAAGATTGTCTTGAACTATCTATAAGCCTGCCAAAAAAAGGAATACCTCCTAAAGTCCAGGAAAAATTGTCAAAGCACCCCAGCGGTGCCTAAATGTCTGGGAGCTTCACTGAGAAGGGGAGACCTTACTACTGAAGGAACCATCAATATACCTAAGAGAAGCCAACATTTCTGGAAATGGAATCCTAATGTTAGATTCTGCATTATGAGGTTCATCCCTCATGTCAGAAACATACTCTCTGTGGAGACATATATGACAGAGATATGTTGGGAAGGGTCTAGGCTCTGGAACAAAAATGATGCTTGATGCTTAATTTCCTTATATAACAATCTTACCATCTCCCAGGAAGAGAAGCAGATTCCGGGCTCTGTGCTTTATTGGTTTTAATTTTTCGGCTTCCTTAATCATACAAGACATTTTATCATTCCAGAACTCTGAAGTTTTCTCTTTGTCTATAAAAGTATAAAGAATGAAATCATAATGACGTTCTCTGTTATCTCTTATCATTGAGTTCATTGCACCGACATACTTTAAATGACTTTTTTATTACTATTAATCAATATGGAAGTAATAAATTGTTATTAATGACCACTAAATTGACCACTTGGGGTGTATCCACATCTGAAAGAGTTACATGAGAATATGGCATGAACTTTGCTACGGATTTGTCATGGAATTCAACATGCGCATGGCAAAGGGTGAAAAACCTGCAATTTCCACCCAAAATGGACATTAATTATTTCAATTATTTTAATACATTTCTAAAAACTTGCATAGAAACTGCCTAATCTCCTCATTACCATAGCTTCCAAATCCAGTCCCCTTTGCTGTCCATTGATGCAATGTATGAATATTAGGAGCCTGATTCATTAAGACTGGTGCTTTGCATTCTTAATAAAGACATGGCTGGAGCAATGTACACCTAATTCATTTAATTAGGTGCAGCTTACAGTTGCCGTGCACGGCCACCAAAAATATTACTCCTCTCAGGGACTGGAATAAATATGTTGAGTAATTCACGTCACAAAAGTAGCATAAATTTGTATTAATTTTCTGGGTGAATTTCACCTTGCCCTATCCAGCTCAACTCTACTCATATTGGTAGAGCTGACGGCGGGACTGGTTTAAAAATACCAAAAAAATTTGCACATCTTCAATTTGTGCTAAAATTCTGCAACATTTCAAGGTGTTGTAAAGGCAGAAAACTGATGAAAACACCCTGATAAATTGGGACCTAGAAGGTGACATCGCCACATCCATTGTTCTCAAAGAGGACCTATCACAAGGTGAAAAGTGTCCG
This sequence comes from Ranitomeya imitator, assembly GCF_032444005.1. NCBI lineage: Eukaryota > Metazoa > Chordata > Amphibia > Anura > Dendrobatidae > Ranitomeya > Ranitomeya imitator. The sequence continues at coordinate 412,532,268 of NC_091286.1, read as the reverse complement.
TTTTTCTTATGTTTTATTTTTTGTTTACTTTTTTGCTTTTTGATCTTTTCTGTTTTGTTTACTTTTTTGTTTTGTTCCCGCTGCTCTCACACTAGCGAGTTTTACAGTCGTATTAGTGCAGAAAATACGTCCGTAAAACACGCCTAACAAACGTCCCAATTATTCTCTATGCCCCAGCTCCTATCTGCCGTATTTTACTGATCAGTATTATACGGCTTTCTACGGCCGTAGAAAATCTTATACATAACCAAAATCCACTAGTGGGCTTGCCATCTCCAAAGACAATACTTATCAACAACCACCATACTCATTTGCAGGTGAAAAAGAGGCATAAGCAAATATAAAACCATATATACTTTATTTTAGACATTAATAAAAAACAAGACAAGGATATTCATAAAATACTGACGGCAAGCAGGACAGAGTATTAAGCTTATGAACTATTTAAAGTCACAAAACGCACCCCATTTTAATAGTGCAAAAGAGTATTGTAGCGTGGCTAAAGGTTGTATAGTCGATGGGAGGTATGTATCACAGAGAAGGCTTGTCGCTGTGATGTAACCCGGAGTGTTTTCTTTAATACACATAAAGCAATAAGGAATTGTTTAGTATATTTGGGTCCGGGTTATGGGTAGCTATGAGAGATGGGAGGGTCTGGCTACCCATATACCTCACCCCTGGGTAAGGGGCATAACCATGCCTATCTATGTTTGTTTCATGACCTGTGGTGATGTCAGAAACACATGTCTATTCATGTGATGGGTTCCTGGGTGTGGTTACATCTATGTAAAGAGGTGTGTGTGGCACATGGAGAGAGTGTGTTTGGGAGTCTGTCAGAGTGGACACACTTCCATGTGTCCTGGCTGGACACTGCAGAGTGGCCTGTGTGTTGGACGGTTCCACGTGGGGACAGACGTCCTGAACAGCACACAGAGACCATCTTTAGGCTGGAGAGCCTGCGTGCTGGACATAGCACAGCCTGTGTGCCTACAGGTTTTAGAGAGAGCGGAGCTCTACTATGGACACTGAGGACTTTTCCGTCTGATGTAAGACTGTTTACCCTTGTGTTGCTGACTTAAATGGTTTATGGAGTGAATAAACCTACATGAACGCTGAAGAGAATGTGCCTCCTGTTTCCTCCTATGCATCCGAGCGAGTACAATCCCTACAATTGGTGGACAATGCGGGCAGCGGTCCAAGGAGCACATGTTGCAGCGCTGGCTGGTCTGAGCCAGAAGAGTGGACGGTCTTGACAACCGTGAGTAATGCTGATCGGGGTCAGTGAGAATTGCTGTTTATGGGATACCTCTGTGGAGAAGAGGGATCCGGGAACCTGTGTGGCCGGCACCAACAGGTAACGGTCAGGTGTCCGTGTGTACTGACCGGGGTCAGAGTGGAAGAAAACAGAGACAGTGCGTCTGGGTATCTCTGAGGCTGAGGGGTGTCCAGAAACCCGTGAAGTTGCCAACGTGTGACGGTCTGAAAACCGTGTATTGTACTGACCGGGGTCAGTGAAAAACTGTTTTTCGGCAATGTTAAAGCCGGATGTGTAACAGACCAGTGTCTGTGTTGTTCTGACCGGGGTCAGTAAAAGACTGTGTTTTTTTTTCTGCAAAGCACGTGTGCAGGTGCTTGCTGTGGACCGGCAAGTCCATGTATTTCTTTTTTTTCTTCTGTGATCGACTTGCTGTGGCTCGGCGGGGCCACGAAGACTGAAGGCGTCTGGCGGTAACTCGGCGGGGTTACGAAGTTTTGCTGTGGATCGGCGGGTCCACGAAGTCCGAGGTGCAGAGCCTTGTGAAGTGCAGTTGCAGCAAAAGAAAAAAAAAAAAAGACAGTGCTGGTTTAGAGTGTGCAGACTCTTAAAGGGCCAGAGTCACATTGGTGTGCTGTGCAAATTGGGGCCTGAGAGTACTGTGGGAAGTCCACAGGGTGTACCCCAGAGTGGGGTGGTGTCCCTAAAAAGTGGGTGGAGTCCCAAAAACGGAGCGGTGCCCAAATAATTATGGTTGGCCAAAAAGGGGCTGCGTCTCAAAAGGGATAGTTGCCCAAAAGGGGGTGGAGTCCCTAAAAGGGGCAGTGGCCCTAAAGGAGAAAATGGTCCACAAGGGGGCGGTAACCCAAAAGGGGGGAAAGTCCCTAAAAGGGGCGGTGGCCCTAAAGGAGAAAATGGTCCACGAGGGGGAGGTAACCCAAAAGGGGGTGGTGTCCAAAAAGGGGGCGGCGACCCAAATAGGGTTGGTGGCCCAAAAAGGGGTGGCGGTGAATACACTGATGGACTGTTGCCGGGTTCAGTGTTCGAACAGCACATGTTCAGAATATTGTACTGACTTTTCAACTGGCAAGATGACACAGAGCTGTTCTGTAGAAGTCAATGGAGTATGCGTGACTGGATCTCTGGACTCGGGGAGCCTGGTGACGCTGGTGAGCGCCACACTCCCTGTCTATCTGATTCCCAGAAGGAAGATGGAAGTCCATTGCGTTCATGGGGTCGCTAGGGATTATCCGGTGTCCAGGGTAATCGTTGAGACGCCCACGATTATTGTCAGCCATGATGTACCTGTAGTCCCAGACTTGCCATTCCCTGTTGTAATAGGCCAGGACTTTGAAAGGTTTTGGGACTTGTGGGAGGAAAGGGGAGTGTCTGGTTGCTCAAAAAGGATCCAGAATGACCCTAAGGGAGCCCCACCACAACAGGCGGCTGTAGTGATTCCGGATTGTGTGATGTGGGAAAAGGAGATAGCGACATCTAAGGTTAATAGTCCAGAGTTACGGGTGACCGGAAGAAAGTGTGGGTCTGACACCTGTTTAAGTGGGGACTTGCTGTTCCAGGATGACAGAGGGAGAGGGGGTGACTCCTATTCAGACTGTGACTCGAGCGCAAAGGGAAAAGATTGCAGTAAGGAGAAGCCGAGTAAAAATCACAGCTCTTCATCTCGTCACGGGGGACGCAAAAAGGCGGGACAAGTTACACCTTCTGAGAAGAAAGATGATGAGGAAGAGACAGGGTCAGGTGCAGATAACATTATTGTCCTTGATGAGGAGGTCACTTTATCTCTGATAAACCCTAGCACTGAGGTAGTTAGTGTCGGGCTAGGGTTAGAACAGATCTGTAGTAGACCCACGTCTGCAATGCCCGGAAAGACTGAACAGGCTCAGTATGATGAAGTACCTGATGATGAAGAGATGGAGAACTCTGAAGTTACCAAGAGTCCAGAGGTACCGAACAGTAAACAGACAGAGAGCCCAGGAGAGACCATAGAGGTGGTTGCGGAAACAGGTGGAACTCTGAAGAGGCAGAGTGTGGGTGGACAAGAGTCCCCGTTTGAAAGTTTAATTAAAGAACTGGTAGTGCGATATGTGCTGGCCAAAAGAGAGCAGGACCATAACATAGAGCTGCTTAAATAAACTGTTGAACAAGAAAGGGTCCTGAGGCAAGCAATTGAGCACAAAGTGGGTGACCTAGAGAAGGAGGTCGTTCAACTCAGAGGTGACCTATCAGTGTGTCGGGCCATGAATAGGGCCATATTGAAAGATATGGATGTGCTCAGAATGGCTCAAGAAAAGCATCAGCAGGAGCTTCTCCAGAGAGAGGAGGAACGTCGCTGCCTGGCAGTGGAGTTGCCAATACCCATCTTGGCGAAGGCTCAAGCAGAAGAAAAGATTGGGGAAGAGTTAGTGCTTAAGGCGGAACAAGATAGTCACCCGGTTGTGGCAGATGTTCGTGAAGATGAGACCCCGCTTTTCAAGAGCATAATAGAAGTACCCGAAGACATGCGAGAAGTGTGTGCCAGGAAGGGTGTGCATGAAGCATTTAGAAAGGCAGTAGATGCTTGTAGTGTGCACTGGGCGCCTGAGACTCAGCAATTGGTCATACTGTCGACTAGGGAAGTCACGGTGAAGCGGGTGGCTGTCCTGAGGGATATGCACCTACACTGCCTCCGTACAAAGCAGAAGATCATTTTGAAGAATGATGAAGCCGTTCGACGTTTGGAGCGTGAAAGGAAAGCTCTTAGTCGGCTGGGCTTAGTGGAAGACACAGTCCAAGTACCTAAAGGTCTGGTGGCGAAAGTCATTGGGAAACTTGGGAGAGTGATGCAGGAGATGGTGGATAAATCCGGTCTGAAGAGACTGAGGATACTCGCTGATGAAGAGGTCCAGGTCATGAGTGAAGATGGGATGGTTCCGTTCCTGGTTGTCGGATCCAGAGAGAGTCTCAGGAATATCCGCATGCTCCTGGAATATCGCATGGCATACCTAAGGGAGGTAGAGCAGCTGAGACTTGAGAGACGGCAAGTTAATAAACAGCTGCCAGAGAGACGAAGAAGTTTGCGCAAGACCAGAAGTCCTCAAGCTGAAGCTAACAGAGGATATAGAGGTAAAGTGAAGAGCTGCTCTCCGAAGAAAGACAATAGGAGAGATCAAGAACCGAGAGAGAACCGAAGGTGGTCAGATGGAAGAGTTAGAAGTAGTGACTCCTCAGTTAGTTCAGGGCTCAGTGACCTAAGCGGGAGATCCTATAGCAGACGAGATGACAAGGGGTCATCGTTATCAAAGGATGTGACGGAAAGGGATGACGAATGCCGACGAAAGGGTTCAATAACAGGCTCTGACTTAGACAGATGGCTTGACTGTCAGGGATGACTGAAAGGGGTCTCTAGTCGGTTTAGGACAAGTGCCAAGCCCCACGGCTTTAGGCAGAGGGGGGAGGTATGTAGCGTGGCTAAAGGTTGTATAGTCGACGGGAGGTATGTATCACAGAGAAGGCTTGTCGCTGTGATGTAACCCGGAGTGTTTTCTTTAATACACAAAAAGCAATAAGGAATTGTTTAGTATATTTGGGTCCGGGTTACGGGTAGCTATGAGAGATGGGAGGGTCTGGCTACCCATATACCTCACCCCTGGGTAAGGGGCATAACCGTGCCTATCTATGTTTGTTTCAGGACCTGTGGTGATGTCAGAACCACATGTCTAATCATGTGATGGGTTCCTGGGTGTGGTTACACCTATGTAAAGAGGTGTGTGTGTGGCACATAGAGAGAGTGTGTTTGGGAGTCTGTCAGAGTGGACACACTTCCATGTGTCCTGGCTGGACACTGCAGAGTGGCCTGTGTGTTGGACTGTTCCACGTGGGGACAGACGTCCTGAACAGCACACAGAGACCATCTTTAGGCTGGAGAGCCTACGTGCTGGACATAGAACAGCCTGTGTGCCTACAGGTCTGAGAGAGAGCGGAGCTCTACTATGGACACTGAGGACTTTTCCGTCTGATGTAAGACTGTTTACCCTTGTGTTGCTGACTTAAATGGTTTATGGAGTGAATAAACCTACATGAACGCTGAAGAGAATGTGCCTCCTGTTTCCTCCTATGCATCCGAGCGAGTACAATCCCTACAGTATATAAGAACTGCATAATGACCTATATACTTGGTCTACCTCTGCAGGATGTTAAGTTATTAAGTTATAAGGACACACTCAGTTCAGGGAAAAGTCTGATAACTTTTCCTAAGAAACCCATACAAATTCTATAGGTATATAGACTATCACAGCCTTATACTCCATTTTGAGGAAGCCACAGAGGCGAAACGGCGCTGTCGGTGTGACTGATGTGCATGCAGGACAGGAAGCGTATTAAATGTAAGTTGTATAGGACTTGAGCCGCTTATGATATAGCTGATATCAGCGAGTGTGCTTGCCATTTATGCAGGCTGTACTAGCGACTAGAGCCGCTTATGATATAGCTGACATCAGCGTATTTACTTGTCATTTATGCAGGCTGCACTAGCGAATAGAGTTGCGTATGATATAGTTGATATCAGTGAGTTTGCTTGCCGGCTATTTAGGCTGTGTTAGGTGGCACCGCCATTTCTTTTGCACAGGACACTTTTTCAGACCAGGTGATACGGGTTAGGGAAGTATAAGGCTGTGATAGTCTATATACCTATAGAATTTGTATGGGTTTCTTAGGAAAAGTTATTAGACTTTTCCCTGAATTGAGTGTGTCCTTATTACTTAATAACTTAACATCCTGTAGAGGTAGACCAAGTATATATTGTCTCGGACCAAGGAAAACTCTCGGCTCACTCGCACCCATATAAGCCTATGGGTGCGAGTGAGACAGCGCACACCACTCGGATAACATCCGAGTGATGTGCGCTATAAGCGGACCCCAGCAATGGAGGAGATGGAGAAATTAATTTCTCCGCCTCCTCCGCAGCTGTGCTCCAATCCTCCCTGTGCGAGAGAATCGGAGCACAGACGCATGACACTCGGCTCCTGCTCTGCTGCGAGCAGGAGCCGAGGGTCATTAGCATATCGCATCCGATGCTCTCGCATCGGATGCAATACGCTAGTGTGACGCCGGCCTAATACTCTGTCCTACTTGCCATCAGTATTTTATGAATATCCTTGTCTTGTTTTTTATTAATGTCTAAAATAAAGTATATATGGTTTTATATTTGCTTATGCCTCTTTGCGGAAGGTATGGATATCGTTGGTTTATTATTTTTTTTTGTTACTGATCGAGGGTCTTCAGTGATTGGATTGAGCGTAGAATAAAATATTACAACAACCTTTGATTTTATTTCATTAAAATAATTTTTAATGATGTGTTTGTGTATTTTTTAACCCTTTACTAGTATTGGATTAATAATGGATAGGTGTCATAATTGACGCCTCTCCATTATTAATTTGGCTTAATGTCACCTTACAATAGCAAGGTGGCATTAACCCTTCATTACCCCATATCCCACCGCTACACGGGAATGGGAAGAGAGTGGCCAAGTGCCAGAATAGGCGCATCTTACAGATGTGCCTTTTCTGGGGTGGCTGGGGGCAGATGTTTTTAGCCACGGGGGGGCCAATAACCGTGGACCCTCTCCAGGCTATTAATACAGTATCTGCCCTCAGTCACTGGCTTTACTACTCTGGCGGAGAAAATTGCGTGGGAGCCCACGCCAATTTTTTCCGCCATTTAGCCCTTTAATTTAATAGCTAGAACGGCCAAATTTTGCATATACACACTACTAACATTAGTAGTGTGGAATATGCAAAAAAAAGGTGATATGACATGGTTTACTGTATGTAAACCATGTCTCATATCATGTCGGGTTTAGGAAGGAGACAGCAAAAGCCGGCAATTGAATTACCGGCTTTAAAGCTATCTAGCGCTGTATGAAGTAATAATATATATACATATATGTGTCTACTGACATACAGTATATATATATATATATATATCTAGACAGTGTATATGTTTTTGTTTTTTTTTTACACATGGATCCCTTGTATAGCCGTATGTTGGTTTTGCAAGCCTGCGAGAAAAACACGCAGTGCGGATGCCATACGGATTACATACGGAGGATGCCATGCGCAAAAAACGCTGAAACACCCTGCCTACTCTGCCTATTTTGGGGACTTTTCAGCGTATTACGGCCATAATATACGGACCGTATTGTCTTACGCTGAGTGTGACTCCAGCCTTATGGTTTAACAAGGGGACGTTGTTCATAGGGCAATTTTGCTAGGCAGCATAAAAGATAGGAATCCAGGGAATTCTGTGAGCCAAGTCTCATGGATAAAGGCCATAAAAAGTAGTACTAAATAAAAAAGCCCAAATCGAACCATATGGGGGATTTAAAAAATAAACAATGCAGTACTCAGGGGAGCATGGAATGAGATAAGAGCAAAAGCTGGATGCTTTGACCTGGTGACAGTCAAATTCAGCAGTCGCTTCCCTGGCTGCATTCTCAGATTCCAGTCAGGTGGGTAAATCACAAAAGCACCATATTGAGAGCTATGGTCACAACAACCTGTCCATTAGTTGTTTACCCACCACAGAGAAAATATTACATGATTTGTCAGCAGATACAACAGTATCCAGTACAGACAATACTCGGTGAGATAAATGCATCAGCAGCAACTGTACAGATCTGTAGGCCAGTTAGGTGCAGGGTTTCATTCTGCAGTCCAAGCTATTCTCATGACTGGATTGCATCCACTTTTCTGAGAGCAGGACTAGCCATGTACCGGTTTCTAGCTTCTGAAAGCACATATTAAACCATGTAATAGATTAAATTTCCCTGTAAGTTACCTGCCCCTGCAATGCTTTGTTCACAATTTATCAAAATACTTAGAGCACCACTCTGGAATTTTTTTTAATTTCACCACTGGATAGGTATCAATAATGTATGTGTGTAGTAAAATTCTTAACAGTGACTTTCTTCTGTTTTCAGCACCATTCCGGTCCCTCGCCACCATGTAATGCCTGGCCGGAAGTCACTAAGAACGATTACTCGCCATTATTATATGTCTATGAGAGCCTTGTTCTGAGAAGTAACTTTTGGTCTGACCAACAAACACAGGAGTGATCCAGCCAGTCACAACTCCGGGCACATGGTGCAGGAGAGTGGAGTGGTGTTAGAAACAACTGAAGTAAGTACCACCTCTCCCCTACACAGCATGATAGGCCAACATATCCCCTAAACACATTACAGTAAGCCCATAACTTCACTATTCACAGTATGAACTCATCATCTTTACTTCATCTTGTCTAGCCACCTACCTGATCTATCTATCACAATTAATGACACCACCCTTTCCGCAGTACAAGAAGTCCACTGCCTCTGAGTTACCCTCGACTCTGCCCTGTCCTTCAAAACACACATTTAAGCTCTTGCCACCTCCTGCTGTCTCCAACTCAAATATACTTCCAGAATCCATCCTTTCCTCAACCCCGAATCTACTAAAATTTCAGTGCATGCCCTCATCATCTCCCACATCTATTACTGCAATATTCTCCTCTGGGGCCTCCCTGCTAACACTCTTGCACCTCTCTAGTCTGTCATTAACTCTGCTGCCCAACTAATCCACCTCTCTCCACATTACACCTCTGCTTCTCCCCTCTGCAAACCCCTTCATTGGCTCCCATTTCACCAACATATCCAGTTCAAACTGCTAACACTGATCTACAAAGCCATCCATAATCTGTCTCCTCCGTATATCTCCAATATCTTCCAACACGCAACCTCCAGTCCTGGCAAGACCTCCTTCTCTCTTCCACACTCATACGTTCATCACCAAATGGCCTCCAAGACTTCTCCCGAGCGTCCGCCATCCTCTGGAATTTTGTGCTTGAATACATCTGACTGTCTCACTGTAGTGACCTTGCTGACAACTTACAATTAAGCAGGGGTGCATGATGAAGTTGAAAATCAAGGGAGCAGCGTGCTCCTGCAGATGAGGTTAAGAAAACCCCTTTAAGTTTGGTAGTTAAGCTGAATACTACTGTAGAACTGTATAAAGTAGATACTGAACTATGCCCACCATGCCTAAAACCCCTACTACATATGTTCCTAACGATAAGTGGTGGCTACAAAATAGAATAGTTTTTTCTTACCTGGAATGGAAGCAGATAGTGTAGTGGACAAGAAACTGATCAATATTCCCAGTCTCACACTTGTAAGAGCCATAGTTTTACTCTTCATGATTGTTCTTAGCTGCCAAACTTGTAAAATGAACAGATCCTTCAGTGGGACAGAGTTTCTATCCCAGGTCTACATAGAATGTGATGCCAACTCGTGTAATTTCATTTTTACAACCTGATCTCTAACTGATATAAGTTGTAGGCACTCCCATTCTGAAATATTTTATTGAAGGGATTAATCTCTGGAAATTGTGCCAAATTGCTTAATTAAAAGTTGTCATTGTGTGAAAAGCTTTAAACAGAACCTGTCATGCTTTATTCTTCTCTGCCTGGGGCAACAAACAAATGACAAAAACACTGATTCCAGCACTTAGTCACTTTATTTTTTTATAGTAGTAGTAGTAGTAGTATTCATACATTTATTTATCAGATGCAGAACATAAGCCCTCTTAGCGCAATGCATGCTCTATGGGGTTCTAGATACTCCTGAGATGTGAGTTCTCCCACCATTTACTACTGATTGACACACAGTATACAGAGTAAGCTGTCAATCATTGGTGGATGGATATTGAGTACTCCACAGCTCAGAGAAAAAGGTCTCCTCTCTCATTGAACATTGAGTTAGAAGGGTCAGTATTTTAAGGATTTTCTTAGATTATGAACATCTAATAACTCCCTTTGTTCCTATTCAGGTACTCAGATAAATATATTTCCTTTTGTTATATGTCTATTGAGGCATACCGGAAAAATCCTTCCAATAGGAAGATAAATTGGTAGGTCAATCAGTGCCACTAACAGGTTTTGCATCACTTTGACGTGAGTTTATAAAATTGACTGTGTGTGCAGCTCATTGTTATACTCAGTCCAATCAACGAGATCACAACCATGACATGGCAGTAGTGGGGATTGTGAAGGCAATTTACCTCATTATTTGGGCCACAACTAGAGTTGAGCGACCTTGACCTTTTTAGAGTCGAGCCGGGTTTTGCGAAACCCGACTATGTCCAAAGTCGGGTCGAGTGAAATCGGCCGATTATGACGTAAAGTCGGGATCGACCGAAACACGAAACCCAATGCAAGTCAATGGGGCAGCATAGTCGGCAGTGAGTGGGGGCCAGGAAAACACCTAGAGTGCCCATTTTAATGTCAAAACCATCCATTCTTCTTAATGAAGCTTGTCAAGCGTAATTTACCTTATAATAATTGGAAGGCATTTGAAATTGGGGGTCATTTGGCTAAAGTTGTGGGGGGTAGGGCTGGTTCAAGTAATTAGTGGGCCCAGGAAATCTGGACCACGTCACGGCAGTGGAGCAGGGAGAGGTAAGTATTTCAACTTTGCAAGTGCTGTGAACCTGAGCAAGCAGGGGGGGCCCACTCGTTGGCATTGGCACTGGCACAGGGCCCCTCAAAGTACAGCGGTGTGTTTGCACGGCGGGGGCGCCTCCCACCGGCAGCAACACTTTTGCGTACTATGAGAGGCCCTGTGCCAGTGACGTCGCCAACTAGTATTCCTCCCCCCACCTGATGAAGGAACCTGCACTTTCATCTGCACCTTCCTCTTTGTCCCCGTGTAAGGTGGTATGGTATGCGGGAAGAGCAACCTGACTTTCAGCAGGGTCACAATGTTGTTGTGTAGCGTGCACGGGGAATGTTGCGTTATGGGTCAATGTACCAGCAGACTCATCTATCACTGGCTGGGCAATGGGCACGATGAAGTGGAAACACAGATATAGGCCCAAAGAAGAAAGTGGGCTAAATGCAGTTCAAAATTGGTAACACAGGAATAACCAGGGGGCATTGCAGTGGAGGACAACTGGAATGAGAGGCTGACACAGAGAGTAGGGCCAAATCAGTAAGTAGTCGAAATGCAGTTCAAAATTGGCAACCGTAGTAAACAGGCGGCACAGCTTTGTTCAGTGGAGGAGAACAGCAAGGAGTGGCAGACACCGATAGTAGGCCCCAAACCAACTAGTACGCCAAATGCAGTTGTTCCATTTAACCACAATTTAATGAGAGCCTGAAGATAGAAGCTCAGGAAAGGCAACCTGGGGAACACCTTGGAGTGTAACACACCATCTCTCTCCACCCCATACCCATTTTGTAGGCCTAATGCTGTGTACTTTTCTACAACTACTAAACGAGAGTCGGAAGACCGAAGCAATGGCAAGGAAACCTGGGGAACACCTTGGAGTGTAACACACCATCTCTCTCCACCCCATACCCAATTTGTAGGCCTAATGCAGCCTACTTTCCGACACCTACTAAACGAGAGCATGAAGATCGAAGCTCAGGAAAGGCAACCTGGGGAACACCTTGGAGTGTAACACACCATCTCTCTCCACCCCATACCCATTTTGTAGGCCTAATGCTGTGTACTTTTCCACCAACTACTAAACGAGAGCCGGAAGATCGAAGCTCATGAAAGGCAACCCGGGGAACACCTTGGAGTGTAACACAACCTCTCTCTACACCACGAAAGGGCTGATTCTTAGGAAGGAAGGCTGTTGTAAATAAGCATTGCGCGTCCGAGGGTGATTATATTCTTATTCGGTATCTACTCACCCTCGGACGCGCCATGCTTCTTGATTTGTAATTAATGTTTATTTGCAATGTGCTTTTGACTTACTCAATTATTTTTTTAATTATTGATTTTATTAAATTAATAGTTTAACATCTTATTGGAAATAATTTAAAGGAGACGCGACAGGACAACACTCGGTGGATGCCATATCTGTGTTAACAACTCCAAAAAACTTTCAGTTAACTTCTTGCAGGAGAAAGAAATTGTAGCTGTTGGACCTTTGTAGTACAGTTCCAGATATTTGTTGTGTGTTTGTTTTGATTGTTAAAATGTCTGCATTTGAGATCTCAACACGATCTTATTTTTTATAATCAAATTAATTTTTTTTATATTTAATGATGTTGGTTCAAGGGGTACACGGGCAGCAATAGACAGGTCAGTGGAGGCCTAGTGGAAGGAGTGACGGCAGACAGGCATCAAAGGCCTAACATTGGGCTGGCTGTAGGCAAGTTAAAATTGGTTCCAGGGGAACACGGCCATCAGTGGCCTGGTCAGTGTAGTTGTAGTTGAAAGAACGGGACGCAGACAGGCTTCGAAGGCCTAACATAACAAACTTGGGCTGGCTGTAGGCACTTTTAAATTTGTTCCAGGGGTACATGGGCAGCAGTGTATGGTCAGTGGAAGTCTAGTGGAAGGAGTGACCGCAGACAGGCTTCCAAGGCCTAACATAACAAACTTGGGCTGGCTGTAGGCACTTTTAAATTGGTTCCAGGGGTACACGGGCAGCAGTGGTCTGGTCAGTGGAAGTCTAGTGGAAGGAGTGACCGCAGACAGGCTTCCAAGGCCTAACATAACAAACTTGGGCTGGCTGTAGGCACTTTTAAATTGGTTCCAGGGGTACACGGGCAGCAGTGGTCTGGTCTGTGGAAGTCTAGTGGAAGGAGTGACCGCAGACAGGCTTCGAAGGCCTAACATAACAAACTTGGGCTGGCTGTAGGCACTTTTAAATTGGTTCCAGGGGTACACGGGCAGCAGTGGTCTGGTCTGTGGAAGTCTAGTGGAAGGAGTGACCGCAGACAGGCTTCGAAGGCCTAACATAACAAACTTGGGCTGGCTGTAGGCACTTTTAAATTGGTTCCAGGGGTACACGGGCAGCAGTGGTCTGGTCAGTGGAAGTCTAGTGGAAGGAGTGACCGCAGACAGGCTTCCAAGGCCTAACATAACAAACTTGGGCTGGCTGTAGGCACTTTTAAATTGGTTCCAGGGGTACACGGGCAGCAGTGGTCTGGTCAGTGGAAGTCTAGTGGAAGGAGTGACCGCAGACAGGCTTCCAAGGCCTAACATAACAAACTTGGGCTGGCTGTAGGCACTTTTAAATTGGTTGCAGGGGTACACGGGCAGCAGTGGTCTGGTCAGTGGAAGTCTAGTGGAAGGAGTGACCGCAGACAGGCTTCGAAGGCCTAACATAACAAAATTGGGCTGGCTGTAGGCACTTTAAATTGGTTCCAGGGGTACATGGGCAGCAGTGTATGGTCAGTGGAAGTCTAGTGGAAGGAGTGACGGCAGACAGTCTTCGAAGGCCTAACATAACAAAATTGGGCTGACTGTAGGCACTTTTAAATTGGTTCCAGGGTAACACGGCCAGCAGTGGCCTGGTCAGTGTAGTAGTTGTAGAAAGAAGGGACCGCAGACAGGCTTCGAAGGCCTAACATAACAAAAATGTCAAAACAATGGTATTGTCAGTGCCAGGCATTGAAGGATGTCAGCGCCTAGACTACACATTGGTGAAGCTGTGAGAGATAATTTTGCTAGTGGTAGAGCACTGTTTGAGCTGGGGGGGGGAACTGTCTTGTGGCCGGCGGTACAGGCACAGGGCCCCTCATATTACAACGGTGTGTCTGACGTTGGGTGCGCACCACCACCGCCAGAGACACTTTATTGTACTATGAGGGACCCAGTGGCAGTGCCGTCGACCAAAAGCGGCCACACCCACCTCTTCAGACAAACAGCACTCTCAAGGGTCCAAGCGCAAAGTGGCGATAGCACGGCCCCGTGTGGGGAGTTTGGCCATTTCGTGAGGTGGAAACATGTCGTATGCTGGACAATCAGGTGAAGAAAATTACGAGATTGGAAAAGTCATTCAGAATAGTCCACAGGCAAGACCTTTTCATAGGAAAGCTAGGTGTCAGCCGGGCAGGGTGGGGCAAAAGATTTTGAAATCCAGTTGTGGTTCATTTTAATGAAGGTTAGATCATCTACATTTTGGGTAGCCAGACGAGTCCTTTTTTCTGTTAGTATTGAACCTGCAGCACTGAATACTCTTTCTGATAGGACACTAGCTGCCGGGCAAGCAAGCTCCTGCAATGCATATTCTGCCAATTCTGGCCAGGTGTCTAATTTGGATGCCCAGTAATCAAATGGGAATGACGGTTGAGGGAGAACGTCGATAAGGGATGAAAAATAGTTTGTAACCATACTGGACAAATGTTGTCTCCTGTCACTTTGAATTGATGCTGCAGTACCTGTCCTGTCTGCGGTCATAGAAAAATCACTCCACAACCTGGTCAGAAAACCCCTCTGGCCAACGCCACTTCTGATTTCTGCCCCTCTAACACCTCTGGTCTGCTGGCCCCTGGAGCTCGTGTGAGAACGATCACGGGCGCTGTGTGCAGGGAATGCCAGAAGCAAACGGTCAACAAGAGTTGATTGTTTTGTTGCTAATATTAGTTCCAAGTTCTCATGTGGCATAATATTTTGCAATTTGCCTTTATAGCGAGGATCAAGGAGGCAGGCCAACCAGTAATCGTCATCGTTCATCATTTTTGTAATGCGTGTGTCCCTTTTGAGGATACGCAAGGCATAATCCGCCATGTGGGCCAAAGTTCCCGTTGTCAAATCTGCGGTTGTGCTTGGTTGAGGGGCAGTTGCAGGCAAATCTACGTCACTTGTGTCCCTCAAAAAACCAGAACCCGGCCTTGCCACGCCACCAATTTCCCGTGCCCCCGGGAAAGCTTCCTCATTAAAAATATACTCATCCCCATCATCCTCCTCATCCTCCACCTCCTCTTCGCCCGGTACCTCGTCATGTACACTGCCCTGACCAGACAATCGCTGACTGTCATCAAGGCTTTCCTCTTCCTCTGGTGCAGACGCCTGATCCTTTATGTGCGTCAAACTTTGCATCAGCAGACGCATTAGGGGGATGCTCATGCTTATTATGGCGTTGTCTGCACTAACCAGCCGTGTGCATTCCTCAAAACACTGAAGGACTTGACACATGTCTTGAATCTTCGACCACTGCACACCTGACAACTCCATGTCTGCCATCCTACTGCCTGCCCGTGTATGTGTATCCTCCCACAAAAACATAACAGCCCGCCTCTGTTCGCACAGTCTCTGAAGCATGTGCAGTGTTGAGTTCCACCTTGTTGCAACGTCTATGATTAGGCGATGCTGGGGAAGGTTCAAAGAACGCTGATAGGTCTGCATACGGCTGGAGTGTACAGGCGAACGGCGGATATGTGCGCAAAGTCCACGCACTTTGAGGAGCAGGTCGGATAACCCCGGATAACTTTTCAGGAAGCACTGCACCACCAGGTTTAAGGTGTGAGCCAGGCAAGGAATGTGTTTCAGTTGGGAAAGGGAGATGGCAGCCATGAAATTCCTTCCGTTATCACTCACTACCTTGCCTGCCTCAAGATCTACAGTGCCCAGCCACGACTGCGTTTCTTGCTGCAAGAACTCGGACAGAACTTCCGCGGTGTGTCTATTGTCGCCCAAACACTTCATAGCCAATACAGCCTGCTGACGTATGCCAGTAGCTGCCCCATAATGGGAGACCTGGTGTGCAACAGTGGCAGGTGCGGATGGAGTGTTTGTGCGACTGCGGTCTGTGGACGAGCTCTTGCTTCTGCAGGAGGACGAGGAGGAGGAGGAGGAGGAGGGGGTGCGAACGGCTACAGACAACTGTTTACTAGACCGTGGGCTAGGCAGAACTGTCCCAAACTTGCTGTCCCCTGTGGACCCTGAATCCACCACATTTACCCAGTGTGCCGTGATGGACACGTAACGTCCCTGGCCATGCCTACTGGTCCATGCATCTGTTGTCAGGTGCACCTTTGTGCTCACAGATTGCCTGAGTGCATGGACGATGCGCTCTTTAACATGCTGGTGGAGGGCTGGGATGGCTTTTCTGGAAAAAAAGTGTCGACTGGGTAGCTCGTAGCGTGGTACAGCGTAGTCCATCAGGTCTTTGAAAGCTTCGCTTTCAACTAACCGGTAGGGCATCATCTCTAACGAGATTAGTCTAGCTATGTGGGCGTTCAAACCCTGTGTACGCGGATGCGAGGCTAAGTATTTCCTTTTTCTAACCATAGTCTCATGTAGGGTGAGCTGGACTGGAGAGCTGGAGATCGTGGAACTAGCGGGGGTGCCGGTGGACATGGCAGACTGAGAGACGGTGGGAGATGGTATTGTTGCCGCCGGTGCCCTAGATGCAGTGTTTCCTACTACGAAACTGGTGATTCCCTGACCCTGACTGCTTTGGCCTGGCAAAGATACCTGCACAGATACAGCAGGTGGTGCGCTAAATGGTGGTCCTACACTGCCGGAAGGGATGTTGCGTTGATGACTAGCTTCATTGGCCGAGGGTGCAACAACCTTAAGGGACGTTTGGTAGTTAGTCCAAGCTTTCAAATGCATGGTGGTTAAATGTCTATGCATGCAACTAGTATTGAGACTTTTCAGATTCTGACCTCTGCTTAAGGAAGTAGAACATTTTTGACAGATGACTTTGCGCTGATCAATTGGATGTTGTTTAAAAAAATGCCAGACTGCACTCTTTCTAGCATCGGATACCTTTTCAGGCATTGCAGACTGAGCTTTAACCGGATGGCCACGCTGTCCTCCACCAGGTTTTGGCTTTGCCACGCGTTTTGGGCAAGATACGGGCCCGGCAGATGGAACCTGTGGCGATGTTGATGCCTGCTGCGGCCCCTCCTCCTCCTCTGCTTCAGAACTGCTGCCGCCTGCACCCTGTTCCCCCAATGGCTGCCAATCGGGGTCAAGAACTGGGTCATCTAATAACTCTTCTTGTACCTCCTGCGCAACTTCGTCTGTGTCACCGTGTCGTTCGGTGGTATAGCGTTCGTGATGGGGCAACATAGTCTCATCAGGGTCTGATTCTTGATCAGCACCCTGCGAGGGCAATGTTGTGGTCTGAGTCAAAGGACCAGCATAGTAGTCTGGCTGTGGCTGTGCGTCAGTGCACTCCATGTCAGATTCAACTTGTAATTGGCATGGACTGTTAACTGCTTCACTTTCTAAGCCAGGGACGGTATGTGTAAAGAGCTCCATGGAGTAACCCATTGTGTCGCCTGCTGCATTCTTCTCTGTTGTTGTTTTTGCTGAAGAGGACAAGGAAGTGACTTGTCCCTGACCGTGAACATCCACTAACGACGCGCTGCTTTTACTTTTACCAGTTTCACGAGAGGAGGCAAAAGAGCTAGAGGCTGAGTCAGCAAGATAAGCCAAAACTTGCTCTTGCTGCTCCGGCTTTAAAAGCGGTTTTCCTAATCCCAGAAAAGGGAGCGTTCGAGGCCTTGTGTAGCCGGACGACGAACCTGGCTCCACAGCTCCAGACTTAGGTGCAATATTTTTTTCCCCACGACCACCTGATGCTCCACCACTACCACTACCCTCATTACCAGCTGACAATGAACGCCCCCGGCCACGACCTCTTCCACTAGACTTCCTCATTGTTTTAAAAACGTAACCAAACTAACGTTATTTGTTGCAGTCACACAACTTACACGGTGAGCTATAACTTCAGTATGATTTAGCTACCCCTTTACAGGTTGGTGAGACCACAGCGAAAATCAGGCCCAATGTTACACACTCTTTTTTTGGTGGCTGCAAATTAGAGAGATGCCCCACACGCAGGACTGTCACTGAAGCACAAATGTTAATATTAATGTCACACTATTATTTTTTTTTTATTTTTATTTTTTTCAGGAACACTTTAGAAACCCCCCAAAAAAAAAAAAATAGATTTTTGCAGGGAGAATTTAGAAAACAAATGTAACAAACTATATGCTTTCTATGGGCCACTGAGTGAGAGATGACGCACACAGGAATCAGGAGTGGCACACAAGCCCAGAGGCCAATATTTTTCTACCAATGATTGATGGAGTTATTTTCTCTGGTAGATTTTGGAACCCAAATCAAGGAAAAAAAATGTAGGCTTTCTATGGACCACAATTGGAGAGAGAGAGAGAGAGAGAGAGAGAGAGAGAGATGGCACACCCAGGAGTCAAGACTGGCACACAAGCAGAAAGGCCAATATTAATCTCCCATTTTTTTGGGGGTTTTGTTTTTTTTTTTTGTTTTTTTTTTTTTTCAGGGAGACTTTAGAAAAAAAAATAATAAAAAAAATATGATTTTATCAGGAAGAATTTAGAAACCAAATAAAATAAAATGATTTTTCCAGGGAGAATTTATAAAACAAATAAAAACAAAAATAGGCGTTCTATGGCCCACTGACTGAGAGATGACGCACACAGGAGTCAGGAGTGGCACACAAGCCCAGAGGCCAATATTTTTCTACCAATGATTGATGTAGTTATTTTCTCTGGTAGATTTTGGAACCCAAATCAAGGAAAAAAAATATAGGCTTTCTATGGACCACAATTGGAGAGAGAGAGAGAGAGAGAGAGAGAGAGATGGCACACCCAGGAGTCAAGACTGGCACACAAGCAGAAAGGCCAATATTAATCTCCCACTGTTTTTTTTGTTTGTTTTTTTTTTTTTTTTTTCAGGGAGACTTTAGAAAAAAAAATAATAAAAAAAATATGATTTTATCAGGAAGAATTTAGAAACCAAATAAAATAAAATGATTTTTCCAGGGAGAATTTATAAAACAAATAAAAACAAAAATAGGCGTTCTATGGCCCACTGACTGAGAGATGACGCACACAGGAGTCAGGAGTGGCACACAAGCCCAGAGGCCAATATTTTTCTACCAATGATTGATGTAGTTATTTTCTCTGGTAGATTTTGGAACCCAAATCAAGGAAAAAAAATATAGGCTTTCTATGGACCACAATTGGAGAGAGAGAGAGAGAGAGAGAGAGAGAGAGATGGCACACCCAGGAGTCAAGACTGGCACACAAGCAGAAAGGCCAATATTAATCTCCCACTGTTTTTTTTGTTTGTTTGTTTTTTTGTTTTTTTTTCAGGGAGACTTTAGAAAAAAAAATAATAAAAAAAATATGATTTTATCAGGAAGAATTTAGAAACCAAATAAAATAAAATGATTTTTTCAGGGAGAATTTATAAAACAAATAAAAACAAAAATAGGCGTTCTATGGCCCACTGACTGAGAGATGACGCACACAGGAGTCAGGAGTGGCACACAAACCCAGAGGCCAATATTTTTCTACCAATGATTGATGTAGTTATTTTCTCTGGTAGATTTTAGAACCCAAATCAAGGAAAAAAAATATAGGCTTTCTATGGACCACAATTGGAGAGAGAGAGAGAGAGAGAGAGATGGCACACCCAGGAGTCAAGACTGGCACACAAGCAGAAAGGCCAATATTAATCTCCCACTGTTTTTTTTGGTTGTTTTTTTTTTTTTTTTTTCAGGGAGACTTTAGAAAAAAAAATAATAAAAAAAATATGATTTTATCAGGAAGAATTTAGAAACCAAATAAAATAAAATGATTTTTTCAGGGAGAATTTAGAAAACAAATAAAACCAAAAATAGGCGTTCTATGGCCCACTGACTGAGAGA
The DNA here is from genome assembly GCF_032444005.1 of Ranitomeya imitator. Taxonomy (NCBI): domain Eukaryota; kingdom Metazoa; phylum Chordata; class Amphibia; order Anura; family Dendrobatidae; genus Ranitomeya; species Ranitomeya imitator. The sequence goes on along the minus strand of NC_091286.1, from coordinate 412,512,531 downwards.
TGACGCACCCAGGAGTCAAGACTGGCACACAAGCAGAAAGGCCAATATTAATCTCCCACTGTTTTATTTTTTTTTTTTCAGGGAGACTTTAGAAAAAAAAATAATAAAAAAAATATGATTTTATCAGGAAGAATTTAGAAACCAAATAAAATAAAATGATTTTTTCAGGGAGAATTTAGAAAACAAATAAAACCAAAAATAGGCGTTCTATGGCCCACTGACTGAGAGAGAGAGAGAGATGCAACGCTTAGTACTGGCACACAAGCCCAAAGGGCAATATTAATCTCCCTTTTTTTTTCCAGGGAGAATTTCTAAAACCCAAAAAAAAAAAAAAATAGGCTTTCTATGGCCCACTATTTGTGAGAGAGATGGGACGCTCAGGACTGGCACAGATGGCACGCTCAGGACTGGCACAGAAGCCCAGAGGCCAATATTAATCTCCCTTTTTTTCTGGGAGAATTTATAAAACCAAAAAAATATTTAAATAGGCTTTCTATGGCCCACTATTTGTGAGAGAGATGGCACACTCAGGACTGGCACACAAGCCCAAAGGCCAATATTAATCTCCCACTGTATTTTTATCAGGGAGAATTTATACACCCCACAAAAAAAAATACAGAAAAATGAAAAGGCTTTCTATGGCCCACTATGTGAGAGAGATGGCACACACAGGGATGGCACTCTAGCAGAAATGCCAAATTGCCAATCTTAATCTCCCACCAAAAAAAAAACAAAAAAAAAAAACAGGGAATGTCCTACAATTACTATCTCCCTGCCTGCAGTAATCTCAGCCAGGTATGGCAGGCAGCTACTATCTCCCTGCCTGCAGTAATCTCAGCCAGGTATGGCAGGCAGCAATAAGGAGTGGACTGATGCACAAATGAAATAAAAAGTGTGGACAAACAAAAAAGATAGCTGTGCAGAAAGGAAGGAACAAGAGGATTTGTGCTTTGAAAAAAGCAGTTGGTTTGCACAGCGGCGTACACACAGCAATGCAGCTATCAGGGAGCCTTCTAGGGCAGCCCAATGAGCTACAGCGCTGAGGGGAAAAAAAAAAAAAAAAAAACTTCCACTGTCCCTGCACACCGAGGGTGGTGTTGGACAGTGCAAATCGCTGCAGCACAAGCGGTTTTGTGGTTAATGGACCCTGCCTAACGCTATCCCTGCTTCTGACAAAGCGGCAGCAACCTCTCCCTAAGCTCAGATCAGCAGCAGTAAGATGGCGGTCGGCGGGAACGCCTCTTTATAGCCCCTGTGACGTCGCAGACAGCAAGCCAATCACTGCAATGCCCTTCTCTAAGATGGTGGGGACCAGGACCTATGTCATCACGCTGCCCACACTCTGCGTTTACCTTCATTGGCTGAGAAATGGCGCTTTTCGCGTCATTGAAACGCGACTTTGGCGCGAAAGTCGCGTACCGCATGGCCGACCCCGCACAGGGGTCGGATCGGGTTTCATGAAACCCCGACTTAGCCAAAAGTCGGCGACTTTTGAAAATGTTCGACCCGTTTCGCTCAACCCTAGCCACAACTACTGAGAAACCAGATGATTCTTGTATCACTTCCAGGTACCAAACATTGTGACCATCACAATATTGGATGAAGCTTTCCCTCTTATGGCAAACCTGCTGAGCCCATACCTATACATGTACTGATGAAAGTTTTCAACCATAGGCTGAGCTGGGCATAATGTCTAGTAGCGTGTACCTTCAGAATTATGGTGAGTATGTAGGGTCGTACTTGACCACTGGAGAACCATGGGATTCTCCAGTGGGGCCAGGCACTGACACCTGCTGAAATATTGGCCAGCAGCAGCCTAGGGCCCCCACGGCTCCAGGAGCACCCCAGCCAGTGGTGTGTCGCTAATAAGGGCACATCCAGCTGCTATGGGGCCCCTGAGTCAAGGGGGCCCTCCCGGTGCCAAAGAGCAGCAGCTGGAGACAGAAGCTTGTCCCTGCTGCTAAATAGAAATGAATATTCATGCTTCCCCACGCCTCATGGGTGTGGAGAGGGGTGAATGTTCATTTCACTGTAATAGCGGGCAGCTTTAGCCGCAGGCTGAGGCTAACACTGCCCGCAGATGCTGCTGAATCGGGGACCCGGAGCTTGGGAGCAGAGCTGCAGTGATCTGGCGCTGTCCTCCTTCCTGCCTGAAGCCTGGCACTTCCTGTCTGACTCAGCGCAGGTGGATGAAGTCATCATTCAGCATTGCTGTTTCAGAGAAGAAGCTGCCAGCATGTGCTATGGCTGCGGTGAATGTGCAGAGAGGTGAGTAGGTGCTGTGTGTGTCAGCCTGCCTGCATGTGTGCGGCTGTATGTGTGTGTGTGAGAGAGTGGTGTGGTGCTGTCTGTGTGTTGTGCTGCATGTGTGATAGTGGTGTTGTGTGTGTGTATTGGAGATTGGCAATGATGGGGGTGGTGGTGGAGGCAATGATGATGATGATGTTGGTGATGGAGAGGCAATGATGATGGTGGTGGTGGAGGCAAAGATGTGGTGAAGGCAATGATGATGATGATGGTGGGGGAGGCAATGATGATGGTGGTGGGGAGGCAATGATGATGATGGGGGAGGCAATGATGATGGTGGTGGGAAGGCAATGATGACAATAGTGGTGGGGGAGGCAATGATGATAGTGGTGCGGGAGGCAATGACGGGGTGGTGGGGGAGAAGGCAATGATGGTGGTGGTGGAGGCATTGATGCTTGTGGTGGAGGCAATGATGAGGATGGCGGAGGCAATGATGATGATGGTGGTGGGTGAGAAAATGATGATGATGGTGGTGGGGGAGCCAATGATGATGGTGGTGGTTGAGGCAATGATGGTGGTGGTGGAGGCAATGATGATGGTGGGGGAGGCAATAATGATGGTGGTGGGGAGGCAATGATGACAATGATGATGGTGGTGGAGGTAATGATGATGGTGGTGGGGGAGGCAATGATGGGGTGGTGGGTGAGAAGGCAAAGATGGTGGTGGGGGAGGCAATGATGATGATGATGGTGGTGGGGAGGCAATGATGATTGTGATGGGGAGGCAATGATGGTGGTGGTGGAGGCAATGATGATGGTGGTTTAGGCAATGATGATGATGGTGGAGGCAATGATGATGATGATGTTGGTGATGGGAAGGCGATGATGATGGTGGTGGGGAGGCAAGGATGGTGGTGGTGGAGACAATGATTGTGATGGTGTAGGCAATGCTGATGGCAGTGAAGGCAATGAAGATGGTGGTGGAGGCAATGATGATGATGATGGTGATGGTGGGGAAGGCAATGATGATGATGATGATGGTGGTGGAGGCAATGATGATGATGGGGGAGGCAATGATGATGGTGGTGATGGGGAGGCAATGATGATGATGATGGTGGGGGAGGCAATGATGATGGTGGTGGGGGAGGCAATGATGGGGTGGTGGGGGAGAAGGTAATGATGGTGGTGGGGGAGGCAATGATGGTGGTGGTGGAGGCAATGTTGATGGTGGTGGAGGCAATGATGATGATGGTAGTGGGGGAGAAAATGATGATGTGGTGGGAGAGACAATGATGATGGTGGTGGAGGTAATGATGATGGTGGAGGCAATGATGATGATGGTGGGGGTGGGGAGGCAATGATGATTGTGGTGAGGGAAGGCAATGATGGTGATGGTGGAGGCAATGATGATGGTGGTTTAGGCAATGATGATGGTGGTGGAGGCAATGATGATGATGATGTTGGTGATGGGGAGGCGATGATGATGGTGGTGGGGAGGCAAGAATGGTGGTGGTGGAGGCAATAATTGTGGTGGTTGAGGCAATGTTGATGGTGGTGGAGGCAATGATGATGATGATGATGATGGTGATGGTGGGGAAGGCAATGATGATGATGGTGGGGAGGCAATGATGACGATGGTGGTGGGGGAGGAAAGCATGATAATGATGATGGTGGGGGAGGCAATGATGATGGTTGTGGGGGAGGCAATAATGGGGTGGTGGGGGAGAAGGCAACAATGGTGGTGGGGGAGGCAATGATGGTGGTGGTGGAGGCAGTGATGATGGTGGTGGAGGCCATGATGATGATGGTAGTGGGGGAGAAAATGATGATGGTGGTGGGGGAGGCAATGATGATGATGGTGGTGGAGGCAATGATGTTGGTGTTGGAGGCAATGACGATGATGATGGTGGTGGGGAGGCAATGATGGTGGTGGAGGCAATGATGATGATGGTGGTGGGGTTGACATGATGATGATGGTGGTGGGGGAGGCACTGATGATGATGATGGTGGGGGAAGCAATGATGATGATGGTAGTGGGGGAGGTAATGATGGGGTGGTGGGGGAGAAGGCAATGATGGTGGTGGGGGAGGCAATAATGGTGGTGGGTGAAGCCAAGATGGTGGTGGGGAGGCAATTATGGGGTGGTGGGGGAGAAGGCAATGATGGTGGTGGGGGAGGCAATGTTGGTAGTGGTGGTGAAATGGGCAATGATGGGGTGGTGGGGGAGAAAGCAATGATGGTTGTGGTGTAAAGGACAAAGATGGTGGTGGCAGGGGAGGCAATGATGGAGGTGATGGGTGAAAAGGAAATGATGGAGGTGGTGATGAGTACAATGATGGGGAGAACAATGATGGTAGTGGAGGGGGGCTGCATTATACCCTATGAGGGGGCTATATTATAATTCTTTGGGGGGCTGCATTATTCTCTTAGGAGGCTACATCATACTATATGAGGGGATCTGTGTTATGCCCTATGAGAGGGCTAGAGTATATTCTATGGGGAACTGCCTTATGATGGGGTTGCATTATACTCTAAGGGGGCTACAGTATATTCTGTGGAGGGGCTATATTATATTTATATGTGGGGGCTGCATTATTCTCTGAGTGGGCTACATCATACTATATGAGGGGAGCTGCATTATGCCCTATGAGGGGGTTACAGTATATTCTATGGGGGCTGCCTTATGAAGGGGTTGCATTTAGTGTTGAGCCACCCCCCTAGTGTTCGAGTTCAGTTCGTCGAATTGGGGCGTGTTCGACGAATGTTCCTCAAACGTTCGACGAACACTGTCGAACCCCATTGAAACCAATGGCAGTCAAACACATTCAAACACATAGAAAACACATAGAAAACACCTTAAAAGGTGTCCAAAAGCTGACAAACTGCTCAGAAGACACAACAAACACATGGAAAAGTCACAAGTACATATAGTCATCCGAAAAGAAAAGAGGTGGAGGAGTAAAAGGAGGAGGAGACACAGATATAGGCATTTTAGCAAATAAACGTGTGCACAGCTTCAATAAGAGGTGCCCAGGTAGGTTCCTGTTGTGAATTCTGTGGCTGAGTTCACTTCTGTGGTCACAAGTGGTATTGCAGTTTCTGGGCTTCCTCCCTCAGGTGTTTTGGTGAGCTCGTTGGCTGCCTTGCTATTTAGCTCCACCTGAGTCTGTCTTCCTTGCTCCTTGTCAATGTTCCAGTGTTGGATCTGAGCTACTGCATCTTTCCTTGGGCCTGCTGCTCTGCTAGATAAGTGCTTCTAGTTTGTTTTCTGTTTTTTCTGTCCAGCTTGCTATTAACTTTTGCTGGAAGCTCTGAGAAGCAAAGGGGTGCACCGCCGTGCTGTTAGTTCGGCACGGTGGGTCTTTTTGCCCCTTTGCGTGGTTTTCGTTTTAGGGTTTTTTGTAGACTGCATAGTTCTCTTTGCTATCCTCGCTCTGTCTAGAATATCGGGCCTCACTTTGCTGAATCTATTTCATTCCTACGTTTGTCTTTTCATCTTGCTAACAGTCATTATATGTGGGGGGCTGCCTATTCCTTTGGGGTATTTCTCTGAGGTAAGTCAGGCTTGTATTTCTATCTTCAGGCTAGTCAGCTCCTCAGGCAGTGCCGAGTTGCATAGGTAGTGATAGGCGCAATCCACTGCTGCTTATAGTTGTGTGAGGATAGATCAGGTACTGCAGTCTACAGAGATTCCACGTCTCAGAGCTCGTCCTATTGTTTTTGGTTATTGCCAGATCTCTGTATGTGCGCTGATTACTGCACGCTGTGTTGCCTGATTGCCAGCCATAACAGTACAAGGAGCCCACCAATGATTCCCAATAGAGGGAAAAAAGAAATCCTGACATCATTTTTTTTTCTTAGCTCTGTCTTCAGTCTTTTTTTTCCCCTAGACATTAGAGTGCTTCAGGACACAGCTGTGGACATGGATATTCAGGCTCTGTGCTCCTCAATGGATAATCTCGTTGTAAATGTACAAAAGATTCAAGATACTATTGATCAGAAATCGATGCTAGAACCAAGAATTCCGATTCCTGATTTGTTTTTTGGTGACAGAACTAAGTTCCTGAGCTTCAGAAATAATTGTAAGCTATTTCTGGCCTTGAAACCTCATTCTTCTGGTAATCCTATTCAACAGGTTTTGATTATTATTTCTTTTTTGCGCGCCGACCCACAGGACTGGGCGTTTTCTCTTGCACCAGGAGATTCTGCATTGAGTAATGTTGATGCATTTTTCCAGGCGCTGGGATTGCTTTACGATGAGCCTAATTCAGTGGATCAGGCTGAGAAAAATCTGCTGGCTTTATGCCAGGGTCAGGATGATGTAGAAGTATATTGTCAAAAATTTAGGAAGTGGTCAGTACTCACTCTGTGGAATGAATCTGCACTAGCGGCTTTGTTCAGAAAGGGTCTCTCTGAAGCTCTTAAGGATGTAATGGTGGGATTTCCTATGCCTGCTGGTTTGAATGAGTCTATGTCCTTGGCCATTCAGATCGGTCGTCGCTTGCGCGAGCGTAAATCTGTGCACCATCTGGCGGTATTGTCTGAGAGTAAACCTGAGCCTATGCAGTGCGACAGGACTATGACTAAAGTAGAACGGCAAGAACACAGACGTCTGAACAGACTGTGTTTCTATTGTGGTGATTCTACTCATGCTATTTCTAATTGTCCTAAACGCACTAGGCGGTTCGATAGCTCTGCCGTTATTGGTACTGTACAGTCCAAATTCCTTTTGTCCATTACCTTAATGTGCTCTTTGTCATCGTATTCTGTCATGGCTCTTTGTGGATTCAGGTGCTGCCCTGAATCTGATGGATTTGGATTATGCTAAACGTTGTGGATTTTTCTTGGAGCCTTTGCGGTGTCCTATTCCGTTGAGAGGAATTGATGCTACACCTTTGGCCAAGAATAAGCCTCAGTACTGGGCCCAGCTGACCATGTGCATGGCTCCTGCACATCAGGAAGTTATTCGCTTTCTGGTACTGCATAATTTGCATGATGTGGTCGTGTTGGGGTTGCCATGGCTACAAACCCATAATCCAGTATTGGATTGGAACTCTATGTCGGTAACCAGCTGGGGTTGTCAGGGAGTACATGGTGATGTTCCATTTTTGTCTATTTCGTCATCCATTCCTTCTGACATCCCAGAGTTCTTGTCGGACTTTCAGGATGTATTTGAAGAGTCCAAGTCTGATGCCCTACCTCCGCATAGGAATTGTGATTGTGCTATCGATTTGATTCCTGGTAGTAAATTCCCTAAGGGTCGTTTATTTAATTTGTCCGTACCTGAACACACCGCTATGCGCAGTTATGTGAAGGAGTCCCTGGAGAAGGGACATATTCGCCCATCGTCGTCACCATTGGGAGCAGGGTTCTTTTTTGTAGCCAAGAAGGATGGTTCGCTAAGACCGTGTATTGATTACCGCCTTCTTAATAAGATCACTGTTAAGTTTCAGTATCCCTTGCCATTGATTTCTGACTTGTTTGCTCGGATTAAGGGGGCTAGTTGGTTTACTAAGATTGATCTTCGTGGTGCGTATAATCTGGTGAGAATCAGGCAGGGAGATGAATGGAAAACGGCATTTAATACGCCCGAGGGTCATTTTGAGTATCTGGTGATGCCGTTCGGACTTGCCAATGCTCCATCTGTTTTTCAGTCTTTTATGCATGACATTTTCCGTGAGTATCTGGATAAATTCTTGATTGTTTACTTGGATGACATTTTGATCTTCTCAGATGATTGGGAGTCTCATGTGAAGCAAGTCAGAATGGTTTTCCAGGTACTGCGTGCTAATTCCTTGTTCGTGAAGGGATCAAAGTGTCTCTTCGGTGTGCAGAAAGTTTCATTTTTGGGGTTCATCTTTTCCCCTTCTACTATCGAGATGGATCCGGTTAAGGTTCAGGCCATCCAGGATTGGACTCAGCCGACATCTCTAAAAAGTCTGCAGAAATTCCTGGGCTTTGCTAATTTTTATCGTCGCTTCATCTGTAATTTTTCTAGCATTGCCAGACCATTGACCGATTTGACCAAGAAGGGTGCTGATTTGGTTAATTGGTCTTCTGCTGCCGTGGAAGCTTTTCAGGAGTTGAAGCGTCGTTTTTGCTGTGCCCCTGTGTTGTGTCAACCTGATGTTTCTCTTCCGTTCCAGGTCGAGGTTGATGCTTCTGAGATTGGTGCAGGGGTGGTTTTGTCACAGAGAGGTTCTGGTTGCTCAGTGTTCAAACCATGTGCTTTCTTTTCCAGGAAATTTTCTGCTGCTGAGCGTAATTATGATGTGGGCAACCGAGAGTTGCTGGCCATGAAGTGGGCATTCGAGGAGTGGCGTCATTGGCTTGAGGGTGCTAAGCATCGCGTGGTGGTTTTGACTGATCATAAGAACCTTACTTATCTTGAGTCTGCCAAGCGCTTGAATCCTAGACAGGCCCGTTGGTCGTTATTTTTTGCTCGTTTTGATTTTGTGATTTCATACCTTCCGGGCTCTAAAAATGTGAAGGCGGATGCTCTGTCTAGGAGTTTTGTGCCCGACTCTCCGGGGTTATCTGAGCCGGCGAGTATCCTCAAGGAAGGAGTCATTGTGTCTGCCATCTCCCCTGATTTGCGGAGAGTGTTGCAGAAATTTCAGGCTAATAAACCTGATCGTTGTCCGGCCGAGAAACTGTTCGTCCCTGATAGGTGGACTAGTAAAGTTATCTCTGAACTTCATTGTTCGGTGCTGGCCGGTCATCCAGGAATCTTTGGTACCAGGGAGTTGGTTGCTAGATCCTTCTGGTGGCCGTCTCTGTCACGGGATGTGCGTGCTTTTGTGCAGTCCTGTGGAATTTGTGCTAGGGCTAAGCCCTGCTGTTCACGTGCCAGTGGGTTGCTTTTGCCCTTGCCGGTCCCGAAGAGGCCTTGGACACATATTTCGATGGATTTCATTTCTGACCTTCCCGTTTCTCAAAAAATGTCGGTCATTTGGGTGGTCTGTGATCGCTTTTCTAAAATGGTCCATCTGGTGCCCTTGGTTAAATTGCCTTCCTCCTCTGATTTGGTGCCTTTGTTCTTCCAGCATGTGGTTCGTTTACATGGCATTCCTGAGAATATTGTTTCTGACAGAGGTTCCCAGTTTGTCTCGAGGTTCTGGCGAGCCTTTTGTGGTAGGATGGGCATTGACCTATCTTTCTCCTCGGCCTTCCATCCTCAGACTAATGGCCAGACCGAACGAACCAATCAGACCTTGGAAACATATCTGAGATGTTTTGTTTCCGCTGACCAGGATGATTGGGTGTCATTTTTGCCGTTGGCTGAGTTCGCCCTTAATAATCGGGCCAGCTCGGCTACCTTGGTCTCTCCATTTTTCTGCAATTCTGGGTTCCATCCTCGTTTCTCTTCAGGACAGGTTGAGTCTTCGGACTGTCCTGGTGTGGATTCTGTGGTGGACAGGTTGCAGCAGATCTGGACTCAGGTAGTGGACAATTTGACCTTGTCCCAGGAGAAGGCTCAGCTTTTCGCTAATCGCAGACGCCGTGTGGGACCCCGACTTCGTGTTGGGGATCTGGTTTGGTTATCTTCTCGTCATATTCCTATGAAGGTTTCCTCTCCTAAATTTAAACCTCGTTTTATTGGTCCGTATAGGATTTCTGAGATTCTTAATCCGGTGTCTTTTCATCTGACCCTCCCAGACTCCTTTTCCATACATAATGTATTCCATAGGTCGTTGTTGAGGAGATACGTGGCACCTATGGTTCCATCTGTGGAGCCTCCTGCCCCTGTTTTGGTGGAGGGGGAATTGGAGTATATTGTGGAGAAGATTTTGGATTCTCGTGTCTCTAGACGGAAACTCCAGTATCTGGTCAAATGGAAGGGTTATGCTCAGGAAGATAATTCCTGGGTTTTTGCCTCTGATGTCCATGCCCCAGATCTTGTTCGTGCCTTTCATGTGGCTCATCCTGGTCGGCCTGGGGGTTCTGGTGAGGGTTCGGTGACCCCTCCTCAAGGGGGGGGTACTGTTGTGAATTCTGTGGCTGAGTTCACTTCTGTGGTCACAAGTGGTATTGCAGTCTCTGGGCTTCCTCCCTCAGGTGTTTTGGTGAGCTCGTTGGCTGCCTTGCTATTTAGCTCCACCTGAGTCTGTCTTCCTTGCTCCTTGTCAATGTTCCAGTGTTGGATCTGAGCTACTGCATCTTTCCTTGGGCCTGCTGCTCTGCTAGATAAGTGCTTCTAGTTTGTTTTCTGTTTTTTCTGTTCAGCTTGCTATTAACTTTTGCTGGAAGCTCTGAGAAGCAAAGGGGTGCACCGCCGTGCTGTTAGTTCGGCACGGTGGGTCTTTTTGCCCCTTTGCGTGGTTTTCGTTTTAGGGTTTTTTGTAGACTGCATAGTTCTCTTTGCTATCCTCGCTCTGTCTAGAATATCGGGCCTCACTTTGCTGAATCTATTTCATTCCTACGTTTGTCTTTTCATCTTGCTAACAGTCATTATATGTGGGGGGCTGCCTATTCCTTTGGGGTATTTCTCTGAGGTAAGTCAGGCTTGTATTTCTATCTTCAGGCTAGTCAGCTCCTCAGGCAGTGCCGAGTTGCATAGGTAGTGATAGGCGCAATCCACTGCTGCTTATAGTTGTGTGAGGATAGATCAGGTACTGCAGTCTACAGAGATTCCACGTCTCAGAGCTCGTCCTATTGTTTTTGGTTATTGCCAGATCTCTGTATGTGCGCTGATTACTGCACGCTGTGTTGCCTGATTGCCAGCCATAACAGGTTCCAACACCTTAACCATATATAAGAAAAATCCTGGCACTCAACTTATATATAGGCGGTTTATTATTCAAGTAACAAACACGTTTCGGTCACCAATTTGACCTTCATCAGTTACGTATTGTAGATGGTGGTAGGGAAAATGTGCCAGAATAGGCAAGTCATGATAAGCTTCCTTTGTTTGTAGGAAGAAGTGTGGTATGGGTAATGGTTAGTTCAGCCAAATGTATGGCGCTGCTGATGCGGTGTCCACCACTTGTCAGCAGTGTACACCACATTGTGCCCTTCTAAAATCAAGAAAGGCTGGAATAAAAATCTAAAATTAGCCTACCAACACCCAGACGTCGTGACAAAAAAAGACACTGACACCTGCTGAAATATTGGCCAGCAGCTGCCTAGGGCCCCCACGGCTCCAGGAGCACCCCAGCCAGTGGTGTGTCGCTAATAAGGGCACATCCAGCTGCTATGGGGCCCCTGAGTCAAGGGGGCCCTCCCGGTGCCAAAGAGCAGCAGCTGGAGACAGAAGCTTGTCCCTGCTGCTAAATAGAAATGAATATTCATGCTTCCCCACGCCTCATGGGTGTGGAGAGGGGTGAATGTTCATTTCACTGTAATAGCGGGCAGCTTTAGCCGCAGGCTGAGGCTAACACTGCCCGCCGATGCTGCTGAATCGGGGACCCGGAGCTTGGGAGCAGAGCTGCAGTGATCTGGCGCTGTCCTCCTTCCTGCCTGAAGCCTGGCACTTCCTGTCTGACTCAGCGCAGGTGGATGAAGTCATCATTCAGCATTGCTGTTTCAGAGAAGAAGCTGCCAGCATGTGCTATGGCTGCGGTGAACGTGCAGAGAGGTGAGTAGGTGCTGTGTGTGTCAGCCTGCCTGCATGTGTGCGGCTGTATGTGTGTGTGTGAGAGAGTGGTGTGGTGCTGTCTGTGTGTTGTGCTGCATGTGTGATAGTGGTGTTGTGTGTGTGTGTATTGGAGATTGGCAATGATGGGGGTGGTGGTGGAGGCAATGATGATGATGATGTTGGTGATGGAGAGGCAATGATGATGGTGGTGGTGGAGGCAATGATGTGGTGAAGGCAATGATGATGATGATGGTGGGGGAGGCAATGATGATGGTGGTGGGGAGGCAATGATGATGATGGGGGAGGCAATGATGATGGTGGTGGGAAGGCAATGATGACAATAGTGGTGGGGGAGGCAATGATGATAGTGGTGCGGGAGGCAATGACGGGGTGGTGGGGGAGAAGGCAATGATGGTGGTGGTGGAGGCATTGATGCTTGTGGTGGAGGCAATGATGAGGATGGCGGAGGCAATGATGATGATGGTGGTGGGTGAGAAAATGATGATGATGGTGGTGGGGGAGCCAATGATGATGGTGGTGGAGGCAATGATGATGGTGGGGGAGGCAATAATGATGGTGGTGGGGAGGCAATGATGACAATGATGATGGTGGTGGAGGTAATGATGATGGTGGTGGGGGAGGCAATGATGGGGTGGTGGGTGAGAAGGCAAAGATGGTGGTGGGGGAGGCAATGATGATGGTGGTGGGGAGGCAATGATGATTGTGATGGGGAGGCAATGATGGTGGTGGTGGAGGCAATGATGATGGTGGTTTAGGCAATGATGATGATGGTGGAGGCAATGATGATGATGATGTTGGTGATGGGAAGGCGATGATGATGGTGGTGGGGAGGCAAGGATGGTGGTGGTGGAGACAATGATTGTGATGGTGTAGGCAATGCTGATGGCAGTGAAGGCAATGAAGATGGTGGTGGAGGCAATGATGATGATGATGGTGATGGTGGGGAAGGCAATGATGATGATGATGATGGTGGTGGAGGCAATGATGATGATGGGGGAGGCAATGATGATGGTGGTGATGGGGAGGCAATGATGATGATGATGGTGGGGGAGGCAATGATGATGGTGGTGGGGGAGGCAATGATGGGGTGGTGGGGGAGAAGGTAATGATGGTGGTGGGGGAGGCAATGATGGTGGTGGTGGAGGCAATGTTGATGGTGGTGGAGGCAATGATGATGATGGTAGTGGGGGAGAAAATGATGATGTGGTGGGAGAGACAATGATGATGGTGGTGGAGGTAATGATGATGGTGGAGGCAATGATGATGATGGTGGTGGTGGGGAGGCAATGATGATTGTGGTGAGGGAAGGCAATGATGGTGATGGTGGAGGCAATGATGATGGTGGTTTAGGCAATGATGATGGTGGTGGAGGCAATGATGATGATGATGTTGGTGATGGGGAGGCGATGATGATGGTGGTGGGGAGGCAAGAATGGTGGTGGTGGAGGCAATAATTGTGGTGGTTGAGGCAATGTTGATGGTGGTGGAGGCAATGATGATGATGATGATGATGGTGATGGTGGGGAAGGCAATGATGATGATGGTGGGGAGGCAATGATGACGATGGTGGTGGGGGAGGAAAGCATGATAATGATGATGGTGGGGGAGGCAATGTTGATGGTTGTGGGGGAGGCAATAATGGGGTGGTGGGGGAGAAGGCAACAATGGTGGTGGGGGAGGCAATGATGGTGGTGGTGGAGGCAGTGATGATGGTGGTGGAGGCCATGATGATGATGGTGGTGGGGGAGAAAATGATGATGGTGGTGGGGGAGGCAATGATGATGATGGTGGTGGAGGCAATGATGTTGGTGGTGGAGGCAATGACGATGATGATGGTGGTGGGGAGGCAATGATGGTGGTGGAGGCAATGATGATGATGGTGGTGGGGTTGACATGATGATGATGGTGGTGGGGGAGGCACTGATGATGATGATGGTGGGGGAAGCAATGATGATGATGGTGGTGGAGGCAATGATGTTGGTGGTGGAGGCAATGACGATGATGATGGTGGTGGGGAGGCAATGATGGTGGTGGAGGCAATGATGATGATGGTGGTGGGGTTGACATGATGATGATGGTGGTGGGGGAGGCACTGATGATGATGATGGTGGGGGAAGCAATGATGATGATGGTAGTGGGGGAGGTAATGATGGGGTGGTGGGGGAGAAGGCAATGATGGTGGTGGGGGAGGCAATAATGGTGGTGGGTGAAGCAAAGATGGTGGTGGGGAGGCAATTATGGGGTGGTGGGGGAGAAGGCAATGATGGTGGTGGGGGAGGCAATGTTGGTAGTGGTGGTGAAATGGGCAATGATGGGGTGGTGGGGGAGAAAGCAATGATGGTTGTGGTGTAAAGGACAAAGATGGTGGTGGCAGGGGAGGCAATGATGGAGGTGATGGGTGAAAAGGAAATGATGGAGGTGGTGATGAGTACAATGATGGGGAGAACAATGATGGTAGTGGAGGGGGGCTGCATTATACCCTATGAGGGGGCTATATTATAATTCTTTGGGGGGCTGCATTATTCTCTTAGGAGGCTACATCATACTATATGAGGGGATCTGTGTTATGCCCTATGAGAGGGCTAGAGTATATTCTATGGGGAACTGCCTTATGATGGGGTTGCATTATACTCTAAGGGAGCTACAGTATATTCTGTGGAGGGGCTATATTATATTTATATGTGGGGGCTGCATTATTCTCTGAGTGGGCTACATCATACTATATGAGGGGAGCTGCATTATGCCCTATGAGGGGGTTACAGTATATTCTATGGGGGCTGCCTTATGAAGGGGTTGCATTTAGTGTTGAGCCACCCCCCTAGTGTTCGAGTTCAGTTCATCGAATTGGGGCGTGTTCGACGACTGTTCCTCAAACGTTCGACGAACACTGTCGAACCCCATTGAAACCAATGGCAGTCAAACACATTCAAACACATAGAAAACACATAGAAAACACCTTAAAAGGTGTCCAAAAGCTGACAAACTGCTCAGAAGACACAACAAACACATGGAAAAGTCACAAGTACATATAGTCATCCGAAAAAAAAGAGGTGGAGGAGTAAAAGGAGGAGGAGACACAGATATAGGCATTTTAGCAAATAAACGTGTGCACAGCTTCAATAAGAGGTGCCCAGGTAGGTTCCAACACCTTAACCATATATAAGAAAAAACCTGGCACTCAACTTATATATAGGCGGTTTATTATTCAAGTAACAAACACGTTTCGGTCACCAATTTGACCTTCATCAGTTACGTATTGTAGATGGTGGTAGGGAAAATGTGCCAGAATAGGCAAGTCATGATAAGCTTCCTTTGTTTGTAGGAAGAAGTGTGGTATGGGTAATGGTTAGTTCAGCCAAATGTATGGCGCTGCTGATGCGGTGTCCACCACTTGTCAGCAGTGGACACCACATTGTGCCCTTCTAAAATCAAGAAAGGCTGGAATAAAAATCTAAAATTAGCCTACCAACACCCAGACGTCGTGACAAAAAAATTTAAAAAAGAAATATCTTTAGGTAGAATGGCGGGTCCATTCAGAACACTTTTCTTAGAAGACGTAGTGGTATCCCCGTTGGGAATCGTGCCAAAAAAGGAACCCGATACATTCAGACTAATCCACCATTTGTCATATCCAAGGGGCAGGTCAGTAAACGACAACATCAATGCGGAACCAAGTACAGTACTATATACTGTACATCCTTTGACGAGGCAATCAGGCAGGTCAAGGAGTTGGGAAGGGGCACCCTAAAGGCCAAAACAGACATTGAGGGGGCATTTTGGTTACTACCTGTGCCTCCGAATAGTGTCCGCTTATTGGGCTGCTTCTGTGAAGGAGCATACTGCATAGATCACTGTTTGCCCATGGGGTGCTCCATATCCTGCTCATTATTTTAGGTGCTTCCTCGAATGGCTCGTCATTAGTGTTGAGCATTCCGATACTGCACATATCGAGTATCGGCCGATATTCGCTGTATCGGAATTCCGATACTGAGTTCCGATATTTTTGCGATATCGGATACCGGAATCGGAAGTTCCTATAGTGCAATGATGCACTATAATGGAGTGTGGGCGGTGCGTGGGCGGAGACTGCGTGTGTGTGTGTGCGGCAGGCCGGGGCTCTGTGCGGCCTGCCAATGCTCTGTGCGCCCTGCCGGTGCTCTGTTCAGCCTGCCGGTGCTCTGTGTGGCCTGACGGGGCTCTGTGTGGCCTGCTGGGGCTCTGTACATGCATGCCGGGGCTCTGTGCGGGCTGCCAGGGCTCTGTGTGTGCCTGCCGGGGCTCTGTGCGTGCCTGCCGAGGCTCTGTGCGGCCTGCCGAGGCTCTGTGCGGGCTGCCAGGGCTCTGTGCGTGCCTGCTGGGGCTCTTTGCGGGCTGCCGGGGGTCTTTGCAGGCTGCTGGGGCTCTGTGCGGTCTGCCGGGGGTCTGTGCGTGTGTGCAGGCATCGTCCGATGGGACTACAAGTCCCATCGGACAATGCTTGCAACAGTGACAGTGATTGACACATTAGCCAATGATGGGACAGTAGTAGTCCCATCATCCGGTTAATGTGTTGAATGTAAGAAAAAAAAAATACTACATACCTACTACATACATACTACATACATACATACATACATACTACATACATACTACATATATACTGCATACATACTACCTACATACTACATACATACTACATACATACAACATACATACTACATACATACTACATACATACTACATACTGTAGCATGGCTAAAGATTGTATAGTCGGAGATATGTGTCACATAGGTGGCTTGTCGCTGTAACATAACCCTGCCTATCTATGTGTGTTTCAGGACCTGTGGTGATGTCACACTCACCTGACTGGCCATGTGATAGGTACCTGGGTGTGGTTGCACCTATGTAAAGGAGGTGTGTTTAGCACATGGTGAGTGTTTCGGAGTCTGTCAGTGTGGACAGATTTCCATGTGTCCAGGCTGGACACTACAGACAGGAGTCTGTGTATTGAGAGGAAGAAGCCCTTCTGTGTCTGTGGCTTTAGATAGAGCCTGAGTGCTGGACATTGCACTATTATTTCTAGCCATGATGTCCCTGTTGTCCCAGATTTGCCATTCCCTGTAGTAATAGGCCAGGACTTTGAAAGGTTTTGGGACTTGTGGGAGGAAAGGGGAGTGTCTGATGGCTCAGAAGGGAGCCGGAATGACTCTAGGGAAGCCCCACCACAGCAGGCGGCTGTAGTGGTTCCGGGTGGTGTGGTGTGTAAAAAGAAGATAGCATCACCTAAGGTCGAAAGTCCAGAGTTCCGGGTGACTGGAAGAAAGTGTGGGTCTGACCAACTCGGGGACTTAGTTGGGGTGACCAAACGTATGACCGTGGGAAACGGGGTGGCTCCAGAAAAAGGGTCTGACACTGGTTTAAGTGGGAAATTGCTGTTCCAGGATGACAGAGTGAAAGGGGGTGACTCCTATTCAGACTGTGACTCAAGCGCAAGGGAAAAAGAATGCAGTAAGGAGGAGCCGAGTAAAAATCACAGATCTTCATCTCGTCGCGGGGGCCGCAGAAAGGCGGGACAGGTTACACCCTCTGAGAAGAGGGATGAGGAGGAGGAGACACAGTCAGGTGCAGATCACGTTATTGTCCTTGATGAGGAGGTCACTTTATCTCTGACAAACCCTAGCACTGAGGTAGTTAGTGACGGGCTGGGGTTAAAACAGACCTGTAGTAGATCCACAGCTGCAATGCCCGGAAAGGGTGAAGTGGCTCAGTGTGATGAAGGCTCCAGAATACCTGATGCTGAAGAGATGGAGGACTCTGAAGGTACCAAGAGTCAAGAGGTACCTAAGAGTAAAAAAGAAAGAGAGCCCTGAAGAGACCATAGATGTGGGTGCAGAAACAGGTGGAACCCTGAAGAGGCAGAGTGTGGGTGAGCAAGAGACCCCATCGGAAAGTTTAATTAAAGAACTGGTGGTGCGACATGTGCTAGCCAAAAGAGAGCAGGACTATAACATAGAGCTGCTTAAAGAAACAGTCGAACAAGAAAGGGTCCTGAGGCAAGCAATTGAACACAGTGGGTGACCTAGAAAAGAAAGTCTCTGAGCTCAGAGGTCACCTATCAGCGTGTCAAAACAGGAACAAGGCCATGTTGAAAGATATGGAGGTGTTCAGAGAGGCCCAAGAGAAGAATCAGCAGGAGCATCTCCAGAGAGAGGATGAGCGTTGCTGCTTGGTAGAGGCGCAAGATAAAGTTCTCCAAGAGCTCAAGACAAAGGAGACTAATCAACAGCTCCAGAAATCCACGGATGACCGGGAAATCAAACTGCTGCGCTCTCCCGATCTGATCGCTATGAAGGAGCGTGAGCTGGAGAGGCTGATCAAAGAAGGGGCCTCCACAGAGGAAGAAATCCAGCAAGGGAAGTGCCACGCAGATGGCCGAACAAAGGACATCGAGGTCTTGGAAAACTGTGCTGATGCTAAGGATGAGGAGATCCAACTATATGACCAAGAAGGTGAGACTTCGATTTTCAAGTGCGTAACAGACGTACCCGAAGACATGCAAGAAGCGTGTGCCAGTGAGGAGGTGCATGAAGCTTTTAAAAAGGCGGTCGAAGCGTGTATGGTGCACTGGGCACCTGAGACTCATCAACTGGTCATACTGTCGACTAGGGAAGTCACAGTGAAGCGGGTGGCTGTCCTGAGAGAGCTGCATCTACAATGCCTCCGCACAAAACAAGTGATCACGTTGAAGAATGAGGAAGCCGCTCGACGTCTAGAGCTAGCGAGAGAAGCTCAAAGTCGGTTGGGTATTGTAGAAGACATCGTGCAAGTGCCCAGAGGTCTGGTGAGGAAAGTCATCGGAAGATTTGGGAAGGTGATGCAGGAGATGGTGAATAGGTCCGGTGTTATGAGAGTGAGCATTCCGGCTGATGATGAAGTCCAGGTTGTGGGTGAGGATGGGATGGCTCCATTCCTGGTCGTCGGATCCATGGAGAGCCTTGGGAATATCCGAATGCTCCTGGGGTATCGCGTGCTATACCTGAAACAGATAGAGCAGCTAAGACGTGAGAGGGAGCAGATCAATATGGAGCTGCGGGAATTGGCAAACAGATTGCCACCACCTTCAACTTGCAGACGAAGAGGTTCTCTAAAGACTGGAAGTCCTCAAGCTAACAGAGGATATAGAGATAAAGGGAAGAACTGCTCTCTGAAGAAAGACAATAGGGGAGATCACCAACAGAGGGAGAACCGAAGGTGGCCAGATGGAAGAGCTAGAAATAGTGACTGCTCAGTTAGCTCAGGGCTCAGTGACCTAAGCGGGAGATCCTGTAGCAGACAAAATGACAAGGGGTCATCTTTGTCAAAGGATGTGACGGAAATGGTTGACGAATGCCGACGAAAGGGTTCAGTAACAGGCCCTGTCTTAGACAGACGGTTTGACTGTCAGAGACGACTGAGAAGAATCTCTGGTCGGGTAATAGAAAGTGCAAAGCCCCACGGCTTTAGGCAGAGGGGGAAGGTATGTAGCGTGGCTAAAGGTTGTATAGTTGATGGGAGATATGTGTCACATAGGTGGCTTGTCGCTGTAGCATAACCCTGCCTATCTATGTGTGTTTCAGGACCTGTGGTGATGTCACACTCACCTGACTGGCCATGTGATAGGTACCTGGGTGTGGTTACACCTACAGGTCCTTCTCAAAAAATTAGCATATAGTGTTAAATTTCATTATTTACCATAATGCAATGATTACAATTAAACTTTCATATATTATAGATTCATTATCCACCAACTGAAATTTGTCAGGTCTTTTATTGTTTTAATACTGATGATTTTGGCATACAACTCCTGATAACCCAAAAAACCTGTCTCAATAAATTAGCATATTTCACCCATCCAATCAAATAAAAGTGTTTTTTAATAACAAACAAAAAAACCATCAAATAATAATGTTCAGTTATGCACTCAATACTTGGTCGGGAATCCTTTGGCAGAAATGACTGCTTCAATGCGGCGTGGCATGGAGGCAATCAGCCTGTGACACTGCTGAGATGTTATGGAGGCCCAGGATGCTTCAATAGCGGCCTTAAGCTCATCCAGAGTGTTGGGTCTTGCGTCTCTCAACTTTCTCTTCACAATATCCCACAGATTCTCTATGGGGTTCAGGTCAGGAGAGTTGGCAGGCCAATTGAGCACAGTAATACCATGGTCAGTAAACCATTTACCAGTGGTTTTGGCACTGTGAGCAGGTGCCAGGTCGTGCTGAAAAATGAAATCTTCATCTCCATAAAGCATTTCAGCCGATGGAAGCATGAAGTGCTCCAAAATCTCCTGATAGCTAGCTGCATTGACCCTGCCCTTGATGAAACACAGTGGACCAACACCAGCAGCTGACATGGCACCCCACACCATCACTGACTGTGGGTACTTGACACTGGACTTCAGGCATTTTGGCATTTCCTTCTCCCCAGTCTTCCTCCAGACTCTGGCACCTTGATTTCCGAATGACATGCAAAATTTGCTTTCATCAGAAAAAAGTACTTGGGACCACTTAGCAACAGTCCAGTGCTGCTTCTCTGTAGCCCAGGTCAGGCGCCTCTGCCGCTGTTTATGGTTCAAAAGTGGCTTTTCCTGGGGAATGCGGCACCTGTAGCCCATTTCCTGCACACGCCTGTGCACGGTGGCTCTGGATGTTTCCACACCAGACTCAGTCCACTGCTTCCTCAGGTTCCCCAAGGTCTGGAATCGGTCCTTCTCCACAATGTTCCTCAGGGTCCGGTCTCCTCTTCTTGTTGTACAGCGTTTTCTGCCACATTGTTTCCTTCCAACAGACTTACCATTGAGGTGCCTTGATACAGCACTCTGGGAACAGCCTATTTGTTGAGAAATTTCTTTCTGGGTCTTACCCTCTTGCTTGAGGGTGTCAATGATGGCCTTCTTGACATCTGTCAGGTCGCTAGTCTTACCCATGATGGGGGTTTTGAGTAATGAACCAGGCAGGGAGTTTATAAAAGCCTCAGGTATCTTTTGCATGTGTTTAGAGTTAATTAGTTGATTCAGAAGATTAGGGTAATAGGTCGTTTAGAGAACCTTTTCTTGATATGCTAATTTATTGAGACAGGTTTTTTGGGTTATCAGGAGTTGTATGCCAAAATCATCAGTATTAAAACAATAAAAGACCTGACAAATTTCAGTTGGTGGATAATGAATCTATAATATATGAAAGTTTAATTGTAATCATTACATTATGGTAAATAATGAAATTTAACACTATAATGGACAAAGGACCTGTATGTAAAGGAGGTGTGTTTAGCACATGGTGAGTGTTTGGGAGTCTGTCAGTGTGGACAGATTTCCATGTATCCAGGCTGGACACTACAGACAGGAGTCTGTGTATTGAGAGGAAGAAGCCCTTCTGTGTCTGTGGCTTCAGATAGAGCCTGAGTGCTGGACATTACACAGCCTGTGTGCCCACAGGCCTGAGAAGCTCTTCTATGGACTTTTATGCTATGTCGGCCTGATGTACGGACTGTTTTCCTTTCTGTTGCTGCCCTGCTGGTTTATGGAGTAAATAAACCCACATGGACATTAAAGAGAATGTGCCTCCTGTTTCCTCCTACGCATCTGAGCGAGTACTAACCTTACAATACATACTACATACGTACTACATATGTACTACATACATACTACATACATTACATTCATACATTACATATCTGTCAGCACACCAGCAGCAGCGAATGAACACACGTTCAGAGAGAACGCTGGCTGCGGGGCACGACAAGATCTCCAAGGCGTGAGTGGCGAGCTCAGGCCATATGTCCAGATTGGAAGCCCAAAATAAGCAAGGGTCCAGTTCCACAGTCATGGCATCGATATTAACTTGGAGATACTCCTGTACCATCCTCTCTAAGTGTTGGCTTCGCATCAGACTTCTTGTCTCCTCTGGCCTTGCAAAGGATGGTCTAAAAAATTCTTGAAATAACTGGAAAAAATTGCTGTTACCACCAGATACAATGTTACTGTTACAGTTTGAGTGATGACTCGACAGTCCCATGGTTGGCAAGTTAGAACTCAGAGATTCACTACGTGCACCACTGGTGTTTTGTGGAAAAGCAGATGTAAGATTCTGTAACAGTCTCTGCTGATACTCCTGCATGCGTGAATCCCTTTCTATGGCAGGAATTATTTCGCCAAATTTACTTTTGTACCGGGGATCTAAGAGGTGGCAACCCAGTAGTCAGCATTACTTCGGATTCTGACAATCCGAGGGTCATGTTGCAGGTAGTGCAGCAAGAAGGCACTCATGTATCTTGCGCATCCAGGAGGACCAAGTCCTTGTTGTCTTGGTGGTGGTGAGGTGAGAATCATGCTTCCTCTGCCCTCTCCCCCAACCTCGCACAACAGAAATTTGATCAAGGTCTCCCTCATCTGATGAGTCTTCCATGCCCAGCGCCAGTTTGTCCTCCACTTCATCCTCGGCTCCTGCACCTTCCTCAACAGTTTGGCTGCTACCATGCACCCTCGATAATCCCTCTCTCCCACCCTCCAATGCCAGCTGCCTTGGTGCTGCCAACCGTCTGGACCTTGGAGATATTATCCCTTCCGCATACGATTCCTCCTGTTCCTCCTCCTCCTCTTGTCCCACCATCTGACTCCGAATACTGTTAAATGTGTGCTCCAGCATGTAAATGACCGGAATAGTCATGCTGATAATGGCATCGTCAGCACTAAACATCTTGGTCACTATTTCAAAACTGTGCAGATGGGTGCATAGGTCCCTGATCTGAGACCACTCCTGCAACGTGATTTGCCCCACCTCTGGATCTCATTGGCCCAGGCTACATGTCATAACGTATTGCACCCTGGCTTGTCGGTGCTGCCACAGTTGCTGCAACATGTGCAGAGTTGAATTCCACTGTGTGGGCACATCGCATTTCAGCCAGTGAACTAGCAGGCCCAACGACTTCTGTAGAGATGTAAGTCATTGAGCTGTGGGATGCGAATGGCGGAAGTGAGGACACAATGACCATGCCCTCTGCAGAAGCCCATCTAGTCCAGGATAGTGGGATAAAAATTGCTGGACAACCAGGTTCAAAACGTGAGCCATACAAGGCACATGTGTGACATTGCCCTGGCGAAGGGCCGCACCCAGGTTTGCAGCATTGTCGCACACGGCCTTCCCACGGTTCAGTGGAGACAACCATTGATGGAACTCAGTCTCCAGAGCTGACCACAACTCCTCATCTGTGTGACTCACATTTCCCAGTCATTTCAAGGTAAACACCGCCTGATGCCATTGAGCCCTGGTGACAGCATAGTAAGTAGGTGTGCAGGATTCCTTCTGCGCAGTTAGAACGCGGGTGGCATTACCAGACAGGCTTTGGGTGCAGGTGGAGGACCGAGAGGAGGTTGAGGAGGCAGAAGCAGTGGAGGAACTTATAGATACAGAGGATCGACGCACAACTCGTGGGGACTGCAAGACTTGGACAGCGGCCCCTTCTCCTGCTGTCACCATAGTTACCCAGTGCCCAGTTACCGACATGTAACACCCCTTTCCATGTCTACTCATCCAAGTGTCTGTGGTGAAATGCACCCTGTCACACACAGAGTTTCTCAAGGAAACTGTGATGTTGTGTGTGACATGCTGGTGTAGCGCAGGCACAGCTTCGTTTGAGAAATAGTGGTCACTGGGCATCTGGTACTGGGGCACTGCGACGGACATAAGGTCTCGAAAATCCTCTGTGTCCACCAGGCGGAAAGGAAGCATTTCTGTAGCCAACAGATTGCAGATGGTGAAATTCATCCTCTTAGCTTTGTCATGGCTAGGAGGAAATGGTCTTTTACTTGTCCACATTTGAGGGACTGAGGGCTGGCTGCCGTGCTTAGATGGGGTTGAGTAGGGTGTCCCCGGCAAACTGCTGGTCTGTGAGGAAGGTGCAGGCGGAGATATTATGTTGCCTTGATCAAAATGTGGTGGTCTCGATGTCAGAGAGTGCTGAACACCAGCAGGTGTTTCCACTTGCCAATGTCCTGACGACCTGCCAATCACACTGGCTGTTGAGGGAAAAGAGGTGGAAGGTCTGCGTCCAAAACCATGCACAACTGCTGTCCCCAAAGTCACAGAGGATGAAGAGGCCACGGATGCACTTGATGGGGCAGATGGTGGTTGGCCCGGCCCACTATGACGCATTGTAGCAAAGTGAGCTTCCCACTGCAACTTATGCCTCATATCCATGTGACGGTTCATGCAAGAATTACTCAAGTATTCATTTTTTGGCCTCTACTGAGATTTTGGTGACAAATATTACAGACAACATGAGTTGGGTCATCTTTTGCAATCTCAAAAACTGCCCAGGCTATGCAAGACTTAGAGCCCATGTGACCTGAAGAGCCACCACGACTTGTGCTCAGAGGTACAGTTGTGGTTGAGGATGCAGTTGTTGACGTGCTTCGAGTACTCCATCTCTGTCCAGGAAGGTGCAGCCTAACCTCGTCGTTGCTAGAATCCTCCTCCACCTCCTCTGCTGACCTCATGGACTGGCGGACAGTGGGTTCATAGTAAGTGGGGTTTCCAACCTCGTCATCATCACCCTGTGTGTTCTCACACCCGTCGTCCTCAGAGCCAACCTCTTCCTGCCCTGACCGAAACTCAAGTTTTCATTCCAATCAGGTATCTCCGTCTCATCATCATCTTCCTCATTGTCTCCACCAACAGGAGTTAGTTTGGGAATGAGGGTCTACATTATGCTCAGAACTTTCTTCATCTGGGCCTGGATCCTACTCACAAAGATTCTGGGCATCAGTGCAGATCATTTCCTCGTCTGGACTAACAGAAGCTCTGGAGCAGACCTCTGATTTCCAGGCTATAGTATGAGTAAACAGCTCTGCAGACTCAACCATCTTGGTGACTGGAGACTTGGGAGCTGTGAGGAAGCAAGTGCGATTGGGAGGACACCTCTGAGGACTGGAGTATTTGTGATGCTGAAGTTGAAATGGAGGAGAGCCCACTTGAAGTAACACTTGATATCCGTTCAAGCACCTGCTCTTTTTGTGCCTCATCTGGAATTTGTAGCGATGCTCACAGCGATGATCGTAAGAAAGGGATCATATCAGATTGTCCACGAAAAGAAGTAGATCTCTTACTTTGGCTGGAAGATGGTCTTTCTTCTGCAGATGTTACTGTTGCTTTACCACCTACCCCATGGAAACAACCTTTTTTTCCCTTTCCAACACACCTATTCCTCTTTCCACCAGCAGCAGGCCTTTTGCCACTCATTTTGGTGCTTAATAGTGTTGAGCATTCCGATACCGCAAGTATCGGGTATCGGCCGATATTTGCGGTATCGGAATTCCGATACCGAGTTCCGATATTTTTCTGATATCGGGAATCGGTATCGGGATTAAGATTAATGTGTAAAATAAAGAATAAAAATAAAAAATATTGATATACTTACCCTCTGATGTGCCCTGGTCATCACCGCTGCAACCGCCTTGCTTTCGTTCCAAAGAATGAGCGCGTAAAGGGCCTTCGATGACGTTGCGGCTTGTGATTGGTCGCTGAGCGGTCATGTGACCGCTCACGCGACAAATCACAAGCTGCGACGTCATCGAATGTCATTAACGCGCTCATTCCTAAGAATGAGTGCGTTAAGGACCTTCGATGACATCGCGGCTTGTGATTGGTCGCGTGAGTGGTCACATGACCGCTCAGCGACCAATCACATGCCGCGACGTCATCGAAGGCCCTTAACGCGCTCATTCTTCGGAACAAAAGCAAGGCGGTTGCAGCGGTGACGACCAGGGCGCGTCAGAGGGTAAGTATATCAATATTTTTTTTTTATTCTTTATTTTACACATGAATATGGATCCCAGGGCCTGAAGGAGAGTTTCCTCTCCTTCAGACCCTGGGATCCATTACAGGATACCTTCCGATATTTGTGTCCCATTGACTTGTATTGGTATCGGATATCGGTATCGGCGATATCCGATATTTTTCGGATATCGGCCGATACCATCCGATACCAATACTTTCAAATATCGGACGGTATCGCTCAACACTAGTGCTTAACTAATTGGCAACTCTGCAGTTGTTGGCACAAAAAATGATGGATGGAAACTGAGCAGAGCTGAGTGGCCAAATTGTGGTACAAGCCCAAAACGATTTACTGGGTTAAATGCAGTAAAAAATTATTAGATACACAGGTGGTGTAGCTTGCTTCACAGGTGGGCTACTCCGCTGACATGCAGACACTGCTACTAAGCCCAAAACGATTTACTGGGTTAGATGCAGTAAACATTTAGATACACAGGCAGTGTAGCTTGCTTCACAGGCGGGATACTCCGCTGACATGCAGACACTGCTACAAAGCCCAAAACGATTTACTGGGTTAGATGCAGTAAAAATTTAGATACACAGGCGGTGTAGCTAGCTTCACAGGCGGGCTACTCCACTGTCATGCTGACACTGCTACTAAGCCCAAAATGTTTTACTGGGTTAGATGCAGTAAAAATTTAGATACACAGGCGGTGTAGCTTGCTTCACAGGCGGGATACTCCGCTGACATGCAGACACTGCTACTAAGCCCAAAAGGATTTACTGGGTTAGATGCAGTAAAAAATTATTAGATACACAGGCGGTGTAGCTAGCTTCACAGGTGGGCTACTCAGGTGACTATAAGACAATGCTACTAGTCCAAAAGGATTGGCTGAGCTAGATTACACCAAATGCTGTGACAAACACTTGCACAGCACTGGCACAGACCTGCCTGGCAAAAAGTGCTAGGAACTGCTGTAACCTACCCTGAAAAGGGTTGATATTACAACTAGTCCTGACTCCCTAAACCTATCTCTCTCTATCTAACTGCAAATTCGCTTGCAATTCACACTCTTATCCTGTATAGCGCCCACAGCAGCAGCAGTGCCATCTAACACTAAGCTGCAGCATTGAGGAAATGGTGGCGACGGGGAAAATGGCTGGTTCTTATAGGGCAAGGACATGTGACATACACAACCAATGACACATGCCCTTGCTTGTGTGCATCACATGCACTTTGCTGTGTGTGTGTGTGCACTGCTGATAGGCTGAGAGACTGCACCACCCCACTGTAAATGCAGAAAGAAAATTAAAAAAATGGAGATCGGCATTATTTCAGCACAGATCTATCACCAAAACGCCCACTGTACACTGAAACAGTCTATTAACACTGATAAACAGTTTTAATGTGAAAATCAAGTTAGGCTTTTGGTGAATGAACAGTTATCGAACAGAAACTCGAACAGCCGAATTTTAAGCAAATTGTTCGAGTTCGTCGAACGACTCGAACACCGCCCAAAACACCTCGAATTTGAAATTGGCGAACAGTTCGACTTGAACACCGCTCATCTCTAGTTGCATTATACTCTGAGGGGGCTACATTATATTCTGTGGAGGGGCTGCATTATACTGTACTAGATGGTGGCCCGATTCTAACGCATCGGGTATTCTAAAATATGCATGTCCTCGTAGTATATTGCCCAGCCATGTAGTATATTGCCCAGCCATGTAGTATATTGCCCAGTCACGTAGTATATTGCCCAGTTACGTAGTATATTGCCCAGCAACGTAGTATACAGCACAGAGCCACGTAGTATATTGCACAGCCCACGTAGTATATTGCCCAGTCACGTAGTATATTGCCCAGCTACGTAGTATATTGCCCAGCCACGTAGTATATTGCCCAGCAATGTAGTATAGAGCACAGAGCATATTGCCCAGCCACGTAGTATATTGCCCAGTTACGTAGTATATTGCCAGCGACGTAGTATACAGCACAGAGCCACGTAGTATATTGCCCAGTCACGTACTATATTGCCCAGCTACGTAGTATATTCCCCAGTCACGTAGTATATTGCCCAGTCACGTAGTATATTGCCCAGCGACGTAGTATACAGCACAGAGCATATTGCCTAGCCAAGTAGTATATTGCCAGTTACCTAGTATATTGCCCAGTGACGTAGTATACAGCACATAGCCACGTAGTATATTGCCCAGTCACATAGTATATTGCCCAGCCACGTATGTCACAGGTTAAAAAATAAAAAATAAACATATACTCCCCTTCCGATCCGAGGGCCCCTTGTAGTTCTGTCGCCAGCTTCCGGTCCCCACCATGACGTCATGGAAGGTCCTTGTCGCATACCATCCTTAGCACCGGAACGTCACGAAGAGTGGGAAAGGTGCCGGAGGGTGAGTATATGATGATTTTTTATTTTTTTCATTATTTTTAACATTAGATCTTTTTACTATTGACGCTGCATAGGCAGCATCAATAGTAAAAACTTGGTCACACAGGGTTAATAGCGTTATACCTTAAGAGGGGTTGCATTATATTTTGTGGGGTGCTGTATTATACCCTATGAGGGGTGCTGCATTATATTCCATGAGGGAGGCTACATTATATTCTATGAGGGGGCTACTTTATATTCTATGATGGGTTTACCCCAACCCCTGCTACATAATTAAGATGTGTACTACCTTATATTATACCCGGATATTAGCACGTTTTACAACATAATTGATGGTCTTGAATTTATTTTTATGTAGCTACATAGTGGGCCCCAAGAATGATTTTCTCTGGTGGGCACAAGGTGCTCCGTTGTGAGTATGCTCAGGTTCTCCACCTGTTTGCTCCAGTCAGATGAGGCCACAGTTGATGTGGACATTAAAGTAGCCTATGTTCTCTAGAACTATGCAAGAGACATGAAAGTGGAGGCACAACTTCTTTTCGGTTACTGCAATATGAAGCAAAACCAAAATAAATGAACTGGAGTATAAGTTGGTATACATGCTTCCCATTGCTGGGTGTCTACACTTTGTCCCCGGTCCTACTCAACCCTTATTCACATTGAGGTCATTTTTGACACATGGTAAGGTTTTTATACTAGAGGTTACAACTATCCCAGCATGGAAGGCCTGAGCATTGGTGGGATGGCTTTTATGCCTATTTTTACATTAAAAAAAACAGTGTTTACTAAGTTCCCTATGTTATTTACATATACTATTGCTTTTTACTTACTTATAGCAGGGTATAAGTTATTTTTCTTTCTTCTTTCTATCTTAGGTTTTCTCTGTTTAAAGGCCAGTGTGAACAAGCTCCTATACATTGCATGTATACCAACTTATAATCCAGTTCATTTATTTTGGTTTTGCATTAGTTTTTTGCACTCAGTGCTAGAGTAACATCCCAGGAAGCCGGCTATTACAGTGGTGTTGCCTTCCTTTCGGGGAGGGTGATGCCATGCCTAGAAGCGAGGAGGATCCCCTTAACAGGTAGCACAGTCATGCAACATATTCTGACTCCAGGCCAGAAGGGGGAGCTCTGGACCTGGTTTCAGGTGAGCTTCCCTAGAGATATATATATTCTGGCTTGGAGAAGGAGTTAGTTAGTTCAGTTTGGAGTTGGTGTCAGACAGACAGTGAGCAGAGAGCTGGGGCTGTGCAGCCATGTGGTGCTGCAGCTCCAGGCCAGAGGGGAGAAGCAGGCTGGTTGAATGTGTAGAAAGTGCCAGAGGGGAGAAGCACAGGAGAATTAAGGATCGGGAAGAGAGCTGCAACTGATCTCCTTCCATGCTGGAGCGCAGGAACCGGGCATCGGGAGCCTGAGGCTGTGTTGAACTGTATGTCCCATAGCAGAACTGGAGGGCAGAAGATTCTAGGTCGTCTGTCCGCACCCACACTCGAAGGTACAGCAACATACAGAGCCCGGAGTCATCTGAGAGACACCTGTAAAAAAGGCTCTCGTTGCCTATGGAGTGCTCCCAAGGGCAGTGGGGTACTTAGTACTGGGTCCTTCGGTTCACAGGGGGGATGTCACAGTGGCTGACCAGGTCCGTGGCCCTGGGACGTCCATTGTAAAAGGGAAAGGTCTTTAAAGGGATTGTTCGTGACACCACCTGTGGTATTCGGTCAGGGTGACCGACGCTGCTAAGGGGTCCACTGGGGTGATGTTATGGCAGGTAGACGGTATACCTTCCCACAGGTGAAGTATGTCCCCAGGGCTTCCCAGTGTTTTACTGAAGGTTTCAGCATCCACAGTCCAGAGCACCAGATCACAGGGCAGACAGAGTCCGGCCGGTTTGGAGGCAAATCCAGAGTCCCCATGTCCATGTAGAAATCAGTAGCCCTCCTCTAGCACCGTGGTGTTGTGGTCCATTACTGCTAAGCTTCTCATACGGTCCTCACAAATGTTGTAGATGTTATGTCTGTCTCTCTGTCCCCCAGATGGATAGGACAAACCCATATGACCGGTGGCTTGAGACATTTTACAGGAACTCTATCATGCCCCAACCTCCAAGGGGTGCCACCTTGCCTCCTGGGTGTAGGGGTGAACAGGTAACATGAAATTAGCTGTCCTGCCGGTCTCTGGAGCATAGCATAAAGGATCGTTGCTCCCTCAGTGTTCCGGCTACCGGGATCCTGCGCCTCAGAAGGAGGCAGCCTGTGTAGGGCTGTTCTCCTCTGATATCCACTCCTTTGCTACGACTTCTTCACCGTCTCTACAATACAGCTCACTTTCAGTATCTCTTTCTAGAAGCTGCAGGTCTCAGGGCATGCACAGCTCCATGTCCTTCTGTCTCGATCTCTGACAGGATCCCACCCCTGTCAGGGACCAACTACCTCAGCCAGCAACTAACTTCCTCCCTAGGCAACCAGTTTTACCTAAGTGTGAGGAGTGCCCTAATAAATAGGATCAGAGCTCCCCCTGGTGGCCTGGAGTGCAAAATGTGTTGCAGGTTTGTGATATCTGGATTCAGTTGTCCTTCTTTGCCTCCAAATGTAATATCACTCCCCCTTAGAGGAGAATGACATTAGTGCAACGACCAGGACCCTGGAGCGCTGCACTTACCATGCGGGTACTGTCTTAGGACAGGGAAAGAGAGAACCTTGTGTGAGGCCTAAGGCAGCAAGTGACTCACCTTACAGCGCTAAAAGAAAGGCTTATAACCTCACCTGGAGAAGGTGTTCTGTCTTCATACACGTTGATATGGTGTGTGATCCAACATACAACATAAACCACTTCTGTCATCCAAATAAGCAGACTGTTCTCTGTAGTCTAACTAGTTTATTGGTAAACAGGTATTGCAAATGTGGTAAAACTATAAGAATACAAATGACATAAATAAGTATTGGGCCAAATAATAGCACAGCTGACACTTTACAACTTACAGAGAAAGTATACAGTATGATGCAACTTGTGTATATAACTACATACAGTAAGTCTCTGATAATACATTTCCTATGTACTGGCTGCCATACAGTACATTCTGTACAACACTATATTACAAAAACAGAGGTAACAATCTTACCGGATAAACTTAATCAGGATGGCAAGTAAGTGAGATGGTTCCAGCACAGCACATGAGCACGTGTGTCCCAGGAAGTACACAGAAAATAATGGAGTTTCCCTCTCCCAGCATACCTTGGTAGAATCCCACAATGCAACACTCTAATTGTTACTAAGGCACAAATTATAAATTTAACCACCACTAGATGGTGGTATAACACAGCAAACCAAACACTATAGTACTAAACTTCAATGCATAATACGAGCCACACTGTCCTTACTGGAATGGACAGAACACTCCCCGCTTGGCATCAACTGATGCCACTTACAGCTCTTTTGGCGAAAACAGTAAGACAAGTTTCGCAACCGGTCTGAGGAATAATCTACTCTCCCCAGACTTGCCTACTTTGACCTCGACCTTATGCACCTTCCCGTCTTTGCTTGGGAATATTTTAGTGATGAGGCCTAATGGCCACTCATTGCGGCGAGACTGGCTGTCTGTCATGAGAACAACATCACCAGTTTTGATGTTTGGTTTGTGGAGAGGTACTGCTTCCTCCATCTGTCCCAAACGGTATTGGACAGACTTTGTACTTGTCTCCATTGTCGTCTGTAGAGGTCCAGAATTCTCCAGGTGGAGCACTGAGAACGCTGGCTTTCTGAGTAAGTAACATGGCAGGAGTGAGAATGGTCGGATCCCTGGAGTCACTAGAAAGTGAAGTCAATGGTCTAGCATTAATGATGGCCGAAACTTCTGCCAAGAATGTGGTCAAACTTTCATGTGTGAGTCTTGCGCTACCTGCTTGCAAGAAAATGGAGTCAAGGATTCTGCATGCCATTCCTATCATCCTCTCCCAAGCACCTCCCATGTGAGAAGAATGTGGCAGATTGAAAGTCCAGGTGCATCCCTGCTCATTCAAGTATCTTTCCACACTGGTGGTGTCTAGGTTGGAAGGAATTTGAAGTTCTTTCACTGCTCCTACAAAGTTGGTCCCTCTATCAGAGCGTATATGCTTCACAGGGCCTCTGGTGGCGATAAAACGTCGGAGTGCATTTATAAAACCTGAAGTGTCCATGGACTCAATTACTTCGATGTGGACTGCTCTGATGGACATACAGGTGAACATAACTGCCCAAGTTTGGCGTTGGCTTGGACTCTTCTAGTGTAACATTTCTTGTATTTAGTAACATAGTAACATAGTTAGTAAGGCCGAAAAAAGACATTTGTCCATCCAGTTCAGCCTATATTCCATTATAATAAATACCCAGATCTACGTCCTTCTACAGAACCTAATAATTGTATGATACAATATTGTTCTGCTCCAGGAAGACATCCAGGCCTCTCTTGAACCCCTCGACTGAGTTCGCCATCACCACCTCCTCAGGCAAGCAATTCCAGATTCTCACTGCCCTAACAGTAAAGAATCCTCTTCTATGTTGGTGGAAAAACCTTCTCTCCTCCAGACGCAAAGAATGCCCCCTTGTGCCCGTCACCTTCCTTGGTATAAACAGATCCTCAGCGAGATATTTGTATTGTCCCCTTATATACTTATACATGGTTATTAGATCGCCCCTCAGTCGTCTTTTTTCTAGACTAAATAATCCTAATTTCGCTAATCTATCTGGGTATTGTAGTTCTCCCATCCCCTTTATTAATTTTGTTGCCCTCCTTTGTACTCTCTCTAGTTCCATTATATCCTTCCTGAGCACCGGTGCCCAAAACTGGACACAGTACTCCATGTGCGGTCTAACTAGGGATTTGTACAGAGGCAGTATAATGCTCTCATCATGTGTATCCAGACCTCTTTTAATGCACCCCATGATCCTGTTTGCCTTGGCAGCTGCTGCCTGGCACTGGCTGCTCCAGGTAAGTTTATCATTAACTAGGATCCCCAAGTCCTTCTCCCTGTCAGATTTACCCAGTGGTTTCCCGTTCAGTGTGTAATGGTGATATTGATTCCCTCTTCCCATGTGTATAACCTTACATTTATCATTGTTAAACCTCATCTGCCACCTTTCAGCCCAAGTTTCCAACTTATCCAGATCCATCTGTAGCAGAATACTATCTTCTCTTGTATTAACTGCTTTACATAGTTTTGTATCATCTGCAAATATCGATATTTTACTGTGTAAACCTTCTACCAGATCATTAATGAATATGTTGAAGAGAACAGGTCCCAATACTGACCCCTGCGGTACCCCACTGGTCACAGCGACCCAGTTAGAGACTATACCATTTATAACCACCCTCTGCTTTCTATCACTAAGCCAGTTACTAACCCATTTACACACATTTTCCCCCAGACCAAGCATTCTCATTTTGTGTACCAACCTCTTGTGCGGCACGGTATCAAACGCTTTGGAAAAATCGAGATATACCACATCCAATGACTCACCGTGGTCCAGCCTATAGCTTACCTCTTCATAAAAACTGATTAGATTGGTTTGACAGGAGCGATTTCTCATAAACCCATGCTGATATGGAGTTAAACAGTTATTCTCATTGAGATAATCCAGAATAACATCCCTCAGAAACCCTTCAAATATTTTACCAACAATAGAGGTTAGACTTACTGGCCTATAATTTCCAGGTTCACTTTTAGAGCCCTTTTTGAATATTGGCACCACATTTGCTATGCGCCAGTCCTGCGGAACAGACCCTGTCGCTATAGAGTCACTAAAAATAAGAAATAATGGTTTATCTATTACATTACTTAGTTCTCTTAGTACTCGTGGGTGTATGCCATCCGGACCCGGAGATTTATCTATTTTAATCTTATCTAGCCGATTTCGCA
Organism: Ranitomeya imitator; assembly: GCF_032444005.1. Taxonomy (NCBI): domain Eukaryota; kingdom Metazoa; phylum Chordata; class Amphibia; order Anura; family Dendrobatidae; genus Ranitomeya; species Ranitomeya imitator. The sequence continues at coordinate 412,478,593 of NC_091286.1, read as the reverse complement.
CCTCTTCTTGGGTTAGATTGGTGACCCTTAATATAGGGTTTTCATTGTTTCTTGGGATTTCACCTAGCATTTCATTTTCCACCGTGAATACCGTGGAGAAGAAGGTGTTTAATATGTTAGCTTTTTCCTCGTCATCTACAACCATTCTTTCCTCACTATTTTTTAAGGGGCCTACATTTTCAGTTTTTATTCTTTTACTATTGATATAGTTGAAGAACAGTTTGGGATTAGTTTTACTCTCCTTAGCAATGTGCTTCTCTGTTTCCTTTTTGGCAGCTTTAATTAGTTTTTTAGATAAAGTATTTTTCTCCCTATAGTTTTTTAGAGCTTCAATGGTGCCATCCTGCTTTAGTAGTGCAAATGCTTTCTTTTTACTGTTAATTGCCTGTCTTACTTCTTTGTTTAGCCACATTGGGTTTTTCCTATTTCTAGTCCTTTTATTCCCACAAGGTATAAACCGCTTACACTGCCTATTTAGGATGTTCTTAAACATTTCCCATTTATTATCTGTATTCTCATTTCTGAGGATATTGTCCCAGTCTACCAGATTAAGGGCATCTCTAAGCTGTTCAAACTTTGCCTTCCTAAAGTTCAATGTTTTTGTGACTCCCTGACAAGTCCCCCTAGTGAAAGACAGGTGAAACTGCACAATATTGTGGTCGCTATTTCCTAAATGCCCAACCACCTGCAGATTTGTTATTCTGTCAGGTCTATTAGATAGTATTAGGTCTAAAAGTGCTGCTCCTCTGGTTGGATTCTGCACCAATTGTGAAAGATAATTTTTCTTGGTTATTAGCAGAAACCTGTTGCCTTTATGGGTTTCACAGGTTTCTGTTTCCCAGTTAATATCCGGGTAGTTAAAGTCCCCCATAACCAGGACCTCATTATGGGTTGCAGCTTCATCTATCTGCTTTAGAAGTAGACTTTCCATGGTTTCTGTTATATTTGGGGGTTTGTAACAGACCCCAATGAGAATTTTGTTACCATTTTTCCCTCCATGAATTTCAACCCATATGGACTCGACATCCTCATTCCCTTCGCTAATATCCTCCCTTAAAGTGGACTTTAAACAAGACTTTACATAGAGACAAACCCCTCCTCCTCTCCGATTTTTACGATCCTTTCTAAACAGACTGTAACCCTGTAAGTTAACTGCCCAGTCATAGCTTTCATCTAACCATGTCTCGGTTATTCCGACTATGTCAAAGTTACCTGTAGATATTTCTGCTTCTAGTTCTTCCATCTTGTTTGTCAGGCTTCTGGCGTTTGCGAGCATGCAGTTCAGAGGATTTTGTTTTGTTCCAATCTCCTCACTGTGGATTGTTTTAGAAATGTTCTTACCTCCCTTCTGAGTATGTTTTCCTGGGTCGTCTTTGTTCGAGTCTAATGTTTTTCTTCCCGTCCCCTCTTCTTCTAGTTTAACGCACTCCTGATGAGTGTAGCGAGTCTTCTGGCGAATGTGTGTTTCCCAGGTTTGTTGAGGTGTAGTCCGTCTCTGGCGAGGAGTCCATCATACCAGCATGGTGTGCCATGCAATCGCAGACCATGGCCCGAATACATCCAGTCCGACGTTGGTAAAGGGAGGTTCTGTACTAAGTCTGTCCGATGGGAGATTGGCCATCTTTGGCTTTTGAGTCACGCCACGGAGATTGCGACAAATCACGCAGTTGTAAATGAGTCTACTCACGCATCTCTTTGCTCCAACTATCCATAGTCCATCAGTTCGTAGATTTCCTTCGGTGAACAGTCGGCCCTGATGTTTTAACAAAACGTGGTGGTATTGCACAAGCAGAGTCGTGACATGATGATGTCCGGGAATTATTACAGGGTGTTTCTCTCCAAATTCCACTTCAGCTTCTTCGATATGACTTGCGTTTATTTGTGAAAAAAATGGAAATTTGGTGAAAATTTTTTACATTTTGCAATTTTCCAACTTTGAATTTTCATGTCCTTAAATCACAGAGATATGTCACATAAAATAATTAATAAGTAACATTTCCCACATGTCTTCTTTACATCAGCACAATATTGGAATCAATTTTTTTATTTTAGGAAGTTATAAGGGTTAAAAGTTGACCAGCATCTATATGATAGAAGATACCCAAAAGTGACAACATTCTAAACTGCGCAACTCAATGTGTTCAAAACCACATTCAAGAAGTTTATTAACCCTTCAGTTGCTTCACAGGAATTTTTGGAATTTGGAAAAAAAATTAACATTTAACTTTTTTTCACAAAAAATGTATTCAGATCCAAATTTTTTTTATTTTGAGAAGGGTAACATGAAAAAATGGACACCAAATTTTGTTGTAAAATTTCTCCTGAGCATGCTGATACCCCATATGAGGGAGAAAACCACTGTTTGGGTGCATGGCAGAGCTCAGAAAGGAAGGAGTGCCATTTGAGTTTTTGAATGCAAAATTTCCTGGAATCATTAGCGGACGCCCTGTGGCGTTTGGAGAGCCTCTGATGTGCCTAAACAGTGGAAACCCCCACAAGTGACACCATTTTGGAAACTAGACCCTTCAAGGCATGTATTTTGATTTGTGGTGAGCAGCATTCCCATGCTGTATAAACTGTCAGCTCTACACTGATACACTGACAGAGAAAGCTTTTGATCATGCACTGTGCATGATCAGCAACCTTCCTAGCTCCAGTGACCCAGATGTCGTCATGACAACATTGGGTAACCATGGCAATGATCGGCACGCTGCCGTGTTTCCGATCTAAAGTCAGAGGGGCTGTCATCCCTCTGTCGGCTCCCGGAATGCTGCAAATGTTCACTGGGTATGAGTGCTGTTTCAAGGCACTGTACAGCTAAAGTAGACAGCCCATTAAAAATTCAACATATTCTTCTGTGTTCTTCAGAATGTGAACAGATCTGAGCAGAATTTTATTGCTTCATTTTCCCATCATTTCCCACTGGGATCTCTTAAAACCTCCAGTCATATTAAAATGAAAATAGGATCTTAACCAATCTCAGTGCTGAACTGTCCATCGGATAAATCTGGCAAATGCTAGTTGGGCCGCTCCAGCCATAGGCTGCATTGACTTCAATAAATGTGAACAGTATTGGCATCCACTATATTTCGATACTGTAGACAGCTGTGGTGGAGCACAGAGCCACCAGCTCTGTACTCTGTCACTTTCTCCAGCAGGACACAATCTACTTCTGGAGCCTGAATTAGATGATTATAAGGTTTTATTTTTTTATTTTTTTTAGGGGTTATGTAAGGGCCATCAAAGGTTACAGGGGCTGTGTAGGGACTATTATAAGATACAGTGGGGCAAAAAAGTATTTAGTCAGTCAGCAATAGTGCAAGTTCCACCACTTAAAAAGATGAGAGGCGTCTGTAATTTACATCATAGGTAGACCTCAACTATGGGAGACAAACTGAGAAAAAAAAATCCAGAAAATCACATTGTCTGTTTTTTTAACATTTTATTTGCATATTATGGTGGAAAATAAGTATTTGGTCAGAAACAAACAATCAAGATTTCTGGCTCTCACAGACCTGTAACTTCTTCTTTAAGAGTCTCCTCTTTCCTCCACTCATTACCTGTAGTAATGGCACCTGTTTAAACTTGTTATCAGTATAAAAAGACACCTGTGCACACCCTCAAACAGTCTGACTCCAAACTCCTCTATGGTGAAGACCAAAGAGCTGTCAAAGGACACCAGAAACAAAATTGTAGCCCTGCACCAGGCTGGGAAGACTGAATCTGCAATAGCCAACCAGCTTGGAGTGAAGAAATCAACAGTGGGAGCAATAATTAGAAAATAGAAGACATACAAGACCACTGATAATCTCCCTTGATCTGGGGCTCCACGCAAAATCCCACCCCGTGGGGTCAGAATGATCACAAGAACGGTGAGCAAAAATCCCAGAACCATGCGGGGGGACCTAGTGAATGAACTGCAGAGAGCTGGGACCAATGTAACAAGGCCTACCATAAGTAACACACTACGCCACCATGGACTCAGATCCTGCAGTGCCAGACGTGTCCCACTGCTTAAGCCAGTACATGTCCGGGCCCGTCTGAAGTTTGCTAGAGAGCATTTGGATGATCCAGAGGAGTTTTGGGAGAATGTCCTATGGTCTGATGAAACCAAACTGGAACTGTTTGGTAGAAACACAACTTGTCGTGTTTGGAGGAAAAAGAATACTGAGTTGCATCCATCAACGAAGCCACTCCTTCGTTGCCCTGGCGGTGTGCTTTGGATCATTGTTATGTTGAAAGACCCAGCCACGTTTCATCTTCAATGCTCTTGCTGATGGAAGGAGGTTTGCATTCAAAATCTCACGATACATGGCCCCATTCATTCTTTCATGTACCCGGATCAGTCGTCCTGGGCCCTTTGCAGAGAAACAGCCCCAAAGCATGATGTTTCCACCACCATGCCTTACAGTAGGTATGGTGTTTGATGGATGCAACTCAGTATTCTTTTTCCTCCAAACACGGTGGCGTAGTGTGTTACTTATGGTAGGCCTTGTTACATTGGTCCCACCCAGCTCTCTGCAGTTCATTCACTAGGTCCCCCCGCATGGTTCTGGGATTTTTGCTCACCGTTCTTGTGATCATTCTGACCCCACGGGGTGGGATTTTGCGTGGAGCCCCAGATCGAGGGAGATTATCAGTGGTCTTGTATGTCTTCCATTTTCTAATTATTGCTCCCACTGTTGATTTCTTCACTCCAAGCTGGTTGGCTATTGCAGATTCAGTCTTCCCAGCCTGGTGCAGGGCTACAATTTTGTTTCTGGTGTCCTTTGACAGCTCTTTGGTCTTCACCATAGAGGAGTTTGGAGTTTGGAGTCAGACTGTTTGAGGGTGTGCACAGGTGTCTTTTTATACTGATAACAAGTTTAAACAGGTGCCATTACTACAGGTAATGAGTGGAGGAAAGAGGAGACTCTTAAAGAAGAAGTTACAGGTCTGTGAGAGCCAGAAATCTTGATTGTTTGTTTCTGACCAAATACTTATTTTCCACCATAATATGCAAATAAAATGTTAAAAAAACAGACAATGTGATTTTCTGGATTTTTTTTCTCAGTTTGTCTCCCATAGTTGAGGTCTACCTATGATGTAAATTACAGACGCCTCTCATCTTTTTAAGTGGTGGAACTTGCACTATTGCTGACTGACTAAATACTTTTTTGCCCCACTGTATAAAGGTTTGTGTGGGGACCTGAATAATTACCCATTCTCATGTGGAATACTGTGTCCAGTTCTGGGTACCACATTTTAAAAAAGACATTGAAAAACTGGAGTAAGTTCAGAGAAAGCTACCAAGATGGTAAGCGGACTGCAAACTATGTCTTACAAGGTACGTGTGGCTCCCCAGGAGTTCGGGTACCACAGTAGTGCTGCCTTCCTCTCAGTGAGGGTAGTGCTAAGCCTGGAAACAAGAGGGATCTCTTTGGCAGGTAAATCACAAACACAACACCTTCTGAATCCAGGCCAAGAGGGGGAGCTCAAAACCTGGTTTTAGGGGAACTTCCCTCAATAAAGATCCTGGTTTGGAGGAGGAGTCAGTTTAGTCTGGTGAAGACAGTCTGAGAGTGAAGACAGACAGGCAAGGAGCAGAGGAAAGATTTTAGGGCTCAAGGAGGAGGAGCCAGAGTGCAGAGACCAGGTACCGGGACCCCGAGGCTGTGGGGAGCTGCAAGCCCCATAGCAGAACTGGAGGGCAAAGAACTACATGTACACTGCCCAAATTAAGCCTGTGGTGCAGCAGCATTCTGGAGCCTGGAGTCACCGTGCAGAGACCCCAGAAGGAACGGCTCAAGCTGCCTACCATACAGGTACCTGTCCCAGGACAGGGGAAAGAACCGGGACCATGTCAGGACAATTCAGACAGCAAGGGACTTATAGTGAGCGCAAAGTGGAAGGCTCCAACCTGACTTGCCAAGGGGATTCCACTTGTTTCCGGGCTGCCTGGATTCCTAATGTACCTGTTGCTGGTACCCTGAACTGAGGCCCGTTACATCTTCAGTAAACCAGGTAAAGACTACAATGCAGTGTCCTTTACTCATTGACCAGCGTGCACCATCATCGCTATACACCTTAGGACCCCTGGGGACCACGTTTCACCTGTGGGAAGCGTTACATCATAGCTGCAACAACATCCCCCAGAGGGCCCCTCTAAAGCAGTGTCGGTCCCACTAATTACCGAACTCCACAGGTGGCGTCACGACAGACTTTATCACAAAGACTGTTACCCTTTAATTGAGTACCAGGGCCACGGACCAGGTCACAGCCACCGCGACATCCCCTTTAAGAAGTGACCGGACTTGGTACAGAGTACCCCACTGCCCTGGTGGGCGACTCATACGGTTAAAGGATCTGGGAATGTTTAGTTTGCAAAAAATAAGGCTTACAGGAGACTTAATAGCTGTCTAAAAATATCTGAAGGGATGTCACAGTGTAGAAGGATCATCATTTTTCTTATTTGCACATGGAAACATGAGATGCAATGGAATAAAACTGAAAGGGAGAAGATACAGATTAGATATTAGAAAAAAACGTCTTGACAGTGAGGGTGATCAATGAGTGGAACAGGCCGCCATGAGAGGTGGTGAATTCTCCTTCAATGGAAGTTTTCAAACAGAGGCTGGACAGACATCTGTTTGAGATGGTTTAGTGAATCCTGTGCTGCATTGAGTAGGGGATTGGACACGATGACCCTGGAGGTTGCCTTCCAACTTTAACATTCTATGATTCTATGTATACTCTATGGGGGCTATGTGGGGATCAGCATATGTTATGGAGAGCTTTGTGGGGACTTGTATATGTTATGAGTGCTGTGTGGGGACTAGAATACTCCATGGGGGCTGTGTGGTGACTATTGTACGTTATGGGGGACTGTGTGAGGATGATCGGATGTAATAGGATGCATGTGGGGTCCATGATACGTTATGGGGGACTGTGTGGGAACCATCATATCTATGAAGGGCTGTGAGGCCTTCATATATTATGGAGGGCTGTCTGGATACCAGCATACATTATATTATAGAGGGCCATGTGGGTACGAGTTTAAATTATTGGGGTGTTTGCGTGGAGCAGGAAATGTTATAGCGGGCTTCTTGGGGACCACATGATGTATCAGGGGCTGTGTGGGGACCATGATACGCTATGGGCGGATATGTGGGGACCATCATATGTTATGGGGGACTGTTTAGGGACCAGAACACTCTATGGGGGTTTGTGGGGACCTCTATATATATATTATGGGGGCTATCGGAGGACTAGAATACTCTTTGGGAGCTGTGTGGTGACCATACATTATGGGGAGCTGAGAGGGGTGAACATTCTCTATAGTGGATGCGTGAGGACAACCATACGCTATGGCTGCTGTGTGTAGACTTTAGCGATGGCCGGGGGACCACCACGGTGCAGGAAGACTACTGTACACAAGATGAGGTGCAAACAACAAAGGGTAGATTTATTAGAAGGCAAGGATGGAAGGGAATGAGGAAGATGCAAACAGGGGTATACAATGGCAAAAGACAATTTACAAGAGCAATAAACTGTATATTTTCCGTAAAATAGCACAGTACTCCAACTATTGCAGACTCAAAATATGTCTAACAAGAAAATGTAAACAATAAACAAGTGATGATGCTACTCTACGTATAACCTCCCTGGCCTTTACTAAGCAGGCCACACGGCTCCCGTGTACTGACTATTGAAGCCTACACTAGGCCCTAACAGGTGCACCAAACAGGAACAGACGCACGGTGATGTTGGAGAATCAGGTCCAGTCCCAGGGGGGCCCCCAGCATTCTAATACGGTGGTGCGCACGGCTTTCTGTCAGCTCTGTGAAACGTGGTCTTCTCCTTGCTTCTGGATCCTAGGGATGCTCCTGGAAACTGTAAATCCCTTTCTCTGTATCTTCGTGGCTCTCTTGAAGCTATAACAGGACACATTTCTTCTGTCTTTCAGCTATCAGCACAAAAAGTCCTCTCTCCAGCAGCCTCAGCTCACACACGCTGCTCCAGCTCCACACCTGCACTCTGCACAGACTAGCTCATTACAACGATTATTGCAGGGGAGAAGCAGAACATTCCATCATGCCTGACAAGGGGGTGCAGCCTCTTAAAGTGACAGCGTGTTCCTTACTGTCCATAACAGCACCACCCTCTTACATGCCTCCCTTCTTAATGATGGGCGTCCTCGGCCATCACAGCATCAGGGTCAAAGTGTAATGGCGGAACGTGCAATGCAGAAACAGCACCTATAGAGGAGGCAACAAAGATGTAAAAACAGACAGAGCACACTGTTCTACATATCGGACTGGTGGAACCCCTGCATTAGACCTCTGGGATCTCCGAAGCTCTTGGCTGTCAGGCAAGGCTTGACTATCTTCCAGAGGAACACTTGCTGCAGGAGTCATCGTGGGCTCTTGTCTGGTCTTGTCCTCTCGTGGCGGTACTGGTACATCCATGGGATTACCATAGCATAGCATACACTCACTCGATAACTTTGTATGGCTGTACTTCCCATCTCTCACTTAGTTTTCCCTTGGGGCGTTTCTCTCTGATTAATACTCGGTCTCCAGGTTGGAGCGGTAACTCTTGAGTCGGTTTGCGGCCCGTATGTTCTTTTTCTTGCAGCTGCTGACACAGCAACTGCCGTATCATTTGCAATCGTTGCCGATGCTCTTTCACCCATGAGGTGACAGTTCACTTCATCAGCTCCTCTGGCTGTTCCAAATTCAGCTCAATGGTCTCTCGTCCAGCTCATCCAAATAAGAGTAGATAGGGGGTATAACCCGTGGTGGAGTGGACCCGATTGTTGTAGGTCCAGACCAATTCCGGCAGATAGTCTGGCCAACACGCCTTCTTATCCTCCTCCAACGTTCTCAGCATTTGAAGTAAGGTTCGGTTGAAGCATTCACAAGCTCCATTGCCTTGAGGGTGGTAAGAGGTGGTCCGGGACCGCTCGATGCCATACATATGACACAATTCTTCCATCACCTTGCCTTGGAAACATGCGCCTTGGTCGGAAAGGACCATACGTTATGGGTGTCTGTGTGAGGACCATCATACCAGATTAGGGGCCATGCACTGAGCAGCATACCCTATGTGGAACTGGGTGGAGACTATTATACACTATGGGGGGCTGTGGTGGGCATCACACTATATTAAGCTTTGGTGGATATCAAACTGTGTGGGTGAGGGGGGCTGTGGTGACCATCTTCCTGTATGGGGTGATTGTAGGGCATTAAGGTTTGTGGTGTAATCATATGGGGTTGGAATGTGAGGACATCATACTGTGTGGGGGCATCTTTTGGGACATCGTACTCTATGGGGGCCATGGAAGGAGGTGAGAACATTAAGGGGCTTTAGTAGGGGCAAAATAATTGTGTAAGTGCCGCAATACATAACCTTCCACGCGTTTTAAAAAGTTGGGAGGTAAGTCCTTTTGTGACTGCATCTAAGTTCCATTACAGAACTTTTCCTATTGGGTCCAGTGATTTCTATGTACACCGCTGCTCAGGAGCATTATTAAAGAGACACTAAGGGTCATTATTGTAAGGAGGCACAATGGGAGACCGTTATCATTTTAGGGGAAGCTCAGAAGGCATTATTATTATAAGAATGCAAAAGGGGGTTTATAATTCTAGGGAGGTACACATCCTTGTAAGGCAGGGGTGGTGAATCTTTTTTTCTACCAAGGGCCATTTGAATATTTATACCATCCTTCAGGGGCCGTACAAACTCCGCCCACAAAGTTCATCCTGACTTTGGCACTGGTTTCAGGACGTAATCTTTCATTGCATGCCCTTCGATGTTCAGTAGTGAACACTATGTGTGTGTACTAATAGAGCAAGAAGAAATTAATGAGCTGGTGACAATCAAAATACAGCTCCTTGCTCATGAATGCGGTCCCTGAGAATCTTCCCGGGGTCCTGATAAAATGTAATCGAGGGCTGTAAATGGCCCTGTGGCCTGAGGTTCCCCAGCCCTGTTGTAAGGGGTGAACGGGAAGTATTATTAAAGGAGGCAAATGATGATTATTATTATAAGGAGGCACAAGGGGACATTATTACTATAAGGAAGTATAGGGGGAACATTGTTACTGTGAAGGAGCTCAGAGGGGCACTGTTATTGTATGAGGCACAAAAGGATGGTACTATTACTATGCAAGGCAGAGAGGGGCATTATTGCTGTCTAGGGCCACTGGTTATAACACTATATAATTTGAATTGTGGAGGAGAATATCAGGAGTGTTCTGGAAAGCAGTAAACCAAAGATGCCTCAATTTTACACTTTGCAGGGATGAGTTATGGATGTACGAGGTCACCTGGCGGTCTTGGCTGAGTGGAAAAGGGAAAATGAATGAGTACAATCATCAACAACATCACAGTTGAGGACCTGTACATTATACACATATACGGTCTGCAGAGCACAGGTGTAAATCTGATATTACTATTATATGGTCATTGACTGTATGGTGGTAATCAGTCCTAGTACAGTGGCTTTAGTTAAGATCAGTACGGTTTTATTATCACTATTGCATATGTTGGCAATATTTGGTTATTGACTGGTGGTATTTGTCTGTTTTACAATATTATTGAGGTATCTTCTTTTCACTACTATTATTATTAATAATTCTTATATAATGGTAGCATTGGAAATCTAAGTATTATAGTACTTTAAGTCTTGATTTCATTCAGGCAGGGTAATATTAGAAGTAGAGACCCCCATTTTGGGAATGGGGCAAGGACAGCATGGGCCTCTATGCTTTCAATAGCATAGCTGAATTTTGGTCAGTCCATCCCTGATCAATCTTTTGAAATCAACAATAGAGAAAATAAGCTATCAACTGGCCTAAAGATGATGATCTCATCATGTGTATTTTCCCATCTCTCTTGTCATGAAAGTTGATTGCAAAGTCCAGAATGTAATTCAGGGAAATGGTCAAAAATACTCTGTATATTGGGAAAATAAATGACTACATGCTATCTTTTGGTTCTTATCTATCTTCTGTCAATGTGTCAAGTTTCCTTCTTGATAAAATCTATAATATAACGCTGGGAGCGTCACTCTGTCCGAAGCCTCTATAGACTGCGCAAGCGCAAGCGCCGGCGCAGTCTGGGCCTCACAGAGCGACGCTCCCGGGAGATCGCGGTATGCGTAAGCACTGAACGCATACCGCGATCTCCACCGGAGAGTCAGGGACCGCCAGGAGGGAGGGTAAGTATACTCACCTTTCCCGGTTCCAGCGCTGCTTGCGGCTTCGTCTCCCGGCTCCTCTGCTCCCGGCTCCGGAGGGCGCGGACTGCGCAGGCGCCGATTCCTGCTGCCGGAATCGGCGCCTGCGCAGTCCGCGCTTTCCGGCGCCATTTTCTTGAAGACACACTCCGGCTCCACTGCAGGTGTGTCTTCAAGAAAATGGCGCCGGAAAGCGCGGACTGCGCAGGCGCCGATTCCTGCTGCCGGAATCGGCGCCTGCGCAGTCCCCGCTTTCCGGCACCATTTTCTTGAAGACATACCTGCAGTGGAGCCGGACGATAGGTGAGTATGGTATTTTTTTTTTTTTTATATGGCAGCAGCATTCGGGGGCATACACACCGGAGCGGGGGGCATATAATACAATGGTGGCGCAGGATGGGAGCAGCACATGACAGAACGGGCGCAGGATGGCAGCAGCACATGACAGAACGGGCGCAGGATGGCCGCAGCACATGACAGAACGGGCGCAGGATGGCCGCAGCACATGACAGAACGGGCGCAGGATGGCCGCAGCACATGACAGAACGGGCGCAGGATGGCAGCAGCACATGACAGAACGGGTGCAGGATGGCCGCAGCACATGACAGAACGGGCGAAGGATGGCAGCAGCACATGACAGAACGGGCGAAGGATGGCAGCAGCACATGACAGAACGGGCGCAGGATGGCAGCAGCACATGACAGAACGGGCGCAGGATGGCAGCAGCACATGACAGAACGGGCGCAGGATGGGAGCAGCACATGACAGAACGGGCGCAGGATGGCAGCAGCACATGACAGAACGGGCACAGGATGGCAGCAGCACATGACAGAACGGGCGCAGGATGGCAGCAGCACATGACAGAACGGGCGCAGGATGGCAGCAGCACATGACAGAACGGGCGCAGGATGGCAGCAGCACATGACAGAACGGGCGCAGGATGGCAGCAGCACATGACAGAACGGGCGCAGGATGGCAGCAGCACATGACAGAACGGGCGCAGGATGGCAGCAGCACATGACAGAACGGGCGCAGGATGGCAGCAGCACATGACAGAACGGGCGCAGGATGGCAGCAGCAAATGACAGAACGGGGACGCAGGATGGGAGCAGCAAATGACAGAACGGGCGCAGGATGGCAGCAGCACATGACAGAACGGGCGCAGAATGGCAGCAGCAAATGACAGAACGGGGGCGCAGGATGGGAGCAGCAAATGACAGGATGGGAGCAGCAAATGACAGAATGGAGGCGCAGGATGGGAGCAGCACATGACAGAATGGGGGCGCAGGATGGGAGCAGCACATGACAGGATGGGGGCGCAGGATGGAGCAGCACATACCAGGATGGAGACCATATACCAATATAAATGCTCGCCACCCGGGCGTAGAACGGGTTCAATAGCTAGTACAGTATAAGGCAAGATTATCAGGTTTACTGATAATTTCTTCATGCCTAGTTAAAAATCTCTTAGGACCTTGTACACCCTAAGTTGGCATTGTATGTTATGCATGACACTCAGATGTGTGTATTTTTATGGAAGAAAACCCCTTTGAAAAGCTAATGAAAACTATGATAGAAGTACCAATCCACAACAATTTATGCATTAAAAGTGCCTTTATAATTCTGATAAACCTGTATATATTGGATGCATTTTCATTGAAAGGTTGTCTCAGATTTGCTATCTTCAAAAGCACACCTATCCCGGTTCCTGGCTTCCTGCTTTACAGGGGAGTGACACACTCCTGAAAACAAACAGTTCTGACCAAGAGCATGGCCACGCCACCGCGCCGCTGGTTCGAACTGAGAGTTCTCCAAGTCTGTTAATAGACTTGTTAATCTTTTACTTTATATTGATAGTACCAGAAACACATGGGCTACTTGCACATTGAACAAGTCTGTAGGAACATGTTCACACCACCAAGAAACTTGAAGACACAAAAGAGCACAGTGAGGTCAAAAAGAATCTGTTGTAAAAAAAAAATCACAGTAATAAGCAAGTGCTAGTGAAAAGATGGAAAAAAACAGGGTATTTAGTTGATACGTTTTTTTTGCAAAAATATGTATACTAAGCTGCTCCACCAATCGTCAAGGTATACCCATATAGAGCAGTCCTAACTAATGTATTTAATCCCTATCTGATGTATTTAAAAACCTGATCAACTGTATAGTACCTGTATAAGCAGGGTTCAGAGAGGGAATATCCATGTGGACCTGCTAGATGCAACAGCTTTAGTGCAAATGACCCACAAAGGAGTGGTGGACTCCCCAGTCTTGTAGAAACACAATCCTGAAAACAAACAGTTCTGACCAAGAGCATGGCCATGCCGCCGCACCGCTGGTTCGTACTGAGAGTTCTCCAAGTCTGTTAATAGACTTGATAACCTTTTACTTTATATTGATAGTATAGCTAGAATAGTGTGTGTTTCACAGAAATAACATGATCTACACAAACAAAATAGAGCTCCCCACATTTGGCTTGTTAAGTCAAAGATGTAGCACACCAAGCCATTCATTTTGATCTTACCCATATTGAAAATGTAACACCTCTTTAGAGAGCTTTTTTCTCTAGGCATGATAATATCACAAAGATTTCAAGTGCAAGCCATTGTATGTGTTTATATAGCAAAAAAAATTAAATGCAACTACAACATCAGTTTTCATGCATTTTTGTAGTATTCCATGTCTTAGCTATGTATATGCGGTGCTTCAAAGCATTAGCTGCATTTACCATTTGACTTTAGGCATTTTGAGGCCACCAGGCATACAGGAGAAGGATTTCCTTTTCTTTCAGCAGAGCCCGGGCAGGCTTGCCCACGGCAGAATGTGTTTCACTGGTAGGAGCAGAGGGTACCCCGGTCCAGAGGGGACTTTAGCTGCCAAGAACTGCCAGTTTTTTTCCTATACTTAACATTAAAAACGCATGCTTTTTTTGCATGCATTTTGCTGCATTTTGACAACGCATGCGTCGTTTCTATGCATGCGTTTGGTTGCAGAAATGCAACATGTACTAATTTTTAGCGGCATTTTTTTTGCGGCAAAAAAACGTATTGCTGTCTATGGAAACGCATGCGTTTTTAAGCACATGTGTTTGCATGCGTTTTAATAGAAAAACACATGAATACATACTGATAAGCCACCCCCAAACCCTAACGCTAAGGTATCCTAACCCTAACCCTAACCATGGGTTAGGGTTAGGGTTAGGATTAGGGTTAGGATCCTTAGGGTTAGGGTTAGGATTAGGGTTAGGGTTAGGATCCCTAGGGTTGGGTTAGGGTTAGGGTTAGAATCCCTAGGGTTAGGGTTAGGATCTCTAGGGTTAGGGTTAGGGTTAGGATCCCTAGGGTTAGGGTTAGGATCCCTAGGGTTACTAGGGATCCTAACCCTATCCCTAGCTCTTACCATCTAAAAAACGCTGCGTTTAAACGCGTTTTTTCACCAAATGCGTTTGCGTTTAAAACGCTGCATTTTTAAACGCAAATGTGAAACCAGCCTAAGGGGTACTTCCGTCTTTCTGTCCTCAACTTCCCTAACGGAAATCCTGCATCGCCGATTGGTCTTGGCAGCTGCCTGTCATGGCTGCCGCAACCAATCAGCGACGGGCACAGTCCGATTTGTCCCTCCCCTACAGTCACAGTGCCCGCTGCCCGCTCCATACTCCCCGCAGTCAGTGTCCTCGGTGCTCGCTCCATACTCCCCGCAGTCAGTGTCCCCGGCGCTCCGCTCCATACTCCCCGCTCCATACTCCCCGCAGTCAGTGCCCGTTCCATAATCCCCTCCAGTAACCGCTCACACAGGGTTAATGCCAGCGGTAACGGACCGCGTTATGCCGCTGGTAACGCACTCCGTATCTGCTGCTATTAACCCTGTGTGACCAAGTTTTTACTATTGATGCTGCATAGGCAGCATCAATAGTAAAAAGATGTAATGTTAAAAATAATAAAATAAACAAAAAACCTGCTATACTCACCCTCCGTAGTCCGCCGAGCCGCTCGCGCTGGCCGCCATCTTCCGTTTCCAGAGATGCATTGCGAACTTACCCAGAAGACTTGGTGGTCTCGTGAGACCGCTAAGTCATCTGGGTAATTTCACAATGCATCTTGGGAACGGAAGATGGCGGCCGCATCACACAGCTTCTCTGGATCCCAGGGGTGAGTATATAACTATTTTTTATTTTAATTCCTTTTTTTTAAAAGTGATATGGTGCACACTGCTAAATACTGCGAGGGCAGTGTTATACCCCTACGTGACTGGGCAATGTACTACGTGACTGGGCAATGTACTACGTGACTGGGCAATATACTACGTGACTGGGCAATATACTACGTGGCTGGGCAATATACTACGTGGCTGGGCAATATACTACGTGACTGGGCAATATACTACGTGACTGGGCAATATACTACGTGGCTGGGCAATATATACTACGTGGCTGGGCAATATACTACGTGGCTGGGCAATATACTACGTCGCTGGGCAATATACTACGTGACTGGGCAATATACTACGTGGCTGGCCAATATACTACGTGGCTGGGCAATATATACTACGTGGCTGAGCAATATACTACGTCGCTGGGCAATATACTACATGACTGGGCAATATACTACGTGACTGAGCAATATACTACGTCACTGGGCAATATGCTACATGACTGGGAAATATACTATGTGGCTGGACAATATACTACATTGCTGGGCAATATACTACGTCACTGGGCAATATACCACGTCGCTGGGCAATATACTACATGACTGGGCAATATACTACGTGGCTGGGCAATATACTGCGTGGCTGGGCAATATACTACATGGCTGGGCAATATACTACGTGGCTGGGCAATATACTACGTGGCTGGGCAATATACTACGTGACTGGGCAATATACTACGTGACTGGGCAATATACTACATCGCTGGGCAATATACTACGTGACTGGGCAATATACTATGTGGCTCTGTGCTGAATACTACGTCGCTGGGCAATATACTATGTCGCTGGGCAATATACTACATGACTGGGCAATATACTACGTGGCTGGGCAATATACTACGTGGCTGGGCAATATACTACGTGGCTGGGCAATATACTACGTGGCTGGGCAATATACTACGTGACTGGGCAATATACTACATCGCTGGGCAATATACTACGTCGCTGGGCAATATACTACATGACTGGGCAATATACTACGTGACTGGGCAATATACTACGTGACTGGGCAATATACTACGTGACTGGGCAATATACTACATCGCTGGGCAATATACTACGTGACTGGGCAATATACTACGTGACTGGGCAATATACTACGTGACTGGGCAATATACTACGTGACTGGGCAATATACTACGTGGCTGGGCAATATACTACGTGGCTGGGCAATATACTACGTGACTGGGCAATATACTACATCGCTGGGCAATATACTACGTCGCTGGGCAATATACTACATGACTGGGCAATATACTACGTGACTGGGCAATATACTACGTGACTGGGCAATATACTACGTGACTGGGCAATATACTACATCGCTGGGCAATATACTACGTGACTGGGCAATATACTACGTGACTGGGCAATATACTACGTGACTGGGCAATATACTACGTGACTGGGCAATATACTACATCGCTGGGCAATATACTACGTGGCTGGGCAATATACTACGTGGCTGGGCAATATACTACGTGGCTGGGCAATATACTATGTGGCTGGGCAATTTACTATGTGGCTGGGCAATATACTACGTGACTGGGCAATATACTACGTGACTGGGCAATATACTACATCGCTGGGCAATATACTACGTCGCTGGGCAATATACTACATGACTGGGCAATATACTACGTGACTGGGCAATATACTACGTGACTGGGCAATATACTACGTGACTGGGCAATATACTACATCGCTGGGCAATATACTACGTGACTGGGCAATATACTACGTGGCTCTGTGCTGAATACTACGTCGCTGGGCAATATACTACGTCGCTGGGCAATATACTACATGACTGGGCAATATACTACGTGACTGGGCAATATACTACGTGACTGGGCAATATACTACGTGACTGGGCAATATACTACGTGACTGGGCAATATACTACGTGACTGGGCAATATACTACGTGACTGGGCAAAATACTATGTGACTGGGCAATATACTACGTGGGCTGTGCAATATACTACGTGGACATGCATATTCTAGAATACCCAATGCGTTAGAATCGGGCCACCATCTAGTATAAATAGAAAAGCCATAAGTTTGACAAAAATTGTTTTATGTATAAAAAATCTTGCACTACAATTATAAAGTGAATAACTACAAGTGCCTTCAAGTTGCAAGAGCAATGACAGGAGATCAAGCTGAGATTCTTACTTTTATTACCACTGTAATCATTAACATTGTTACTTAGTGCACAGTGTCTCTCCAGCAGCCTTTAAAAATAAATCATGCCTATTTAATATGGTAGGAAACAATAGAGGAGCCAAAATATTCCAAAGTATCAAGAAATATACTAATCTCTTTAAACACAAACAACCCTTTAAGAATAATTAGTATATAGTGATATTTAGGGATGGGCCACTAGGCCTCTTGTCACCAAATTAGACCAGCCCATACAGAGGTCCATACCAGCATGATAGATGAGGAGATGAGGAAACCTGAATTTAATGGAGGACAGTCTGTATAGGGTTCTAAGCAGGCTGCGTAGGCCATAACATGGGCAATGTAACTCTGCTCATGAATCCCATGGAAGAGATGAGCGAGGGGTCCTTTAGCCATGATGGCCACATCCTCTCCTCCATGCGTCTCTGATGGAAGCTGGACAGCAGACTGCTGAATGTAATTTCCTTCTGTGAGATTCAATAGAAAATATGATCAGAGTATGCAGATATTATCCATTGTCAATAAAAACATTGTAAAGCTAAATCACTTAATGATTTATTGATATGTATATCATATTTGTGCCCTTACCAATGTCAATAGTGGTAATATTCTCTCTTACGCCATCAACAACTTTGTAACCAGGACCATTGCCATATAGAAGACTGGTAAATGGCATGCCATCCAAAGCGAAACTTGGTGCTTTCCCTAGAAACGTAAAATAAAGTTTGGACTAAGTCTATGTAGATACAGGTGATAAAAAATATATGCATGCATCAATTGCTTATTAATTCCCTCTCACACAACACAGTTTTTACAGTAATTGAAAGTAGTAGTACACATCCCATTAATGGACAGTGGTTCCTAAAGTTATCATGGCCCCAGGTTGCAATATTTTCAACTTACAATGGCTTTTTCTGGTCAATTATAACTCATGTTCACCTTACTTAAAATATGAATGACAGTGACAATCTGTGACTTATGATTGGCTGAAAAGACCAAGACAAGTGTGTGCATTCTATTGTGAAAATGCCTATGAATCATTAGATCACAACACAGGGGACAATAAAGACAAATAGCAGGTGTAGTACTACTTAAGTGCCTATAGACAGTACAGTGTAGTACTATATGTGCTGTACGGCTTTTTATCTATACTACAAGTACTGTGCTGGTCTGCCTGTACTCCATGTATTATACTGCTCTCTTTGTGTACTGCATATAACATAATGTTCTGTGATTGGACTACATGTACTCAGCTGTTCTCTATTACTACTGTATATATAGTACTGCTCTCCATATATTACATATAAAGAACAGCTTTTTAACCTCTAGGTCATTGCATCTGTAGTATATACACAGTATTGGTATCAACCCTGAACAGTCGTGGCCGGAAATTTTGAGACTGACAAAAATTTTGGTATCACGCAGTTTGCTACTTTAGTGTTTTTAGATATTTTAGTCAGATGTTTCTATGGTTACAGAAGTACCATTATCAACATTTCGTACGTTTTTACACTTTAGTTGACAAATACATCAATTATATACAAATTCTGTAGCTGACTCTTCATTGGGAGATGGTCCTCGAACTTGATGAGGAGGAAAGGGAATTATCACGCTTACAAACCACGCAACAGTCACAGATAACTCCTCTAAAACTCCTCATGATGTAAACACCTTTCCACCAAGCCATGCAGCATAAGCTAGCTCTGACATGGGTTTGAATCAGAACCCAGATTATAAAGGGGTTGGGAGTGGCTAACCGAGCTCAGCTGAGAGCTCATACTCTCAACGTTTCCAACATGGCCGATTAACCCCTGTTCTGCCAAAAGAAATAGACTCGATTTAAAAAGAAGGATAAGTTCTTCTTTCCAGCGCAGGAGTAGGAGCAATCAGGTGCTGCTGTCTTCTGGCTCCTCTATTGCGGTAGCCCCGTGAAACAATAGTAACATAAATATTAACTAATTGACATGACATGAAAAATTTTTTATATTTTGGGAGGGTGAGTGTTAGAATCTGTTTAGTTTGTGACTATCCGTCTTTTTCTTGTGGAGTTCATGCTGCCGGTCTTTTTCCTCTGGTGCTGGGTTTGTCTTGGGTCAGGTGTTTGTTTCACTCTTTATTAACCAGCACATGCCTCCCAGTCCTTGCTGGACAACAGTTTTAATTTGCTTGAGCTCTAGCTTTGTGCTTTGCTTTGTGTCCTGTGTGTGTTATTTGTGCAGTGCTAGTACCTCTGGTTCTGCTAGCCTTAGTTTCTGTTTTCTATTGGTTTCTGCAGCCTTCTCTATGTTTTCTATTAGGAGGTGACCCATTTTTATACCCAGTCCTTAGTTCTTTTGGGGAACCCCTTCCCCTTATCTATAGGTCTTCGCTTGAGATTATCCTAGGATCGTCGGTGGGTCTATTCGCAAGGAATGGGTCACCCACTCTATCGTAGGGTTTCAGCCTAGTCATAGTGCAGGGTCAGTTTTCAATATGAACAGCATTCAAGATCTTGCTCGGTGTCTGCAAAGGTTAACGTTGGAAGTTGCAAGAACCAAAAAGAACAAGGATCCTTAAAATATAACTTTTATTCCATTATGTTAAAAACAATTATTCCAAATTTGAAGACATTAATACACATAGGTTACCACAGGGAAGGTCAGCAATTTAAATGTAGACTATCAGACCCTGTCGATCCCCTAATACTGGTCCCTGCCTGACTGTGGAGGTTGGCACCCTAAGTTTCAGCGGTAGGCGCCCCCACTCGGCGGCGACTTGCCCTGCTAACCCTAATCAGTCCCTATCGTCATAAAAATGTGTCCCAATACACCCATTGCCCAGAGAAAGAAAGAAAAAAACAAGCAAAATTGAAGAAAAAAATAGAAAAAATTAGAAGAACCAACAAAACAAAAAAACAAAATCTGTTCTTTTGCCCTAAGAAATACCTAATAGGGTCCAAATATATGTAAATGTATACCATCTGGGCAAAACGATGTAAAAACCGTAGTGTATGGTGGAGACATGGGGTATAGCATTCATAATGTAGATAAGAGAACCCTCCAAAACAAAAACAAAAATTTAAAAAATAATAATCAGTCCATAAAATATGGACAAAAAACAAAAAAGGAATAAAAATGACACAAATAATAACAACACTATATATAATAATTTTAGCCAAGTACCAATATGCTGGGCAGACATAATGATTATAGGATGATAAGTGTTTTTTAGATGAAGGCTCATAAAGGACATCTGTTCATTGAGGCTCAAAGGGCTCACTGACCTCATCAGATAAATCCATCTCGTTTCCCGTTGTGTAATCCTTTTATCCCAATCTCCTAATCTTACTGAGGGGGTATAACCTCTACAACCACAAAACATATCGAATTAAGGTCCCCTCAATGTATCTCATTCACATGTCGCGCCAAGGGGGTATCTCTGCCATGTCTAACGTCCCCTAGATGTTCACCGATACGTACGCGAAATTCGTGTTTAGTTTTTCCCACGTAATCTTTTGGACATGTACAGGTGCAGAGATACACAACCCCCATCATTCTACAATTTGCAAATGTCTCATCTGAAAAGTTCTTCCTGTTGTTGCACTTTTAAATGTTTTTGACGGTTGTAATTGTTTACAAAATGAACAATGCCCACATTTAAATGTCCCAAGAGATCTATTCTCCAGCCATGTACTCGTTTTTTTGGAGAAACAAAATAGCTGTGCACAACCATGTCTCTTATTGACCTCCCCTTCTATAGGTGACGGAAGGATGTGGAGATATGCTGTCATGGATATCCGGATCTGACCTCAGAATCTGCCGGTGTTTTTTCAAAATCTGATAGATCCTTCCTGATTGATCATCGTATGTGCCTATAAGGCGTGTGATCGGTTCCATATCAGTGTTCCTTTTGGGTATCAACAATGAGACTCGATTAGTATTATATGCAGCGTGATAAGCGGAATCAATAATATCATCCTTGAAGCAATATTTTAGATTCAAAGATTTAGCTTCAAAATCTCCCAAACTGGAACAGTTCCTCTGTAATCTGAAGAACTGTCCTTTAGGAAAACCTCTCTTCAATGGACACGGATGATGGCTTTCCCATCTTAACAGGCTATTCGTAGCCGAAGGTTTCCGAAAGATGGTGGAATTCAATAGGCCATCTTTCCTCTGGAGATGAGGACATCCAAAAAGGTAATTTTGTCCACCCCTATCTCATAGGTATATGCCATACCCTCGATGTTGCTATTAAGGTACTGCATAAACACCATAAAGGATTCAACATCTCTTTTCCAAAGGACAAGAATGTCGTCTATGTAGCGGCCCCAGAAAATCCTGGGGCCCCACACCTCATCCTCGTCCCGGAATACAAACGAGTCCTCCCACCAGCCCAGGAGCAGATTAGCATATGTGGGGGCACAATGGCTCCCCATTGCTGTGCCCCTGAGCTGGTGGTAGAATTTATCAATGAAGATAAAAAAATTCTGCTGCAGAACAAAATCCAAGAGTTCAATTAAGAATTTATTGTGTGGCCCAAGGTGGACACCTCTCCCTCCCAGATAGAAACTCACAGCTCTCAGGCCATCCTGATGTCGGATACTACTATACAAAGCCTCAACATCTATTGAGGCAATAATAGTAACAAGGTCTATCATGATACCCTCCAATTTTGTGAGGAGATCACTAGTATCCCTGATATAAGAAGGCAGGGCCAACACAAACGGACGCAACAGTTTATCCAAATAGATACTACAATTTTGGGCAAGAGCATCCACACCCGAGACGATAGGATGTCCTCTAAGAGGGCTGGTGCCCTTGTGCACCTTTGGTAGTGCATAAAACATTGCTATAGTTGGAAATTTGGGTAAAAGAAAATCAAATTCATTTTTTTAAATGAGCCTCTGTTGTAGAGCCACTGTAAGAATTACTGAAAGTTTCTGCATATAATCCTTCATTGGATCATGCCTAAGGACCTCATAGAAACAATTGTCAGACAGGATAGACAAGCAAATATCCACATATTTCTTATTGTCCATTATAACGATATTACCGCCTTTGTCAGAAGGCTTAATGACAATAGAGTTGTTATTCTTGAGAGCATCTAGTGCCCTCCTCTCCATGATGGACAGATTTGGATATGTTGACTCAAAACCTGGAGTTATCCCATTAATCTCCTTCGTCACCAATTTTAGGAAAATCTCAATACTGCCATAATCGTTTGGAGGTGGCATCTTTTTACTAGTGGGTTTCAGTTCTGAAAAGGGGCCCTCACCAATATCCCTAGACCCTTCTACAGCCAAGTCTGTGAGAGTCTCTAGATCAGCTAGGTCATCATAGGAGATTCCCAGCTGTTGATATTTCTGCAAATTATTTTTCTGGAAAAAACGCCTCCATTTCAATTTCCTAGTGAACAGATTGAGATTGTTAATCCAATTAAATGGGTCAAATCTTGTAGTCGGACAAAAGTGAGGCCTAAAGAAAGCACCCTTCTCTCTATAGATGTCAAATCATAAGAGAAGAGGTTAATTATCTGATTATTATCTGCCACTGCCTTTATTTTTGCTGGTTGGTGGAAGTTCGATTCCTTAAATAGTAAGGAAGACTCCATCGATCCTCTAAAAAAGAGGATGATGAGGAAGCAGAGGGAAATCCCCTTTCTGTACCACGGGCCTGCCATTTACAACCTTGTTTGCCACGTCCCCTAGTCCTTATATGTTGTCTAGGTAAAAAAAATCTTCAGGCGGAGTCCACATCCGAGGACTCCATATCTGAAGAAGATATTTCAGTATTCGGTATTTGAGTCACTTGTAAAGAAGGGTAGGCCCGTTTGTCCTTAAATTAAGAAATATCCTAAAGGAAACGTCTATGTTTTCTATCTTTAATCTCTAAGTGGAACCTCTCCACAGCTCTCTTAAGGGTTTCTTCCCTAGTTGCAAATTCAGGGTCAGTCTTAAATTTAAGAGTTTTTTCAATGAGGTCTTTGAGTGTCGTAGCAGTTTTCTCAAATGTCTTTTTCTCCTCATCCACCAAAATTTGCATAAATCTCACAGATGATGAAATAGACTCTTCTTCCCACCTTTTCAATAATGTTGGAGAAACACACCTAGGGGCTGGTACAAGATGTATCCTTAGCCCATATGGTATAATCTTGTTTTTAATATAATTTTCTAAGGATTGTACCTCCCACCATGATTTGATGTTATTTTTATATGCATTAAGGAGATCAGAAAAGAGACACTTCAAAGTAGGAGTACCCAGTGATCTGTTTAGTTTGTTACTATCCATCATTTTCTTGTGGTGTTCTGGCTGCTGGTCTTTTTCCTCTGGTGCTGGATTTGTCTTGGGTCAGGTGTTTGTATCACTCTGTATTAACCAGCACCTGCCTCCCAGTCCTTGCTGGACAACAGTGTTAATCTGCTTGAGCTCTAGCTTGGTGCTTTGCTTGTTTTCTGTGTGTGTGTTATTTGTGCAGTGCTGGTACCTTTGGTTCTGCTAGCCTTAGTTTCTGTTTTCTATTGGTTTCTGCAGCCTTCTCTGTGTTTTCTACTAGGAGGTGACCCATTTTTGTACCCAGTCCTTAGTTCTTTTAGGGTACCACTTCCCCTTATCTATAGGTCTTTGCTTGAAATTAACCTAGGATCGTCGGTGGGTCTATTCGCAAGGAATGGGTCGCCCACTCCATCGTAGGGTTTCAGCCTAGTCATAGTGCAGGGTCAGTTTTCTACCTTAGTCCTGTGTTGCAGATCCATAACAATGAGTTCTTTGTCAGTTGTATAATTTTGGGGTACATATAACTTACTAACAAACTTTTATTAATTCTGTATGGGAAGGAAAATAAGCAATCAGCAATTCTGACCTTCTTTTGCATTTTAAATTTTACACTATTCGCTAAGCTGCACGAATAAACTGTAAACTATATTATGTGTGTTAGCACTATTATGGCAATTTCAAATTTCAATAGATTATTTTGTGTTACTTTCGTACAACTGATACACTCTAAAAAATAATTTGGTGAAATTTTTTTTAACCATTTTTTACATGGTAATTAGAACACAAAAATTTAAATTTAATATTTTGTTTACTGTTTTAAACACCATTCACTGTTAGGTTTACAGTAAGTGTCATGTTATTTTCATTTTTTGGGTCTCTGCGATTACAACAATACATGTTAACCCCAGGCATATTTTTAAAATCTAACCAATGTAATTTTATGAGGTAATAACTCTAGAATGCGTCAAGAGTTTTTTGTTTGTTTTTGCAGTATGTTCATATATTCATTATGTAAACTAGGGGGCAGGTCACTGAGGGATCAGTGACCTGTTAGCAGGATGCATTATGAATACCTAATCAGGGCACCACATGAAGGCCCGCCTCAAAGTACGAGCAAATCATTAGCTCAAAACTGAAAATAAAGATTAAACAACAATCACAAAACAGATTTCATCAATCAAGGTATAATTTTAATCAGTATAACGGTGCCAACCTGACACTGTGTGTAGGTTACTGTGCAAAATCCTGCTGACAGGTTCCCTTTAAGCAAACAACAGGGCTAGGAAGAGAAGGAGTACCGTTTGACTTTTTGAACGCAAAAATTGCTTAAATCGAGAGAAGACGTCATATCTCGTTTGGAGAGCCCCTGATGTGCCCAAATAGTGGAAACCTCCCACAAGTGACTCTATGAATGTATCTAGATGTGTGGTTAGCACCTTGAACCCCCAGGTGCTTGACAGAAGTTTATAACATAGAACCATGAAAACAGAAAAATTGCATCCTTCCCACAAAAATATTTTTTAACCCTAATTTTTTATTTCACAGGGGTAATATGAAAAAAAGCCCCCAAAATGTGTCACATTTAGCGAGTGTCTGATGTGCCGAAACATTGGAAACTTCTCACAAATGACCCCATTTTGGAAACTAGACCCCTCAAGGAATGTATCTAGATGTGTGGTGAGTATCTTCAATCTCCAGGTGCTTCACAGAAGTTTATAATGTAGAGTCATGAAAATAAAAATAAAAAATCACATTTTTCCCACAAAAATGTTCTCTTAGCCCCAATTTTTTTTATTTTCAAATGTAACAGGAAAAAATGGACCCCAAAATTTTTTGCACAATTTCTCATGAGTACGACGGATACCTCATATTTGGGGGGAAATTACTGTTTGAGGGCATGGCAGGGCTTAGAAGGGAAGGAGCTTCAATTGACTTTTGGAGATTAAAATTGGCGGGAATCATTAGCAGACGCCATTTTGTGTTTGGAGAGCTCTAATGTGCCTAAACAGTGGGAAAAAGTGACCCCATTTTGGAAACTAGACTCTTCAAGGAACATATCTAGATGTGTGATGAGCACATTGAACACACAGGTGATTCACAGAAATTTATAACCTAGAGCTGTGAAAATAAAAAATCTAATTTTCCCACAAAAATGTTCTTTCAGCCTCAATTTATTTTATTTTTACAAGGATAACAAGATAAAAATGGACCCCAAAATTTGTTGCACAATTTCTCCTGAGTGCAATGATACTCCGTGTATGGGGGAAAACTACTGTTTGGGCGCATGGCAAGGGCTCAGAAGGGAAGAAGTGTCATTTGACTTTTGGAAAGTAAATTTGGCTGGAATCAAGAGCGGATGCCATGTCGCATTTGGAGACACCCTGATGTGCCTAAACAGTGGAAATTCTCCACAAGTTAACCAATTTTGGAAACTAGATCCCTCAAGGAATTAATCTAGATATGTTATGAGCACTTTGAACCCTAGATGCCTCACAGAAGTTTATAAAGTAAAGTGGTAAAAATAAAAAAAATAAAATTTCCCACAAAAATGTCCAACAGCAGAGAATGCACCTTACTTTTTTGTGCAATTTCTTCTAAGTACGTCAATACTCCATATGTGGATGAAAACTATTTTTAAGGCACAGTGCAAAGCTCTGAAGGGAAGAAGCACCATATTGGAGTAAAAATTTTGCTGAAATGGTTTGAGGGTGGCATGCCACACTGGCAGACCATTTAAGGTGCCAGAGCAGCAGAAACCCCCATAAGTCAGGTCTTTTTACAAACGACACCTCTCAGTGAATTCATCTAGGGGTGCAGTGAGCATGTTAACACCACATGTGCTTCGCAGAAATTTATTTTTTTTTTTTTACTGAATCATATTTATTAAAAAAAAAATTTCAGATTAAACAGATAAACACAACAATTCTGCAAACAGAGCAGAGTAGAATAATAATACAATAAGAAAACAGACAATCCAACGCAAGAGGGGGAAGGGGGTAGGTACACATAGGTATGCAACTGTAGAATATTTAGATCGAAGGTCTAAACATTAACTAATCTACCAAAATACCGGTTCCTGAAAGTCAAAGCTCCATATAAACTAAACAGCCAGGCACAGAGCAAGAATTTGTCACGGGCCGAGATATCAGATCCCGGATCACCACAGCACATTCCTCTTCACGAAGGGATAAAGGAAAACCGGCTATCAAGCCACGGCTTCCAGATCTGAGACTTTTTTGTTTTTGATGACGCAGATAACACCAGTGCCCATTCGTATTGGCAATGAAGGTTCATCCTATCAATCACAGATTGTATGGTCGGTGCGCTAGTCACTCTCCACTTGGAAGCTATTGCCAGTCTAGTGGCTATAAACAAATGTGAGAACACACCTCTCAGTTCATGTGGGATCTCATCCAAACCAATATGCAATAAAACCATACTAGGTCGCAGGGCCATCCGAATCCCAGTCGCCTCCGCTATCACTTCCTCCAAACTAACCCAAAGATTCAGTAATTTCGGACACGACCACCACATATGGTTAAGCGTCCCCAACATACCGCAGCCTCTCCAGCACAATGGGGAGCATTGAGGGCCAAAATGGGCAACTTTAACTGGGTAGTAGTACCAGCGTAAGTGGACTTTTTTCAATTGCTCCAGATGGTTTACACAGGAGGATACTCTCCGAACCTCTAACACCGCATCCCGCCACCCATCAGGCGCTAGGGTGACCTGCAAGTCATCCTCCCACTGACACATGAATTTCAACTTAACCTCTGAGTCAGCATCATTCAGGGCTCTATACAAAATAGATACATTGCGAGTACTAGGACCAGGCACCAAGAAAAGACCATTTACTGTACGAACTAAGTTGTTATTAAAAAAAAGACGACAGTTGTGTAGTGTGTATAAGATGTCTTAATTGTAAAAACTGATAAAATCTATGCCGAATATCAGGGTGTTTCGCAACTAGGCGATCAAACGGTTTAATCATTGTGTCATCAAGCAGCTGATGAAGTTATTTTACAACAGCCCGTATCCATGGCTGTAAATCTAAATATGGAATATGTAATTCTAGCGCCTTCAGTGACACTTCAGTTAATGGAATTTTAATAAGGGTCGGGACCATCAGTCTCCAAAAATGCAGTGCAGTAGACATGGTCGGTAGAGGGAGCCTACCTCTCCGTGGCCCCAAAGCTTCAACCGCTAACATGAATCGGGTGGAACCTCTAGTTGCATAGAAATTTTCAATTTGCAACCATCTATGATCCTTATCAAGCTGCCACCAGTCCCGCAACCCTGCCACCACCGAAGCCTTATAGTACGCCATCAAGTTTGGTAATCCCATTCCCCCCAAATCATAAGGGTAGTACATAAGGGATTTAGCCACTCTAGGAGTTTTGTGGGCCCATATGTATCTATTTGTTAAGCGTTGAAGGTTTGTTATAATTTTGCTTGGAACCCTCAAAGGGAGACATCTAAAATAATATAATATCTTTGGGAGAATTTTCATTTTGAAAATGTTGATTCTGGCCACCCAGGATGTCATGAACATATGCAAGGAGTCTAACTCAGTCTTAATCTCCCTGGATAGAGCAGAATAATTCACCTCTATAATATGTTGAGAACATGTAAGCTTTATACCAAGAAAAGGGATACCCTGATCACTCCAACGAAAGGGAAACTTAGTCTCTAATTCAGTTCTGACGACCAAAGGGACCGCGACAGGGAATACCAAAGATTTGGATGCGTTCAGTTTGTAATAGGATGCTGCCGCAAACTCCTCTAGCTCAGCCATGACGGCCGAGAACGACCGCTCCAGATCCACACAGGTTATGATAACGTCATCCGCGTAAAGACCAATCTTATGAGCAGCCGGGCCAACCATCAAACCTGAAATATCAGAGCTAACACGGATTTTCTCTGCCAAAGGCTCCATGCATAATGCAAATATAATGGGGGATAGTGGACATCCCTGCCGCATCCTGTTGTGAGTTCTGTTTTTGGGCTCCCTCTGGTGGTTACTGATGGTACTGGGTGACTTGTCTTTCCTGGGTCTCTGGGTTCCACCTGTTCCATCAGGATATGGGAGTTTCCTATTTAACCTGGCTTTGCTGGCATTTCCTCGCCGGTTATCAATGTATCCAGTGTGTCTTGTTACCTCTGCTCCCTGCTCCTTGAACCTTCTGGTCAAGCTAAGTTTGGATTTTCCTGTTTTGGTGTTTTGCTTTATTTGGTTTTTAGTCCAGCCTGCAGATATGTGATTCTTTGCTGCTGGTTGCTCTGGTGGGCTGAAATTGCTCCTCATGTGCCATGAGTTGGCACATGAGTTCAAGTAATTTCAGGATGGTTTTTTGAAGGGTTTTTCGCTGACCGCGCAGTTCACTTTTGTATCCTCTGCTATCTAGCTTTAGCGGGCCTCATTTTGCTGAAACTGTTTTCATACTGCGGCTGTGGAGGCCTAATTTCTATCGTCGTTTTATAACTAATTTTTCTAGTGTTGTTAAGCCTTTGACGGATTTGACTAAGAAGGGTGCTGATGTTGCTAATTGGTCTCCTGCGGCTGTGGAGGCCTTTCAGGAACTTAAGCGCCGGTTTTCTTCTGCTCCTGTGTTGCGTCAGCCAGATGTTTCGCTCCCTTTTCAGGTTGAGGTTGATGCTTCCGAGATTGGAGCGGGGGCGGTTTTGTCACAGAGAAGCTCCGATGGTTCAGTGATGAAGCCATGCGCGTTTTTTTCTAGAAAGTTTTCGCCGGCTGAGCGGAATTATGATGTTGGTAATCGGGAACTTTTGGCCATGAAGTGGGCATTTGAGGAGTGGCGTCATTGGCTAGAGGGTGCTAGACATCGTGTGGTGGTCTTGACTGATCACAAAAATTTGATTTACCTTGAGTCTGCCAGGCGTCTGAATCCTAGACAGGCTCGTTGGTCACTGTTTTTCTCTCGTTTCAATTTTGTGGTTTCATACCTGCCAGGTTCAAAGAATGTGAAGGCGGATGCTCTTTCTAGGAGTTTTGTGCCTGACTCCCTTGGAAATTCTGAGCCCTCTGGTATCCTTAGGGATGGAGTGATTTTGTCTGCTGTCTCCCCAGACTTGCGACGTGCTTTGCAGGAGTTTCAGGCGGGTAAACCTGATCGTTGTCCGCCTGAGAGACTGTTTGTTCCGGATAATTGGACCAGTAGAGTCATCTCCGAGGTCCATTCTTCTGCGTTGGCAGGTCATCCTGGAATATTTGGTACTAGAGACTTGGTGGCCAGGTCTTTTTGGTGGCCTTCCTTGTTGAGGGATGTGCGTTCTTTTGTGCAGTCTTGTGAGGTTTGTGCTCGGGCTAAGCCTTGCTGTTCTCGGGCCAGTGGATTGTTGTCACCTTTGCCTATCCCGAAGAGGCCTTGGACGCACATTTCCATGGACTTTATTTCGGATCTCCCTCTCAAAAAATGTCCGTCATCTGGGTCGTGTGTGATCGCTTTTCTAAAATGGTTCATCTGGTACCCTTGCCTAAGTTGCCTTCCTCCTCTGAGTTGGTCCCTCTGTTTTTTCAGAATGTGGTTCGTTTGCATGGGATTCCTGAGAACATCGTTTCTGACAGGGGATCCCAGTTTGTGTCTAGATTTTGGCGGACGTTCTGTGCTAAGATGGGCATTGATTTGTCCTTTTCGTCTGCATTCCATCCTCAGACGAATGGCCAGACTGAACGAACTAATCAGACCTTGGAAACTTATTTAAGGTGTTTTGTTTCTGCTGATCAGGATGACTGGGTTACCTTTTTGCCGCTGGCCGAGTTTGCCCTTAATAATCGGGCTAGTTCTGCTACCTTGGTTTCTCCTTTCTTTTGTAATTCGGGGTTTCATCCTCGTTTTTCCTCTGGTCAGGTGGAACCTTCTGATTGTCCTGGAGTGGACATGGTGGTGGATAGGTTGCATCGGATTTGGAGTCATGTGGTGGACAATTTGAAGTTGTCCCAGGAGAAGGCTCAGCAGTTTGCTAATCGCCGTCGCCGCGTGGGTCCTCGACTTCTTGTTGGGGACTTGGTGTGGTTGTCTTCTCGTTTTGTTCCTATGAAGGTCTCTTCTCCTAAGTTCAAGCCTCGGTTCATCGGTCCCTATAGGATCTTGGAAATTCTTAACCCTGTGTCGTTTCGTTTGGATCTCCCGGCATCGTTTGCTATTCATAATGTGTTCCATCGGTCGTTGTTGCGGAAGTATGAGGTACCTGTTGTTCCTTCGCTTGAGCCTCCTGCTCCAGTGCTGGTGGAGGGAGAATTGGAGTATGTTGTGGAGAAGATCTTGGATTCTCGTGTTTCCAGACGGAAACTCCAGTATTTGGTCAAGTGGAAGGGTTATGGTCAGGAGGATAATTCTTGGGTGGTTGCCTCGGATGTTCATGCTGATGATTTGGTTCGCGCATTTCATAGGGCTCATCCTGGTCGCCCTGGTGGTTCTCGTGAGGGTTCGGTGACCCCTCCTCAAGGGGGGGGTACTGTTGTGAGTTCTGTTTTTGGGCTCCCTCTGGTGGTTACTGATGGTACTGGGTGACTTGTCTTTCCTGGGTCTCTGGGTTCCACCTGTTCCATCAGGATATGGGAGTTTCCTATTTAACCTGGCTTTGCTGGCATTTCCTCGCCGGTTATCAATGTATCCAGTGTGTCTTGTTACCTCTGCTCCCTGCTCCTTGAACCTTCTGGTCAAGCTAAGTTTGGATTTTCCTGTTTTGGTGTTTTGCTTTATTTGGTTTTTAGTCCAGCCTGCAGATATGTGATTCTTTGCTGCTGGTTGCTCTGGTGGGCTGAAATTGCTCCTCATGTGCCATGAGTTGGCACATGAGTTCAAGTAATTTCAGGATGGTTTTTTGAAGGGTTTTTCGCTGACCGCGCAGTTCACTTTTGTATCCTCTGCTATCTAGCTTTAGCGGGCCTCATTTTGCTGAAACTGTTTTCATACTGCGTATGTGCTTTCCTCTCATTTCACCGTCATTATATGTGGGGGGCTGCTATTTCTGTGGGGTATTTCTCTGGAGGCAAGAGAGGTCTGTGTTTCTTCTAATAGGGGAAGTTAGATCTTCGGCTGGAGCGAGACGTCTAGGATCATCGTAGGCACGTTCCCCGGCTACTTTTATTTGTGTGTTAGGTTCAGGGTCGCGGTCAGCTCAGGTTCCATCGCCCTAGAGCTTGTTTGTATCTGTGCTTGTCCTTTAGTGATCCCCTGCCATTGGGATCATGACAGCATCCCATTGGTGATCAGAAAGGGAGCAGACACTACTCCAGAGGCGAGAACTCTGGCAGATGGAGTGGAATATATGGCTGATATCGCTGATAGGATGGGGCCCTCCAAACCGAACTTCCGAAGAACACTTCCCAAATAACCCCAATGTACCCTATCAAAAGCCTTCTCAGCATCCAAAGACAGAAAGGCACTGGGAAGGCCTGACAGTTCCGCCACCCTAATAAGATTCAACATTCGGCGGGTACCATCCTTAGTTTCTCGGCCAGCCACAAAACCGACCTGGTCGGGAGAGACAAGAGAGGGGATTATCAAATGAAGGCGGGAGGCTAACAATTTGGTATATATCTTTAAATCACAATTCAATAAAGCAATGTGCCTAAAATTTCCAGGACTATCAGGGGTCTTACCTGGCTTAGGGAGAGTGGTAATAATAGCTTCCAGATTGGAGACAGCAACTTTGCCTGAATCCCGCCAACTTGAAAACAACCTCAATAGATATGGGGCCAGAATATCTTGGAAAGTGCGATAATATTCATTTGATAGCCTATCTGAACCAGGTGCGGCGTGCAGCTTACTACTTTTAATGGTTTTTTTAATCTCCTCCTCTGTAAATGGGGCATTTAACAAGAGTAATTGTTCTTGGGACACGCATGGTAAATTAACTGACTGTAGGTATGAGTCTATTGATACCTTGGTGGGTTGACGGGTCTGCCGGTCAGAATGTAAGTTATATAAATGGGAGTAATACTTTGCAAAAGTCTCTGCGATTTCAATTGGATTCCTAACCAAACACCCATTCTGACCTAGCAAACCATCCAATCTGGATTTAGCCTCTCGTTTGCGTACCCTACGGGCCAGTATATTTCCCGCCCTGTCTCCAGTGGCATAAAAGTGAGTTTTGAATTTACGTAAATTATGGGCATAGGTAGAGAGCCAATTCTCCCGCAATTTAAAGTGAACCCCGTATATCTCATCTGATACTGCCTGAGAGGGTGAGGTTTTGTTCAGTGATTCCAATTGATCAAGTCTAGTTAAGAGGTCATCCCGTAACCCCCTATTGCGCTTCAGTATGGAGGCTTGTTGAATGAGATATCCCCGAATAACCACTTTATGTGGAAATAGTGGGTCAGCTCATTAGAGATACCACACTTCACCCTCTCATTTAGCAAGAGAGAAGGGTTCAGACGCCATCTAAAGGTTTCGCAGAAATTTATACCATTGGGTGGTGAAGATAGAATTACATTTTTACCGCTAAAATGTTGATTTAGCAAAAATTTTTAATTTTTATATGGTCTAATAGGAAAATATTGAGAAAGAGAACCGTGCGCACCACTATATGAGGTGGCAGGGTAGGCTCCAACACCGTTATCAATAATAATAAGAAACCCAGCACTCAAATTTGAAGTGATCAATCTGGTAATTTAATATGATTCACTGTAGTAGTCAAAAAGTAGTAGTCAAAAAAAAGTTTCGGTCTTACATCAGACCTTCTTCAGTTACTACAAAAATAACACAAATAGCACAATTGATATTCAAAGAAAGTATATACAACAAAATTACAAAATTCAAGGCCCAATAATAGAGGCAAAGAACATAAGATGAATGCCAAAACCACAGTAGCTTCTAACATAAACTTCATCAGAATGGCATTTGAAATATATGAGAGAACATCAAGAGAAGAGACAATGGTGCAAGGGCCA
The DNA here is from genome assembly GCF_032444005.1 of Ranitomeya imitator. Lineage (NCBI taxonomy): Eukaryota > Metazoa > Chordata > Amphibia > Anura > Dendrobatidae > Ranitomeya > Ranitomeya imitator. Next base: position 412,444,812 of record NC_091286.1, on the reverse strand, counting down.
GAGAAGTGAGACCAAGAGTATAATGGTGATAGCAAAATTGGGGTGGCACATACCAAGTTACAGTGTTCCTATTGGTTTGATAATGCCAATAGGTGCAGTAGCAGATCACTGGATCTAAAGTGAAAGAATGTCCGGTTCAAAACCAGGAAAATGAAATAATGGTGCGGTATATAGAGGAGAAACTGAACATACACAGGGGACTGTGTATCCTGGAAAAAAGAGTAATAAAGCCTGCAAAGAGATGCAGACTGTGGTGAGTGGCCGCTCTCAAAAAAAAAAATCCATGTAAAAGTTCCTTAGCAGTGGTAGTAAGAGACCCGATGAGGTGACTAACCTGATTGCTGCTAGATGAGGAGTATGGCGTGCCGCAGTGGCTAGGAGAGGATGCGGTGTCCACCCTTCTGGATACACACTCTGGATACCTTATCCCCCAAAGTTCTGAACAGGGAATATGACCTGTTATCTTTCATGTAATATACCATACTATTAGGGGGACACTCCGTGTCAAAAAGACACTAATCGCTATACTGTAACACTCTTTCACAATGTGTTTTCATATCTGAGTTGTCTTATTCCTGCAGGCTTTATTGTAATGTTTTGCATTTTATTTAGAATCTCCTAGTAATGAGCAATGTATTATATATGATGTTATTTGATTTTGTCTCTGCTAACACTTTATTCTCTCCTTCTTTTCCTAGAGCTGCCTGTACTAATGATACAATCCTCTTCTCAGTCTGACCTGCATCTTAGTTCACGTGCACATTATGAGCATCATTGCAGATCCACACTTATTTCCCTACTTCTGCACGTAGTGGATTACATAGCGGATCTATGTTTATCTCGGAACATCTACTTGCATTAGATTATACCACTGGATCTTTCCACATCCTCCTCCTCATAGCTTACAATATATCCAAGAGCTATCCATAGTTGTGATACACTACAGCATCTGGTGGTGGACACACCTCTTGTCCGGTGACATCACATCCTGTTTGTCATGTCAATCAGCGGCCCTTCTGCCCGCCCCTTCCCTTCTTAAGCACATGGATCACACTCTCTCACACAGGACTAGCGGTGGACAAGGCATCCTCTCCTAGCCACTGCGGCACGCCATACTCCTCAACTAGCAGCAATCAGGTTAGTCACCTCATCGGGTCTCTTACCACCACTGCTAAGGAACTTTTACATGGACTTTTTTTTTTGAGAGCGGCCGCTCACCACAGTCTGCATCTCTATGCAGGCTTTATTACTCTTTTTTTCCAGGATACACAGTCCCCTGGGTATGTTCAATTTCTCCTCTGTATACCGCACCATTATTTCATTTTCCTTGTTTTGAACCTGACTTTCTTTCCCTTTAGATCCAGTGATCTGCTACTGCACCTATTGGCATTATCAAACCAATAGGAACACTGTAACTTGGTATGTGCCACCCCAATTTTACTATCACCATTATACTCTTGGTCTCCCTTCTCTGGCCCTTGCACCATTGTCTCTTCTTTTGATGTTCTCTCATATATTTCAAATGCCATTCTGATGAAGTTTATGTTAGAAGCTACTCTGGCTTTGGCATTCATCTTATGTTCTTTGCCTCTATTATTGGACCTTGAATTTTGTAATTTTGTTGTATATACTGTAAGGATTTCACTCACTCAGCTGCGACGGCTGACACTCAGGAGAAGTGTTCCTTTAAAGTTCACTGGGTTTATTGCTTCATAAACCATGTTGCAAACAACAGAAAACAAATAGCCTTTGGTTCAGGTAAAGAAAAAAACAAGTGTCCAGTTCATCCGGCTCAGTCCTGAAGCCGTAACACACTCAGGAGGGTTTCACCTCCACACATACAGTGGGGCAAAAAAGTATTTAGTCAGTCAGCAATAGTGCAAGTTCCACCACTTAAAAAGATGAGAGGCGTCTGTAATTTACATCATAGGCAGACCTCAACTATGGGAGACAAACTGAGAAAAAAAAATCCAGAAAATCACATTGTCTGTTTTTTTTATCATTTTTTTGCATATTATGGTGGAAAATAAGTATTTGGTCAGAAACAAACAATCAAGATTTCTGTCTCTCACAGACCTGTAACTTCTTCTTTAAGAGTCTCCTCTTTCCTCCACTCATTACCTGTAGTAATGGCACCTGTTTAAACTTGTTATCAGTATAAAAAGACACCTGTGCACACCCTCAAACAGTCTGACTCCAAACTCCACTATGGTGAAGACCAAAGAGCTGTCAAAGGACACCAGAAACAAAATTGTAGCCCTGCACCAGGCTGGGAAGACTGAATCTGCAATAGCCAACCAGCTTGGAGTGAAGAAATCAACAGTGGGAGCAATAATTAGAAAATGGAAGACATACAAGACCACTGATAATCTCCCTCGATCTGGGGCTCCACGCAAAATCCCACCCCGTGGGGTCAGAATGATCACAAGAACGGTGAGCAAAAATCCCAGAACCACGCAGGGGGACCTAGTGAATGAACTGCAGAGAGCTGGGACCAATGTAACAAGGCCTACCATAAGTAACACACTACGCCACCATGGACTCAGATCCTGCAGTGCCAGACGTGTCCCACTGCTTAAGCCAGTACATGTCCGGGCCCGTCTGAAGTTTGCTAGAGAGCATTTGGATTATCCAGAGGAGTTTTGGGAGAATGTCCTATGGTCTGATGAAACCAAACTGGAACTGTTTGGTAGAAACACAACTTGTCGTGTTTGGAGGAAAAAGAATACTGAGTTGCATCCATCAAACACCATACCTACTGTAAAGCATGGTGGTGGAAACATCATGCTTTGGGGCTGTTTCTCTGCAAAGGGGCCAGGACGACTGATCCGGGTACATGAAAGAATGAATGGGGCCATGTATCGTGAGATTTTGAGTGCAAACCTCCTTCCATCAGCAAGGGCATTGAAGATGAAACGTGGCTGGGTCTTTCAACATGACAATGATCCAAAGCACACCGCCAGGGCAACGAAGGAGTGGCTTCGTAAGAAGGTCCTGGAGTGGCCTAGCCAGTCTCCAGATCTCAACCCTATAGAAAACCTTTGGAGGGAGTTGAAAGTCCATGTTGCCAAGCGAAAAGCCAAAAACATCACTGCTCTAGAGGAGATCTGCATGGAGGAATGGGCCAACATACCAACAACAGTGTGTGGCAACCTTGTGAAGACTTACAGAAAACGTTTGACCTCTGTCATTGCCAACAAAGGATATATTACAAAGTATTGAGATGAAATTTTGTTTCTGACCAAATACTTATTTTCCACCATAATATGCAAATAAAATGTTAAAAAAAACAGACAATGTGATTTTCTGGATTTGTTTTTCTCAGTTTGTCTCCCATAGTTGAGGTCTACCTATGATGTAAATTACAGATGCCTCTCAACTTTTTAAGTGGTGGAACTTGCACTATTGCTGACTGACTAAATACTTTTTTGCCCCACTGTATATCTGCTGTGTAAAGGATTAGCCAGTCTTATAAAGAGCTAACCCCACCCAGTAACCCATCACATGATTAGCCATGTGGTCTGACATTACCACAGGTCCTGAAACACATATACAAGATTATGTGCAAGAAAGGAATACTCCGGGCTACATTACAGCAACCAGGCACTTATGTGGCACATACCTCCCATCGACTACAAACCCTTTAGCCATGCTACATACCTCCCCCCTCTGCCTAAAGCCGTGGGGCTTGGCACTTTCCCCCACTAAACAAGTGATTCTCGATAGGGCATCCGCATTACCGTGCAGCTTTCCGGCCCTATGTTCCACATGGAAACTGAAGTCCTGCAGGGCTAAGAACCAACGGGTGACTCTAGCATTTCTTCCTTTCGTTTCTCTCATCCACCTAAGCGGGGCATGGTCAGATACCAGTCTAAATTTACGTCCCAGCAGATAGTACCGCAATGTGTCCACTGCCCATTTTATGGCCAAGCACTCCTTCTCAACGACTGAGTAGTTCTTTTCAGATGAGGACAGCTTCCTACTCAGATAGAGAACAGGATGCTCCTCCCCATGTAGTTCTTGGGAAAGGACTGCTCCCACCCCAACATCTGAGGCATCTGTCTGAAGAATAAACTCTTTCTTGAAGTTTGGGGCCATCAGAACGGGTTGCTTACATAAAGCCTCTTTCATTTCTTGGAAGGCTGAATCTGTTTCTTCGGACCACTTAACCATTACTGATTTTGTCCCTTTTAGCAGGTCAGTCAGAGGCGCCGCCATTGTGGCGAAGTTTGGGATGAACCTCCTGTAATATCCCACGATTCCCAGGAAGGCTTTAACTTGCTTCTTGGAAACTGGTTTTGGCCATGTTTGAATTGCCTCCACTTTACTGATTTGGGGTTTTATTTCTCCATGACCCACTATGTATCCAAGGTACTTAGCTTCTTCTTTACCCAATGCACACTTCTTCGGGTTTATTGTAAATCCGGCCTCTCTTATAGCATCCAACACCGCTTGGACTTTCTCCAGATGACTCTCCCAGTCCGGGCTAAAGATGACGATATCATCTAGGTACGCAGCAGCGTATGCCTTGTGGGGTGCAAGGACTCTATCCATAGCCCTTTGGAAGGTGGCCGGAGCTCCCTGTAGGCCAAATGGCATCCGGACATACTGGAAGCATCCATCTGGTGTAGAAAACGCCGTCTTCTCCTTGGCTTCCTGTGCCATGGGTATCTGCCAATACCCCTTCGTCAAATCCAAGGTGGTTATGTACCTGGCGGGCCCAAGCCTTTCGATGAGCTCATCAACTCGGGGCATGGGATATGCGTCGAACTTGGAGACCTCATTCAACTTCCTATAGTCGTTGCAAAATCTCCACTCCCCATCAGGTTTTGGGACCAGGACAATTGGGCTCGACCAACCGCTCTTGGATTCCTCAATGACTCCAAGCTTCAACATACGCTCCACTTCCTTGGAGACTATTTCTCGACGGGCCTCAGGAATTCTATAGGGCTTCACGTTCACGCGCACATGGGGCTCTGTCAGGACCTCATGCTCTATGACCTTCGTGTACCCAGGCAACTCGGAAAACAGGTCCCTGTTTTTCTGGAGTAACTCCCGGCATTGCTGTTTCTGGGACTCCGATAGCGTCTCCGCTATAGTAACCGCTCCAACCTCATCTTCTGGGTTGCTTAACAACGATGGAGTTACTGTCGGCTCTCTATCTTGCCACGGCTTGATAAGGTTGACATGGTATACTTGGAATGGTTTCCGTCTTCCTGGTTGGTGAATTTTATAGTTTACTTCACCAAGTTTCTCGACAACCTCATATGGCCCTTGCCATTTGGCCAAGAACTTGCTTTCCACTGTCGGAACTAACACAAGAACTCGGTCTCCCGGATTGAATTGCCTCACTCTTGCAGACCGGTTGTGGACCCTGGCCTGAGCTTCTTGTGCTTGGAGAAGGTGTTCTTTCACGATAGGTATCACCTTTGCAATCCTCTGCTGCATCAGGGCCACATGCTCAATGACGCTTCTGTGGGGCGTGACTTTGGCTTCCCAGGTTTCCTTGGCTATATCCAGGAGTCCTCGTGGATGTCGGCCATACTGAAGCTCAAACGGTGAGAAACCTGTGGAGGCCTGTGGAACTTCACGAATGGAAAACATCAAATAGGGTAAGAGACAATCCCAGTCTCTACCGTCTTTCTCTATAGCTTTTCTCAGCATGCTCTTCAGTGTCTTGTTAAATCTCTCAACAAGGCCATCTGACTGGGGATGGTACACCGAGGTCCTCAACTGGGAGATTTTCAGGGCTTTGCATAGTTCCCTCATCACCTTGCTCATGAAAGGTGTCCCCTGGTCAGTCAGGATCTCCTTCGGCAGACCTGTCCGGGAAAAGACATGGACCAACTCGCGAGCTATACTCTTTGAAGAAGAATTTCTCAAGGGAATTGCCTCAGGATGGCGTGTGGCGTAGTCCAGGATGACTAATATATACTGATGGCCCCGGGCTGATTTAACTAAGGGACCGACCAAGTCCATGGCAATTCTCTCGAATGGCACCTCAATAATGGGCAGTGGCACAAGGGGGTTCCGGAAATGAGGAGTGGGAGCAGTTAGCTGACATGTAGGGCAGGACCTGCAATAGTTCACTATTTCCCGGTGGCACCCAGGCCAATAGAACCTCTGCACAACCCGTTCCTGCGTTTTTTCCACCCCTAGGTGTCCACCCAAGATGTGTGAATGGGCCATGTCCAACACCTTCCGTCTATATGGACCCGGCACTACCAACTGCTCTACCAACTCCTCCCTTATTTTCGTGACCCGGTACAACAACTCCCTGCTCATTAGAAAATGGGGAAATCTTGTGTCTGCCCCCGGCTCCTGTACCACCCCGTCAATAACTGTGACATTATTAAAGGCTTCCCTCAGAGTGGGGTCCCTATGTTGGGCAGTCCCAAAATTTTCACCGGATACCTCTAACTCCAGAATGTCAGATGCAGGGGACACTTCCTCCTCATCTCCAGCCAGGACACAAAAAGGAAATCTGTCTGACTCGGGGTGTGGCACCACCCTTCCCGGGTCCACTG